>NC_065451.1:85459047-87859047 GCF_917563875.1 Diabrotica virgifera virgifera | reverse complement strand
CGCCTTATCCAGTTCTGCGTTGACAATGACTTGACAATAATGAACTCTATGTATAAGCACCACCCCAGAAGATTGTACACTTGGATCTCATTAACGGACGACACCGAAATCAAATCGATTACATAATGATTAAACATCGCTGGAAAACATCTATTAGCCAATGTAAAACACGACCTAGCGCTGACTGCGGCTCTGACCACCAACTTCTTTTTGCAACGCTAAAGCAAAAATTCAAGGCATGTGCTAGGATCCGAAACAAGAGGATATCAAAAATAAAAGATACACAACAATTTAAAAGCCAATGTAATGAAAGATTCGAAAATATTTTACCAACTATCGCCACTCATGATTTCGAAAAGATTTGGTTATCTTTTAAAAATACCTTGATACAGACCTTGGCTGACTGCGAGGCACAGTCTAATGCCGTCTCAACCGGACCAAAAAAAGTGTGGATGTCTGCAGATACTTTTGACCTCGTTGAAGAACGTAGAAAACTTAAAATTGCTGGAATCGAGAACCCCCTCAGGAATTCCCAGTACCGACAGCTATCTAGAGCTATTCAGGCTGCTTGTAGACGAGACAAAAACAAGCATATAGAGAAAATCTGCAGAGAAATTCAACTACATGCCGACGCAAATAACACCAAAGAACTCTTTGATAAAGTCAGACTACTCACGTAAATTCAAGCAGAAATCTTGGTCTATCAAAGATGATGAAGGTAATGTACAGACGGATTTGGACAAGGTATTGATGTTTGGAGGGCGTATTGTAAGTCTTTATACGCCAATACGGACCAGCTGCCAGCGGACACCCCGTTTGTACCTGACTGCCAGACCTCCACTTTCCATTCTCCTTCAACAGAGACACACCACACTAGTTTTGAATCTGAACCTGACATACTTTTTTCCGAGGTGGAATTCGCTTTAAAAAGACTTAAGTTAAACAAAGCAGCAGGATATTATCTCATTACTGCAGACGTCTTGAAGCATCTTCCGGAATGTGGAGTGAAAATATTACATCGACTGTGTAATGAAATATGGCACACATGCGTCTGGCCTGAGGATTGGAGAAAGACCATAATCATACCTCTTCATAAGAAAGGTTCAACAAATAATTGTAACAACTACAGGCTATTAGCTCTAATATCACACGCCAGTAAGGTGATCCTCTACATACTGCAACGGCGTCTAGAAAACTTAATAAGTTGGCAAATAGCACCTGAGCAGGCTGGATTTGTAAAGGGCAGAGGTACTAGAGAACAAATCCTTAATGTAAGAAACATCATAGAAAAAGCCAGAGAATACCAGATCCCGATATTTATATGTTTCGTCGATTATACAAAGGCCTTTGATAATGTTAGATGGGACAAACTATGGAACATATTGACGACAATGGCTGTACCTAAACACTTGACTCACCTTATTAGCAAACTGTACCAAGATAACCGGGCGGATGCAATTTCGGCCGGAAAAAGGGCAGGTACTAAAAGCCGGTAGGTAAATTCGGCCGGAGGTTTTAAGTTGCTTCCTTATCTCATAGGTATTTTCGGCCGCAAATCAAATAAAATAACAGAATGCTTTATATTAAAATATTTCTTTATTTCAATAAAATTATTACATCAACTTATTTCTATAACTTAAGTAAACTTAAAAAACGTTTAGATGTGATACAGATTTAACGAAATTAATTCTAGAAATATTGTCAGATCGAAGCATATTTACCATGTTTTCGATAAATTTTAGTTTGTGTTTTACTTGTTTGTCTTTAATTTTTGCTGGAATATTTAAATTTTTTATTTTTAAATATGCATCGATCTGACAATCTTTTAATTTTTCTATAAAAATAAATATAGAAGGGTGACTTGAATAAAAACTAGAATTAAAGTGCGAATGGAATGATTCGCAGGCATTTGTGGTTCTTTTAATTGATGGGTTTTCATATGCCCATATATTTGGTGGAAAATGAGATTCTGGCGCTATGTAGTTTTCTAATAAATAGTCTGCGTATTTATCTATAAGTTTATGGTCCGGTTTGTATGACATGAGATCAAATATGAAACAATCTTCAACTTCAGAGGGGTCTAAATAAGTTAGCCCAAAAGTATGAGTAAGCCATTTGCTTTCCTCGCAGTTTTTATCTTTATACATTTGGGTTAACCCTAATAATTGTATTTTCCTATACCACGCCTGGTGCAAGTGGAATCTACAACCATTTAGTTTGGTTTTGGGAAAGACAACTTTTAATGCGTTATGAATTGCGATTTCAAAATCCACAAATACCTCCTTCGGTTCAAAAACAATATTATCAAGTTCAAAAATTTTAGATTTTACCAACAGAAAAAGTCTCATATATGTGTCACTGGTCTTATTGGGCAACAGACAATACAAAAGAGGAACATAATGCCCATTTTCCAGTCCATGGATGGTAAATAACTGATAAAAATATTTTGTACAATAAGAAAATGTGCCATCCATGTAAAAATCTTTCATTTTACATAAACTTATTATATTTGTATGGCAAGAAAAAACAATGATATTATCAGCTGTGCTGTTAATAAACAAAAAATTTTCACCTGTTGTGGTTTTCGGTCCATAACTATCGAGTACAGAATGTACATCGTAAATATCCTTAGGCAGGGCTGTTAAGAGCTTACGGCGGCTGTTGTACAAATTTCTTCTTATTAGACTGACATCTATCGATGACAAATTCTCTGGCAAATGATTTGAAAGAACGCTTTTAATAATTTTTGAAGGTAATCGTATACAAATAATATATTTTATGCTTTCTATCGACTAGTAGCTTCAAGAAAAACAATACTACAAATACAATACAAACTGACTAGCTATAATAATTTTATACCTGTTACTTGTGAATTTTACAGCGGCATAGGATTAGGTATTTACAAATAAATACACAATTAATATTTTACAGAAACTATTAAGCGTAATTACCAATATTTTAATCTCATCGTAAACATCAACCCCTCGGCCGAAATTACCCCTGTCATAAATGGTACCCCCTGATTTATGCAGGTAGGCCAAGGGATTACCGGCCGAAATTACGCCCGCCGGATAACCTGGCATATATTCGAATGGACGCATACCTGTCTGACAAATGCACTTTGGAGAAGGGAGTACGCCAAGGATGCGTTTTATCTCCCTTATTATTTAACATCTATTCGGAGTTCATATTGCGCAGAGTCTTGGATGGTTGGGAGGGAGGAGTAAACCTAGGTGGTGTTAAGATATCTAACTTGCGTTTCGCAGACGACACTACACTTCGAGCCTCTACTCCAGAAGAAATTATTGAATTATTAAAAAAACTCGAGGTAGAAAGTCCTAAATTTGGGCTCATGGTTAACTACAACAAAACCAAAATCATGGTTATTGATCGCCAACAACAGTTTTCTGAAACCCAAACTATTGCGGGATGCGAGGAAGTCACATCTATGATATATCTTGGAGCTCTAGTTAACAACACAGGCAGTTGTGAACCCGAAATTAGAAGACGCATTCAACTAGCAAGAGCAGCAATGAGTGAACTAAACGGGGTCTGGCGTGATCGTCACATTACTAGGACAAACAAAAAGAGACTCGTTTCAACTCTGGTCTTTTCCATATTTTACTATACATGCGAGACATGGACAGTCAAAGAATCAGATAGACGACGTATAGACGCCTTTGAAATGTGGACATGGAGACGCCTGCTTCGAATTTCATGGACGGCTCGCCGTACAAATGTCTCGGTTCTGGATGAAATTAAACCGGATCAACGTCTCTCCAGTACCGTTTACTCTAGAATTTTAAAGTTCTTTGGTCATATCCATCGGAGTGATCACAAAATGGAGCGGTTGGTGGTCCAAGGAAGGCCTCAGACTCAACGCCAACGCGGAAGATCTCCACAGCGATGGGCGGACATTACTAAAAAGCTTCTCAACAAACAGTATACTGAGGCAATACATGTAACTGATGACCGCGACCAGTGGAGAAATATTATCAATCAAACTGTCCGAGCTGCTGAATCCCAATTATGAACCACAACACATCTACTAAGATGTTATGACTATGATGATGATGATGCCCAATTAATGAGTCCAGACTGACTTTGAATTGTGTAAACTTAACATCTCGTTTTCCATCTATTTCGTTCATAATAAAATTAGACTGTTGTTTACAAATTTTCGTTAACAGTTCTTCACTCAACATTCCATCTTGGGCCGTCTGTGGAGTTTGTTTCGTTTGCCTTGTATCCGGCATCTTTGACAACGACTTGATCGAAAAGGAAGAACTAGTCGATTTAGTTTGTAATAAAAGATATCAAATTTTACCTTGTTTTTGGAGTTTTCCAAAATTTGGGTACACTTTTAACAAGTACTACCATCAAATGATTACCTACACGTCTTTTTATAACTGTTAATTTCTTTTTCGCACAAAACTAAAGACTTTTGCCAAGAGCGAACGAAAACACGTGTTACTCGTGCCAAATCTAGATGTCTATAGTGTATAAGTGTGTAAACTGTTTCCGATTCATGACACCCAATTCTGTTCAACAGATGGCAGATATGCATCCCGATCGTGTACTCCCCACTAGACCCTTCCAAGTCGTGTCAGTGGACTATGGGGGTTCTTCTTTATTAAGTCCTCACATTTGAGGAAGACACCGCTTTACAAAGCATACGTAGCCTATTTCATTTGCATGAGCACTAAATGTGTTCATATCGAACTCGTCACAGGATTAAGCGCAGAAGCCTATATTCTTACTCTGAAAAGGTTTATTGCCAGAAGATCCACGCCCAGTGTTATTTGGAGCGACAATGCCACAAATTTCCATGGGGCAAAAAATTAAATTCGCGAATTACATGATTTTTTCTTAAATCAAAATAACTCGGAACAGATTAAGGAATTCTGTACTCAAAACTCCATAACTTTCAAGATGGGTGTTTCCCGCAACTCCCATCAATTCGGCCTCCATGAGGTAGGAATAAAGAGTGTGAAGTATCACCTCTATCGAATTATAGGAAATTCCCACTTCACATTTGAAGTGTTTAACACAGTATTATGCCAAATCGAGGCTATTCTAAATTCGAGACCCATCACTAGGATGTCGTCTGACGCCAATGACTTCGCTTTCCTATCTCCAGCTCACTTCTTAGTTCAAAGAACTTTAACCGCGCCCCCTGAACCAAGTGTTTCAGAGATACCTGAAAATAGGTTGAACCTTTTTCAGCGTATTAGTAAAATTCAACAGCAATTTTAGAAATTCGTGGAAAAAAGACTATCTTTGCAGCAAAGAAATAAATGGACCGAGCCTACTGACCCTGTCAAGATCGGGTATTTGGTTCTGTTGAAGGAGGATGGTACTCCTCCACTCTTATGGCCAACTGCCAGGGTAATAGATGTATTGAATGGTAAGGATGGTCTAGTTCGTACTGTCAAGATTCACACTACTCACGGTGATTTTCTTCGTGGTATTACGAAAATCGCTGAGATTCCCCTTGAAGATTAAAATGTATCTCTAGGGGGAAAACTTGTACCGTTTTCCTCCATTTTATCGTTGTTACCCCTTGTGTATATAAACTCTAATTTTTTCAAACATTTCTTATCGTTGTGCACATCTTTGCCAATCCCCTCTCTTCGAGGTGATATAGGCCTTCTCTCTCGCCTGTCGCCCCCGGCAATATGTACAATAAATATATTATACACGTCTCACTAAAATAATTACTTACGCCCCTGTACCACTGATTTCGTAAAACTGAAGTAGTATTTATGTAGACCTTGTCTGGAGGTATCAGGTTATTTTGTTGACACTTGCATTTTCGTTTCTCGTTTTTCAACTCCGACCCCTAGCCGCTAGCAGATCGTCCAAAATCATCAAACAGTAATCATCTCTCCTAAATCGTCTCTCCCGCCATTCGTTGAAAAGGCCGCATTTACCGGTCTTTTTTGCTATTCGTTTTATACCGCTTAGATTATTCAATTTGCTCAGTATTACCAACGATAATTTATTTAGCGTATTAGTGAGTGCCTTACAAATATTATGGTTCTGCAAATTGATTATGGGATTCAATCAGAGCTCTGATGTCGACGTCAACAAGGAATAAAACTGTAAGTGTTGAACTCTACATATATGTGAACATAACTTATTGACCGTGATACTGTATGCATTTTGAACCATATACCTCTCATAGCAAATATTCTGTGTGCCATTTATGCAGATAACACTACATTTGAAAAATCGTTACCTACTCAACCAGCTATACCTATGGAAATATATTCTGTAACCGTACAACTACAGGTTACCCATTGCTGAGGGTACTTCACGTATTGTCTCAACAATCTACTAGTGACGTCATCCATCTGGGCTTGATAACGTAATCGACGATTTTTTTAAATGAGAATAGGGGTCATGTGATAGCTCATTTGACAGGTTATTTCATTCTCTGTTTACTAATACAAACAATAACGTAATTATTTATACAGGGTGTCCAAAATGAATTTTTTATTAAATTAATTGAGACAAAAAGAAGAATGTATGTAACTTATTTAATTCAAAATTCGTTTTACTTTTGTCAGAAAACAGGAATACATGTTTATTTGACAAATAATAAATATTGCTTTTCGCTTAAATTCAATGTTAGAGCTGAAACCCACCTGCCTCTTGGAAGTTTAACATTACGCTAAGTGAAAATCAATGTTTATTTTTTAAATAAAACATTTTTATGTTTTCTGACACCAATAAAATATATTTAGAATTAAACAAATTACATACATTCATATTTTTGTACTAATTAATTTAATTTAAAAAAACATTTTTTGGACAGCCTGTATAAATAATTATATTAATGTTTATATTTTTGAATAGAGAATTACATACCCTTTCAAATAAGCTATTACATGACCCCTATTCTCATTTAAAAAATCATCGATTACGTCATCACGCCCAGATGGATGACGTCACTAGTATGATACGTATGCCAAAAAATCGTAATTTAAAAATAAAAATAAACCTGTTTCGGGATTTTCCTTAAACTCTCCGGTTTACGAAATAATGAATATATGCGTTACCTTATGGACGGACTGTATTTTATTATTGGTCTTTCAATGCTAAAATCAGGATAAAGAAGGTATTTTGTCCCTGGTTTTAATCAATAAAATTCTCACCATTACATTTGCAACCTTTTGTAAATCAAGAATAATTCCATCATATTAAGAATGTCAACAAAAGCCGGCCCTGCATGCAACCTTTTTCTCAGTGCAACTAAAATTTTGGTGATACACGCCACAAATGTGTGAGACCTTTGTCAGTGTACTCGGATGTGCTCTTGGCAACTCGATACTAAAATGAAATACATGCTAACAACAAAATAATCACCGTCCGTGTCGGTTCTTGGTCGGTATGTATTGGCGTATGTACTTGGTGCAAGTATGCATTACTTGACCAATATTCCACTATACTTATTTTTCATTTTATATTAATGATATATTTTTCACATAATCACAATACAAATGTCCAGTACTATCATCAACATCAAATTCATTATTTTCTGAGATGTAACAGAGGAAGATTGTTCATCTTCACAAAGTCGTTCATCCTAAAGACAATAATGCAGAACATAATTGCTAATCAGAGAGTCGTAGTTCCTCCAGATAGTTAACGTTAGAAAGTAATGAAACCCGTAGTTCATCAAGATTACAGTCTTGTTTTGCAAAGTGTCGTTAAATTTAGAAGGAACTGATCAACAATAAGCAGAACTTTCCTTCTTACAACAGAATGTGGATGAAGTACAGGAAAGGTTAAATAAGCTTACCACTTCATTTACCTTTAAACATATACAAAATGATGACAATGATTAACATGTACAGGGTTATTCACTATATTTTGGCCCCCCTGTAAACTGCTTTATTTACAGAAATAGAAAAAAAATGTAAAATACAAAAGTTATTCGATTTCTAAAATATGATTTTTTGTCATATATAACATACTAGTGACGTCATCCATCTGGGCGTGATGACGTAATCGACTATTTTTTTAAATGAGAATAGGGGTCGTGTGCTAGCTCATTTGAAAGGTAATTCAATTCTCTATTCAGTACTATAAACATTAAGATAATTATTTATACAGGGTGTCCAAAAAATTGTTTTTGAATTTAATTAATTGACACAAAAAGAAGAATTATGTAATTTATTTAATTTAAAATACAAGTTACTGCTGTTAGAAAACAGAAGTAAAAGTTTATTGAACAAATAAACATTGATTTTTGCTTAAATTCAATGTTCAAACTGCCACGAGGCAGATGGGTGGCAGCTTGAACATTGAATTTAAGTAAAAACTAATGTTTATTTATTCAATAAACATTTATTTCTGTTTTCTGACAGAAGTAGAATGTATTTTGAATTAAATGAATTACATACATTCTTCCTTTTGTGTAAATTAATTTAATTAAAAAAATTTTTTTTGGACACCCTCTATAATTAATCATGTTAATGTTTATATTACTGAATAGGGAATTGAATAACCTTTCAAATGAGCTAGCACTCGATCCCTATTCCCATTTAAAAAAATAGTCGATTACGTCATCACGCCCAAATGAATAACGTCACTAATATGTTATATATGTCAAAAAATCATAATTAAAAAATCTAATAACTTTTGTATTTTACATTTTTTTTATAATTCTGTAAACAAAGCAGTTTACAGGGGGTCAAAATATAATGAATAACCCTGTACAGTGATATGCCAACCAAATATATGTTTGAATGCCTTTATGCTCTTTTTGAAAACATAAATTTAAAATATTACTTATGGCAGACGGTGGGCACTATTACCAAAAGGGACTAGTTCCTTCTTACTTTAATGAAACTGCGACTAATTCTTTTAAATTTTAATTTGGCATTCCCATTTAACCGCAGTGTGACAACTGTTTTTAATATTATATAGACTTGCATACATGTTTTACACGAAATATTATTTTGCCAGCCGATGAAAAACATACCTCCTAGAACAAAAAATAAATCCTGTATGTCATCATGTTTCAGTACATTTACAAATTGCCTAATAGTTTTAGATTGTACTGCAGTTAAATGCATGAAACCAACTTCAATGCAGAAACAAAGGCTTACCTACAGTAGTTACAAACATACTAACACTTTAAAAGGTTTAGTAGGAGTATTTTTTAGGGCAATTTTTTTATTTATTTTAATGTCCGACTGGAATATTATTTGACAAATAACGACATTATTTCGAAGTCAGTTAAGTATAATATAATGCCCTATAATATAATGCATTAAATTTAAATAACTACACACACCGGCAAAATTAGCCGAACACCTTAAAAATGGAACATGTTTGATATCTCGAATTTCCTAAACGACTGGTCCGATTTGAGTGATTCTTTTAATATGTTATAGCCTTATTATTTAAGAATATCGTTGTAATAATATTGTTGCTAGACAGGTAAATATCATTTTATACCGGGTGTACCAATCATACTGTGTTTTTTCTTAAAGTTTGGAACAGCCTGTGGAGTATTCTGGCTTATGTAAAATATTAAAATTCATACTCGATTGTAGACTAAGGCATTCTTAACATTTTCCTTTTTGATTCATTTACTTATGTGAGATAATAAAAAAGTTATGTGCTTTTACAACTAGCCCTGTTTTTTGTCAATAAATCCTCATAGTAGGGGAGGAACGTATGCTAAATTTGCAGTTACTCGAGCGTTATGGGGAACTATTGGATTGTGAAGAGTGGGCGCACTCTCCATTTTTTAATTTAATTTTTTATTTCCACCAATGTTTTTTCCGATTATAGCGCCTTCTATCCATAATTGGAAAAAATGTTGCGAATAAAAGTTGCTTATTTTTACGTCAAGGATCCAAATCTGCAATAAAAATTGGAGGCTCCTGTTTAAGATTTTAAAGTATAATTACTTTAACCCCACCTCCGTGGGGGGTCGTGTTGTGTTTGGTGCCATTCGGTAGATTTTTGAAAAATATTGAATAGGTGTATTTTGCAGTTTTACGATCTGATGTTCATTTCGCGAAATATCGCAGGGTTCGTATTTAAAATTTTTAATTTACCCCCCACCCCTTTCCGTGGGGTGTCACGAGCCCCCACGGAAGGGGGGGGAAGGGTGGGGGATTTTATTTAAAATCTTAAATAGGAGTCCCCAATTTTTTTGCAGATTTGGATTCTTTACGTAAAAATAAGCAACTTTTATTCAACACATTTTTTCGAATTATGGATAGATAGCGCTATAATTGGAGAAAAATGATTATTTCAAATGGAAAATTAAATTAAAAAGTGAAAAGTCCCCCACTTTATGAAAAACTTAACTTAACCTTTTTCTGATTTTAGGACATACTCTTCACAATCCAATAGGTCCCCATAACGCTCGAGTAACTGCGAATTTAGTATACTTTCCTCCCCTACTATGAGGATTTATTGATGAAAAACATGGATAATTGTTAACCCACATAACTTTTTTATTATCTCACATAAGTAAATGAATCAAAAAGGAAAATGTTAATAAAGCTTAAGTCTACAATGGAGTATTAATTTTAATATTTTACATATGCCAGAATATTCCACAGGGTGTTCCGAACTTTAGGAAAAAACACAGTATGATTGGTACACCCGGTATAAAATGATATTTACCTGTCTAGCAACAATATTATTACAACGATATTCTTAAATAATAAGGCTATAACATACTAAAAGAATTACTCAAATCGGACCAGTCGTTTAGGAAATTCGAGATATCAAACATGTCCCATTTTTAAGGTGTTCGGCTAATTTTGCCGGTGTGTGTAGTTATTTAAATTTAATGCATTATATTATAGAGCAGTATATTATACTTAACTGACTTCGAAATAATGTCATTATTTGTCAAATAATATACCAGTCGGACAATAAATAAAAAAATTGTCCTGGTTAAGAATTTCGTAATTATGGTAAGACTTTAGTTAGATATGTTTGCCCCGACGCAACGGTGATATATTGGCGACGGTTGGTGAAATGTTTTTACCGTTGCCGTTATTGGAAATTTTGTTTAGTGTGTTTCAGTGTGGAATAAAACTAATTGCACAGACTTGCGATGGTGCGGCTGTAATGAGTAGGCAACAAAACGGCCGACAAAAACTGGAAGATGTAATATCAAGATTCAATTTTTATTCATTGTTATGCGCATAGACTCAGTTGGGTTTTATGGGTATTCCATTCAGTGAAACATATTAATATTAAAGGGTATAAATTTTTTTTCAACATAGTTCAAAAGAGCTGTTTCTTTGGATAAATTAGTATAAAAATGTTTATACGAAGTAGCGGCCAAAAGGTGGATTTATGCTGGCAATTCGTTCAGAGCTTCTCGAGCTATTTAAAGAAATGCATACTGACACAGCAACATAGGATGGAGAGACACGAATTTGTTCGAAACATTTTTACATTACATTGCAAGAATTTGATTTTAATTTCTTTTCAAGTATATTTGAGATTATTCTACCAAAATAAGAAGTTTTGTTTGATATTTTACAGAAAAAATATTCGACACTGGACTTTGCACGAGAAAAGTTCATGAATTTCTTCAATATTTTTCATTTAGATCGGAATAATTTTGAAGGTCTATTGTCAAAACAACAAGAATTTGTAAATGATGATGTCCCTAAACCCAATAAAAAGTAATGAATTACCAATATTAACGATGATAAAGAGACGTCTTATCAACGACTTTTTTTGAAATGTTTGTCACTATGATTATTCAAGTTAAAAATAGGTTTTCTGATTTAAAACATCTAGAGTGTTTGGCACTATATGCAAATAAAAATTATGCAAAAAAATTCCCAGATAGCGCCTTTCATCAACTTGTAAAGCTATATGGACAAAAATTTGACACAGTAAAAAAATTACAAACCATTATCTGCTTGCCTTATGCTGTTAAAAACATGCTGAAAACGGAATTTTATCAGTTAACTTCTTCAAACTTTGAGGTTTATTTAAGGCCTTAAGAGTAGTTTGTTTTTTAGGACGGTTTTTTTTTATGAGCATACTTTTCTAAAAAGTTTGGTTTTGATTTATTGTTCTAGGACAAACCTAAGTGAAAATATTTGCTAAATATTGAAGCCATGTTATGCATGAAAATGATCGATAAGTCCATGGTACACACAGAACCGGTATGCCGATTGTCGTCGCTAAATTTGGTTCGGCCGCGCAGCACGTCACGTGGGAACAGATATTTGCTTATTGATTGGATGCATTATTTCGTATGTGCTGGCGTTGAAAGTGAATAGATTGAGGCGGTTTTAAAATATTAAGCTGTTAACGATTAAGTAATTTTATATTATTTTAGTTACAGATTGTTGTTTATTAACATAACTGTGTATTTTTAAAACTATTATAATATAACTATTAGTTTTATAGTAATTTATTAAAACCGAGACTACAATGCTGCCGTGATTAGCAAAAACGCCGTATCTGCAAAAATCTGAAAAAATTTAATTTTTACTTTTTTCTAACCCAAATGTACATATCTATCTTATTTGCTTGCTAAAAATGACGTAAGTTAAGCCAAAACACATTAAACACACCGCGTCTTATGCCGTATCCTGTGTAAATGTATACGAATTCTTAAACTAAATCGATTTTACTCGAATGTGATGTCTCTGCAGATACGGCGTTTTTGCTAAGCACGGCACAATGCCGGGCTGTGCTGTGGCTACTTGTAAAAATTAAAACAAAAATACAAAAGGTACAAACGTGAAATACTACAGATTCCCTGCAAATGAAGATTTATTAAAACAGTGGATAAATGCTTGCCGGAGAGAAGATAAAATTAATTTTAAAAATGGTTAGTACATTTAAAATGATAATATTAAAAGTTGTATCTACAAAATAAGGTCCTTTTAACAAAATTTCAGTCGAATTTTTGAAACATATTTTTAAAGAGAATATACTTATATGTAGTTATGCTTTCTGCAATAGTGATAACACTTTGTTTTCAACATTTATATACAAACGTTAAAAACCTAACATGCGCACCTAAGATGGGAAATGGGGGTCCAACTGACCCCGTTGTTTTATCTACTATGCAACCTCATGTCCTACCTTGAGTTTAGATTGATCAATTTTAACTTTATTTGCTTTATATTTTAAACGTTTTTGTGTCTGTTCTATATTTAAACACTTCGCGTGTTATATTAATATCTAAAGAGTAGTGATTTAACATTAGTTTTGTTTTAATTATTAAGAGAATCCACTTATCTCATAACAAAGGGTGATCAATCTTAGACCCGTGACTGGGGTGAGATTGATCATGATGATTTTATTCTCATGAAACAGTAGTGCTTTTAAATAGACTATGATCAATCTTAATCCTGACTAATTCGGTCAGACAATTTTTCGAATTGTTACAAAGGGGTGAGATTGATCATGCGTAGTGAGAATGATCACACTATTTTTAATGTACTATTCTTTATTTATAAAAAAAAACATATTTTAACAACTAAAAATGTAATTTAGAATAATTTATAGAAAAAGAAAATTTGGTTTAACATTCTTCTATATTAGTTTCTCCCGAAAATGATATATTTGTATCCTATCAGAAATCGTCTTAAGTGTCGCATCTGGTAGTAAAGCAACTACCTCCTTGAAGGGAACAGTAGATATGTCATTTTCAATTATTTTGAAAATCTTCCTCGATTCTGCTGATTTAAGGCATTGAACTTCGATTTCTTCTCCTTCTAAAAGTCCTTTTACCTGACAGACATAGCGAAATTCCGTCTTTTTCCGAGAACCAGACAAAAATCTCACTAACAGGAATTTTCCCATCGTGGTGTTTTCTAATCAAGGACAGAAGTATTCAACATCCTCTTCATCTTTGTTAATATCAATATCACTGTTGCTGTCATGTAATTCCAGGTTTTCATTTGAATTATCGTCACTGGACTCTTCTGATGGTTTAGGTGCTGTAACACTTTGACCAGGTTCAGCTGCTAACAGTTGTGTTTTACGTCTAGGTTTTTCAGATCCGGAATTGTATCTCAAGTCTTTCAAAAAGTTAGTAAGAGAGCATCTAAGCTCGACTTGATCGATAGCGTCTTGTGGTAATTTTTCCAAAACTCGATTGGGGTTGAATGGTGCAATGCCACATGCTTCAAAACCAGAAAGTAAATCTCTTTTTATAGCACTTTTCTCTCCGTCCGGATTTTTAGGTGGTACTTTATTCATTATTTCAAGTGTTGGCTTTAACAGCTTAGGAAATTCATTGTTCGGAATCCCAGAGGTTTTGGAATTTTGCATTTTCCAAGATGTTAAAGTTTTCCTTTAGCTTTCTTTTAAGGGCCTGAAGAATGCGACATCCAATGGGTGGCAAATATTAGTAGAGTTGGCTAGTAAGCATGCAAATATTATATTATTTTCTTCACATTATCTCAGAACATCTGGATTAAAATGCGATGATAGGTTGTCCCCTATTAACACCTTTTTTCCATCGAGTCGCCTAGCATGTGGTAAGAAGCAAGTGACAAACCAATCATTGAATAATAATAATAATAATAATAACAATAGGGATACCTGTGGGAGTTTTTTGTCAGTTCTTCTATCAGGCGCGGCCCCCTGTGAATGGGGGTTACTTTCTGGGTATTCGTAGCGCCAGTACCCAGAGAGTAGCAGGGATACTTGCCGTGGAACAAAAACTGACACCTGGCAGTAGGTATAAAATGCACACCCATTGATATGGAGAATTATGGTTTATGTTTAGGAACGCTGCCTGGGGATCGCCAGGGCACGTCTGGAGCCGGCGCTGGACGTGACAGCATGCGGGACGTCGGTGGCAGGGTGTTGAGGAGGCGGCCCCCTGTCACACAAACAGCTACAGCCCAACAACAAGAACAACAACCACAAGCGAGCCAAACAACAGCAAGAGCTCCACTCGCTGAAGGTGCTGCGCTGGAACATCAGCCGGCGCTCACTCAGGCGGGACGACCGAGGCAGCGCATGAAATGGACTGTGTCCATCAACGAAAGCATTTTGCGCTTCTATTATAAGGTGACCAACCTCGGTCAAGAAACTATCGGCTACAGACAACAGCTGTATGCCGAATTTTGCAGGGAGTACCCAGATATTCAAGTATCGGAGCAAAGAGTATCAGATCAATACCGGGTAATCATAAGAAACAACCTTATCCCAGAGACTAGACGCAATACGATCAAAAGCGAAGTCGAACGGTAGATTAATAACCAAGAGCTAGTTTTAGGTCAAGTCCCTAATGAAATCCTTGATGAGCAGATTCCTGAGATTCCCATACCAGAAACTCAACCTGACAATACACAGCAGGATATTACGGTTGAAAATTTAGTAGTAACGTTTGTTGAGTTTTGGTTGTTTATAACCGATTATTTTGTCCTTGGAGGATGTATAATTTGTATGTTTGGATGTATATGCTTTTTGTGTGAGTCAGTGAGAGAAGATTTTTGTTGTAGAGTTTTTTTGTTTTGAACGCCTTGTTAGAAAATCAACAACGTTCATTCCTTTTCAATAAACATTTTTGAGAAAGCACTTGAAGCCTGGTCGGCGATTTGGATTCCCAGTTTTTTTTTTAATTGAAATGGTACTTTTTCAATCCTTTGGTGGGATGTACTGGGAATTCTCTTATTGAGGTATCCGTTGGTGTGCTGGAAATTTGGGGCACGTAAAGATTTGTCTTGGAAAATCCTCTAGAGATTAATTCGATGTTTATTGATGGCCAGGCTGAGAGTCGTGTAATAGACCCTTTTGTATGTTAAAGGTAAGCTGAAGTCATTTTTGTTCAGTTTATTGGTTCTCAGTTTTAAGAAGTTAGTTCAGTTATTTTTATTTTCTTTTTCTTTTGCTAGGGTGTTCAGGTATTCAGTAATTGTATGTATTTATCGATCCTGAGGCTTTAAAGAAGTAATAGAAGTACATTTATTTACCAGATTTACATTTATTCAGTATATTGGAAATAATAAATTTGGCAGATTTATTTAGAAGTTCGATATTTGACGTGACATTTTGACAAAATTTAAGGAAGATTGCAGTGTGTTTATCCAGGCAAATGATTTTTTTTATTGAAGGAAATAAGGACGGTAATAGATTTTATTTTATTTTATGGGAGAAAACAAGAAAGAACAAGGTACAATTTAGATTGGGTTAAGGGGTCTAAAAAGGGGACTAAAATACAATGATTTTTATATTTATGTGAAGGAAACAGCTGGTTCTGGTTTATTTTTTTTTAATTAATTACTTACTTTTGTTCTTATAAACTATTGAAATCAAAATTAATATTTGTATGTAAAAAGGGACTTAAAATTTTGTTGACATTATATTCTCTATAGTTATCTAGTGTTTTATTTGAACTGTCATGTCTCATGCTAATCTAAATCAAACCAACTAATTAAAAATAATAATTCCGACTGAGAAATAGCTGTGGTACATTTTTGGCGGCCAACTTAAGGGGCTTTTCAACCACCCGAGATTTTTATTTTTTTTTAGATAGTTCAAGTAAGACATAGGTTACGTAGAGTTACAGGAGTTGAAAATTAATAATCAAAAGTTAAATGTACTTTTATTTAAAGTGAGGTAGAGGTTTTCTTGTCTTATTTTTTTTTGTGTATTTTAATTTCTCTAAAAGAAAATGTCGTTTAAACTTGATGTTGACCGTTTGGTCAAAGACGAACTTGAAGTTGAGTTGCAAATGAGAGGTATTATTTTGACTAATTGTAAGGTAGAAGAGTTAAAGAGTACTTTGCGTAGTTGCCTTGTTTTAGAAAAATTTGGCAAAATCCCTAACTTTGATTTACCTCCTGATATTCCTGCTGAGTTGACAAGTTGTGAAAATAAATTAAAAGAGATTCTGAATACTATTAATGCTTTTACAGGTACTGCAAACCAAATAAGAAGGATTGAGACTAAGTTTGCACATCTTTCAGGTAGATTGAACCGTATTCACAGTACAGACACTGATGAAATGTCAAAGCGTTCTGCATTGTTAAAGAAATTGATGGATTTGATAGGTGAATATACTACTAAGTCTAATGTTTTGAAAACTAGTAATGTTGTTTCTGTAGAGATGCCTACTGATCCTAATTTTTATCATCATATTGATTTATCAGGTCTTAATTTAAATGACCCTAATGGTAATTCTACCCCTACTCGAAATATTTCTGCACCGAATGTGAGTAACCAAACAAATCAAACTTCGAATTCAACAGTTAATCCCATTGTTTTCTTGCCATCTAATAGTGACTTTCCTTCAGAACCTGTATATAAGTGGGGAATTAAGTATTCTGGTAAACCACAAAATTTTTCTGTTTTTCTTGAAGAAGTTGAGGAGTATTGTAGGTCACGTAATGTAAATAAAGTTCAGTTATTTTCTTGTGCTAGAGATTTATTTACTGGTAACGCTTTAGGTTTTTATAAATTGTATAGGAACTATGCTAGCAACTGGGATAGTTTAGTGAGCTTAATGAAGGAAGAATTTACCCTTTCTGCAGATGAGATCTGGCAGGATATTCTTCATACTACTCAGGAATCTAACGAATCTATTGGTATGTTTGTTGCCAAGATGACCAGTAAGTTCGAACAAATGCCAACACCAGTTCCGGACAGTTTAAAAATGCAGGTGTTACTTAAAAACATTTTACCTTTTTATCAGGAAAGATTAACTTTAGTCGAAGTAAAGAGTCCTTTTGATTTAATTGACTTGTGTCGAAAAATTGAGCAAACTCGAATTAATATTGAGTCGTTTAAGCCTTCTTCTAGCAGTAGAGCTAATTCTTCTCGTCATCACGTTGTACAAGAAGTAGAGGCGTTTGTACCTAAATGCTGGCGCTGTAATGAGTATGGTCACGTGGTTAAGGACTGTAAGAGGCCAAAACGTGTGTTTAGATGCTTTGGTTGTAACAAGGAAGGTTTTACTAAAAATACTTGTCCTCAATGTAATTCACAGAATCGTAACAATAATAATTCTAGAACTGGAAACAATTCTGGAAATAATTCGGGAAACGGCAACCGGAGATAGTGGACGACCGGGCTATCTCGAATCGGAACGGACAGTTAACGGTCGATAAGGAAGAAGGTAGTGATAATTTTTATTCATTTAAGTTAGTTTTAGATTATATTTTAGCACAGAGTAATGACAGTGAATGTCCTTATGTAGAAGTTGATATCTTAGGTAAGACAGTATTCGGTTTATTGGATTGTGGAGCCAATAAAGTTTTTGTAAATATGCCTACATGGGAGATTTTACGTAGTTTAGGTGTACATTTAAAAACTGTTCCAGATGGGTCTTGCAGAGTTGCGGATGGTAGTCAGAGTCCTTTATTAGGTGTAGCTTCGGTGCCTATAAAACTTCGTGATGTTGTTAAGGTAATTGATGTTTTCGTTTGGCCACAGTGTAGACACTCTTTAGTACTAGGTGTAGATTTCTGGGTGCGAATGGGTATTGTACCAGATTTACGAAAAGGAGAGTGGTTTTTCTCTTCGGAAGTTATGAGTGTTCCAGTGGTTAATTCGATACAATCGGAATCTGAACTTCTACCAGAGCAACGTAAACAGCTTAACGAACTCGTTGATTCTTATTTTTCTAGTATCGACCCAGACAAATTAACTTGTACTAATGTAGTTCAATACAAAATTGTAGTTAGTCAACAAGAACCAATCAAGCAGAGGTTTTATCCGGTATCACCAATTAAGCAGGATATGATCAACAAGGAGCTGGACAAAATGCTGAAGCTTGGTGTTGTCGAACAGTCACACAGCGGATGGTCTTCACCAGTGTTGCTGGTACCTAAAAAGAATGGGGAATAGCGTTTTTGCGTTGATTTTAGGAAAGTAAATCGTGTTACTCAGCGTGATGCTTATCCTTTACCCTATATAAATAGCATTTTAAGTAAGTTAGGTGGAGCTAGATATTTGTCAACAATGGACATTAAGAGTGCCTATTGGCAGGTGGGTCTTACTGAAGAGAGCAAGCAGTACACGGCGTTTACTGTGCCAGGGCGTGGACTTTTCCAGTATTGTCGTATGCCTTTCGGATTGCACAACGCTCCAGCTACGTTTCAAAGATTAGTAGATAATCTATTAGGTCCTGAACTCTCTGAGTATGTTTTTGTGTACTTAGATGATATATGTCTGGCTACGTCAACTTACGATAAACATGTCGAAGTCTTGACAGAAATCTTTGCCAGATTGAAAAAAGCCAATTTGACCCTTAATAAAGAAAAATGTTCTTTCTGTGTGTCAGAACTTAAATACTTGGGTTATGTTGTTAACTCTAGTGGTCTGTCTGTAGATCCGGCAAAAGTAGAGGCCATTGTGAATCTTCCACGACCCACCAATGTCACTGAAGTCAGAAGAGTCCTTGGAGTTATAGGATGGTATCGTAAGTTTGTAAATAGTTATTCAGATCTTATTTCACCTTTGTGTAGATTATTACAAAAGAACAAGAAGTTCGTTTGGGACAAAGCTTGTGAGGAAGCTTTTCAGAGTATTAAAGACGCTCTTGTCTCAGCACCTATTTTGTCTAGTCCTAATTTTGACAAACCTTTTTACGTACAAACTGATGCGTCAGCGTATGGTCTTGGAGCTGTCCTTACTCAAAAGTATGATGAAACTGAACATGTAATTTGTTATTTGTCTAGAACTCTAAATAGAGCCGAGAGAAACTATAGCAGTGTTGAGCGTGAATGCCTCTGTGTTTTGTGGGCGTGTGAAACTTTACGAGCTTATTTAGATGGTTATAAGTTCTACGTAATCACTGATTGCTACTCGTTGTTATGGTTGGACAATTTGAAGGACCCTCAAGGACGACTTGGTAGATGGGCCTTACGTCTGCAACAGTTTGACTATGAAGTACTGCATCGCAAAGGTAAGGATCACATAGTTCCTGACACCCTTTCGCGAGCTTTAGAACTACCTGTTGATAGTGTACATATGATAAATTCTGTAGCAATAAGTAATGTTCAAGCAATAAACCCCGAATGTGACGAATATGATTTTTCTTCTACCAGTGATAAATGGTATAAGAAAATGTGTAATAATGTAAACAAAAATCCTTTAAAATTTGTCAGATGGAGACTAGCAAATAATAAGTTGTATAAATATATTGATCAAGATTTTCCGAGTTTAAGAGATGATTGTGAATATTGGAAACTTGTAGTTCCAAAAGATTTTCGAGATAAGATACTTCAGAGGTGTCATGATTCTTGTGTTTCAGGTCATTTAGGTATCTACAAAACATTTCATCGTGTATCTCGCCTTTTCTATTGGCCTTTTATGAAAATGGACATTACGAAATATATAAGGAAATGTGAGGTTTGTTTAAGGACGAAGCCTGAACAGAAAAGTCCTGCAGGACATATGGGACAGGCTGTCGAACCCACAAAACCTTGGGAGATCATCAGTATGGACTTATTTGGACCATTGCCCAGAAGTTCAGCTGGTAATACTTGGATTTTGGTAGTTACTGATAAGTTCAGTAAATTTCCTCTTTTATTCCCTCTGAGAAAGGCAACTGCCACTTCTATAAGTAAAATTTTAAAAGAAAATGTATTTCTTTTGTTTGGTGTTCCCAGAGTCTTAAAATGTGATAATGGAAGTCAGTTCAAAGGTAATGTTCTAAGATCTTTTTGTCAAGAGTTTGGAATCAGATTTCTTTTTACTCCAAATTTTACCCCTCATCCAAACCCTACTGAACGAATTAATCGTATCATGAAAACCATGTTGATGGCTTATGTTAAAGATAATCATAGGTTGTGGGATGTTAATTTACCTGAACTAGGTTGTGCTATTAGAACTGCCAAACATGAGGTGACAGGTCAAACACCATATTTCATTAATTTTGGTTGTGAGATGATGACTCATGGAAGTGAATATCATCTAAAAATAGGGAATGAAGAAAATAAACAACGTGTTTATGATCGTTCTAAAAATATGAATAAGTTGAGAGACTGGGTTAAGAAGCGGATTGATAAAGCTTCGGATAACACCAGAGAGAGATATAATTTAAGAAGAAGAGATGTTCATTTTAAGGAAAATGATTTAGTTTGGAAAAAGAACTATGTTCTGTCTGATAAAGCTAATTATTTTACATCTAAGTTTGCTGATAGATTTGTTGGACCTTTTAGAGTAAAGCGTAAGGTTGGTTATTGTACATATGAATTAATAAATGATAATGGTAAGTCTATTGGTCACTGGCATGTGAAAGACTTGAAACCTCACCCACAGAACTCTGATAGCCACGTTGAATCGGATTCTGATGTAGATAGTGTAACATAGTATGTATTTTTAACAAGTTTCTTTGGGATTCAATTCAAAGAAACTTAATTTTCTTTCCGGAAGGAAAGGTGGAGTTATTACGGTTGAAAATTTAGTAGTAACGTTTGTTGAGTTTTGGTTGTTTATAACCGATTATTTTGTCCTTGGAGGATGTATAATTTGTATGTTTGGATGTATATGCTTTTTGTGTGAGTCAGTGAGAGAAGATTTTTGTTGTAGAGTTTTTTTGTTTTGAACGCCTTGTTAGAAAATCAACAACGTTCATTCCTTTTCAATAAACATTTTTGAGAAAGCACTTGAAGCCTGGTCGGCGATTTGGATTCCCAGTTTTTTTTAATTGAAATGGTACTTTTTCAATCCTTTGGTGGGATGTACTGGGAATTCTCTTATTGAGGTATCCGTTGGTGTGCTGGAAATTTGGGGCACGTAAAGATTTGTCTTGGAAAATCCTCTAGAGATTAATTCGATGTTTATTGATGGCCAGGCTGAGAGTCGTGTAATAGACCCTTTTGTATGTTAAAGGTAAGCTGAAGTCATTTTTGTTCAGTTTATTGGTTCTCAGTTTTAAGAAGTTAGTTCAGTTATTTTTATTTTCTTTTTCTTTTGCTAGGGTGTTCCGGTATTCAGTAATTGTATGTATTTATCGATCCTGAGGCTTTAAAGAAGTAATAGAAGTACATTTATTTACCAGATTTACATTTATTCAGTATATTGGAAATAATAAATTTGGCAGATTTATTTAGAAGTTCGATATTTGACGTGACATTTTGACAAAATTTAAGGAAGATTGCAGTGTGTTTATCCAGGCAAATGATTTTTTTTATTGAAGGAAATAAGGACGGTAATAGATTTTATTTTATTTTATGGGAGAAAACAAGAAAGAACAAGGTACAATTTAGATTGGGTTAAGGGGTCTAAAAAGGGGACTAAAATACAATGATTTTTATATTTATGTGAAGGAAACAGCTGGTTCTGGTTTATTTTTTTTAATTAATTACTTACTTTTGTTCTTATAAACTATTGAAATCAAAATTAATATTTGTATGTAAAAAGGGACTTAAAATTTTGTTGACATTATATTCTCTATAGTTATCTAGTGTTTTATTTGAACTGTCATGTCTCATGCTCATCTAAATCAAACCAACTAATTAAAAATAATAATTCCGACTGAGAAATAGCTGTGGTAAGAAAGACAACGAGTTGCGCGATAGTCTAGAAAGCGAAATGGCTCGTGCCGTACAAGAGTTTAATGGAACAAATCCACTTAGCAGACCACCGCTACCACGAATAAACTCTTGTAAGAAACTAGGTGCGCTGTTACAAATTGTGAATACTGAAGTCCTACCCAATTATGTCGTAGAAGCCCATACACTGGAATATCTGCATATGCTAATCTACTGTGCAGCAACAGCAATTGCCAATGTAATGGGCGTTAAGATCAGAACACGACGGGGTACTAATAACGGAAGAACTGGTAACAGAATTGCACCCTGGGAAAAAAGACTTCTCGGAAAAATTGAATTACTGCGTAGGGATATTGGTCAAATCACAGAATATATAAGAGGTGTAACAAGTAGAAAAGTCATTAAGAGAGCTGAAGAAATAATGCGGAGCACTGCAAGACACTCGAGATACGATCCAGAAAATAACACAGCTCAACAGTGTCTGGATACATTAAAACAAAAACTCTCCGTCTATTCAGGACGATTAAGAAGGTATAAAGTTAGTAACAACCGAAAATGTGACAATGCACTTTTTGAGAACTCTGAGAAGGCGTATTACCGAAAACTCAAATCCACCGTAGAAAGTGTCGACAAGTCTTACCCAAGCTAAGAAGAAATTCATGAGTTTTGGGGAAATCAACTTTCCACACCAGCTGCTCTTAACAACAATACTGGCTGGATAGAAGATACAATGCACAACTGTCACCACTACGTCACTGCTAACTACGAACCATTCACGACTGAAGAAGTCTCAAATGTATCAGAGAGCTTCATAACTGGAAATCTCCTGGACCAGACGGAGTTCAGAACTTTTGGCTTAAAAAGTTTTGGAGTATTCATGAGTGCTTATCAACACTAATTAATCATGTTATTTCTAATCCGCAGGAATTACTATCATTTCTAACTCAGGGAACTACTTATTTAATACCCAAGGATCAAAATAACACCCAAGATCCATCCAAGTACCGCTCAATTACTTGTCTTCCAACTTTGTATAAATTGGTCACATCCTGTGTAACCCGGCGTATCTACCAACACTGTGCTCTAAACAATATCATAGAGCCTCAACAGAAAGGATGCGCTAAGGGTTCCATGGGTTGCAAAGAACAGCTTATCATCGACTCAGTCATTTCTAACCAGGCATTCACTAAAAAAAGGAACCTTTTTACTGCTTTTATTGACTATAAAAAGGCCTTTGATTCAGTACCGCATGAATGGCTAATAGATATATTGAAAATATACAAAGTCGATGATAACATAGTGACCTTTTTAAGGCATATAATGAGAGATTGGAAGACTAAAATTCACCTCCAAATACCTGGTGAAAACAATATCGAAACCGAAAATATCGCAATCAACCGGGGCCTGTTTCAAGGAGACTCGTTGAGTCCACTGTGGTTCTGTTTAGCTTTGAACCCCCTTTCCCAACTATTAAACTCCACTGACTCAGGTTTTAGCATTAAAAGCAATAATACTGTAGTAGCGAAGCTCAATCATCTGTTGTATATGGATGATTTGAAATTAATGGCTTCCACTCGAGAACACCTAGAAGAGATGCTAAAAACTGTAGAAACATTCTCTAATGATATTAGTATGCAGTTCGGTCTAGACAAGTGCCGTGTTTTGAATATAGTCAGAGGAAAGGTACAGCCCGGTGGATTCGATATGCAAAATGGCCAGAACATCGAGGCCATGGGCGATAACGATATGTACAAATATCTTGGAGTAAAGCAGGCGCGGAAAATTGACCATAAGCAAATGAAAACTGAGATAACAACTGAGTTTATAAGAAGGGTAAAACAACTGCTTCGTTCACAGCTTAACAGTAAAAATTTGTTTAAGGCACTGAACACCTACGCTTGTTCCGCGCTTAGCTATTCATTTGGTATTGTTAAGTGGACAAAAACGGATATAGAAAATCTTCAGCGAAAAGTACGAACACACCTCACAAAGGCACAAAAACACCACCCTAAAAGTGCAGTAGAACGAACGACATTACCCCGGTATTTAGGAGGAAGACGACTTATAGATATAGGTGAGCAATTAGATAAACAGATTGCTAATTTAAGAACTTATTTTCAGATGCAGGCTGAGACATCTACTCTACACCGCGCAATTTGCGCAGTAGACACAACACCGATCAAACTGAGGGAACCAGAAATGCGCATAAACCACCTTACTAAGGACGAAAAACTGCGCACCTGGATGGGTAAACCTCTGCATGGGCGACATCCCAATGACGTTAGCCAAGACTATGTCGACAATACAGCGTCGAACTATTGGTTGACATCAGGAAAGATGTTCCCTGAAACGGAGGGTTCATTACTGGCCATTCAGGATCAGGTTATACCAACCAGAAATTACCTGAAATATATCGTCAAAGACCCTCAGGTTCAAAACGACAGATGCCGATATGGATGTCAAGCCCAAGAAACCATCCAACATATTACAGGGGGCTGCCAGGCATTTGCTGCAACTGAATACAAGGAACGGCATGACGCAGTGGGAAAAATCCTTCATCAAGAGATAGCTAACAAGCTGGGTCGAACGGTAGATTAATAACCAAGAGCTAGTTTTAGGTCAAGTCCCTAATGAAATCCTTGATGAGCAGATTCCTGAGATTCCCATACCAGAAACTCAACCTGACAATACACAGCAGGATATTACGGTTGAAAATTTAGTAGTAACGTTTGTTGAGTTTTGGTTGTTTATAACCGATTATTTTGTCCTTGGAGGATGTATAATTTGTATGTTTGGATGTATATGCTTTTTGTGTGAGTCAGTGAGAGAAGATTTTTGTTGTAGAGTTTTTTTGTTTTGAACGCCTTGTTAGAAAATCAACAACGTTCATTCCTTTTCAATAAACATTTTTGAGAAAGCACTTGAAGCCTGGTCGGCGATTTGGATTCCCAGTTTTTTTTTTAATTGAAATGGTACTTTTTCAATCCTTTGGTGGGATGTACTGGGAATTCTCTTATTGAGGTATCCGTTGGTGTGCTGGAAATTTGGGGCACGTAAAGATTTGTCTTGGAAAATCCTCTAGAGATTAATTCGATGTTTATTGATGGCCAGGCTGAGAGTCGTGTAATAGACCCTTTTGTATGTTAAAGGTAAGCTGAAGTCATTTTTGTTCAGTTTATTGGTTCTCAGTTTTAAGAAGTTAGTTCAGTTATTTTTATTTTCTTTTTCTTTTGCTAGGGTGTTCAGGTATTCAGTAATTGTATGTATTTATCGATCCTGAGGCTTTAAAGAAGTAATAGAAGTACATTTATTTACCAGATTTACATTTATTCAGTATATTGGAAATAATAAATTTGGCAGATTTATTTAGAAGTTCGATATTTGACGTGACATTTTGACAAAATTTAAGGAAGATTGCAGTGTGTTTATCCAGGCAAATGATTTTTTTTATTGAAGGAAATAAGGACGGTAATAGATTTTATTTTATTTTATGGGAGAAAACAAGAAAGAACAAGGTACAATTTAGATTGGGTTAAGGGGTCTAAAAAGGGGACTAAAATACAATGATTTTTATATTTATGTGAAGGAAACAGCTGGTTCTGGTTTATTTTTTTTTAATTAATTACTTACTTTTGTTCTTATAAACTATTGAAATCAAAATTAATATTTGTATGTAAAAAGGGACTTAAAATTTTGTTGACATTATATTCTCTATAGTTATCTAGTGTTTTATTTGAACTGTCATGTCTCATGCTAATCTAAATCAAACCAACTAATTAAAAATAATAATTCCGACTGAGAAATAGCTGTGGTACATTTTTGGCGGCCAACTTAAGGGGCTTTTCAACCACCCGAGATTTTTATTTTTTTTTAGATAGTTCAAGTAAGACATAGGTTACGTAGAGTTACAGGAGTTGAAAATTAATAATCAAAAGTTAAATGTACTTTTATTTAAAGTGAGGTAGAGGTTTTCTTGTCTTATTTTTTTTTGTGTATTTTAATTTCTCTAAAAGAAAATGTCGTTTAAACTTGATGTTGACCGTTTGGTCAAAGACGAACTTGAAGTTGAGTTGCAAATGAGAGGTATTATTTTGACTAATTGTAAGGTAGAAGAGTTAAAGAGTACTTTGCGTAGTTGCCTTGTTTTAGAAAAATTTGGCAAAATCCCTAACTTTGATTTACCTCCTGATATTCCTGCTGAGTTGACAAGTTGTGAAAATAAATTAAAAGAGATTCTGAATACTATTAATGCTTTTACAGGTACTGCAAACCAAATAAGAAGGATTGAGACTAAGTTTGCACATCTTTCAGGTAGATTGAACCGTATTCACAGTACAGACACTGATGAAATGTCAAAGCGTTCTGCATTGTTAAAGAAATTGATGGATTTGATAGGTGAATATACTACTAAGTCTAATGTTTTGAAAACTAGTAATGTTGTTTCTGTAGAGATGCCTACTGATCCTAATTTTTATCATCATATTGATTTATCAGGTCTTAATTTAAATGACCCTAATGGTAATTCTACCCCTACTCGAAATATTTCTGCACCGAATGTGAGTAACCAAACAAATCAAACTTCGAATTCAACAGTTAATCCCATTGTTTTCTTGCCATCTAATAGTGACTTTCCTTCAGAACCTGTATATAAGTGGGGAATTAAGTATTCTGGTAAACCACAAAATTTTTCTGTTTTTCTTGAAGAAGTTGAGGAGTATTGTAGGTCACGTAATGTAAATAAAGTTCAGTTATTTTCTTGTGCTAGAGATTTATTTACTGGTAACGCTTTAGGTTTTTATAAATTGTATAGGAACTATGCTAGCAACTGGGATAGTTTAGTGAGCTTAATGAAGGAAGAATTTACCCTTTCTGCAGATGAGATCTGGCAGGATATTCTTCATACTACTCAGGAATCTAACGAATCTATTGGTATGTTTGTTGCCAAGATGACCAGTAAGTTCGAACAAATGCCAACACCAGTTCCGGACAGTTTAAAAATGCAGGTGTTACTTAAAAACATTTTACCTTTTTATCAGGAAAGATTAACTTTAGTCGAAGTAAAGAGTCCTTTTGATTTAATTGACTTGTGTCGAAAAATTGAGCAAACTCGAATTAATATTGAGTCGTTTAAGCCTTCTTCTAGTAGTAGAGCTAATTCTTCTCGTCATCACGTTGTACAAGAAGTAGAGGCGTTTGTACCTAAATGCTGGCGCTGTAATGAGTATGGTCACGTGGTTAAGGACTGTAAGAGGCCAAAACGTGTGTTTAGATGCTTTGGTTGTAACAAGGAAGGTTTTACTAAAAATACTTGTCCTCAATGTAATTCACAGAATCGTAACAATAATAATTCTAGAACTGGAAACAATTCTGGAAATAATTCGGGAAACGGCAACCGGAGATAGTGGACGACCGGGCTATCTCGAATCGGAACGGACAGTTAACGGTCGATAAGGAAGAAGGTAGTGATAATTTTTATTCATTTAAGTTAGTTTTAGATTATATTTTAGCACAGAGTAATGACAGTGAATGTCCTTATGTAGAAGTTGATATCTTAGGTAAGACAGTATTCGGTTTATTGGATTGTGGAGCCAATAAAGTTTTTGTAAATATGCCTACATGGGAGATTTTACGTAGTTTAGGTGTACATTTAAAAACTGTTCCAGATGGGTCTTGCAGAGTTGCGGATGGTAGTCAGAGTCCTTTATTAGGTGTAGCTTCGGTGCCTATAAAACTTCGTGATGTTGTTAAGGTAATTGATGTTTTCGTTTGGCCACAGTGTAGACACTCTTTAGTACTAGGTGTAGATTTCTGGGTGCGAATGGGTATTGTACCAGATTTACGAAAAGGAGAGTGGTTTTTCTCTTCGGAAGTTATGAGTGTTCCAGTGGTTAATTCGATACAATCGGAATCTGAACTTCTACCAGAGCAACGTAAACAGCTTAACGAACTCGTTGATTCTTATTTTTCTAGTATCGACCCAGACAAATTAACTTGTACTAATGTAGTTCAATACAAAATTGTAGTTAGTCAACAAGAACCAATCAAGCAGAGGTTTTATCCGGTATCACCAATTAAGCAGGATATGATCAACAAGGAGCTGGACAAAATGCTGAAGCTTGGTGTTGTCGAACAGTCACACAGCGGATGGTCTTCACCAGTGTTGCTGGTACCTAAAAAGAATGGGGAATAGCGTTTTTGCGTTGATTTTAGGAAAGTAAATCGTGTTACTCAGCGTGATGCTTATCCTTTACCCTATATAAATAGCATTTTAAGTAAGTTAGGTGGAGCTAGATATTTGTCAACAATGGACATTAAGAGTGCCTATTGGCAGGTGGGTCTTACTGAAGAGAGCAAGCAGTACACGGCGTTTACTGTGCCAGGGCGTGGACTTTTCCAGTATTGTCGTATGCCTTTCGGATTGCACAACGCTCCAGCTACGTTTCAAAGATTAGTAGATAATCTATTAGGTCCTGAACTCTCTGAGTATGTTTTTGTGTACTTAGATGATATATGTCTGGCTACGTCAACTTACGATAAACATGTCGAAGTCTTGACAGAAATCTTTGCCAGATTGAAAAAAGCCAATTTGACCCTTAATAAAGAAAAATGTTCTTTCTGTGTGTCAGAACTTAAATACTTGGGTTATGTTGTTAACTCTAGTGGTCTGTCTGTAGATCCGGCAAAAGTAGAGGCCATTGTGAATCTTCCACGACCCACCAATGTCACTGAAGTCAGAAGAGTCCTTGGAGTTATAGGATGGTATCGTAAGTTTGTAAATAGTTATTCAGATCTTATTTCACCTTTGTGTAGATTATTACAAAAGAACAAGAAGTTCGTTTGGGACAAAGCTTGTGAGGAAGCTTTTCAGAGTATTAAAGACGCTCTTGTCTCAGCACCTATTTTGTCTAGTCCTAATTTTGACAAACCTTTTTACGTACAAACTGATGCGTCAGCGTATGGTCTTGGAGCTGTCCTTACTCAAAAGTATGATGAAACTGAACATGTAATTTGTTATTTGTCTAGAACTCTAAATAGAGCCGAGAGAAACTATAGCAGTGTTGAGCGTGAATGCCTCTGTGTTTTGTGGGCGTGTGAAACTTTACGAGCTTATTTAGATGGTTATAAGTTCTACGTAATCACTGATTGCTACTCGTTGTTATGGTTGGACAATTTGAAGGACCCTCAAGGACGACTTGGTAGATGGGCCTTACGTCTGCAACAGTTTGACTATGAAGTACTGCATCGCAAAGGTAAGGATCACATAGTTCCTGACACCCTTTCGCGAGCTTTAGAACTACCTGTTGATAGTGTACATATGATAAATTCTGTAGCAATAAGTAATGTTCAAGCAATAAACCCCGAATGTGACGAATATGATTTTTCTTCTACCAGTGATAAATGGTATAAGAAAATGTGTAATAATGTAAACAAAAATCCTTTAAAATTTGTCAGATGGAGACTAGCAAATAATAAGTTGTATAAATATATTGATCAAGATTTTCCGAGTTTAAGAGATGATTGTGAATATTGGAAACTTGTAGTTCCAAAAGATTTTCGAGATAAGATACTTCAGAGGTGTCATGATTCTTGTGTTTCAGGTCATTTAGGTATCTACAAAACATTTCATCGTGTATCTCGCCTTTTCTATTGGCCTTTTATGAAAATGGACATTACGAAATATATAAGGAAATGTGAGGTTTGTTTAAGGACGAAGCCTGAACAGAAAAGTCCTGCAGGACATATGGGACAGGCTGTCGAACCCACAAAACCTTGGGAGATCATCAGTATGGACTTATTTGGACCATTGCCCAGAAGTTCAGCTGGTAATACTTGGATTTTGGTAGTTACTGATAAGTTCAGTAAATTTCCTCTTTTATTCCCTCTGAGAAAGGCAACTGCCACTTCTATAAGTAAAATTTTAAAAGAAAATGTATTTCTTTTGTTTGGTGTTCCCAGAGTCTTAAAATGTGATAATGGAAGTCAGTTCAAAGGTAATGTTCTAAGATCTTTTTGTCAAGAGTTTGGAATCAGATTTCTTTTTACTCCAAATTTTACCCCTCATCCAAACCCTACTGAACGAATTAATCGTATCATGAAAACCATGTTGATGGCTTATGTTAAAGATAATCATAGGTTGTGGGATGTTAATTTACCTGAACTAGGTTGTGCTATTAGAACTGCCAAACATGAGGTGACAGGTCAAACACCATATTTCATTAATTTTGGTTGTGAGATGATGACTCATGGAAGTGAATATCATCTAAAAATAGGGAATGAAGAAAATAAACAACGTGTTTATGATCGTTCTAAAAATATGAATAAGTTGAGAGACTGGGTTAAGAAGCGGATTGATAAAGCTTCGGATAACACCAGAGAGAGATATAATTTAAGAAGAAGAGATGTTCATTTTAAGGAAAATGATTTAGTTTGGAAAAAGAACTATGTTCTGTCTGATAAAGCTAATTATTTTACATCTAAGTTTGCTGATAGATTTGTTGGACCTTTTAGAGTAAAGCGTAAGGTTGGTTATTGTACATATGAATTAATAAATGATAATGGTAAGTCTATTGGTCACTGGCATGTGAAAGACTTGAAACCTCACCCACAGAACTCTGATAGCCACGTTGAATCGGATTCTGATGTAGATAGTGTAACATAGTATGTATTTTTAACAAGTTTCTTTGGGATTCAATTCAAAGAAACTTAATTTTCTTTCCGGAAGGAAAGGTGGAGTTATTACGGTTGAAAATTTAGTAGTAACGTTTGTTGAGTTTTGGTTGTTTATAACCGATTATTTTGTCCTTGGAGGATGTATAATTTGTATGTTTGGATGTATATGCTTTTTGTGTGAGTCAGTGAGAGAAGATTTTTGTTGTAGAGTTTTTTTGTTTTGAACGCCTTGTTAGAAAATCAACAACGTTCATTCCTTTTCAATAAACATTTTTGAGAAAGCACTTGAAGCCTGGTCGGCGATTTGGATTCCCAGTTTTTTTTAATTGAAATGGTACTTTTTCAATCCTTTGGTGGGATGTACTGGGAATTCTCTTATTGAGGTATCCGTTGGTGTGCTGGAAATTTGGGGCACGTAAAGATTTGTCTTGGAAAATCCTCTAGAGATTAATTCGATGTTTATTGATGGCCAGGCTGAGAGTCGTGTAATAGACCCTTTTGTATGTTAAAGGTAAGCTGAAGTCATTTTTGTTCAGTTTATTGGTTCTCAGTTTTAAGAAGTTAGTTCAGTTATTTTTATTTTCTTTTTCTTTTGCTAGGGTGTTCCGGTATTCAGTAATTGTATGTATTTATCGATCCTGAGGCTTTAAAGAAGTAATAGAAGTACATTTATTTACCAGATTTACATTTATTCAGTATATTGGAAATAATAAATTTGGCAGATTTATTTAGAAGTTCGATATTTGACGTGACATTTTGACAAAATTTAAGGAAGATTGCAGTGTGTTTATCCAGGCAAATGATTTTTTTTATTGAAGGAAATAAGGACGGTAATAGATTTTATTTTATTTTATGGGAGAAAACAAGAAAGAACAAGGTACAATTTAGATTGGGTTAAGGGGTCTAAAAAGGGGACTAAAATACAATGATTTTTATATTTATGTGAAGGAAACAGCTGGTTCTGGTTTATTTTTTTTAATTAATTACTTACTTTTGTTCTTATAAACTATTGAAATCAAAATTAATATTTGTATGTAAAAAGGGACTTAAAATTTTGTTGACATTATATTCTCTATAGTTATCTAGTGTTTTATTTGAACTGTCATGTCTCATGCTCATCTAAATCAAACCAACTAATTAAAAATAATAATTCCGACTGAGAAATAGCTGTGGTAAGAAAGACAACGAGTTGCGCGATAGTCTAGAAAGCGAAATGGCTCGTGCCGTACAAGAGTTTAATGGAACAAATCCACTTAGCAGACCACCGCTACCACGAATAAACTCTTGTAAGAAACTAGGTGCGCTGTTACAAATTGTGAATACTGAAGTCCTACCCAATTATGTCGTAGAAGCCCATACACTGGAATATCTGCATATGCTAATCTACTGTGCAGCAACAGCAATTGCCAATGTAATGGGCGTTAAGATCAGAACACGACGGGGTACTAATAACGGAAGAACTGGTAACAGAATTGCACCCTGGGAAAAAAGACTTCTCGGAAAAATTGAATTACTGCGTAGGGATATTGGTCAAATCACAGAATATATAAGAGGTGTAACAAGTAGAAAAGTCATTAAGAGAGCTGAAGAAATAATGCGGAGCACTGCAAGACACTCGAGATACGATCCAGAAAATAACACAGCTCAACAGTGTCTGGATACATTAAAACAAAAACTCTCCGTCTATTCAGGACGATTAAGAAGGTATAAAGTTAGTAACAACCGAAAATGTGACAATGCACTTTTTGAGAACTCTGAGAAGGCGTATTACCGAAAACTCAAATCCACCGTAGAAAGTGTCGACAAGTCTTACCCAAGCTAAGAAGAAATTCATGAGTTTTGGGGAAATCAACTTTCCACACCAGCTGCTCTTAACAACAATACTGGCTGGATAGAAGATACAATGCACAACTGTCACCACTACGTCACTGCTAACTACGAACCATTCACGACTGAAGAAGTCTCAAATGTATCAGAGAGCTTCATAACTGGAAATCTCCTGGACCAGACGGAGTTCAGAACTTTTGGCTTAAAAAGTTTTGGAGTATTCATGAGTGCTTATCAACACTAATTAATCATGTTATTTCTAATCCGCAGGAATTACTATCATTTCTAACTCAGGGAACTACTTATTTAATACCCAAGGATCAAAATAACACCCAAGATCCATCCAAGTACCGCTCAATTACTTGTCTTCCAACTTTGTATAAATTGGTCACATCCTGTGTAACCCGGCGTATCTACCAACACTGTGCTCTAAACAATATCATAGAGCCTCAACAGAAAGGATGCGCTAAGGGTTCCATGGGTTGCAAAGAACAGCTTATCATCGACTCAGTCATTTCTAACCAGGCATTCACTAAAAAAAGGAACCTTTTTACTGCTTTTATTGACTATAAAAAGGCCTTTGATTCAGTACCGCATGAATGGCTAATAGATATATTGAAAATATACAAAGTCGATGATAACATAGTGACCTTTTTAAGGCATATAATGAGAGATTGGAAGACTAAAATTCACCTCCAAATACCTGGTGAAAACAATATCGAAACCGAAAATATCGCAATCAACCGGGGCCTGTTTCAAGGAGACTCGTTGAGTCCACTGTGGTTCTGTTTAGCTTTGAACCCCCTTTCCCAACTATTAAACTCCACTGACTCAGGTTTTAGCATTAAAAGCAATAATACTGTAGTAGCGAAGCTCAATCATCTGTTGTATATGGATGATTTGAAATTAATGGCTTCCACTCGAGAACACCTAGAAGAGATGCTAAAAACTGTAGAAACATTCTCTAATGATATTAGTATGCAGTTCGGTCTAGACAAGTGCCGTGTTTTGAATATAGTCAGAGGAAAGGTACAGCCCGGTGGATTCGATATGCAAAATGGCCAGAACATCGAGGCCATGGGCGATAACGATATGTACAAATATCTTGGAGTAAAGCAGGCGCGGAAAATTGACCATAAGCAAATGAAAACTGAGATAACAACTGAGTTTATAAGAAGGGTAAAACAACTGCTTCGTTCACAGCTTAACAGTAAAAATTTGTTTAAGGCACTGAACACCTACGCTTGTTCCGCGCTTAGCTATTCATTTGGTATTGTTAAGTGGACAAAAACGGATATAGAAAATCTTCAGCGAAAAGTACGAACACACCTCACAAAGGCACAAAAACACCACCCTAAAAGTGCAGTAGAACGAACGACATTACCCCGGTATTTAGGAGGAAGACGACTTATAGATATAGGTGAGCAATTAGATAAACAGATTGCTAATTTAAGAACTTATTTTCAGATGCAGGCTGAGACATCTACTCTACACCGCGCAATTTGCGCAGTAGACACAACACCGATCAAACTGAGGGAACCAGAAATGCGCATAAACCACCTTACTAAGGACGAAAAACTGCGCACCTGGATGGGTAAACCTCTGCATGGGCGACATCCCAATGACGTTAGCCAAGACTATGTCGACAATACAGCGTCGAACTATTGGTTGACATCAGGAAAGATGTTCCCTGAAACGGAGGGTTCATTACTGGCCATTCAGGATCAGGTTATACCAACCAGAAATTACCTGAAATATATCGTCAAAGACCCTCAGGTTCAAAACGACAGATGCCGATATGGATGTCAAGCCCAAGAAACCATCCAACATATTACAGGGGGCTGCCAGGCATTTGCTGCAACTGAATACAAGGAACGGCATGACGCAGTGGGAAAAATCCTTCATCAAGAGATAGCTAACAAGCTGGGACTTCTCCAAACGGACCATCTCCCATATTATCAATACGTTCCTGAGAGTATGCTTGAGGATGGCAACTACAAGCTATACTGGGACCGCAGTGTGCTCACAGACCAAACAGTGGCACATAATAGACCAGATCTCGTACTAGTTAATAAATTAACAAGACAAACAACACTAATTGATGTGGCGATACCTAACAACAGTAATCTACGTAGTAAATTTACTGAAAAGATCGCCAAGTATAGAGATCTGGAAATTCAAATTCGGAGACAATGGAGAATGCAAAGTACCCAGACGATACCTATTATTATGTCTACTGCTGGAGTCATTCCGAAGACCCTCCTCGAAAGCATAAAAAAGCTGGGTCTCAATGAACATATTTATAAGACCATGCAGAAAGCTGTACTACTTGCGACGGCCAGAAGTGTAAGAAAATTTTTGGGAGATACACCTGCATTCCAAGTCACCTAGGGCTCGATAACACGGAAAGAGTCCCACCAGAGCTCAATCCTTTTGATACCGTAGGTATCTGGGATGAGTCAATTTTCCCCTCAGAGGGAGTGTGAGCCGTATGGCTAAATCTGATAATAATAATAATAGCTTTATTGCCCAACAGTTTCCCATTTATAGGACAAATACAGAAAAAAAAAAATAATCACATAATTCATTAGTATAACATCTACAAAGTAATAGTAGAGACCTAATCTAAGTAAAAAGAAGCCATTTTTAACAAATCATTAAGTGTGTTGGAGAACTGTATTCTCCACCCAAAATAAATTCTATTTCACCAACAACAAATTTCCGCGCCGCCTCTGTAACAACCATAAATAATTTCATTACGCAGTGCCTGAAGAAAACTTCCAAGAATGTTAATCTCCGCCCTCTCTTTTACCCAAAGCACCCAACGGAAATATTTGTTAAAGGGATGAAAGAGCGGGGTGCAACAGTCAGTCAACTATCAACACTCATTAAGAACGTACGCAAAAACCTCTTTTCATTTACGCTTTTTCGAAGAGAATTCTTCACGCCGCAATTAGCAAAAAGCCGGTACAAAGTGTAAATATATGTGTAGTGGCGTCTTTCACGGATAAGTTGTTAACTCAATTGTTCACATGTAAAATTCTATTTCTTGCCCTTTTCAACTTCATTACAGTCATAGCAAAATAGAAAGTGTTTTATTTACATTAACAATTCAACAGGCTAGAATTACAGCATCTTACGGTTCATTAAAAGTTCTCCTCTTAGCTATCGAAGGCTTAGCGACACATTGAACTTACTGCAAGTGCAAAACGCTGGAAAGAGACATTGGAACTACTCCAAACTCTCCATGGAGGAATGTTGAACACCGGCGTCCCTCCATTTTGTTCCTCCGAGACCGGATTTTGTTTCTAAGAGCCGAATTTGGCCCTTAGAGCCACATTTGATCCATCGACCGAACTTTTCTGGCCTAAAAACACTCGATTCAAGTTTCTATCTAATTCTATTATTTTGTTAAAAAACATTTCTGGCTAATGCCAACTCTTTCTAAAAGACATTATAAGTGTCGCGTTTTTCGGATATTCTCGTCGAATAGACAATAATTCCAAGAGACAAAGTGATTGCGTTATTTATTCTACGGACAAATAAACATTCTGTGAACAAAAACAGTGATAATAGTTTACTTCAAGAAGTGGTGTTCAAGGACTAGCTGATTCCAGGAAAAGCAGCCCACATTCAAGTACCAAGAGCCCAGGGGTGACGTACAAAATAAACTTTTCTATATATGTAAATTCAAAAAGTTAATTTTCAAAGATCTCTTGCGAAATGTTACTCTAATAAAGTTAAACACTATTTAAAGAACTATTCAGGGTTGAATTTTTGGTTTAATATTGCATGCTTGTTAAAATTCAAAAATAAATAATAATTTCATTCAAAAATAAACAAATTAAAGTTATTACAATGAGCAAAAAAGGTTTAAGTAAATTATTAAACAAAAAGCATTCCATTCTAGATTCTGTTAATAGAATTCAAACGTGGCTAGAAGCAAACCATGACTCGGAAAAAGATGTTTTCTCATTCAAAACAAGAGAAGGTCGATTACAAGACCTGTTCTCTGATTACAATAACGTACAGGATGAAATTGAATTCCTGGACGATTCTCAAAAATGTGATCGTGCCATATTTGAAGAAAATTATTTTGCGGTTCTGTCAAAAATACAAAGTTCGATTAGAGCATTGGATATTACCAATACAGGGAGCGTCGCTGCCGCTAAGCAGGTGGCCGTAAAGCTCCCGGCAATAAGCATATGCAAATATTCCGGGCAAATAGGGGACTTCGAAAGTTTTTTGAGCTCTTTGACACACTGATAATACAAAATCAGTCCCTTTCTGACATCCAAAGGTTTCTTTATTTGAAAAGTTACCTACAGGGTGATTCTCTTAAGTTGGTGGATTCTTTGAAAGTCACAAATGAAAATTTTTCGATTGCTTTAGATATTCTAAAGAACCGCTATCAGAATAGGTCACAATCATAAATTCTTACTTAACAGAGATTATAGACATTCCTACACTGAGAAACAGCTCACCGCAAGCCCTCAGAAATTTTCTAACTACCGTAACAAAAAATATGCAGTACATTGAAGTCACCTAATATAACAATGGTTTCATTAAATATATCCAGTTGTTCTAAACATTCAAAAAAGTATTCGAAGTCTTCAGAACTTAACTTATCAATAATATAAAGAACTAAAACATAAAATTTTCTATAACCAACACAACATTTTACAGCTAACATATCGATTAGGGGAAACTGTAGATCGTGTGTGGATACATCGATAACAGACGATGTAATCTCCGTCTTCAGCGCTAATAAGACGCCTCCCCCAGTGGTTTTATCTACAACATCAAATTTTCGATCCTTTCTATACACATCGTATTGATCAGGAAACAACTCTAGACTGGACACATCTTTGTTCAACCAGGTCTCACTTAAAGCAATAATGTCATATTCACCCTCACTTACACTAGTATAAAACTCTGAAACTTTAGAGTTAAGACCACGTACATTTTGGTAATAACATATAAGTTCACATCCTACAACACTGTCGGGCTCTATTGGTTTAAAGGCACTACCTTGGGTATACCATTCATATACTTGATTTTGAAAGATCCATTTCCACTCGCATTCATGTTGTTTAGTTCAACCTTTACATTGTTGTAATAATTAATTTGATTTCTAGTTCGATCAAATGACATCGACACATTTTTGTAGTTCCCATTTCTTAGAAATTTAGCTTGCCGTATTAAAGCAAATACATCATTTTCATCATCTAATATGACCTTAATTGGTCGAATTCGCCCTTGGTTAACTTGCCCAAGTCTGAAGAGCTTAATGTTGGCAGTATTCACATTAGGACTTACGCTTGAGATTATTTTTTGAACTTCAGACTTATCGCTATTCTTACGATGATCCTCAGATAGTTGTTGATCCTGTTCCGGCACACCAAAGAAAATAACATTTCGTTTTCTTTTATTTCGTTCGTTGATTTCTTGTATTATTTCTTCCATTTCTAGTGGGTTCGAAGAAGATTTCAAAATCTGGTTATCATTTTTTAGGGCTTGTATTTCAGCCTGAAGTGAGAGAATTAATGATTTTAAGTCCTTAATCTGATTACCAATTTGTCTACAATTTATGCAAGACCAGTCACATCCCTTCTCTTCATCATTAATCAGTTCAAGCTCATTTGCACTAATGTTAACACAAGTATGTCTAAATACTTTGGTACACACAGAGCATTTTAACATTAAATTTGGTTTGTATGATTTGCTGCAGCAAGAACATATTAAATTTGACGGCATATTTCCGAAAATACAGCTAACGATACGCTTATGTTCCTCCAAATACTTTAAAAAGAACAAGAAAAAAAAACAGACTGGAATGTGTTACCTTACTTTATGAATTCTTGTAATTACCTTACTTTATGAATTAAAAATTCTAATATACCTGTTCCAGAACACTAATTGCAAATCACTTTTTAGACTAGTAAAAAGAAATCACAACAAATATCAAATATTAATACGTTGATTCGGTTATTAAAGAGATTCGATGTTGCTTCGATCGTGTCTCAACTACTACTCCTGAACGTTGACATATCAATGCAACCATGGGAGGTTCGATTATATCGTGTCTCCAGTGAGCAACATGGCTGTTCGCAGCATGGGCTGCCCTTGGCACCATTTTCTGTCCGAGTATCCCATAAATTTTCCGCCTTGTATATGACGTAAGGTGGCGGAAGTATACCTGAGGCGGATCCACAAAGCATTATCGATGTAGCAGATTCTGAATGGTTGCATATTTTTTCGGGATATTTAGTATCTCTTCGGTAGATGCACAATTTTTTCCGGGGTCATCTGAGACGCTGGACTCGCCGTAATTAAAAATATTTTCAACTGGAACATTTTCAATCGTTTGTTGTAAATTGTCAAAGTATTTTTTATTCAGGTCCGGAGATACTTCTGCTCGGCTTTTTTTTAATATTAGTTGCTAATCTTTTACCAGCAATACTTCCATGTCTCTTTGTCTCTTCAACAAGCTATTTACCCAGTCAATTCCAGGAATATTCTCCTTAAATCTAGATACACTTCTACCAGTTTTGTCCAAAAAACTTTTGACGAGCATTCTCAAATCCATTGCACTTAAAGGATATCCCCAATCTGCAGATGTTAAAACGCTATTAATAATGGCTACTTCTTCTTCATATGTAAATACAGATTGTCCACTTGTTTTCTTAATCTTCCTTCCATGGTACTTGTGATTCAAAGTTCCGTAGGACAATTTGTATTTTTTTGCGGCTTTTCTTAGCGATAATCCATTTTCCAATGCATCGTGCAATTAAATCCGGTAAAGAGTAAAAAAGTTCGATGGGTATCTGAAGACATTGCTTCTGCTGTTTCTCTTCGTAGTGTCAGCCCAAAAGCATACAGGTATTAAAGAGCTCATAATTACCCATTACCAGCATTATCCACCTTAAGGAAGTGGGTTTCTACCTTTTACCTTAGCACGGGGGTTCTAGTAAATGTCCTCTCTTTAATGAAAAGAAAAGCTGCAGAACTTACCGAAGTTGATCGCATATGTGTCTTAACTTTTGACGAAGTGTATATAAGTAACAAAATTAACATCGACAAAAAGGAACAAGTTGTAGGACCCCATAAAATCATTCAAACCGGTATGCTACGAGGGGTATTTTCAAAACTGTATGAAGCAAATTTTATAGTTGTAGCAATTTGCAGTGATATGGGAGCTGGAAATGTAAGTTTATGGTCCAAATTAAGCATAGGCCATGAAAAGAATTGCCCATTTGATCACCCTAGTGACAACTCTTTAAAAATATTTGTTTATGCTTATGTCCCCCATTTATTGAAGCTAACCAGAAATCATCTTCTTGATCATGGATTTGTTATTGATAATTCTGTAATTAACATTGATTATTTCCAACCTTTGTTGAATATGTCTACTTCAGAATTAACTCTAACCCATAAATTGACTGAACTACATTTAAAGGTAAAAGGATCAATGAGGCAAAGAGTAAGACCAGCTCCTCAACTTTTAGCAAATACAACAGCAAAAGCTATTAGATAATGCGGAGAAAAGTGATTAATGCCAAAAAAATTTTACTGGGAAAAAGCAGCACACTTTGTCCAGTTATGCAATGACTGGTTTGATCTTTTTAGTTCTAGAGTGAAAGTTGAAGGAAACTGTCCAACAAGAAATGCATTCGGCGTAGATAAAGAAAAACAAACAAAACTGTTAACTGAAATGACCAACTTTATGTCATTAGTTAGAGTGGGAAAGCATAAAGAAATAATCCAATTTCAGAAAGGTATTATCCTTAATAATAAGTCTATTTTAGAAATGTTTTCTTATTTAAAGGAAAAATATGAGATTGAATATGGTTTAACCTCTCGTTTAAATCAAGACATTCTAGAGATTTTTTTGCATATATAAGGGGAATGGGCGGTCCAAATGATCATCTAACACTAATGGATTTTAAGTACAGACTAAGGTGGTATATTATGGGGAAAAACTCTGCTGCTACTTTCACAGAAAATCGTAATACGATTGAGACTGGTGAATCGTGCTTAGTAAATGTATTGGAGGAAGCTAAACAAACCGAAGAGATTTGTTTTACACATCAAATGCTGTCAAACATTCTACCAGAAAACCAAACAGTGGAGGAAAAAATCATAAGAAAACTCCACATACTATAACGGATTCGTCGGGAAAAATGATCATAGACGAACACGAAATTCGAACTATCTGGTATAATTATATAAATGAACTTTATAATGATGATAGACCCGAAGAACTGGAGACTTTAGATGAAGGTGGATAAGAAATACTAAAATCATTGGAATACTAGTCAAACTTTTCAATGATGTTTATTCGACTGGTGATATCCCTGAAGATTGGTTAAAGTCCGAATTCATAACCCTACCAAAAAAACAACGTCCTAAAAACTGTAGCGATTATAGAATGATAAGCCTTATGAGCCACATTGAAAATCTTTCTACGTATCATCCACAGTAGAATCAGAGATAAATGTGAAGAAGATCGGGATGAAACATAATTTGGCTTCAGAAATGGACTGGGAACCCGGGACGCACTCTTTGCACTAAATGTATTATTACAGAAATGCCGATATCAAAGGAAAGACCTTTGCTATATTTATTGACTATGAGAAGGCCTTTGATCGAGTACAACATCACAAATTAATTAAAATATATAAGGATAAAGGAGTTGGTAGTCAAGATGTACGAATCATAGAAAAATTATACTGGCGTCAAACAGCGACAACTTGCATAAATGGAAAATCAACAGAAATATGCAAAATACAAAGAGGTGTCAGACAGGGTTGTATACTGTCCCCACTATTATTCAATTTATATTCAGATAGAATATTTAAGGAAGCGCTGCATAATTTGGAATGGGGTGTGTAAGTTAATGGAAATCTGATAAATACAATCAGATATGCAAACGATACAGTTATTTTAAGTGATGATATGAATGGATTACAACACCTTTTAAATGCTATTGACACAGTGGGGAGAGAGTTTGGCCCAAACATAAACTGTTTAAAAACAAAATACATGGTATTCAGCCGTTTGGCCCATCAAGATTCACGGTTATATGTTGATGGTCATATAATTCAAAGAGTACCCACTTTTAAATATCTTGGTTGCCATATTACTGAACAACTAGATCCAGATAAAGAGATAAAATGTAGAATCGAGATAGCCCGCACGACATTTTTAAAAATGAGGTCATTCTTCTGTAATGATAACTTGCAACTTCAACTTCGAAAGCGCATGATTAAATGTTACATTTGGTCAGTCCTCTTGTATGGTGTCGAAGCATGGGCATTAAAAATATCCACCATTAATCGTTTGGAGGCCTTTGAAATGTGGCTGCACAGACGTACACTGAAAATACCATGGACAGCTATGCTGACAAATGTGGCAGTCCTTAAGAGAGCAAATCCTGCCCGCGAGCTGCTTAATAACATCAAATATAGAAAGATGGCCTATTTTGGACACGTAGTAAGGGGATACCAGTATAATATTCTTCAACTTATGATGGGTAAAATCGAAGGACGCAAAGGAATTGGTAGAAAGCAAGCCTCTTGGTTGAAGAATATTCGGGAATGGACAGGAATAAAGAAAGCAGAACAACTATTTAGAATAGCTCGAGGCAGAGACAGTTTCGCCATGCTAATCGCCAACATCAAGGGGACTTGATAGGGTACGTTAAGAAGAAGGAGGAAAAAAATGAGGAAGAAGAACTTGTTTCTAACACAAGTTATTTTGTGGACCCTGAATATTTACAAGAGGAAGCAATGGCTTCAGATGAATTAATAAATCTTCTAGACAGTTTTGAAGTTAAGGAGCAAGCAAATATGGAGGCATTAAGATATATAGCTGGATATGTGGCTTTTAAACATAAAAGTAAATATCCAACTTAGGGGTATCCACAAGTAATTTAAATATTTCCGAAGTCCCTAGGTGGCTGGAGATCCTATCAAGGGGTTCACTGTTAAACCCCAATGAAGAATTATGGGAAGTTGCTAAAAATATGGAAAATCAATTCCACCAAATGCATGGTACTTTTTTAAATAAGGAAAAGAAGATTTTTCAACAACGTTTGGCTGAAAAAACATTAGCGTCACTGCCCAACACCTCAATACCATTTGAGGTGATATTATGCATGTGCAGAACACGAACATATATTAGAATAAGGAATATTAACAGAAAAATAAGTTTTAAAAACTGCCAGAGATCACTTGACAAAAAGATATCTAAATTTACTAATTTTAAAAAATGACTTAAATTATACTAATTCTAATATTATTAATAAAACTTTTCCCGCAAATTTGTTTCTTATTAATATACATAATATTATACATAATATGCATTAATATACAAATTTTTGGTAGCCCTATGGGTTCTAGTCTTTCACCCATTTTGAGTAGCTATGTCATGGATGATATCATTAATGATTGCGTTAACAGTTGCAATTTTTTTATTCCTTTTATTAAGAGATATGTGGATGATTTGGTTTTGGCACTTCCAAGAGATAGAATTTATGAAACTGTCAACATTTTCAACAGCCATAATGAACATATACAATTCACAGTTGAGGAAGAAGTTGAGAATTCTCTACCATTTCTTGACATGAGAATTGTTAGAACCGCAAACAACGTTTTAAAAACCAGATGGTTCAGAAAATCCATGTGCAGTAATAGGTTTATAAGCTATTACTCACATCACCCTAACAAAATGAAAATGAACCTTATAACAGGTTTAAAAAAACGTGTCACAAAACTATCTCATCCAGATTATATACAAGAAGATCTTCTTTTATTAAAAAATATTTTGATTGAAAACTCTTATCCTCCACATATGCTACACAAGATGCTTTTGTCAAATATAGTTCAGATAAATAATATGACACCATATTTTGTTAGATCTCAGAACAATGCTTCTGTTAATCAAAAAACCTATTTTCATTCACTCCCCTACATACCATCATTAACACCTAAGTTAATAAAAATTTTAAAGGTTATTGAAAATATAAAAATATCAACTAAAAACGTCAAAACCATTACATCTCATTATTCTAAGACTAAAGATCCTATAGATAACTTAGAGAAGATTAATGTAGTCTATAGCATTAATTGTACTCAGTGTGATTGATAATAATAAACATACCACTATATATATATATATATATATATATATATATATATATATAGTTAACAGGTATATAATATTTGCTGAACAGTTAGGAAACAAGGCTGAAATATTGGGGTAGCAGCAATCTCAAAGAAAACTCTTTATAATAGTTCCAAGCTTTCGAAAATGTTTATTTTCATCATCAGGGAAACTACAATCATAAATAGACAGTATTTAACAAATAGGCTAACTGAAATCAATAATAATTGCTATCTTTGTGTTACCAAAAATCCAGAACACCATAGTTTCCTCTCACTAAACCAGGTGTCGAGGATCCCCAAAAACACAAAAACAACAAAAAATTGTTTTGAGAAATGCAGAGTCAATACTTTCACTAAAAACACTGCACATCACAAAACAATCTTACTAAAGAGTTACTTATATGTTTGTACTTACATTATTTGAGGATGTTGAGCCTAGTTGTTAAACACTGACATATAAAACGAAATTTTGTCCTGGTACAAATCGTATATAAAAATTAAAATTAAAAACTATATATAAAAAATTTTGTTCTAAAAATCGAGTATAAATTGAAAAATGGTAAAATATTTTAAAAAATGATGTATGTCAAATGGCATTTTTGAAAATGTCTAACAAATGTTATATCGATTTTTATTAAATTTTGTTGAATTCATACGGAAACGTCACTACCACTGAACCAATTATAATTATTTAATAAATGTTTTTTAAATTTTGAAATAGGAAAATTCCGAAATGAGAATAAAACAGTTTTAATCAATGCAAAGTTTTTTTAAAAGTAGATGTCTTTTTTATTATGTGATTTATATTGAAAAAATCTATAAATTATATATTAAAGGAAAGAAGAATTTGAATTATTAAATTTAAATTGGTTATTTTTATCTAAGGTGAGTAAATAAGAATAAATTTCACTGAGATGTCTTACATCTGATTTTTTGTTTATTGAATTTTCTTCTTGAAAGATAAAAGCTATTTCCAAAAAGAGTCTTTTGTTATATGAGTTCTCAGAAGCTAGTACTTTAGTATATTGATAATCCATTGTATGACCCTCTTTGGAAACGTGTTCTGCTAAAGCACAACGTTCAGGATGTAGTCTAGAATCACTTTTATGTGATATTATTCGAGATGATAAAGTTCTCGAGGTGATACCTATATAGTTCATATTACAACTATGACAAGGTATACTATAAACTACATTGGAACAAGATAATGCAGGAGTTTTATCTTTCAGTCTAGTAAAAATTGAGTTTATAGATAATGTGATACTATTAGCTATTTTTATGCCACTAATTTGATTAAAGATTCTGCATAGCTTTGGTGTGATGTTTTTAATGTAAGGGAGTGAAAAATATTTAAAGTTAATGGGTTCCTGGTTTTCTGTAACATTAGGAAGATTATTTAAATTTTGGTTGTTAATACTATTATTATTTGTGTATGAGATGTCAGATGTGTTAAAAAGTAATTTCTTTATAAGGGTTTTTGGATAGGAATTGTCAGTGAATATATTAAATAATATTTTTAGATTTGTATTATGAAATGAGCTGTCTGATATTTTTAAAACCCTTGATTTCATTTGTTTTATTAAATTAACTTTTTGAGAAAATTTATGATATGACCAATAATTCATATACCTACCTGAGCTTATTGGTTTTTGGTACCAGTCAATCATTAAGGTGTTTGTAGTAGTATTACGAATAAATTTAGTATCTAAGAAGGGTAGAGTACCATTTTCATCTTCTCTTTCTAAGGTAAATTGAATGTAAGGATCATAACTGTTGAAGATGAATAAGATTTCATCCAAGGCATTGGAAGGTAGGCTAAGTATTATGTCATCAACATATTTCTTAATAAAACAAAGGTCAATATATATATATATATATATATATATATATATATATATTTTGTTTTATATATATATATATATATATATATATATATATATATATATATATATATATATATATATATATATATATATATATATATATATATATATAGGTGAAAGTGGGAGGAATTTGTCCAATCGTATTGTTTCGCACAAAAGTGACTGTAGAATAAAAAAAACCTTGTGCTTTGGCAGAGCATGTAATTGACAAAGACCATGTCATGGATTTCGATAACATTCAAATTTTGTGCAATGAAGGTAATAAATTTAAAAGCACCTTTTTGGAAATGGTATCTATAAGTAAAAGTGATCATAGTTTAAATAAAAGATCAGAAATTCAAAATTTAAGTAAAATTTATAACTACATCATTTCTTTATAATTCATTTATAACACCATGTATACATCATATTAGTTTTTTTTCTTCTATTTTTTCTATATCCTGGTTATATTCTTTTGTGCTGCTGTAAACTAAAAAAATATATTTTTTTTAAATTAGCACAACAGTAATACATATTTGGAAATATCCCATTTTTAGCTAATGTTTAATGTATGCTTATTTTGTCATTGACATTGACTACCTTCTCGATGTAGGTTTATTTTGTCATTGACATTGACTTTGATTTTTGTAAAATTTCTACCGATATTTTAAATTCAAAATTCAAATAATTATTTTTTATGCAGTCTGGGAAATATTCATTCTATTATTAACAGTTTCATTTTACCATCTATTGTTAGTTTAGTTAGCAGGTTTAATAACGAACCTAGTTTTATATGGTGAGTTACATTTTTACCACTTTTTGTCCACTTTATCAAATTGTTTATATTTTAGCTCTTGAAAAAGAATGCGATGGCATTCGAAAGCTTGAGAAATAAAAAATAGTCCTCTAAAATAGCCCCTTTTATTGACTCGAACCCACTGAAACTTAAATTGTTTTATTCCAAACAAGTCAACATAGTACTTCTTTTTCTTTACTTGTAGTAAAAGAATATGGGTTTTTTCGATGACATCCGAAACGATTATGGGCAATCCACCGTCATAATTCTGAAGGAGTGGACCAAAATTACCATAAAACTTGCTGCTTTACACAATCAAAGGAATTTTTTACTGAAATGTAAATCCAATGGATGTTTCCCTAGACACGTTACAGATAGCCTTATTAATGTCAATTCCATCCTACATCATCGTACTGGGAATATTCACCATGATGCCCAAAGATTATGTAACAGATTTGGAAAGAATATTATAAATTTGGAGATTAAGATCACTTCTACTGATATTTACTTTTTTGAAAAACAGTTAAATGAATTACGTACTAAAGCTTATAATGTTTTGAATTTTCACACATTCAATGAATTTAATAGGAGACAAAGAATCAGATATAATACACATTTTCATACAATTAAAAGAACACAGATCAATAAATTTAATAAATTGAAAGTTGAAGCTTTTGATAAGATACAATTTCAGGAAAAATGGTTTAAGAATTTAACTTCTGTTGAGTTTCCTTTTGAAGTCAAAAACTTTTAGCACTTGGACTTAAGTTTTCTTTATGTCCATCTAAATCAGATATTAGAGTTCCACATTTACTTGCTGATATTGAGTCAATGATCAGACCACTCAATAATGGTCAAAAGGATATTGTTAGATCTAAATGTACAAATGTCATTACCAACTTCTTACATAAAGAAGTAACAGAGCATTTTCTAAATAAATATTATTTACAAACAAAACTATTTCTTAAGAACCATCCTGAAGTTTATATTGTCAAAAGCGACAAAGGTAATGTAACTGTTGCAATGTGGAAAGAGGATTACCTTCAAAAAACTGGAGAACTGTTAAATAATACTAAATATTACACTAAACTTAGAAGAAGTCCTGTTTGTAGACTGCAGCAGAAAGCTAATAGTTTAATATCTGAATTGCACAAAAAGAAGTTTATAGATAACAAAAAAGCAAAGGAGCTCAAAATATATAATTCTATTGCTCCACGTTTCTACGCTCTACCTAAAATACACAAACCCACTTTATATCTATGAGACCGATTGTATCATCTATAAACACTCCCAATGGACCAATAGCGGAGCTCATCACTGACATTTTAACTAATTCTTATAATGTTAATAATAATATGCATGTTAAAGACTAATTTGACTTCAGTTCTTTCATCAATAATTTTCAATTACCACCTGATTATTTGTTAGTTAGTTTTGATGTAACGTCCCTTTTCACCAATTTGCCTTTAGACTTAATTATAAACAGTTTGGAAAAGCATTGGAATGAGATTTCACAACATACCACTATTGATTCATTACATTTCAAAACACTCATTAACTTTGTTTTCGATTCAAATATTTTCATTTTCGATGGTGTTTTTTATAAACAAATTTTTGGTAGCCCTATGGGTTCTAGTCTTTCACCCATTTTGAGTAGCTATGTCATGGATGATATCATTAATGATTGCGTTAACAGTTGCAATTTTTTTATTCCTTTTATTAAGAGATATGTGGATGATTTGATTTTGGCACTTCTAAGAGATAGAATTTATGAAACTGTCAACATTTTCAACAGCCATAATGAACATATACAATTCACAGTTGAGGAAGAAGTTGCTCTACCATTTCTTGACATGAGAATTGTTAGAACCGCAAACAACGTTTTAAAAACCAGATGGTTCAGAAAAGCCATGTGCAGTAATAGGTTTATAAGCTATTACTCACATCACCCTAACAAAATGAAAATGAACCTTATAACAGGTTTAAAAAAACGTGTCACAAAACTATCTCATCCAGATTATATACAAGAAGATCTTCTTTTATTAAAAAATATTTTGATTGAAAACTCTTATCCTCCACATATGCTACACAAGATGCTTTTTTCAAATATAGTTCAGATAAATAATATGACAACATCTTTTGTTAGATCTCAGAACAATGCTTCTGTTAATCAAAAAATCTATTTTCATTCACTCCCCTACATACTATCATTAACACCTAAGTTAATAAAATTTTTAAAGGTTATTGAAAATATAAAAATATCAACTAAAAACGTCAAAACCATTACATCTCTTTATTCTAAGACTAAAGATTCTGTAGATAACTTAGAGAAGATTAATATAGTCTATAGCATTAATTGTACTCAGTGTGATGCTGTATATATTGGTGAAAGTGGGAGGAATTTGTCCAATCGTATTGTTTCGCACAAAAGTGACTGTAGAATAAAAAAACCTTCTTGTGCTTTGGCAGAGCATGTAATTGACAAAGACCATGTTATGGATTTCGATAACATTCAAATTTTGTGCAATGAAGGTAATAAATTTAAAAGAACCTTTTTGGAAATGGTATCTATAAGTAAAAGTAATCATAGTTTAAATAAAAGATCAGAAATTCAAAATTTAAGTAAAATTTATAACTACATCATTTCTTTATAATTCATTTAAACACCATGTATGTATGCATCATATTAGTTGTTTTTTTTTCTTCTATTTTTTCCATATCCTGGTTATATTCTTTTGTGCTTCTGTAAACTAAAAAAATATATTTTTTTAAATTATCACAACAGTAATACATATTTGGAAATATCCCATTTTTATCTAATGTTTAATGTATGCTTATTTTGTCATTGACATTGACTACCTTCTCGATGTAGGTTTATTTTGTCATTGACATTGACTTTGATTTTTATAAAATTTCTACCGATATTTTAAATTCAAAATTCAAATAATTATTTTTTTATGCAGTCTGGGAAATATTCACTCTATTATTAACAGTTTCATTTTACCATTTATTGTTAGTTTAGTTAGCAGGTTTAATAACGAAACTAGTTTTATATGGTGAGTTACATTTTTACCACTTTTTGTCCACTTTATCAAATTGTTTATATTTTAGCTCTTGAAAAAGATTGCGATGGCATTCGAAAGCTTGAGAAATAAAAAATAGTCCTCTAAAATAGCTCCTTTTATTGACTCGAACCCACTGAAACTTAAATTGTTTTATTCCAAACAAGTCAACATAGTACTTCTTTTTCTTTACTTATATATATATATATATATATATGTATATGAGCAATATTTCTACTTTTCGGTGAATTTTGTGGGGAGGGTCCTCGGATTTTCTTCAAATTTTAGTATGTTATTGGACCTATTTAAAAAACGTTATCCTGAGAGTTACAGACCCCTAGGGGCCTTAGAGCCCTAGTTAGGGCCCGTCAAAGACCCAAAAAAGGTCGTTTTTGCCGTATATTTGACAGGCTGTATATCGGCTCCCATTTAACCGATTTTGACTTACCAATCGTCATTGTCTTTGTAATTTTAAGTAGTTTTTTCAGTGACAATTTCAAGGCTTTAGTCAATAACCCTGATTTTTGGGACCATTTTAAGTAACGCTAAAAATTTCAAAAAATTACTATTTTCAAAAATTTATCAAAAATCTAATTTTAATCCGATTTTCATTTTCTGGACGACAGTTAAAAGGTATTAAAAAGGGCTTTAAAATGGTATTTTGTGAGTTAAAATACATTCAGTAGAAGTGGAGATAAAACAGATTGAAAATAGACATTTTTGTAAAAATGGGGATTTTACGCATTTTCAAAGTGCTGGCACCTTTTGGGGTATATATTAAATTGTACAAAAATTTTTTTACAGGCAGTTTTTTTTATATAAATAATAACGTTTCATTGGAGATTTTCTTGGCCCGAGCCTCTATCTACCTTATATAGCCCTCTAAAAATGAGTATTTTGTTACTCAAATGAGGTAACTTAACAAACAACTTACGGCTTATTTCTATCAATCAGATAGCCTGAAGACTTTATCTATCACAGATTATAAAAGTACAGATTAAAACCTTTTATTTAAGGGGTCATACAAACTTCTAGGTAGCCTAGAAGTGCAGTTATGATATTTCAAAGTCTTAACTAAAATCAAAGTAGCAATTCTGTGAACGCTACTTTTATAGACTAAGAGCCGCTATAGATGAAATTTGATAATTATTTTAAGCACGATAAAAGCCTAAAATTTAAATAGTAGAACCTAAAAGAAAAGCTATGAACACTCTGCCGTCACTTTTTAGAGGCACACACCTCGACAGTGGCGCATCAAACATTCTACTTATGGAGGGGATAAATAAATTAAAAGGTACCCTCCCTCACTCCCAGAATAATTTTTTTTACTTTTTAAAGTTATACGTGATTCAAAAATAAGACTCAGTGTAATTTCAACCCGCCTCCCCTGTTTTCCTACCCCCACCATCAAAAAGTTCATTTCTCGTTTTTTATTTTTTTTTTAGGTGGGATGTAATCAATTTTAAAATTTCAAAAAATTCACACGCATACTTGTGGCTTTTACAAAACATGCCTATTTTTTATAGACACGTAGGTTGAGTGACGTAACTTAAAAAAAATTATTTTTTATTTTTATAAACTTTTAAACGAAAAACTTTTTTTGGGGATGGCTGTTGGACTATTTTGTTTAAATCTTGTGTATTTTATCAAATGCTATATTTCTAATTTATTTCAGAAGTTTCCGTAAGGTTCTCCATCTTCAAAAATCCAAAAAATTGTTTTTCGAGGGGGTTTTTGGGGGTTTCAACGTATTTCTCCAATTTTTAAATATTCTACAGGACACAGTTACTTCAATTTACATATAACCTGTAAAAAAACATTAATTTAATATATTTTGAAGTCTATAAAATAGGGAAAATCACCAAAAATCCCCTAAAAAACAGTTTTTTGGATTTTTTGGTGGTGGGGGAAGGGGGATGGGGGTGGTGTGTTAAAATTACACTGAGTTTTATTTCTTAATAACGTAGAACTTTAAAAAATTAACAAAATTGAATTCTGGGTGTAAGGAAGGTACCTTTTAATTTATTTATCCCGTTCATAAGTGGAAAGTTTGATGCGCCACTGTCGAGGTATGTGCTTCTAAAAAGTGACGGTATAGTGTTCATACGTTTTCTTTTAGGTTTTATTGTTTAAGTTATGGCCTCTTATCGTGCCTAAAATAGTTAACAAATTTCACCCATAGCGGCTCTTAGTCTATAAAAGTAGCGTTCACAGAATTGATACTTTAATTTTAGTTAGGATTTTGAAATATCATAACTGTACTTCTAGGCTACCCAGAAGTTTGTGTGAGCCCTCAAATAAAAGGTTGTGATCTCTACTTTTCTAATCCGTAATAGTTAAAGTCTTCAGGCTCTCTGATTGATAGAAATAGGCCGTAAGTTGTTTGTTAAGTCACCTCATTTGAGTAACAAAATACTCATTTTTAGAGGGTCATATAAGGTAGATAGAGGCCCGGGCCAAGAAAATCTCCAATACGAAGTTATTATTTATATAAAAAGCTACTTCTAAAAAAATTTTTGTACAATTTAATATATACCCCAAAACGTGTCAGCACTTTGAAAATCCGTAAAAACGCGATTTTTACAAAAATGTCCATTTTCAATCTGTTGTATATCCGCTTCTATCGAACGGATTTTAACTCTTGAAATATTGCTTTAAAGACCTTTTTATTACCTTTAAACCGCCGACCAGAAAAAGAAAATCGGATTAAAATTAGATTTTTAACAAATTTTTGAAAATAGCAATTTTTTGAAATTTTTAGCGTTACTTAAAATGGTCCCAAAAATCAAGGTTATTAATTAGAGACTTGAAATTGTCACTGATAAAACTACTTAAAATTATAAAGAAAATAACGTTTGGTGAGTTAAAATCGGTTAACTGGGAGTCGATATACAGCCTGTCAAATATAGGCTAAAAACGACCTTTTTTGGGTCTTTGACGGGCCCTATCTAGGGCTCTAAGGCCCCTAGGGGGCTGTAACTCTCAGGATGACGTTTTCTCAATAGGTCCAATAACATACTAAAATTTGAAGAAAATCCGAGGACCCTCCCCACAAAATTCACCGAAAAGTAGAAATATTGCTCATATATATATATATATATATATATATATATATATATATATATATATATATATATATATATATATATATATATATATATATATATATATGTAAAATATTATACGGGAAATAAATATTCTACCTTCGTCTGTGCTGCCATCTTGGGAACGTTTTCGCTGTCTACAGCTCATCAGCCAAGCTCTCAGAACAGACGAAGATGTAGAATATTTCCTCCGTATACCCGAGGCCGTAAGACAGCCATGCAGTCCTTATGGGACTAGCGCAATCTGAGTTAGTTAGAAGCAACCTACCTTGCTCGTTTCGGTACGACACAGATCGGTTTCGTACCGAAACGAGCAAGGTAGGTTGCTTCTAACTAACTCAGATTGCGCTAGTCCCATAAGGACTGCATGGCTGTCTTACGGCCTCGGGTATACGGAGGAAATATTCTACATCTTCGTCTGTTCTGAGAGCTTGGCTGATGAGCTGTAGACAGCGAAAACGTTCCCAAGATGGCAGCACAGACGAAGGTAGAATATTTATTTCCCGTATAATATTTTACATATTATTTTCATACTTTTTAAAAAGTAGAAAGTTGCGATTATTTCCTGCTTGTTTGACGCCGTAGGTATTTTTCAATAAATACCAGGTGACATCTCGTGGCCTCAAAGTAGAGGCACAGATCGGTTTCGTACCGAAACGAGCAAGGTAGGTTGCTTCTAACTAACTCATATATATATATATATATATATATATATATATATATATATATATATATATATATATATATATTATAGTCAAAGCCCGAATTTCAGTCACTCCTAGGTTTGACTAGGCAATCCTCAGGTCTGACTGACGGTCTTAGTTAAAGCCCGAAATAAATTACAGTTTCGGCCTTTGGCTAGTCAAACCTAGGAGAGACTAAGTTGGTCAGGCAAAGGTCGAAATTTAATTTTATGAAATCGGGGTTTGACTAGTCAAACCCCGATCATCTATTAAAATGTCGTAATTTGTTAGATTAATTTTAATAAAAACTTCAGCTTTTAATTGTATTGTTTATTTTTGTATATTTTCCTAATAAAAATTAAAAAAAAATAGTGTTTATTCTCACATGTTGAGGCAGTAGGTATGACATTTAGAGTTGCACAATACGTTAGACCATTTACACTTACATAATTTTGAAGAGCAGTTTTCTTATTGCACTAACATTTTATAAAGCCTTGTCTTCCAAGTTTTGAATCTTTTGTTCTAATTTCTCTTAGAGACAGCTTAACGTCTGGAACATCTTCGAAATTAAGAAAATTCTCTTTGCATTCTCTTATTTGATTTCTTAAAAATAGTGTGTTTATTGTTCCGTATTTTATACCAAAATTTTTTTTTCATCCCAACTTCTGCTTCCAACATGGCATACTAACTCCATGTCTGGTGGTTAGTAACCTACTATCATGAGGTTCATGGATTTCACCTAAAACTAGACACCATCAAATTAGATTAGATTATTTTGCTGCAGTTTAAATGTAAATCCGTTACTTTTCAACAGTATTGTCATTTTTTAAACGATAGGTTCTTCATTTGGATGCCTTTTGTGACAACATGCTTTACATCCATTTTTAAAGTGCTCGTAATATTAGCTCTATGCTTTTCATGCTATACTTAGAAGGTTACCGAAGGGGGTTGGATGAGAATTTTGATTTAAAACACATCCAGTATTTTGTTAGAGTCGCATGCCGTTTCATCATTATCTGTGAACCAACGGTTGTTTTTTACCTAAAACTTTTTTGGTGTTTTTTTATCTTTTCCACATTACAACAAATAATTGTGTTAAATTGATTATTCTAACTCTATCAAATGGGAAACAATTTTTTTTCTTCTCCTGGCCTCATGGTTCAACCAATTTTTGTAATTGTAACTTTGAAACTTTTAGTTTTGTGACTTTTTTGGCTTTTTATTTTAGCATAAGAAATTTTAATGTATTTTTTAGCTACTAAGTTTATAACGTCAAAAACCATTGTTATGACATTGTTTTTTACATCTTTATGTTAACTTCACAATCATTTTAGAACTGATGAAGTGCAGGAATACTGCACTAAACGTATTCTATTAAAAAGATTGAAATAGTTTGATCATTTTTTATTTCTCCTTGACTGATAACCTCAATTACAGTGAGATTTTCTCCTCACTCACTTTTTACATTTATATATATATATATATATATATATATATATATATATATATATATATATATATATATATATATATATATATATATATATATATATATATATATATATAAATGGTGGATGTGTGAATTGTTCGTAAGGGGATTTTTCCACATTCTCTATTTCCTCTGTTTATATATATATATATATATATATATATATATATATATATATATATACATATATATATTCCGAGATTTAAAGCTTCAAATAATTCTGCCACATTATTCTACCCTTCGAACAAAAAATTTCTCTAACACCCCTGTATAAGTTAAGTCAATATTCTACCTCTTACTCAAGGGCTTGAGCCATAAATCTTACAAACATGCGTGTCGTCGGCTAGTGGGTGGATTTGGCATAGGGAAAAATAACATCTCATTTGCCGCTAATTCGTCTAACGGTGATCAACTACAAATGAAGGCTTCAGTGAGATTCAAATCACCGAATTAAATAACTAGCCAATGAACATTAATACATGGTGTATTTTTCCGCAGTGTATCGTTAAGTTGTTGTTATAGAATGAGTAGGATCTGTAGAATTTGTGGGGGGGAGATGGCGCTGTAAGTAAGGCATGTTTGTGTCAAGTAGCTAAGCACATTTTTAAGAAAATTAATGATTTATAAGTGAAATTAACTGTGGAAAAAGTGCGAAAAGTGTTTGAGTATTGCTTAACTTGTGATTGTAATTTGAAAAATCGTGCAAAACTTCCATAAGCGAGAGAAAAATGGTTCTAACTCGCACTGACCTGGAGGACATTAAAAAGATTGTTGCGCAGGAATGTAGCGCATTCTTTAACCAACAACATATGTCTCAGATAGCTGATGAAATCTTCAAAAAAATTGAGATGAAATTTGAAAACAGGCTTAAAAGTGTCGAAAATGAAGTGTTGACGCTAAAGCAAGAGCTGAAAAAGGTAAAATCTGAAAATACACAACTTAAAATGGCGGTTGATAATAGTGAGCAGTTCTCTCGAAACCAAAATATTCGAATTTTTGGTCTTGAGGTTTCGGAGAATGAAAATTTAAAAGAAAAAGTGTGTACTTTATTCAAATCGAAGTTAAAATTATCTACCTTCTCAGACAAGGATATCAAAAATAGTTTTCGAGTGGCCGCAAAAAACCCGACTAATGATAAACCTCCGGCAGTTCTGGTTCAACTCGTGGATGTAAACAAACATTCTGAAATATTAAAGTGTCGTAAATTATTAAAACATACTAATATTGTGATTAAGGAAGACCTAACTAAATATCGAGTACAATTACTAAATTCGGCGGTGCAAAAGTTCTCATCAAAAAGTGCATTTTGCCTAAATGGCAATATTTATGTAAAAAGTGGTGGTAGTATTATCCGCGTTCAGAAAGAGAAGGATATATTGGACATCCCTGTTGATGCAAGGTAGACTGTTATTATTTAATTTACGCTCATAATATATGATTTGACTTTATTTGCCCATTTTTTTAGCATAAAATATATCTTGTCATTTATAAACGAATAACAATTTTTAAATAATACAATTTTGTATTATTTAAAACAATACATTTCACAAAGATCTGTTTGTTTATATTGCACAGACATTTTTTTGTTTAAATTGTTTTCCATGAAATGTCGTTAATCAAAATAAATATTTCACTATTAATTGAATATTCCTTAAAATTTGTTTGTTTAAATGTAAAAAAGCAATAACACGAGCATTTGTAATCTAATATTAACAACTTTTCTTCTTTTATCTTTTTTTATATATAATATACTTGTTTATTTTTGTATTAAATTTACTTTAATGAATAATGTTCTGAAACGTAAATAAAATATTCTATTCACTTATGAAGTAGATCTATAAAATATAATTTGGCTACTTGCACTTAATCTGCAGGTATTATCTTTGTGTGATTTGGATTTGTAGCAAGAATATTGTTTTTTAATACTGTCTCTCCATCTCTATATATTTCCTCTTTCTATCTCTCTGTATTTCCTTTCTCTAATAGTTTCTTTTCTCCCTTCTTTCTAAAATATGTTGAGCGTTGCACAAATTAATGTGAGATCGTTACATAATAATTTTGATTTGCTAAAAGATCACTTACAAAACAAAAACTATGATATCTTAGGTGTTACTGAAACTTGGTTAAACGGTGATATAAGTGATGAAGTTTCTGAAATCAATAATTCTACATTTATTAGACAAGATCGTTTGCTGAATGCTGGAGGAGTTGGTATTTATATAAAAAATGGCTTACATTTCTCCGTAATCTTACAAGAATGTATGCCCTTCATTGAGCATATTTGGATAAAAATCACCCAAAATCATAATGTATTAATAATGGGAATTATTTACAGGCCGCCAGGCTCAAGTCATAGAGAATTCTTGGATTATTTCGAGGATCTTTTACCACAGTTTTACGCTCAGTCGGGTAAAATTGTGTTCTTGGGTGATTTTAATATAGACCAATTATTAGACGTTAACTTTTCTTACACTTCCCAACTTAATAATATATTTGAAACTTTTGACATAAAACAGTTAGTTAATGAACCAACTCGTGTGACTGACAGAACATCTACTTTAATTGATTTAATATGTTCAAGTTTTGATGGTGTTTTTGATGTGGAGAACTTAGATATCAATATCTCCGACCACTTTCTCACATGCTGTAAAATTAAGTTTGATAAGCCTCCGCCAAATAATGTTTCATTTACATACAGAGCATTAAGTCGCATTAATTTAGAAGAGTTTCAACGGGATCTTGAGGGTGCATCCTTGCACAACCTATATTTAATTAATGATATTGATGAAAAAGTGACATTTCTTACAAATACATTACTCGGTATTTTTGATAAGCATGCCCCCTTAAGAACTTGTACAAATAAGCAAAAACCATATTGCCCCTGGATTACAGACAATATACGACTTATGCAAAAAATGCGAAACCAAGCTCTAAATAGATATCGTCGTAGTAGGAATCCGGAACACTGGAATTACTACAAACAGATTAGGAACTTAACTACTTCTACTATTAGACGTGAAAAAAAGATTTATTTAAACAATAAACTTCAAAACTGCAACGTAAAAGAAAAGTGGAATGAGCTTAGGAAGATTAATGTACTTAACAGAAAACAAAATCATATTCCAGATAATCTTAAAGACGTTAATAAACTTAATCAACATTTTACAGCGGCTTGTTCAATTAATCAACAACCCAGTAATGAACTTCTAAGTTTTTACAGAAATCATTCTATGCCAGTTCAAGAGCGATTTCGTTTTAATACAGTGTCTATGGAGGACGCTGCCGATATTATCTTGAGTGTAAAATCAAAAGCCTTTGGACAGGATGATCTTAATATAACTCTAATTCAACTTTGTTGCCCCTTTATCGTGCCTTTTATTACGCATATTGTTAATAGCTGTATCATTGAGTTTTACTTTCCCGCATCTTGGAAAAGAGCAAAAATTATTCCTTTACCTAAAATAAAAAATCCAACTGAATTTAATCACCTGCGATGTATATCTATCCTACCCACGTTCTCGAAAATAATCGAAAAAATTATGGAAAAGCAAATGAGCAATTTTTTGGAAAAAAATAATATTATTCCTGCTAAGCAATCAGGATTTAGGACAGGTTATAGTTGTGAGACAGCGATTTCCGATATAATTGACAATATAGTATCCGCAGATGATAGAAAGTATGCAACAGTTTTAATTCTTTTGGACTATTCGAAAGCCTTTGATATGATCAATCATGAAATTTTAATATCAATTTTAAAACATATAGGCTTCGATGAAGCTTCATTGAATTTAGTAACATCGTATTTAACTCTTCGTACTCAAACTGTGGTAATTGACGAAAAGCGATCAAATATATGTAATATTCTGTCAGGGGTTCCTCAGGGAAGTATCTTAAGACCTTTGTTATTTAAAATTTATACTTTTAATATTATAAAGTCCTTAAAACATTGTGACTATCATCAATACTGCGATGATACACAACTAAAATATTCCTTCGCTCCTCATGAGGCGCAGTTAGCCAATGCAAGAATTAATTCTGACCTTCAGGAAATTTTAACTAGCTCTAACAAACATCTACTTAAAATAAATCCCTCTAAATCGGTAGCCATGTTGTTCTGTTCTGAAAATCAACGTGAGCATCTGTCAACGAATATTGTACCTTGTATAGATAAAAACACTATTATTTTTCAAGCATCTGCCAAAAATTTAGGACTTACTATGGACACTAAATTAAATTTTAACAATCACATTAATTTGTGTTTAAAAAAGGCTTACTCCATGGTAAAGGCTTTATACCCCCACAGGCATTTTCTTAATATTAAAACAAAGGCAATGCTTTATGAATCGTTGATTCTTTCTCATTTTAATCACTATGATCATACATATGGACCATTTTTAAGTGTTGTTAATAAAAAAAGGGTACAAAAAGTACAAAATTCTTGTCTTAGATATATTTTTGGAATACGCAGACGTCAGAGGGTTTCTCACAAACTTCTTGATCTTGGCTGGTTAAACATGTTCAACAGGCGAACTTTGCACTCGCTAAACTTTACATACAAGATCATTAAAACAAAAACACCCAAGTATCTGTACAATAAATTAAACTTCAGTAATGAAATGCACCGAAGAAACTTGAGACCTACAACCTTACTTAGAACTCCCCAGCATAATAAGCAAATCTTTAAGAAAATATTTTCTTATATCGCTCCATCACTTATTAATAAATATAAAATTTTTAATTATAATTTATCTCCTATTACTTTCAAAAAGAAAATTAAAGCTCTACTATTAAATTATCAGTAAAAAATGTGTAAACAGCTCTTTTCTTTCTTCTTCTCGTTTATTTTTCTCTTTCTCATCTTTTCTTTTCTTGTACTTTTCCTTTCCTTTTTTTCTTCTTCTTCCTTCTATGTGAATTTAGAATTAGATTTTTTTCTTTTTGTTTAGGTTAGGTTATTAGGTTAATTATTATTATAATGTAACAATTTTTTTATTTAGATAGTTGGCGTTCAACAGCCCTGTATTTTCTGGTAAAGTACAGATGCTGATATCAAAACGCATTGTTCCTACCATATTTCAAATCTATGTTTTTTTTTGTAAATTTATATATATTTTTTTTGAACAATAAACGTCTTATTATTATTATTATTATTATTATTATTATAATTTTTGTTTTAACATCTTAAACATACTACAAATTGCTTTGTAAGTATTATATCACTTTTGTTAAGGTTATTTATACTTATAGACTTCATCCTTTATTTGTAGTGAACTGATGAAGCTTTCGAAATTGTAAAGCGAAACGTTTTCAATATATCAATGAAGTAGTTGACTTCTTTATTTAATTGCCAACTAAATTGACCGATTCAACCTCTGAATTCACTAGCTGAATACCTTTAAATATATATATATATATATATATATATATATATATATATATATATATATATATATATATATATATATATATATATATATATATATATATATATATATATATTGTTCGAAACTCTCACAAAATATTCATAAAATTCAAAGAAGTACGTTCCTTATTTATGTTATCGTTCATATGCGGCATCTCCCATCTCTGGTAACGTCAAAGTGACAATCATAGAACAGAAATATATCTCCCGAAAACGAAGGTCAAAAATTATCTCGTTGAAGAAAAAATTAGAACAGTAGCCCCAGAAGAGACAAGTATGTGTCTCACTCCTCGTATAATATAGTGATAGTGGATACATAGTTATATCAGAAGACTCAAATACTCTCTCTCTCGTTAAGTAACACTACGAAAAACGACGTTAAAATTTTAGTCAACTTGGTTCCTCGTAAAATTGGAGTGAAAGATTGCTGCATATCGAGGCAGAGGCAAGAGATATCCAGCTGGTGAGGTAAGGACATATTTATGAGCTCATAAAATAAAGGCCTAACGGACTATTTTCGTGCGCGGAACCATTTAAGAAACAATATCGTAGTTTTCTTTCATTCGTTCATTTTCATTAGTTTTAGTTTTTAATATATATGTATCACCGTTTTTTACTGTTCATAATTATTTACATTTAGGTACACATTATTTTATTTACGTATATATCTTCTTCTTCTTCTTCATCTTTTTTATATAGAGGGAGAATTAGTTATATATGTATATATTTTTCACTTTACTTTAATATTAATTGTTTAATTTAGAATAAATGTGTTAAATTCTCTTCTCGTCAAATTCATTTCTCTAAATTTATCACTTTAAGAAGCAGTCTCGCTGGTACTTTTAGTGGTATCAGCTAATTACCTTTCTCAGCGAACCAGCACCTATAGAACCTGAGATTGGAACAATTTCATTAAAGTGGGGTCTATTTAACCTCATTACATGGTCCTTCGAGCCGGATCTGAATATATTTTGGTAATTGCTTATTTTGCTCTTAATTTAACTCATTGAAGATCATATTAATTTTTCTCTTCCATTTTATTAAGTTTCTTTGTTTCTCTTAATATAAATTAACATATTTATTCTAAACCAGGTACTTCTCTGAACTTTAAGAATGGATATTAAAACGGCCAAGGAAAATTGCAAATCCGCGAAAGCGTCTATGACCAGAATTCAGAAATGGGTTAATAGTAAATTAAACTCGGAAACTAATTTATTCATTGTAGAAAATAAAATGTCACTGTTAAAAGATGCCTTTGATAAATTCTCGGCAAATCAAGATATAATAGATTTAGCTACACCTGACACACAAGAACCTGTGGACAGGTCCCTTCAGGAGGATTTGTTTTCTGAGTTATCAGCTCGTCTAGCTGAGAAGATGAATCCTCAGAAGCACAGAGTCGTAATATTTCAACTCAAGTATTAGTCAATAATAAGACAAGTACGGCACCTAGTGTAAAGTTACCCAATATTTCTATTCAATATTTCTCTGGTGACCCTAGTCAATGGTCAAATTTTTTCGATTTATTTTCTGCGCTTATTATAAATAATAATGAAATTACCGATGTACAACGTTTTATTTATTTAAAGTCATATCTTAAAGGTGAAGCTCTCAAAATGATTAATAATATAACAGTTTCGAATGATAATTTTCATATAGCTTTAAAAACTCTGAAAGATAGATATTCAAACAAGTATAATATCATAAAAGCATTGTTAAACGAATTACTCGATATTAAGTCTCTTAATAGTAATGCAAGCCATATTCAACTACGCGAATTTTATATTCAAGTAAAAAATACATTGCAAGCTATAAACAATTTAACTCTCTCTGACTCAGAATTATTGCAATTGATTTTGATTAATTTTATTGATAGACATTTAGACTTTGGTACACGTAGGTTTATAGAATTTGAAAGAAAAGGCGAAAAAATAGACTCTCTGGATGAATACCTTAACTTTATAGATGAAAGATGTTCTCACCTAGAGAATCTAAACATTAAAGAAATGAATAAATCTCATTATAGAAAGGAGGAAACACACGCCTCATTTCATACAACGGTGGTAAATCGTAAAGCTAGTCCATTTTCGGGATATGTCAATAAATGCTCATTTTGCAATAACACGGGTCACAAAATTTACGCTTGTCACGCATATCAAGCACTCTCAATTCAAGATAGCTTTGTATAAATTGTCTAGGACATTCTCATCTAATTGCTAATTGTACTTCGTCTCAGTTATGTGCTTTATGTCATAAAAAACACCACTCGTCCCTACACCATTCGTCCAACAGTGAAGGCAGCAGGAATATGGGAAGTAGAAGAGGCTTCGCTGATGCATCCAGAGGACAATCTCCTACAGTTTCAGCCGACAGTCAGGTACAACGGAGTGCTCCTATTTTAAATGACAATAGAGAAAATGGTATTTCTCGAGCAGCGCTAGTTGTTAGCAGACCTCTAGTACAAAAGGGCTCTATTCTATTGGCCACATGTAAAGTAAAAATAGCAGTTGCATTTGACAACTATATCTCGTGTAAAATGCTGATCGATACGGCTAGTCAGCTATCATTGATAAAGAGTAGCTTAGTGGAAAGACTAGGTTTTCAAACGTACTCAAACACAACTAGTGTTCGTTCTAGGAGTAGGGTTTCGGGTACCTAAATCAACAGAAATGGTTGATCTCGTAGTTTATTCAAGTAATACAAAGAATAGTTTAAATATTAATTGTGCAGTATTAGAAAATATCACTTGTGAGTTACCTCAGGTAGAGATTGATATATCCAAGCTCAATATTCCTCTCGAGTATAGATTAGCTGATGATGAGTTTCATGTTAGGTCAGAAATTTCTATTCTCCTCGGCGCAGATTTCTGTTATAAACTTTTCTCGGATGGCATATTTCACCTAGGTAAAGGACTCCCGACTCTTCAAAATACCTTGTTCGGTTGGATTGTTGGTGGTTCTGTTGATAGAAAATATCATCGCCACAAGGATTCTACTAATCCTTCTCGAAATTTGGGTCTAGTGAGTTATGCGTCTTGTGAAGAACAGGACCGACACGTATCGTTGCTAGTGTCAGAGGGAAATGATGATAGCCTTAACACTCTAGTGGAAAGATTTTGGAAGGCTGAAGAGATACCGATAATCCATACACCCGGGTCTGAAGCTGAAATGGCGGAGCGTATATTTAAAGAAACAACCAAGATATTGCCGGATGGCAGGTATCAAATCTCTATACCCTTTAGTTCTCAAAATGCGACGTCTAAACTAGGCGACTCTTATAGGATTGCGCAGAAAAGGTTTTTAAATGTTGAAAAAAGGCTGAAAGTATTTGCTCAATACCATTCTATTATAAATGATCATTTGAAGGTAGGAATTTCACAGATAGTCAAAGATCCTCATCCCGTGGTAGGTAAAGATCAATACTTCATTCCTCATTTTAATGTTTCGAAACGGAAACCGGACGGTAGTATAGGTATTCGTGTGGTTTACGATGGTTCTTGTCCTACTTCTAACGGCATTGCTTTAAATGAAGTAATGTTAAATGGTGACAATTTGCAGCCGTCATTGTTTTCAATTATATGTCGCTTCAGGATGTTTAAGTACGTTCTTACTGCCGATTTAAGTAACATGTATATGAACATTGCCATTGATCCCACACAACACGCATTATTGCGCATAATATGGCGCAATGATACCTCGGACCCATTGCAGATAATTGAGTATAAAAGGTTGTTATATGGGTTAAAATGCAGTTCATACATTAGTCAAAGAGTTTTAAAAGATATAGCGGACAATGCCCATGAAATGCCCTTTGCTACCAATGCGATTCTAAATCAGACATACATAGACGATATTTTAGCCGGTACCCAAACGTTAGGTGACTTGCAAGTGTTGTATGAACAATTGTCGTCTGTTCTGAATGCAGCTTGTTTTTCTCTTCATAAGTTTAACTCAAATTCATCAGAGTTCTTGATGTCTAACAATCTGGTAGCTCGCGATAATGTAGAAATTCACACTAACGAATCTCAAAATAGTAAAGTGTTAGGACTGCATTGGAATCCGCAAGAAGATAGTTTTTATTTTTCTAGTCCTCGTCTTCTAGTTGAAGGTAAGCTTACTAAACGTCGCATATTGTCAATAGTAAGTCAGTGTTTTGATCCAATAGGCATCATTAACCCATTCGTTTTAAAGGGAAAGCTGTTAATGCAAAAATTGTGGAAACTGAAAATTGGATGGGATGACGTCATTACGGACGATTCCATCATTAAGGAGTGGTTAAGGTTGGTCAATGGCTTTGAATCATTGAATATGTGTAGAATTCCGAGATGGTATTTTCATGAACAGTTAATACGAGAACAGGAGCTTCATATTTTCTCAGACACCAGCAAGGATGCTTATAGTACATGTGCTTATATAATATCCCTTTATCTAGATGGATCAGTCTCGTCAAGTTTGGTCGCAGCAAAATCTCGGGTAGCTCCTTTAAAGGAAATTACAATTCCTCGATTGGAATTAGCAGGACTAGTGTTAGCTGCTAGGTTATTTGCAACTCTAAAACAGATTTTTGAGAACGGCTTATCCTTTAGCTCATATCACATATATTCAGACAGCATGATAGTATTAAGTTGGTTAGCCAGTGATTCGTCTAAATGGAAACAGTATGTTGCGAATAGGGTAGCATTAATTAAGGAATTGACTCCAGAGGTACATTTTCATCATGTACCAGGCTCATGCAATCCCGCGGATATAAATTCTCAAGGTTCCTTTCCTCAGGAACTGTCAAATAATTCTCTGTGGTTTTATGGTCCTTCTTTATTACAAGAAAGGATTATTGACTACTCAAATTTAAAATTAATATTACTAGACTCGTTACCGGAAGAAAAAACGGAACATTCTCGTTCACATCACGTCGTAATAGACGATGTGTTAGACTGGGTTGAGTTTTTCTCGCGATTTTCTGAATATGAAAGACTAGTTAAGGCCGTTAGCTATGTATTTCGGTTCGTTCATAATGCGCGTTTCAAGGGAAGTAATAGTAGCTTGCAGTCAGGCAAGGAAGTAACCGCGGATGAACGACTAAATGCAGAAAATTTTATCGTTAAAAGTCTCCAACGAAAATATTTCAAAGCTGAATACAAGGTTCTTTTAGACAATCGCACAAGAAGCTCATCACGTATTTGGTCTCTATCTCCCTTCATCGATAATTCACGTGGACTTATATTGGTAGGTGGTCGGTTAAGCTCGTCTGAGCTGTCCTTTAACCATAAATATCCAGTTTTGTTGCCAAAGGACGACCACACAGTCTCGCTTTTAATAAAGTCTGTGCATATATCACTCGGACACGCTGGAGTTCAAGCTACTCTTGCTAATATTCGGCAACGGTTTTGGGTAATAAACGGTTTAAATGAGGTCAAAAAGGTTATTCACCGATGTATCCTTTGTCATAGATTTCGAGCAAAATTTGCTACTCAAATGATGGCCGATATGCACAAGGACCGAGTTCAAATTTGTAGACCATTTTCTAAAGTTAGTGTCGACTATGCCGGTTACTTTTTGCTAAAAACCTCTAAGTTACGAAAGGCCGCTACTGAAAAGTGCTATATCGCCGTATTTGTTTGTATGGTGACAAAGGCTACCCATCTCGAGGTTGTTACCAGCTTGTCAACCGATGCCTATCTAATGGCATTGAAAAGGTTTATAGCACGTAGGGGCAATCCTGCCCTTATATGGAGTGATAATGGTACAAATTTTTCTGGTGCAAGTAACAGATTCGTTGAATTGCACCACTTTTTTGCAAATAATGCAAACTCTAATTACATCTTGGATTTCTGTGCAACAAATAGAATAGAATTTAAATTTATAGTACCTAAGGCACCACATTGGGCAGGTCTTCAAGAAGCCGCCGTAAAAAGCACGAAACGGCATTTATACCGAATAATGAAAAATCTCACAGTTACGTATGAAGTTTTCTCTACAATCGTGACCCAAATAGAAGGAATTTTAAATTCGCGTCCTCTCTCCCCACTTTCTGATGACCCAAATGATTATGGCTGCCTTACCCCTGGGCATTTTCTTATCGGAACTGCTTTAACTGCTCATCCGGAAAGAGATCTCTCGCAACATAATTCGAATAGATTGGATATATATCAGAAAATTTGTCAAGCTCGACAACTCTTTTGGAAAAGGTGGAAGTTAGAATATCTTCATCAACTGCAACATCGACTTAAATGGTGTAAACCTGTTAAAAATATACAGAATAATGATCTAGTTATTTTACGCGACGACGATACGCCTCCCCTTTGTTGGCCACTTGGACGTGTGATTGAGACATATCCCGGTAAGGATGGATTAGTCCGATCTATTAAAGTTAATACTTCATCCGGGGAGTATGTTAGGCCCATTACACGTGTTTCACTTCTCCCGATTGATGATTCCAAACTCATGGAAGTTGGAATGTCATAGCCCAGGACATGATAGTCCAGTCATATTTGTAGTAGAGGTATTATGATTCAATTTTAGTTTTTAGCATTGTTACACAGTAGTATAAGATTTAGTTTACGGTTACATTCTGATCCATCTGGGATCTGGTCCTTTGAGATTTTTTTTAGTTTATTAATTTATTTAGACATTTTGACAAGACATCGCCTTGTCAAGGCCGGCCAATATGTTCGAAACTCTCACAAAATATTCATAAAATTCAAAGAAGTACGTTCCTTATTTATGTTATCGTTCATATGCGGCATCTCCCATCTCTGGTAACGTCAAAGTGACAATCATAGAACAGAAATATATCTCCCGAAAAAGAAGGTCAAAAATTATCTCGTTGAAGAAAAAATTAGAACAGTAGCCCCAGAAGAGACAAGTATGTGTCTCACTCCTCGTATAATATAGTGATAGTGGATACATAGTTATATCAGAAGACTCAAATACTCTCTCTCTCGTTAAGTATCACTACGAAAAACGACGTTAAAATTTTAGTCAACTTGGTTCCTCGTAAAATTGGAGTGAAAGATTGCTGCATATCGAGGCAGAGGCAAGAGATATCCAGCTGGTGAGGTAAGGACATATTTATGAGCTCATAAAATAAAGGCCTAACGGACTATTTTCGTGCGCGGAACCATTTAAGAAACAATATCGTAGTTTTCTTTCATTCGTTCATTTTCATTAGTTTTAGTTTTTAATATATATGTATCACCGTTTTTTACTGTTCATAATTATTTATATTTAGGTACACATTATTTTATTTACGTATATATCTTCTTCTTCATCTTTTTTATATAGAGGGAGAATTAGTTATATATGTATATATTTTTCACTTTACTTTAATATTAATTGTTTAATTTAGAATAAATGTGTTAAACTCTCTTCTCGTCAAATTCATTTCTCTAAATTTATCACTTTAAGAAGCAGTCTCGCTGGTACTTTTAGTGGTATCAGCTAATTACCTTTCTCAGCGAACCAGCACCTATACAACCTGAGATTGGACCAATTTCATTAAAGTGGGGTCTATTTAACCTCATTACATATATATATATATATATATATATATATATATATATATATATATATATATATATATATATATATATATATATAACAGATGAAGTAGAGAATGTGGAAAAAACCCCTTACGAACAATTCACACATCCACCATTTCGGGCTGGGAAAATTTTTTCGAATAGAATCAAAGATCCAAACAGGAGTTCTTAGAAATGTGTTGTTATACATATATATATATATATATATATATATATATATATATATATATATATATATATATATATATATTTATATATATATATATATATATGTATATATATATATATATATATATATATATATATATAAAATGATGTTGGATAATCGAGTACAAATATAAAAATAAATAAGCAAAATCACTGGCTAATACTCGTAAAGTGAATGCGAATTTAGTTGGAAATATATAAAATGATGAAGGGTCATCATTCCATACATTTCTGTGCAACTATATACACCGGTGTTTCGGCCTATTTGGGCTTCGTCAGTATAGTGTAGCAAGTTAAAAAAGTTGTTTGTTAACTTGTAAAAGGATTACTACAGGAGCAAGGTTACCAATTTTGGTCAGGTTGTTAGAAGACCCGCAGTCGCAAGGCTACAACTAACATTGCCAAGGAGGTAAAGCTACCTGAGGAAATGAAAAGCCATAACATTATTAAATAAAATGATGTTGGATAATCGAGTACAAATATAAAAATAAATAAGCAAAATCATTGGCTAATACTCGTAAAGTGAATGCGAATTTAGTTGGAAATATATAAAATGATGAAGGGTCATCATTCCATACATTTCTGTGCAACTATATACACCGGTGTTTCGGCCTATTTGGGCTTCGTCAGTATAGTGTAGCAAGTTAAAAAAGTTGTTTGTTAACTTGTAAAAGGATTACTACAGGAGCAAGGTTACCAATTTTGGTCAGGTTGTTAGAAATGATTATTTAGCCAATGATTTTGCTTATTTATTTTTATATTTGTACTCGATTATCCAACATCATTTTATTTAATAATGTTATGGCTTTTCATTTCCTCAGGTAGCTTTACCTCCTTGGCAATGTTAGTTGTAGCCTTGCGACTGCGGGTCTTCTAACAACCTGACCAAAATTGGTAACCTTGCTCCTGTAGTAATCCTTTTACAAGTTAACAAACAACTTTTTTAACTTGCTACACTATACTGACGAAGCCCAAATAGGCCGAAACACCGGTGTATATAGTTGCACAGAAATGTATGGAATGATGACCCTTCATCATTTTATATATTTCCAACTAAATTCGCATTCACTTTACGAGCATTCACTTTAGCCAATGATTTTGCTTAGTTATATATATATATATATATATATATATATATATATATATATATATATCAGATAACATTCTATTAATATAAAATATATTGCAGTTACCATAACTCCCCAATAAGTCAAAATAAAATCTGTCATTTTCTAAATCAATTTTCAAAATAATGTTAAAGAAATTTAAATTTTTACTCTTATAGTTGTAAGTATCGAAATATTTAAGTTTGTCCATGTCTAATATTAATAAATTTGCAGTTTTCTCCTGAAGAAGTCACCAAATAGTGACGAAATATTGAGACTTAAAACAAATAGAGTTTTCTTTCAACTGACCGAATTGCCGTTATTCAAACATTACTATTTAACACAGTACGGTCGATAATATTTGTACAAATAAATATATATATATATATATATATATATATATATATATATATATATATATATATATATATATATATATATATATATATATATATATATTTGTACAAATATTTTCGACCGTACTGTGTTATAGTGGTTTGAAGTTTCAGCAATACATATATATATATATATATTTATTTATGTTCGGAAAGGTTTCCGCGGTTAATACAATGGGAGGCCCCTCCTAAAGAAAACATCGTCTGCTCCAATTCCCGCCGTCAAAAATCTTCGCGCCAATCCAAATCCCGCTCCGAATAGTCTTCGCGCTAATTCCCACTCCGCCACGTCATCGACAGCCACGTCAGTCACGCCAGTCCACGGTATAAATAACCGCCCCAGCGTCAACAAAAACAGTAGTGCAGTGAGTAATGAGTGTAGTGTCTGGAGCCTCAGGAGACTGAGACCCCGGAAGCCCTGAAGATGACGTCAGAGAAGACGTCGAAAGCTCGGCGTAGAAATCAACGACGCGGTTCAACCCGGAAGCCTGGTGAGTTTATTTTTAATATTAATTCTTTTATTTGTTTGACACAAATTTTTTGGTCTTCAACGACAAATTTTATTTACAAATTTTTGGGACACCAATGGGTTCCTCGATTTCACCCATCCTAGTGAATTATGTTTTGGATGATTTAGTTTCTGACCGTCTGGGTCATTTAGATTTTCAAGTTCCTTTTGTTAAAGGTTATGTGGACGACCTATTACTAGCCTTACCACCAGACAAGACTCAGGCCACCTTGTCCATCTTCAATGGGTTTGATCCTCATTTGCAGTTCACATGTGAACTCGAGGACCCCATCAACCATAGTATCCCCTTCTTGGACATGCGTGTCACTAGAAGTGGAGATAACCCACTTTGTTCAAGTTGGTATAGGAAACCAATGGCCTCTAATAGGTTTATCAACTACCATTCTTGTCATCCTTTTAAATATAAAATAAATCTTATCCGGTTGACACATCCGGTTAATCGAAGGGAATCCCTTCAGCTACTCAGAAGTATATTGGTAGATAATTCCTACCCTTCCTCCCTTATAAATAAATTTCTTTTTTCCCAAAGCTATGGTTCTTCTCTGAACGACATACCCAATGGTGATCAACTTAGATCAATATCGAATAATACTGTTAACATCACAATTCTGCCTACTACTAATCTTGGGACTCCTGTTTCCCAGTTTTCTTCACTTCCTTATTTTCCTCAGGTTACTGACAAACTTATTAAACTATATAAAAATAATAATATTCCTGTTAAGATTGCAATTAAGAACGCAAGAACAGTCAGAAATTTGTTCTCTAAGACTAAAACACCCTTGTCCCCTTTGGAACAAGTTAATGTGGTCTACCACATACCTTGTGCTGAATGTGACGCATGTTATGTAGGGCAGACAAAGCGAGCTTTAAAATCACGTTTAATTTCACACCGTAGTGATATCAATTTGAAAAAACCAACTTGTGCCTTAGCCCAACATGCAATAGATACAAAACATAAGGTGGACTTTGATGAAGCCAAGATCCTTTGCAATGAACGCAACCTCTCGAAAAGACAGTTCTTAGAGATGTGTTTCATATTAAAAACCTCTAATGTACTTAACAAGAGAACTGACATCAGTAACTTGAGTCAAATATACCATGCATTGATTTTGCAGAATTAGTTGGTATTATTACACTCAAATTATTATATTGTAAAAAAGTTTTTGTGGTTTTCAGGCTTTTCCCATTTCTCTAATATTGACCTTGCGGAATCAGTCGATGTTATTACACTTAAATTATTTTATTGTAAAAAAGTTTTTTTTGTGGTTTTTTCAAGCTTTTCCCACTTTTTTTGATAACAGTTTACTTAATAGATTGAACAATTTAAAATTTCCATAGGATAAAATTTTGCATTATTGATATTAATTATAAATTACAATTTGCTAAACTGATTTATAAATTTTCTTAAATTATTGCATATTTTTTCTTGCATTTTGAGCTGCGATATATGGGAGTTATACTGTTGTACTATCTTATATATTAGTTAGTTGACTGGATAACCAGTACTAACGTAGGCACTTTTCCATATGATTGTGTGAATTGCCCTCACTTGTTTAAAATAAACTGTGATTCTTGTCTACGAGGTATAAGGTACATCCCTTGATTACTTCTTGATATTACTTTCACTTTTTAAACACTTTTATAACTGTTTTAATTACATCAATTTAAATTTTACCGCGCTGCACTGCAGTTGTCAGTCACTCTTTGTTATAATTTTTCAAGGTTGCCTGCCTCTTGGCGAGATGTCAGTTTACACCTGATAATTCAAACTCCATTTTCTTTTGTGTGTCCGTTGGGCTCAGATGACCTGCTGGTAACTATTTAACTTTAAATTTTCAAAATTGCATATTAGCATTCTAGTCATTTAATGATGTTACCTAAAGTTAAAATGAAGTATGCTTAAATACTACTAAGTTTTTGGAAGTGTGAATCTGGTTTTTTCTTGGTTCATTCTTGACTTCAAAAAAGCAAGCCGGCTTTTTTCACTTGTTTTTTATATGTGACTGTTACCACATGGTCTTGTCTTTGGCTGTACTAAAGTTTTTTAAATATTAACTATACACTTAAATGTTATATACTTTTACATTACGTTGGTTCATGGATAAGGTTTTTTTACTATGTACATCTTATCTTTTGCTACATGTCTTTTTAAGGTAACGCTAGTGCTTTTTCACCTCTCTTTTGGATGTTGTTTCTTATAACACTCTTTTTGTAGATGAACTGATGATATCTACTGAGCAGTAGACGAAACGTCTTCAATAAATAGATGAAGTAGCTGAATTCTTTGTCTCTTTTTTCACCCACTTGACCGATAAAACCCTACACTTACGAGTGCTCCTTTGTTATATTGGAATTGACGGTCGTACTCCTTTATGATATATATATATATATATATATATATATATATATATATATATATATATATATATATATATATATATATAGTTAATGTGATATTCAAAGATCGGTGTGCTCAAAGCAATTGATTAGATAATTAATTAATTAATTAAATTTAATTTTAATGATGCACTTATGATTTAATCACACTATTTAATGCTCTAATCTCAGGGTTTTATATTCTCGTGCTTCAATATCTCCTTTGCTTTACATATGATAAATAAGGTCAAAGACTAACGGAATAAAACACATATATGGTACAAAAACATCTATTGAAATAAATTCACCCTCAAAATATCCTCTAAAAATAATATCTCCTATTCTGATTATTGAAATACTCCTACCACTATCTAAAGTACTTATTGAAATTTGCGTTATGAATAATTCTACAAAAAAAAATAAAACTGTCTCTCGGATGATGAGTTGTCCAAATTCTTGTCTCTGGTCGCCTACAATTTACTCTTAGCAGCCCCCTATGTAGTCAGCAATCTCGCAACAAACTATTGCAAGCCTATTGTCATCAATGACCCCCTACAGATGCACGTATCTTTCAAAAAACAATGCTAGCCTTTTCTCCTCTCAATAAACTGAATCTATTTCTCGTTCCGGCATGCAACGGTGACTCTTGGAATATAAGTAGAACAATATAACTTACAATGCTTTACGTGATGAGCCTCCGTCAGGACACTTATTTCAACAAACTCACAGCTATTCATTTATCTGCCTTACTACTTCAGGAGACTCTCAGAGATCATCACTATTCGACTTGACGATCATTTAACAACTATCATCTAGAATCACATTCGTTTAAAGGCCAGCACTAAACAGTAACGTTGAAAAAATTATTCTACCGTAAAATTAAATTATGTAAAAAATTATGAAAGTCCACTGACAACGATTCCAAAGAATTAAAAATTAAAATTGTCAATGTCAGATTCAACACCAACTTTTCCTACCATTAGAAATTTCCTAAAACTAATTACATGCCAATCGGTTTTTAAGGAGATTACATTCATTTAAATTTCTAAATACAATTGTTCCCTAACCCGGTCTCATTGTCCAAACACATAACCACTTCCTTATCATACTAACTGTACAAAGAAAATACTTAATCCCTATTTAAATTTTGTTTACCTACGGCCATCCAAAGATAATTGACTTTCATTTCTTCGAAATGAATTTTGGTATATTTTTATTATATGTTTTAACTTTTCTAAAATATTAAGATCGAAACCATATTAATTCAAATTTTACATATCTTAACAACTCCCCGCCATTTGATTTGCCGAAAAACTCTGTTATTTATTTAAATGACACAAGTTTTTTTTAGGATCAAATTATTCCATTATGTTACCAAACTCTACTCATGATACTTATAAATGTCGTGAATGTTAAAAATACCCCGTATCTTGCCTGTCTCTATATGCGCTAATTCATAACTATTTACCCCATTTTCCGTATTGACCCTATATGGACCTTCAAATACCGGCATCAATTTAGCACAAATACCATTTTGTAAATTGGACACCCTTAGTGCCCTCACTAAAACTTTATCCCCTTTCTGGAATGTAACCGGCCTTCTTCTTCGGGTCCTCTCTTGCCTTTGGAGATATTTCTCTCCACTTCGTCTCAATCTTCGTTGAACCACCTCGATCACTTCTTCGTATTGTCTGGGGGCGGTGTCTTCCCACGGTCTCGTAGGCATTGTTCCTTTCATTACATATAAAGGCGTCTCCTTGGTAACCGTATTTGGTGCACAGTTCAAATACGTCTCTATTTCAAACACTTTTCTGTCCCAATGTCGATGATGTTCTTCCGCAGCAATTCTTAGAAATTTTGTGACTTCTTGTATAAAACGCTCTGATGGGTTGCTCTGTGGATGTCGGATGCTTACAAATTTTGTATTTATGCCTCTCTCTCTTAATTCCCCTTTAAAACGGTCGTTCCTAAAGTATGTTGCATTGTCCAACAAAATATTGTCTGGTCTTCCCACTGTTTCGATAAAATCGTCTATCTTCCGAAGTATTTCAGCTCCTTTCGTGGTTCTACATGGGTACAGTTTTAAATACTTTGAAAAAACATCCACCATAACTAATATGTGTTTATTCCTCTGTGTTGTTGTTATTAAATCGCTCAACATATCAATGGCGACAATATCCAGTTTCTTCCGAGCTATGACGTTTTTTGTGATGTTTTCGTTTTTTGAAATTCTTACTTTTACACTTTTGGCATGTCTCGCAATTTCGAGTCATCTCTTTGGCTATTGTATAGTCCTTTCGACAAATGTAGTTCTCCCTGAACATAAGCCACACCTTCCTGCTTCCAATGTGTCCGTTGTCACAGTGTAATTTTGCTAAAACTTCTTTTGCCATCTGTTCCTTGATTACATATAGTTCTCTACCATCGACCCTCTTAAAATATAAGTTATCCTCTTGTTCGACCCTTTGCTTTTCTCTTTCATCCAGTTGTTCCTGATTTTCCCTGATCTGAGCCAAAGAAAATAAGCCTGCTTCTTCTCTCATTATGTTCATGCCAACGTGGAGAGTTTTGTGGTCCTCTTTGCGGAATTGTTCATCTCTCGTCAACGCATCAGCCAAGATATTGTCAGTTCCTTTGATATATTTAAATTCAAAATCATACTCTTGAAGTAAAAGAATGCCCCTATGAATTCTATTATTTACCAGCCTATTTTTCATTATATGTATCAAAGCTGCATGGTCTGTTTCAATGGTGAATTTTGCCCCTAGTAGGTAAAACCGTAATTTATTTACACAAAATAACACACTGGCGAACTCTAATTCAGTAACGCTGTACTTTCTCTCATATGTTTTGGTTACACGGGAGACAAAACAGATTGGCACCTCTACATCGTCTTGGATCTGTGATAACACCCCTGCGAATTTTGTTATGGAAGCATCGGTCCGGAGAATGAAAGGTTGATCATATCTTGGGTGGTGTACTCTTACAGCTGTGGAGAAAGCTCCTTTTAAATTTTTGAAAGCCATTTCTTGTTCCGTTCCCCATTTCCACCTAACATTTTTCTTAAGTAATGCTATCAACGGTATTTCTTTTGTGCTGATGTCTGGTATTAGTTTTTTGAAATAGTTTACCATTCCCAAAAATCCCCGCAATGTTTTTAAATTGGTTGGCCTAGCGTAGTTATTTATAATTTCGATTCTATCTTCTGCAAGACTAATCCCTTTTGTGTCTAATTTGAATCCTAAATACAGTATTTCCTTTTGGAAAAACTGACACTTTTTAATATTTAATTTCAATCCCGCTTGATCCAGTTCTTCTAGCACAGTGTGAATATGTCGTAGATGGCTTGTTATATCTGGTGAGAAAATTAATAAATCATCTATGTAATGTACAACAAATTCTCCATGCCTATTTAAGATTGTGTTCAATGCGCGAACCAAAGCAGCGCATGCACTCTGTAGGCCAAATGGTACCACCCTAAATCGGTATACCACTCCGTCGATCGAAAAAGCGGTATAATTTCGACATTTCTCTGCCAAAGGTATTAACCAAAAACTATGTTTCAAATCGATTTTGGAAAAAATGTGTGACCCTGTGATTCGTCCAAATATGGCTTCGATGTTCAAAGGCGCTTCGTATTGCGCGATTGTGTGTGAATTAATGTTTCTTGCATCTAAACATAATCGCAAATCACCACTCGATTTTTTAACGCATACTATCGGGTTGATATATGGAGAGTCACATCTTTCTATCACCTTGTCTTCGATCATTTTTTCAATTTCCTGTCCGACGCTTTGCCTGTATTTATACGGGATTGGATATGTCTTGGATTTAAAATTTTCTAAGTTTTTAACTTTAAAAGAATGTTCATAATTTTTAGCCACTCGGCTTTCTTCATTAATCAAATCTCCATAATTTTCTAGAATCTTCTCTACTTCCTTTTCCATGTTTTCTCCACATTTTAATTTTCTTTCATCCTCATTTTGTTCGCATGTATTCACTGTCCATAATATTTCTTCATAAAATTCTGGATTCTCGTCCATTATTGCCATTTCTTCTCTGTCCTCATCCTTTATTTCTTCTTCTGTTTTTTTTTATCTTCAATTTCCATTTGGTATCCCGAGCACCATGTTTCTACTGCTTTCATTTCTCTTATGAGAACTTCCTTTTCTTCCTGCTTCCTTTCTGTTTTATCGTCGATTGCCGACAATTCTTCCGTACCTTCGATTTCCTGTCTTTCTCTTGTATCCACCTTGTTTTCCTTCTTTCTTTTTGAACTCTTCTTCTTTTTCTTCCTTCTTTTTTTTTTCTGGTTGATTTTTTTCTTGTACTTTCTGTTTTTCCTCTACAGTCATATTGATTTCTTTATGTTTTTCCTGTTCATTTATCTTTTCAACAATTATTTTCCTATCTATTTCCATTTCTTCTTCTATGTTGTCTGGTTCTGCTCTGATTTCCAGTTTATTCTCCGAAAAATTTATGGTGATATGTTTTTCACTCAATTCATCAATTCCCGCTATCATATCATGATTTAAATCTTCGATCACCACACATTGCATAATATAGTATTTGTCTCCCACTCTGATCCGCACTCCCAAACCTTCATTTACTGTCGTCAATTTTTTGTTGTTTGCACCCACTAAAGCAACCCTAGGAATTTTATACACAAATCTGTCCAAATTTAATTCTTTTACTAGTTTCTTATTGATTAACTATATCTCCGATCCAGAATCAATCAAAATTTTAATCGCTTTATGTTTTATAAATGCATCTAAGAATATTAAATTTGAATTAGAACTTTGTCTTTCATTTCCCGCCAACTGTATAAACTCTCTCGGATGACAAAATATACCGGAGAGTTGTTTATGTTTGTTCAGTGGATGCTTTATTGAAAATCCTGTCTGGATTCATTGCATACATCTTCTTCCTCGTTTTCTATTGTTACATGATTCATCTCCCTTCTATTTTGTCGTTGGAAATTCTGATTGTTTCTACCGTCCCTTTGTTCGTTCGTATTCCTAGTCGGAGGATTTTGTGCATCTCTGTTTCTGTTGTGATTTTCATATGTTCTATTTTTTGCGTGATTCCTGTTATCATAATTTTGTTGTCTATTGTAATTTTGGTATTCTCTCGGCCTATCTTCGTTTGTTGATTGGGCATGTCGGTTTCTCTGGTCATAATTTGATTGATACCTTCTTGCCGGTCCATTATATTGTTCATGTTGTCTTCTGTTTCGCATTTCTCTTCTTTTTGCTTCCCTTACTTGAAGGAATTGGCACAAACTATCAATATCTTGATAGTTTCTCAAAATCACGTGGTCCTCCAGCGTTTCTTCGAAATGTCTGCTTATCATTTCTACCAGTTGTTCGGTAGAGTATTTGTAGTCTAGATATTTGGAATTGTTATATATCTGCAAAGCATATCTTTCTTCCGATATTCCCATTTTCTCGTGATATCTTCCATTCTGTAGCTCTTGGTTGATTTCCCTCTGTTTAACTTTCCCCCAGAAATAGTTGAGAAATTTATTTTCGAAATCTGTCCAATTTTCAAACTCATCTTCTTTACTTTCATACCATAACGCTGCTCCTTCTTTCAGATGGTTTCTAATTGTTTCTTTGCAGTCGTCAAAATATCTAATATGTTGCAATTTGGTTTTCAAATTTTTAACAAATGGTACTGGGTGTGTTTTTCTAATATCCCCTCCAAATTGTATTTTCGCGTCGCTTGTACCAAGGATAATCATTTCCCTTCTTTCTCCACAATTCTGTTGATTCTTGAGTTCCGCAATTTGTTTTTCGTTTTGCTTAAATTTTTCTTCTATTTCTCGCCTGTCTTCTTGTATTGCATTTTCAAATTTGCTTTCTAACTGTTCTAATTCCATCTTCTGTACAGTCTTAATATCCTTCATTTTAGTTTCTATTTCTTCTCGTTGCATCTTCAGTTTCCTTTCTGTTTCTTCTCTAACTTTTTCTAAACAGGCTTTCACTTCATTTTCATATTTTTCCAAACGCTTTTCCAATTTGCCATCATTCTCTTCCAATTTCTGTTCTATTCTCTGTGATATTTCTCTTTGTGTTTCTTCCATTTTTTGTTGTGTTATTTCCATGGCTCGTTTTGCTTCCTGTTGATTTTTCTCTATTTTTTTTTGTGTTTCTTCCATGGCTCGTTTTGATTCCTGTTGATTTTCTTGCATTGTCCTTTTTGTTTCCTGTTGATTTCTATCCATTTGTTGTGATTGGAGTTGCATCAGTTGCAATAGTTTCTCTATTCCTGTTAATTCCTGTTCTTTTCTCTCCATAATCGTTGTATCTCCTTCATTACCCAATCCTTCTTCAACAATTTTTTCCTCTTCTCTGTTATTATCTCTGCTTTCTTGCATTTTGCTTTGCCTCCTTGTGGCCGACATGTTGTTTCTTTTTGTTACTGTTTTCTTTGTCCCCGCCAAAATGTGAAATTTTACAACACTCTATAAGTTGCAGAACACGACAAATATTTCTCCCCAAATTTAATAAATTTTCGCCACAAATATCAAATATGCAATCAGTAAATTTCAAAATAAATATCAAATGTACGATTGGTAAAAATATTAAATAATTCAATAGCAGTAAATATCAACTACCTACGATCAATCCATAAATCAAAAATATTTTTACACCTGGAAAATTGTCAAATTATCTCTGGATCACCTGTAGTTATTCCTTATCTCTTTCCCTACCATCAAATGCAAAGCTGCGATATTTTTTAAGCCACCACGTTCTGGGCTCCAGTTAATGTGATATTCAAAGATCGGTGTGCTCAAAGCAATTGATTAGATAATTAATTAATTAATTAAATTTAATTTTAATGATGTACTTATGATTTAATCACACTATTTAATGCTCTAATCTCAGGGTTTTATATTCTCGTGCTTCAATATCTCCTTTGCTTTACATATGATAAATAAGGTCAAAGACTAACGGAATAAAACACATATATGGTACAAAAACATCTATTGAAATAAATTCACCCTCAAAATATCCTCTAAAAATAATATCTCCTATTCTGATTATTGAAATACTCCTACCACTATCTAAAGTACTTATTGAAATTTGCGTTATGAATAATTCTACAAAAAAAAAATAAAACTGTCTCTCGGATGATGAGTTGTCCAAATTCTTGTCTCTGGTCGCCTACAATTTACTCTTAGCAGCCCCCTATGTAGTCAGCAATCTCGCAACAAACTATTGCAAGCCTATTGTCATCAATGACCCCCTACAGATGCACGTATCTTTCAAAAAACAATGCTAGCCTTTTCTCCTCTCAATAAACTGAATCTATTTCTCGTTCCGGCATGCAACGGTGACTCTTGGAATATAAGTAGAACAATATAACTTACAATGCTTTACGTGATGAGCCTCCGTCAGGACACTTATTTCAACAAACTCACAGCTATTCATTTATCTGCCTTACTACTTCAGGAGACTCTCAGAGATCACCACTATTCGACTTGACGATCATTTAACAACTATCATCTAGAATCACATTCGTTTAAAGGCCAGCACTAAACAGTAACGTTGAAAAAATTATTCTACCGTAAAATTAAATTATGTAAAAAATTATGAAAGTCCACTGACAACGATTCCAAAGAATTAAAAATTAAAATTGTCAATGTCAGATTCAACACCAACTTTTCCTACCATTAGAAATTTCCTAAAACTAATTACATGCCAATCGGTTTTTAAGGAGATTACATTCATTTAAATTTCTAAATACAATTGTTCCCTAACCCGGTCTCATTGTCCAAACACATAACCACTTCCTTATCATACTAACTGTACAAAGAAAATACTTAATCCCTATTTAAATTTTGTTTACCTACGGCCATCCAAAGATAATTGACTTTCATTTCTTCGAAATGAATTTTGGTATATTTTTATTATATGTTTTAACTTTTCTAAAATATTAAGATCGAAACCATATTAATTCAAATTTTACATATCTTAACAATATATATATATATATATATATATATATATATATATATATATGTTATATCCGTTTTTACCAACTAACCTTAATAATGAAGTACCTACTTATTTCCCATCAGGATATATCAGGTGTCAGCCATCTGAATCGACGCATCCAGTTTCAATGCCAATGTCAGCGAGAACTACTACGTCCAGGCTTTCTCACAACCTCAGCATTTTGTAAATCATATAAAACCATTTGCCGGTGTTTAATATTTGTTCGTAATAATTTAGATTTAGTACATGTAACTTTAATTTTTCTATTTTTCAAAATAAAATATTTTTTAAAAAGTCTAAAAAGTTTTAAGTGATATAAAAATTGGCGCAGTCAGTAGGATCTGGAAACGTTGTTAGAACACGGAAAAGCCTAACTTACGACGGTGGATTCCAATCCTTTGATTCAGAAACGAACCATCCAAAAGGCAGAGCCGTCATCACTTTGCAGATATCTACGGATTAGGAACACCTGGTGAAGCCCCTGGTAGAGACGCTGTCGAGAACAAGACGACTAGATGTTTTTGGATTTAGTGTAAGTCTAATATTGAATCATCTCGTATATTATTATTACATTATTTTACAATATTATTATTAATATTATTATTATTGAATACTGTTCGATATTCCAATATTGATTATACTGAAAATCAATAAAAACAAGTACATATTTATTCTCATTATTTGACGTTTATACTGTAAATCGTCAATTTTTTTTATTATTTATTGTTATTATAAAACGCCGGAAACGCGCACTTTTCGCTCATCGGGCAGTTATTATAAGAACATTTTTTTAAATACTAAATACAACCACTAAATATTTTTCTGATTATCTTTTAACTATTTGACGTTTATTCTGTTAATCGTCATTCCTTTATTTTCACTATTGTTCTTTATACACATCTGAAACACGCACATTTCGCTAATCGGACAGTTGTTATAAAAACATTTTCTGATATATTTTTTATTATTTCTGATTATTATTTGATATTTAAATTGATTTATTTGACTATTTTTATTTTTATTATTTGATATATTGATTATTCCATTTGACTTATTTGACCATTTTTATTTTTATTATTTGATATTTTGATTATTTCATATTTAAATTGTTTTATTTGACCATTTTTTATTTTTGATATATTGATTACCTGTTTTATTTAAATTTATTTGATCATCATGACTGACAACAGTAATACTTCTCGTCCCGCAGTCCCCGTATCTCATATCGAGAATGAACCCGAAGTAGAACCTTATAAACTATCCGAAATATTTTCGATCGTACCCGAATTTGAAGGCGATCAAATATTTTTACAAACTTTTCTAAATGCTTGTGACTATGCCTACAATATGTCTACGCGTGATCAAAAACAACTATTAGTAATTCACATAAAAAATAAACTTCGCGGAAGAGCAGCGCAACTCATAAGCTCTAGAAATCCCTTATCATATCTAGAAATTAAGCAACTTCTTAATTCCCACTTTGGAGACACTAGAGACCTCTCTTCTCTCATACAAGATTTACAGAGAGTCAAACAACTTCCAAATGAATCGGCTCTTACATTCCTCAATCGTGTCCAAGTCCTTAATGCAAAAATGCATGCCAATATCCAGAAATCTGGCCTCACTCCTGAAGAGAAACAAGCCCAAATCGTACTAATCGAATCAATGGCGCTCAATACCTTATTGACCGGCCTAGATCCAAAAATTGCACATATTGTTCGTGCTAGTAATCCTAAAGACCTTCTTCAAGCTCAGGTCCGCATAAGACGAGAGCTACAATTATCCTATTTCGAAATACAAAAAACCAATTGCCCCAATCCTCCCAGACCCAATCAAAATAATCAACCGATTAGAAGACCAAACTTTCAACCACCTAGATGCACCTTTTGTGGACGCATTGGCCACTCAAACAACGAATGTCGCTCTAGACAAAATTCCCAAAATAATTCCCAGAATTTTAACGATACTCGAAATTTCAGTAGCTATCAAAACTTCAATAATAATAGCTTTCAGAGGCAAAACTTCAGCCCGAATAATACCTATCAAAACGCTAGACCTAACGACCAACAAAGATCTCAGTTCAATCAAAATAACCCACAAATACGCCCTTCTGTAATTCATAAGAACCCAAATTTCTCGAACGATAGACAGAGAGCTCATTTCGTTAACTACGAACATGGCTATGTTCATGATTATACCCCGGTTCCAATTGAAAACTATCATTACGAAGATTTCTCCGATAATAATTATTATTCACCTCCTGATTATTACAATTCATTCGATGAACAGACCGATTTAATTGATAGCCAAGACTATCAGGATTTTCTTACAGTTCCAAATCAGAACCACCCACCAGACAATGCCATTTCAATAAACGAACCTTTGTCTCAAATAAAAAATCAGATCCAAACTCTAAATTTGGACGACATGAACCCGTCTCTAAATTTTCCAGAACAGAAATTTCTCTAAGCCCTCCTCTTGCTGTAAACTCTAAAAATCCTTATTATATAACAGACGCATCAAACAAGTTTAAACTACTTATCGATACCGGTGTTTGTATCTCTATTTTTAATGAAAATACCGCGAAAATTTTCAAACCACGTTTTCCCGAAAATATGACCATACAGTTTAATACAGACCAAACAATTCATATCAACGAATCTACTTTATTCCCTTTCCAAATGGGAAACCCCCATAAAGTATTTATCTATAATCTAGATACAGATTTTGATGGAATCTTAGGCCTCGATTTTTTTGAACATTACGAATGTGCAATAGATTTCAAGAACAAACAACTAATCACAAATTTTCAAACATTACCTCTCTACAAAGTAGAAACTAATTCGCTTAACAATTAATCTCCTAATCAAATTAAAATAGATCCCAGATCCGAGCAAATATTTAATCTAACATGTCATCTGTCGAATACAGATGCAATTTTGCACAAAAATGATAATGATAAAGTCCATACTCCCAACGCATTAGTACACGTGAATGAAAAAGAAAAATTTCTGACATCTATTATAGTAAACTCAAACACAATCCCCAAAATTACCGATTTTTCTGATACCGCAATAATTGAACCCTATTCAAACTACACGATTCTAAATTTCCAGTCAAACGATAACTTAATAAATTATTGCTCTGATAAAATATACGGAAACGACAACATCAAGTCTCGACTTCCAATACAACATATTAACAAGGAAGAACGAGAACTAGTAAAAAATCTTTGCTTAAAATATAAAAACAAAAGAGCTAATCAATCTGAAAATTTCGATGAACATCCTTTCAATATCCTGCCTTATGCAATTATTTGTTCTAATAACACAAAAAACAAAACTAACGAATTTACACCGTACAAACTTATTTTTGGATATACTTCCATTAGACCACCCGAAATATTTTATAATGCTAAAACTCACGGATTTATACCGTACGAACTCATGTTTGGATATACTTCTGTTAGACCACCCGAAACATTTTATAATGTAAATTTGCTTATATCAAAATACTTTAGGAACTTAGGTAATCCTAAAGGAAAACCCAAATTAAAATTATTGTCCCTTTCGAAACCCAAGAAACCCACGTAAAGTTTGTTACTTTATTAAATACCAAATCCAATAGAACAATCAAAGTAAATTTTGAAAATTCATCTATCATGAATTCTCTTTCAAATTCCTTAGACTCATTTCAGTCATCCACTCCCAGTATATGTTAACCCTAATCAACAACACCATTGGAATCTACTTTTATGAAGAATTTATTTTATTTATTAAGCTCAAGAACCCTTGAATGCATAGAGCTGAGAAATTTAATTTTCCCCACAATTAGTATTAAGTTATTAAGTACATAATAATATTACACTGTACTACTATAATATAGACTATAGACAATATTACATTTACTTTTATTAAATACTTAATATTAAATATTTACAATGTACAAATTTTATTATAGTCTTTCCATACATCTTTTCTTAACTACTTGTTTCCATTGCTTTCTGTCTAAAGCTTTTTATTACTTTTTCGCAAGTCTTCATATACTCCTGACATTTAATATCCTTCCTGTTCTATCTTTTCTTCTTGATGTATTGATTTTCGTGATAGTACCATCTTCAACATTCTTTCCTTTCCCATTCTTTCAATTTGTCCTAAATATCATATTCCATATGCTCTGATTGACATCATTATTTTTGACTCGTTATTTAAGTCTCTTATTCCATACAAAAAAAAACAAATAGTCTGGCTAATTGACTAAGCCAAAGCCAAAGCCATTATAAAAAAAGTCTCTTATTATTCCTTCTACTCAATTAATAATTTATTTTCACACCTCTGTACATTGCTCTTGCATTTTCTCTCCCATCTCTCTAAAAAGTCTATTTCTGATTTTTGTACCTATGTTTCACGTGCATATGTAGCTGTATGCCTGACAACTGTTTTGCAGATTATAATTTTTGTTTTTCTTGAGACATATTCGAATTTCATTAATGATCGCCACACTCCATACTTTTTGTTTGCTTTTACTATTTTTGTCTTTATCTTTCCTTCCCCGTGTCCCTTTTCACATAATTTCAGACTTACCTGAGTAAACTTTGAAACTCATTCGAATAGGCATTTTTCGCATTCTGTCTAAGGAGAAATTATCTTCCTTTTTATCTCTTTCTCCCATTATCATGCATTTTGTCTTTTCCTTATTTATTACTATTTCCTTATTTATTAGAAGACTAAACCTTTTGCCTCATTTCTAATATTCTTGATTAATCCTCTTAGTTCTTTCTTACCTGTCATTAATAGTGTTAAATCTATACATTGCCATACATTGATGACCATGTTCAAAGAAAATATTTCCTGCATCTTTATTTTACTTTTTCTAATTACTCCTTCTAGTATCAAAGTAAAAAAGGTTCATTGATAATTTGTACCCTTACTATAATCCTTCGTTTCTTTCAAAATTGCTTGGTTTATGCCCTTGCCCTTATTTGCTATTTCGTTATTGTGTTATCCATAGGCATTTTGTTTTCATCATGACGATTTTAATTAGTAGGCTTATCTCTTTCATTAGATCGTATATCTGTTGCCGCTTTACCTTATCTTAGTCGTACTTGAAAGTCAACGAACAGGACATAATACTGATGTTTATATTCGTAGCACGTAGTGTGGCTTCCTTTTAGCACAAACTTTTGGTCTGTCGTCGACCTATTATTTTTAAATTCTGCCTGATATTCGACCAATATATTTTCCTTATATTTATTTAGCTTTTTCTTATGATTCATGTCAAGATTGTCTAAACTAACTACTTCTAACAGCGCGATACCTCTATTATAGTTGTCTCTACTATAATAGTTTAAATAGTTTTCACCTTTCATTTCGTCAAATTTTGTGTATGGGACATACCCCTGCTATGGCCCACTCTGTTGACATTTTTCTGTTTCCCATGTGCTTTTATCAAGTTATGTATCTCTTTGGGTAGCTTTTTTCTTGGGCTTTTATCATTTCCGCCGATATTTCTGTTATTCCTAGACTTTTATTGTTTTCGTCTTTTTATTATATTTTTTATTTCTTCCATTGTACAAGTTTCTATTAATATAAGGTCACACTCACTTTCATGGATTATTCTCCTTCCTTCTTCATTTTTGTTTAGCAGTTGCAAAAAGTAAGTTTGCCAATTTCTCATTAACTCCCTGATTTATTTATTAATGTACCCACCTTCATCATTTTTCATATATGGGATATTTTTCTTATATCCTCTTTCCATTGTTCTTGTTTCCTGGTAAAAGGATTTAATGCCCTTTTGTTTGGAATCTTTCTTCGACCTCTTTGAGTTTATCTTCATTGTATTTTCTTTTGTTTTACACATTATTTTAATCATTGTCCTCAATTCTCTGAATTCTTATCTACTACAGTCACTATTATTGGTTAACTCTTAATTCTTATTTTTCTAATTGCTTCTACCAATTTTAGCATTTCTCCCATCATACCATTCCTTTATTTTTGTTTTCTATTTTTAACTATTAACTAATTAATTTAACTAAGGTAACTTTACTAATGTTAACACTGCTTCCTGTATGTTTTCACTAAATCTTTTAAATCAAAATTTCAAACGACAAATGGACCCTCCTGGTATACAAAGACATGTAACCAATCAGAGATTTTATCGGCAAAACGACAGAATCTTAGACAATTTATTAGATACCACTGAATAAAATGTAGCTTGAATACTATTATTCAAATCTGAAGTCCAAACTCACATACGTCTCCTCAAACAAATCTCTAGTTCCGTTAAAGTCAAATATACAGAAATAATCGCCGATACGAAACAACACGCTTTCCGAGAAAAAACATGAACTTATTAACGGAATAGGTTCAATATGGAAATCAATAACAATAACCGGAAACTTCAGATCGGATCTGCCATCAGATTCGTCAGATGGCGAATATTTCAATGAATGTATAAATTTAATAAGAAACCCCGCGATAAGTATCAAATCGAAATGCTATTAAAAATTCAAATATCGGTTACCACTTCTTTCATTAAGAGTTTCAACGCGACAATCCGAAAATTACAAATAGATGAGGAAACCTTCAACAATAATATTAAAGAAATTAGAAAATCAATAATGAATATCTCTGACCAATTAAAATTCTATAAATCTCAAATCGATATGCTGAACTTTTGTGAGTTGCTAATGGAAAGCTATTCATTTATCGAACATTCGTTAAATGATATAGTAAATGCTATAACTTTTGCTCGATTAAAAATATTACATAGTTCAATCATTACTCCGTTTGATTTAATTGAATCGCTTAGGCATATATCACAATCATTACAGAAAAAGAATCTTCCCCATCTATCTATACCTACTTCAAACCTCCCTCAATATCTCGATATTATCGAATTACATGCCTATCAATTAGACAAAAGAATTGTGTTCTTCTTAAATATTCCTTTACTTAACTGTTTAACTGATGTAGAACAATATACTTTATATTATCTCTATCCAATAACAATACTGGATAATCGAACAGGTTTAAATTCGATATTAACAACAACTCATAAATATATTGCGCGAAACGATGATTCTTTGTTATACCTTACAATAAATAGATAGCCTTGAGTCATGCAAAACACTTCGAGCCAGAACCAAGATCTGTTATCCAATCGACAGCGACGCCATATGCGAAGCCCAACTTCTGAAGCGACAAGAACGCCTTCCTAGAACATGCCAGACTTCCGTAATATTTGCCAAAGACTACACCGTTCAGAAGATCAGCTTGAATTTTTGGCTCGTAACAGTTTCTGACCCACTGCCCAATAAAATCAAATGCTAATTCAGAGAAGTCAAGTCAGAAATCATCAAAACTAACCACGTGCTCAAACTACAACCCACGTGCGATGCCCTTATTGGTAGTACAAGAGTACACTCCCAGAAATTGATCGACGCTTACGATAATGTTACGTACTAAAGTCATCCAGTTCAAATACCATTCAGTTGCTGCAATCACTTCTTAGACAAAATCTTTCCAAGACAAAGACCCAGTATCCACCTAAGCGACTCCATAGAAGAAGAAGAGCAAATCGCACTGAATACCAATAAACAGACACTCTGGAAGTTGCTGCCACGCGTCAACTTCCTTCTAACAATGGGAGCTGTTATATCCGTTTTTACCAACTAACCTTAATAATGAAGTACCTACTTATTTCCCATCAGGATATATCAGGTGTCAGCCATCTGAATCGACGCATCCAGTTTCAATGCCAATGTCAGCGAGAACTACTACGTCCAGGCTTTCTCACAACCTCAGCATTTTGTAAATCATATAAAACCATTTGCCGGTGTTTAATATTTGTTCGTAATAATTTAGATTTAGTACATGTAACTTTAATTTTTCTATTTTTCAAAATAAAATATTTTTTAAAAAGTCTAAAAAGTTTTAAGTGATATAAAATATATATATATATATATATATATATATATATATATATATATATATATATATATAGATATATATATATATATATATATATATATATATATATATATATACATAGAAAAGAAAAATCATTGGCAAATAACTCGCAATGTGAATATGAGTACAAAATTAACAATATAAAAAGATGGAATGCAACTGCAGACACGTGTTTCTGACTCATTAGTCGTCATCAGTACAGTATAGCCAAGTTAGAAGAATAATAGTTTAACTTGGAAAAAGATCACTACAGGAGCAATATTACCATTTGTGACAACAATGTAAGAAGACCCTGCCTTTCAGGGCGACGACCAACACAGTCACGGAGGTAAAGCTACCTGAGGAAAGAAAAGCCAAAACCTTATAAAATAAAGGATGTTAAGTAAGCGAGTACAACTACAAACATAGAAAAGAAAAATCATTGGCAAATAACTCGCAATGTGAACATGAGTACAAAATTAACAAAATAAAAAGATGGAATGCAACTGCAGACACGTGTTTCTGACTCATTAGTCGTCATCAGTACAGTATAGCCAAGTTAGAAGAATAATAGTTTAACTTGGAAAAGATCACTACAGGAGCAATATTACCATTTGTGACAACAATGTAAGAAGACCTTGCCTTTCAGGGCGACGACCAACACAGTCACGGAGGTAAAGCTACCTGAGGAAAGAAAAGCCAAAACCTTATAAAATAAAGGATGTTAAGTAAGCGAGTACAACTATAAACCAAGAAAAGAAAAATCATTGGCAAATAACTCGCAATGTGAATATGAGTACAAAATTAACAATATAAAAAGATGGAATGCAACTGCAGACACGTATTTCTGACTCATTAGTCATCATCAGTACAGTATAGCCAAGTTAGAAGAATAATAGTTTATCTTGGAAAAAGATCACTACATGAGCAATATTACCATTTGTGACAACAATGTAAGAAGACCCTGCCTTTCAGGGCGACGACCAACACAGTCACGGAGGTAAAGCTACCTGAGGAAAGAAAAGCCAAAACCTTATAAAATAAAGGATGTTAAGTAAGCGAGTACAACTATAAACATAGAAAAGAAAAATCATTGGCAAATAACTCGCAATGTGAATATGAGTACAAAATTAACAATATAAAAAGATGGAATGCAACTGCAGACACGTGTTTCTGACTCATTAGTCGTCATCAGTACAGTATAGCCAAGTTAGAAGGATAATAGTTTAACTTGGAAAAAGATCACTACAGGAGCAATATTACCATTTGTGACAACAATGTCAGAAGACCCTGCCTTTCAGGGCGACGACCAACACAGTCACGGAGGTAAAGCTACCTGAGGAAAGAAAAGCCAAAACCTTATAAAATAAAGGATGTTAAGTAAGCGAGTACAACTATAAACCAAGAAAAGAAAAATCATTGGCAAATAACTCGCAATGTGAATATGAGTACAAAATTAACAATATAAAAAGATGGAATGCAACTGCAGACACGTATTTCTGACTCATTAGTCGTCATCAGTACAGTATAGCCAAGTTAGAAGAATAATAGTTTATCTTGGAAAAAGATCACTACATGAGCAATATTACCATTTCTGACAACAATGTAAGAACACCCTGCCTTTCAGGGCGACGACCAACACAGTCACGGAGGTAAAGCTACCTGAGGAAAGAAAAGCCAAAACCTTATAAAATAAAGGATGTTAAGTAAGCGAGTACAACTATAAACATAGAAAAGAAAAATCATTGGCAAATAACTCGCAATGTGAATATGAGTACAAAATTAACAATATAAAAAGATGGAATGCAACTGCAGACACGTGTTTCTGACTCATTAGTCGTCATTAGTACAGTATAGCCAAGTTAGAAGAATAATATTTTAACTTGGAAAAAGATCACTACAGGAGCAATATTACCACTTGTGACAACAATGTAAGAAGACCCTGCCTTTCAGGGCGACGACCAACACAGTCACGGAGGTAAAGCTACCTGAGGAAAGAAAAGCCAAAACCTTATAAAATAAAGGATGTTAAGTAAGCGAGTACAACTATAAACATAGAAAAGAAAAATCATTGGCAAATAACTCGCAATGTGAATATGAGTACAAAATTAACAAAAGAAAAAGATGGAATGCAACTGCAGACACGTGTTTCTGACTCATTAGTCGTCATCAGTACAGTATAGCCAAGTTAGAAGAATAATAGTTTAACTTGGAAAAAGATCACTACAGGAGCAATATTACCATTTGTGACAACAATGTAAGAAGACCCTGCCTTTCAGGGCGACGACCAATACAGTCACGGAGGTAAAGCTACCTGCGGAAAGAAAAGCCAAAACCTTATAAAATAAAGGATGTTAAGTAAGCGAGTACAACTATAAACATAGAAAAGAAAAATCATTGGCAAATAACTCGCAATGTGAATATGAGTACAAAATTAACAATATAAAAAGATGGAATGCAACTGCAGACACGTGTTTCTGACTCATTAGTCGTCATCAGTACAGTATAGCCAAGTTAGAAGAATAATAGTTTAACTTGGAAAAAGATCACTACAGGAGCAATATTACCGTTTGTGACAACAATGTAAGAAGACCCTGCCTTTCAGGGCGACGACCAACACAGTCACGGAGGTAAAGCTACCTGAGGAAAGAAAAGCCAAAACCTTATAAAATAAAGGATGTTAAGTAAGCGAGTACAACTATAAACATAGAAAAGAAAAATCATTGGCAAATAACTCGCAATGTGAATATGAGTACAAAATTAACAATATAAAAAGATGGAATGCAACTGCAGACACGTGTTTCTGACTCATTAGTCGTCATCAGTACAGTATAGCCAAGTTAGAAGAATAATAGTTTAACTTGGAAAAAGATCACTACAGGAGCAATATTACCATTTGTGACAACAATGTAAGAAGACCCTGCCTTTCAGGGCGACGACCAACACAGTCACGGAGGTAAAGCTACCTGAGGAAAGAAAAGCCAAAACCTTATAAAATAAAGGATGTTAAGTAAGCGAGTACAACTATAAACATAGAAAAGAAAAATCATTGGCAAATAACTCGCAATGTGAATATGAGTACAAAATTAACAATATAAAAAGATGGAATGCAACTGCAGACACGTGTTTCTGACTCATTAGTCAGCATTCCATCTTTTATTATTGTTAATTTTGTACTCATATTCACATTGCGAGTTATTTGCCAATGATTTTTCTTTTTTATGTTTATAGTTGTACTCGCTTACTTAACATCCTTTCCTTTATATATATATATATATATATATATATATATATATATATATATATATATAAACATGATCTTTTTCCAAGTTAAACTATTATTCTTCTAACTTGGCTATACTGTACTGATGACGACTAATGAGTCAGAAACACGTGTCTGCAGTTGCATTCCATCTTTTTATATTGTTAATTTTGTACTCATATTCACATTGCGAGTTATTTGCCAATGATTTTTCTTTTCTATGTTTATAGTTGTACTCGCTTACTTAACATCCTTTATTTTATAAGGTTTTGGCTTTTCTTTCCTCAGGTAGCTTTACCTCCGTGACTGTGTTGGTCGTCGCCCTGAAAGGCAGGGTCTTCTTACATTGTTGTCACAAATGGTAATATTGCTCCTGTAGTGGTCTTTTTCCAAGTTAAACTATTATTCTTCTAACTTGGCTATACTGTACTGATGACGACTAATGAGTCAGAAACACGTGTCTGCAGTTGCATTCCATCTTTTTATATTGTTAATTTTGTACTCATATTCACATTGCGAGTTATTTGCCAATGATTTTTCTTTTCTACGTTTATAGTTGTACTCGCTTACTTAACATCCTTTATTTTATAAGGTTTTGGCTTTTCTTTCCTCAGGTAGCTTTACCTCCGTGACTGTGTTGGTCGTCGCCCTGAAAGGCAGGGTCTTCTTACATTGTTGTCACAAATGGTAATATTGCTCCTGTAGTGATCTTTTTCCAAGTTAAACTATTATTCTTCTAACTTGGCTATACTGTACTGATGACGACTAATGAGTCAGAAATACGTCTCTGCAGTTGCATTCCATCTTTTTATATTGTTAATTTTGTACTCATATTCACCTTGCGAGTTATTTGCCAATGATTTTTCTTTTCTATGTTTATAGTTGTACTCGCTTACTTAACATCCTTTATTTTATAAGGTTTTGGCTTTTCTTTCCTCAGGTAGCTTTACCTCCGTGACTGTGTTGGTCGTCGCCCTGAAAGGCAGGGTCTTCTTACATTGTTGTCACAAACGGTAATATTGCTCCTGTAGTGATCTTTTTCCAAGTTAAACTATTATTCTTCTAACTTGGCTATACTGTACTGATGACGACTAATGAGTCAGAAACACGTGTCTGCAGTTGCATTCCATCTTTTTATATTGTTAATTTTGTACTCATATTCACGTTGCGAGTTATTTGCCAATGATTTTTCTTTTCTATGTTTATAGTTGTACTCGCTTACTTAACATCCTTTATTTTATAAGGTTTTGGCTTTTCTTTCCGCAGGTAGCTTTACCTCCGGGACTGTATTGGTCGTCGCCCTGAAAGGCAGGGTCTTCTTACATTGTTGTCACAAATGGTAATATTGCTCCTGTAGTGATCTTTTTCCAAGTTAAACTATTATTCTTCTAACTTGGCTATACTGTACTGATGACGACTAATGAGTCAGAAACACGTGTCTGCAGTTGCATTCCATCTTTTTCTTTTGTTAATTTTGTACTCATATTCACATTGCGAGTTATTTGCCAATGATTTTTCTTTTCTATGTTTATAGTTGTACTCGCTTACTTAACATCCTTTATTTTATAAGGTTTTGGCTTTTCTTTCCTCAGGTAGCTTTACCTCCGTGACTGTGTTGGTCGTCGCCCTGAAAGGCAGGGTCTTCTTACATTGTTGTCACAAGTGGTAATATTGCTCCTGTAGTGATCTTTTTCCAAGTTAAAATATTATTCTTCTAACTTGGCTATACTGTACTGATGACGACTAATGAGTCAGAAACACGTGTCTGCAGTTGCATTCCATCTTTTTATATTGTTAATTTTGTACTCATATTCACATTGCGAGTTATTTGCCAATGATTTTTCTTTTCTATGTTTATAGTTGTACTCGCTTACTTAACATCCTTTATTTTATAAGGTTTTGGCTTTTCTTTCCTCAGGTAGCTTTACCTCCGTGACTGTGTTGGTCGTCGCCCTGAAAGGCAGGGTGTTCTTACATTGTTGTCACAAATGGTAATATTGCTCATGTAGTGATCTTTTTCCAAGATAAACTATTATTCTTCTAACTTGGCTATACTGTACTGATGACGACTAATGAGTCAGAAATACGTGTCTGTAGTTGCATTCCATCTTGCATACTTCATCTAAAACTTAAAATTTCTTAATTAATTTGTTTTTATTTTTAGTCAAATATTTTTCAACAATTTAGAATAACAGTAAGTAAACACAATTTTATGTGAAACATTTTTACAGACCCAGAAGTAAAGTGAATGTTTATATAATTTCTGTTTTATTTTTTTGATATACTATGGCAAATGTATATTGGACAACAGATACCTAAAATCTTTATTTTTCAATGGAAATTCATGATTAAATTAAACGCATATTGGAAAATTACAGTAACAAGAATATAAAATACAATTTATTATTTAAAAAGCGATGATAGGTACATAATTTTTGAAATTCGAACAATATTACCGCTTCATTTAGCATTACCGGATAAAAATTAAGGTTCCTATATGACGTCACGCGTTCGCCTTCCATGCGTGCGACCATACCGGTTGAGAACCGGTACCGTGGATAAGTCAAAACAATATCGATTTTGATTGATAAACAAAAATGACCGTCATCGGCAAAACCTAAGTGAAAATATTGGCTAAAGATTGAAGCCATGTTTTCCATGAAAATGATCGATAAGTCAAAACAATATCGATTTTGATTGATGAACAAAAACGGCCGTCATCGGCAAAATCAATTTTTAAAAAATAAAATTAATGCAATTTTGTATACTCTATAAACTGGAGTATAATTTGTAGAAAAATGAAAAGTATTAAAAATAGTCAACCAACTTAATTTATATTGTTCTGAAGCTATTTCCTTGTGGTATTTTTATAATTAAGCATTTTCTATTGGAAATAAGCCACAATTTTACTAAAAAATAAATTAATTAACGTTTCGAAGCCCAAATCGGGTTTCGTTGTCAAAATACAAAATACTATTAAAATAAACAAAAATGTTGTTGCGAAGTAAAAAAATTCTTCTAATAATTTATTTAATCTGACTCATTTATATTGACAATTCAGACGTATATAATACATTTTAAAGTAGAAGACTTTAAAATGATATCGCCAATATTTGCGTTAGTTATTAAGTTGCGTTCCTGGAACCACTTTACTAAAAGATAGTTCATTCGATTACATGAAATCAATCCAAACTCAAGAATATCCGTCGCAAAAAATCATAGCATGTGATCTGTCTTTAAAAAGACAACCAAATGCAACGATGACAGTAAAATTCTCGCGTTATAGATTCCATAGTAAATCACGAGGGAAAAACTAGGAAAAAACCTCGTGATACTATCCCGACATCGTAAGTATTTGTTCTTACATTTAATTTACCTTCAAAAAACTAATACCAAATTCTGACTTTAATATGTTTAAATTATAAATAATATTAATAACACATAGATATACAATAAGTAATACTAAAATATAAAATTTGTACTAACTCGATATGTTATTGTTATTGACTTACTAATCGTGGTATTTTCTTTCTATTGACTTCCTCTTTCAGTATGGGTATTTTCAGTATATATATATATATATATATATATATATATATATATATATATATATATATATATATATAATCGTGGTATTTTCTTTTAATAGAAAGAAAATACCACGATTAGTAAGTCAATAACATATCGAGTTAGTACAAATTTTATATTTTAGTATTACTTATTGTATATATATGTGTTATTAATATTATTTATAATTTAAACATATTAAAGTCAGAATTTGGTATTAGTTTTTTGAAGGTAAATTAAATGTAAGACCAAATACTTACGATGTCGGGATAGTACACGAGGTTTTTTACTGGTTTTTCCCTCGTGATTTACTATGGAATCTCTAACGCGAGAATTTTACTGTCATCGTTGCATTTGGTTGTATTTTTAAAGACAGATCACATGCTATGATTTTTTTTGCGACGGATATTCTTGAGTTGGGATTGATTTCATGTAATCGAATGAACTATCTTTTAGTAAAGTCGTTCCAGGAACGCAACTCATAAATATTGGCGATATCATTTTAAAGTCTTCTACTTTAAAATATATTATATACTTCTGAATTGCCAATATAAATGAGTCAGATTAAATAAATTATTACAAGAATTTTTTTACTTAGCAACATTTTTGTTTATTTTAATAGTATTTTGTATTTTGACAACGAAACCCGATTTGGGCTTCGAAACGTTAATAAATTTATTTTTTAGTAAAATTGTGGCTTATTTCCCATAGAAAATACTTAATTAATTTATATTGGGCCACTTGGCATGGGTTAACCCTATAGTAGTAGATAGCAACTTAAGCGGGAGGGGGGGGGGGTATGGTTTGAAATCAACATATCAAGCACATTTTTGTGAATTTTTTTCGAAGCTATGGTACAATTATTTTATTTTTAAATTAAATAAACATTATTAAGTGCAATTCAAAGAATATTTAGAAAAAAATGCAATCCAAAATATTGAAAAGCAAGCCTTTCGTGACAAATTTTGACAGGCAGCTCACAAAAAATGGATTTTGCGGTGGACATCAGAACTCGTCAAAAGATCATACGAAACAAAAAATTCAAAAAAGATTTAATTAGCTTATAAGTTTCATGAGGTCACAACGTCAAGCTTTTTTTTATTTTTAGTGATTTTTGAATTTTTGGTATCACTCAGAAATCAAAAAAATGAAATGTTTGGTAAAAATTTTGTGAAAATCAGCAGATTTAGTAATGTTGAACAAAAAATAAGCAAAAAAGAAAAAAAATCCGACGTTGTTACCGCATGAAATGTCTCAAAAAAATCTCTGCAAAATAGTTTTGGCAACCTGCATCTTCATCTTCTTATTTGTCTGCCAAATCGTAGTGATGCACATTGGAATATGTTTTTTGAATCGAGGAGTAATCTACAAAAGAGAAGGCGAACAATTGTTTAACATTTCTCACTACGCTCAAGCGTGTCGGCGCGAAGTCGCGGCAAAGCGAGTCGAAGGTAGAGATATTCAACACGATGTATCTCTGGTAATTTTAGTCCGATTATTTTGAAATTTTCAGAGAATATTCTTGAAAGTATGCACTTTTATTTGAAATAATAAAAAAAATAAATATTTCAAACCATACCCCTTAAGTTAATAACAAAAATTGTAGCCAACATTGAACTTCATATTACAAAATGAATTAGAATGTTACAGGGTTTGTTGTTCGATAACATAGTGGCAGACCAAATTATGCTTCTTTTAATGGAACATAGCGTATACAAGATATTTACAACGATATAACCAATTTTCTATGAAAATCGTAACTAATTTAACTCGTACGGATAAGTCAATATTTTCAGTGTTAAATTGTCATAATTCATCCAGCGTACGTTATTGGCCTCGGGAAAATCTACATCGTCTTTCGAATTGCGTACACAGTATCCCTAAGACTTAAGCATAGGGGATCGAATTTTGGCAGTAATATGATTGGACCATTTTTCATAGACGGAAACCTAAATGGAGCAAAGTATTTGAATCTACTACAGCAGCAAATTGTTCCGGAAACCCGTAGAATCAACGGCGACAGATTTGATGGATCTAGGACAATTGCCCGGAAACAGTTTCCCGAAAGACAAATCCCCGAAAGCAATTCCGCGAATGGACGATTCTCCGAATAGACAATTTCTATACACCTTTTATCAACTATTCCGGTGTGGTTTTTTCAAATGATGAAATATCTCTACTACAAAAGGGATTTAAATTTAACCCCCCCCTAAATTCAAGAAAACAACACCTTAAAAATCTAGAGTTACTTGGAGTAGAGTGTGAGAGTATTTGGCAATCAATACCTTTAGATAATACAGAAGAAATTAGGAATAATGTTAAAGTCATGCTCAAAAAAGAATTAAATAATATAAATTCAAACAGAAATGGTAATAACAACAGATATAGTATGGAAGTTAAAGACACTATCAAATCTATAGAACAAAAGATTGCTGAACACAACCTTACGGTTACTAAAGCAGATAAAGGTAGCACAGTAGTTATCTTAGGTACCCAAGATTACCAGCAACAAGTGACTAAATTCATCATGGACAACAAATTTATTACAAAATCAATTAACATTAACACCTTTAAAACAAAAGTTAGAACTTCCATTAATGACATAACTGAAATCTTTGATACTGTTACCAAAAAGAAACTTCTACCGACTAAAACAATTATACCTAGACTCTATGGACTAATGAAAATTCATAAAACCGACATCTTTGAAAATATACCTATCAGACCAGTTGTTTCTTTCACTGATTCTCCAACTTACTCTCTAGCTACGCACTTGAATAAATTTCTGAAAACTTTATACAACGGCAAATTTGATTATGTTGTCTCCAACAATTTAAACTTAACTGACAAAATAACAAAAGTCAAGCTTAATAATGAAGACATACTCATTTCACTTGATATAACTAACTTATTCACTAATATACCTATACAGGAAGTAATCAATATTATTGCTTTAGATTTATGGAATAACAACTATACACCGGGCCAAATTATAGAGTACACAGAGCTGTTGAAGTTATGTCTGAGCTAGAATTTCTTTAATTTCAATAACATCACATATGTTCAACCGGATGGACTTGCTATGGGCTCTCCACTGTCCCCAACATTAGCGAACATATTTTTGAATGATCTTGAATCTAATCAAATAATGAAGAACAATCATTTCATAGATTACATCAAATTTTACTCTAGATATGTGGATGATACTATAATAATTTGGAATGGTACTATTGACACCCTACACAATTTTGTGGATTACCTTAATACACTACATCTTCTTCTTCTTCAAGTGCCGTCTCCTAATCGGAGGTTGGATATCATCATCACTATCTTTACTCTATCCACCGCTGCTCTAAAGAGTTCTATAGAACTGCATCTAAACCAGTCCCTTAAATTCTTTAACCATGACACTCTTCTTCTTCCTATACTCTTTCCGCCTCTTATCTTTCCCTGTATTATCAGTCTTAGCATTTCATATCGCGGTCCCCTCATTACGTGTCCCAGATATTGTAACTTTCTTATTTTTATTGTGTTTATTATTTCGCATTCTTTACCCATTTCTCGCAGTACTTCCGTGTTCGTTTTCCTCTGTGTCCATGCTATTCTAAGCATTCTTCTGTAACACCACATTTCAAATGACTGTAGCTTATTTATGTGTTCTTGCTTTAATGTCCAGCTTTCAAGTCCATATTGTAGTATCGAGAACACGTAGCATCTCAAAGCTCTTGCTCTCAGTTCTAAGCTAAGGTCTTTGTTGCAGAGAACTGTTTTCATTTTTACAAACGCATTTCTTGCTATTTCTATCCTGGTCCTTATTTCTGTTGTTTGATCATTTTTCTCTGAAATCCAGGTTCCTAGGTATTTGTATTTATCAACCCGTTCTATCGGTACATTTCCCAAATGTATGCTTGTTTGTATGTTTGTTTTCTTAGTTATTATCATGTATTTGGTCTTTTTTATATTCATTTTTAGTCCATATTCTTTACAGAAATTGTTTGTTTTGTTCAGTAGTAGTTGGAGTCGTTCAGCAGAGCTTGCTATAATCACGGTGTCATCTGCATATCTTATGTTGTTAATAGATCTTCCGTTAATTATTATTCCTTCACTTTGAGATAGCAATGCTTCTTCAAAAATGGCTTCACTATATGCATTAAAGAGTAATGGAGACATAATACATCCCTGCCGAACTCCTCTCCTGATTTCAATTTCTGGACTGGGTTCGTTATCTATTACAATTTGTGCTCTTTGATTCCAGTAAAGGTTTGTTATTATTCGTAAGTCCCTTTTGTCTATGTTTTTTGTCTTTAGAATTTGGACTAATTTTTCATGTCTTACTTTGTCAAAAGCCTTCTCAAAATCAACGTAACAAAGTCTCTCTGGTTCCTAGTCCGTTTCTGAACCCAAACTGACTATCATCTATTCCTTCTTCTAGTTTTTTGTTTATACGACCATGTATTATTTTCAAGAATAATTTGAGAATGTGACTTATTAATGATATTGTTCTGTATTCACTGCAATCTTTAGCGTTTGTATTTTTAGGGATAGCACAAAAGGTTGAGAGTAACCATTGTTTTGGTATGTTTCCTGTTTTGTACACTGTGTTAAACAAGTCTACGATAATGTCTAAGGTTTCATCATTTATACATTTTAAGCTTTCTACTGGGATTTGGTCTGGACCTACTGCTTCACCATTTTTGCTGTTTTTTAATGCTCATTTAATTTCTTCTTTTAATATCTTCAAAACCGTATCATCTTCTACTTCGACTTCCATCTGCTCTGTTCTATTGTTTTTGAACAATTCATTTATGTATTCTGTCCATCTCTTCAATTTTTCGTTAGTACTCAACACAAGTTTCCCATCTGTATCTTTTAGTATTCCCGGTTTTCTTTTTCTGTTGATCTGCGTTAATTCCTTAATTTTTTTTATGTGTGTTAAAATTATCATGTCTTTTCTGGTGTTCTTCTATTTCTGCGCATTGTTCTTTTAACCACTGTTCTTTAGCCTGTTTAATTTTGGATTTTATTTGTTTATCCACAGTTTGTACATCTGATTATCTTTGTTTTTATGCTGACGTCTTTCTTCCATTAAATGTGCTCCCGTGCTTTTTAATTGATTTTTGCTGGAAATAAGGTATTTACTTATTAAGTTTTATATGAATTATTGCCATCAAAGACTATTAATCGACAATTTAGTGAAACAATTAAATGCATTTTTTTGCGTTGGTCGTGTAATTAAAACATAATCACCAAAAAAGAACTACTGTTTATATACAGAATCAACTTGGATTTTTTCGCTGGTTCCAGTGGCGTGCTAGTGTATTACTCTTTTTTCATTTATTGTTTTATTCTTATTACACCATGCCTTCAAAAATTTGTATGTGTTGTAATAAATCGTTTAAAACCAACTTAATGATTCAATGTTCGGTCTGCAATAGACATTATCGACATGCTTGTGTTAACATAACATCTGAGGAACTCCGTGTCCTGAGTGATCCTGATAAAGGATATAATTGGTCTTGTTCAAGTTGTAGAGTAATTGGCAATCAAATAAGCGATTTGAAAAAATTAATTATATCACTTCAAAATGATATTCAAGAGTTGAAAGCTGAAAATGTGAAAATACAACCTAGTACACAGCAGGTGGATTTAGAAGAAGTCATCGAGGAACTTAACGACAGAAATAGACGCAAGAAAAATTTGGTCATCTTTGGAGTTCCAGATCACAGTCAACAGGGTGAAGTCTCTAATGATAAGCTGGAGGTTAATAAAATTATTAATCTCTTAGATCCGCAATTTGATATTTCAAATCTGAGGCTATTTAGGGTTGGTCGATTTTCTGATGGAAGAACTCGACCGATCAAAGTAGTTTTACGCGATGAAAATCAAGTATTAAAATTAATTCGCAATTCAAAAGTTCTTAGGAATGGAAATTATAAAAATGTTTCTGTTGCGAGTGATCGCACTCCGCGTCAAATTACACATTATAAAAAATTAAAAGAGGAACTTATTGTAAAAAAATTCGGACGGCCAACAAAACTTCCGAATAAAGTATATTAATGGTGTGCCAAGAATAGTCCAAAATTTAAACTGAACAATCCCAACAGCTTTTCAACTTGTAAAGAAGATTTATTATGCTACTATCAAAATGTGCGTGGATTGAACAGTAAATTGAAGACTTTTTTGGCTGCTGTTAGTGTTTCTGAATTTGATATAATTGCTATAAGTGAAACTTGGTTAAATGAGGAAGTATCCAGTAATGAATTATTTACTGATGATTACGATGTACATCGAAAAGATCGTAAATTTGATTTAGTGGATAAAACAAAAGGCGGTGGCATGTTGCTTGCAATAAAAAATTTTATGAAGTCCGAGGTAATGGATACTTCACCATTTGATCTTCAGTTTCCATTAATTGATATGTTAGTTATTAAATGCAGCATAAGGTATATCGTTTTTTATGTAATGGTATTATATATTCCTGATAAGTTAAGTTTATTAGATTTTGAATTTTTCTTTGAATCTTTAGAGCAACTTGATTATTTGAATGATAATTTTGTGATTATTTTGGGAGATTTTAATGCGCCTAAATTTATTGAGAATGACATATCGGATAGAAAAACTGCAGCAATTTTAAATTTATTTAATACTAATAACTTGGATCAATATAATAATATAAAAAATACACTTGAACGAATACTTGATTTGATAGCATCCAATATAAAATGTACTGTGTCTCACGATGATTTGCCTCTTGTAGCTGAGGATGATCATCATCCGGCTCTACTAATAAATTTTAACAACATATTTTCTAAAGAAGTAACGTTTATTCCAAATTCACTTGATAAAGCTTATAATTTTAGGAATGCAGATTTTATTAACTTATATTCAAGTATCCTACAGAGTGATTGGAGTTTTATCGAATGCTGCGACGAAGTAGATATTGCTGTACAAACATTTTATAATAAAATTTATGACATTTTTGATAAGCATATTCCGGTTTACAAAAATCATGCTCATAAATATCCACCTTGGTTTGATTCCGAGATTATAAAAAACATAAAACTAAAAGTTAAATTCCGACGCAAATATAAAAAATCTAAGATTCATTCCGATTTTATTGAGTTTAAAAGATTACGACGACTAATAAAATATCAGGTCAAGGTGGCATATGACAATTACTTGGAGGATATTCAAACAAATATTTCTCAAGACAAAACTAAGTTCTGGTCTTACATTCACTCTAGAAATAAATCATCACGAATTCCTGGAAACATGAGTTTTGAGGGAAGTGATTACAAAGATCCGCAAGCCATAGTGAATGCTTTTGCGGAATTTTTCAGTAGTGTTTATTTAGTTTCTGATGATGAAGGTGGTTGCAATTATCCAATAAACCCATATATGACATCAATTAATTTTCAATCGGTTACAGAGGATGAAATAAATGCTGCTAATAGAAAGTTAAAAGATAAGATGACATCAGGCCCTGACAAGATTCCCTCGTTTCTTATTAAAGATTGCGCTGGTGCATTTGTCATACCTTTAACCAAGATTATAAACTTATCTATACAACAAAGTGAAGTATCCAGAACTATGGAAGGAAGCAAGGGTGTGTCCGATATTTAAGGCTGGGGTGAAGTCAGAAATAGAAAACTATAGAGCTGTCTCTATTTTATCTAATTTTTCAAAGGTTTTCGAAATCGTATTATATAATAGGATCTTATCTTCTGTTCAACTTTATATTTCATCTCATCAGCATGGTTTTGTTAATAAAAGATCAACTGTAACCAACTTGGTTTATTTTACCCAATATCTTTCTGAAGTTATTGACGATAATGGCCAAGTTGATGTTATATATACCGATTTTTCGAAGGCTTTTGACAGAATTGATCATGAAGTATTACTTAGCAAGCTCTCAACATTTGGTTTTACTGACAGTGCTCTTTTATTGTTAAAATCGTATCTTCAAGGAAGGATGCAGTTTGTAGCATATAATGGTTATGTCTCAGAAAAATATCTTGCTGCGTCTGGTGTGCCTCAAGGTTCCAATCTCGGTCCATTGCTCTTTCTACTATTTATTAATGACCTTCTTGAAAATATTTCATGCGAAAGATTGGGCTTTGCTGACGATTTGAAAATATTTTCTACTATTAGGGAGCTGGATGATTGTAACCAACTTCAGCAGAATATAGAAATATTGGAAAATTGGTGCAACAGCAACAAATTACAACTTAACACAAAAAAATGTAAAGTAGTCACTTTTTCTAGGAAATCAAGTTTATTTGTATTTAACTATAGTTGTCACGATAGAATATTAGAAAGGCAGAACACGGTTAAGGATTTGGGTGTAATTTTTGACACAAAACTCACTTTTGTGGAACATATGTGTGTTAAAGTTTCTGAAGCGTTGAAGGCTTATGGGTTTTTAATTCGCAATTGTAAGTCATTTAATAATATAAAGTCATTAACATTGCTATATTATACTTATGTCCGCTCTAAACTTGAATATGCCAGTATTGTATGGAGTCCTTTCTATGATTGTCATAACATTGCAATTGAAAGCGCTCAGAGAAAATTTCTAAAAATTTTAATGTTTAAAGTAAATGGTCTTTATCCGGCTAGAGGTATAGATAATAATTACTTGTGTGATCGTTTTAGTATGTGTAGTTTAGAATTAAGAAGAACAGTTGCATCTTTAATTTTTTTAAATCTAAACGGGAACTGGTGTATGTTTTCAAAAGACTGATAGTGTGTAAATAAATTTATTAAATCAGCTAAGTACTTTCAGCATATTATGCCATCATCAGAGCTATCCTATAAAAAGACTAAGTTGAAAAATCTTATTCATAAAAAATTATAAAGTGAAACTTACGTCTTATAGGTGTAAAAACCTCAAAAGAAGAGAAAACTTCGAACAAACACATTCTTTAGTTTAAAATAAACCCAGGGATATAACCACTGGTTAGGGTAAAAACCCTTAAATGTTTAAAAATTACATTTAATGTGTTTTTTATAAAATGGCTACCATTCTTACAAACAGCTGTTTGTAATTTGCATTTTATAAAAAACACATTAAATGTAATTTTTAAACATTTAAGGGTTTTTACCCTAACCAGTGGTTATATCCCTGGGTTTATTTTAAACTAAAGAATGTGTTTGTTCGAAGTTTTCTCTTCTTTTGAGGTTTTTACACCTATAAGACGTAAGTTTCACTTTATAATTTTTTATGAATAAGATTTTTCAACTTAGTATTTTTATAGGATAGCTTTGATGATGGCATAATATGCTGAAAGTACTTAGCTGATTTAATAAATTTATTTACACACTATCAGTCTTTTGAAAACATACACCAGTTCCCGTTTAGATTTATATAGAAGTGTGTACAAGTCAAACAGTCTTTTTCTATTTAATTTTTTTGTACAAACTTGTTAATAATGCAATTGATTGTATTTCAATATTACAAAACATTAATTTTAATATTCCAAGGTCAAATTTAAGAACAAATGTATTATTTAGGTGTACAAGAGCTCGTACAAATATTCTATGTAAGGCTCCTATTAATGTAATGTGTAGAAATTTTAATGTTATTGGTAAGCATTGTGACATTTTTTCATGTTCTCAAAGGAACTTTATAAAAGTAGCTATTGAGTGTCTGAAATAAGCACTAATTTTTTATTTTATTTTATTTTATTTTTTTTATTAATTTATTTTCTTTTTCGGTTTGAATTTATATTAATTTTAGTCTAACTTGTATTATTAATGTTATTTTTTTTGGTACTACTGCTTAAATCTTACCCATAGGTGTTATAAATTATGTAATATTTTTATCATTGTCCTGTAAATGGGAAACTGTTGGGCAATAAAGCCATCCAGATTTAGCCATACGGCTCACACTCCCTCTAAGGGGGAAATTGACTCATCCCAGATACCTACGGTATCAAAAGGATTGAGCTCTGGTGGGACTCTTTCCGTGTTATCAAGCCCTAGGTGACTTGGTATGCTCGAGTTTCTCCCAGAAATTTTCGTACGCATCTGGCCGTCGCGAGTAGTACAGCTTTCTGCATGGTCTTATAAAGGTGTTCATTTAGACCCAGCTTTTTTATGCTTTCGAGGAGGGTCTTCGGAATGACTCCAGTAGTAGACATAATAATCGGTATCGTCTGGGTACTTTGCATTCTCCATTGCCTTCGTATTTGAATTTCCAGATCTCTGTACTTGGCGATTTTTTCAGTAAATTTACTACGTAGATTATTGTTGTTAGGTATCGCCACATCAATTAGTGTTGTTTGTCTTGTTAATTTATTAACTAGTACGAGATCTGGTCTATTATGTGCCACTGTTTGGTCTGTGAGCACAGTGCGGTCCCAGTATAGCTTGTAGTTGCCATCCTCAAGCATACTCTTGGGGACGTATTGATAATACGGGAGATGGTCCGTTTGGAGAAGTCCCAGCTTGATAGCTATCTCTTGATGAAGTATTTTTCCAACTGCGTCATGCCGTTCCTTGTATTCAGTTGCAGCAAATGCCTGGCAGCCCCCTGTAAGATGTTGGATGGTTTCTTGGGCTTGACATCCATATCGGCATCTGTCGTGTTGAACCTGAGGGTCTTTGATGATATATTTCAGGTAATTTCTGGTTGGTATAACCTGATCCTGAATGGCCAGTAATGAACCCTCCGTTTCAGGGAACATCTTTCCTGCTGTCAACCAATAGTTCGACGCTGTATTGTCGACATAGTCTTGGCTGACCTCATTGGGATGTCGCCCGTGCAGAGGTTTACCCATCCAGGCGCGCATTTTTTCGTCTTTAGTGAGGTGGTTTATGCGCATTTCTGGTTCCCTCAGTTTGATCGGTGTTGTGTCATCTACTGCGCAAATAGCGCGATGTAGAGTAGATGTCTCAGCTTGCATCTGAAAATAAGATCTTAAATTAGCAATTTGTTTATCTAATTGCTCACCTATATCCATAAGTCCTCTTCCTCCTAGATTCCGTGGTAATGTCGTTCTTTCTACTGCACTTTTAGGATGGTGTTTTTGTGCCTTTGTGAGGTGTGTTCGTACTTTTCGCTGAAGATTTTCTATATCTGTTTTTGTCCACTTAACAATACCAAATGAATAGCTAAGCGCGGAACAAGCGTAGGTGTTTAGTGCCTTAAACAAATTTTTACTGTTAAGCTGTGAACGAAGCAGCTGTTTTATCCTTCGTATAAACTCAGTAGTTATCTCAGTTTTCATTTGCTTATGGTCAATTTTCCGCGCCTGCTTTACTCCAAGATATTTGTATATATCGTTTTCACCCATGGCCTCGATGTTCTGGCCATTTTGCATATCGAATCCACCGGGCTGTATCTTTCCTCTGACTATATTTAAAAAGCGGCACTTGTCTAGTCCAAAGTGCATATTAATATCATTAGAGAATGTTTCTACTGTTTTTAGCATTTCTTCTAGATTGTCTTGAGTAGAAGCCATTAATTTCAAATCATCCATATACAACAGATGATTAAGCTTCGCTACTACAGTATTGTTGTTTTTAATGCTAAAACCTGAGTCAGTGGAATTTAATAGCTGTGATAGAGGGTTCATAGCCAAACAGAACCACAATGGACTCAGCGAGTCTCCTTGAAACAGGCCCCGGTTGATTGCGATATTTTCCGTTTCGATATTGTTTTCACCAGGTATTTGGAGGTGAATTTTAGTCTTCCAACTTGTCATTATATGCCTTAAAAAAGTCACTATGTTATCATCGACTTTGTATATTCTCAATATATCTATAAGCCATTCATGCGGCACTGACTCAAAGGCCTTTTTATAGTCAATAAAGGTAGTAAAGAGGTTCCTTTTTTTGGTGAATGCCTGGTTAGAAATGACTGAGTCGATGATCAGTTGTTCTTTGCAACCCATAGAACCCTTAGCGCATCCTTTCTGTTGAGGCTCTATGATATTGTTTAGAGCACAGTGTTGGTAGATACGCCGGGTTATACAGGATGTGACCAATTTATACAAAGTTGGAAGACAAGTAATTGGGCGGTACTTGGCTGGATCTTGGGTGTTATTTTGATCCTTCGGTATTAAATAAGTGGTTCCATGAGTTAGAAATGATGGTATTTCCTGCGGGTTAGAAATAACATGATTAATTAATGTTGACAAGCACTCATGAATACTCCAAAACTTCTTAAGCCAGAAGTTCTGAACTCCGTCTGGTCCAGGAGATTTCCAGTTATGAAGCTCTTTGATGATATTTGAGACCTCATCGGTAGTGAATGGTTCGTAGTTAGCTGTGACATAGTGGTGACAGTTCTGCGTCGTATCTTCTATCCAGCCAGCATTGTTGTTAAGAGCAGCTGGTGTGGAAAGTTGATTTCCCCAAAACTCATGAATCTCTTCTTGGCTTGGGTAAGACTTGTCGACACTTTCTACGGTCGAATTGAGTTTTCGGTAGAACGCCTTCTCGGAGTTCTCAAAAAGTGCATTGTCACATTTTCGGTTGTTACTAACTTTATACCTTCTTAATCGACCTGAATAGACGGAGAGTTTTTGTTTTAATGTATCCAGACACTGTTGGGCTGTGTTATTTTCCGGATCGTATCTCGAGTGTCTTGCAGTGCTCCGCATTATTTCTTCAGCTCTCTTAATGACTTTTCTACTTGTTACACCTCTTATATATTCTGTTACTTGACCAATATCCCTACGCAGTAATTCAATTTTTCCTAGAAGTCTTTTTTCCCAAGGTGCAGTCCTGTTACAAGTCCTTCCGTTATTAGTACCCCGTCTTGTTCTGATCTTAACGCCCATTACATTAGCAATTGCTGTTGCTGCACAGTAGATTAGCATATGCAGATATTCCAATGAGTGGGCTTCTACGACATAGTTGGGTAGGACTTCAGTGTTCACAATTTGTAACAGCGCACCTAGTTTCTTACAAGAGTTTATTCGTGGTAGCGGTGGTCTGCTAAGTGGATTTGTTCCATTAAACTCTTGTACAGCACGAGCCATTTCGTTTGCTAGACTATCGCGCAACTCGTTGTTTTCCTGCTTTGTATTGTCAGGTTGAGTTTCTGCTATAGGAATCTCAGGAATCTGCTCATCAAGAACTGCATTAGGGACTTGATCTATAACTAGCTCTTGGTTATTAATCTCCCGTTCGACTTCGCTTTTGATCGTATTGCGTCTAGTCTCTGGGATAAGGTTTTTTCTTATGATTACCCGGTATTGATCTGATACTCTTTGCTCCGATACTTGAATATCTGGGTACTCCCTGCAAAATTCGGCATACAGCTGTTGTCTGTAGCCGATCGTTTCTTGACCGAGGTTTGTCACCTTATAATAGGAGCGCAAAATGCTTTCGTTAATGGACACAGTCCATTTCATGCGCTGCCTCGGTCGTCCCGCTTGAGTGAGCGCCGGCTGATGTTCCAGCGCAGCACCTTCAGCGAGTGGAGCTCTTGCTGTTGTTTGGCTCGCTTGTGGTTGTTGTTGTTGTTGGGCTGTAGCTGTTTGTGTGAAGTAATAATAATAAAGCTATTATTATTATTATTATTAAATCTAAGATTTCCTCCGTTATCCATTGTTTCTTTTTGTATCTGGTTGGTGTAAGAATTTCTTTTTGACATTTATCTATTTCTGTCTTTATTAATAACCATTTTGTCTCTGTTTCAGTATTTTGTTGGATTTGTTCTTTAACATTCATTAAACGGTTATTAATTTCATCTGTCAGGCGTTGTTTTATAAGTGGGTTTCTTAGTTTACTTGTATCGATTTTTACATCTGTTGTTCTGCGTTTTATTATTTTCATTTTGAGCCTAATTTTGGTCACTACTGGATTGTGATCTGATCCTATGTCGGCACCTGGATAGGTTTTTGAAGATATAATTGCGTTCTTGTATCTTTGTCTAATCAATACATAATCTATTTGGTTTCTTACAATTCTCCCTTCTTGATCTGCTGGTGACTTCCAGGTATATAGTCTTCTCTTTGGCATTTTAAACAATGTATTAGTTATGACAAAATTATTGTTTTGGCAAAATTCGATAAGCCTGTCACCTCTTTCGTTTCTGTTGCCCAGACCATATCCTCCTGTACATTCTTCTACTTTTTCGTCTCCAACCTTTGCGTTAAAATCTCCCATTATAATTGTAACATCCTGCGTTTTAATGGATTTTAAAATATTGTCTAGGTCTTCGTAGAAAGTTTCAATATCGCTCTCTGGTTTGTCCGCAGTCGGAGCATAAACTTGTATTATGTTTAATTTGGGTTTATTCTGATTTAATTGTAAGAGGATAATTCTGTTGGAGTATGGAATGAAATTTACTACAGCTTTATCCATGTGTTTGTTTAGTATTATCCCGACACCATATCTGTGTGAACCGTCTTGACTTCCTGAAAAGTATATTGTTTTATTGTTGATTTTCATCTTTCCTGAGTCGGGCCATTGGACATCGCTGATTCCTAAAATCTCTACATTCAGCCTTTCCATTTCATTAACGGCATTATGTACTTTTCCAGCTTGATGTAGACTTCTAACATTCCACGTCGCTACTTTGCAAGGTTTTCGCATGTTGACGACCGGGGAGGCCTTGCAGTCTTGTGAGTTTCCTCCTCTGCCGGATCTTGTTTTCCGAGTTTCATGATCAGTAGAGTGTTTGGTTATGTTGTTAGTCATGATGATTAACTAGGGATGCTCTATGAGCCTTTAATGCATTGGTTTCCCGTTGCCTTATGCATCTCCACGCCGTTGACCCTGCCTGGTTCGTCCGCCTTTAGAAATGATTTCTCATTTCTAGGACAAGAAGGTGCCCTTCCACTTATCGACTCTTCCACCCCAAGCTGTTGGTCAGTAAGTGGGGGATTGCTTATACCGGCAATCACTCGGACGTCAGCGCCTCGTTTGTTATCTAGCAGGATGTACCGGATGATCATGATCGAGATCATCTCACGGGCAGGTGAGGTTGACATTTGAATAGGAGAGGCTATGTATTGCGCATCACTATCCCTTACATCCCATACACTACATCACTCTATTAAATTTACATTAGAGATTCAAGATGATTCAAATAGCTTAAATTTCTTAGATCTTACTTTAAGGCTCAGAAATGGAACGATTGACTTTGGTATATTTAGGAAACCTACCCATACAGGTACAGTTATACCAGCAGATTCACATCACCCAATACAACATAAATTAGCAGCTTTTTACAGTTACATCAATCGTCTTACCTCTATTCCATTAACATCCACCTCATTTAATAAAGAATTAAAAATTATCCAACAGATTGCAGTTAATAATGGTTTACAGCGTTAACTTAGTGAATAAATTACTTCACAAAAAGACGAATAGACTTCTAGAATATCAAGTCTATACACAACCTACGATGGCTGAATTAAAACCAAAGCCATATAGATCGCTGACATTCACAGGTCAGTTCTCATATAAACTTGCCAAACTTTTCAAAAACTACTGTAATATCTCATTTAAAACAATATCAAATTTGGGTTTGGTTTTCCTTAATAACAAGGACATTCGTGACAAATCTGAGCGTAGTGGAATTTACAAGCTGAACTGTCATACCTGTGGGTCCTGTTACGTTGGTAGGACGTACCGGTCATTCAACATTAGGCTGAAAGAACACCTTAGATACATAGAACGTCCATCATCTGGCCAATCACATTTCTCCCAGCATATCCGCAACTCGAACCATACATTTGATCCAAACACTGATTTCAATATCCTCCACATCAGTAACCGAGGTTTCATTTTGAACAACCTGGAACATTTAGAAATATTAAGATCTCTTAAAGACCCTGATTCACATACATTAAATGCACAGTTAGAACTAGAATTTATCCCTGCCTATTCTGTTTTAATTTAAACTCTCTTATACTAAATATTCTATTATTAAACACTCAACTTAGTTGTTTTAATGATTATTTTGAGGATCTGGACTGGGAGTCTTCAAAATAAAATTTATTAAAATTTCTAAACAATACCCCATTAATTTTCAAAAATCAAAGAACAATTTAACTCATTGGATAACATAATAGTGAACACTCAACTTAGTAGTTTTTGAAGATTTTTGGAAGATCTTAATTAAGATTCTTCAAAATACATTTTATTAATAATTTCTAAACAATTAGTCCATTAATTTGTAAAATCAAGAATTTCAATAGCCACATACCAAACACTTGATGCACTACATTAAGCCAGTACTATAGACAATAGTTTCAATTTCAATTTTATATGGGCTTTCAGATACAAAACATTATAATATTAATTTAACTAACTTCTCACCTCTAACAGTTCTCCATTCTCCAATAACCCCATCATATCATAGTTTGGTTCTTATATCCCTTTGATAATCACATCAGTATCATCCAGAAATCTTGTGTATAATCGGTTTCAAATTCTTTCCCATAGAATTAATACCGCCTTCTAGGGGCTAACCAAACATCTAACCACGTGGTGTATAAAATTCATACCACACCAACGGTATCTTCAACGGTATCTAAAACTTTAAAAAAAAATCAGAAAATTCTGGTATGATAGCTTAGCTTGTTTATTAACCCACAGCAATGGCATCCGCTTGCACAAAAATTTAATACAGAATTTGATCCATTACAAAACACAGTCCATAATGTATCTCTGAATTATCTTATACAACACAAGTTATATCATCAATTTTAACAATAATAATTTGAGATTATTAATATGAACGTCCAAAATCATACACTCCTTAATTTTCTGATACTTTTAACTATTCAGACTATTTTACAAAACCGGCAAAATGTTCTTAAACAATCTATAATCAAGGTACTGTGAGAAATTTCGAATTACGACTTCAGACAGCTGATATACGAACTATGATATCTACTAACATTACTGTTATAATAAATCTTTGAAATTGGACTTACCACGGGGTTGTCAGCAGGTGATTCTTAATTGATCTGAACCTTTGGAAATCTTTTATCAAAAAGGGTAGTGTTAAGCTATATCTGCATTTAAATAATACAAACGTATGCCCTTCCACTACGATTAGGTATACTTCCGGTTCCTTTTACAAACCAAAACATCGAAGACAAATATACGTTCGTGGCGGAAGAGAGAAGAGCGAAAAGTTTGATAGATTACATAGTTTATACGATAAACCTAGAAGATAAAATACATAACGTCTTAACTGAAAAGGAACCGGAACTAGCTACAGAGCACAGGATGGTTACTGCAAAACTCGAGGATGAAAAAATAAAGGAGGTGGAAAGAAAAGATTACCAAAGAGTAAAAGTAAATAAGCTCAAATTAGAACAGGTGCGAGAACATTACAAAAAAGAAACAAATAGAAGATTAAGACAACTAGAAAACCAAAAAGAGGCATGGACACTGGAAGAAAGACGGAACGCCTTCAAAGTAGTCATAAAGTCTACAGCAACAGAAATATGTGGAATCAGAAAACATAACAAACTCCATAAAAGAACGAGATGGTGGAACAATGAAGTTAAAACAGCAGTGAAGAAAAAGAAAATAGCATGGAAAAAATACATTGAGACCGAACTGGAAGAAGATAAAGAAGAATACAAAAGGCTGAGACGATTAGCGAAAAACACCATAAAACAAGTAAAAACAAAAACGTGGGAAGAGTTTGGAGAAGAATTACGACAAAACTATGTAACAAATAATAGAAGCTTCTGGACAACAATCAGACATATGAAGAAAGGAAAACATAAAGAAATAACAGCCGTAAGGGATACAACAAACCAAATCCAAACAACTCCAGAACAAATAGCTAAAGTATGGAAAGAATACTATGAAAACAAATTTAGAAATGCAATAATAGATGATAGAAATGAAACATATCAAGATAACGAGAACAAAGAATTAGAGCAAATAAATAGAGAAGAAGTAATATTGGAAGTATCAAACGTAAAAATAGGTAAAGCTGGAGGGGATGATGACATAGACCCGGAAATGGTCAAGTACATGGGAGAAGAAGGGATAAACTGGTTGTTGAAAATATACAAAGAGGCATGGGAAAAGCAGCAAACCCCAAAAGACTGGCAAAGTAACCTTATAGTGCCAATATACAAAAAGGGAGAACACGTCAACTGCGAAAATTATAGAGCAATATGTTTATCATCGGTATGTTTTAAAATATACACGAAAATAGTAGAGAAGAGGCTAAGACAAGAGGTAGAAAAAGAACTGGGAGAAGAACAAGCAGCGTTTAGACCAGAAAGACAGACAAACGATAACATTTACATCATTAGAAATATAATAGAAAGAAGTATTGACTCGGGGGGAAAGCTCATTCTAGCATTCATAGATCTAAGGGCAGCATTCGACTCTATAGAAAGACAAATTATATGGAAATGCTTGCAGAACATGAAAGTACCAAGTACACTGATAAAAATAATTGAAAATATATACGGAGTAGTAAAAGGACGTGTACAGATAGCAGGAGAAAGATCTGAAGAATTCAATTGGGAAAGAGGTATCAAGCAAGGAGACAGTCTTAGTCCGCTACTATTCATAATAGTCATGAATGAATTGACTAGAAATACTGGAGAAAGAACGAACCAAATACAGACAACAATAGGATACCAAAGATTACAGCCAATAAAAATAGAAGCCCTATTGTATGCGGATGACATAGGCCTTATAGCAGATTCCGTGACAAAAATGCAAAAACTCATAAATATATGGACAGAAGAAATAGAGAAATTAAAAATGGAAATAAACATCGAGAAAAGTAAAATAATGGTCATCGGCGAAAAGGAAGAAAATGAAGTAATTATAAAATGCAAAAATACTCAACTGGAAATAGTTACAGCATATGATTATCTTGGAAGTATTATTACCAATGATGGGAAAATAGACCTCGAAATAACAAACAGAACTAAAAAATCAAATAAACTGTACTACGCACTAGCGCCAATTCTGAGGAAAAAAGAATTGTCCCACGAAACAAAAATTAAAATATATAATACGATTGTGATACCGACGATACTGTATACAAGCGAAAATTGGACTTTACAGAAAAAGCATAATAGTAGAATAAATGCAATTGAGATGAGACATTTACGTGCTATAGCCGGAAAGACCAAATGGGATAGAATAAGAAATGAGACAATAAGAGGGATAACTAAACAGGAACCAATAATGAATAAAATAATAAAGAGGCAATTAAACTGGTATGGACATCTGATGAGAATGAAACCTAGTAGACTAGCAAGGAAAATTCACGAAACAATGAATATTACAAAAAAGAAAAAAGGCAGGCCGAAGAAAAAATGGATACAGCAAAAAGTAGAAGCAGGAAAAATCAAACAGAAAACGCTAGAAGAAATGAAACTAATAGCACAGGACCGAAAAGAATGGAAGAGATGGGTGAATATGTAGCTAAATTAAACCCAAATCCGACACCTGAAAGGGTATAAGGAAGGGGAGAAAGAAAGAAAGTATCACAAGGGAGCAAAGTGCTACTTTTCCTCGAGGGCAGTAATCATTCAAGGGAGGAAAAGGCACTTTACTCCCATGTTATACATATGGTTTTTCCACCTTCCTCAAATAACAAGTCATTTTTTCATTTTTACTTAATTTATTTATGTAACTAACCAACAAAATTTATTAGAACTAAAACAAACAAGTAGGTACAATATAACTGTCAACTGTCAAATATGTAGGATTGTAAATAGTTTACCTTATATTTTAAATTCCCCTGTATATCATTTTTCTTAATTATTAGTACGAGAACGGGATAAGGGTCTCACATATGGACGTTGGCACAGATGTGCAGAACGAATTGGGGATTACGGCGACGGTAGCGAACTACTTTTAACTTTATAGTTTTAGTTTATTGGAAAAAGACGGCGGCGGGTCGGTACATACTTTGAACCAATTTTAATTGGGTTCTTTCACAGGAAAAAAGAGATTAGCCTAAGAGGGTTGGATTTAGCGTAGGGAACTAGAACGAATACAAGTAGTCGATTATAACATCACAGCGACGAAAGACGCGCTCTTAGGGATAATACTTAGAAAAGACGAATTAAGACGGGTATTATATTGATTAGACGTAAATTATCTATAAATACATTTCGTTTTTGTAAGAATAAGAACACGTAAGATTTTGGTCGCAATTACACACTTTTACATTTCGTCAATTTAATAGTATCAATAATTTAGTCATCTATTTTATTAATTAAAACTGTTAAACATCAAACGGACTTTTATTACGATTGTCTTTAAGGAAAACCTACATGTTGGGGGCTCAATCGCTGATCTAAGAAAGACAATTTCGTCGTAAAGTTCGCGAAATACCGTAAAGTGACGTGTAATTAAAAAATCGGCTCAGGTGACGTGACGTAATTTTTGGAAACTGTTTATGACTGTTCGGGAAACGTGGAAACTGTTGGTGATTTTCGGACTTTTATTAAACTATTGGTGACTTCCGGACTTTGTGAACTGTTGGTGAATGGTTGTGTTGGTGGAGTAGCAGGCTAGTACAGTGTAGACGACGCTGTTAGGCAAATACGATGGCTGTTTGGGCAGTGACGTCGATGACGACGAGACGCAATCATAGCAAGCAGTATTACCAAGGAGAAATCAGGTGTGTCTGTTCCAATATTTTAAAAGTAGTCAACACTTTGGTCTTGTGTCTGGAAATTAGAAATCTGACCAAAGATTATTTTTTTCGAGGAGCTGTGAACTGGAACTTTGACGATAAACAGTGAATGTTGCGAAAGAACTATCATAAATCATTTAACGATTAACTTTTTTTTGTTTTTCATTGATTTTTTTTGTTCATTTATTTTAATAAATCATAACTTTGTTAGTATTTGTAGTAAATATTGATAATTTTGAAGTAAAAGCGACTACAATTCTACAGTTCACAAGTACAATTTGCACACGGGAAAAAATAATCTAACTTTTTACTTAAAAGATAATCTAACTTTTTATTTTTATTTTTTTTTTATTTTTTATTATATACTTTTTTAAAATGCAGTCTAAACAAACTCTTAACGATTTTCCAAAAATTAGTTTAAACCTTAAAAAATCAGCATTAAGTGCTGTTAAGGCGTTGCATGTTGTCGCGTACGGGGATAAAGGGTTGCCGCGACAAACTAGGAAGAATTTGCGGAATTTTACAAATTTTGCGTGGGATAAAGAATCCCAGGAATATTCCACAAAAATAGACGACATTAAAAAACAAACTAAGTATGCCGGACTTAGTAGCAATTTGCAGTGTTTTAGATCTGAACTACACTGGTTCAGAAGACGACGTGATTGAACGTATTTGTTCATTTTTGAACGACTTCAATCTTGCAGACGAGAATGACGGTGAAGACGAAGACGCTAGCGATGATGACGGTGATAAAGACGTTTATCACAAGGAAAACGGTAAAGGCGTTACCGAAGACGATCGCTATAATGAAGATAACGACGCAAATAGTGATAAAGACGCTTATCATGAGGAAGAAGGTAAAGACGTTACCGACGACGATAATAATAATGACGATATGGATGATGAAAGGTCGACGGATTTATTTACGAGGAATAGATCAAAATCAAACAAAATGACGAGAGGTAGACTGAATGATTCATTTGCCTTAATTTTTAGAGACGTAGAGGACAGTATAAGAAATTTCGACGGAAAAGACGATTATCCCATAGGAAAATGGATCACTGATTTTGAAGAAATTTCCAATCTGATGGGATGGAATGATTTGCAAATGCTAATTTTTGCTAAACGATCTCTAAAAGGAATAGCTAAACTGTATATACAGTCAGAGAAAGGAGTTAATAGCTGGAAGCTCTTGAAGAAGAGACTGACAACAGAGTTTGAGAACAAAATAAGTAGTGCCGAAATACACAAAATGCTGATGAATAGAAAGAAGAAACAAGGTGAAAGCGTACAGGAGTATGTACTAAAAATGAGAGAAATCGGTAGCAGAGGAAACATCGAAAATTAAGTCATAATGCAGTATATAATTGACGGAATTATGGACGACCTTGCTAATAAAGTAATACTTTATGGTGCCAAAAATTTCAATGATTTTAAAGAGAAGATTAAACTGTACGAATTTATTAAAAAACAGACGACGCAAAAATTAGTTAAAACCGAGACGCATAAAAAGACGTGGACGAACGAGGAAGTAAGACGAGATGAAAGAAGAGCGCCTCAAAGTAGGAATAAAAAGGAAGAAAAATGCTTCAATTGTGGAATTGAGGGACACAGATCGACGGATTGTCCTGACAAAGCCAAGGGAGTAAAATGTTTTAGATGCCATCAGTTTGGACACAGGTCTTTTCGATGCAATGAGAAAGAAGAAGAACCATCAACTTCTGGACATGTAAATGTTGTTAACTTGGAGTATAAAAACTCGGTAACATTGAAGGTTGGAAAATTATCACTACGTGCATTATTGGATACAGGAAGTGACATTAGTTCAGTAAGAGAGGATATTTTTGAAAAATATTTTGATGACGTGATTCTTAAAACATATTAGATTTAAACGGATTAGGAGGTACGAGAGTTAAAACTAGGTTCATTAATAAAATGGGAGAAATTCAAGGAGAGGATTTTAATATTTTATTTTATGTTATTCCAAAAGGAGCACTAGACGTTGAAATTATTCTCGGAAACAATATACTGAGACAAGCGGAAGTTACAATAACCGAAGACGGAATAATTTTATCAAAAAAAAGAGTAGATACTTTTATAAGGAGGATTACAATAATTAGCGAGACGACAGTCAATAATCATTTTCAGCTGAACCATACAGAAGATAAAAAAATAAAGTCGGATATAGACGGAGTAGTCAAAAGTTACGAACCCGACAAGACAAAGACGACGGAAACATACGAGGACTTCTTTATAAAAAACAATATTCCTTTTAAATACGAAGACGGCAAGGAAGTGTTAGTCATTCCGAAAAGAATGCAAACAGAAGTAATTAGAAGCTTACACGAGGTAGGACATTTTGCTGTAACAAAAACACACGATTTGATTCGAAGAGGATGTTACATTCCAAATCTTAGAGAAAAAATCGAGCACTGCATAGGGAATTGCGTTAAATGTATACTTAGAAGCAAAAAAGAAGTTATAGAATGCGCGAAGACATATCCAAAGGATTTCGGAAATCCGCTCCGTATAATATCTGACAGATGTACCGTATTTACGGCGAAGGAATTCGAAGACTATTGCGAACAAAGAAGCATAAAGTCGACGCCGTTCGAAGTACTGTTCGGAACGAAGATGAAGAATAAAGAAGATCTGAGGATGAAGGAGATCATAGAACAGCAGATAATTAAACAATTTTATGAAGATAGAGAGATGCTGAGAAACGAGAGTCGACGTCAGTCAAAATTCAAGAGGAAAATAGACGCAGATATGATCTACGAAGAAAAAGGCCGAGGATGCATAAAAAGGGGGACTTAGTGGCAATCAAGAGAACACAGTTTGGTGGAGGACTCAAACTGCTGAAAAAATATTTTGGACCGTACGTGGTAGTACAAGTGAATCCAAATGACAGGTACGAGGTAAAGAAATCTGGATACCATGATGGACCTCAGAGCACTTCAACGTGTGCAGAGTACATAAAGCCGTGGATAGATAACTACATGGAATCCGAGTCGGATTCCGAACAGGATGGCCGAATGAAGGATTGTAAATAGTTTACCTTATATTTTAAATTCCCCTGTATATCATTTCTCTTAATTATTAGTACGAGAACGGGATAAGGGTCTCACATATGGACGTTGGCACAGATGTGCCAACATTGAACCTTTGAATCAATTTTAATTGGGTTCTTTCACAGGAAAAAAGAGATTAGCCTAAGAGGGTTGGTTTTAGCGTAGGGAACTAGAACGAATACAAGCAGTCGATTATAACATCACAGCGACGACAGACGCGCTCTTAGGAATAATACTTAGAAAAGACGAATTAAGACGGGTATTATATTGATTAGACGCAAATTATCTATAAATACATTTCGTTTTTGTAAGAATAAGAACACGTAAGATTTTGGTCGCAATTACACACTTTTACATTTCGTCAATTTAATAGTATCAATAATTTAGTCATCTATTTTATTAATTAAAACTGTTAAACATCAAACGGACTTTTATTACGATTGTCTTTAAGGAAAACCTACAAATATAAGTCAAATTATTAATGTAAACATTGGTAAATCAAAATAACAATTTACTGTTTTTTACCATTCTGGGCGTTTTATAAATAAACGTTAAAATGTATAGATACTTACGAAATAGAAAATAGATATTGTACAGTGCGTCAATCAATTTCCCTAGTGAGGAAAAGTAAAAGTGACGCCATGGTATTTTATTAATGAAATATAACTTATTAATATCTATTTTGTATTACGTAAGTATCTATATATTTTAACGTTTATTTATAAAACACTCTGTATTTTGTAGAATCGTAAAAAACCGTAAATTGTTATTTTGATTTAACAATTTTTACATTAATAATTTGACTTATATTTGACAATTGACAGTTATATTGTACCTACTTGTTAGTTTTAGTTCTAATAAATTTTGTTGGTTAGTTACATAAATAAATTAAGTAAAAATGAAAAAGTTACTTGTTATTTGAGGAAGGTGGAGAAACCATATGTATAACATGGGAGTAAAGTGCCTTTTCCTCCCTTGAATGATTACTTCATTCTCGGGAGGAAAAGTATCCCTTTCCTCTCTTTTTATACAAATAGCTATTCCTTACATTAAGGAACGCATAAACGTATAAACGGAATAACATTTCCGTACAGTTATTTTTCGTTTCCAGGCAACGGCTAAGTATAAGGAAATATCTAACGTTTCTTTCAAAACTATCTAAATTTCTGACCGATTTTCGGAAAAAATACTTTACTATTGAGCGAAATTCATATTTCTTATCATACCTCATATAAAATTAATAAAATTTGATATCTTATGATTGTTTTATCCCGATTTTTAAGGTCACAGTAAGAAATAAGTTCCAAACTATACGCGAAAAATTATACAAAGCAATAAACTCTCTGCAGTGTAAAAAAGTGGCCTGTAAGTGAGTTTTAGAATATATTATTGTATGCAAAACAAACGACATTTAGAAATTCCAGTTCTTTTGACAAAAGATCAAGAGAACAAGTCTTGTTCAAATTGAAGGCGACGTTGCCGGTTTTTCAAAAAGTTTCAAAAAAACAAGAAAGGAAATTAGTTAATTAATAATACAGTCCACCCAACTAATTATAATGTACACCCAACATAATTAGTCCATTAATATTACAGTACCTTTCTGGGACTAATTTTTTCCTCGACGCTGGTGAGAGGGCAGAGTAAGTGGCCTTGGTCCTTGAATTTGTGAGGGGAGCACGACCAGTGAAACCAAACACAGTCCTAGCGTCTGTGCACCGGGTGGTCGATGACATCGCCGCTGGACGCTAAAAGGCCGTCCCAGCTAAGGCGAGCAGCTACTCTAAACGCCCCATCTCAAATCGCCTTTTCCAACAAGTGTCGTGTCAGACTCGGACGTGGAGCCTTGCGCCGTTGCGGCGGGGCACTTGCGAATCCCATTACGTACACTCCGAGTCATCATCTACATATACAATAAAAGTAGCCGACATGTCCCACCACATCACACTTCCCTTCCGTCTCTCCTCCCCCCCCCCCATACACCTCAGGAGAAAACCTGTAAAAATCCGATGGAGCAAACACAAGCGAGAAAAAATCCGGAATCCAAGGTGGAAGACACCGTGCCGAAGGAAGCATGACCACACGATACGTGGCCATGAACGGTTCCCTCGGGGCACCTGGTGAAACCCCGTTGTATCGTAGCCTTGCCATCACATGCGGGGCTCTGTGATGGTGGAAACACGATTCCCTAGCTACAGTTGAGTCCGCGAGTCTTTACCCGTGCGTCATCATTTAAAGCATACGAAATAAGTCGGAAATCTATTTCACGTAACAACAACTGACAGAAAGTGGCTACTGTTCCGATTACGGGTTTTATTTTAAAATTTGACGTTATCAAATATATAGAATGTCAAATATAAGTTTTGCTGCAAAATTTTTGTGCAGAATTACAGCTACATTTAAAGTAGCTTAATAAATTCTTTTATAATTATTGATTAATAAATAAATAAACAATTTATAAAAAAACTGAATAACATATTTTATTTTTATTTTATTCACTTTGACCGAAGTCTAAACACAATCATTTCTTCACTGTGTGAATGACGTTAGCTTTGTATGTTTTAAATATTAATTGCCAAAATATAATTATTTACCTTAAAATTTCAGAGCCCAATATAAAATTAGTTGTGAAAACAACTGTTTGTGTAATATAAAGAAACTTCAAAACGCAAAAATTAAACAAAAACCGCAAAAAATTCAACTGACTGACAGCCACAAAAATAAACAAAGCAGAAACGTCAAACAAATTGTGCTTAAAATATGAAAACATACCGAATCGTCTTTTTTGTAGCTATCTCTTTTCAATGCACTGAGTCTAGATGGTTCATAAAAATAACATGTGTTTTTACTTAATAACAAACGGCAGCTGGTTTGTCATGAGTTTCATGCGTGGAAGAGAATGATGCTAGATAAAAAGTTTGTGTTTTATCTCGCCAGGTATTAATGACGCACGGGTAAAGACTCGCGGACTCAACTGTACTCGTGGGACTTGGATGAGTAACATGAACAGTAACAAAAACGCGGGCGACCAAAGCGCATTTGAAAGGAATCGAGGCAGCTTAGGTATGGGTACCCAAACCGATGCATGGCACGGGCAACCCGGGGCGAACCTTGACGTCGTTAACTATGACGACTACGAGAGGTACGCTCGGTTTGACTGGCATGAGGGTATCTTCAAGAAACATGCATCGTCGTACAAAACCCGTTGAAATCAGGCTGCAACGTGAAAGTTGTAGCTACAGAGGCCAATGACCCCAACATGGCACAGTCTATACAAAGACTCTTCAGGGACAAATACCCGGCCTCTCCTCCCTTAAAGGAGATTTTGAGGCAATGGAGAACTCATAATATGAGTATATTATACGGTGAGGGTTGATGCGTTTTACATGTCTGCTCTAATGGGGACAAGGAAAGACTATCTATAGAGATACTGGGGGAAATGGGGCTAGTAGAAGGAACAGACACGCAAACCTTCATGCGAACGACAGCTCATTTTTTGTGCGGTGGCAGGTCGTAGATTCGTTGGGAGGGGTAGGAGGGTTTAAAGAAGACTAACTACATAACCAAATAAGCAAAGGATACTTACACAGACTTGAGGACTTTCCTACTATTTAAACAATTGGGACGCCGTTTGAAAAATCCTCAAATTCTCATATCGAGTACTTACTGGAAAGCAACTGGGGGACATTCATCGTAGATTCCTCGTTATGGTTATAGTGGGCTATCATTTATCTTTATTGGCTTCTATGCCATTATATTTTCTTGTTCTAAAACTTAATTCACTTGTATTAGTTATCTGGTTAATAATTTTTTTAAAGAAAGAGGTTACAAGAAAAATTGTATACATTTTATAATGTTTATTTAAACCTTTATACCTTTTTATTTTGAGAATAAACACATTCTAAAACAAGAAATGAATAATAATAACAAAATACATGATTTTACAATTTTTAACCTTATTTTTAGCAGTGTACCGTGTATCAAAACAAAAATTTGACATGGCTGTCAAAAGTCACTGCCATTTTACTTTACATAAAAATTTCCGAGAATCCATGTTGAAAACAAAATATTTAATTATGTAAAACCTTTACCAAATTAATATCCACTTTTGAATTATTTAAAATAAACATTATCCATACCTCGTTAAAACAAAATCCATTCACGTCACACTTGGGAACTTCAAAATTTTCCATTCGAGATTGGGGGAGGGAAGACATTCAAATCATTACAAAACTGGAAACAGGATAAAATTGATACCAAATCAAATATCATCTTCAATACAGGAATGTACTATAACATCATCAGAAACAGGAAACCAGAAAACCACGCACTTTTTTTTTACCGCCGGCAAACCAAACTGCATAACAATAGTGTTTCACAAGAATATATCCATGTAAAATGTTGTGAAACTATTGTAATAATATTCCTTGACATGTTATAAATCCATCAGTTCTTCTACCACAAGAAGAAAACCATTTTGCCGGCAAAGTGCGACTTTCTACGAGTCTGTTAGTTGAGTTCCACACAAAAAGATGTTTACTCTTCAGATATGTTTTTGGAACTAATCTTCTTTTTCAGCGGCGTACCTTGCCTTTCGAAGATTCTCTTCGTGCGCTGAGCCGAAGCATTTCTCGACGGAGATATTAACCAATCGCCAACTAAAACTCAAGGATCTTTCAAAATTCTGACTAATAATATCAAAGGGTTTTTAGCGCTCAAAACTTAAAGGAAAAACACCAAACCTTTTAGAGGATTCATTCTCGAATAATGAATGTTTTCACAATAACTATCTACGTAGTTGGTAAATGCTACACAAATAAATAGGAAATTTCCTACGATTTTACTGTCGTGAAATACTTTGAAATATTTCGAACAGGAGCGGCTTAGGAAATTTTGAAGATATTTAAACTCACAAAATAAATTAGAAAAATAGAAATTTTTCTTGGGATAGGATATAAAATTAACGGATATTTTTTTTATAAAACATTGTAGTAGAAATCCATCTGCTACAATAGCCTCCTCGGAAGAGAGGAAACTGGATTACCAATTCAGTTTTCGATAACTACAAAAATCCAACATTGACATTTTGGGTGTGACAGGACAACAATACCAAAATATTTAAATAATGGCTAATGGGGATTAAACAAAAACAAAACATCATTAGGGAGTGGGCTAGCGTGCCATCAATCGCCAGACTCTTTAAAGTCGAGTAGACTTAAATGTTTAAGGAGGATTTAGACAATTCAGTCTAAATACCTCGTTGATAAAATGTTACAAATAACTCATCTCAACAACTCATTCAAACAAAACCAATAAGGGGGGGGGGTGCGTGTGACAACATAAAAAGACCAAAAAGACTAGTATACTGGATTCAAACGTGATATCAAACCATTTAATCAAGACAAAAAAAAAATGAACGTAACACATGACATAGGAAATACTACATCATTACGTTTTCAATCAAAAGTCCTATTTAGGACATAAAAGCCTTTCATGAAAGTTCACAAGACAACTTTCACATTTTCAAATCACTAGCTGGGATAAACTTGTACTTTTCAAAACCGGGGATATGATCTTACTTTTCCAAAACATGAGTAGATCTTACTTTTCCAAAACATGAGTAGATCTTACTTTTCCAAAACATAAGTAGACCATATTTTTCCAAAACAATGGGTAGACTTTATTTTTCCAAACTGGGGTTAGACTACTTTTCAAAACAAGGATGAAAGCAACACACAGGGGAAAGACCGAAGGGACATTGGAAAGAATGACAGTTCCGACGAACGACCACTTCCATTTATCTACCGAAAGCAAGCTTCACCTGTACTCAACGCGGCCAGATCCTAAGCTCACCAGCCTTGTCACAGCTTCTGCTCTTAGCCTACTTTCAATAAACAAACACAAGAGAGGTCAACGAACTATTCGCCAAAAAAATCAAACTCTATCATGGACAGGGGCTAACAGAACAATACGGGATAACAGACTCTAAAATTTCCAGACAAAACAGGAATAGACAAACAAGCAGGGAACAAACAGATTCATAAGACATTTAGACATTCTTCATATACATGGGCTTACAAACACAAATAATATTGAAACTTGGTTCTTATATATACTCCATATACATGGGCTTACAAACACAAACAAATATTGAAACTTGGTTCTTATATGAGCTTACACAAATAAAACTGTTCTTGCTCTGACTATTAATGGGAGTGTTCCCAGACAACTGAACAACACTTCCTCATCACGAGTATTACACTTGTGATATGCCAGATACAAGAAAACATACATAATTTTTATGAACAAGTGGAGGGGCCTCGCCACGGTTTCCCTCTTCACTTTTTCACGGGGTTACTTTTTCTTCACTTTTCATACCTTTTTTAACTAATCATTGGTATCCTTTTCGACACCTACAAAGATAGATTAGTCAAAAAAAAAGGACAACACGGACAAGTGGAGGGTGTCCTAGATTTTAACAATATTTCAGATAATTTCAAATATCTTAAAATTATTCCACTGTAATATATTTAAATATATTAGTAAACAATCAAGCATGCCGAATGTTTAAGTAGTCTTGTAAACAAAACTTACACATGTAGGTATTAGTGCAAGATTGCATTTCTGTATATTATTATTGAAATAATAATCTTGACATACATATACGAAAGTATTACAAACATAGGTAATCAATAAGTATTCATACACAGAAATATTTAGGGCAGTCTAACAGTCTAATATTGGGGACTGTAGAGAGTGCCACCTCGACTAAGGACGTTCATTCCATCGTCAACTGGGTACTATTAACGAGTATTAAATGTACCTATAATAATAAAGTATTAATGGGAAATATAGTGTCTTCCAGTTAATCACCCCATCGTTAGGGTAGCAAAAACGCGTTACCACCATAAGGGGCCTCGCCACAGTTTCCCTCTTCACTTTTTATCAATCATACCGTTTTTTCAAAACAGTGTCGACAGAGGACGCTATCTTCAAATCTAACAGCGATAGCTTTTCTCCTGGCTGCTTGAAAAAACTAGGGGTCTACTTCTTCATTAATAAGTGGAGGGGCCTCGCCACGGTTTCCCTCTTCACTTCTTCATGAACAAGTGGAGGGGCCTCGCCACAGTTTCCCTCTTCACTTCTTCATGGGGTTACTTTTTCAAGGATGACTTCTCCAACTAACCTGTGGCATAATATACCTAATATAGATAGGCTTCGCTGGAAAATCACGGAACTTACTCACACAGACCATACCGAATTAGCTCATACACGGACCATACCAACTATTATCACACATCTACTCAAACGACCAAATCAATAATCACAAAAAACGTTTATTCTGTAAAAAACTGTTGATCTACAAGAATACATGCAAAAAAATATAACATATTGTTATACTCTATAAGTGGATTCAATATTAAAAACATTTTAATCGTAACTTTTACCAAAATTTTCAAAAAAATTTAACGTTACTTATTACCAAAAATTAAAAAAAAATTTTACTTTATTTTTCTCAATTGTTTGTCTATAAAATTCATCTATATTTTCCAAAAAAAAATTTAACCAATGCTTTCATCATGGGTACAATATCAATACAATATAGTAAGTACGTCACAATTTTTAACATACTATTCTGTTGTATGATACATAAAATACAATACCAGTATACTACAGTTTACATAAAATGGGGTTATAATGTAAATACACTATGATGTATGAAATGGTACATGCCTATACAATCAGCAGCACGACCAAATCAACACCACAATACAAAGTGTACATACTTACACCTCTTTTGGAAAAATTATTAACATGCGTAAACAAAAATTACAAAAATGGGCTCTTTTGTGGGAACTAAAAGACTGAAACAGTTTCGGGGGCACTAAAAGACTTGAAACAGTTTCTAGGGACAAGACAAGAGGAATCTGGGCTAAACTACTTGGGAAGACTAGTGCGATAGTTACTCAGGGTCAAACTTCAGGGTAAACGTTACAAGTATTACAAGTGTAACACCAAATGGAGATGGCTAAAGATATTGGGAACTAGTAGATAGGCTAACTACTAGTGCAAATGGCATACAAGCTAAACTTGTAACTATGGGTACATAAAACAGAAAAGAGTCGAGCTTCCATGTTATCGGAAACACTTGTAGCACACACTGAGATCTGGCTGCCCAAGGGGACGGGCACTGCCTGACCAGTTGTAGCACAAATGGGACCGAAAGGAGGCCAACAAGACCTGATAATGGGCACATACTAAGGGGGTTTAAGGGCTAGAAATAACATGCCCCACGTTGGGCGCCAGTTGATGCGTTTTACATGTCTGCTCTAATGGGGACAAGGAAAGACTATCTATAGAGATACTGGGGGAGTTGAAATGGGGCTAGTAGAAGGAACAGACACGCAAACCTTCATGTGAACGACAGCTCATTTTTTTTTGTGCGGTGGCAGGTCGTAGATTCGTTGGGAGGGGTAGGAGGGTTTAAAGAAGACTAACTACATAACCAAATAAGCAAAGGATACTTACACAGACTTGAGGACTTTCCTACTATTTAAACAATTGGGACGCCGTTTGAAAAATCCTCAAATTCTCATATCGAGTACTTACTGGAAAGCAACTGGGGGACATTCATCGTAGATTCCTCGTTATGGTTATAGTGGGCTATCATTTATCTTTAGTGGCTTCTATGCCATTATATTTTCTTGTTCTAAAACTTAATTCACTTGTATTAGTTATCTGGTTAATAATTTTTTTAAAGAAAGAGGTTACAAGAAAAATTGTATACATTTTATAATGTTTATTTAAACCTTTATACCTTTTTATTTTGAGAATAAACACATTCTCAAACAAGAAATGAATAATAATAACAAAATACATGATTTTACAATTTTTAACCTTATTTTTAGCAGTTTACCGTGTATCAAAACAAAAATTTGACATGGCTGTCAAAAGTCACTGCCATTTTACTTTACATAAAAATTTCCGAGAATCCATGTTGAAAACAAAATATTTAATTATGTAAAACCTTTACCAAATTAATATCCACTTTTGAATTATTTAAAATAAACATTATCCATATCTCGTTAAAACAAAATCCATTCACGTCACACTTGGGAACTTCAAAATTTTCCATTCGAGATTGGGGGAGGGAAGACATTCAAATCATTACAAAACTGGAAACAGGATAAAATTGATACCAAATCAAATATCATCTTCAATACAGGAATGTTACTATAACATCATCAGAAACAGGAAACCAGAAAACCACGCACTTTTTTTTTACCGCCGGCAAACCAAACTGCATAACAATAGTGTTTCACAAGAATATATCCATGTAAAATGTTGTGAAACTATTGCAATAATATTCCTTGACATGTTATAAATCCATCAGTTCTTCTACCACAAGAAGAAAACCATTTTGCCGGCAAAGTGCGACTTTCTACGAGTCTGTTAGTTGAGTTCCACACAAAAAGATGTTTACTCTTCAGACATGTTTTTGGAACTAATCTTCTTTTTCAGCGGCGTACCTTGCCTTTCGAAGATTCTCTTCGTGCGCTGAGCCGAAGCATTTCTCGACGGAGATATTAACCAATCGCCAACTAAAACTCAAGGATCTTTCAAAATTCTGACTAATAATATCAAAGGGTTTTTAGCGCTCAAAACTTAAAGGAAAAACACCAAACCTTTTAGAGGATTCATTCTCGAATAATGAATGTTTTCACAATAACTATCTACGTAGTTGGTAAATGCTACACAAATAAATAGGAAATTTCCTACGATTTTACTGTCGTGAAATACTTTGAAATATTTCGAACAGGAGCGGCTTAGGAAATTTTAAAGATATTTAAACTCACAAAATAAATTAGAAAAATAGATATTTTTCTTGGGATAGGATATAAAATTAACGGATATTTTTTTATAAAACATTGTAGTAGAAATCCATCTGCTACAGGGTCAACGGGGAAACGAGCACGACGGAGGAAAAGATTATAAAGCAATGAACAGATTGTTGCGATTAATCGGTGCGTCGACGAAAACATCGCAATGCGAAATTTTCGCGAGATGAACGGCCTCGGCGATTAACGGAAACCAACACATCGGTGCGACGATATCTCGCAGCGATAGCGTTAGTACTGCGTTATATTTTGTTATCGCAGCCGGTTGCGGTTTCTGTTGCCGTCGTTTCGATTTTACAATGTTTTAAAATTTTAATTAGTTAAAAAATAATCCAATTGTTTATGATTTGTTACACCAGGATTATAAAAACATCAGAAAGAAGGATAAATTATGGAATGAAATAGGCCGGGAGATAAAAGAATCTCGTATTTTACCAAGTATTTTAATTTAGAGTTTTTATTCACTTGAATTATTGTATTATTATTTATTATGCTAAAGCAACTAGCAAGATCAAATTTTCCTTTGATTCTGAAGAACCCATGCCAGACTTTGCTGTAGTCTTCGGTTCAATAGAGAGTTTTTAAGCCCCTTATTTCAGTAACGTTAAACGTTATACGTTATTCTGCTCATGCGCATTAACATAAAAATAACGTATTACTTTATTAGCGGATACGGTATCCCCTTATTTAGGTAGAAATAAGGTTCACGATATTAAGGGATTATATATTTGTAAGATTGCCAAATGTCATATATCTAAATTATAAAAAACGAAAAAAAAAATCTGCCGTTTTATAGGTTACGTTTGCCAAATTTCAATTAACGTTAATCTGTGTGCGTATTTTCTGAAAGGATTCAAAAACTGTTTTAAGTAAACATGTTATCCCTTATTTATTACTCAATGAACATGACAAATATAACGTCAAATATATATCGCCTTACTCAGTTGCTGTTATAAATTACTAGAACGACTCTTATATAATAGAATATGTAACACCATTGAGGACGCTGTACCAATTGAGCAAGCTGGATTTAGAAAAGGACGAAGCTGTTGTGACCAAGTGCTGTCCTTAAGTACGTTCATCGAAGCTGGCTTTGAAAGACGTGAAAAATCTTCCATAACATTTATAGACCTTACGGCTGCCTATGACACTGTGTGGAGAGAGGGCCTTATTTATAAGTTGATGAAAATCATACCCTGTCTCAAAACTTGTCAGCTGATAAACAATCTACTAACTAACTGTTTCAGGTATATATAAATGATGCACGAAGTAGCATTAGAAAACATAACAACGGCTTACCTCAAGGCTCAGTGCTAGCTCCTTTATTATTTAACCTTTATACGGCGGATATACCTGAAACAAAATCGAGAAAATTCGCTTATGCAGACGACCTGGCCATTGGCTTCCAAGATAATAGTAAGGAAGCTGGAGAACGACCTCTAAACGAGGACCTAACTACACTTAGTAACTACTCTAAGAGCTAGCGCTTACGTCCTAACACAAGCAAAACTGAAACCTGTCTCTTTCACCTGTCGAATCAACTTGCGGGCGATACCCTCAATGTAACTCTAAATAATGCAGCTATCAAACATAACAACAACCCCAAATATCTAGGCGTCACGCTTGATAAAACACTCACCTTCAAAAGCCATCTTACAAACGCAGCCGGTAAACTGAGAACAAGAAACAATATAATAACAAAACTTGCTGGAACAACTTGGGGTGCTTCTGCAGATACTCTTCGGACCTCTGCTCTAGCTTTGGTTTTTTCAGTGGCAGAATATTGTGCATCAGTATGGTTAAATAGTGCACATACAAACAAAATCGATGTCCAACTTAATCAAACCATGAGAATAATCACTGGAACAATAAAATCCACCCCAGTGAGATGGCTGCCTACTTTGAGCAATATTGCTCCACCAGATCTACGCCGTACAGCAGCCTTAGTGAGAGAGTATCAGAAAATTGTAGCCAACATACAATTACCAATCCATCAAGACATACCAGACATCTCAAAAGAGCACCAGCGACTGAGGTCTAGAAGTCCTCCAATCAGAACTGCCCGAACAATTGGTGATTCCTATGATATACAAAGGCAATGGTCCACAAGATGGATGCCAACAATAGCAGCAGACTATATTCAGATATCCACCCCAACCCAGGGTTTCATCGGATCGGGTCTGCCCCAGCCCACCTGGGCGAGGCTTAATCGTATACGTACCGGACATGGTAAATGTGCTGATTCTCTGTTCAAATGGGGTCGTGCAGAAAGTCCAGAGTGCGATTGTGGATCGCCTAGACAGACCATAAGTCATTGTGTTTCAGATTTCCTAAATCGTGCCTACCGTGGAAACCTCCAGGACTTTGTGGAATGCTCCCCAGATGCAATTGAATGGCTATGTAAATTGGACATTAATATTTAGATTCATTCATTATGTTTTAGTGTTTGAACAATATATATATATTATATTTGTGTATTTATCGTACTGAGAAAGTCCATAGGATAAATAAATAAATAAAAAACGGTTTACGTTTAACGTACGTCAAAAAGTAGAGGGTTAAAAACTCTCTATTGTGATCAATTAGACAAAACACGTCGTCGTCAGGCTACTTGGCGGAGGCTATCTTTACGAACACGGAGGTGGAAAGAGTGCAAGTACATACAACGGGACCCAGGAGAGACAGGCATACGTATGGGTTTACCGTCTCCAAAAAAGACTCGTCATACCATTTGAAAATCAAAATGAGTGTCAATGATATATGTAAATAACTACTATTGTTTAAAAAACGTCCGGCATAAACCAAGTAAATTAAATATAATATCAATCCTAAAAAAGAGAAAGATTTTCAGTAACTGTTTTCAATTAAAAGGTACGAAAGTTTACATCATAAATTAATGATCTACCATAATCAAAGATAGGAACAAAAAACACTAAAAGAAAATTTAAGATGTACGTAGGTCGTCAGACATTGCAAAAAAAGTAGCTGCATTTTGTTGCGACAATTGTAATACAAACTTTGGAGGTGTGCGTAGAAGAGGACAAATAATGTTTACAGTATACTCAAACAACAACTTGGTGTAGATATTGTAGGAATTGGAAGTGGCGCACATATTGTACACAATGCACTTCAAAATGGTGTGAATGGTTAACCAATCGAAATTGAGGCACTAGTTGTCAAAATATATGAACTTTTTTATATCTACACAGTTTGAGTAACTCATAGACTAAGAGCCGCTATAGATGAAATTTCTTAATCATTTTAGGCACGACGGGACCCTATAACTTAAATAGTAGAACCTAAAAGAAAACGTTTGAGCACTGTGCAAGAGCACTTTTCAGTGGCACATGCGTCTACAGTGGCGCATCAAACTTTCCACTTATGGACGGGATACATAAATTAAAAAATACCCTCCCTCATTACCAGAATTTAATTTTTTTCATTTTTTTAAGTTCTATCTATGTGATTAAGACATAAGATTCATCGTAATTTTAACCCACCACCCCTTTCTCCCTGACCCCACCATTAAAAACTTTATTTTTCGATTTTATTTTTTTTTTGGTGAGATGCAAACAATTTTAAAATTTCAAAAAATTCACACACAGTTAAGGCTTTTATAAAACACGTCTATTTTTTATAAACCTGTAGGTTGAGTGTACATAAGGTCAAAAAAATTTTAATTTTTTTTTGGAAAAAAGTATATAAGTTTTTTTGGGGATAGCTGCAGATCTAATTTTTTCTTAGTCTTGTGTATTTTATCAAAAATTTTTTTCAGATTTTTCTGTAACGCTGGTCACCTTCAAAAATCCAAAAAACTGTTTTTAAGGGGGTTTTGGGGGGGTTTGAACGTGTTTTTCTGATTTTTAAATAATGTAAAGGACTCAGTTACTTCAAGTTACATATAACCTATAAAAACAAAATTGATTTGATATATTATGAAGTCTATAAAATAGGCAAAATCCCCCAAAACTCCTCAAAAAACAGTTTTTCGGATTTTGGATTTTTGAAAGTGGGGAGCCTTACGGAAAAATCTGAAAAAAATTAAAAATATAGTGTTTGATAAAACACACAAGATTAAGAAAAAAATAGACCTGCAGCTATTCCTCAAAAAAAGTTATACGCTTTTTTGAAAAATTTTTTGGGGTTATGTACACTCTACCTTTGGGTCTATAAAAAATAGGCATGAATCCTGTGTTAATCACATAGAACTTAAAAAAATAAAAAAATTTAATTCTGTTAGCAAGGGAGGGTAACTTTTAATTTATTTATCCCGTCCATATGTGGAAAGTTTGATGCGCCACTGTCGACGCATGTGCCACTGAAAAGTGACGGCACAGTGTCCAAACGTTTTCTTTTAGGTTCTACTATTTAAGTTATAGGGTCCCATCGTGCCTAAAATGATTAAGAAATTTCACCTATATCGGCTCTTAGTCTATCAGTTGAAGGAATTCTGTGAATGTGTAGATGTGGAATATAAAAACCTAATCCAACTTCTTTCTCTTTTGTCGGCAATTGAGAAAATTCTAAATATATTCGAAGGAGTAAAGCGTATTTCCTTTCCCAAGATAACTGTCCACGTGCAATGCGAGATTTTTTTGAAAGCGAGACGGGTGAGTTATATTTTTAGTTTGTGCATGGACAATTAAACAATTTCAACACGACTGTGCTACTCATGAAAAAAAGTGAAGCAAGTGCGACTGACATTATTTTGGAGTTAAAAAGATTGAAATCTAATCTAACAAATCTAATAATCTAGGAAAAGGGTAAAGGCAGTTTTTGTTTTCATTTGATTCAGAGTTGGACCTCCATCTTCATAGATCTATGCAATCACACACAACTCTAAACCAAAATTAACAAACCCTGCCTATTTAAGGGAAAACATCTCGATGCAATGATTCCAGCTTTTTGAGACGCAAAACAGCGACATCTCTCGTAATATGAGGAAGACGAAAAGTTCCAGATGCAAAGTTTACTACTTCTATACAATTAGAATAATTGAAATAAAAATAAAAAACAATAATTTAAATTCAAAACTTTTCGTGTTAAGAAACTGCTTTCTGGCCACTTCCCGTATCTCCGGATTTTACAATATAGGGTGTGTAAATAGGTCGATTTAAGCTAACTTAGCACGAAAGTTGATAATAACCGAAATATAGGGTGTCAAAGTTAAACTTTTATTTTATTTAAAAAACCAATACAGAAGTAAAAACTTCGAGATGTATTCTGGTATAAAATCGTTTATTTAAAAACTATAAAATGTCATCGATTGCAGAACGTTTTCGTTCTAAACAGAACATCTTCAGTGCCTAGAATGAAGTATTTCCACGTTAGATTAAAGCAAAAGGTTAAAATGTGACTGTTAAAATGAAAAATGTGGGAATACTTACACCCTGCCGAGTATTTTGAAACTAGCACACCGCAAATAGTGTTAACATCATCATATATGGTTTACATAATGTAATATGTTAAAATGTTATGACTACAAGTCGATGTTAATGGATAAAGTGGAACACATGCTAAAAGGGGGCCATGGTTCCCTGCTCGAAGATACTAGGTACTTGCCAATTCAATGGGCACCGACCAACTGAGAAATTATGAAGTGGATATACAATTTGACAAGGGTGACATGACATGACAAGATAAAGCCAATTTTTGGTTAAAGTTTCATTTGATTTTGGATTTTTTAATAAAATGCGAAGGTTTGTCTGCAAAAATAATTTAAATTATTTGAATAATAAAATCTACTGTAAAGTTTAAATTAGCAACTCTCTATTCCAGAATAACTTATAGATTCATTAAATTTAATGCAGATATATTACGTGGTTTAAGTTGTGACGTCATCGGATGTGAAATGACGAGATGAAAGTTGAGTTTGTTGAAACAAGGAAATACACTACATAATAAGATAATTAGACTTGCGTGGAAAAACAAAGCTAAACAAGCCGAGAAAACCAGAATTTAAGAGTGTTTTTATGTGATGAAATGTTGGTTGCCTAACAAGGCAAGCAGACAACAGGTTGAAGGTAAACGGTAGAATATTGTGAGAAAACAGTATATATACAAAAGGTGGCTATTTATTGTGTTAAATTTATTATTATACTATTGTAATGAATAATTATGTCTGTTAAAAGTTGGAAAATAGTTGTTAACAAAATTAAATAACTAAAGATTACTGTTAGTGAGGTAGATATATGTGTGAAGGATATGATTGTATATAGTATTGTGAAATGAATGAAAGTATGTAATAATATAATAAAATTAAACTATGTGACATAAAGTCTAATTCATATTTATGTAGTTTTGAAAGGACTGAATGAATTGGAAGTAATGTATCTTGATAGTCTACCAACGTAGAATAGTGAATAAAATAATTGTTAACACTATTTACGGTGTGCTAGTTTCAAAATACTCGGCAGGATGTAAGTATTCCCACATTTTTCATTTTAACAGTCACATTTTAACCTTTTGCTTTAATCTAACGTGGAAATACTTCATTCTAGGCACTGAAGATGTTCTGTTTAGAACGAAAACGTTCTGCAATCGATGACATTTTATAGTTTTTAAATAAACGATTTTATACCAGAATACATCTCGAAGTTTTTACTTCTGTATTGGTTTTTTAAACTATGGTATACAGCCAACTATTGGGATTTTCCCATTGATTTTTAATTAATGACAGTATGGTCAATTTGGCTCTTCAGTATGTGCGACTAGCAACACGACGAAACAACTTGAAACTCGATATATGGTTTATTCAACAGTGTCTCAAATTCAAAGTTTTTCCAACTTTTAGTATAGTCAGGACATCAAAAAATGTACCACCCAACATCAGGACTTCACTACAGATAAAACTTATGAAAAAAGAGATATGTTCACATTATAGTAAACTTAATTACATCAATTGTAAGCTTAAGGTAATGTATGATTCTTTGCTCGATATTATAGGATTCATTAACTTCAATAATTTTTTGACAGATGTTCATGACAAGGTAGATGCTTCTAACACAATTAAATTCAATAGAGTACATAACAAGCTTATTAATCTCATTAGAGACAAAACTGTATATGATCAAGCCTCTCAGGATAGAAATAACAATAAAAAGTTTTCAGATTTTCAATTCCACCCTAGAATAAAGAACCTTACCGATGTCAGCTTTTCAACAGATGAAATTAAATTATTAAACTATGGTCTCAAATACTCCGTTCCTAAAGATTTATCTTTACACGATCTTGAGAGTCTATCTATTGAGACAGATGTAGTAATCCAAAACCTTTCATTATCTCTTTCACAAAGAACGTCAACTAGAAATTCCTGTTACCGTTACATAAATAAATATAAAAATAAGATTTTTTCATCTTCAAATTCTTCTTCTTCTCAGAACTCTTCTTTTATTGATAATCTATCATTTAAACAAGCTCAATCTCATCTCAAAACTCTTAAATCAATTAAACATAAAATTGCTAATCACAACCTAATTTTTTCTAAAGCTGATAAAGGTAATTGTTTGGTTATTCTAGACCGTGATACTTACAACAATAAAGTTTCATCTTTTCTAGATGACAACCACTTCATTATTTTACCAACTGATCCTTCCAAGAGATTCATAAGTAAATTGAAAGATAACATCAAAAAACACTCTGAATTTTTATCCAATTATGAGGCCCCTTACAAAAAACTGCCTGGCAACCCTCTTATTCCGAGGTTGTACGGTTTACCCAAGATACATAAAGTTGGAATTCCTATACGTCCTGTCGTCAGTTTCATTAACACTCCAGTTTCTATTTTATCAAAATTCATACTCAACACCTTAAAAAATTTAATCAACTTCACACCCCGTTTTACTGTATCAAATTCATACCAATTAGTTGATAAACTTCAACTCATCAATCTCAATCCAGACATAACTATGCTTTCTTTTGATGTAAGCAACCTATTTACTTCAGTGCCCAAAATCGAAACTTTAAGTCTGATAAAATCACTCTTAGTCAACAAGTCTTTTCAGCCCAATGTCATTTCACCGATACTAGATATCCTTGAATTATGTCTATCTCAAGATTTCTTTCAATTCAACAACAAATTCTATAAACAACCAGATGGTTTAGCAATGGGCAGTTGCTTATCCCCATTCCTAGCTGATGTCTTTATGGATCATTTAGAGTCCAATCACATTATGAAAAATCCAGAAATTTTACATTGGTTTCGTTACGTAGATGACTGTTTGGTCTTCATCGCTGGACATCATGACTCAGCTCAACAACTACTTCTTAAAATTAACTTAATTCACCCTAATATCAAATTTACCATGGAACTAGAATCTTCTCAGGCCATTAATTTCCTTGATTTATCTATTACCAGACTTAACAACCAATTCAACTTTGGTATCTTTCGTAAACCCACCCAAACTGACCATGTAATTCATTTTTCTTCTAATCATCCTCTATCACACAAACTAGCAGCTTTCAGAAGCTTCATACACAGACTTTTCTCTATACCTATGTCAACAGATTCTTTCAACAAAGAACTCAACATTATAAAACAAATAGCTGTCAACAATGGTTACGATCCCTCTATAATAGATAAACTCATCCGTAAAAGAGAATCTAAATTGCTTCAAAATTCTGCTTTCCATCAGTCATCTTCCTCTTCTGCTATTTACAGGTCACTACCATATCATACCCCACATCTATCTGAAAAGATTAAACGTATTGTATCTAACTCTTCTGAGAATATACATATTTCTTTCAAAGTTGGAAATACCCTTGGCCACTTTTTGACAAATACTAAGGATACAATACACTATATGAATCGTAGTGGTGTTTATAGACTGACTTGTTCTGATTGTGATGCCTCTTACATCGGCAGGACTTACAGATCACTCTCAACCAGATCTGCTGAACATTCTAAAAGAGACACTACATCAGCCTTTTCCCATCATTTAAAAGTTAATAATCATCATCTTGACATCCCTGATGGTGTTAAATTAATTCATAACATCCAAGACAGAAACAATCTACGCCTGGATTTGTACGAGGACCTTGAGATTTCCAGAGACATGAGGACCAGCCCCAATTGCGTTAATCGTCAAACAACTTTAAATCGTCCTTTTACTCCTATCCATCGACAACTATTCCCTTAATCCAACCCTAGTTTTCTCTCATTATTCCCCTCATCCCCCTTCCCCTTTACTCCTATTCTCCATTTCCCCCTCCCCCCTTTTCCACTACCCCACTAGTTTATAACAGTCTTCTCTTTCCATACTAATCACCCATTAACACATATCTCAACTTGCATTTCTTTTCAACTTCATTGCTGCCTCCCCCACTATCCCATCCCTAACACAGTTTTGATTCTTCTATTTTCCTATCCTTCATATTTTTCTCCACTCCTAGTCATTTCTGGTTTGACCTTGTGTCTCTGTCTCTTTTTCAGGTCCTCTATATCTCATCTCACCATTTCTTTCATAATTTATTTAAATGCCTCTTATTATTATTAATCCTTAAATCGGTCTGGTTTAGTGTCTCTTTGGAATGTTCTTCACACTCACTTATCCTGTTGCCTGTTATGTTACTTACTCATTTTCTCTCATCTCCGCTTACAATAATAAAAAACACCATACATCCAATCACTCTGGTCTGTCATATATATCACTTTCCTTACTTAGTAACATTCTGTCACTTCTTTCTTTTTAGATTCTTAGACTTTACTTAACAATAGGATACTGCACACCTATATCCATTACGACCCATTCAGTCAAACTTCTTTCAGATTATAACATTTAAGTTTTATTGCATTCACTATTCTTCTTTTTTCATCTATCTTTTCATTTCCATTCATATCAGGCAACTTCCAATATCCATTTATCCCAATTTAAAATAAAATTTTTTTCACATTTTTCATTTGTTTGATTTCAGTTACAATCACATACGTTCATAAAGTTCTGCACTTAAATATATTTCATTTAGTTCAGTCTGTTCACTCCACTATCACCAATAGAAATCAATCTCATACTTTTCTATTTCATATACTCATTCAATTTAGATTCTTCTTTACATACTGACACCAACCCACAATTGACCTATATTGGTAGCTCTCATTCTAATTATTTTATTCACTATTCTACGTTGGTAGACTATCAAGATACATTACTTCCAATTCATTCAGTCCTTTCAAAACTACATAAAGATGAATTAGACTTTATGTCACATAGTTTAATTTTATTATATTATTACATACTTTCATTCATTTCACAATACTATATACAATCATATCCTTCACACATATATTACCTCACTAACAGTAATCTTTAGTTATTTAATTTTGTTAACAACTATTTTCCAACTTTTAACAGACATAATTATTCATTACAATAGTATAATAATAAATTTAACACAATAAATAGCCACCTTTTGTATATATACTGTTTTCTCACAATATTCTACCGTTTACCTTCAACCTGTTGTCTGCTTGCCTTGTTAGGCAACCAACATTTCATCACATAAAAACACTCTTAAATTCTGGTTTTCTCGGCTTGTTTAGCTTTGTTTTTCCACGCAAGTCTAATTATCTTATTATGTAGTGTATTTCCTTGTTTCAACAAACTCAACTTTCATCTCGTCATTTCACATCCGATGACGTCACAACTTAAACCACGTAATATATCTGCATTAAATTTAATGAATCTATAAGTTATTCTGGAATAGAGAGTTGCTAATTTAAACTTTACAGTAGATTTTATTATTCAAATAATTTAAATTATTTTTGCAGACAAACCTTCGCATTTTATTAAAAAATCCAAAATCAAATGAAACTTTAACCAAAAATTGGCTTTATCTTGTCATGTCATGTCACCCTTGTCAAATTGTATATCCACTTCATAATTTCTCAGTTGGTCGGTGCCCATTGAATTGGCAAGTACCTAGTATCTTCGAGCAGGGAACCATGGCACCCTTTTAGCATGTGTTCCACTTTATCCATTAACATTGACTTGTAGTCATAACATTTTAACATATTACATTATGTAAACCATATATGATGATGTTAACACTATTTACGGTGTGCTAGTTTCAAAATACTCGGCAGGATGTAAGTATTCCCACATTTTTCATTTTAACAGTCACATTTTAACCTTTTGCTTTAATCTAACGTGGAAATACTTCATTCTAGGCACTGAAGATGTTCTGTTTAGAACGAGAACGTTCTGCAATCGATGACATTTTATAGTTTTTAAATAAACGATTTTATACCAGAATACATCTCGAAGTTTTTACTTCTGTATTGGTTTTTTAAACTATGGTATACAGCCAACTATTGGGATTTTCCCATTGATTTTTTTTTTTATTTATTCTTGAATATTTCCTAAGAGGTATGGGATAATAACACGAAATTTGGTAAGCGAAGGTTTTTTAGGACAAGAAATCTAAATTCGCCACCAAAAATGATGTATTATCCAGAGGGCGCCACATACACCTTTTTTGAATAAAAACTTTTGTTCTCTTAATATTTTTACTTAAAAAAGGTATACTAGATTCATCTCGATAAACTCAACCGTTTTCGAGCTAAACTCATTTTACGTCTGCGCAGCAACATAATTTTTTGCATAATATCATTGTAGTTACACCCGAAAAATAACTTAAAACCATAAAAATTTCCAAAAATGTATCGCAAATTTCTTTAAATGGAATTTGGGATGCAATAACATAAATATAAGAACTGGCACATATATTATGGTTTTAAGTTATTTTCGGGTGTAACTACAATATTATGCAAAAAATTATGTTGCCTCGCATACTTAAAATGCGTTTATCTCGAAAATGGTTGAGTTCAGTGAGATGAATCTAGTAAACCTTTTTTAAGTAAAAATATTAAAAGAATATTAAAAGTAAAAAGACTAAGTTTTCACTCTAATGGCATATAAAACAACATCCTACCAGATTGAAAACAATGGGAACCTTCTCTGGTTACACCTCCGAGGCTTCTACAATTGGCAAGCCATACGGATGCTGAGACTAAGGAAGATGAGGGAATTCTACAATTTACAATTCACGTCCCATCTGCTCAGCGCGGTAAAGTTCCAACGAGAATGGTTCCCTTCATACTCCACACAGAGTAAATGTAAATCAAAAATGAATAACCATTTTCAATTTCGTTGCAAAACGAAAACACAGCCGAACCATATTCTAGTCCAATCAGAGAGTGCTGCAAGCACCCCTACCGGTTTCGAAACTTATTAGTCTCTCAGCAGGAGGCACATATGCTGCTCTCCCTGATCCAACCAAAACAAACCCCAGCGTGCAGTCCCGGATTGCAACGAACGAAATGGCCTAGATGCCCTAGCGGCAACTGCTAGCAAAAAGACTAAATTTTTACTCTAATGGCATATAAAACAACATAATGCAATCCGGGACTGCACGCTGGGGTTTGTTTTGGTTGGATCAGGGAGAGCAGCATATAATAATCTCATCATCAGCTTGCTCATCATCCATCCCATCCTCTGTTTCATTCTCAAAAATAATATCTCTAACAATCTCTGGCATTTGAGACCCTTCAAACCATTTGAATTTGTATGGGTTATCTTCAGCAAGTTCCCAACCATTTTGTTCAATAACCAGTTAACCAGTTCTGTTGGATTTTTTATAGGCGTTCAACCAAATATTTGTAATATATCGTACTCGTAAAAGATGTTCGTATAGCTCAGATTGAGATGGTGAATTTTGAGTTATTTATGAATAACCGCTTTACAGCATGCATTTTTTTCACGAAAAATTCAAATCTTTGATCTTTAATAACTCAAAAAGTATTGATTTATTTTAATAACATGATATAACAAATTTTACTTAAAATTTGTCCCTCTATCGATTTGTAGAGTTATTTTTAATAAAATAGTTTTCAACCCCAAGAAGGGGTGGTATCCACCCCAGGATGAAAGTTCAATTTGGCACCAAATCAGTGATGTTTCTTAAGGTATGCTCTAACTAGTCACCAATTTTCATGCAAATCGATGGAGGTTTAACAAAATAGAAGGTGAAAACCTTTAATGACGCCACTAACTTTCCCCTTTCATCCCTTATTGCTACTTTCTGTATTCACTGAGGTGTCAGCCTGAAAGGTGTCAGCCTGAAAGGGGTCATAAATATCAATATACAATAGACACATTTCACATGCCAAACTCCATATTACTTATGACGATGACTTTTCGGCTCTAGCTCTTAGATTATATCTTGTGTCAAAATTTTAGGAAATTGGAAACCTTGTACGAGAAACTGGCACATTGTCAAAATTCAATAAAATTTTCAAGACGATGTAGAAATAACAACATAATACCAAAGGGCTTGAGGTTACGGCCAGCATACTCAAGCAGAAGACTCCAAAATATACTACATAGAGTCGGTCTATCAAATAGACATTTAAATGCAACGGAAAATTTGGTATTGTCAAAAGGTTTAAACTATGCTATTACTCATCCATCTATTCCATAATTAGACATAATTAGCTCAGTGAAGAAAATATCGCAGTGTCTACCAATTCATGAAAAAGAACAATAGGATACAAAAGAAACTAAGTAAACTTGAATTGGAAAAGTCTAATCAAATTGTACAGAACATCAGCAAAGAGAAAATGAAAGCTTTAAAAACTTAAAAAAAAATGATGACTCCATAACAATCCTACCAGCGGATAAAGGAAATGCAACTGTAATAATGGATAAAATACAATATGAGGACAAAATTACAGATCTAATTACAAATGGACCTTATACCAAATTAACGAAGGATCCAACGAAGACACTGGAAAACAAAATATATAGAACTTTATTCAAAATTAAAAATGATATGACATACTATCAAAGAACACTAATGACACCTCATTACAGTAAGACATCACATTTTTATGGAGTGCCGAAAATTCATAAAGCCAACATACCACTTAGACCCATTTGTAGTACCATCAATTGTCGTTGTAGTGAACTATCAAATTTTTTATTAAAGATTATAAAACCATTTGCTAATAATAATGACACATTTATGAAAAATGCACATTTCTTAAACAACTTATCAACTATTGAATTTAATCCAAATAATATTTTAGTAAGTTTTGACATAAACAGTTTATTTACAAATGTGCCATTAGATAAAACTTTAATCATAATCAAAAGGAAATTAGAGAATGATAATACATTGACAACTAGGACAAAACTAAATGTATCAGCTATAATGGAGTTATTGACATTATATACTAATAATACATACTTTAAACTAAATAATGAATTCTACAAACAAAATTTTGGTCTAGCAATGGGCTCTTCTTTATCTCCATTATTGTCTAATATATTTGTGGAGGATTTAGAAACTAATATCATTTCTAAACAAAATTTAAAACCCACAGTATGGTGTAGATATGTAGATGATGTGTTTTCAATATGGCCTCATAGATCAGAATTGTTGGATACATTCCTAAATATTATAAACGATCAAGAAAAGACAATAAAATTTACAATGGAAAAGGAAAATAATAACACCCTGCCTTTCGTCGATGTTTTAGTCTCAAAGAAGGATATTGGATATGAGACTCAAGTGTACAGAAAACCAACACACACCAACAGATATCTCAATTACAAATCAAATAACAACATCAACGTTAAAAAGGAAATCATTAAATCATATATGGTAGAGCCAAAATTACTTGTTCTAACGAAAATTCATTTTTAGAAGAAAACCAATTGTTAACATCTGTCTTATTAAAAAATGATTATTCTTTATTGTTTATAAATAAGGAATTGTCAAGATTGGATCGAATGCAACAGAACAACTTAGAACGGGATCCTACAACATTCACAAGAAATAATACGAGGAAAATATCAATACCATATATATAAAAGGACTATCCGAGAAACTTAAAACAATAGGAAATAAGTTCAACATTCCAACAACACTCAAAACAACAAACACATTGAGATCTATTCTATCTAAAACTAAACCTAACAATGAACAAAAAAGAACAAAGAATTGCATTTATAAGATACCTTGTGAAGGCGAACAATTTTATTTAGGTGAAACATCAAGACCATTAAACGTTAGAATAAGTGAACATAAGTCTTATATTAAAAATAGAGAATTTGATAGATATATGTCAACACGCATAGGATAACGAACATAGAGTTCAGTGGAGAGATTCAAGTATAGTCCTGAAAGAAACAGATAGTAAAAAGAGAAAAATCAAAGAAGCGGTTCTAATTATGCTAAATGAAAGCAATTGTGTCGCAAATTCCTCGGTAGAATGCAGTAAGATGCGGTTACCCATACTGAAAGAGGAAGTCAATAGAAAGAAAATACCACGATTAGTAAGTCAATAACATATCGACTTGGTACATATTTTATATTTTAGTATGACTTATATATCTATGTATTATGAATATTATTTATAATTTAAACACCATATATATTAAAGTCAGAATTTGGTATTAGTTTTGAGAGTAAACTAAATGTAAGACCAAATACTTACGATGTCGGGATAGTATCAGGAGGTTTTTCCTGGTTTTCCCTCGTGATTTACTATGGAATCTCTAACGCGAGAATTTTACGGTCACCGTTGCATTTGGTTGTCTTTTTAAAGACAGATCACATGCTATGATATTTTTATGACGGATATTCCTAAGTTGGAGTTTGATTTCATGTAATCGAATGAACTATCTTTCAGTAAAGTCGTCCCAGGAATGCAACTCATAAATATTGGCAATATCATTTTAAAGTCTTCTACTTTAAAATGTATAATACACTCCTGGCCAAAAAAAATGGGACACCTTAAAAATGGGTAATTTTTGATGTCTCGAATCTCCTAAACCTGTTGTCCGATTTTAGTGATTTTTTTAATATGTTATAGCCTTATTCTCTAATATGGATGTAGTAATGGTGTTGCTGAACATGTAAATGTCATTGTATACCGGGTGTAACAATAATACTGTGTTGTTTCCTGAAAGTTTGTAACACCCTGTGGAATATTCTAGCATTTAAAAAATATTGAAATTAAAACTCAATTGTAGCCTTAGCCTTTCATCTTTTTCATCTAGCTTTTTCATCGTCCGGAATTTTCATTTTTCACCACAGCAGGAAAATTTCCTAATATTATGCACACCTACACAACTCCAAGTAGAGGTACTTTTTATACTTTGACCATTAGCTCTGAAGATAACAAGTATGTCGAAAGCGCTTAGCTAAGGAAATTAAAATTTATTTACACACTTTAATATACTTTTCTTCACTTCCTTTATTTAAAAGATAAGACTAATCGTCATAAGGTTTTGACAGGGGAGCTACAAAAATGTTTGCCAACACCTCTGCTTTCGACTGGCCTCAGTTTTTACAAAAGAAAGTTGTGGACTCACTCCTAATTTTACCAGTCACGACTCTTCTGATTTGTCAGCCCACTGCACCATGTAGGAGAAAACAAAAGGAGATAGGGGAGCAAATGGGATCGCTTCTGCTATATTAAAATGGGCTGATAATAATATTCCTCAATCGATATCGCCAAAACAAAAATAAATCTGTCATAATGTGCTTTTTTGGATTATCCATAAATACCCTCAGATCAAGGAAATGAATCAAAAAATTTTATTAAAAGGCCATACACACATGGAAGCGGACAGCATTCATGCTCTGATCGAAAAAAAAATGAAAAAGGCAGCAAGCATGAGCATACTTACCCCTGGGATTGGCAACAGCTGGTTTGCAGCACATTAGGCACGTATTCTGTGTACAACATGGAATTGGAGGATTTTAAGAAATTTGATGATCTGTTTGTTGGAAAGGATGCCCCTTTTATTTCCAGAAAAGTAGACTGTAAAAAGGCACATGTTCTCATCTCACAATGTGTTTATTTGCAAGTAAGAAAAGAAAATCCAGGACAGTTCTTTTTCAAAACATCTTTTATTCAAGATTTTAAATGCATGGACTTGGTACGATCCCGAAGAAGTAACATATTACCATGGCTTGAGGATCTTAATGTTTTAACAAATCAATTGCATCCCATTAGCAAACAAAAGTATGACGATGTTATATGCTTATTGCCATTTGTACCAACCGTATACATTTTACAAAACTTTGAAGTGGTCAAACTCGACGGTAGACTACCCAAGTGCTGAAGACGATGAAAATCCTGATGTCTAATGGACAATAGGCCTATCCTTTTCTTATTATTAATTCATAATAATCATTGTTCTAGCTGTATTTTAGGCTAATAAATACAGTATTTTATACATTGTCACAAAACATAGTGCCTTTTTATTCTGCAAGACAAGTTTTAACATGTTTGTAAATTTCGTTAATGTTGTGTGCAGTACGTCAGTTAAATCTTAGTGCTATAAGTAATCATGCCATCGTCGTCAAGTGAGGAAGAATTGCCTGTCGAGAGTAGCTGTCCAGTACCAGATTTCTTTCTCTTTTGCCGGCAAATGAGAAAATTCTAAATATACTGGAAGGACTAAAAGCGTATTTCCTTTCCCAAGATAACTGTCCAGGAACAATGCGATATTTATTTGGAAGTGAGACGGGTGAGTTATATTTTTGGTTTGTGCATAGACAATAAAAATTTTTTAGCACGACTGTGCTACTCATGCAAAAAAGTGAAGCAAGCGTGACTGACATTATTTTGGAGCTACGAAGTTTGAAATCTAATCTTCAGGAACGTATGGGCAGCAATTTTGTACCACAAAAAGCAAACAATTATTATTGAGGAATCTTGGTAGTAGCCAGGATATTGATACATTTCAAACACAAGTAACTGATTTTTACCGATGATGCATTTCATACATTGAATTGTGGGAAGACAGTTTCAGAGGAGCTGACATTGTCGAATGGATGGCTGAATCACGTATTAAAATGGGACGAAATCGAACGATTTTCTGAAATTATAAACACAATACACGGTTTGGACGATCGACAAAATAAACATAGTTTCATAAGTTACGCATCACCTAAAATTATGCTCATTTTCATAGTTAATTTTTTCATGAACAGATGAACCGATTCTGCTAATTTTTATTAATATTTTAGATTTTACTCTGGTATTTACGCACTTGGGCAAATGTTAACTCAAATTTCTTTTTTGTACTTATACCTGGTCGAAGAAAAGAAATGTTTTTCTTATGAGACACCCTGTAGGGAGGACAAGGTATACATTTTGTTTTTTGAAATTCCCTGATATCTTTAGAAGCGAAGACAAAACAAAATAAGCTACAATATCAAGAGTAAAATGAATATGCCTTAATATTTTCAAATTTTATTAACAGTGTGCTGTGAAAATGACAGGATCATTTTGTTTCTTAGATACGGTGATTGTCGTTTGTTTTAAATAGTCTACTACTGTCAAAAAACCAACTTATTTGATTTTTGTCGCATTGAATAATTTCCTTTTGTTTTCATACATTATTTCTGTAAACCAATAATATTAGTATTATCAATTCAGTAATTATGAATATGCGAATATGTTATATATGTACGGTTTTTGTCATAGTAACGGCAGAGCGGCTAAAAGACAGTATGAAACGCTATTTTCTCAACGATGAATACCAAGTTTTCCAACTTTTGGAAAGGTATATGATTATTCCAGAAGACCGGGTCAATTTCCAACCATAAGACTACACGAACGTAATGAAAGACAAAACGTTAATGTGGAAAATAATATGCTTAATGTAGTTGAGAATAATCCAAAATTGAGTACCCGAAGTATTACTAAAGACTTGTTTACACGGGTAGAGTAATGATGCAAGTACTTGATAGAGTAGAGTAACTCTACCCGTAAAAACGCTCAGCACAGTAGAGTAGCAAGTAGAGTGTATAGTAGGTGGTAAAGTAGAGTGACTAGCAACATGTGGCAAAGTAACTCTACTCTACTACCAACAGTATATCTTATTTCGAGTATTTATTCTTTAGTAGATGGGCAAAGTTTTAAAATGGCAGTTTTTGAATTTTAGTCGGATCATTTGTTGCTTCGGAAATTGCAAAATAAAACTAAAATTTCGAAAATAAAAAATTTGCTATAATTTTTGCGAAAACGAATTTAAAAAATTTATATACTGATCATTCTGGTTATTGTCCTAAATAGATAGTCTAGTCGATAGTACTCATTTTTTGCTACCACATGGCGAGAAAAACCAAAAATCATGAAAAAGTTACATTCCCTGTTTTTCCCCTGTACTCTTCTCTCGGGCTGACGTATTACATCAAACTAAATAAACGGTTTTAATTTGTGTTTCTGGAAGTGATACCGACTTTAGCATTATTGTGAATTTCTTCTTCTTCAAGTGCCATCTCCGCGACGGAGGTCGGCAATCATCATAGCTATTCCGACTTTAGAGACGGCTTTTCTGAAAATTTCATTTGATGTACAGGGTTATTCACTATATTTTGACACCCCTGTAAACTGCTTTATTTACATAATTAGAAAAAAATGTTAAATACAAAAGTTATTCGAATTTTTTAAATATATTTTTTGACATATATAAGATACTAGTGACGTCATTTATCTGGGCGTGATGACGTAATCGACTATTTTTTTAAATGAGAATAGGGGTCGTGTGCTAGCTCATTTGAAAGGTAATTAAATTCTCTATTCAGTAATATAAACTTTAAGATAATTATTTATACAGGGTGTCCAAAAACATTTTTCTTTAATTAAATTAATTGACACAAAAAGAAGAATGTATGTAATTTATTTTATCATATAAACATTACTTTTTACTTAAATTTAATGTTCAAACTGCCAAGAGGCAGATGGGTGGCAGCTTGAACATTGAATTTAAGTGAAAAGTAATGTTTATCTGTTTAATATACATTTATTTCTGACAACAGTAGAATGTATTTTCAATTAAATAAATTACATACATTCTTCTTTTTGTGTATTCCCATTAAAAAAAAAATAGGAAATTACGTCATCACGCCCAAATTGATGACGTCACCAGTACGATATATATGTCAAAAAATCATAATTTAAAAATCGAATAACTTTTGTATTTACCATTTTTTTCTAATTCTGTAAATAAAGCAGTTTACAGGGGGGTCAAAATATAGTGAATAACCCTGTACATCCGTACCATTCTCTCAGGTTGCTCAGCTACGATATTCTGCGTCTCATTCTATTGTGAACTTTGGACTTTCCTAATTAAGTTAATTTTCCTAATTAATTACTCTCCTAGAAGAAGAGTTTAAATAGAACAGATGGTCACGTTTATTTGTACCTTGAAAATATCGTAGTCATTGTCAGGCCACAGGCACCTACTCAGTTGGTGCACAAAATCCTATGCTGAAACGTTACAGGGCAGTACCGTTATGTAAGGTCTATATTCTTTGATATTAGTTTAAGAATTCCAGTGAAAAGAAAGCTTTCATTAAAAAAACAGCAGGGAAGATCTGTTTATCTGCTTCTTCAATGATTAAATTTTATAACAAACAATGAATATAATTAACTATAGAAAGTTTGTCTTTTATGCCATAGGTTATTTACAAAATTATGGAATTTTGAAAGTATAATTTTGAGAACTGTGTATTTTGTTTGAATCGGAAAGAGTGAACGGTTTGATTGGCTGGAAAGAAATTATGGAAGGGAACGTTGAAGTAGAAGAAAATTTGGAAGGGAATAGGAAGACATATGTTGTTTAACTTTAAGCGAGCGTACGAGAGAATCTAGGAAAAATAGAGTGCCGGTGTTTTTAGTTTCAACGGGAAAAGAAACGTTGATTTTGTGAAAATTCGTGTAAATTTAAGTGGCAGCAGTGCTTGGTTGCAGAAAGCGGAGTAGCAGAACTGACAGTATATAAAGTTTGCAGTAGGTTTGTGTAGTTCATGCACGAACTAGTTCAAAACTCCGGCTCCAATACGTGAACTAAATGAACTAGATCGCCAGAGCTGACTTAAACCGCTCACTCACTCAGTGAGTCGTTTATTTCTTGGAGCTTCGCATTTCGTTCGCTCAGCGGTCAGCAGCGGGACTCTGTAACTTTTAGAGCGAAAGCCTTCTGTAACTTTAAGCGTGATTTCCGAACGCCTTCATCAGGTTATACTCTGTAAACTGTTGCCGGACGACTCGATAACACCGAATGAAGTTCGGAAGTTAAGCGAAACGTGATTATTTGTGGTTTCGTTTCACCACGTTTAGCGCCGAGCAAAAACTCACCCTTCACATGGACTGTACTGTTAGATTTTGCAGAGGAAAATCCCTCAATATTAACAAAAAAAAATGATGGTTCCTTTGGAAGGATAACGTATAACGAAAAATGGACAGAAATAACTAATACCCTTAATAGCATGGGATATTTGCAGAAATCAACTGAAAAAATGGCAAAAAGTATGTTAACACATGTTATAGGCTGCTGGAGATTAGAAAAGCAAGGTTAGATCAAAAGCAGCTGCTTTAAAGAAGGGCTTACATCAAAGTGGAGGTGGCGGCCCACCACCACCTTTAAATGGACCTGTTCTACAACAATGGTTTAACAAAAAACAAAAATGGTGTAAGCCGTATCTGATACTTATTAACCAAAGTTCTAACCCACATTGGTCAAACTACCGATAATGCATAAATCTACAACAACCAGGTAATCTACAGTGCGGGCTACATTGTTTTTGAAAAATTTTCAATAGGTATATGTGTAAGCATGAACTACAATAATTCTCTTTCAAAACAAAACACATTGCGCGCCGGTTGCAGTTTTCTGACTTTTCTTTATGTATCCGAAAGCTGTATCCGGATACTTTTTAAATTTTGTATCCGGTATCCGTATCCGTGATCAAATTTTAAAGTATCCGGCATCCGGATACTTTTTTTGATATTCGGATACTTTTAAATATTTATCAAGTGGACAACAGCTGTAATATTAATTATACACAGAGTGAACAGGGTTCCAGCATCAATAATAAAACTTTAAAAGTACAGTTGGAGTTGCTAAGATATTTGGAGGACAAAAGAACCAATTTGAACATCTTAAATGAATACCCAATCTTAAAAAGGGTGTCAATAAAGTACAACACATGCTTACCTTCGTCAGCACCAGTTGAAATACTTTTCTCTTTTGCAACTATGATTGATAAGCCTAAAAGAAAAGCTTTAAGCGATGAACACTTTGAGGTATTGGTACTTACAAAGGCAAATTCAAAGGCACTTCACATCTGACTTCGTCAGCAATTGGAATACTTTCTGCATTAGTACGTTTTTATTTTAATTTAATGTTATCTTATAAGTTTATGTTCTAGTTTTATTATTCATAAGCAATAAACAATTTTTTGAGTACTTTCTAATTTCTTTCTCACTTTCTCCATCATTTAATGTATTTCTTCTACAACCGTCTTAAAAATGCAATTTTTAGCACTCCATACGAGCGTTAAAAATGCTACTTTAAGGCACTAGGCTTTAAAAAAATTTTAAGGCACTGCAGTTCGTATTGACCGCATATGCAATTTTGATGTAATGTCAAAAAAATATAAAATTGGAATGTCAGTCAAGTTCAAGTAAAAGTTTTTGTAGATATTGTCCTGTAATTACGTTTGTAAAAAAATATTGTATGATATGCGTGTTAAAAAGTACATTTTTAAGGCACTCATGTGAATTGCAGAACTCGCTATCGCTCATTCTGCAAACTTTCACATGCGTGCCTTAAACGTGTACTTTTAACACTTATATCATAAATAACTGTTTATTATTATACCGGGTGTCCACTTATATTTTCCCCCATTTTAACTCCCTATAACTTCTAAACGGCTAAAGATAGAAATATGCGGTTTTCGCTGAAATGTTTTATTTTAGTAAAAGTTTTGTCTGAATAGATTGCATTTTTATATCGCTTTCAAATACGAAAAAAATGGCGGATTTTTTAAAAAAACGTTGTTGACTTTTTTTAATGGAACACCCAGTATATTTTTTTGTAAGTTGAAAGAAAGGTCGTTCACTTATCCAGCGATATAACGTTTTTCAAAATCGGTTGTCAAATCACTGAGTAATTAATTTTTAAAATGAGAGGTGCAACGTGGATATCACATACCTAAATAACATAACTAAGCAAATTGATATTATGTTGTGATTTTCACATTGTATCTCTCATTTTAAAAATTAATTTCTCAGTCATTTGACAACCGATTTTTTAGGTGAATGTCTATTTTCTATATCGCTTTTAAATAATAATGGCGGATTTTTGAAAAAAAAAAAACGTTGACTTCTTTTATTAGAACACCCAGTATATTTTTTTATAACTTGAAAAAACGGTCATTTACCTATCCAGCGATATAAATTTTTTTAAAATCGGTTGTCAAATCACTGAGTAATTAATTTTTAAAATGAGAGGTGCAACGTGGATATTACATACCTAAATAACATAACTAAGCAAATTGATATTATGTTATGTGATTTTCACATTGTATCTCTCATTTTAAAAATTAATTTCTGTCATTTGACAACCGATTTTAAAAAATTTTATATCGCTGGTTAGGTAAATGACCGTTTTTTTCAAGTTTTTAGGTAAATGTCTATTTTCTATATCGCTTTTAAATAAAAATGGCGGATTTAAAAAAAACGTTGTTGACTTTTTTTATCAAAACATCCAGTATATTTTTTTATAAATTGAAAAAACGGTCATTTACCTATCCAGCGATATAAAAATTTTTAAAATCGGTTGTGAAAGGACTGAGCAATTAATCTGCACCTCTCAGTTTAAAAATTAATTACTCAGTGATTTGACAACCGATTTTAAAAAACTTTATATCGCTGGAGATATAAATGACCATTCTTTCAATTTATAAAAAAATATACTGGGTGTTCCATTAAAAAAAAGTCAACAACGTTTTTTCAAAAATCCGCCATTTTTTTTCGTATTTGAAAGCGATGTAAAAAATGCAATCCATTCAGACAAAACTTTTACTAAAATAAAATATTTCAGCGAAAACCGCATATTTCTATCTTGAGCCGTTTAAAAGTTATAGGCAGTTAAAATGGGGGAAAGTATAAGTGGACACCCGGTATATTACATTAAAAATACATGCACATCACATAGTTCTAATAATTTATGTCCTTCTTAAAAAAGTATCCTGGGAAGTATCCGAAAAAAATATCCGGATACTTGTATCCGAATACATTTTTAAATGAAAGTATTCGTACTTTTTTAACAAGTATCCGGATACATTTTGAGTATCCGTATCCGGTATCCGGATACTTTTTTTCAGTTCCGACCCAACTCTGCAAGGTATGTATAATGATATTTTTTAATCTATTACTCCGTAGGGTTTGCAAAAAGTTTGGAAGAACCATGTTTACTGAGTAGTTCTTCCGATCAAATACCTTTGCCTGAATCAGAGCAAATGACATCTGCCGAACAAATAAATCTAATAGGGGAGTGCAATTAGAACAAAAATATGCATTTTTCGAAATAATTCAAACAAGCTTATATTTTTCTAAAACTTTTTTTGTTAGATTATGTTTTTTTTTTGTTAGTTTATATACACGTTAAAGTAAAAAGTTCTACTCGCGGATTTGGCCGCTAATTGTTTAATAATTGTTTAAACAATAACAACTTTTTTGTATAAATAATTTTACAAATATCGTTGAATTCATCATTTTACTTTGATCAAATATATTATTTCTATTTTGTTTTTGATTAGGCTGAATCCGAATATGGCATTACAATTTAAAAATTCTTATACAGAAGCCCTTATACAGTATATCTGCGTAGCTAGGATCCACATGCAAAACTTTTTTATCATCATTTTTACGAAAAAAAAGTTATTCTTCATAAAATGCTTTGGATAGTCAAAAATTTAAAACTCAACCGTCATATATCAAATTTTATCAATTTTATACGAGTTATGTCAAAAATATAAATTTCGTTAAAGAGTTAAGTACCTTCATATTGCAGAATATCAAAAAATGCTATTATGAAACGTTGTTTGAAATTAAAAACTATGGTTTAATATACAATTACATCATTTTAATCGAAAAAAAAAAAATTCAATTTTTTCTCAAACTACTGATACCCATCATCATTTTATTACAGTTATCATAACTACTTTATTATCAATTTTACGAAAAAAAGTTATTCTTCATAAAATGCTCTACCTGGTCTAAAATCTATGATAGAACTAACACATATCAAACTTTTGCAATTTTACACGAGGTGTGTAAAAAATTTGAATTTTACTAAGAGTTAAGCATGATACTATAAATAACATGTTATTTATAGTATCATGGAGTTAAGTGCCTTTATTATTCACAATATTTTAAACCCGTGTTGAGCTGCCCCCCCCCACTTGCAAAAATTAAAAAACAAATAGCCCTGATTTATGAGCTATTTATGAGCTCTCATATTCCGCAAACTAAAAATTTTGAGCTCGTTCCACTGAGCAGGAATTTAATACCCTAGTGGGGGGGGCTGAGTCAGCCCCCCCCCACTACTTAAAAATAGGAATATTGAATCGGTTTTTGCGGCAGAATTACGAGCTATTTATGAGCTCTTGAAATTATATAGTTTTGATTTTTGAGCTCATCCACTTCACCCCCAAACAACCCTTTAATTGATTTAACTTAAGAGAAAGATGCTGAGAAAACTTAAAATATATCGTATTGCGGATATAATTCCTATAGCTTATATACTCTAAGAATAAACTATTAAATCAAGGGCATTTCGATTATTGAGCTACAACCCCTTCGCAAGAAACCCACCCTATCTTCCCGGCTTAAGAGAAAGTTGTACTTAAAATGCGTTAAACTAATTATTTGGCGACTACATATCATTTAATAATTTATAAGCTTCCAAATTACGCGCATTTAGATCAGTAAATTGCAATTTATTTTGTATAGTGCAGTCACTGAAGGTAAAAATCAACGATTACCTTCAAGTTCGGTGAACCTTCATCGATTTTCACAAAAATTGGTCAGTGGTTAGAGGATACGTCCAGAACCAAAGGTGACATGGTACCACCTTGCGCCTTTACCCTGAGGGTGGATACCGCCCCTTCTCGGGGGTGAAAATTATTTTATAAAAAATAACTGCACAAATCAATAAAAGAACAAATTAAAAGCAAAATTTATTATATAAAGTTAATAAAATAAGTCAATACTTTTTAAGTTATTAAAGATCAAAGATTTTAATTATTTTTGAAAAAAAATGCATGTTTTGAAGAGGTTTTTAGTAAATCACTGAAAAACTGTAAGTTTTTACAAAAAAGTTAATAGTAGTTTAATTCGTATAGCTTATATTCTAAGAATAAACTCTTAAATCACGCACCTTTCGATTATATAGCTACAACCCCTTCGCAAGAAAACGACCCCATTTTCCCGGCTTAAGAGAGAGTTGTTCTTAAAATAATTTAAATTTATTATTTCGCGACTACATATCGTTTAATAATTTATTAGCTTGCAAAATATACGCATCTCAATTATTGAATTGCCATTTTCTTTCTATAGTGCAGTCACTGAAGGTAAAAATCAACTATTACCTTCGATTTCGGTAAATCTCCATTTATTTTCACGAATTGACAATAACAACTTGGGGTTTTAGCCTGGGGTATATGTCACCCCTTCTCGGGAATGAAAATTACTTTATTAAAAATAACCCCACAAATCGAGAGAGGGACAAATTTTAAGCAAAATTTGTTATATAATGTGATTAAAATAAATCAATACTTTTTGAGTTATTAAAGATCAAATATTTTAATTTTTGGAAAGAAAATGCATGAGCGATTTTTCATAAATGACTCAAAAACTGTGAGTTTTTACAAAAAAGTTTTCATCACTAAAATTGAAGGAAATAAAAATATAATAAATTGCTTACTTGAAAAACCTTTAATGTTAATTTAAAGTAAGTTATTGGTAATTAAATGCATATTTTTTTCCGCGACTGTTCAAATCTAAGGGTTCAAGCTTAAATAACGGGAAAAAGATGCATTTTATACCACTTAGGTACTAAATACTTGTCAAAGTACTTAGAAATACCCATCAAAAATAAGATCCAGAAAAAGTTGATAGTATCAAAATCCGCTCACGAATTTTCGTGAAAATGAATGGAGATTTACCGAAATCGAAGGTCATAGTTGATTTTTACCTTCAGTGACTGCACTATAGAAAGAAAATGGCAATTCAATAATTGAGATGCGTATATTTTGCGAGCTCATAAATTATTAAGCAATATATAGTCGACAAATAATTAATTTAAATTATTTTAAGTACAACCCTCTCTTAAGCCGGGAATATGGGATGGTTTTCTTGCGAAGGGGTTGTAGTTCAATAATCGAAAGGCGCGTGATTTTAGAGTTTATTCTTAGAATATAAGCTATACGAATTAAACTACTATTAACTTTTTTGTGAAAACTTACAGTTTTTCAGTGATTTACAAAAAACCTCTTCAAAACATGCATTTTTTTCACAAATAATTAAAATCTTTGATCCTTAATAACTTAAAAAGTATTGACTTATTTTATTAACTTTATATAATAAATTTTGCTTTTAATTTGTTCTTTTATTGATTTGTGCAATTATTTTTTATAAAATAATTTTCACCCCCGAGAAGGGGCGATATCCACCCTCAGGGTAAAGGCGCAAGGTGGTACCATATGTCACCTTTGGTTCTTGACGTATCCTCTAACCACTGACCAAGTTTTGTGAAAATCGATGAAGGTTCACCGAAATTGAAGGTAATCGTTGATTTTTACCTTCAGTGACTGCACTATACAAAATAAATTGCAATTTGCTGATCTAAATGCGCGTAATTTGGAAGCTTATAAATTATTAAATGATATGTAGTCGCCAAATAATTAGTTTAACGCATTTTAAGTACAACTTTCTCTTAAGCCGGGAAGATAGGGTGGTTTTCTTGCGAAGGGGTTGTAGCTCAATAATCGAAATGCCCTTGATTTAATAGTTTATTCTTAGAGTATATAAGCTATAGGAATTATATCCGCAATACTTTATATTTTAAGTTTTCTCAGCATCTTTCTCTTAAGTTAAATCAATTAAAGGGTTGTTTGGGGGTGAAGGGGATGAGCTCAAAAATCAAAACTATATAATTTCAAGAGCTCATAAATAGCTCGTAATTCTGCCGCAAAAACCGATTCAATATTCCTACTTTTAAGTAGTGGGGGGGGGGCTGACTCAGCCCCCCCCACTAGGGTATTAAATTCCTGCTCAGTGGAACGAGCTCAAAATTTTTAGTTTGCGAAATATGAGAGCTCATAAATAGCTCATAAATCAGGGCTATTTGTTTTTTAATTTTTGCAAGTGGGGGGGGGCCAGCTCAACACGGGTATATTTTAATTAGCAGGATGTAATTGAACACTGAAACATATGTTTTAATTTCAAACAACTATCCTTTATAACAATTTTCGATATTGTGAAATATAAAGGTACTTTACTCTTGAGTGAAATTCATATTTTTTGACATAACTCGTATAAAATTAATAAAATTTGACCTTTGATGGTTGCATCTTAGATTATATACGATGCAGAGTATTTTATAACGAATAACTTTGTTTCGTAAAACTGATAATAAAAAAGTTATCAATAGGTTTCCAGTTACGCAGACATACTGTATAAGAGCAAAAAAAATTTTTTTGTTGAAAATTTGTTATTGTTGAAGCATATTATTAAATGTATTTTAGGTAAGTTTTATAGAAAAAAGTTTTCACTTTGTATAAACATTTTTTTAACTGGTAATTTTCGGTTTTTGTATTACATTTTTGTTATCTTTCTTAATTTTCTCAAAAAGAAATAGTTTATTTTATTTCTAAAGTAAAATAATTTCGTTCATTTTAAAGATACATCCTAAGCTTTAAAAAAGCACCTATAAAACTGTAATGAATCTGTTCAAACTTGAGTAATACCGTCTTAAAGTGTTGGCAATTTTGTAAAACTACGAAATTTTCAAAAATTACATGTTTTGAGACGTCCTATCGTTTGAATTAAATTTTTAAGATTTTTTTGAGAGAAACATCGTTTAGTAAGATGTCTGGAAGGTAAATTGTGCAAATTTGAGAGTTTTATAAGAAAAATTGTATTAGTTACACATTTTTAAACCAAATTCATGTAAGTCTCACTTTCTTCCCACACCTTACTTATGCCCATACATTTTATTTCTTTTTATTACAACCATAAGATAGCTAAATTATTCTTCTTTCATGATCAATTTATAAAATTTCATTTGATGCATTAGTTAAATAATTACATTAAAATAACTCAACCGTGCACTTCGCCGTACGCTAGTTTACAGTGCGCCAATGTTTGTGAGAAGGGTGACTTTAGAGTTATAAATAAAAAATTATAGAAGCTACAGATTTAATTTTAGAAAAATCTTTATAGGTTTTTTTTTATATTTTCTGAATTTTTCAACGGTCAAGTCAGTTTTTTTCTACAATCTATATTTTCGGAGTTATTTAAAAAAAACATCTAGTTTCGTAGTTCATTTCTTAATAAAAAATGAAGCACCCACTTCTCGAGTAGAACTTTTTGATATGTTGTTTATTAAACATTTCTTAATGAAATTACAAAAAGTTCTATCTCGTTTGATTTTTTACGAAGTGAATGCACTCCCCTATAAGTTCTTTCCACAGCAACGTTTCTTTATGTAACTCTGGTCTTTTTGGTGAGTCTGATATTGATGAACCGTATAAGTTATCTGGCAGTGAATTTCTACTCGACCCACAGGATCAAGAAAATGCGAATTCAGCCGAAGAAGTTGTTGGTCCAGTAACAACAGAAAAAACGAAAGTCGACTTAAATTAGACAGAAAAAAACGTGGAAGAAATAGAAAGATAACCACGCAATCATTACAGGATAGAAAAAAGTTGGCGAATTCTAACAAATAGTACATTTCGGCAAGAAACAAAACAGTTAAACCTAAAGTATTTAAGGAACAGTATTCATGTACATACATGCGTTAGAAAGTACACCGAACGTGTAAGTCACGAAATGAGAAGACGATTATTTGAACAATCTTTGATCATAGGGACTTTTGAGGGACGATGTGCAATACTTGGTAGGTGCGTTAAAGAAATTGCAAAAAAGAGATGTTATACAAAAAATCCGGTTTCAAGGAGGACCAATTCAAGGATCTATTTAATAAAAATAAAAATTGTCTCATCTCACTGTTAGGATGGTCCAGTATTACAGGAGATGGGATGTAATGCAAGTCTTTTACATAATATTACTAAGTATTTTTTTGTTTTAAGAACATCATTATGTCCGATATGGACTACTGCAAAGAATAACGTTGTAACCAGCATTTACATTCTTCAGGAGTGATAAAAAACGATACCAATTTCTTTATTCCTTTTTTTATATGCATGTGGCATTTTTTCAGTGTACGAAGTAAGAAACTGAATCTTTATTGTTAGGGGATAAGCACCATTTTTAACTTTTCAAGTTAGTAAAAAACACTTATTTCTTTCTACACTGCTCGTCACAGAAAACGAGCACCATAAAAAATGGGTCATTTTTGATGTCTCGTATCTCCTAAATCTGTTGTCCGATTTAAGTTTTTTTTAACATTTCATAGCCTTATTCTTTAACAATATAGCTGTAATAATATTGTTGCTAAACACGTCAATTTTGATTGTATACCGGGTGTACGAATCAAACTGTGTTTTTTCTCAAAGTTCGCAATACTCTGTGCAATATTTTAGCATTTATAAAATACTGAAATTAAAAGCCAACTATAGCCTCAGGTTTTCTTAACATTCTGTTTTTTTATTCATTCGCTTATGTCCGATAATACAAAAGTTAGGTACTTTAACAACTAGCCATGTTCTACATCAGTACAGGGTGTTTCTAAATAAGTGCGACAAACTTTAAGGGGTAATTCTGCATTAAAAAATAATGACAGTTTGAAAAATAATGACAGTTACAAACTGACGATTTATTTATTGCTTTAAAACCGTTTAAAATATACAAATAAAGTTTGGTGGGTTTTAAGACGTAGTTATTGCACATTTTTCGGCATACAATTAAGAATTTTATATTCACCATTGGCGTGCATACGGGTAATATGAACGGTCATATTACCCGTATGCGCGCCAATGGTGAATATAAAATTCTTAATTGCATGTCAAAAAATGCGCAATAACTATCTCTTACAACCTAAAAAATTTCAAATACAGTGAGTTCAGATCCTTCATATACTACATCAAGTTCGACTACGCAGATTTCACCATCACCACCTCCACTTGTGCTTTTGAATGAATCCATAGAAAATATATCGAATATGCCACCTACATCGAAAAATGTGGCACCTCCTAAGAAAAAAAGCAAAAACAACCGAAAATAAAAAACAATTGGGACCTGCTTCACATTTTCCGTTGTCAAACACAAAGTGTGGGGTCTCATCAAATGTACAGCAAATGCATAGGGAGACACTGGATATATTAAAAGAAATCAATACAAACGTGAAAAGACTGAGTGATGCACAAGAAAAAATGTGTGACATTTACCTTGAAATACTAAAATTTTTTTTAAAACAAAGTTTACATTTGTTAATTTTTTCTAGTTTTAAATAATGATTAATTAGGTATTTTAGTTTATGTATTTTTTAGTTAGGAAGTTAGGAAGAATAACTGTTTTTCAGTTAGGATTTACACTATTATTAAAGTTTTTCGCTTTTGATGTGACTTTAATTTCCCAATCAACTTTGCTTTTTGAAGTATATATTTATTAGGAGTGTCATTTGTATATGACATCCATGCACTATTGTTCTTTATTTAAATGAACGGTTTTTTGCAGAAAGGAACTAATCCACAAAAATGAGATTTTCCATTATACCATTCTTATTGTAGTACAGGTAATAGTCTTTAATGTAAAAATGTTAGGTTCACTGGTCAAACAATGGCGCAGGAACGACATGTTAGGTTGGATTGTTTTTACATTAAAAAATCTGACCTGTACTACAATAAAAATGGTATAATGGAAAATCTCATGTTTGTGGATTGGTTTCTTTCTGTAAAAATACTTCCAAATATTCTTATTGAAGACTGAGTAAGAAAGAAAGACAAAATAAAAATACACAGAAAGACAAAATATTCATCATAAAAACATACATCATCTAGAAAGTTATAACTAATTAAAATATCTGTTTATCACTACATTTCTTATTCTTCTCCCTGCTTGATGGATATTTTCATTTGGAACTACCTAATTTTTTTCTTCTTTAAGGTTGTCCATTATGACATAATTCTCATCGAGTGGAATCCTCCAAGTTATGCACATGTGTAAAATACAACATGCATTTACAATTGTAGTCACAACCTCTGGGGCATACCGTAGTTTTCTCTCTCCTAAGAGATATCGAAATCTTCTCTTCAATATACCATTAGTTCTTTCAATAAAATTTCTTCCTCACCAATGGGATTGGTTATACTGGCTTTCTGGGGTATTGGGTAATACATTTTGTACAAGGGTTATCAACCAAATTGCCTGTGGTATCCAGAAACGCCTAATAACAAAGTATTTTCCTGTCCATTTTCAAAGTTAGTTTGACGCCGTTGTTTGATTCTTGATTGTCTCCAAATAAACGCATCATGACAGCTTCCAGGGAATCACATATTCACATCTTCTTGTATCACATATTAATTGCAAATTTTTTAAGTGGAAACTTTTCGATTCACATAATTATGCTCCTCAATTTGTGAAGAAATTATTGCAATATGTGTGCAATCAATTGTATGATACCTATAACACCAGGCTTCCCACATAGTTCAAAAAACTTTATTTTGTGATTTGCAAATTCATTATTATCAGGGAATTTGATCTATTGTGCTCCAAAATGATGTTGTATCAACTCAGATACTTTCCTTATACAACGACTGACGACTTGTTGGCTTAGGGCCGGTATTTCCAACGTCACTTAAGCCAAAGCTTACTTTAAGCCTTTGCTTAAGCTTAGATGCCTGTATTTCCACTTCAATTTGAGGCTTAAGCCTAGGCTTAAACCAAATAATTTTAAGCTCGTGCGGGAGTTGGTTTAAGCCTTTGCTTAAAATTTGTTTTCTGTTTTTTGAGATTATTTCTATAGATCATTAATTATAGAGTTGTTTTGAAAACCAACTTTTAAGTAATAACGTTATTATTGGAGTGTTAAATAATAATCTATTAATTTATTAATTGTAATAACGATTATTAAAATTCTTACTACTTTTGGAAGGTGTAGGCACATGAAAATTGTTTATTTCTACAATGCTTGGTAGGTATATTTATTTTACAAAAATAAACTTACATTCCAATTTGACATTTTAAGGAATATATCCAATAAACAAAATTACAAAGACGGATCTATTGCTTATGCAAAATAACAATAAAAATATAACCAGAGAAAATATAGACAATAAACTAAAAACATATGTACCATGTTTACACAAAATTAAGTGAAGTAAAAATAACATTGATACAGATGACAAGATAAAATTAAATGTCAACAGTAGTGGTTTTTACCTCAGAACAGTTGGCTCTGACACTTTGACGTATTCAGAGGTACCAAACCAATTAACTTTACAGCTGAGCATCAGTTTAGTTAAGAGAATGATGTAAATACGGCACTCAGCTTAAGCTTCTCCTTAACTTTTGACACAGGCTTAGCTAAGCAAAAGCTTAAGGAGCTATTGAAATACCGGCCCTCAGAGAAAGAATATATTCCTGTCCTATTCCTCGCTGGTAGTTTCCACTCGCATAAAACCTTAAATCTACCAGTATTCGCATCTGGTAATGAACTCTGGTTCTTCTTATATTGTTATCCATCAACGGTTGCAATTCATTAACCTTCGGAATACGAAGACTGGGTCAAGCGTGACCCGAAATTCACTTATTTCTTAATATTTTATGAAATAATTTCTTTACAAATCTGATTGATCGTAAGTTCTCCTTATTTGTTTCAATCTATTTTTTCGTATATAATTCGTGAACATGCAAATTACAGTTTTTCCTCTGCGTAACATCTATGATGCCGGGTCAGTCCTGACCCGGTCTTCGGATTTCGAAGAATATTTTCAATATGTTTATAGGTACACGTAAATCGCAGCCGTCTCTGTTTACGGGTATACGTACAGTGGAACCCCGATAAGTCGGCCTCCGATAACCCGGAAGTCCGGCTAACCCGAACCGATTTTCATCAGACAAAACAAACATTTTTTCACTTTCACCAAGTTTTTTACCAAGAAATAAACAATACTGTATACAACTGTACGTAATTTAGATGTATTGTGCATATTTTATGTATTTAATGTTTTTGCAATTATAATGGGTTTATGTGTAAGTATAGCGTGTTTTATTAATTTTTACCATATTCTCTGGATAACTCGGATTTTCGATAACTCGGATCGGCCGCAGTCTCGATTATTCCGACTTATCGAGGTTCCACTGTATTCAAATATATGGCCGGAGCAAATTTACCTATGCCCATTTTCTGTAAGGTATTAAAATCTGGCCGCCCCGCGCCGGAGCGATATATTATGCCCATGGGTAACCATCTTAAAAAATTTAAATACAATAATTTAGGATTTTGTTTGTTTTTTGTTGAATTAAAGATACTGTTTAGTAATACTGACTATTTAAAACATCCTTATAAATAAAATGAGAATGGGTCACGCTTGACCCATCATCGTAATCTAAGTAAGTCAAATAATCTCCGTACTCCGAAGGTTAAAGAGGTAATGGACTAAATCTTTATTTAATTTAAACAACTCCATGAATCGTAAATCCGGTAAACCAAAATAATCACTTCTATACCTTAAACATCTACCTTCTTCACGAATCAGCCGTAACTGATCCCTAAGTTCTTGTTCGTCGAAAATTATTAAATTTATAGGTAACAGTTTATTTAATTCAACAATAAATACTTGTTTACCTTGTGTTTTTTTAAATTAGGTTAGTTAAATCTGTCAAATGCGTAGAACCACATCACACTTCCACAGGACGGAGTTTATCTATGGCATAGAACAAGACAATTATTACAGAACTCTAAAATCTTAAACGACTTGCTGAGTTCCCGAAAACCTTAAAACAAGACGATCACATGCCGCTTGCAAATCAAATCGATTGCTGATTTTAAGGCGTAAAGGAATCGTCGCTGCATGACGAAACTTATACGCGTCTATGACGATACGCTTAGTGTGCAGAATGCCTTAATTTCAAGTTTGTGGTGCATTTATTTTCATAGTATATTATAATTTAGTTTCCTTTACGGTGAGCTGATAACGGGTGATATATTTATGTAAGTAAAAATTGTTTTTGTGTATAATTCAATCTGTCATTTCGAAAGCAACACATGTCACAATATGTACATTTGCCAGGAAACGTAAAAATCTGTCCATTAATGCCTGGTTGCACCAACAGATCTTAAGCTCCACTTAGCTAAGCTCTACTTATAGATAGGGCCTCCTTGAGTATCACTTACGTTGCACCATAATTTTAGATTCTTACCTTATTATCAATTATATCTATTATTATATTATGGTATTCTTATTGTAATATATTATAATTATATTATTTTATTTCTTATGATATTCTCGACTTAAGCTTAAGATCTGTTGGTGCAACCGGGCATAAGAGTTGGGTATTTTGAGGTAATACTATATTTTATCCTTATAAGTATTATGAGTTATAAATGCATATTTCTGTAAGACCAAAAAAGACTAAATGTTACTTAGTTTTTTTAATAATAAGTTTTAAATTTTGTGAAGTTACGTTGTTTTCGAAATTAATCATCATTTTTAATATTGATATGGATAAGGACATATGTTGTTTTCGAACTGATCGAAAAACATACCGACCAGCCATACAATATTTAAACCAGTAACTTGCGTTATTTTCGCGTGGAAAATAAATGGCGACTTAAGTCGTCATATGAAAAGCAAACATCCCCTAGTCTTAACATCAGTGGAACCATCGAAATGTGAACTGACACCTGAAATCCAAGTAATGAATAGTAAAGATGTTTCTGGCCACACCTCACCATCACCTTCAAAGCCTCCATAAATACATACAATAGAACAAAGCGATAAACAAGTTATCAAAATGATCGCTAAAGGACATCATGCATTAAGAATGGTCGAAGAAACAGAATTTAAAGACATCATTAAAATGGTATCGCATTGACCAAATTATCAATTATCGTCTAGGAAAAATTGTCTGAAAATTTGTTTATAAAAACACACCAGCAAATAGCAGAACAATTACAAATAAAAATAAATAACGCACAAGCCGTGTGCCTTACTACTGATTCATGGACATCCCGCGCTAATGAACATAACTCATTATATTGACGAACAATCGAAGCTTTGTTCTTCTAAGTTAGACTACATCCAATATAATGAAAGGTATAGTGCTGAAAACATAAAAATAATGAAATAATGCCATATTTTATTAACTGTTAAAATGGGCAATTGGACATCGGTTAGATACTTTGCACATTCATTAAATTTGGTTGTTCAGAAATCAAAACGGACAATATCAGATACTAGTGCAAAGGTGAAATCCATTGTAGAATATTTAAAAAAAAAAGCACTCAGGGACTACGTAAGTTACAAGATGCCCAAAGACAATGAACTTAGCACTTCTAAAATTGAAGCAGGAGGTTTCAACTCGTTGGAATTCTTCTTTTGAAATGCTAGATCGTATACTTAAAATAAAAGACGCTATTATCACAGCTACAGCACTTTTAAGGAACGACCTTTCTACGCAACAGGACGATTGGGACATTATCGAAGAGGTATTACCGCTCCTGCAGCCATTTTATAAAGTAACAACATCTAACATCAAATCTATTGCAGCATTTCCCGCTTTTCGCAAGGCCTTGAAAGCTTATTTGCTGGAGAAAGCTTTTTATACAGTGAATGACTTTTTTATAAACGATTTGAATTCAGCAAATTGACTTGTAGGATTATTACTTTCGAGTACTTGTGTACATATTTGCAGCGGCATAGAACTTTTGATTTACTTTCCCTTTCCCCTTTCCTCGTTTGCCTTCTTTTTGCTCTGACGTTGTATACATATTGTTTGCAAAATTTTTAATTTTTTAATGTGTACTTAATAACTGTAAAATTATATTAAGTAGTATAACTCACGCCATTTACTTGGTGTCTGTTTCTGTTTTTGTTTTGTTTGTAGTTTTTTACTATTTTTTGTTTTTTATTGTATTTTTTATTTTGTATAAGCTTTGTCCACAAATTGTTAAAATTTTTTGACAATAAAGCATACCTTACTTACTTACTTACTTACAACAAAACTTTGTTCCGAAAAAAAAAATGAAACACTAATAGTTATTGTTTTTTGTAAAATTATTAATAAATTTATAGTAAAAAGTTCTTCAGACAATCCAAAAGTAGACGCGTTATTTAATGTTTTAAAAGAGGAAATGAGAAGTCGATTTCAAAATATAGAGGATAATGAAGTATACGCAGAATGAACTATTTTAGACCAAAGGTTTAGAAATCGAAGTTTTACAAATGTCGAAGTTTATGAGAAGGCATTCCACGGACTTCGAAATAAACTAGATGTTGTATTATTACCGGAAGTCAATCAAGAAAATGATACAAACAATAAAAACATAAATTTTACAGTAACGCTTCGTTTGAAAAATTGTATCAACCAGAAAGTGATAGCAAAATTAGCATTTAATATAAAAAAAACAGCAACATAATGTCCGATCGACAATCAGTTTCATAGTCACGATGAGGAAAATAAACCTAGTAGAGGGACCAAAAGGTCTTGGGAGTCAAAACGTCTTTGGTGAAGATAGAAGCCAGCAGAAAAGCATTTGGGATGACTATGATGAAAAAACTGTAAAAATAGTTAGACCAGAAAATAAACAAATGGCTGGCATTATAGAGTTGGAGAAATATTTAGCCGAGGATAAATTTAGATTCATAAATATTTCCCACATTATAATTTTTTTATAGGAGCCAGCCCATATCGTACGATTAAAAACTTTGACAACATTGCAGTTATTTCTGCCATATGGAAAGCACAGGCGTATCTCTGCAATGCTGCCATCTGAATGTGAACTTGAGTTTGGAATGGTAGGATCACAGAAAAAATATTTATCCAAATTTATATTCATTAATTTTACATCGATTTTGTGTTGTAGCAACTTCTGTGCCGTGTGAACGGATTTTTCTGGCACAGGTCAAATATTAAATGAACGTAGAACTCTTTTAAAATCCGGTAAAATTTCGAAATTAATATTTTTACATACGAATATGTAAAATAAATTATTTAAATCTCTTTTATAATGTACTCATTATAGCTACATTTTGCATATGGCGCTGACTAAGTAGGTCATGTTTAAGTCGAGCTTCGAGAAAATCTAATTTATGTTTAAGTGCGTTATTATATTAGTTTGCAGCGTCAGTTAGTGAAACAATATCTATAAGAAGCTCCACAGTTAAAATGAGATGACAAATAGAAGAAATAACTCAGAAATTGATAATAAAATGCAACACGTGTTGCAAGGCTAGAAGAGTTTCTCAAAAAAGGCATTACGGAACTAAAATCTCAGGTAACAACACACACATCAGAAAAACACCTAGTTACAATAAATACATTTGAGGCCAAGGTTTAAGAATCAATTAATTCTGTTCAAAGAAGATTTAAATAAATTGCAATCAATAGTTATACAGAACCAATATAACGTTGAATATTTAAAACGGGACACACGTCAGACATTTCTTATTATAAATGGTATAGAAGAGAAAGAGAAGGAAGATTTGCCGATTTCTATTGCTGACATTATTACCAATACACTTAAAACAAATGTAGTACCTACAAATCTAGTTACTTGTTATCGATTTGGCAAAAAACAAGTAGTAATATGAAAACACCACGAGCAGTCGCTATCGTGTTTGTAAACAAATGGCTTAGAGATAAAGTGTTTATTTAAAAACGAAATTTTAAAGGGTGCAATATTGGTGTTAGTGAAATGTTATCGTTACAGTGTCATGAATTGGTAAAAAAGTTCGGTCAACTGTAGGTATAAAAAACTGCTAGAATTATCAAGGTAAAATTTATGTATCTCACAAGGGCTCTAGGAAACTTATCTCATCCGTAAATGACATTTCTCCATTACCAAAATAAATACGTAATATAATTATTATAGATTTAATCGCATTTATTCGAGAAAAACTATTATTTTCTGAAGTTTGACAAAACAGAACTGATTTATTTTTGATTTATTTCGTTTGTTCCGCAAGTTGTAGATAAAACTATTGTTAGAAACAATAATTTAGTATTACATAGTATTATGAATAATTAGAGTATTTTAAACTTACAGTTGGTCAATTTGTTTTTTTTTTATTTAACTTTGGAACTAGTGAACTAAAGGAGTGACCTAGTTCACTTCTCACATTTGAACTAAACTGAGCGCTCTTTATGATGAACTATTATCCCCAAGCCTAGTTTGCAGTATTTGTAAGTACAAACAAATTGATAGTCCTGTGGAGGGTCTTAGCTAAGTGTTGACCACCAAGAAGATATAAAACATTTGTTAGGAAGTTTTTAACCTACAGTACTGTTTTTATAAGCAGAACCAAGGAAGGAGTTTTTCGCTAGGGAACTAGTTAAAGTAAATCGTCTCCATAAAGTAGAAACAAATTGTTGTGATGAGACACTAGATTGAACTAAATTTGTTTTGATTTTCTTATGTTAATAATGTTTGCAGAAGCTACAGAGTGGGCCAAAGAAAATAGTCCACGTCGATATTTGGTAGTATTTATTCGAGGAAATGAACAAACAGGTCGATTTTTGATCTAAGGGGACACACTTTTACGGTACATCTGTCATTTGTCAACCCCCTCCCGACCATTTTCCGCACCTCTTATTTTTAAATACGGAGTAGGGGTCGTGTGCTACCTCATTTGAAAGGTTATTCAATTCTCTAGTCAATTGACATAATTATTTATACAGGGTGTCCCAGAAAAATTATTTTGAATTAAATTAGTTCACAGAAAAAGAATGTAGGTATGCAATTTATTTACCTGAAAATACAATCTATTACTGACAAAAAAAAACAGAGAAAAATGTTTACTTGACAAATAAATAATATTGTTTTTCGCTTTCAATATTCAACTTACCAAGTGGCAGATGGGTGGCAGCTTGAACATTGAAATTAAGCGACAAGCAATGTTTGTTTATCAAAAAACATTTTTGCTGTTTTGTGACAGCAGTAGAATGTATTTTGAATTAAATAAATTACGCACATTCTTATTTTTGTGTCAATTAATTTAATTAAAAGATTTTTTTCTTGGACACACTGTATAAATAATTATGTGGATGTTTATATTACTGAATAGAGAATTAGTAACCTTTTAAATGAGCTAGCACACGACCCCTATTTCCCTATTTAAAAATAAAGGGTGGGGGAAGTGGAAGGGAGGTGGTTGACAAATTACAAATCTACATGTCCGTAGAATAGAGTCTGATGTGATAATAGAACAAAAATTAGGTAAATAGTTTAAAAACCAATGCAAGCTCTATCTGTGTTTTAAAAAATTTTCTATTGCATTTGGATTGCAAGATATAAAATCGAATGTCGTCCTATGTCTTGTTCACTACGAAGTAAAAGGAACTTAGTGAACAAAATACGTCGTGCCGAGGAATAGAGGTAAGCGCGCGCTTCGTCTGATTCTCATTCCAGAAGTTTTTGCTTGGAGAGTGGTTGTTTTTAACCGAGTTCTAGTCTACATCTAAACTTATAATAGTGAATGATAATATCTATTATTGTGTAAAATGTCACGATCACGTAGAATACTTAATATGCTAAACGAAAACATAGTTTTGCCCGAGTCTTGTGCCCAAACTTTAAATGTTTCGCCGATTATTACAAGAACAAATATGACTGACGAATTATGGTGCAATAACCCCAGAGGTCAGCGATCGCAATCAGCAGTTTTACCTTTTATATTCAGCGTTTTGATTTTATATAAAAGTAATATCATTGTAATTAATTTCAGTTATTTTCGATCAATTAAAAGTGAAGTATATTTGTAAAAGTTAATAAAGGGTCTTTTTAAAAAGTACCTTAGTTAGTTTAAACCTTAAAGTGGCACAGTGCAGTAAGATAAGTGGGAGAGTCCTTTAGTGATCCTCGTCGTTTTGAAACGTTTACCCGCTACGAACCAACTTCCAGGGAAAATCACAGCCGTTCAACCCCAAAAGTCTACGGAAGGCCAGTGTCAAAGTGTAAAAATCCATTTATATGCCGAAAGACGATAAAAAGAAAGCAGAAAAGAAGCCAGTTCCTTCGAGAAGAAATGCACCAAAGCATAATCTTCTATCTGTAAGCAAATTTAATATTTTCTCTAATCCTAATTTAATTGCTTCACAAATTTCATCGCTTAAAATTAGTAATTCTCTTGCAACTATCAGTGAATCGATTGTCGAACCTGGTGCTGCTTCTATTTCGCAAAATAACTCAGTTGCTCAATTTAGTTTAAAAGCTAACGATAATTCTTCAAATAATACTCTAATAAGCTTAGATATACCGTCTATAATTATTACTCCTGCTCCCGCTAGTCAGTTAGATACTATGGCCGTGCCACCCGCTCCCGCTCTTGTTTTTGATGTCAATAAACATCTATCTGTCGTACCTGATTACGATGGAAACCCCAATGAACTGCATAACTTCATTGAAGTTACTAACGTATGGTCCTAAAGTTTTGGGAAAAATTTCACCTGGTCTGATTGAGAAGCAAAATGCATTTAACAAAGAAGGCCATGGAATTGAAATGTCATCAGTTATTGACATTTAATAAACAAAGCAGAATATTTTGGTTTGTGCTCTGCAAAATGTCTTATAAAATTGATATTCGTCGAGGTGTTTATAATATGGTTGGGCGAATGTCGAAACGAGATATTGTTAATATTTATCGAGATCAAAACATAAGCAAATCGACAATTTATCGCACAATCAGAGAAGGTGAAGAAGGGATACCATGTGTTAACTTGCGTAGAAGTGGTCGACAGCGGATTTTGAACCATATAAGCAGGGGCGGATCTAGTGGGGGGCACAGGGGGCACGTGCCCCCCCCCAAGCCCTCATAAGGTTTTTTTTACCGATAAAATAACACTTACAATATTTTAGCTACCTTACTGCAAGTAGCTAATAATATCCAAACAGATACATTATTAACGTAAATTCTTGCTACAATAAATCACCACCACTGCTCTAGGGTGAGTCGTGAGTCAGCCGCGAGCTGCCTGCCCCAGCTGACTTGACAAGTCCAAGGTTAAAGCCTAAATCGTGTTTCGGCCGGCTTTCTACAGTCGTGGAAATATGAGCAACAGCGCAAGTCAACTGCGCGGAAGCAATCGATATTTTTCGTTCGACCGTTAGTAGTTAGTAGTTGTGTCACTTAAGTCGAGTGAGCTGGAGCTGCCAAGTGCAATTGTTACTCTGACCTAACCTCAACAGTCAACTCTATTTCTATAGCTTTGTGGACCTTGTGGTTGTAATGAAACGTCAATTAGGATTAGATTCATTCTTTTCAAAAAAGATAAAGGCAAAGGTAAGTCTTAACAACTACTAGGCCTACTCAAAGTAGTATAATTTTTAACGATAGACTCACTTAACAGAAGTATCGATCGAAAGTCAGCACTTGAGCACTAGGATATATAAATGTTGGTTGAACATAAAAAAGTAGAAGTTAAATATAAACTGATATGTTATTCCGATGGGATGATATATTATTCTATTTGAATTTCATAGCTATTTCAAAATGGTTTTAGTTTTTGTTTTCTTCTGAGCATGCAAATTTTCCAAAGTAGTGTTTAGGCCTACCATTATTTTTAATGTTGCTACTACTAAGGTACATATTTTTTATAGGTTCGGCCGTAAAAAAAGAAAAATTTTTGTTACACAACTTTTAACATTTTGCAGCTCAGAGCAGAGCTTAAATAATAGACTAGGCCTAGCCTAGGCCTAGGCCTAGCCTATTATTTAGGCCGCTTAGGCTATCTTGTAAATTATAAAAGATACATTTTTCGTTAATTATTCTAACATACTTAGTTTTTTACGTCATAAAAATTATAATATACCAATTTACATCCTCATTAGTAGTAGATGCCACAGAAATAACCTAATTTCTCCTAATATGATTATTTTTGTCACTGACGTTAAAAAAGCACAATGAAAATCTTAAACCAACTGCAATTATATATATCTCTCATATATCTCTCTTTTTTATTTATTGTTCAAATTTGTATCACATCTGTTGTTATTCAAATATTTAATAATTGTTATTGTTGCATTTTTAGTTTATTATCTGTTTCTTTAGTCTGTATCTTGTTGTTGTTCATATATTAACGAATGTTACTGCTTGCGTTGCGTTTATAGTTTATTGTTAGTTCTTGTCAGACTAGTTATTTTATTTATTGTTGCTGCACACATATTTATTTGTTGTTACTGCTTGTTGTTCATAGTCTATTATCAGTATTATTTATATTGTTTGTACCGAGGCCGCAGGCCGAGGAATGCAAGTGAGCGATTATAGTTTTTTTTTAATGGGGAATCAAATGTGTGTCGTTCCAGCCTAATAACTCAGCTTAGGTAACTTTTGCCAATTTATCCAAAATTTTATTGCACGGGATTTTTTACATGGTTCTTCTATGGGCGTATAACAAGAAGTAAACTTATATAGTTATACATATTGTCTCTCTACACTGTTTTATTGTATAAATAGGGTTGGTTAAGACACTAACTCTTACATGTTTAAAAACGCAAAATGCACTCGGTCTCGGTACTATCACATAACAGCACAAATTAGCCCTAAATGTTGGCGAGTTGTACGTGCAGGTGCATAGACTAGACATAAAATTTTGAAAAGTATTAAATTGGACGCGTTAGTGGTCTTAAAACTGTCCCACAAATGACGAAACTAAGACTAATATGATTACAACTTTCTTTTAGGTTGATCAGGAGACTGTAAATGAAGGATTGTCAAACACAAATGGATCGCAAACACCCATATCCTCAACCTCAACAGCAAGCAAACCATCTCAGTGTGGACCTAAATCGGACAGTAGTGAGAGTGAGTTGCAAATTCCCCCTCGTGATTTTGGACATTTAATAAATAAAAATGAAACTCTTATTATGAGTAATAACGAAAGGTATGAGTGGCTGACAAACCCTTGGACGCCATCACCAGAATTCAAGTTTCCCTTGAATATAGAAGGTAAGAAAAACAGATCTTTTCAAACAAGTTGGCTAAAACAATACCCTTGGCTAGTCTATAGTAAGAAATTAGATGGTGGCTTATGTAAAGTGTGTATACTTTTTGGACGAGGAGAGGGGGGTAAAAGTGACGGAAAGCTGGGAAAGTTGGTACTGGAACCTATGAAAACCTTCAAGAAGGCTACTGAAACATTAAAAATCCATAATGGAACCAAGTACCACAATGAAAACATGATAGCCAGCAAACATTTTTCCTTAGTAATGGACGGCGAAAGGGCTGACATCGTTTGTAGTCTCAACTCAGCACAAAAAGCTGTTGAAGAGGAGAATAAGAAGAAGCTAATACCCATCATTAAAACTATTATGTTTTGTGGTATGCAGAATATACCACTTAGGGGTCACAGAGATGATGGTCAATTATTAAATGAAACTGACAGTGAGCCACACCGTGAAGGTAACTTTAGAGCCCTTCTGAGATTTCGGATTGATGCTGGAGATAAACAACTTGAGGAACATGTTAAATCATGTGGGAAAAATGCGTCGTACATAAGTAAGACCATTCAAAACGATTTAATTTCATGTTGTGGAGAAGTAATTACAAACCAGATAGTTTCACAGATAACATATGCACAGTTTTTCACTATTATTGCTGATGAAACAACAGATATGTCCACCAAGGAACAATTGTCTATTTGTTTACGCTATTTAGACAAGTTGACGCTGGAAATTAAAGAAGATTTCATCATGTTCATTGATGTTGTAGATTTGACGGGAGAAAACATCGCGCAGAAAATACTAGAAGCTCTAGACAGCCTGAGCATTAACATAGCTGATTGCAGAGGACAAGCTTATGACGGGGGCTCAAATATGAGTGGGAAGTTTCAAGGAGCTCAGGCTAGAATTAAATTCAACCGCTGGCCATGTACAGCCATTGTGCCAGCCATAGACTGAACTTGGTCATTAGCAAGGCTTGTACAATCCCTGCCATAAGAAATTCTGTTGGAGTGGTTTCATCCGTAGCCAACTTTTTTAGAGAGTCTGCCAAGAGACTACATGCACTTGATGATGAAAGGAATGAGGAAATTAAAAAGGGAAAGCACGCTGTGAAAAAAATGTGTGAGACAAGGTGGTTAGAACGTCATGACGCTGTGTTGACGTTTTTGAGTTCTCTGCCTTCACTACATGCTACTTTAGAAACTATGGTTTATTCTGACCAAGCGGCTGGAAATAACGCGTTTTCCTTGCTACACAGCATTCTTTCATCGGAATTCATTGTGAGCTTAGTGGTTTTAGAAAATGTTATGACTCTTACACTACCACTGGCTAGGAAACTTCAAGCTGAGTATATGGATGTACTCAATGCAATGACATTGATAGATGCTACCCTCAAGAGCATGCAAGAACAAAGGGCAAACAATGAAGAGTGTTTCAAAAGACTGTTTGAAAAAGCGCAAAACCTGGCCTCTAAAATGGGAACTGAATTAAAAAAACCAAGATTAGTTGGTCTTCAAAGAAACAGACCAAATGTGCAAACTGACACAGTTGAAGACTACTTTCGATTGTCTATTTATCTCCCTTTTTTGGATTTTCTCGTCTGTGAAATGAAAAATAGATTTCCAAAAAATCAATTGGTCCAGATTGGAAAGCTCCAGATGCTTCTACCAGTACTAGGTAAATTTTCAGATCTCTATGAGGACTCTGTTTTAGAAGGGGCTAAACTGTATGAAAATGACCTCCCATGCTATGAAGCTTTGAAAGGAGAGTTGAGTATTTGGAAACACATGTGGAATTCTAGTTCAGAAAGTTTCCCTAAACACCCTGCTGAAGCTATGAAATACTCATCCGATCTGCCCAACATAACAGTGTTGCTCCAGCTTATTTGCACACTACCTGTGACCAGTAGTACTGCTGAACGATCGTTTTCTACTCTCCGCAGATTAAAAACCTACTTAAGGTCTACTATGACGAAGGAACGACTTAATGGGCTGGCAAGTTTGCACATACACCAGGAAATAGCTTCCAGTTTAGATCCAGATGAAGTGTTGAAACTTTTTGCAAGGAAGCACAAGCGGAAGTTGTCTTTTTCATTAAATTGAACATTTAGTAAATGAATTCCTTATTCATTAAACATGTTTTTACTTTACAGTTTTAATTATTTCAGTTGTTCTTTTTATGTATTTCTTGGTTTTAACAACTGTCCAATCCTGTATACATATTTAACTACATTAATACTTAATAGGCCTATGTAAATAGACTTACCTATTAACTAAAACGGTGTTTTTTATTTACTGTACCTATAAACAATTTTCATAACGTTATTTTAGACACTAATTGTATTTCAGTTTTTTTGGTCATATAACTTAATTAGTTTAGTAACTGAAAAAATTAAAGTATCACCTAGGTTTATTTCAACATCGAAAAAAGGATAGTGCATTTAAACTACTCTGTTTTAGGCACTGCTCCAAAGAAACTAAACTTCATAAACCCATTAAAAAACACGAATTTAAGAAAAATGAAGTTGCACTTTTTGAACAAAAATGTGCTAAAAACGTTGTTTTCAGAGGCTTAAATTCCAAAAAATTTTCGGGGGAGGGCCCCGAACCCCCCTCTTTCTGGGGGGTAACCCCCCAGACCCCCCCCAAACATAAATCCTGGATCCGCCCCTGCATATAAGAGAGGCAAGACTAATTGAAGCAGCTAAGAACAAAATTGGGGTCTCACAGCGAAAACTGACCAGAAGATTTCATGTTGGAAAGACTACAGTATACAGGACCCTATCGAGTAACAATATTATCTACCGGAAAAAAAGGAAAGCTCCAAAATACACAGAGGATCAATTAGAGAGAATTTCGAGATGTTGCCGCGCGTTAAGGCGAGTGCATTTCGTCAACAAGTTGATCGTGATGGACGATGAAAAATATTTTACTTTGTCCAACTCTGAGATGAAGGGTAACGATGGGTTTTACACGAACGATTACGAAAATTTACCTGATGAAATAAAATTCAAAAGTAACAAAAAATTTGAGGACAAAATTTTGGTATGGTGTGCAATTTCTGAGGCTGGCTTTATCTCACAGCCATACATTGGTGTTGTTCGAGGCGAAGCCTTAAACGCAAATATTTATATTCAAAGATGTCTCTCTAAATTGCTTCAGTTTGTGAACACACATCATGCAAATGATCAAATAGTCTTTTGGCCAGATCTTGCTTCATGTCATTACGCGAGGATCACAAGCAGAGATGGGCATCGACACGTCGACTTTAATTGTCGACACAGACGTGTCGACAATGTCGAGAACGTGTCAACAATGTCGACAATGTCAGCAACGTGTCCATAATGGAAAAAAGTGAGGTTATGTTATGAAATTATTCAGTTGTAAACTTTGAATGTGATCTGATCTGATCAGAATCAAAATGAGTGGCAGAAAACTGAATAAAAACTATGATATATTATCATTCAAAGTATTAAAGATAGAAGGAAAGCACGCGGCTAAATGTTGTGTATGTGGAAATCTGATAAAAAATACAGCTGCAGCAAGATTGCAAAGTCACAGGTAAGAAGAAATATTTTAATTAATTTTAGCTGGATAGCTATAGAGATTTATTCTCTGAAATTGATATTTGTATCGGCTGATAACTAACCCCGTCCCGTACTTTCATTTTAAGAAACGTCTGCAAGTTAGATCGTGGCAATGGTAATCAATCCAATAATGAAATGTCGCATGTTTCGATATACGAAAATACTGGCTCAGACACAGGTTTTACACCTCCAGTTAATCCACAAGTGAGTATATAGGACGTATGTTCTACTACATATTTAGCAGGGGCGGATCTAGAAAAAATTTTGGGGGGAACTTTTTGAAATTACATTTATCTATAATATAAAAATGAATCGTAAAATGTGTTCGGAGCCGCATAACTCAACAACGCATGGATCACCATTTCGGTAGTAGTATATTGGAGAAAACATGGCGTCAAAAACCGTATAGCCATCTAAGGGCAAGAAGTGAAAATAACGCACTATATATTATTGTAGATTTCTTGATTACTATTTAATTCGAATTCGGAAGGGGACATAAATTGCATCAGTTTTCACCCCAGAATTTGTATTCTGATGTTTTCACGTTGTTGCATCTCTATATACAGGGTGTCCCATTTAAAAAACACCAAGTTTAGTATTTTACGGCAAAAAACGGATTGGCCTATTGAATTAAGTACAAAACGCTGTATCTATGCCAACTTCTGTATACAGGGTGTCCGTAGATCCGCCCTTCATATTTAGTCACCTTAGAGTTTCTTTTTATTTTGAATTTTAGAATACAACGAACGGTAGTTACGAAGTTATGGAAGATGGTTCGCTAGCTATTGTGACTGGAACTTCACCTGAAAACATGCTAGATGGAATTATAGAAAATTCATTAGATACCGATGCTGCCTTATTGGAATTGGAAGAAAACAATGGTGTAGCAATTCAAGGCACTCATAGTATTGTTGAAAATATGATGTTATCAACTACTGATACTGAGAGTAGTAATTTGACTAACTTAAGTACTCCAACTTTCTCCAGCACAAGCTACACAAGCACGAATAAAAGAAATTTATTCGCTACATCTCAAGCTAGACCAGCCAAAAAATCAAAGAAAATCACCGACTATATGGACATATTACAAGAGTATGAAGAGGAGAAGATAAGCACTGCACTAGCCAAATTTATATTCGGCTGTAACTTACCATTTACTGTGGTAGAATCACCTCTCTTTAAAAATTTTATAAAAACGATCCGTCCTGCTTATTTAGACAAAATTCCTGGCCGGAAAAAACTTTGTACATCGCTTTTAAATAAGTGCTATGAAGACTGTATTGAGATTTCACGTAAAAAAGTGGAAACCGAGTCAGTCATTTTGTGTGACGGTTGGAAAAACTCATCTACTAATTCTAAAACGGTTGTGACAATGTTGCATAGTGCAGACGGAAAAAATGCCTTTCTTGATGCTTGGGATTTAACCACGGAGTCTGAGACTGGAGAAAAACTTGCCGAAATAATAACAGAATCTAAAAAAATTGCAAAAGAAAAATACGATGTAGATGCGTACGGTATAGTTTCGGATAATGCTAGTGCAATGATTAAAATGGGATCCCTCCTCAAGCACAACATGTGGCACTCTACGTGCAGTAGCCACACCGGCAACCTTTTAGCCAAAGACGTGCTGGATAAAAAGTTAGTCGACAATGTGGTCATTGTCCTCAAAGAATTTAAGCAACCAGATTTAGAAAAAATGATAGTTGATAAGGGAGGGCGCAGAATCAAATTGCCGGCCGAAACAAGATGGTGCTCTTACCGAGATTCTTTCGAAAGTCTCCTAGAAAATCTGGTATATATGAAACAAGTAGCCGCTGTAACGAAAAAAAAGATTAAGCCGAAAGTCAAGGAATTAATCTTCAACGATGAATTTGTGGATGAGATTCAACAGAACATGGAAATTTATGAACCCATTTGTAATCTGATCAATGTTTGTCAGAAATCTGACACATCTGTAGCAGATGCCGTTCATCTGTGGCTCAATTTGAATCTGCCAGATAACCTTAAAGAAAAATTGAAACACAGACAACAAATGGCGTTAAACGTGTACGCATTAACTGCGTACTATCTGCATCCGAAATATGAAAATTCCAAGCTTACGTCAGAGCACACTGGTATAATAACTCAGTTCTTACTCAGAAAGTTGCGCAATCAGGGCATAGAAGAATGGGACAAATTTAACACTAAATCGGGTAAGTCTTTCAGACAAAATTATCGCTCTTTTGATTTTTAATATATTAGGTTTACAATTTCAGGAATATTCTCAACACTTTGGGAAAAAGGAGTTGAAAAGCCTCTAGTATTTTGGCGAGTGGTCAAACTGGAATGCCCAATTCTTGCTAAAATGGCTCTCAGACTTCTAAAAATGCCAGCCTCCTCAGCTCAAATCGAGAGACTCTTTTCAAATTGGGGACACATTCACAGTCTGATAAGAAATAGATTAACGTTCACTAATTCCAAGAAATTGGTACATATTTATGTTTCATTAAAGGGAGAGTATCCTGATAAAAATAGTTATGGCCTGGACGAGGAAGAAATTGTAGATATGGACGGGGAAAGTACAACTATTTGATGTATTATTGGTTAAATGTTTTCTTTGGTTAAAAATTAGCAAAACCGCAAAATGTTGTAATGTTTTTATTATGCAGTCTCTGCCAAAGCACGAAGAGATTCAACACTGTTTCAGTAATTATTATACTATAATTATTATAATAAAGAGTTAGTAAAATTTAAAAAAAAGTAAACGAAATGTTAGGAAACAAGGTAAGGTTTCAATGTACTGAGATATGTTTGATTGTGGTTTTGAATCTTACCTCGTTTACTGACGTTTAGGTTTACGTTTCTTTTTAATTTTTTTAAACCTTTCTGTAAATGTTACGAGTTTACGAGTAACGATAGAAAATTAAAAATCTATGAAAATTTGTTTTGCTGGTTTTTTCTGGTTTTGCATCTATATGGTAATATTTTAGATTCATTACATTGCATTACTCTATCATGAGGTTTGCACATAATAAATTGTCTCTATATGAATCTATTTAAAATTCATTTACACTTGAAAAACCTGCAATCAAACAATTATGGAATATCCTATGAATTTGACAATCGCAAGTTAATAGTGAGGTTAAAAGTTTCAAAAGTTTGAGATTATTTGGTCTCTTTGCAACTTGTTGAAACATTAATGCATACTTTTTCAATAAGTCAGCGCAGCCAGATTAACCTAAAATTTCAAATTAGTGCGCACGGAACGTCATTCTGATCGTTTGCTAATTGTCGACATACTCGACATTGTCGACATTGGCAACAACTTTAAATCACTCGACATCGACATGATTGTCGACATGTCGACAATCGAATTGTCGACATGACATTATCGACACCGCCCATCCCTGATCACAAGGGACTGGTACGAAACTAACAACATTACCTTTGTACCGAAAGCAGACAATCTCCCCAATCTACCTCAGGCTCGTCCAGTTGAAGAGTTCTGGGCAATATTAAGTCGGAAAGTCTATAATAACGGATGGGAAGCACAAAATCAGGAACAGTTAAGACGCCGCATATATACAAAAATTAGAGAAATTGACGCCGAGGTCGTCCAAAGGATGATGCAACGTGTCAGGGGAATTATTAGGCAAATCGAAAATAATGGTCCCTTTTCTGTCATTTGAATTTTGATTTATAATAAGGATAGTTAAGTTAAATTGTTGAATAATTTAATAAAAATATAAGACTATTGTGGTCAGAGTTACATGCTTTTGAAATTTTTCCCAAAACTTTAGGACCATACGTTACAATGGTTCTTGATCATTTCTGGATCCATATTGGGTGTGTAAAATTAGAAAACCCCAAAACTTAGTGGATATGTTCAATATTAACCAATTTTTATCCAGATTTGGCCATACGGCTCACACTCCCTCTAAGGGGAAAATTGACTCATCCCAGATACTTACGGTATCAAAAGGATTGAGCTCTAGTGGGACTCATTCCATGTTATGGAGCCCTAGGTGACTTGGTATGCAGATGTATCTACCAGAAATTTTCGTACACTTCTGGCCGTCGCGAGTAGTACAGCTTTCTGCATGGTCTTATAAAGATGTTCATTGAGACCCAGCTTTTTTATGCTTTCGAGGAGGGTCTTCGGAATGACTCCAGTAGTAAACATAATAATTCTGGATGTTTTCATAATGTTACCAAGAAATATAAATAATATAAGTACATGTTTTTTACAGCTTCTTCTACTAAAGTGTATAAGTCCCGTACAGTGACTGCTAGAGCAGAGCAAATAGAATTGAGAGAAACTGAATAGATTAGCACTGTTATGCCATCAACTTCTCAATCAATTTGTGAACCAATTTTACCACTTCATTCTACATTTACACCAAAACTAATAATTTAGACTGAATACGTAATGTGCACCCCAACAAAAGTTTCAAGTAAGGTTTTTTGTAACATAAATAAGATAAGGACCCAATAACATAAATAAGGACCCATAAATATTAAAAAAAATATCTTCATTTTAAAATCTAGACGTGTATGGTTGTCTGCCTATCTTTATTTAAGGCATTGATTTGCACTATCTAATAATAACTTATTCCACAACTTCCTTTTTATTCATTCACGATCCATCAATTCTGTTTTTAAGATTCTTTTGAAACAATAACAATTTTTACTCAACACCCTCTCTTTATCCATAAAGATAAAAGCTTAGAAAATCATATTCAATTTTCCTTGTCCTAGATATTTACATATAAGGACAGATTAACTTTTTTAAACCTTTTATAACAACTTTTATTTTAAATCAGTGTTGAGTAACCCTTAAATATCCGATACATTACTTTCGCACTAATATCAGTCTACATTAATAATGCATCCTCCACACCAATATACACTTGTATGTTCTCATATTAGATATCAGACATCTGGAGCTCCCTGTCTCATAGTACTATTACTAGTACACAACTTTGTTGAGGATACACTTTCTTATTTCAATTTGTTGCATCAATCATTTTTATGTTGGATCTCAAATAACTACTTATAGGAATATATAAACTATAACCAGGTATATAATCTTTGCTGAACAGTTAGGAAACAAGGTTGAAATATTGGGGTAGCAGCAATCTCAAAGAAAACTCTTTATAATAATTCAGTGTTTGTGACGTTTCCGTATGAATTCAAAGAAAAATGAATAAACATCCATAACATTTTGTTAGACATTTTGTAAAATGCGAATTAGACATACACAATTTTTTAAAAGAATATTTTAGCTTTTATCATTTTATACTCAGATTTTTATATAGTTTTTACTTTTAATTTATATTATTTACTACTTTTACCAAGACAAAATTTCGTTGTTATGTCAGTATTTAACATATGTTACATCCTCAAATAATGTAAGTACCAAAATATATAAATAACTTTTTAGTAAGGTTGTTCTGTGTATGCGGTGTTTCTAGTGAGAGTATTAGCTCTGCATTTCTCAAAACAATATTTTGTTATTTTTGTGTTTTTGGGGATCCTTGACACCTGGTTTAGTGAGAGAAAACTATGGTGTTTTGGATTTTTGATGGCACAAAGATAACAATTTTTATTAATTTTAGTTAGACTAATTGTTAAATACTGTATATTTATATTTGTAGTTTCCCTGAAGATGATAATAAACATTATCGAAAGCTTGGAATTACTATAAAGAGTTTTCTTTGAGATTGCTGCTACCCCAATATTTCAACCTTGTTTTTTAAACTATAAACTGTACATTGTCTTACCAAATTTAATAGTTTGGGAAACATCTACTATTTTTCTGTCCTTGCTGCATCTGAGCATATATGGACATATTATCCTTTTCTGTAACTATTAAAACTAAAATAATATCTTTCTTTTTAAAATCTAAGCATGTATGGTTGTCTGCCTATCTTTACTTAATACATTTATTTGAACCCTACTGACAATTAGTTTAAAATAACTTTACTTTCACTCCTTACATTATTCATGTTAGCTTAATATGGAATACTTTGAATCCCAACACACTGATGTTTGTTGTTATTATTGAATGTTACTACAAATAATTTTTAAAACTAGTGACTAGTGTACCTAGTTATATATTATCAATTCACAAACCTTCAAGTTGTATTGTCTTGCTCGTTCTGTCATCAGTCAGAAATACTTTTACACTTGACAACTGTACTTCAGTTGGCTCTGGCTCATAGATAAGGAGGTAGTTGGCTTTTACCTTTCTCTATGTGAAGACAGAGAATTCAACTCAACAACCCGATGCTTCCTAGAAAATCATATAATGCCTTAGGGTAGATCCTTATTAATTTCATCTATGTCTGGATTTAGCATATAATATTTTAATATAAGACATTAAGGGTTTCAACCCATGTATTTTTGGTGGCTTTGCATGGAAAGCTTGTGAGTATAACCTAACTTTTTATCTTGGTCAACTTTTAAAAATTTTTACCTTTATCTTCACTAATTATGGTTATACTTATTTCAGGCAAAGAACACTGATGATGCTCTCTTTAGAGCAAAAACGTTCTGTTTTGTATTTGTGGCCCTTTTTTGGGTTTTTTTTAACTAAATATACCTTTTACGCAGAAGATTTTTCTTCAATTTTTATAAATCAGGAAATATCTAAAGATTTTATATTACTTATCATGGTCTAAGTTGCAATATAGATTATATTTTTTTACACATTACAAAACCAACAAAAAAATTATAATTGGGATTTTAAAAAATTATTCTAGGTTCCTATTTAATTTGGTTTAATTTAATTTAGTGGGATTTGATTTGATGTGATGCTATTCCTTCTCAGTTTCCTAATAATGCTCGCAGGGGGAAGGTGGGTTTTATTAGTTATGTGTAAATTATATCTTCATAGAAACCTGGATAGTATCATAATGTTATCAAGAAATATAAATAATATTAAGTACCTACATGTTTTTTACAGCTTCTTCTGCTAAAGCAGCGGTTCCCAACCTGGGGTACGCGTACCCCTTGGGGTACGCAACGACCTGGTTGGGTGTAAGCCGAAAATATTTGGTAATGGCGGACTTCAGGCGTTTGTCGTACGTTACGTACGTGGGGGTTGAAAAGTACAGTACAGTACTGGCGCGCCGAATCGTCCGATGGTCTGACTCACGCTCGCTCGTCAAGGTCAGTTCGCCCTCTGCCGCTCCCCCTCCCCCACTCACTTAGCCACTATCACAATGCACTGCTACCGTACCGTCAGTCAGTGCTCGCATAGTTCGCTTGCATAGTAGTTGACTGTCGTCTGTCGCTCTTCATTACGTTATTTTATGTTCAGTTTACTTTTTACTTGCTTATTGTGCGTGTTAGTTTTTGACTGATTTGTAAACGATTTAACTGTAATCAAGAAGATGGAAAAGTGGTTAAAAACTGGATCGGTTAAAACAAATCAGACTGATACGGCAAGTCAGGTGCTTAGCAAGCCTAGTACGTCCCGAGACTCAGCAGCAGAACATTCTTCTTGTGTGAGTACCAGTGATAGTAAACCTCAGAAATCTAGTACTAGTACTGGAACTTCCTCAAAGAAACAAAAATATTCAAATGAGTACTTGAAATATGGCTTTTCGTTTACTGGAGAGGAGGAAAGTCCAAACCCACTACGTGTTGTTTGTGGAGAAGTTTTAAGTAATGGTAGCATGAAACCTTCCTTACTTTTGCGCCACCTTGAATCCCAGCACAAAAATAAAGAAATTACCTATTTTGAACGACTTTCAAAAAATTATGGGAAAGATGGCGTAGTTTCTTCTTATTTCGCATCAGTTAATAGAGATAATGAAAATGCTGTGGAAGCCTCTTCCAGAATTAGCTACCATATTACAAAAAGTGGTAAAAACCACACAATAGGTGAGGATTTGATAGCCCCTTGTATAAAAGATGCTGTTCAGTGTATGTTTGGTCAGGACTTTGTTCGTAAGGTGAACTCCATCCCGCTGTCAAACAACACAGTTTCACGGCGAATTCAAGACATTTCAGTACATTGAAGAAAAAGTGGTTCAGCAATTAAGAGACAGTGATTTTTTTTTCCATCCAAGTGGATGAAAGTACGAACATTGCTGCCCTAGCAATCTTACTTGTTACTGCAAGGTATGTAAATCCCAACAAGGAGTTTGAAGAAAATCTGTTGCTGTGCCATGCATTAACTGAGCGTTCTACAGGGGAAGATGTGTTCAATGTGATTTATAGCTACTTCTGTGAAAAAGAAATAGACTGGGGTAAATTGTGTGGTATATGCACTGACGGAGGAAAATCAATGTTTGGCATATAGATATCGATCTTCGGGGGCGCGTAAAAGAAGTAGCCCCCCACGTAGCATGGAGCCATTGTTGCATCCACAGACAGAGTCTTGCAGCCAAAAAGTTGCCGTGTTCTTTGAATGATGTTCTCAATGAAGCAGTTAAAGTAGTCAACTTTGTTAAAGCCAATGCAACAAACTCCAGACTGTTGAAGGTGCTTTGTGAAGGTATGGGTGGCATTCACTCCACGTTGCTTTTGCACACGGAAGTAAGGTGGCTATCTCACGGGAAGGTTCTTACAAGATTTTTTGAGCTCAGACATGAACTGCAAGTATTTTTTGAAGAGCATCCTTTTTATTTAGCCTCCAAGTTTCATAATAGTGACTGGCTTCAAAAGCTTGCTTATTTAGCTGACATTTTTTCTCAGATCAATAAACTCATCTTAGAGTTACAGAACAGCTCAATGACAGCATTCAAAGTTGCTGACAAAATTGAATCCATGCTGAAGAAAATTGATTTTTGGAAAACCTGTATTCAAAACAATCAAGCTGAAGTTTTTGGCACGCTTCATTATTTCTTGAGTGACAATAATCTGCCCATATCTGACAAAGTGAAACATCAAATAGTGACACATTTGACAAACCTGAAGGACTCTTTTAGAAAGTATTTTACGAGGCGACGGACAGAACTGGATTGTAGATCCTTTCAATGAACAAAACGTCAAGACTGCTACATTGACCGTTCATGAGATGGAAAAGCTTCTAGAACTTTCAAGTGACTCCTCCTTGAAGTCCGAGTTCAAGAAGAAACCCCTTGGACAATTCTGGATGAGCATTAGGGATTAATATGGGCCCTTAAGCACAAAAGCCCTTCTGGTTTTACTTCCTTTTACAAACACAGAACTAGTTGAGAGATCGTTCTCTTCCTATGCTTTCATTAAGAATAAGTATAGGAATAAGCTAAATGCAAGTCCTGATTTAAGAGTGTATTTATCAACCTTTGATATTGATTTCAAAATATGTGCAACAAAAAAGGCCCAAGGGTCACACTAAAACAGTTTTGACTTGTTTTAAGAATAATGTTGATTTCTTTTTTTTTCAATAAACTGATTTGCTAATTCTAGTATGTTTTTGTAATAAGAAACATTGTATTTACTCTGTTATTATTTTTTTACAGTTGGTATTTAGAATTTACTAAGTTTACTAGAAACATATATAGGCCTAATTTTGGAACAATAACTTTATTGTCAAATAAAAGATAAAAAACTCTTGCGTAAATATTTACTTCCCATGATTAATGTTCTTGCAACTTTTTTTTCTTGGGGGTACAATTTGAAATAAATTTATCTCAATGGGTACGGCAGTGAAAAAAGGTTGGGAACCGCTGTGCTAAAGTGTGTAAGTCCCGTACAGTGACTGCTAGAGCAGAGCAAATAGAATCGAGAGTAACTGAACAGGTTAGCACTGTTATACCATCAACTTCTCAATCAATTTGTGAAACAATTTTACCACTTCATTCTACATCTACACCAAAACGAATAATTGAGACTGAATATGTAATGTGCACCACAACAAAAGTTTCAAGTAAGTTTTTCTGTAACATAAATTAGGACGTATTGAAAGATTTTATATTACCTATCATGGTTTAAGTTGCAATATTTAAATGTTCATGCAATATTATAATTTTTTTACATATTGCAAAACAAACAAAAAAATATATATTTGGGATTTTAATATTAATTTAGGTTCCTATTTAATTCATTTAATTTAATGTGATGCGATTCCTTCACATTTAATGTGATGTTTCCCAATAATGCTCGCAGGGGGAAGGTGAGTTTTATTAGTTATGTCGTAAATTACATCTTCATAGAAATCTGGATGTTTTCATAATGTTATCAAGAAATAAAAATAATATTAAGTACATGATTTTTTACAGCTTCTTCTGCTAAAGTGTATAAGTCCCGTACAGTGACTGCTAGAGCAGAGCAAATAGAATTGAGAGAAACTGAACAGATTAGCACTGTTATGCCATCAACTTTTCAATCAATTTGTGAAGAAATTTTACCACTTCATTCTACATCTACACGAAAACGAATAATTGAGAATGAATACGTAATGTGCATCCCAACAAAAGTTTCAAGTAAGTTTTTTTGTAACATAAATTAGGACGTATTAATAGATTCTATATTACCTATCATGTTTAAGTTGCAATATTTAAATGTTCATGCAATATAGGATATAATTTTTTTACATATTACAAAACAACCAAAAAAATTATATTTGGGATTTTAGCAATAATTTAGGTTCGTATTTAATTTGATTTAATCTAATTTAGTGGGATTTGATTTAACTTAATGTGATACTATTCCTTCTGTTTTCCAACAATGCTAACAGGGGGAAGGTGGCTTTTATTAGTTATGTCGTTAATTACATCTTCATACAAATCTGGATGTTTTCATAATGTTATCAAGAAATATAAATAATATTAAGTACATGATTTTTTACAGCTTCTTCTGATAAAGTGTAAAGTCCCGTACAGTGACTGCTAGAGCAGAGCAAATAGAATTGAGAGAAACTGAACAGATTAGCACTGTTATGCCATCAACTCATCAATCAATTTGTGAACCAATTTTACCACTTCATTCTACATCTACACCAAAACGAATAATTGAGACTGAATACGTAATGTGCACCCCAACAAAAGTTTCAAGTAAGTTTTTTTGTAACATAAATTAGGACGTATTGATAGATTTTATATTACCTCTCATGGTTTAAGTGGCTAAGAATTTCGTGGCTGAAAAATCTACGTACGTGGTTCAACACGACCACTACAAATCTTTTCAGAGCAGCAGTGTGCAAAGTACAGATTGCCATGATGATCGCCAACATCCGAAACGGATAGGCACTACAAGAAGAATGGTTTAAGTTGCAATATTTAAATATTGGTGCAATATAGGTTATAATTTTTTTTACATATTGCAAAACAAACAAAAAAAAATTATATTTGGGATTGTAGTAATTATTCTAGGTTCCTATTTAATTTGATTTCAATTAATTTAGTAGTATTTGATTTAATTTAATATGATACTATTCCTTCTCTGTTTCCCAATAATGCTCGCAAGGGGGAAGGTGGGTTTTATTAGTTATGTCATAAATTATATCTTGATAGAAATCGGGATGTTTTCATAATGTTACCAAGAAATCGGTGCCGCCCAAAATCCCGACAGCCAAAATCCCGACGGCCAAAACACCGACGCGCCAGAATCGCGACACGCTAGAATCCCGACATGCAACAATCCTCGCATAAGTAAAAATTCCGACTTTTGTTTAATACTTTTAATACAAAATACTTTTGATTAGTAACAAAAAATAAAAAACACATGGCCATAAACAAAAAACAAGAAAAAAATGTAATTATATGTGAAAAAGAAACTTATCAAACCTGTCGGGATTCTGGCCTGTCGGGATTTTGGCCTTGTCATTTATAGGCGCCTTCTTGTTTACGAAGTTTTTCATCAAAATGTTCCTTCGACAGTAATATTACAGCTTATTAATCCTACTCTGCAAGAAGTCATACCGACTTATAGTAAATTCTTGCGGATTATATTACAAGCTGATATTAAAATTTAAATCAAATAATTTTTACACGTGTAGTGGTGGCTTCGAATTCGATTGATATAGTTAAAATCCTCCGAATAATATAGTTTTTATACTTACAAAAGCTTCTTCCTACACAAGAAGTCGCGCCAACTTATAGTAAATTCTTTCGGATTGTATTACAAGCTGACATTACTATTTCAAACAAAAGAAACGTACAATAACAAAAGAAACGTACAATTGTATCATAATTTTTTCGAAAACACACTTGTGAAATTATAAGTTTTAAAATACTCTGACAAACGTTAACAACGGTGCGGGGTGCATTTGCACCCCACAGTCACTTTTCTAAAAAAATAACGTATATGCAACGGAGTCGAGTACGGTGATTCGAGCAATACGGTTGGATTTTGTGTTCGAGAGAACTGTTTACTAGAAATTAATACAGAAAAAACAAAATACCTGCCAATAGGTACCGAACTATCGAACATCACATTAGAAAATAATGAAATCATCATGCCCTGCGACCATTACACATATCTAGGAATCGTTTTTGACACAACGGGGAAAGATGATGAAGAAATAAAGAGAAGAATAACACAATCCAGAAAAACAATAGGTTGTCTAAACAGCGTACTGTGGAATCATGAAATAGGAAAAAGAAGAAAACACAATATCTACGAATCTCTTATTAAAAGCAGTCTATTGTACGGAGCAGAAACTTGGCGGATAACCGAAAACAACAGAAGAAAACTGGAGGCAGTAGAAATGGACGCTTTGAGAAGATCAGTAGGAGTGTCACGCAGAGAGAGAATACGTAATGATGAGATAAGACAGCGAATGGGGGTTGACGGCTCTCTAACAACAGACATAGAAAGAAAACAGCTGATATGGTACGGACACGTCCAGAGGATGGATAACTCAAGACTCCCTAAAATAATTATGCAATGGGTACCACCAAACCGCAGAAAGAGAGGAAGACCCAAGAAATCTTGGAGAGAGGGAGTAACGAAGGCGATGAGCGCAAGAGATCTTAGAGAGGGTCAATGGGATGATAGAGTGTCATGGAAATTAGGCATCGGACAACGTCGCAAGACGTTTTAAAACCGATTGATAGATAGATAGAACTGTTTACGGTTAGTTACAAAAACGTTTGGTGTTTTGAATATGACTAAAAGTGAAAAAATGGTCCCACCAGATAGAGGAAAACAAGATGTAGAAGAGAACAACACGGAAATGATGATGACGGACGAGGAAGGTAACAGGAACAAGAGAAAAAGAGAGGAAAATAATCAGGTAGAAATACAAAATAATAACAAATCTAATAATAGCAAAATAGAGGTAAGTACACCTAATACTAATATATCTGAAAGGCCAATAAATTTTTATTCTGCTGCGGATGCCGGTCCGTATTATGTATTCGTTCAGAATAACCACGGCCACATCGGAAGGCTTCACCGTATTGGATCTGCGAGGGTGATTATGGGAGCGGTCCCAGAAATTAAAAATAATATTTTAAGAATGGATGTGGTAGGTATTAACAAAATCAAAGTTGAATTAAATTCTTACAGTAGCGCTAATTTATTAATAAAGTCAGAAAAGTTGAAAGAAAAAGGATACGAGGCGTATGTACCCACATTTTTTACCCAAAAAAAGGAGTCATTAAACAAGTTGATATTGAATTATCAGAATCGGAATTAGGCCAGATCATTAAACATAAATTTGGAAATAATTTTGAAGTTTTATATGTAAAACGAATGAAAAGAAAAAATGGTGAATAAGAAATCATTACACCGACAATTATTGTTACATTTAAAGGACAAATGATCCCGTCACAAGTAATTATAGAAAAACTTATTTATTATGTAGAAATTTATATTCCAAGGGTCGTTCAATGTAATAAATGCCTACGGTACAACCACGTTGCTGGCCAGTGTAGAGGAAGGGTGAGATGCGTATTTTGTGGGGGTGAACATGAAGCTGATGATTGTGACCAAAAGGAGGAACCAAAATGTGTTTTATGTGGTGGAAATCATGCAGCAAATGATAGAAAAAACTGTAATGAATTTTCAAAACAAAAATCGGTTAAGAAAATGATGGTAACTGAAAACATTTCATACACAGAAGCTAAAGATAAATACGAAAACAGCTACGCAACCGTAGCCAAAAATAAACGTATTATACAGCGGTCATAAATAAAAAAGGCGTATTGAAAACAACAATAGATCAGGATATTCAGAAGAACATAAAAAAATTATTGAAATTCCAAGGTCATCAGCTTCAGTGGAATTTGAACAATATACAAGCATACCAAATTATAGATGCCAGACCCAAGAGACACAAAATATAAATCAAGAAATGAAGGACTTCATATTACACATGATTAAGAATATTTTACAAAAATAATTTCAAGTTTCACCAGATCAAAAATTGTTAGTCACTTAAAATAGATGTAAACCAGAGTCTTATATCGTAGTTTTCTTAGTTTTACAATATAATACTAGATCTATAGTTCTTAATAAGGGAAGCATAGAAAAATTTCTGTTAGACAAAAATATTTCCTTAACTATTTTATGCGAAACTTGGTTAAAAAAGAATATAAATTTTTTATTAGTAATTTTAATATTTTTAGACATGATAGAGAGGATTGATTTGCTGGCTCTGCCATATTATTAAAAAAATCATATGCATTCAGTAAAACTAAACCTTTTTTCAGGATAAATGACTTAATGTGTGTGTCTATTAAAATATTATTAGATAAAAATACTCAAATTAATATATATTCTATATATGCTAAACCAAATTTAAAAATAGGTGAGAGGGACTGGACTAAATTTTTTGAAAGTCTAGAAAAACCTTTTATTGTGGCAGGTGATTTTAATTGCCACCATAGTGTGTGGGGTTGCGGAAGGACTGACGTAGCTGGTAATAATTTACTCGCGGCAATAGAAAATACCAATTTAGTAATTCTTAATACGGGAGAGGAAACTTTGATTTCTACTCCACAGCAAGTTCATAAATCAGCAGTAGATATAACACTTTGCTCTAATGGAATTGCTACACTTTGTAATTGGAGAGTTGAACAAGTCTCTTTAGGGTCTGCCCATTTACCTATTATAATTGATATATTTAATAACATAAGTGTAGATAAAAATGTAACAAATACTCAAAAATATAATTTTAATAAAGCAGATTGGATGTTGTTTTCTCATATAGTAGAAAAAACACAATAAAAAATGATAAAATTTCTTATGATCAATTTATTGAAAATATACTTAATGCAGCGGATTTCGCTATACCATTAAAGAAAACAATAACCAACGCTAAATTTAATAAACATTGGTGGAACCAAGAGTGTACAAATATGATTAACTTGAGAAACGAAGCTCTTTTACGTTTAAAAAGAAATATAAACATAACAAATTTTATAGAATTAAGTAAGATAGAAGCACAGACAAAAAAAATTATAAAACAAAGTAAAAGAGCTTCGTTTAAAGATTTTTGTGCTAAAAAACTGAATAGAAACACTCCGTTAACCTTAATATGGAGTTATCTTAAAAAGTTGAAAAATACCTATAAAGAACCTGTTAGCAAGATAACTGATGGCGACTGGAACGAAGTCTTCCTAGATAGAATAGCGCCAGCTTGGGCTGAGGAGGATTTAGAACATATATGGAGATTAAACGATGAGACAAAAAAATCACAAAGAAGACACTTTGTTAAAGCAATTTACCATAATGGATTTGGAGGATAATCTAAGTTCCCGTAAAAATTCTGCTCCCGGGTTAGACGGTATATACTATAATATGCTGTCTAACTTGCCCAAAAAATGTAAACACATTTTGCTAGATATCCTTAACTCAATTTGGAAAACTCAAGATTATCCAAGCAGTTGGAAGAGATACGTAGTGGTTCCAATCCAGAAACCAAATAAGAAACCCCATTTACCAGATTCATACAGAGGAATCTCACTAGCATCATGTGTTTTAAAAACTTTGGAACGCATGATAAAAAGATTAGAATCTTGGTTAGAAATTAAAAAGAAGCTCCCACAGTATCAGTTTGGCTTTCGCAGGGGACACTCCACAATGGAAAATATAGGACACTTAGTAACAGATATCAACACCTCCTTTTCAAATTCTAAATCAGTAGTTGGCCTCTTTGTAGATATAGAACAGGGTTGTCCAACTGGCGGCCCGCGGGCCGCATCCGGCCCGCGAGGCTATTTGTTGTGGCCCACGTAAGATTTTCGAAAATCATATATTTTCTTTAAATGCTGCCACTGTGAAAAAAGATTTTTTAATTTATATTTTATGGTTTAGCAGTGTTTTTATATCACAAGTACTGTACCGCGTGCCGCTTCGCGGACGTGTAACGAACACAATCGTCCTCCACCACTATGAGAACTGCACTGATTACTGCGCATCACAGTTCACGCAGGCCACACCTCCCACTGCTTACCATCCGTCGCCAGCCGCCATCGTGCCAGTGTGCTACTGACACGTAGGCTAGTCGGCTAATCTATTACGTTGCTAGTGAACAGTGAACTTGATTAATGCTTTGTCTTGATTCCTCTTATATAATAATGAGTGTAAAACGGAAAATTGATAGTGAGAACAGAATTTACAAAGAAAGTTGGGAGAGTGATTACTTGATTGCTAACAATAATGGAAAGTTGCAGTGCTTAGTGTGCATGAATGTCGTTTCAGTGCCTAAAGAATATAATGTGAGAATACATTACACAACAGTGCATGAAAATAAGTATGCTACGTACACAAATGAAAGTCGGCGTGCCCTAGTTGCAGATTTGAAGAAAAAGCTTAAACAGCACACTGGTATGTTCAGTAAAATATTATACTCTCAAATAGCGCATCCGCTAGGAAAAATATTCTAATTCGGATTTTTTGCACAATCTTACTCAAAAAGGACTCCTTTTAACAAATTTACATGTTGCCAGGACCAAAAGGTGGTCAAAAATTTTTTAAACGTTTTTTTTTTTTTTTTCCTAAAATTATTTTTTTTGCATGGAACAAAGTTTTTTTAGGTTTTTTGGATCATTCCAAACAGAAAAGGTCTTTAGTGATTTTTCTCTAAAAATGATAGTTTTTGACATATAAGCGATTAAAAATTGAAATATTGCGAAATCGGCCATTTTTAACGCTCAAAAACTATGTGAAAACTGAAAATTTGAATGTTGCCAAGGTAGGTAGATATTCTTTAAACATCGATTGATGAAATCCCGAAGAGTTTTTTGCAATATAATATTCAAAACTCCTTTGTTTTTAATTTCTAATCACGCGTGCGCGACACTATTTTCCACCGTTGCATGTGTATACAGTATGGTGCAAATGAAAGGAATAAATTCGTTATTTCGTAAACCGGCTACTTTAAGAAAAAAACCCGAAACAGGTCGATTTTTATATTTAAGCTATGATATTGTGGCATGTATGGTATACTAGTGACGTCATCCGTCTGGGCGTGATGACGTAATCGATTATTTTTTTAAATCAGAAGAGGGGTCGTGTGGTAGCTCATTTGAAAGGTTCTTCAATTCTCAATTTAGTAATGTAAACATTTACATAATTATTTATACAGGGTGTCCAAAAAATTTTTATTAAATTAAATTATTTGACAAAAAAGAATTAGAAGGACACCCTGTATAAATAATTATATAAATGTTTATATTACTAAATAGAGAATTGAAGAACCTTTCAAATGAGCCAGAACACGACCCCTATTCTCATTTAAAAAAATCATCGATTACGTCATCACGGCCAGACGGATGACGTCACTAGTATATCATATATGCCATAATATCGTAACTTAAAAATACAAATCGACCTGCTTCGGGATTTTTCCTTAAAGTCGCCGTTTTACGAAATAACGAATTTATTCCTTTTATTTGCACCATACTGTCGGTGGAAAATAGTGTCGCGAACGCTTGATTATCAATTAAAAAACAAAGGAGTTTTGAATATTGTATTGCAAAAACTATTCGGGATTTCATGAATCGATGTTTAAAGAATATGTACTTATGTTGGAAACATTCACATTTTAACTTTTTCACATAGTTTTTGAGGGTTAAAAATGGCCGATTTCGCAATTTTTCAATTTTTAATCGCTTATATGTCAAAAACTATCATTTTTAGAGAAAAGTCACTAAAGACCTTTTCTGTTTGGAATGATCCAAAAAATCTAAAAAAACTTTGTTCCATGCAAAAAAAAATAATTTTAGGAAAAAAACAAAAAAAAAACGTTTAAAAAATTTTTGACCACCTTTTGGCCCTGGCAACATGCAAATTTGTTAAAAGGAGTCCTTTTTGAGTAAGATTGTGCAAAAAATCCGAATTAGAATATTTTTCCTAGCGGATGCGCAGTGGCTTTCTGGACTAAAACGCATTCTTTGCATGCATCTTATGCCGTGTTCGCTGATGGCAATTTGATAAAAAAATGTGCTGTTGAAATGGCCAAAGCTTTCGGTGATTCTAAAATGGCGGAGAAATTTGAATTAGTGCCACTTTCACATCAAACCATACAAAGAAGGATTGTTGCTATGGGTGAGCAAGTAGAAAAATCTATGCTTAGCTTGATTAAGAAAAGTTCATATTTTTCACTTTGTTTGGATGAAAGCACTGATCAAACCGATGTTAGTCAGCTGTTAATATTTGTGCGCACTACTTTTGATGATTTTACCAGTAAAGAGGAGTTATTTGATATTTGTCCTCTTTATGGAACAACAAAAGGAAAAGACATTTATGAGGCTGTGAAGAAAACAGTTGACAGAATTGGAGGCTTTGATAAATGTTCAGCCATAGCAACAGACGGGGCCCCATCAATGACAGGTAAAAAAATTGGATTAGTGGGTCTGCTTTGAGAGAATGGTGTCACTTGCCCAACAATTCATTGTATTATACATCAGGGAGCTTTATGTGGAAAATCAGTCAAGGAAGATCAAGTTTTCCAAACCGTGATTAAGATTATAAATATGATTAGAGGTGGAAATCGATCTCTTTTACACAGGCAACTTAAGCAGTTTTTAGTGGAAACAGAGGCTGAGTATGGAGACTTGCTAATGTACCGGGTGTCCCAATAAGAATGGCTCTCGGCCATATCTCAGGAACCGTTTGTAGTAGAGCTTTGAAATAAAAAATTTTATAACAAAAGTTGCCTCAGGAAAAGCCTGGAAATTATTTTCATAATTGTGGGTCCACCGCTAGAGGGCGTAATTGAATATCAAAAATTAAAAAATCTAAATTTTACAAAATTTTCCTAATGAAGGGGCACTGGAAATCCGATTATTGTATTCTTCATTAAATTTTGCGTATATTTTATTTAACAAGTTTAACTCTACCTTTGCAAATAAGAGGTGGGGGTGAGTGGGAACCTTGTTATGAAAAAATGGCTGTAAGTCCGGTTCTGCTAAATAAAATTTTGAAAACTGGGTCTTGTTGAAGACATATATTTTTCTTCAATGTAAGCGTGATAATTTTGAACCATCCTAATAAGTAATAAGCCAGCTGGGAGGCGTTATTTAAATTTTTTCAGAAATCTAGTTTTCTTTGGAAAATATTAAATACAAGTATGCATTTTTAATCATACTTTATAAAATTAGATTAAATTAGCAATAGAATAGCGAAAACCGCATGTCGATACCTTTTTTCTATCTCAAGATATCTCGAGAAACGTGTAAATTTTATACATAACTGTTACTATCACCGGTAAACTAAGTTAATGAAAAGTAGTGTGCTGTGGAAAAAAACAAAATAACATTTTCCAGATGTTAACGTATAAAAATAAAATTAATTAAAACAACAATACAAAGAGAAACAATACTATTAAAATTAAATATAACAAAGAACAAAAAGAACTACTTAGTGACGACCTAAATATTCAAATTGTTGCCCATCATACACTACTCTAGAATACATTATCCAGAGAATACTAAACGCCATTCAAAGCATATCGAGAGCAGAAATTGAGACTGCTGTTCAATCTACTCTTGAAAGAGTAAATGTTTGCAACGAAAATGATGGGCAAAAATTTTAACGTTTATGTCATCACTAAATAGTTGTTTTTATTTCTTTGTAATAGGGCTTTTCAACGCTTCTCATTTGTTTCGAGCCTCTGTCATAATGCCGTATAATCCGTGTATAATATTAATATACGAGATATGAACGAGGCTCGAAACAAATGAGAAGCGTTGAAAAGACCTAATATACGTTGACAGCTGGAAAATGTTTCTTTGTTGTTTCCATAGCACACTACTTTTAATGAATTTCGTTTACCGGTGACAGTAACAGTTATGTTTTTAAATTTACACGTTTTGTAAGATATCTCGAGATAAAAAAAGGTATTAACATGCGGTTTTCACTATTATGTTGCTAATTTTGTCTAATTTTGTAATATGGTATTAGAAATGCATGTTTGTATTTAATATTTTCCAAGGAACACTAGATTTCTGAAAAAAATTAAATAACGCCTTCTAGCTGGCATATTACTCAGTAAATTGGTTCGAAATCATAACTTTTACATTAACGAAAAAGATCTGTCTTCAACAAGACCAAGTTTGCAAAATTTGATTAAGCAGAACCGGACTCACAGCCAGTTTTTCATAACAAGGTTCCCATTCACCCCCACCTCTTATTTCCAAAGGTAGACCTAAACTTGTCAAATCAAATATGCGTAGAATTTTATGATGAATACGACGATTGGATTTCCAGTGCCCCTTCATTAAGAAAATTTTGTAAAATTTAGATTTTTTAATTTTTGATATTCAATTACGCCCTCTAGCGGTGGTCCCACAATTATAAAAATAATTTCCAGGCTTTTCCTGAGGCAACTTTTGTTATAAAATTTTTTATTTCAAAGCTCTACTATAAACGGTTCCTGAGATATGGCCGAGAGCCATTCTTATTGGGACACCCGGTACAACCATGTAAGGTGGCTGAGTGCAGGAAAGTGCATGGAACGATTTTTTGCCATAAGAAAGGAAATCCCTGCATTCCTCAACAAATACGTTTCATCTGACACAACTGAACTGGAAGAGAAGTTTAAGGATCCAGAATTCTTAAGACAGTTAGCTTTTATAACAGATCTGACTAATCATCTTAACATGTTAAACTTGAGTCTTCAAGGAAGAAACCAGACGGTTTCAGATTTGATCGGAATGATAAACGGATTCCGGAATAAGCTGAACGTGTTTAAACGTGCTTTGGAAAAGAACAACCTGACACACTTCCCTAGCTGTCTGCAAATAGCAGAAGAATTCAACGGTAAGGAAAATATTGAGTTTTCATCCTGCATTTCACAAATTGAACAAGTTATTGATGAATTCAATACAAGATTTGAAGAAATTGAAAGTCTCAAAAGCAGTGTACTACTTTATAATAACCCACTTGGAGCAACCATTGATGATCAACCACCCAACTTACAGCTTGAGTTATGTGATCTTCAAGCAGACATGTTCCTAATCACCAGACAAGAAAAGGGACCTGAATTTTTCAAATTACTGTCAAAGGAGAAATTCCCAAACCTGCGAGATTTTGGACTGAAAATGAGGTCAATTTTCGGTAGCACATATACATGTGAAAGTGCCTTTTCCTCCATGAAATACATAAAAAACAAAAACAGAAGCAACCTTACCGATTCTTCCTTACGTCATCTTATGAGACTGTCTACAACTGAACTGGAGGTGGACATTTCTTCATTGGTGGATGAAGCCGATCGACCACAGTCCTCACACTAATTGGATACATCTTTTTCGTTGCTTTTGCAATGTTTGTCTGGATTATTGAAAAGTGTTATTAATAAATTTTCAGTTTATAACAAAATGTAGTTGTTGAGCAATAAAAGAAATAACACTCTTTTTTGTTTTAATTATTTTTATACCTCACTTTATTTTGTTATTACTTGTAACAAAATTATTATATGGCCCGCGACAACATCAAAGGTTTTAGTTTTGGCCCTTGAGGCATTGCAAGTTGGACACCCCTGATATAGAAAGTGCCTATGACAATGTAAACCTAAAAATTTTATATAATCAGATGAAAAATATCGGTCTTAATATTGATTTTGCTAAACGAATTATAAATTATACAGTAACAGAACAATCTCATTAAGAATAGGAAATAAAATAATAGGTGAAAGAAAAGTTAACATCGGTATTCCACAAGGCAGTATTTTAAGTCCCACACTATATTTGATACACACAGCAGAAATCGAAAGCAAAGTTCAAAACTATGTCAAAATATTAGAATACGCAGATGATATCATAATTTACAAAGACGAATGCGAAATCCCCTTCGGAAGCAATATGGTAGAGAAAGCGTATAATGAATTAAAAAGCTGGTGCAATTACATAGGTTTAAATATTTCTAGTCAAAAGACAAGGCTAGTTATTTTCTCCAGAAAACGGCAGATACCGAATTCAGTAACAATCAAAGATATTACTTTTCAAGTTCAACCATCGATTAAACATCTTGGAATTATTTTAGATAGGAAGTTACTATGGAAAGAACATATAGAACACATAGTAACAAAAACAGAAAAAGGCGTAAACGTATTAAGAGCAGTAAATGGTTGTAACTGGGGAGCAGACCCTAACATTGCTTTTCTGTTATATAAATCATATATTAGATCCATATTAGACTACGGTTCTATATTCTATTCACAAGCTGCGAAATGCCACCTTCACAAACTCGACTGTATAGTATCTAAAAGTTAAAAAAAAATGCATTGGAGCCATGATGATTACACCAAATTCGAATTTAATGATTGAATGCTGCGAACCACCTCTGGAGTTAAGAAGAAAATACTTAATCGAAAAATTTCTATGGAAAATTGTTTCTAGAAACAGTAATTTAATAAAAAAAATTCATCAACTTTTTTATATCAGATCTTACCCGTACATACTGGAAAAGTAAAAAATCTTTATTAATAGTAGAAGCTTACAACCAATATTTGAGTATTAAAGAATTAGTACATACTACCGATATATTACCATATTTTGAACTAAATTCAAAAGATATTATTAACATTGAACCAATTTTCTTTAGGGATTATTCTCAATTTCCTCAACTCAATCGAAACCAATTATTTGTATCAGATGTTAATGATCAAGTACTTAACAGTTATCAGTTATATACTGATGCCTCAAAAAAAGATAATAGAGTAGCGTGTGCAGTTTGGGATCCAAATATCGAATATAAAGTAACAAAAAGATTAAATGAACATTTATCAATATACTCCGCAGAATTGACAGCTATTTTTGAGGCATTATTATATATAGAAACTAACTGCCATCAAGAAAATTTCATTATTTTTCTGACAGCAGAAGCGCCCTAGAAAAATTAAATAAACTCCACAATAAAACCAATTTAAATTATATTGAATTAAATATTGCCAAAAAAACTATGGAATTAACGAACAGTGGAAAAAGCATAAAACTAGCATGGATTAAAGCGCACTGCGGTTTGAAACATAATGAAATAGTCGACAACTTAGCAAAAGGGGCCCTAAATGTAAAACATTTAGGGCCCCTTTCATCATTGTAATTTTTTTACCTATGGGATCAACTTCAAAAAGACGGCGTTGTCTTTTTATGCACTCGACACATGAACCAAGATCCCATTGAAAATGTTACTAATGGACGTCTGCACCTATGATTTGCAGATGATGTGGACCTAGTTGTCCTTACAACATACAAGCTAGAAGAAATGTATACCACCTTCTCAAATGCCTCAAAAAATATGGGCCTGTAAGTAAATGAGGAGAAAACTAAGATGGTGGCATCAACACCCAACAATAGAGTCAGAAACATTGGTCACCAGTTCACGGTTGATAACTTTACCTTTGAAATGGTGGACAGGTTCACAAACTTAGGCTCCCTGATCACCAAGGAAAACGTCATGGCGGAAGAAGTCAAGCGAAGGATAATCCCAGCAAACAAATGCTATTTAGCTATTTAAATGTTATCAGATTTTACATTATAAATTTATTTTGGTGTTTTTTGTAAATCACAATTTTTACCTTAATGTGATTTTTATTTGGATGACCTCTTCTTCAGTTTAGTTACTTTTATCATCAATAATGAATACTATACATGTAAGTGTATATCATTTCTTTTCTCTCTTCATAACTTACAACAATCAACTTCTCATGGGTTGCTAATTATTAGTTGATTTCCTTTTTTTCCAAAATTTTGGGTCAAAAACAATACATATTTTATTAATATTCTAAATAATTATATAATTACTTAATACTTAAATAAAAAAAGTGTCGATCTATACTATTAATGGAACAAAATAATGCGGTAAAATATCTAATTGTTGAATATATTATTAGGACTAAAAAATTTTAAAATTCCGGCTAAAAGGAAAAAAAGTAAATCTGGCAACAGTGCGGTTGAGTGGTTTTCAATCTCTCCCAATTTTTTTATAATGTATTAATTAGCATTGTTTAAAAAAGACTTAAACAAAAGAAAGGTTTTAAACAATTGGTCTATTGAAAAAAAAAGAAGTATTTGCTTTTACTTACAAATACTTAAGTATTTACTTAATATTAATTGAATAAAGTCATTTCTATAATGCTTTATTTAATTACTATTAAGTAAATACTTAAATACGAGGAACTAAAAGCAAATACTTTTTTTTATTCAATAGACCCAATGGTATTATAATATTTTTATATACATATTATAATTTATAGAAACTACAGAATAGCCACTTGTTTAACCAACTACATTTAAATACATGTAATAAATGTTTATAAAAAAATAAAGTAGAAAAATAACCAATGTTTGTTTTTTTTTGTAGTGAAACCGCCAAAATTAATCTTTATTAGGAAAAAACTTTTTTTTAAAGGTGTTGCGCGATAAGGCCGCTAGATGGCGCTATGGCGCATTGTCCGGAAATAACCTATACAGTTTCCTATCTGTTCAGTATATATCTTTATTTATAGTCTGGGTACTTTGCATTCTCTATTGTCTCCGTATTTTAATTTCCAGATCTCTGTACTTGGCGATCTTTTCAGTAAATTTAGTACGTAGGTTATTGTTGTTAGTATGATGATGTTGTTAGTATGATGTATCAATAAGTGTTGTTTGTCTCGTTAATTTATTGACTAATTCGAGATTTGGTCTATTATGTGCCACTGTTTGGTCTGTGAGCACAGTGCGGTCCCAGTAGTGCTTATAGTTGTCATTCTCAAGCAGACTCTCAGGAACGTATTGATAATATGGGAGATGGTCCGTTTGGAGAAGTCTCAGTTTGATAGCTATCTATCTAGATTTTTTATGTCCGTTTTTGTCCACTTAACAATGCCAAATGTATAGCTAAGCGCGGAACATGCGTAGGTGTTTAGTGCCTTAAACAAAATTCTACTGTTAAGGTTTGAGCGAAGCAGCTGTTTTACCCTTCGTATAAATTTTGTATTTATCTGTTTTCATTTGTTTATGGTCAATTTTCCGCGTTTGCTTTACCCCAAGATATTTATACATATATTTTATATTTTTACTCAATCCATTGGGATTTTTTAAATTCTAATAAATATACCAATTACATAGAAGTGGTTTTACTTCATGTTATTTAGGGTAACTAAGTAGTAGGTAATTTTTTTAGCTTAATAACTTACTAACTTACTTTAATTAAGTATATTGTAAATATGTGGAAGAATTAAATAATAGCACTCATTTAAATGACAATGAGCAATTGCTTTTAGTACGTCTAAATTGCTTAAAAGTAAAATTTGAAAAGTTTGAACCTTTTTTTATAAAGATTGCTATAAAAAGTTTTTTTACAATAAAAGTAAAAGTTCAACTGAACGATCTATATCACAAGATATGTCAGATATATTGACTTTTATCATTGATCATAATATAACAAATTATGTAGATGGATGTCAGTTTTCTGTTAATGAAATAAAATGCAATTGTGATGGACCTCTGCAAAATTTTCGATATATTAAGAAACATCTTGAATTACACTTTGGGAATGAAATTGTAATTTATCCGTTTAAGAGTGGTTTACATGTATGCCTTCGAGCTGTTTACGAGGAACAAATGAATGAACAATGTTACTCTAATAAAGAAATAATGATTCAAAGAAGAGGTTACAAATTATTGAGGCAGCTCCCAATATAATTTTACAGTATGTTCGTACTACTCATTACGATACTTCTCTTTAAAAACCTTATCACCTTTTCTGAATGATGCAAAATCTGACATTCCAAAAACTTTACTTGCGACGGTAAAATATTAGTAAAAAATCATAAATGATATGATAGCGATTATCATACCAAAAAAATAGAATAAACGAATTGTTACTGTAGCTCTTATTTTGATCTCCTTTATTAGACGACGAACTTTTCTCTTTATTGTTTTGTTAGGATTATCTTTCGTAACGCACAGAAAGCATGCTTCTAGAGAGTTGATTGATTGCCTTGAAAATTTAGGCTTGTGTGCATCTTATTTCGATACTAATTTGTTTGAACCAGTATTGTAAAGAATGTTGAAAACTTTTCCCTATCAACACTCTTTTGTACAGTGCGTTTTTGATAATGCCGATCACAATACCAATACCATCGCTGGATGAAACACTTTCCATGCGATGTGTGGCATAATGATTGTAACGCCATCGTCAGTAATGAAAACCACTACGAATATTCAAAGATTGAAAAACATCCCTTCTGCAGATGAAATAGTTCAAACTTATTCTTGTTTGCCAATTACGAAAATTGATTTTAATTTGACTGGTTTCAATAACGGGACAGTAAAAAATTTATTTTACTGATCCTAAATATATTACAGTTTCTTTTGGTTTCCTTGACTTTCTATGGCTATATTCAAAAGCAAAGCACACTTCGAGTCCTACAGGTTGGCTGAGATTCCGGGAATATTATTCAACTATTTCTGAATTTTCACTTTCTAAGATAATTCCGTTAAGATTCGCAAATACACTGCCAAGTAATTATGATACAACTTTACCAATTTTGATAGAATCTTCTGCAACAAGTCGAAACATTGGTCATACTTACTCATTTGTTACTTTCGACCAACCTCTTTATTTGAAAGCAAAAGAAATTGTTGCCTCTGTCGATACCCAAAACAACAAGTTTATTTCAAATGTTACTGTTCAATTAAGAGGGTTTCACACCCTAATTTTACTTTAATTTAATTTAATTTTAGGCTCTATAGGTTATTTCATGGGTGGTAGTGGACTGAAAAGCATTTAACAACTTGTTCGCCTCAAATACTGCAGAAAAACCCTTAACTGGACACGCAATAATCAACACATGTACTTTTCAGGATAACATAAGGAAATCGTTTCGAAGTTCGAAGATCAAATAAAAAACTTGCCGTGCAATGATCCTACAGCTCCATTATTTTTACAATATTTTCTTTATATAATAATAATAATAATAATGAATTTTTATAATTTTGAGCGATCTGGTAATTTTAAATTACACTTAGAGTGTATAAAATACATACTACCTTATTTTATTGCAACAGGCCATTTATTGTTCTAAATAGGCTCGTATTGGTTATCAGCATATGACAGAATTGCAAAATAACATCAATATTCTTACTTATGACATTTGCCAATCAAAGGAATTTTACTATTCGGCGCTCACAAAAATTTTGATAAGGCGTATGGGCAAACATAGCCTGAAAACTGATGAGTGTACGCCAATGAGTGTATGTGTATTTACACTTCTTTAGCTGTTTTTTATGAAAGGAAATGAAAATAGTTTAAGTTTGTTTTGTTCGAGGGAAACCCAAAGTAAGGGTAGTGTCTTCGTTGCAACCCCCAACGTCAGAATATGGGAGGCAGGTAAAAACTATGAAATTACGTTTAAACTATGAATTTACGAATAAATACCAAATAAAACAGTATCTGAAGCGGGACACTGTTCAATGTAGTATACATGTAGAAAAGTTTCTATCGCTTGGGCACTCCGTACATCGACATTGTCGCGTGAATGCTATCATTACGTTTCTATCAAAAGCCCTATCGAATTTAATTTTTGTATATCGCAAGAGTATTAAACTTCAAGAGCAAGTTGAGTTGACAGCAAATTTATTTATTTATTTATTTTTATTTTGGAGATTAAGGTTATTTTTACATAGGAGCATATCGATATACAGCATTTTTACATAATTTTATAGTAAATATAATAAATTTTATGTTTTGATATTGTGGAAACACTGTGGACATGTTACCTATTAATGCAATAAATATGATAGCAGCGGAAAACGAGGAGTGGTGTGAGGAAATTCGTCTCGAAGCATTAACGAGGCGCCAAATGCGAGATGAAAGCAATCCTTTCGCTATAGAAGATCTTCGATTTAAAGAATTGTTTGGGTTGGATACAATGTGTATAATCGGATTGCACCCAATATGGTACAAACAAATATAAATATAATTCCGTAGCCAATTCGCCTGTACTAAAATTCCTTGGATTTCCTAAATTCCTAAATTGGATACCTAAGATTTTATGGCACTGGAGCATATCGAAGAGTTGTTGGTCGTGGATTTGACATATCTATGTCTCAACAAAGTATGCCTAGAGTATTGGAAGAAGTTACATTTGCTATGGTTAATACAGTGGTTAAAAATGAAAAAAAAAAAACAGATTTATGAAAGCATTCAATTTACCTGGAATGATTGAAGCTCTAGATTTCATTCATATTGAAATACTAAGACTAGTACTTGAGGAGCATAATTATGCCAATAGAAAAGGATACCACTCCAAAAAGTAAAGAAAAAAACCCGAAAGTACATTCTTCAAGATGATAGAGGTGAAGATAAAGTAGTTTGTAAAAAGTTTTTTAAAGGAACTCTAGCAGTCTGCAATGGCACTTTGACCAATGCATTGAAGACAACGCAAGAAACCGAGACTCCTGTGCTTGATCGACTAGGAAAACATGTACCACACAATAAGACCATTTTATAGGATGAGCAAAGAGTATGTAGCTTTATTGAGATATTTCCATCGTATGAAAGTCATCATTGTCGCAGGGATAGTAATAGAAAGTATTTAAATCCCGATCTAAATATGCAACTCATGTATGACTTGTACAAAAGTCAGTGTACTGAAAAAGGGCATCGAGCAGTATCACTGCATATGTTTCGATACATACTCAATAGTAAATTTAACTTACATTTTCATCAACCGCATAAAGACACGTGTCAAACCTGTGACGAATTTACGGCACAAACTATTACTATTGGCATATACAATACTAATGCTAAAATTCAATATGAACTTCATTTGCGGCGAGCAGATGCAGTAAGAGATATGAAAAAAGAGATGCAGATGAAGCTAGATCCAGCAATGGAACAAAACAAGTTATGGTTTTTGACCTTCAAAACACTTTACCTACACCAATGTTATCTACTGGTATAGTATATTAGATGCGACAACTCTGGGTGTACAATCTCGGTATCCGTGATGAGGTAAATAATGTTGGCCACATGTATGTTTGGGGCTAACACACAGCTTCCAGAGGAGCCCAAGAAGTGGCGTCCTGTCTTATTTATCACATTCAGAACTGCTTACCATCAGCAACTAGAGAAATCACTCTTTACAGCGATAGTTGCGGTGGTCAAAATCGCAACATTAAAGTGGTATTGGCACTGAGTAATATTTTGTAAAACTCGGAAATTGAAAAAATAAATTTAAAATTTTTTATACCTGACCATAGCTTTTCTAGCTGCGATCAAGATTTTGGTGTAATAGAAAGGGAGAAAAAGTATCATCCTCAAATTTTTTATCCAAATGATTGGATGAATGTAATTAAAAAGGCTAAAAAGAAAACACCAAAATTTGTTGTGCATCAGATGAGAGCAGATCACTTTTTTACTAAAAGAAGTTTAGAAGACTCCATAGCTTACAGAAAAATATCTGTAGAAAAAGAAAGAGTAGAATGGTTCAAAATAAGATGGATACAACTACGCAAAAAGGAGCCCAAGACGATGTACTATAAATACAATTGTGTCGAAAATGATGATCTCTTTAGTAAACTTGATTTAATAAAAAGAGTTGGTCGTGGTAGACCTGTAATCACTGATTTGTCTGTTGAACTATCGTTGTTGTATCCCCATAAACGACCTATTACAAAGGAAAAAAAGAAAGATTTAATAGATCTTCTTAAATATATACCTCCAGAACATCACAATTTTTATAGATCGCAACTGGCGATTCGATTGAGTCTGACGTTGAAAATGATTAATAAAATAATTTATCGACCTACTTATTAGTGTATTACCCTTATAGTGTATTAGTGTATTTGTGGTGCAACCGGGCATTAGTGTATTACTTATTTTAAAGTTGTGTTATGTAGCAGTTATGCTACGGACCATTTAAAATTAATTACGATTTTCGATTCATTCAATTAAATTTCATTAAAAATACCCCTCTAGAAAATTCTTTGGAGACGCCTATTTAATCGCCCAGGTGCCTATTTTCGCAGCGAAGCAAGAGGAAAGCACCGCGCATGTTTCTATCGGATCGATACGAATCGATTTCCGATAACATAGAACAGCAGTTGGTCAGGAAACGGCTCGAAGGACGGATGGCGCGCCGCTAGTGAGGGGAACTCTCACTTTTAAGTGACGGGATTGAGACAAATTTTCGATGGAAATCAAATAATTAGAAGGAAATTAAGCGTCAGCTAATCCCATCTACAAAACTAGATAACCAAAGTTAAACATCTCTTTGGACTTCTTCACATAACAGAAGTGGATATTCCGGCGTGCCTGCCTTGTTTCAGTAAGTACATAATACATTTATCTCTCATTCCTTCGTTGTGAAATCCAATGCATCATTGTAGTTAGATCTTTCGCTAGAGTAATTTACCACATAAATTGTTATATTATAGCTCATATTATCCTTAAATATTTGCCAAGAACATTGAAGATCAAGTTTTTTTCTGGTGTCCAAACCTACATTTTAATATCTTTTATAGCTGATCGTTAGGCTTTTTACTTAAGTTTTTTTATCTGTGATTTATAAAAAGTTTTAACGAGTATCTATACAGCCTTCTGTCACGCCCATCTAATGCGCATGTCCCTGTCATGTCTGAATTGAAGTAAACTTCAGAAATTTTGACATGACATATGAATACCTAACCTACCTAATATTTGATGTTTTTGTTTGGGCCTGTTCAATATGTACTGCTACTGTTATTGAAATACATCATAACTAATTAAATAAACTTTATTTTAGATCCTGTCACTTAGTTATTTAGTCACACAACGTGACTCTATCACGTTAATTATGTACTAGTTAGATTGCTAGCCACTCTGTGATGGTTTATCCTTAGAGTGGGCTGTTTTTGTTGGATAATACACCATACCTGATTTTACTACAACCAGCATTTTCACCCAGGACCTTGCAGTAGGACTTACTCACCACAGCAGCCAACCAGCGTTAGCGTGCCAAAAGAATTCATCTCTATGGACTTGCAACCCTACTTTTAACCGGCTGTTGTGTAAAAGCTAAGTTTATTTACTTTTTCTGTATTTACTTTGGGGTAAGATATATTTGCTACATTGTAAACTTTTCGTATGCATACGATTAGGAAGAGTACATATATTTGTGTGATAGATAGGGTTTTAAGTCGTTGTTTTTTTTTTCTTTTTGATTCAGTATAAGTAGGAGTTAGATAAAATAAATAAAATCAGGTCTTGTTTAATAGAGATTGTTTAATAAAATTTTGTCGAGGTTTTAAAATAGGGAATACGTCTCGTAGGTTTTTTTTTGTATAATATATAAAGAGTCACTGACCAACTCATTTATATAGACCTTTTTGCTATTCCAACGGACTTTTGATTTGGATTTTGATTTTAATACTTTTGCTTGGCCAGTGATAGTGGATAATTGCTTGTTGAGTGGCCTTTGCGGTCCTATTTTATCTTTTCCCCATCCACTATCACTGTTATTACGTTGCGTTATATGTAAAGTGTTAACATTTAATATTTATTATTAATATATTTGTATGTATTAAGGTTGGTGTTTTATTTCAGTCTGTATTACCAGTATATGACATAGCAAGACAAGATCAGTATTTAGTATTTTGTATTTCAGGTGGTTGTAACCAGTGTCATAGAGTTCCTGTTGTTCGTTACTTCAAAATCTCGAACCTGTCCAACTTCTTGGTTCTGAGAGCCGAGTTGTTCGTTCGAGTTGGCGCCCTTTGTTCTTCTTCTTTCTTGGTTGTATCTCGATATTATTTTATCTCTAGCTTTCTTATCTATTTTTCTTCCATTTTGTGTTTGCAGGTCTCATTTTCTTCCTAGTTGCTATCATTTCATTACCAAATTTTCTTCTCCTATCTCCAAAGCCAATATTCGGTGTATTGAAGGTAGCCCGAATACTCACTTGAGATTTAGTGTCTCCCTGCCCTTTTAATTTTTTTTACTGAGCTAAGCCCCTCTTCTTGTCGTCTTAAATCTCTGCTCATCTATTTTTCCCCATCTTTTGTCAGTTCTTCCCTTCAAAAATCTCTATACCCAGAGTATAGAGGTTTCAGTTAGCGCCAAAGTTGCCTATAAATTCTTATCAATAGTCTTATTCACATGTTCATATTTAATTTTTCTTTGTATAACTTTTAGTTAAAGTAATATCTTGTTCGTTTACAAAATCAGTTAAAATGTTTCTACATCGAGTGCTTTTTTATTATCGCCAATTTACTTTACATCAACTTTCTGAGTTATAATGAAAATGCGGCTTAGGCAAGTATAGAACTGAGCCACTCAATCATAATTAATATGTGGTTATAAATAAAGTTACATGAAGCTTTTAATTATTTTCTTAATAAAGTAACCAATATTTTTCTTTAATTTGGCGAAAAATATAATTACTGATAAAGTATGGTAAAGTCTTTTGAATCGTCAACAATAGATGGAAATGGAACAGTCCAATTATAATTAGGTACTCCCGTTAAAGGGGAGGCCGTATACTCGTACAAACCTTTTTAAAGTTGTTAATAAATTATTGGTTTCAAAATACACTTAAATTGTATTTTTAAACGTCTTATTTATTTTATATAATACAGTAGACTCTCTCTCTATAACGAACACGGTTATCACGAGGTTTCGCTTATAACGAGGTACACTAGATGTCGCATGAAATTTCTATTGAACTATAACACCTCTATAACTAGTCATACAATTTTTGCACAAGATGGATGTGGCATTACATTGACCAAATTTAAAACAATTTAAACACTGTACCACGGGGTATATACAGGGTGTCCCGAAAAGATTGGCCATAAATTATATCACACATTCTGGGGTCAAAAATAGTTTGATTAAACCTGACTTACCTTAGTACAAATGTGCTCATAAAAAAAGTTACAGCCTTTGAAGCTACAAAATGAAAATCGATTTTTTTCAATATATCGAAAACTATTCGAGATTTTTTATTGAAAATGGACATGTATCATTCTTATGGCAGTAACATCTTAAAACAAAATTATAGTGAAATTTGTCCACCCCATAAAAATTTTATGGGGGTTTTGTTCCCTTAAACCCCCCATACTTTTGTATACGTTCCAATGAATTCATTATTGTGGTACCATTAGTTAAACACAACGTTTTTAAAACTTTTTTGCCTCTTAGTATTTTTTCAATAAGCCAGTTTTTATCGAGATGCAGCTTCTTTTTAAATATATTTACATAAAAATTTTATGGGGGTTTTGTCCCTTTAAACCCCCTAAATGTTTGTGTACGTTCCAATTACACTATTATTGTGGTACCATTAGTTAAACACAGTGTTTTTAAAACTTTGTTGCCTCTTAGTCTTTTTTGACAAACACCTTTTATCGAGATATGGCTTCTTTTTTAAAATATACCTAAAAATGTAAATTATAAATACATTTTCAGATTATTAACAGGTCTCTATAATCGTACTTAACCATATACAAATATGTGGTGGATTCGACAAATATTCAAAATAGGTCGATAAACACTGGCTTATCAAAAAAGTACTAAGAGGCAAAAAAGTTTTAAAAACATTTTGGTTAACTAATGGTGTCACAATAATAATTTAATTGGAACGTACACATAAGTTTGGGGGGTTTAAAGGAACAAAACCCCCTTAAAATTTTTATGGGGTGCACAAATTTCACTTTAATTTTTTTTTAAGATGTTGCTGCCATAAGAATGCCACATGTCCATTTTCAATGAAAAATCTCGAAGGGTTTTCGATATATGAAAAAAAATCGATTTTCATTTTGTAATTTCAAAGAGCTGTAACTTTTTTTGTGTGCACTATTGTATATAGATAAGTGAGGTTCAATCAACATATTTTTGACCCCAGAATCTATGGTATAATTTATGACCATTCTTTTCGGGACACCCTGTATATTGTTCAACTTAAAACCTTACCAAATCTAGTGTAATATATGGAGGAGTGATATTTCCTTCGAATGTTAAAATTACCATTTTTCTAGGAACAGAAACAACCTCATTATCCGAATCGATAATTTTTCTTTTCATACTTCTTACCTCGGTAATTTTTTGATCAGAAATAATATTATCAATCATACATTTTTCGTCTAAGAATGTGTCAACTTGTCTTATGATTCCTTTCCTGTGATTAAAGAAATTAGGAATATACTCAATAAATTTATTAGAAGTAATTATATCGTAATTATTTAGACTATTTGCACATGTGTGAGTTTTAAAAATAACTTTAACTTTGTTTCTGCCTACCAATTTAATATCAATAAAATCATTTTTAAAACGCTAGTAATGAATAATGACCTACTCGAACTAGTGATAATGTTTTAATATTCGGATCGATAGATTCAACCAATACAAAATACGAGCCTGTATCGGATGATTTGTACCTATTATTTAGATCGAAACGAGGATTTACAGTATCCATGTTTTCATTTTTATCTTTATCAGATGGTGGCTTTTCGCCACCCGTAGAATCACTCATTTTAAAATATAAAGAACAATCCTACCTTTGTTTAGTAGTTTTAACTATCGAAACAACTTAACTTGGTTTACTTTTTTGTGGAACCTATTAATGAACACTTAACGATGTGTACACTATCTGTACACTGCAGCACACGACTCCAGTTTTGTCTCATCTACAGTGTCTGCCGTTGTCCTTTCTTAGTAAAAAGTGTTGTATTTTTCGGTATGTTATGTTTGTGGTTCCGGTACAAAATTTGGAATAGATTTTTCGATAACTTTAATTTGTCCAAAGGTTGGAAGTTTTATTCCATTGTTGGCCATATTAAGGTACTAGTTCACTTTAGAAGACCAAAAATAAGCAAATTTTAAAGAATTTTTTCTCAGAAACTTTATTAAAAATGAACATAAAACTTTTTACATATTAATATCTAACTCCTAGAGAATACAAAAAATATATCTTTTTTCATTTATACACATACACTAATATTGTAGATGGCGCTAAAGTCGAGGCTTCGAAAAAAAGTAGTTCCGATGGCGGACAGTTAATCTCAGGATTGGGATCTCTGACACAAAAAAATGGTATGGCATTTGAAAAAGGAAGGTTTCTTACGTGACAATTTACCACCTTTAGTAAAAAATAAAAAAAAAAAATTGCGGAAATTTGAAAAATTTTTGTGAAAAAATTGCCCGTTTTTATTCAGTTTTTCATGGTTAAAAAATATTTATTTTTTATTTTTTGGTCAAATTGTGGTAAATTGTCACGTAAGAAACGTTCCTTTTTTTAAATGCAATTCGATTTTTTTGTTTCAGATATCCCAATGCTGAGATTAACTGTCCGCCATCATTTTTCGAGGCCTCTACTTTTGCGCCCTCTACAATATTAGTGTACGTGCATAAATGAAAAAGATATGTTTTTGTAATCTCTAAGAGTTAGATATTCATATGTAAGTTTTATGTTTTTTTTTCTTGGTTTTCTTGACTGTGGACTTAATCCATTAGCCGAACTTATTTTGCTCTAGCGACATATGTTTATAAATATTGACTATATTTTATATCATACTATCTACAGTGATAACAATGATTTACACTTCAATATTTATTTCCATTTGAAGTTATTTTTAATTACTATGTGCTATATAATCCTGTATATAATTATTTTTTGTTGTTTATTATTATTTTTTTATTTTTTTTTTATTTTTTTTTATTTTTTTATTTTTTTTCATTTTTTTTTATTTTAATATATATTTTTTTTATTTAGGTACTTATTTATTTTTTTGTATTCTTTTTTTTTATTTATTTTTTTTTATTTTTTTTTTAATTATTTATTATATTATTTTTTAACGATTAAAGGAATTAACGAGGAACACAGTTGCTCAGGGGTCTTTCAGAGCAAAAGACACGAACATGACCAGACCACGGAAAATATAGGTACACAATTGGGTTAAACAAAGGAATCTTAAATATAGGTTTTCACAATTTTAGTTTAATATTAAGAATGTGTCTAATTAGGATCTCATATGTATTTATATTTTGACTGACAATAAGTGATTGTAAATTGAAAGGTTTTTGTATGTTACTACAGTTAACAATTTGATCAATAAAATTATTAATTTCCTGTTTTTTAATTTTACAATTTAATATCATATGTTCCGCTGATCCTAATTCTCCACATTCACAAGAATTTGTTTCCGCTAATCCTATTTTATTTTTATGTTCAGGAACTAAGGAATGTCCAAATCTAAGTCTACACATATAAGAAATAAGTATCTTTTTTCCTTGATAATTATTAAACCAGCATTTAGTTGGAATATCTGGTTGAATACTTTTATAAAATTGCCCTTTATTAGATTTGTTGTACCATTCTTTCCAATTCTTGACCATGGTATTTTTAATATGCGCGAATAAATCATTTAAAGTTAGTTTATAATAGCCATTAGGTTCTTTTTCGGTGGCATTCTTGGCTAATCCATCTACAATTTCATTATTTTGAATATTACAGTGTGCCTTTACCCAACAAAATGCGATTTGCGTATCTTTGGATTTGAGGTCAATAAAATTTTTTATAATGTCTATAAAAATATAGTTCATACCATCTTGCCAATTTCCCAATTTAAGGAGAACACTTTTACTATCTGTAATTATTACAAATTTATTGTCTTTGTTGTCTGCAATTCTAGCAATATATTGCATTGCCCTCCATATTGCAATTAATTCTGCTGTAAATGTTGTAGTATTTTCGTCAAGTCTTATTTCTTCTTTATACTTCGTTCTAGGGTCCCATATAGCGGCAGCTACTTTACATTCAAGTTTTGAGGCATCTGTATAAATTTGATGATACTGCGGGAAGAGTATTACTATATCCCCATTAAACATAATATTTCTGAGCTTTACTGGATATATTGAATAATTTCTGAGATAATGTGGTTGAATAGTAGGAATATTTTTTAGGTATAGTTCAAAATTTGGTGACCTTCGTGATATATATAATTTATTTTTAATTTGTCTTAAGTTGTTATAACTATGAACAAATAGTAACGTTTGTTTCTTTTTCCAATATTCACAGGTGAGATCGTGTAAGAATAATGTATGGCACTTATCCCCTATTGAACTCTCTTTGGCAACCATTTTAATTATAAACTTTTCAGTAAGAGTTTGTCGTCTTATATTTAGAGGAGGTTCATTGCACTCTACACTTAAATTGGATGTTGGTGTACTTCTCAGTGCTCCTATACATAATCGAAGACATTTGTTTGCTAGCACGTCTATTTTTTTCAGGTGTGTTTTGGCTGCTTGATTGTAGAATATGCATCCATAGTCCAAAATTGCTCTAATGTAAGATCTATACATGAGTAGTGATATATTTGCATCTGCTCCCCAGGTTGTATAGCTTATTGCACGTAATGCGTTATATCCTTTTTCAGCTCGTGTAATTAGGTACTCAATGTGCTCTTTCCAATTCATTTTTCTATCAAGTATAACACCCAAATATTTAATTTTAGATTGAATTGGGAACTGTTCGTTTTGTATTTTTGTGAACGTTGGAAGTTTTTGTTTCCTAGAAAATATACAAACTTGTGTTTTCTTTACCGATATAGATAGCCCTATTTCGTACAAATCCTCACATAAACGATTATATATGTCATTTATTTTTTTACAACCCTTGTCGACATCTTTTTGATCGACATATATACAGATATCATCAGCGAACTGTAATATTTTGCCTTCATTACTACTTATTATATCTTTCCCTAAGTCTACCGTGTAAATAGCGTACAATAATGGGCTTAATATACTTCCTTGTGGTATACCATTATTTGCAATTCTAGGGCCTATTAACTTGTTGTTAATTTGCAAATAGAGAATTCTGTTACAGTATAGTTTGTATATTTTCCAACAAAAGTTATCTGGTAATCCTATTTTCTTCATTTGTTGACATAGAATTGTGAAGTTAACATTATCATAGGCATTTTCTACGTCTATAAATGTAGCTACAAGCGATTTATTGTTTGAGAATGAATTATATACATGTAGTACTAAGTGTGTTAAGTTTTCCATTGTAGAATGCGATTTTCTAAACCCAAATTGTGTTGGGGACAATTTTTTATTAGTTTCTAACCAAAATTCTAACCTGTTTTTAATCATTCTTTCTAATGTTTTTAAAATGCATGATGCTAATGATATTCCTCTGTAGGAGTCTGCACAATCAGCAGATTTATGTGGTTTAAGTACTGGTACTACAATATATTCTTTCCATGAGCTGGGTATACACATGCTGACCCATATTTGATTTATTATTTTTAGTAAGTGTAGTTGTTTATTGATAGGTAGATTATATAACATACTATAATGGATGTTGTCCATTCCTGGGGCTGAATTTTCTTTGTTTCTTAAACAATTTTTAAATTCTTCAAAGTTAAATTCTTGAGTAAGGAATATGCTTCCTTCATTTGATTGATTTATTGTAGTGTCCAATGTATGACTAAATCCTTGCTCAGCTGTCCATGGCTTGGCAATTTTGTTAAAAAATCCTTCAGTCCAATCGTTTTCATTTATTGGATTCTTCGGAGGGTTATAGGCATTTTTTAGTTTTCTTATCTCATTCCATACTGTTTTAATTGATGTATTTTTATTTAAACTGTTACATAGGGTTTTCCATGAGGCTCTTTTACTATTCAAAATAATTCTTTTTTTACAAGCTTCTGCTTGTTGATATTTTAGATAATTTTCATGATTTGATACTCTTTTGAACTGTAAAAAAGCCTCTTTTTGTTGTTTTATTGCTAACTTACATTCATTGTTCCACCAGGATTTATTAAATTTTGAATTGGTCACTTTTCTCTTCTCTGGAATACTGCTTCTAATAGATGCATTTAATGATTCATAAAAGATTTGATATTCTTGCTCAATATTTTCAGATATATCGTCTGAATTCTCGTTATTTAACAAATAAGAGAAAAGTGTCCAATCCGCTTTTTTCATATCCCATTTTGTCCTAAATCTATTTATATCATTATTATCACTATAGCCAGTTGTTTTAATATTGTCATTACTAAGATTATTATTATCATTTATATTATTATTTATCATTTCCATGATAATTGGATAATGATCTGAACCTAAGCTTATTGTTTCTGTGCGCCAATTAAATAGGTAATATATATCTCTAGAGCATATTGATAAATCTATAGCCGATTTATTTTTTTTTGTTGTTCCCCGAATTAATGTTTCGGATCCATCATTTAAAAAATTAAGTCCACATTCTTCCATTGCTTCATATAAATTAATTCCTTCACGATCATTTATATCACATCCCCACACTTCATTGTGGCAATTAAAGTCACCACCAACTAGGAAAGGCTTACTTAAGCTATTGAAAAATTTTACCCATTCATTTTTTGATATACCTAATTTAGGTTTCACATATATGGAGTATAAATACATGACTCTGTTTTTTAAATTAATCTGTAGTGCAATACACATAACATTATTTATATTATAGAAATTTAAATTATTTTGATAATTAATGTTTTTCCGGAGTAAAATTGCAATTCCTCCATACCCGTCTAATCGATCCTCGCGAAAAACATTATAATGTGAAAATGAAATATTTAATTTTGGTGTTAGCCACGTTTCACTTAATAGTATAGCTAAAAATTTGTTTTCATTTACGAATTTTTCAAAATGTCCCTTATTATGTATTACAGATCGTGAATTCCATTGTAAAATTTTTCTACTTGTTAGTTCCATTGAAAATTTGTTCAAGATTCGATTTAAATTCTTCCAAAACTTGTTTATTTTTTAATATTATTGAATTTTTTTCTAAAATGCTTTTAATTAATACTAATATAGTTTCACTAATATTTTTATTTGGATTTTTAGTTTGTTCTACCGTTTTATTGTGATACATTGGGATGTTTTTGGGTACTAGTAGAGACGGAAACGAAGAAGTGCCAGGAGTTTCTAAAATATTTTTATGTTCTTCCATGTATGGATACACTGATTTAGTTTGCGTACCTTCATTCCACTTTCTTTTAGTAGTTATTGTGTATTTGTTTCCTGAATTTGAGGATTGTATGGCTGCCGTGTAACTGTTGGTATATTTTATTTTAGCTTCCTCAAATGGTAAATTTTCATTTACCATTAAATACTTAATACCTTTCTGTTTTGCAAATTCGGGGTATTTTTCTCTTTCCAGTGCAGAGTGGTTTCCTAAGCAAAATACACACTTTGTTTCGGTTAATTCACATTCTATCAAATCATGTTCTTGTCCGCATTTTCCACATCTTTTCTTGCCTCTACACTGTGTTGAGCTGTGGCCATACCTAAGACAATTTACACATTGTATCACTCTTGGTATATACGGTTCTACTTGATAAACCATCTTCTCTATGATTACCTGTTGTGGTATCATTTGGCCCCTGAACGTCACTACTATAGTACCCGTCTCTACCCGTTCATCATTTACTTTTCTAAGCATTCTTTTAACATTTAAAACTTTAAAATTTCCATATCTAGGTACAATAATGTTTTTTAATTCAGTTTCAGTTATTTCTTTATCAACACCTTTTATTACTCCGCTTTTTTGTACAAAAAAGTTTGGAATGTATAAGTCGTATTTTTTCTCTATTAAATTTTTACTCTCTACTAGAATGTTCGCGCTCTCATAGGAATTGCATTCTATTCTGACCTTATTTCTACCAATAATATTAATGTTCACTATACTATCTTTAATTGAGGGTTCAGCATGCAAAATCATACGCGCAGTCGCAATGCGATGCAACTTCCCAATGTTTCCATCGGTATTCTGCAAAAATACAAAATATGGACCTTGGTCTCCGCGATTATATTTATTTTTCGGTTGTGAAATTACTGACTGGCCTATTTTATTAATATTGTTGTCGCTTACCTGATTGCTCGAAAAAAGTTGTTGTTATTTGTTTTTACTACTACCTGTGGCTGTGGAATTTGTTGATTTTGACTTGCAATTGTATTTGTGGTTTGTTTTTCATATTCGTCTAGTTCTTTCTGTCGGGGGGTTCTTTGCCATTAACTCTCGCCATTTCTCAAAAATTTAACACTGGAAACACTATACGGACCGATTACACAGAGAGATGTATACACTTCAACTGTTGAAATCGAACTGAGTTTAATGTTCATTTTTAATAAAAATTGTGAGAAAAAAATTCTTAAAAAAATAATTATTTTTGGTCTTCTAAAGTGTACTAGTACCTTAAATGATAAGGGAAAAATTATTTTTTCTTTTTAGTGTCTAACTTAAAGTAAATATTAATAAAATTGTATTTTTCAAAAGATTTTTTTAAATTTTTATTTTCATAAATTTACTAATTATTATTTTTTAATGATTATAATTTCCAATTGTGTAGTATGATTTTTCATCAAGTGTTTAATTATTTCTAAAAAATCTACTCACACTATTATACTGAGAATAAATTATAGTATTTTGTCTCTGTTGAATTACGAGTTTTCTAATTTTGACAACTGTCACATTTAGTAAGATAAACCAAAATAAACGTATTAGTTCTGCATCGGTAGAAGAAATTAACAAAGATTACAGCAAATCGCATCTCCTACTCGTTGACAATATGTTTTCAGTAATTGTGTTTTCCATGTTCAAATCTTTAATTCATTTTGATTTTTATGATATAAAAATACATGCTCACTTCGTTTGTCGATTTTAAAATGAATTAAAAATAATCACGAATTTTTGTAATATAATTATAATAAAATAAATGTTATAGAATACTAGAAATTTGTGTGTGATCATGAAATAGTCTTTCGAATATCACACGATAGTAAGAATAAATAAGAAAATAATGATCCAGTTTGTTTCTGGAACTTGTTCCCATTCGAGAATAGTCTCTCGAGCCCTGCGGACTCTCGTGTCTGCCGGGCAAAAAGTTTTTGAAAAATTGTCACATTATTTGTCATTTACTCTCACTATCTTGTGATATTAATACTGATAATCTTTTACTGGTGGCCTTAGAAAAAAATACATTTTGAATATTTTTATAGGCACCCTAATTAACGAGGCTACCAAAAGACAGCAAAGAAAACTGGAAGATGAAAACCGCGAATTTAAAGTGGACTGGACCGAGAATTTTGCGTTTGTTCAAAACTTGAATGGACTTCCGACATGTCTTATTTGTAAGGAAAAATTCGCACATAACAAGAAGTCAAATTTAGAAACGCGCTATACAAGAAAGCACCTGTCATTTAGCACAATATCCTACCAGTGATGCAAGGAAGAAAGAAGTTGAGGAACTTCAGAAGAGTTACGAGTCGTCAACTTCTGTGTTTAATAACTGGATGCAATCTGCCAGCAATATTAATATGGCAAGTTTTTTTTAGCCAAGAAATTGTTAAGAGAGGGAAACCATACGCAGACGGCGAATGCATAGAAAGTTATTTTATAAATGCATCTGAAGAGCTATTTCAGGATTTTAAAAACAAAGCAGATATTCTGAAAAGAAATAAAGACTTACCGTCGTATTCCAAAACCATTAAAGATAGAAGCATTAAAATGTGTTCGAATATAACTGCCCAGGCCCAGCATATCGAAGATCTTTTGTGAAAGTCAAAGTCAAAGTTGACAGAGTCTTTGATACAGTGCAAGTTTCACGTTTTGTAAGATTTGTGAAAAACCACGAACCGGAATTCAAGAATATATTTGCAAATAGTCAAATACATGCGGTTTTGTGATTTTTGTTTTTTCCTATTTTACATTTCCTGATTATTTTAAGGTATTTTTGAGTTGCACAAGTATACCGGGATTATAGATTCATAAATTTGTTCATGTGACTATTTGATTTGTTGATTAATTTATTAATTGGAATTTGGATTGAGTTATGACATAAATAATTTACTCTACTGTGAATAGGTATGTGTTTTGAGGATTGAGTTTTTATGTGAACTTTTTTAGTTAATGCTAGATGATAATACAGAGTAGCAGGTAAAATTAATGTACAATTTGTTCTAGAATTTGCCTATTGTAATTTTGATTACTGGTAAATACATTTGAGTTTATAATTGCTCAACTTTAATTATTGAATTGCTATTGAAGTCTGATTTATATAAAAGGTAATTAATTTATTCTTTATTGAAAATTCCAAACTTGAACTGTGAAATCAGCAGAAGTTAAACAATTGGACAAGAAACGATCATTGATTTTAAAAAGATTAGATAGCTTTGTAGAATTTATAGAACTGGTTGAATCTATTAGTGACTTAACTGAACATAGGATTGCTGAAATAGAATGAAATGTTCAAGATATAGAAGATAATAGAAAATAATTAAACTGTGTTCAGGAATCAATATAATGGAATTGTGGTGACGCTAACGATATCATCGATGAGTGTAGATAGAGAAAGAATTTTGATCATATTTACCGTAAATATATGTCAATTGCAAAATGTATGTATGCAAAAAAGTGGTATTGCGAGTCAGGTGTTTTTAGTTCTAACACTAAGTTGGAACAAAAGGAAACTGCACAAGGAGCTTGTGGACGGGTAGGTGTTAGATTGCCTCCAATTAAACTCCCTATTTTTAATGCAGATTATTTAAAGTGGTTCGTTAAAGATACACTAGAGGCTTTAATTCATAATAATAAAACTAAAATATTCAATAATACCATTACTTTAATGGTCAAGTTTAGCAGATGAAACTATAAATAATTATTCAGAATTGAGATTTTTCTACACAAAATTATATTTATGCATGGGAAACTTTATGTAATAGATATAATAATAAACTAATGTTAGTTCATAATCATATGAAGGTTCTTCTTAATATTCAAAATCTAGGAAAGGAATCTACAAGTGGTATAAGAAGTGTAATACAATAAAGATAGTCTAGAGTTGTACTGTGGTACATTGGGATGCAATAATTAGTTATATAATTTGATGAAAATCGAACAAAGATACTTCCCGTGAACGAGAACTGATTAAGGGTGATAAAAATATGCCGCAATTAGAGGAAAAACAATAACGTCGTTGAAGTATTTCTTTGAGTGTACATGGTAAGAGACTTAGTGTGTGTCGTACTTATTTTCTTGACATCCTAAATATTTCACATGAACCAAAAGGGGTTTTTTCAAAATTTTCTTACCAAGGGGTAAACATGAACCCCTAACAAAATAGCTGCATATATGAGAAACAATATCAGAAAACAGATACAGAAGTATCCATGTATAGAATCACATTACTACAGGAATATATCCCAGAGAATGTATTTGGACAGCCATTTTATATTCTATGAGGATTGAGTAAAACGGCAAATTCCTAACGCACATATTCCTAAGCAGTGGTTATATAATGAAATTTTCAATTATGAATTTAATTTATCGTTCAAAGAGCCATGGAATGATACATGTGACACAAGTGATGGGTATGTTATCAAACTCAAAGAGTCTAATCCTTTGAAGAACGCCTTGAATTACAAACTAACTATGACTCATATTTTTGATGCAGATCAGCGATATAAACTAAAGCGACAGGATAAAGGGACTTCTGAAATCGAAGCGAACACCAAAATACTTTCGGCGGATTTACAAAAATGTTTACCCACCCACTCCTCTACTGACGAATGCTCAGAGCTGCTATTCTCTAAAGCTATGGACTTTAAATTATACTGTCTACGATGCAGTAGAGAAATTAGGAGATTGTTTCACCTGGGATGAATCTACAGTCGAAAGTGGTGGAAATGAAATGGCTTCATGCATTCTGAAATACATTAATTTACATGTAAAAGAATCAGTATAAAAAATTGTTATCTGAATTGACAACCATGCATCACAAAATAGAAATTTCCAGATGATTATGAGCTATCTTTATGGAGGTGGATACACTCATGCACGAATAGAAAGACAAAAGAACGCTACCAGCCAATTTTCTTTAATAACTCAATGGGATCGGAAACAAATTTTCAGACTTTGTGACAATAAATTGAAGGTAGCGTAAATGGAAACCATGGACTTAAAGAATTTTACTCTACCCCGCAAAGGGAAAAGTATTGGTTATTCTAATGAAGTTGTTCTCAATGCCAATTTAATTCTGAAACCGATGAGAGACACTTAAACATATTTCGACTAAAAAATGTAACGATTTGCGGAACTTACAATGCGTACCTAAAAGATTCCATAAATACTTTAAAAATCTTCCACATGGTAACCTCAAGGAAGACGACTAAAAATACAATGATTTCTATCATTAACACTTATTTTAAAAAATAAATATTTTCAGTGTCTGTTTGCGTTTTATTATTTGGAATTTATATAATGCTATTCATACTTTGCATTGTTCTACTCTGAGTTTTTAAATAATAGTATTTAGTCAATCGCATCTACAGATTAGTAGTAGAGAAACAGTATTAAGTCACAACATATAGTGTAAAGTCACATAATATTAAGTCCATTGCTAGAACCAAAGAGTATGAAGTGACATATGTATGTAAAACTATTTAAATAAATTAAAGTAAGATGTTAGGTATTACCAGATTTGTTTATCTTTAAAAAACGTAACCTGGAAAATAATATCCCATGCACTCCTATTTATAATAGAAATCGGTTTGAGAGATATCATTTTTCAAAATCTTCAAATTGCTCTCCTGTAAAATTAAAAATACAGGTGTTGGAAAACCAACCATAGAATTATAAATGTCTAAATATTTATATTGTCAAAGGCCACTTCCAAAACTTCCGGTCCCTCAAAATAATCACATTTCCACTTACTTCCGAAACATCACTTCCACTCTCTCCAAAAAGTTGGCAGCAAGTAACGCCACGCAACTCTCTCACTCTCAGAAATTTTCACCGTTTTGTAAGTTAATTTCTCGTCTAATAGTAAATTTTTCATTCTCTCTCGTTTAAAATATTACAAGAGCAAAGTAGTTTTATCAAGTTAAGTGTTTTTTCATAATTTTCATCTTTACAAATAAATTAGTACATCAAATAAAATTCAGTGCAGTGTATAATTTCACCTCCACAAGAAAAGAAAACAGAACCAGTCGCCAACACACCGCAAAATCCTGTAAACTGTAAGTACGTACAATACTTTACTCAAATTCGACAGGTCGTCACGAGGGTTTGACGCTCTAAGAGGAAATTAGTGGCACAACCCCGTTAGTTTTTCCCCTATTTGGTCCTTCATCGCTGGATTCCTTTATGGTTATTTATCGCTAGATCTCTTGTGGAAGGTGAAATCTCAAGAATAGAAAAAACTTTATCGAAAACGCCAAGCTGCCAGAGCCTACCCTGTTCCTTCTCCTTGTGACAGCATTAGCTGTGTTAGTTTGCATCCAGAACTACTCACGGAACAGTTCTCAGCGAGGCATTTTCTGTTTCGCTTCTACTACCGTAAGCGGCGTATCTCTCTCCCTCTCTGCTACGCCGAGATTGAAGACATAAGTCTGAAGCAGTCTGAAGTTAGTTAAAGTGTGACGTGAAGTGTTGAAATTTGTTTTGATTGAAAAGTCAAAGTCAGGTTAAGGTTAACATTTGAAGTCAATAATTATTCTTTTTTAGTGTTTATTCCTTGATTAATTTAAAATAATACAATCTTATTATGGCTCTGGACACTCTGAAGAATGAAAGAAGAGTACTGAAGGGAAATATTACGAGAGTTGCCAATTGGTTCACTCCGAATAAAGATACAGTTCTTGATATTTTTCATTTTGAGAATAGGGAAACGCAACTCAAGCAATATTTTGAACAATACGAAAATATTCAATATCAGATCGAATGCTTATCGACTACTGATGAATCAAAAGAGAGGGAGGAGGTTGAATTAAAATATTTTAATACTCTAGCAGGCATTCAAAGGAAAATCGATCAATCCAAAGTAAGTTCTCTCAATTCTCCCAATCTTCCGAAATCTCATTCAATCAAGTTATTCGATATTTCAATAAAAATTTTCAAAGGAGAGTTCTCCGACTATCAATCATTCATTCAACTCTTCAGTACTCTAGTTATTGAAAATCCAGAACTAAACGATTTGCAAAGATTGATATATTTAAAAAGTTATGTTAGAGGTGAACCTCTGGAATTAATTAAAAGTTTAGAGGTCATTGATACAAACTTCCTCATTGCTCTTAATACGTTAAAGGAACGGTATGATAATAAAGCACGCATCGTAAGTAATTTAATTAAACGATTATTGAAGATTCCATCTCTGGTTAAATGCTCACCACAAGCGCTCAGAAACTTTCTCACTAGTATAAAACAAACTATTCAATCTCTTAGTAATATGGAGATTCCAGTTAAACATTGGGATCTCATTTTAATCGAACTAATTTTAGACGAAGTTGACTATAATACCCATAAAGCCTTTGAGTATGAACTTGGTCCAAAAAAATACCTACATTAGCCCAGTTTTTCGAATTTTTAGAGAAAAGATGTGAAATACTTGAAAAATTGCAAAGCTCAACTACTCCTACTCAAAACTCTAACCGTAATTCCTCTACACGTACCACACATCTCTCTAATGTTGAAACGAATGCAAATAATTTAAAATGTTTGTTTTGCTCTCAACCTCATAAACTTTATAATTGTAATGGCTTTAAAGGCTTATCATATCCAGAAAAAGTTGCATTTGTAAACACAAACAAGCTATGTAGAAATTGTTTAGGGACAAGGCATTTTATTGCAAATTGTGGTTCGCATTCAACTTGTTCTGTCTGTCATGGAAGACATCACTCGTTCCTTCACCGGGACAAGCATGTACAACATTCCACTTCTACACAAAGACCTTTCTCTTCAGAATCTCATATTGGTAGAAACGGTAACCACACTCTCAATGGGAATTCTCAACGTGTTAGTTCTAATACGCAAATCTTATCCGTTAATGGTGAAGCTACTTCTACTTACACTAATAGAGATATTACTCGATCTAATAATCATCATATGTCTCAACACAATCCTCTGGTTAGTCAACCTTGTACTTCAATCTGAAGTTCAAGGTCCCTCCCATTCTCCTACATTAGTTTCACAAGGGGCAACTCAGTCATTCTCTGCTCTTTCACTCACTAATGAAGTGGTATTGGCTACTGCTCTTGTAACACTTATAGACAAAGACAAAAATTTGGTTCATGCCCGAGCACTTCTTGATAACGGTAGTCAGACAAGCTTTGTAACCCAAGAACTTGTAAATAGGCTAGGACTTCATTCCTATGATAGAAAATTAAAAATTTCTACCTTATCCCAAACTTGTTCCACTTCCAACAAGATGATAGATCTCAAAATATATCCCATTAGGACAATGCATAATAGATTCAACGTGTCATGTGCTGTACTACCAAATATAACTTGTAAATTGCCTCAGGTAAAGACAGATAGGTCTAGTTTAAACATACCCCTGAATATAAAACTTGCTGATTGCTCATTTTCAGTTCCTGGTAAAATTGATATATTATTAGGTAATGACATATATTGTGGTTTGTTAACAGATGGGTTAATAAAACTTGGTAATGGCCCAGTACTGCAAAATACTTATCTTGGATATGTTTTCAAGGAAGACTACCTTCCAGCCCCAAACATAATACTCATTTACAAGTATCTAACTCTTACTTTTCAACTCAGGTGTTTTTCGGCATTAATTCACCGAATGATAGTGAATCTCTAGACGCTCTGATTAAAAAGTTTTGGGAGGTTGAAGAACTCCCAGAAAGGCCCATGCTCACTCAGGATGATGAACTTGCTGAACACATCTTTCAAACCACCACACAATTATTGCCTGAAGGTAGGTTCCAAGTAAATCTGCCATTCCGATCTTCTACAGATCCTAAGAGATTGGGAAGTTCCTTTTATTCTGCCCTACAGAGGTTCTATAATCTTGAAAGGAAACTCATAAAAAATGATCTGGTTTACAATCAGTATAAGGATTTTATATAAGAATATCTCTCTCTTGGCCATGCAACTATCGTACCCCTCACTCTTACAAACCCATCGTCCGACAACAAATACTTTATTCCACACCATTGCATTATTCGTGAGGAAAAGCTCACAAATAAACTACGTGTTGTGTTTGCTCTATGAAAATCAGCTCAGGTGTCTCACTAAATGATATAATGTTAAAAGGGTATAAAACTCAACCTGAACTGATTGATACTCTAATAAATTTTAGAACATTTTTGTATGTTTTTACCTCTGATTTAAGACACATGTACAGGCAAATCCTCATAAATCACTCTCAAAGATATTTACTAAACATTCTTTGGCGAAACTCCCCCCAAGAGGATTTGCAATGCATCCAGTTAAATACCGTGACATATGGTACTAATTGTGGTAATTTTCTCAGTTGTAGGTGCTTACTAGAATTAACTCGTACTCATCAGGCTTCGTATCCTCTAGCAAGTGATGCTCTCCTCAATGCATGTTATGTAGATGACATGTTGTATGGCGCTGATGACCCAACAACTCTCTCAAGGGCTTACCTTGAAATAACAGAATTATTGGACAAGGTAGGTATATCAGCCCACAAATGGTGATCTAATTCTCAAAGTTTCTTAGAGAACGTCTCTTCCGGTTCTCATGACTCAAACTATGTCATAGCCCCTGAAAATGGTAAGAATAAGGTATTAGGCCTCTATTGGAATGCCAACTCAGATGAATTCTCAATTTCTCTACCTCAACTCTCACCAGAATCTCTCATCAAAACCACATATACCAAAAGAGAAGTACTCTCACTAATTGCTCAAATTTTTGACCCTGAAGGTCTGATCGCTCCAGTGGTAGTTGTTGCAAAATTATTAATGAGAAAAATTTGGGTTTCAAAAATTGGTTGGGATGACTATCTTTACTCAGACATTTTGGAAGAATGGCTCAAATTCATTCATGGTCTATCATACTTGCAGTCTCTAAAAATACCTAGATGCCTATTTTTAAAAATAAGAATACTCGAAAAAATGAAATCCATACCTTCTCAGATTCTAGTATTCATGCATATGCTGCATGTGTGTACCTTCGTGTTATTTATGACTCCAACACCTCCTCTTGTGCTCTTATAGCCTCCAAAAGTAGGGTGTCACCACTCAAAACTGTTAGTCTTCCCAGACTCGAACTTATGGGTGCTGTTATATGCTCAAAACTTACTGAACGAATTGTTACCACCCTTAAAGTTAGAATTCCTCACATTGCTTCCATAAATTTATGGAGTGACTCAGAGATTGTTCTTGCTTGGCTGAGATCACCTCCATCCCGTTGGACTCCCTTTGTTGCAAATAGAGTTGTAACTATACAACAAAACTCAGAATTTATTTGGAGATATGTTAAATCGAAGGAAAATCCTGCAGACATCTTGTCTCGAGGTATATCACCGTCCGAACTCCCAAACTCCACTCTGTGGTTTAATGGTCCAAAGTTTCTTTCTGAAATTAATTTAGATCTTTCTCTCCTCAACTTGAGAAAAAAAATTGCTCATGTTCCAGAAGAGAGAAAATCTCAGATTGTATATCATACTCAAGCCTCTACCTCATTTCTAGACAAGCTTATTCAACGATTCTCTTCATTCACAACCCTACAACGAGTAATTGCCTATTGTTTACGATTCGCTCATAATGCTAGAAACCCGTCAGAAAAATTCTCCAGTAACCGTTCAGTGAATGAACTTAAGTCAGCTGAACTCATGATTGTTAAACTTATTCAAGCCAATTCATTTTCTCAAGAAATTTCTCTTCTCGAGGCTAAAACTGCAATTCCAACAAGATCTCTGTTGTCTATGAACCCTTTTCTGGACGAACATGGATTGTTAAGAGTCGGTGGTAGGTTAAAGTATACCTCTGTACCATTTGACCAAAAGTACCCTCTCCTCTTGCCCTCAAAAGACTTTCTAGTGAAACTCATGTTAAAAAGAGAGCATATTAGATTATGTCATGCTGGTCCACAATGTACACTCTCCAACTTCAGGTTGAAATATTGGCCACTTGATGCTCTGCGTGGGATCAAGAGAATCATCCATAACTGTAAAACGTGCTTTAGATTTAAGGCTCAACCAGCTTCTCAATTAATGGCAGACTTGCCGAAAGAGCGTCTAGTGTGTTATCAACCATTCACAAATGTAGGAACAGACCTAGGTGGACCATACAATCTCAAAACCTCCAAACTTCGTAAGGCCCCCACAACCAAATGTTATATCGTTGTGTTTATCTGCATGGTCACTAGAGCCTGTCACCTTGAACTTGTCTCAAGTCTCAGTACAGAATCTTTTCTCCTCACCCTCAAACGTTTCATCAGTAGACGTGGCAATCCCTCTGTCATATTTTCTGATAATGCCACCAACTTTCTTGACTCAAAAAATCAGTTGAAGGAAGTTGCACAATTTTTAAAGGATAAGGATACACAATCTTCAATAAAGGATTTTTTGGCCTCTTTAGAGATCACTTGGAAATTTATTTCTCTTCACGCTCCTCACCATGGTGGAATCTGGGAAAGTGCAATTAAAAGTGCAAAGTACCATCTCCACAGGCTCATTGGCAACCTAACGCTCACTTTTGAAGAATTCTCCACGGTATTAACCCAAATAGAGGCTGTGCTCAATTCTCGTCCCCTCTGTGCCATGTCCAATCAGCCTGGAGATCTGTCAGCCCTTACACCTGTTCATTTTTTGATAGGCAAACCCCTCACTTCTTTTCCGGAGGTCGATATAAGTGAAATACCATCATCTACAAAACCGTCCCAAATGGCTCGTATCAAATAAGAACGTTCAGGTAGATGATCTTGTCCTTTTGAAGGAAGATAACACACCACCTTTATATTGGCAACTTGCTAGAGTGCTAGAGGTCTTCCATGGCAAAAATGACAAGGTCCGAATTGTTAAAATTAAGACTAGGGATGGAATTTTCACCCCTCCTATCACTAAATTGTGTCCATTGCCAGAAGAGCATTCTTCGTAAATATGTTGTAAATATCACCTTAAATATTTTATAGTGCTATGTTTTTATATTATATAAATTTTGTTAGGTTTAGCTTTTGCATCACTATGTAAGAAATGTTATATATTAATAGTTGTTTTATGTTTAGGTAATGGTTCTAGGTTAATAGCATTATAGAATCACCAATATATTAGCATAAGTGTTTGTTGAGTTAGCTTTTGCTCTTGCTTTATCGTTTATATCTCTACATGAATATACATATATTTTTTTCTCTCTCTTTTTGAAGCAATGCTTCAAAGCCCGGCAGTATGTTGGAAAACCAAGCATAAAATTATAAATGTCTAAATATTTATATTGTCAAAGGCCACTTCCAAAACTTCCGGTCCCTCAAAATAATCGCATTTCCACTTACTTCCGAAAAATCACTTCCACTCTCTCCAAAAAGTTGGAAGCAAGTAACGCCACGCAACTCTCTCACTCTCAGAAATTTTCACCGTTTTGTAAGTTAATTTCTCGTCTAATAGTAAATTTTTCATTCTCTCTCATTTAAAATATTACAAGAGCAAAGTAGTTTTATCAAGTTAAGTGTTTTTTCATAATTTTCATCTTTACAAATAAATTAGTGCATCAAATAAAATTCAGTGCAGTGTATAATTTCACCTCCACAAGAAAAGAAAACAGAACCAGTCGCCTACACACCGCAAAATCCTGTAAACTGTAAGTACGTACAATACTTTACTCAAATTCGACAGGTCGTCACGAGGGTTTGACGCTCTAAGAGGAAATTAGTGGCACAACCCCGTTAGTTTTTTTCCCTAACAGGACTTAATACCGTTTAGCTCTGAGGGCCAGATATTCAGTCTTGTTTTTTGATATTTCTGTTATTTTCTTATAGAGTACCTTTTTAAAGTTCAAAGGTAAGATTTTCTGATTGTACTGCAGACTGATTTATTTTAAATATACATGGAATACGTTGTAAATCATCTTCACTTTGAGAGATTAGTATTGCATCGTCTGCGTAGCAGATTATTTTAAGTTGTTTTTCTCCCATTTGGTATCCTTTTTAGTTCTTACTGTTTTTATTAATTCATCCATGATCAGGATGAACAATAAAGGACTCAAGGAATCCCCCTGTCTTATTCCATTGCCGGCTTAAATTGGGTCAGTTAGCTCATCTTCTACTTTTACTTTTATTGTGTTGTTCTGGTAAAGTTTTTATAATGTCAGTTAAAATACTCCGACGCGATTTATAAGTGCAGTTCAATATCTCATTTACCGGTAATCAATTTAAATTATAAATAACACGCCTCAATGTTTCAAACTTATTTGATCAACCCCCGTACTTCGTAGAAGAGATATGGAAGAAACAGGCAATTAACGTACATCCCATCAAATATTTATTGGACATTAATAAGTTATTTAAAAACATCAATATTTTACATTCTGCTTGGAAACTTGTTATCACTCGGACTGTCGGTGGGTGTGTATTACATGTAATGTAGAGATGAGAAATGCAGTTTAAGAAGTCTTTGAGTTATACCAGTGCTGTTGCAGCTAAATATTTGCGCTTTTACAGGATTATCATCATCCAAAATAAGAGCAAGACATATTCGTGTAATTTTTAAATGTCCTACAAAACAAAGATCACGTTTGTTTTGTAATAATTGAGGTGACACCGATTACGTAACACAAGTGCACCGGTTTTCAATAACGCGTCGTCAGCGGTTGAATATTATTCTTAAATTCACGGTCGAGCTGAAGTCAGCAGTAAAACATCAACACTTTCCGAGTTTATTTATACATACAGTCAAAGCATAGTGATTCATTCTGTTTCATTAGGTTATCAATTATCATTCGTGGTTCAGATACATTATTAGACAGCTAGACTTCGAACGCACCAACTAGTTACTGTGGCATTTAGAGTTGGTAAATAAATAAGTATTCAGTAAAAGTGTTTACTTCATCAACCCCTATCATAGGGGTTAACTACCCCGACTAACCTAGGATGGTCCTGAGGATGGAGTACCATCATACGCTGATTGAATTCGGATATTCAATCAACGATATTTGTTTAATATTTTACAACTTGTGCTGTGTGTGTGAAGTGTTTTATTTAATAATATACTGTCATTAGGACCTTTTGGCGACCATTTAAAAATGAGGAAAATATTAACCCAGAATCGAGTTGTGTTGAAAGCAGTTTAGAGTTTAAAAACAAAGACCTACATGTGCAGTGTCAACGTATTGTTTTGAACATATACGAGTGCTTAAAAAAAGAAAATGATCAAAACTCCGATAGAACTATTCTAAATAGAATAAGTGAACTTACCAAAATATCAGCATCGACAATTTATCGTATAGCGCTTTTCATCGATTGTCATTTGTTTCGAGCTTCTGTCATGTGTCACATAATATTAATATATCTACGTCATACGTCTTTGGTTTGTATTATTGTATATACCAATAACGTATGTCGTAGATATATTAATATTATGTGACACATGACAGAAGCTCGAAACAAATGACTGTGAATGAAAGGCCCTATTGTAAGGGGAGGAAACGTTATAAATCACGGTTTAAAACGAAAACGAACGAATCAGAAACTCAGAAAAATAGACGATGTCGATAAAAATATTATTCGAAAGACTGTGTATAATTTCTACAAGGAAAACAAGGTGCCTACATTACATATGATCCAGGATGCACTAAGAGAATATCCCAGTTATGCTTACAAATGTTTAGCAACATTGCGAAATATTTTGATAGACTGTGGGTTTAGATATAAGAAAATAAATGTCAGAATGGTAATAATGGAGTCGCAGCGAATATTCAAACTTAGGCAGAAATATTTGCACAAAATCAAAGAATATCGACAGTCTAACAGATTAATAATGTATCTAGACGAGACCTGGTTTGACACACATGACGTCGTTAATTATGGTTGGGTAGATAACTCTCAGAGCTACAGTTTAAATACACCATGTTCAAGAGGGAAACGTATAATAATCTTGCATGCAGGTAGTGAACAGGGATTTGTAAGAAATGGATTGTTACTGTCTGCCAAAAACATCAACGAATCATCTACCGATTATCATGAAGACATGACCGCTCATTTGTTTGAAAAATGGTTTAAGGAACAACTTCGTTGTCAAAATACAAAATACTGTTTTGTATTTTGACAACGAAACCCGATTTGGGCTTCGAAACGTTAATAAATTAATTTTTTAGTAAAATTGTGGCTTATTTCCCATAGAAAATACTTAATCATAAAAACCAAGCCGCCGGACTATAAAAATTGAATTTTCTACGGTTTACTAGTACTTAGACATTGGAGAGTAAATTATTTAAACAATGAAACTCTGGGGGCAAACATACAAACTCTTTAATTTGATATAATTTCATTCTATTTGAGTATCCTATTATTCATTGACAGATATTTATGAAATTAAATTATTTTTGTTGCTAAATACTATGATATGTTGACAACTTTTTTTATACAATAGGTATGTACTTTACGACCATTAATTTATGTACATTAAAATTATCATTAGTCTGTTCCTCATTAATCTATAGTTGAATATAAAACTAAATGATGCGCCCATGTCTCGTAATACGATATATTCCTTTACTGTTTACCGTCAACCACTTGGTTTGGCGGCTTCAACTGACAATATAAAAACTATAGATGTTTCCGACAGTTTTAATTATTCCTAGAGGTACTTCTCTTGAGTATAACAAATGAACAACTAGTGGAGTCACTGAAGGTGGATATGAGCTATTACCTCCGATTTCGTTGAACCTCCATCGATTTGCATGAAAATTGGTGAGTGGTTAGAGAATATCTCAAGGAATAAAGATGACATGGTGCCAACTTGCGCTTTTACGCTGGGGATGGATGCCAGCCCTTCTCGGGGGTGAAAATTATTTTATTAAAATTAACCCCATAATTCGATAGAGGGACAAATTTCAAGCAAAATTTGTTATATAAAGTTATTAAAATAAATCAAAACTTTTTGAGTTATTAAAGATCAAAGATTTTAATTTTTCTTGAGAAAAATGCATGCTTTTAACCAATTTTTTATCAATAACTCAAAAAGTGTAAGTTTTTACAAAAAAGTTAATATTATCAAAATTAAAGCTAATAAAAAATGAAATAAACCCCTTACTAGAAAAACCTTTTAATGTTATCTAAAAGTGAGTTATAGGTAATTGAATGTATATTTTTTGGACAAGTAAAAAACTCTAAGTATTCAAGCTGAAATAACGGGAAATTGGAAGCATTTTATAACATAAACTTATTAAACATTTGTCAAAGTACTTAAAAATATCTATCAAATGAGCCTCCGAACATGTTGATAGCGTTAAAATTTATGCTCCAAAATTTTTTCAAAATTTATCTTTTAAAAATTTTTCCAAAAAATGGTATTGTTTTTTTTTATAACTCCGTTCGTGTTTACGATATCAGGTTCATCTAAAAACTGTTTGAAAGTCAATTCCAATTGCTATTTAAGCACGTTGAACCTAATTTTTTAAACCCTTACTTTTTTAAAAATAAAAGGTTAGATGACCACGGTTGCATGGTTCTCACAGCAAAATTTAAGATTTAAACGTTTCTATCTCGGTTATTTTTTACCCTATAGAAATAGTAAAACAGGTAAAATATTTGGCACAGAAAAAACTAAGATTTGGTTGTATATAATTTTTTACGTATATTGAGTATTTTTGGAGTTATTATCAAAATAATATGAAAATTACAATAATTTTAAAAAGTATGATTTTTTAAATTATATCTTTTTTTTCAAAAATATGCATTATAAACCGGTCAAAATTATCGAAAACATTAATTATGCTAATATAAAGAAGTTCTTGTAAGGATTATTATTCATTTTAATTTTTGTGGAAATGGCGTATGTTTCATTCTTCACTTTTTCCTAAAAAATTCGAAACGGTTCTTTTATTTTCATTATAACTTGCTTAATTTTGACGCATTTTGACCTTGTTCTCAAGCTCATTTGATAGGTATTCCGAAGTAATTTGACAAATGTTTAGCAGGCATATTTTATACATTGCATCGTTTTCCCGTTATTTAAGCTTGAATACTTAGATTTGAGTACTCGTCGAAAAAAATACACATTAAACTGCCAATAACTCACTTTAAACTAACATTAGTTTAGTTCTTTATGTGAGGAATGTATTCAATTTTTTATTGTCTTCAATTTCAGTAATAATAACTTTTTTGTAAAAGCTTATAGTTTTTGATTTATACGTGAAAATCCGATTTAAAACATGCATTTTTTACGAAAAAATAAGATCTTTGGGCTTTAATAACTCAAAAAGTGTTGATTTATTTTAATAACTTTATATAACAAATGTTGCTTATAATTTGTCCCTCTATCGAGTTATGGTATTCTTTTTAATAAAATAATTTTCACCCTTGAGAAGGGGTGGCATCCACCCCCAGGGTAAAAGCGCAAGTTGGCATCATGTCACCTTTGTTCCTTGAGGTATCCTCAAATTACGCACCAATTTTCATGAAAATCGATGGAGGTTCAACGAAATCGGAGGTGAAACCCTTCAGTGACTGCACTAAACGTCCTTTAATTTTCTATAAACATACGAAAAATGTTTCCCCGAGATGTTTTGCCCGGCTAGATCTCCAGAGTTAATTCCTCTGGATTATGTCTTATGGGGCTACTTAAAATATAGGGTTTATCAGCAAGGGTATTTTCAAGATATTGATCATTTGGAAAGGATAATTACAGAAGCATGTCAGGAAATTACTGAAGATATGATCAAAAATGTATTAAGGGAATTTGATAAACTAATCATTAAATGTCTAGAAAGAGATGGTGGATATGTGGAGGCTTTGGTGAATTGAAGCAAAATACAAATTATTTTATTACTTATGACGTAATAGTTCATTTGTTTATCTTTTCATTTGCAAAATAAAATATCTGATATGTAGCCATTAACTATTCAAATGCAATAAAACGTTGTTACAGAACTTATTAATAAACCGAAAGGTTATCATGTCATGTTTTTCAATAAAATTGCTGACGTGACTGATAGTTTCTGCCTTTTCGGAACGATTTTTAAAAACAATTTTTAAAAATACAAGTGCGAGAATTTACTTTATTGCGATCTAATAGTTACAATGTAAAAAATGCGACTTTACAAAGAAATATATCAGACTGAATTATATTCAATGAAATGAAATACATTGCACATTTGAAAAATAAGCAATAATACACAAGTTGCAATTTGGAAATAAGGTCGACCATAGTTCAGGTGCTGACACATCGGATTCAGGTTATTGGCCTATATGGGGTCAATGGATATAACTCCTCCACCCTTAGTTTCTGGAATTTTTCATGGAATTGAAAAATGACCTAGGTTGGGCCTCTGGTAGATTTTCTTCAGGATCATCTTCTTGGATGTGAACATTCTCCATGGGACTATCGTCTTTTCTTTGTGATTTCGTTCTTCTTTTTATAAATTTAATAACAAAATATGCAAGAATTATTATAATCAAAAATATTGCTGTTAGGTTCCAAAAATTAGGATGAGTGATTTTTGAGTTTTTAAGTATTAATGTTTTAATTTCTTCTTGTTTCTTCTTAATTAAATGAATATTGTCCAGTTGAACATCTTGGATATGGACTTCGGGAATCTCTTCTTGATGGGTGTGAGGAATAACTATATTCGGAAGTAATAGTAGCTGACTTTCGGAAATGAGACGATTATTGCTAAATGTTTGATCTTCTGTGCTAAACTGGCATTGGAAAGCAACTGTGATGAGATAATTTCCAGAAATTAATTGAAGGTCTGTGTTAGTACAGTTCATTTGAATTTTGGTTTTGGTTACCAAAACAGCGATGTAGTGGGACTCATCTATATGCTGGATCATATTTCTTGAAATGTGAACTTCTATTCTTTGGCATCTCGTAGGATTGGAATTTAGTTGAAGGAGTTGAAATAGACAGTCTTCTTCACTTTTGCTTCTTAGAGGATTTTCGGGACAGAAGAATTTGGGCTTCAGGTTTGAGCATGGTACAGATGTGTATTGGTAAAAATTTTCATTCATTATCAGATAAGTGTTAGGGGGCACTATGGTAGTATGATTTACAGTAGGAATCGAGTATAAATGATAGTAGGAAAATTCGTCGGGATAAGCTATTGGAACATGGACAATGAAAACAATCGTCAAGTTAGAGTAGTACGCTTCTGTCTCTAAGATATTATAATAATTATGTATGTCTGATGTGACATTTGGATAAATTAGTTCGTTTCTTGAATGATATTCTAAAATTTGAGTTAATATTGACTTTAGTTCATTAATTTTTACTATACTACTATTTAAAATACCTAGTCTCGCAAATGTTATAGAGTTTTCTATATCTGTTAGTAACTGTACTATAATATTTATACTTATACTTAACTGATCTAAAATATTTCTAGTTATAAGAAAATCTTCAAAATTAAAAATAAACTTATTAAGGTTTGAACGAATAGATTCTAAACCAGAGAAAATTACTTCTTGGTTACTTTTTATGAGAGAAATAGTATTATTAAAATTCTCTACAATCTCAGTCGATAATGAAATTTGTTTATTAAGTTTAGTTACAATTTTATTTTGGTTACTTTTTAGTTCTTCTAGTGCACTATCATAATGTTTTGCGTCTTCTGTATCTAAGTTTCCTGTGATACATTTAATTATTGAGCCTAGTCCGTCTATAAGACCTCTTTTTGCCCTGTGATCAGGTAAGAGTGATTGGAGTTTTTGTTCAGCTAGTTGTAGCTGGAAGAAAAGGACGCGATCAAAATTTTCTAATTCGGAATAATAAGGACTACTAAGGCCGTCTTTAATTGCAGCTGTCACATTTTGGTAGGAAAGTCTTAGAGTATTAATTTCTTTTTGAATTGGTTCTAAATTAACATAATGGATAAATGAATGAGTACTAGATTTAATTTTTGCAGTGTCTAATTTATAAGGAAGTATTCCGGGATTATCTTTGAGATTCGTAAAGGTGATTTCTTTATTCTCGACTTGTTGAAGGCCCAGGACCATCATCGTTGTCATTAGGAACCTGTAAGAGTTTTTTCCGGTTAGTTTTTGGTCGTCTTAAATTTTGTTTGTGTAAAAGTCTTTTTGGAGTAGCAACTTTAATTTTTGCATCTTCAACAACTTTATCTTTCATAAATTTGGGATTAAGTTTATTTCGTACCAGTGTAGTATTTTTCCTGTAAACATCACTTCCTTCTTCGTATGTGAGTGGTTCATGTCGATTTCTATTATTATATTCGATACTTTTGTCTTTTTGTTCGATCAATTTTTTATTAAGTTCTTTATAGATTTCTTTGGTCCTATCTCTATGTTTTTCTATGTAGTTATTAATTAGTTTTTGGTTTATATTTATATCAAAAATTTCTTTAGTGTTAATGTGGCCATTTATAATATCTATCGGCTTTTGTTGAGTTACGGAGTGTATTGAGTTATTATACCCTAAAATAGCATAAGGCATTTGATTTAAGATATCAATTTTTCCATTAGCTTTGCTTCTAATTATTCGTAGATGTTCTATTAGAGTGGAATGAAATCTCTCTATAGCTCCTTTAGATTGGGTACTGTTTGTAGTTACATAATGAGTTTTTACTTTATGTATGTCGAAAAATTCTTGTACAACAGAGTTTTTTAATTCTGTGCCTCGGTCCATAGTTACAAGATCAGGAATTCCATGGTGTGTCATGAAGGTTAGAAAAGCTTTTACGATTTCAGTACTTGTCAGTGCTGAAAGAGGGTATGCTTGACCGTATTTAGAAAATGTGTCTATTATAGTAAGAAACTTTTGGCCTTGACTTGAAAAAGTGTCTGCAAATATTATTTCGAATGGTTTTGAGGCTGTGGGAGTAATCATTAGTTTTTGATTTGGCGGATTACGATCATATTTGTTTACTTGGCAAATATTACAATTATTTATAAAATCTGTTACATCTTCTTTTATTCCTGGCCAATAATAGGTGCGTTTGATCCTAGTTTCTGTTTCTAGAATACCTCGGTGATTGGTTTTTCCTTCGTGAAATGACCTTATTTTTTCATGTTGTTCATCTTTGTTTACTATATCTTTTAAGATGCTGTTACATTTTATTAACTTGTAGGCAGAATTTTTAAAAGTGTTTTTTAAAGTTTCTAATATTTCTGGTATAAAAGTGTCTTCCTTGAAGTACACAGCGTATTTGTATTTAGGGTCAATGTAATTTTTAAATATATTTATAGTTTCTTCTACAATATTATTTTTTGAAATTTGGATATAAAATCTTTTTCTGTTAGGAAATATTTTTTCAATTTTTGGTTTGACGGCTGAGTGTAAAACGAAATCAATTACAATTTGGTGATCAAAAGCATTAAGATGCTTATCAGAAATGAGCATTCCTAGTATTGGATCTTCTAAACTAGTATGTACAGTTTCTCCGTCATCATCATCATCATCATCATCATCTTCTTCAATATCGTTGTCTTGGTTATTTCCTTGTTGTGTTTTCTTCGTTAATGTTGTCGTCGACATTTACAGCCATCGAATTGCTATCATCATCGTCGTTTTTCGGAGTTTTATTAATTTCTTCCATATATTTTAAAAATTCATTACAATGAATCTCTATTCGAGATAGGGAGTCTGCATTTGCATTGCAACTTCCTTTCTTGTATTCAATTATGTAATCAAATTCCTCTAATTTTAAACGCCATCTCACTAATCGTGAATTCGGTTCTTTAAGAGACATAAGCCACTGTAAGGGTTTATGATCTGTCATAATTTTAAACTGTCTTCCAAAAAGATAAGGTCTAAAATACTTAGTTGCCCATACTATCGCGAGAAGTTCTTTTTCTATAACACTGTAATTTTGCTCGGACTCATTCAATGTTCTCGAGGCATAAGCTACTGGTTTATCTTGACCATTTACTAATTGAGATAATACAGCTCCTACTGCTACATTACTTGCATCTGTAGTTAAAATAAAATCTTTATCAAAATCTGGATATTGAAGTATAGGTTCATTAATTATAATATAATATATAATATATGATATAACTCGTGTAATTTACAAAATTTGCATAATTTATACCTAAAATTATTAACGGTCGCTTTTCATGGCGGATGGATAATATTGGATATCTGACAATAGTTTTCAATTTTGATTAACTTTTCTTAATAACAGTTGTCGCTATTTTCAGAAAAAAGGTACTTTACTCTTGAGTAAAATTCATATTTTTTGACATACCTCGTATACGACTTAAAAAAATGATAACTGATGGTTGTATTTTAAGTTTTAGACCACGCACAACTTTTTATAAAATATAACTTTTTTCATAAATCTACGAATAAAAAAGTTTCTCATATGATGCCGACTTAATTTGACACTCTGTAAAAACAAAAATAGAACGCACACGCTAGCAGACTAGCCGAAGATAAGATAGTAAGAATAGCGGCACATTATGTCGCTTCCAAGATCATGTATTACTTCTAGAAAGATGGTGTAAAGTATTTGTTCACACCATAACATCAAGTCTTACCTCTCCTAGTTTTACCTTAGCTTTTCAAATTTTCATGTGTTTACTTTCATAATATAATTACAGTATACAGGGTGTCCAGAAACTCTCACGAAAAACGAAGAACGGAGATTATTCAGATAATGTTAAGACAATTTATCCCAATTCACCTAGTCCGAAAATACTTCCTGAGGGTGCTAGAACTCTTTTAAGATGATGTCTTGGAATTAGTTTTTCTTAAATATCTCCAGTACCCTGTTATTTAGAAAAACGAAAACTGGTATAAGATAAACTTATTTATCTTACAGAGATAAATCGATTCCATTAATTACGAATTTCTAGTACAGGTTATAGGCGCCCGAATAGGGCAACTGGTATTTTATCGCGTAACTTTTTTGTCTTTAACTTCTAACCAATTTTTACACTGGATTATTAAATTGTGAGGTATTCTAGTACTAAAAGTTACTCTTGCTTTAAGGCGGTAAGATGCACAGTTTTCTAGAAAAATCAATTTGAAAATTTTTCGTTTATTAAATTTGAAAATTTTTGGTACTAGAATACCTCTTAATTTAATCGTTAAGTGTCAAAAATGCTTAAAAATTTAAAGATAAAAAAAGTTATGCGATAAAATAACCGTTGACCTACCCAAAACGGACGCATATGACCGGTACTAGAAGTTTGCAACTAAGGAAATCGATTTATCTCTGGAAGATAAATAAATGTACCAATTTTCGTTTTTCTAAATAGTTATTTTTTTGAAAATTTTTGAACAAAAAATTTTCAAATCGATTTTTCTAGAAAAAAGGAAGAGTATCTTTTAGTACTAGAATACCTTACAATTTAATAATCCAGTATAAAAAATGCTTAGAAGCTAGAGTTAAAAAAGTTATACTATAAAATAATCGTTGCCCTACCCAGAACGGGCGCCTACGACCGGTACTAGAAATTCGTAATTGGTGTAGTTGATTTATCTCTGGAAGATAAATACACACACCCAAACTTATATGGAATCACCATGTATTTTATAGTAATATTTATTTCTTTTGAAAAAACTTGTTATTGTTGCTAAGATTAAAGGTTTTTATTGAAAATAAACAAATATATAAGACAATCGGATAGTACAGCTCGGTACGGTATAGATTATTTGCTTGAGTTGCAAGTTGAAGGAAAATAAATAAACTAACTTTTGCGTCCAAAAACCAAAATATGCCTCATGTGGGGTTATGGAACTTACAATGAAGAAAGATTATTGGTCTTGTGGAGAAAGTAATGTTCTCAGATGGACATAGCTGCAGAGCTAGGCGTAATACAGGGCGTTCTGACCAAAACATATACTAGGTAACAGGAACTAGGAAAGCTCAAACATAAAGGAAGGGAATGTCGCCAAAAGTAATAACGGCTCTCCACGATCGTTTAATTGTCCAATCAGCTGGAAGACACCCAACCATTTCTCATCAGCAGCTCCAAAGGCAGCTTTTGGAAGCTACAGGTGTAACTGTTTCAGTTGAAACGATAAGAAGAAGAGTTCGTACCAAGAAGTATACAGCAGGAGACAGTTATGGGTTTCCGAGTTATCCAGGCAGCACAAGATTGATCGCCTAAATTGGTGTCTTCACCACCAAAACTGGAACATTGGGAATTAACAAAATGTGCTATTTTCAAAAACAGTCAGGATTTAATGTAATCAGATGAAAAATGAGATGACCCACGAAATCGTGTACTTAGAGGTCGAGGAAGACAAGTAAGAACGAAAACTGTCAAATCTGTTCACAAATATACAAGGGGAAGTGTAATGTTCTGGAGAGGAATTATGATCCGTAAAAAAACTCCTTTAATTTTCATCCAATCAACTTTAACTGCTCACAGGTATATTGATAACCTGTAGTCAGGCTCTGGAGAGGTGCAACAGGAGAAAATTTAATTTTATTGCATGATAATGGACCTCTACATACCATTAGAGTGACTACAAGCATCATTGAAGCAGAAGGTATCCTTTGTTTGGAGTGGCCTGCTTGCTCACCCGAGCTTAATCCTATAGAGTATTTGTGGGATATGCTTAAAAGAAAAATTAGAGCCCGCCGGGATAATCCACAAAACAACGCACGGCTATTACAAGCTGCTTTTAAAGGATGGAGCAACCTACCACAACAAAATTTTGATAATTTAATTAGGAGCGTGCCCACGCAAATTGAAGCTTGCATAAGGACTAGAGGTGATAACACTGACTACCACAAAATACAAAAAAAAAATAAATAAAAACAAGTTAAACATTATTCGTTTTACATTGAAATTTTGTATGCTATTGACTTTAAAACAACTACTTTCAATTTGTTTGTTAAATACTATATTGTTTTATTTAATTGTGACGTATTTGTCATTAAATTGCTTTAAAATGAATATTGTTTGACTTAGTGTGTTCGTTTTGTTAAATTCGCACGGAATAGTAAAAAATATCAGATGATTCCATATAAGTTTGGGTGTGTGTAAGTGTACCAGTTTTCGATTTTCTAAATGTCCTGGAATGTGTCCCTTCAATGTGTCCCTTCTTCAACTCGACGCGTGTCACACAGCGCACGTGAAGTGGGAGTCCGCACAACTGTCCTTTGCGCATATCTGGCTTCTACACATAAACGGCCGTCATTTATCTGCTGTTGTTTAGTTAGTGTGGAGCTGTGTTATAACGTAAACAGTTAACAGTGAATAGTTATAGTGTGTTATTTGTGATGTCGAGTTCAGACAGTGAAAATGTAGAGCCACGCCGAAAGAAGGGAAAGTTAAATCAAGAATTACATGTCAGAGAGATGGAAAAAATTGCTAGACGTAAGGGTGAAGAGTTTGTTTCGTCATCAGGTACACTAGTTAAAGCTATACAAACTGGCCCTGACTGTCAGTGTAAGAAACAGTGCATGTCAAAGCTATCAGATGAAGACAAAAAACATATTTTCGAAAAACTTTATGCTGGCCAATTAAAAAATGAACAAGACACCTTTTTAATGAAGTGTATTGAAAGATTCGATGTCAAACGGCACAGACCAACAGTTGATCATTCAAAATAAATCAATTCCACATTTAAGTATTATGTGATCGTGTCTGGAAATCGTTCAGAAGTATGTCGCAAAGCATTCATAAGTTTGTATGCAATTTCACGCAAAATAGTTATCAGTCACAAATCTCTTGGCGAATGGAATGTCTCCTATTGACATGAGAGGCAAGCATTTAAATCGTGTTAATACTATTCCAACCACTATAACTACCAAAACAGGCCCGTTTTACCGAATAGGCACGGTAGGCACGTGCCTAGGGCGCTAGGTTTTGGGGGGCGCAAAAAAAAATTGCCGTGGTTGTATCAGCATGCCTCATTTATTGCGCCACTGCCGAAAGCCGACATCTGACCCAAATCACAGCCCGCCCGGCGCTCCGCGCTGTACTTAACGTGCCACTTGTGGCCGTGTGCCAGCCACACAGCCCGCCTCGCGCCCCCTTCCACCGCCACTGGTTGCTAGTCAACCACGCTCGGCCTCTCTCTCCGCCCGCACCCCGACCACCCTCCCCACTTCCTACCGTGGATTGATTACGCCTGTCACAACTTGAAAATCTGTAGTTGTTGTTGAAAGACTGAAGACTGTGGTAGTGGTGTGGTTTAATATCGGTATAGTATAGTGTGACCACAGATAAAAGAAGTTCTTTTATCCATGTTGTGACCCTCTTAGTATTTTGAACAATATACTGTGAAACAAATTCTGTGATCAAGAAGAAAGGACAATTTATTTGCGCGTAAGTAAATTGAATAGAAGTAACACAGCAAATTGTGATCTAATTTTATAAAGTAAAATACAAGCAAAAAAACTCATTCCAAAGGTTATGCTCATATACAACATTATAATAATGTATTAATTTTATTGATAGGGCGGTTTTTTAATAAAGTCGTGTGTTATTGAGCTTCTCAAAGGAATCGTAATGAGTTCTTCAAAGCCAAGTGGTTCCGAGTTTCGTAAACGAGCGGCTGAAAAACACCAAAAAGAGCAAAATGTTTTGAAAAAGATCCCCAAAATATCCGGATTTTTCAAGGTTGCGCCAAAACCACAGATAAACCTACAAAATCCGTCTTCGTGTAATCCAGTAAAAAATGACCCCTAAGAATTCTCATTCATCCATCAACGTCGGCCGCAGTAGATTCAACAACTGCAATCGCACACAGCATACCTAACTCAGAAAAAAACCTGGAAGTAGAACGCCCGAAAATCAAGCCTACGGACTCAGTTGAAGACCAATATAATTTTGAGACTAAAGAGAAAGACCCTATTCATTCTCCAACGTCGGCCGAATTAGATACAACTATTTCAATTGTGCACGAGCACGACAGTAACTCAAACTCAGACACAAACCTCGTAGTAGAAAGTGTGAAGCCCAAAGACCCAGTTGAAGACCAATACGATTTTGAGCTTGAAGACCCGGCATCATGGAATATCAAAAATGAATCGCAAGTAAATAAAATAATAAGTTCTGAATTTGATCAAAATCTTCTGCAAGCTGATTTTTCAAAGTCTGAACATCACGGCGATGGAAAAAGTAAGGTGAAACGGAAGCTTTCGGTCAACTTATTTCTTGTCACGCTTCCGAACGGAGAAAAGATCAAAAGAGACTGGCTTATTTACTCGCAATCAACAGGGCAGGTATTTTGTAAATTCTGCCTTATTTTTCAACCAGAGGACAAATCCACATCTTTTAACAAAGGGTTTAATGATTGGAAAAATTCCTTTGCATTAGCTGAGAAACATGAAAAATCTGACGACCACAGGGCTAATGTTTTGAAATTTATTTTGAGGAAAAAGACCACATCTAATGTCACCAAACAAATTCAAAGTCAATACCAGGAAGAAGTGAAATATTGGCGAGAAATATTGACAAGAGTTGTGTCTGTTGTAAAATTTTTGTCGAGTAGAGGTCTCCCATTTAGAGGTGATAACCAAACGTTTGGATCTACATCAAACGGACTTTTTCTAGGCTGTCTTGAGCTGATAAGTGAATTTGATCCGTTTCTCGCCCAACACATAGCAACACATGGTAACAAAGGCAAAGGTAGTGTATCATACCTTTCGTCTGACATTTGCAATGAATTTATTGAGATTATGAGCAAAGAAGTACTGAAACAAATCTTGAATGAAATCAGGCAAGCTCGCTATTTCTCTTTAATCATAGACTCCACACCTGACGTGTCGCACACAGACCAATTGGCTGTAGTACTTCGGTATGTTTCATTGCCCAATGCTTGCGCCAACGAACGCCTGATACAACTCTTACCAAGTGTATGCCACAAATCTGGAAGTTTGGAAGAAGCAACCCTCAGTTTACTTGAGAAACTTGAGCTGGATATCGATAACTGTCGTGGACAAAGTTACGACAATGCATCAAACATGTCGGGCATATACTCAGGTCTTCAGGCAAGGATTAAAAGCAAAAATGATCTTGCTGACTATGTACCATGTGCAGCCCACTCACTAAACCTTGCTGGGTGTTTTGCTGCCGAGAAGGCGTGTCCAGAAGCCACAATATTTTTTACATTCGTACAAGGGCTGTATGTTTTTTTCTCGGCATCCACTTACAGGTGGAACATCCTAAAAAGTCATATTGAAAAGATTAACGAAGGAAAATCAAAGAAAGATCAGAGAAAGCTAATGGTAAAACCCCTGAGTGACACAAGATGGTCTGGTAGGGCAGACGCCCTTCGAGCTTTAAAAATAAGTCGACATGAATTAAAAGATGCTCTTGAAGAGCTAAATAAAGACAATACTCAGACACCAGCAACACAATGCACAGCCGCTGGGTTTCTAAAAACACTTGGACATTTCCAAACCACGTTATTAACTGTGATCTGGGACGAAATTCTCGAGAGAGTTGATAAAACAAGACTCTTCAAAATCAAGATTTAGACCTATTTGGTGCCACAAAGGAACTTGAAACACTATCTTCGTTTTTGAGTGAAAATAGAGATTTATTTGATGATTTCGAGTCCAAAGCATTGAAACTTGCAGAAAAAGAAGAAGCTGTATACGACAAAGTAAGAAAAAGAAAGTTATTGCCCGATGAAAAGGACAGAAGCATGGAAGAAACATCTTCTCGAGAAAGATTTCGCACTGGGGTGTTTATTGCCATTGTTGACAACATAGCTTCGCAGCTCAACAAAAGAAGGGAGGCCTATAAAAATCTCGACACAAGATTTAAGATCTTACAAAATCTAGGCCAGTAGATACCTCACGGCTACCGGTTGCCAGTCCGGGACACGGCGGGTCCATAGGTGGTGGATAATGGGAAGGCTCTCGAAAAGAATCAGGATAATTTGTAAAGGAGAGTTAAGGGACATTAAGTCTAAAGTCCTCCCGAACCAAAACTGGCATTTCAGACTAAATCTAAATTTACGGGGTGTAGGCGCGTTATGGTAGGGCTGGTGGGGGGAAGGGGGGGGGCGTAATTAATCAGCTGTAAGGGGTATAAAAAGGGGCGCTACTCTTCGTTGTGCCTAGGGCGCTGGCAGGGTGTAAAACGGGCCTGTACCAAAATACATGAACATATCGATTCATATCCTAAATATTTAACCCATTACACTAAGCAACCTATAACCTATTTGGATGCTAAGCTAGATGTACTGAAAATGTTTGTTCAAGAACACCCTGACCTTGGAACAAAAGTAAACTACGAGTTTTTTCTAAAATACTTTAAAGAAAATTTTGGATATAGATTTGGGAAGCCACAAGTCGACGTATGTTCAACTTGCGAAGACCTTCAAAATAAGCTAAAATCGACTACATTGAATGATAACGCTAAACGTACCGCTGCTGCAGAGCTAATAGTGCATAAGAGACGTGCAAAGAAATTTTACACTAAGCTCACTTACCGCTACCCAGTTTGCCCGTACAAGAAATGTTTTTTCTGATAAAGTTATGGTACAACTCAGCAGATATAGCTGTAATGCTCAAGGTCACTTCATCGATAAACGGAGGAGCCGATAGTCAGTTGTATGCAAGTACCCTAAGCGTAAACATCCATATACTTACCATTTAACATAAATTTTAGTGCGTTTGCTACGTTTTCAGATAACTTCGTAATTCGTGAAATAGTGATTGTTTGTTGAATTTTCATAATATAAAAGGTGAAATTTTTTATTAACCCATTAACCGCCAAGCAAAGAAATAATGCAATAATATGTAAGCATTCGTAAAAAATTGTTTTACACTTTGATAATGGCAGGTGTCACAACAACAAAATGGTTCGTTTTCGAACCTTTGGCGGAACTGAGCTATAAAAATTGAAATACACAATTTTATTTTTTGTGAAAAGTCTCAAAATATTTAGAGTGTAAATGGACCTGGACCACCAAAGCTGAGCGCGCACTGTTGCACGATCCGGGAACGCCACTATGATCACGAACATCTTGCGCTCCGCGCTCCCTGCAACTGTTCCAATCGATACGGTATGCGCTCCTCTACATATAAACCAACACCAATTGGAACGCCGAGGCAGAGCGCGCACTGTTGCACGGTCCGGGAGCGCCAACCATTCGCTATGTTTACAAACCTCTTGCGCTCCGCGCTCCCTACAACTTGTCCCATCGATACGGCATGCGCTCCTCTACATATAAACCGCCGGGTCGGAGCGGGCATTGTTGCACGGTCCGGGAGCGCCAACCATCCACTATGTTCACAAACCACTTGCGCTCCGCGCTCCCTGCAACTGCTCCCATCGAGACGACATCCTCTCCTCTACATATAAACAGCCACCTATTGACCCGTTGAGGCGGAGCGCACACTGTTGCACGGTCCGAGAGCGCCAACCATCGACTATGTTCACGAACCTCTTGCGCTCCGCGCTCCCTGCAACTGCTCCAATCAATAGGGTATGCGCCCCCTTACATATAAACCGCCACAGATTGGAACGCCGAGGCAGAGTGCGCACAATTGCACAGTCCGGGAGCGGCAAACGTATCCACTATGTGGAACAGTTGCAGGAGCTCAGAGCGTAAGCATAGTGGATACGTGCTTTTACACATTTTACACATAAAAATATCCCAAAAAATTACTGCCTGTGCGTCACCTTAAAATTCCTGATCAGACAGGATTATAAGTCGACTTCCGCCAACGGTTCGTTATCGAACCATTATTTTCAAACACGAGATTTGATGACTCAGAAATTTTATTTTTTTTTTATTTTTATAACTTTGATGTACAAACAGGTTAAGAAAATCATGTTTTAATTTATTTGACCACAAAAGTATTATGCCAATAAAATTATTACAGAAAAAATATAGTTGTGACGAAGGATTGAAAATGTCGGATATTTAGAAAATATTTTTGTGATGAAAACATGTTTACATTTAGTTACACTTATATCTTCTGGTTGCTTAAAAAATACAAAGATTTAAAAAAAATTAACGAATTGTCAAAAAACAATTCTACAAAAAAGCGTTTTCGCACCGTTGGCGCTAAATGGGTTAATAAAAGGAATCACATAAGTGCCGTAAAAAATCGGATTCTGAGTGCAAAAGCTCGTGAAATTATATACTAGGTTTTAAAATTTACTCAACAAGAAGCAGAAGGAAATGTTCTTCTTATTGAGTTATCGAAAGTGCAAGAAGGAGTAGCTGCTTTGACAGGTAAATCGATTGTATATTTATTTTAAAATGTATATAATATATTATAAGTATTTTGCATACTTAGACTACCATTTTTTTTATATAAATCGAATATAAAAAGAGGTAGTGCTATAGAAAGATAGAAAATAATCGAATAAGAGGAAAAAGTTAATACAATATTCAATTGTTATAGGTGTCAGTTTATCAAGCGTCAGAAAAATCGCTAGAGGGTCGTGAGGTTGAAAATGGAGAAATCCCCGGATTCTCAACACCTAATAAACGACAAAAAAAGTCTATGCAAAAAATACAGCTAGATCCATGTGATCAAAGTATATTACGGAGACAAATATATGATTTTCATCTTCGCGATAAACAAGGTCCCACAATTAAAAAAAATCACCAAAAATTTGTAAATGAATTGAATTATGCAGGAAGTAGAGAAAGTATGAGGATGGAATTCCACAAACTTGGGTTTCGCTGGAAAAAAACAGTCGACAACAGAAAAATAATGATAGAGAAACACGAAATTAGACATTTAAGGCTGCAATATCTGAGGAAAATCAAGGAAGCAAGAAATGCAAATAAATTTATAGTGTTTACTGACGAAACTTATTTGTGATACCAGTAACAATGGACTTAAAAAACCAGTGTCAAAAGGGAAACGTTTAATTTTTGTTGGGGTAGGAAATGAACAAGGTTTTGTTCCTGGTTCTTATCTGAGGTGGAAGTCGACGTCAAAATCTGGACACTATCATGATTACATGAACTATGCAAATTTAAAAAAAAAATGGTTGGAAGAACATCTTTTGTGTAACTTGCCTCCGAATAGTGTAATAGTGTTAGATAATGCGCCATACCATAATACACAGGAAGATAAATGTCCCATATCCGCATCGAAGAAGTGTGTGCAGGAATGGCTTCGGGAAAGAAATATTGCATATACTGCCTCTATCCAGCCGGATCTCTATAACGTAATAAAATTGCATAAACCTCGTTATGTAAAATATGCAATCGATAGAATTATAAGAGCACAAGGACATGATGTATTTAGACTCCCACCATACCATCCAGATTTGAATTCTATTGAAATGGTTTTTGCAGCTTTGAAATCATGTGTGGGAGCAAGAAATGTAGACTTTACATTTACATCAATCCAGCAGCTGTAGGACGAATTTTTTGAAACCTTTCCTTGGAGGAATGGAAAAAAAATAACAGACAAAGTAATTGCAACTGAACGTGAATTGATATCAAAAGAGCCACTAATTGATGTAGTCGTAGATCGTATTGTTATTAATCCAGACGAAGATCCAGATAGCAACGATTTACAATTAAATTCAGACAGCGAAAATAGCGACCTTGATGATATTTGAAAATAAAAACAGGTAAATATATTTTTATAAGCTTATTTCCACAACCGCTGGAAACAATCTATTTTAACCAAATATTGCAATTCTCAGTATGAAACAAATTTAGCTTTCTAATTTAATAGACTTCCATTCATTCAGTTCATTTTAATGATTATGACTAATAACTTCAGCAAGTAACATATTTTATCAATTACCTCAAACATTTTAACTTTGATATTAGGGCTCTGATAATAAATATAATTATAAACTCATTACAGTAATTATGGAGTATTAATATTACAGTTTAATGGACAACCTCTAAAATAATATTCGATTTGGCAACACTGCATCAAACAACGTCTGTCGTGTCTGTTCGAGTCAAATCGTCACCGTCGCAGTCATTTCTGTTTATCTGTACTATGTATTTAATATTTAAGATTTTAAAAATGACAGGGCAGTATTCTACACATACCCCGAAGGTGTTGCAAACAAAGGACCAGATGAGGTCACATCTTTTGTATTAGATTTTATTCAAAATGAAATCCCTGCAGAGATTACGGAACTCCACAGTTTCAGTGACGCGTGTGGCGGCTAAAACCGCAATCACACTATGGTGAGGGTATTTGCAGCCCTCACTATTACCGGTCGATTTACATCAATCTATCAATATTACCCGGTATTACCCGGCATAGCTTTTGCCATGCGATAGAACCTTTACTGTTATTGAGAGAGCAGTACGAAAATATGATCGCATTTATTCTGCAGACCAATACAACGCCATCATAGAAAACGCCAAAAAGATTCAACCAACAAAGTAAAAGAAGTAAAAAATGAAGATGCACTAGCCTGTAAGAAGTGGTGGCCTCTTTACTTTGTTAAATTACCAAAAAGCCTTGCAGATAAAAGAATATCTTTTGCCATAAGCAAATATAGTTATCTGATTCACAGAAGTGACCGGTAAGGATGCGTGGTAGGGTCATCGTTCATTGGTGGTTTTCTCTCACACACCTTTAAACTTACAAAATCCAATGATGTAGTGCTTACTTCAAGCAAGGCTTACGATTATGGAAAGGTACCTATTAAGGCAAGCAAGATCAATGATGTCATGCAACTCATCAAATACATTTCAGAGGAATGCTTGCCCTTTTATAATGAACGCCGAACTTGGCCAACGACAGAAGCTGAGGCCCCTGATAAAAATGATGAAAATTAAAATTCCCTTATTGTGCTTATTGTGCTATTTGTGGAAAACCTTTTTTATAAACCACGTATGTATTTCAATATTACATTTCTATATTTCAAATTATTTTTTTATGTTGTCTTAAAAAGTCTTCATTTGTCGGGAGAGTTTCTTGACACCCTGTATATAATGACATGCATATTAATTTGTTATAGATCAATTTCCTCTTGCACTTAAAATTCCTCCTCCTCGCAAGACTTCAAGCTTACCTGCTGTATTCAGAAGAATTCAACGTACCAAGTATTTTGACACCATATACTCAGATGTTACATCGGCTCCTCCACCTAAAGTTCCTCCTCCTACGACCTTAGAATCATCCAGAAGTGTGGAATATACAAGGAATGTTAACAACATAAACATTAACATACCGAGTACATCTCATTAACATACCGAGTACATCTACTTAAAGTTTCTCCTCACACGAAATTTGGATTACCTGGGCCATCCAGAAATATGAAAGATACAAAGGATTTTGACACCATAGTGTTTGTCCAATCACTTGAAACAAATATTAATAAGTGACAACACCACAAAATGAACCAGAACATAATTGCCAAGAAAGACTCAAATTGTGAACATGTAATTTAGTAATTTTGTAAATATTTTTGTAATTAAGTAGTAATTAAGTAGTAATTATACAGTCCGCTTGTAATGTAATTCTTATAACCGTGAAAATAAGGAAGAGAGATAATAATAGAATAGCTCTATATTCTCGATTTGGTTTTCGATGCCGATGTTATTAAAACTGGAACGTGTGACTTATACCTGAGATAGCTGCAATTTGCCGGGGAAACCGTAAAAATTGCCGTATTATCGATAATTAGGGTGAGCTTATTCCTTTTTACATTAAAATTCCTAAATTTGCCTTATTATAGCAACAAACCAATATAAATCAAAATCTTTGTCTATTTAACGTTAAGATTGGCATCCATCTTGGATTTTATTCTGCATGGCACAACAGTATCTATTATAAATATGTTAAATAGAAAATAATTACGTTAATTTTAGACTCAGTCTTTTAAAAAAATGCAAATTACATGTAGAATTTTGTGAAGTTATTGTGGATTATTGCATGTATAGTTATAACAGTCCGTTAACTTTAATTATCTTTATAGTTATTTTATTTAAATTTTAATAACGGTTTGTCATTAAATTATACTTAAAAATAATAAGATCTAACTAAAATAAATCTTTGACTGACGTCATACTTAACTATTAGTTGGCACAAGTACTTCAGTTGGTATTAGACACCATTCGCTGTCATGTGAGTTTCGTTCTGTGGGGCTTCTCGTCTAACGACAGGAAATATTGGACACTTCGCTTGGTACGCTAGAACGGAAAAGTGGCGGATAGCTGATTGAAAAGGACGGAAATTTTAATACAATAGTTTCAAGCTTTTATAAGTGATATTTAGTGGCAAATTATTGGTGGTGCTTTGGAGAAGCTAGGAGACTAAGTTTTGGGAGATCCCGGAGGAATTGGAAGTCATGTCATCCGGTAAATTTTTTTACTCTTAAAAAAAGTTTGAGAAAAAGGAACGAATATGGCCGCTCTCATGTCATATTAAATTCCTATTGAATTTATTTCTGTAAATGTATGAATCGAAGTTGTTCTTTGAATTTAGTATCTTTAATTATATCCATAGTTCGAAAATATACACTCAGATGAAGATTATCTTGTCACATATCCTGTAAATTATATCATTTGATTTGTGTGGTTATGTCAACCTCATAATATTGAATTCAAATTTTACAGATTACATTCATTATTCTCTATTCTATTAGATTGTGTGTATTCTAGCCACCTTAAATTCGTTCCAAAAGCCAGTATTTTTCTTAAAATTTACAACACATTACATTATCCCATACCATTTTTAATAATAAAAAAAATACCCTTTATAGACATATTTTTCAGATAAAAATCATATTCTGTATTAAATATTGAATTTAAAGTTAAATCCCAAATTAATGTGTGTAATGTGAATCAAGGTCAAATCCATCATTGTTTTTGCTAATGATCTTTTTGTTGTTCATTCTGAAAAAAAGATATCTCATTTCTTTTCCTTTGGCTCTTTGACCTTTCCTTAGATTCTGACATTGAAACTAAAACGGGACATGTTTGTTTTTAGCCACTTGGGGGAAATCTTAAACTGTAACCAGTCCGTCAGCTCCCCTCACAACTGGTAGCAACCGTTCTACGCCAAGCCAGGTCATTTGGAGACCAGCCTGGAGAACCTCCCACATACCTACTTTGTATCCTGCCCTCTGCACCCCAGAAGGGCATCGGTATAATAATTGGTACAAGCTAGCACCATCCCTGTGCTAATTCGCCTACCAGGGATTTTGGAATCCGTAGCAAGGACACTCTCGGGGACCATTTAGGGTTTGTTTTGGGACACTTAGTATCTGCTAGTGATTGTCACTTCCACTATTACACCACATTCATTTTTTGTATAAGACTCGGGACATTTGTTTTGATGATTAAGTTTTATAGTTTATCGCACATATTTTGTTTCAATATTTAAGTTGCATATTGTTTTATATATCTATAATAGTTGATAGTGTTCCCCAAACCAGTAAACTCTCTGGTCAAAGAGGTTTGAGCTCAGATCATCTTTTCCCCATATGAGATTCTCTTTACCTTTATATATTACCTGAAATTTACTTGTACCATTTATTTACTTAATTAACTTTATATTTTTAGTACTAACCTTGCTTGTCTCCACTTATCAATTTAAATTTATATACTTTGTCCTCTTAATTTGCTTAATTTATTAACTTATTCATATAACTTTAATCTTTCTTTAGTCAATCATAATTATTTAACTTATTTGCTTAACTTTACTTAAATTCATTTAATCAATTTCTAATTATATCTTTGGACGCTATTCCCTTTGAATAGCTATCCATTTTACTTGTTATATTTTTTAGTGACTACGTGTCGAAGCAACTGATTTTTATATATCAAGTAGACCGTAGGTTCACCTTAATGAGGCTAGTGCCTATTTAACTCTTTGAGAGTTACGGAAATTATTCATTGTGAATAATCCTCCCTTAATTATATTCTGGTTCATTAGTTCTATAGGGTTTAACGTTGCTGTACGTATTGCAATCGTACAATTATTTGGTGAAGGTTGTTATTTAACCTAGTATATGTAAGTTGGGGGTATGCTCCATATAAGAGCTACTCCATTACTAATGTAACTATAGATTATATTTATATTACTATAGGTAATTATTTCCCATTGTCATTTTAGAGTTACATAGTTTGTATTTTTCTAACTCAGAGGTTGTCAAAAATCTAAGTAGTTATATTTAATAAATATTTATTTGTTTTGTATATCCATTATTTTTTTTCCCATTTTTGAATTTAATATATTTACTATTTAACAGCAGTGTAAGATACCTGGAAGTTTGGTCCATTCCAACTTCTGGCGCCCATAATTCAGTCTATTTTATTTATCTCCTATATTCTTCTATTTTTATTATATTATTATATTTATCTAATTTATTTTCTGAACATATATTTTTATCTTAAAAGATTTCCCTTTTTCTAGTCATCATCTCTCTTTAGGTTGAGCTACTGTTCTTCGACAGGCATGCAAACGAGCCGTATCCATCCTTGAGTGTCAAGTTGCTCTCTTGCATCTATAGCTAGCCAACTCTATTCAGTTTGCCTCTGTCTCTCCATACTTCCATTATCAGTTCATCACCCTTCCTTCATTCATTTCATCTTATCATTTTAGTTCAACAAATACTACTGCAAAGTAGTATTTTTGTTACATCGGCAGCCCAACTTGGTGCCAACCTTTTATAGGTTCTAAGACAGTAGTTCTTTTAGTTCATTTTTCTTTTATTTATATTATTTCCTTCTGATATCTTTTATACATTCTGTTCTGATTTATTTTGTTTTTAATTACTTATTAATACTTAACAGGTATACTGTCACTGCTGTATCTATTAATTAGTTGAGATTTTGAAACCTCGTTTATAGTTTTGTCATACAGCTTACATTCTGGGTTGAATTTGAAACGAAGTATAAGTAACTAGCATCTATTAGATTATATTATTTTACTCTTTCAGCCAGTGTTGTATTTGTACGTACAGTAATCGTTAATACTTACATATTTTTTTTTCTAGTACAAGTATAATAATTAATTTTTTTTTCAATATTTAGGTACTATATTTACTTGATTATACCTTATTTACTTTATTTATTTGATACATATATTTTGCTGGCCATTTTTGATTTTGTTGGTGTGTTGCTAATATTTTCTCCGTACTTATATATTTTGCGTACAAACTTAAGTATATTTCATATTTCTGACCTTTGGATTGCTTGTCAATAATTTTTGCTTTCATCATGTGTGCTTTTAAAGTTGAACATCTTCTGGTGGACGAATTGGACTATGAGTTGAAAATTAGGGACGTAGTACCAGAGGAGTCGGCAACTGTCGATAGGAAACGCAATCTTCTGCGGGGTGCTTTGAAGCAAGAAGAAGGCAATAGGAGTTTCACCCAACTTTCGGCTGTACATATCCCTTTTGAGGACCAACGGAAAGGAATATCCGAAACGTTGGATAGCTTGTCGAAGAAAATAGAGAAGTTTAGGGGAACTGTACAGGACAATGAATATGTTAGGTTAATATCTCGTCTAGCTCATATTTCTGGCCGAGTACACTTGTTACAGTGTACTACAGAAGAGCAGGAACCTTTTAAAAAGTCTGTTTCTCTTAAAATCCTTACCTTGGAGGGTGAGCTTGATTCTAAGGTTAACCCCATAGCCACATCTACTCCTAATGCTCCAGTCAGTGTCGTTCCTAGTTTCACATACTCCAAACCTGTGCAAGTACACAAATGGGGTGTTTCATTTTCCGGTGAAAAACAGCACAATGATGTGATTACATTTTTAGAAAAGGTCGAATGTCTTCGTGTATCTAGAGGTGTCTCTGAAGAAAATTTGTTTGCTGCTTCAGCTGAATTGTTTACCGGTCCTGCTTTTACCTGGTTCATGAATAATAGAGGTAATTTATCTTGTTGGTCTGATCTGGTTCGCAAGTTGAAGTCAGATTTTCTTCCTTACTCATACCAGGATGATCTCTTGGATGAAATCAAAAACCGTAAGCAGAAACCAGGAGAGTCTGTCACTATGTTCATTAATACTATATTAGGCATGTGTAGCCGTTTAGATACTCCGTTATCTGATTTGTCCAAAATAAAAATCATCTTAAAATGTTTACTGCCCTTTTATCATCAGCAGTTAGCTCTTATGGACATCCAGAGTATTGATGACCTCACTGTAAAGTGCAAACGTTTGGAGGAAACGTTATCCTGGTCTTCTCAGCCTCCATCCACATCTCGACCCTCTTCTAATTCTTCTTCTCAGCCAACTTCCTTTAGACAACGTTCTTGGCAAAATAAGGGCCCTGAACGTAATGTTTCTGTTTTTAGTTCCGTTGTTTGCTGGAATTGTCACCAGTCTAATCATAGGTTCAATGATTGTGGTATCCCACAAACTCGTATTTTCTGCCACGGTTGTGGTAGGGAAAATACCCTCAAAAGAAATTGTGTCAAGTGTTCGGGAAACGAAATGTCGGAGGTCCGTCCCCTGAGCGTTTCTCCGTCCAACACCCAATCAGGGAATCAAACCCCATCAGAAAACGAGACAGCTGGCCCAAGCACACCAAGCAACTCAAACCCATCTTCCAATCGGAAAGGGAAGAAGGCATCGTTCAGGAAACAAGCACACACCACAAATCAAAATCAGTCCAGAAATTAAGTTTTAGTCATGATACGTTGAACGCACATGATTCACAGGGTTGCAAAGCCACAAATTCTTCTTTAATTGGTAGTGTTAAGTATAATAATAATTTTGATGGTGAAGTAGTTCCATATAATGGTGGTATCCAACCAAATATTTTAGATTTAGATATTAACTCTTTATTAGTTAGGAAACAAAATGATAATAGGCCATATCTACCTATTCAAATTTTAGGACAATCGTGTTTAGCTTTATTAGATAGTGGCTCTAATATTTCATTGATAGGAGCACATTCATTAAATTTATTGAAAAATGCTAATATTCCCATTATGCCCATTTCATCCTTGCAAGTATCTACAGCAGATGGTACAGTTCAGTCTATTACAGGCAAACTACAAATTGAAATCACAGTGGCCAATTTATGTAGGCAAATTACATTTTATGTTATTCCTTCTGTACAGAATTCTATAATTTTAGGTATGGACTTCTTCAATGCTTTTAATAGCACCTTAAGTTGTTCTGATTTTTCTTTTTCCATATCTGAATTTAATCTGTCTACCCTTAGTGCTATTCATGATTTTTCCAGTTTATCTAGTTCTGAACAAAGGCAATTGGAGAATATGATCTCTCAGTTTACTACTATTTCTTCAAATGACAAACTAGGTCGTACTTCATTAATATCTCACACTATTGAGGTGGGAAATCCTACTCCTTTCAGATTATATCAGTATCCCATACCTCAAGCCTGGCAGGCAGATTTAGAAAAAGAAGTAGATTCGATGCTTGCTTTAAATATCATAGAACATTCAACGTCGTCCTATTGTTCCCCACTCTGGTTAACAAAGAAGAAGGATGGATCCTTCAGGATCTGCTTTGATGGTCGAAAACTAAACAGTATCACCACTAACAGGGATGCTTATCCAATTCCCCGAATCGACGTGATTTTGAGCAAACTTCAGAATGCCAAATACATCTCTTCGATTGATTTGTCTAAGGCCTTTTTACAGATCCCACTGAGTGAAGAGAGCAAGAAATATACTGCTTTTGCTGTCAGTGGTAAAGGATTATTCCAGTTTGTCACCATGCCTTTCGGTCTTGTTTCTGCTCCTCAGACAATGTGTCGTCTGATGGATTTAGTCATTGGTCCACAGTTAGAGCCCTATGTTTTCTATTATTTGGACGATATTTTAGTAGTCACCCCTGATTTTTCCCTTCATATGGAAATTTTAGATAAATTGTTTTTACGTCTTAAGGAAGCTAATCTAACAATTAATCTGGATAAGTGTCAGTTTTGTCGTCCTAGTCTTAAGTTTTTGGGTTATGTTGTTGATAATCAGGGTCTAAGGACTGATCCTGAGAAAATAGTTGCTATTAAGAATTTTCCTATACCTAAGACCACCACCCAAGTCCGTAGGATATTGGGAATGTGTGGATATTATCGCCGGTTTGTACCTTCATACTCTACCTTGTTGTCACCTCTTACGGATCTTTTGAAGAACAGGAAAAAGGGGCAGACCATTACCTGGACTCCTGAGGCTGATGAAGCTTTTAGGCGCGTTAAAGAGGCTTTAACTAGCGCACCAGTCATGATGTCACCTAATTTTAATGAGCATTTTTATTTGATGACTGATTGCTCTAATACTGCTTCTGGTGGCGTATTGTTCCAGTTGAAAGATGGCTCGGAACATCCCATAGCTTACACGAGTAAGAAATTGAATAAGGCCCAGAAAAACTATTCCACCACTGAGAAAGAACTCTTAGCTATCATACATGGGTTGGAAGCATTTCGTTATTATTTAGAGGGCCGTAATTTCACCATAATTACGGACCACAGTTCCTTGGTATGGCTTCATAGTATGAAAAACCCATCTCAGAGACTTTCCCGATGGATATGCAAACTGGCTGCCTATTCATATAAGATTGTTCATCGAAAGGCCAACGGTGTAGTGGTTGCTGATGCTCTTTCCCGTGTCCATGATCTTAATGTCTTAGATTTGTCCACCTTAACTCCTGACGAGTGGTATCAGAATATGATTGATAGGGTTACTCAAGACCCACAAAATTATCCTGATTTTAAGGTAGAGAACAATATACTGTACAAACATATCTTAAGTCCTATAGAGGCCTTATCCAATATGTCAGATTGGAAAATAGTTGTACCTACGCCAAATAGGGAGAACATATTACGTATGTTTCATGATGAAGTTACTGCTGGACATTTTGGTTTTTATAAAACTTTTCATCGTATTGCCGAATTATATTATTGGCCTGGCATGCGCAAGTCTATCAAAAAGTATATTTCTAAGTGTTTAGTTTGTGCGACTTGTAAACCCAGTAATTTACCACAAGCTGGACTCATGGGTTCCTTTAGGAACATTAATTTTCCTTGGCAGATGATCTCGTTGGATCTCATTGGACCCTATCCTCGTAGTTATAAGGGTAATACTTACTGCTTGGTAGTTGTGGATTATTTCACCAAATTTCCTGTAGTTTGTCCTCTTCGTCAGGCCACAACTCCAGCCATTCTGAAATATTTAGAGGAACAAGTCTTTTTGTTGTTTGGTGTTCCCCAAATTGTGTCATGTGACAATGGTCCTCAGTTTGTGTCGAAGGCTTTTAAAGATCTTTTAGCTAAATATAAGGTCCAGAAGACCTTTTATAATGCTGCCTACCATCCTCAAGCCAATCATACTGAGAGAGTGAATCGCAGTATCGTCACTGCCCTAAGGTCCTATACATTCCCAGATCACAGAGCTTGGGATCAATATATCCATTCCATAGCTCAAGCCATAAGGACCTCTGTCCATGAGGTTACCCAATGTTCTCCTGCATATCTCAATTTTGGTAGAAATGTTGCTTTATCTGGTGACTATTTTGGTACAATTTCCGACACTTCCACAAATCTCCCTCAGATATCCGATAACCTTCATCGCTTAGAAGATCTCCAGACTCTACCTCAAATTTTTTCTGACATTCGGAAGAAGTTAAAAACTTCCTATCTAAGGAACCAGCAGCAGTATAACTTGAGGAAAAGAGATCTGCGATTCTTCGTTGGAGATAGAGTGTTGAAGCGAAACTTTGTAAAGTCTAATAAGGGTGATGCTATTTCGGCAAAATTTTGCCAGAAATATATTCCCTGTACGGTTGTGAAGGTAATATCTCCTTTAGTGTATGAATTGAAGGACAATTCGACTAACAAACGAATTGGACAATTTCACATAAAGGATTTACTGCCTGATAACACCATGGATGAGGTTGATTCATCATCTTCGGAAGAAGATTAACTTTATAGGGTTGTTTGAGCTAACTTCTTCCTCTATTTGTCTTTAGCTCGATCCTTATTAAGATTCAGTATTTTAGTTTAATATTTTATTCACCAGATAGAGCAGGTACATATCTCCATTTTTATCTTTTGGCATGGTTGTTAGATGACTTCCAATTTATGAATCATTAGGTTAATTATTTTTTTTAGTACGCTTATGTATGAGCTTATCATTTTTTTTTTCATTATTAATGTTGCATTTTAATTATTATGCATCAACATTATTAATTATTAATACTGTTAGTAGGATTACCCAGTTAATAAAATCCTACTTGTAATTTTTAGATTGTGCACCTACCCCTTAGCATAGAAGGGTTGTTGATTATTGTATATTTATATATTTGAATATGTAAGCTCATGCAAGTACGTTGGTTTAATATTGATATTTGGTATGGAACTATGGAACTAAGAATATTATACACTACTTATCTCAGGTTGTGTGTTGTATTTTTGATATTTGACTACATACTATTTTTTTTATATGTATCTTTTATTATCTTGTTATTAGATTTGCCATATTGGAAAGATGGGGTGGTTCTTAATTTTATATTGGTTTACTTTATCAACATTTGTCACAGATATCCTAAATACTTTATAATAATTTATATCCTTATGCCCTACACAGTATGATTCTGGAATTAGTTTGGAATTCTGATGTATGTATGGATTTCTTCTTAAGAACTAGTCTGCCAATGCTCTGTAATTTGGGTTCCTAGGTAACCTAGTGAATGCGTGGGTTCGAAATTCAGCAACTGATCACTGCTATCCGATTTCGTAACCTATGTTTTCATAGCAGAGTACGCAGATGTTTATTCATCAAAATATTTCTGGTCAGGAAATGTTGGCCACATGTCCTGACCATCCTTGTGTAATTATTCCAATCATTCCAGTTACATTTTTTAGCATTTGATAGGGAATATTTAGTTTACATTATGTCCCGTACTTCATAGGTAAGTAGTAGGTTCCTTTTAGTATTTGAGGTGTTTGGACAAATGAATTGCTTATTTTAGTAGATTTCCTCTTCTTTCCTGAGGCATTAGTTTGTTGTTGAGATTCAGGAATATTTCCTGGATAATTCTATGTATGCGAGAACGTATGAATCTACAGTTTTATTCCAAATTGGTTGCTCGTTCTTGTCATATTTTTTTTCTATCATTTATCATGGTGTCATAGACCTTGTCAGTTCACCTTTTAGATTTTTTTTTATTACAATTGGTACGTTATCAGCTATAGCTATAGCTAGTGAACAACAGCACGGACCAATTTTAGTTAGTCAACGACTTACTTGAGTCGATGGACCTAATTTAATTTATTTAGTATTAGTGAGAATTGGTACACAAATCTTCCTGATCGTTCTTCTTTGGATATGCTCCTATAAATCTGGTGTCCATTGATAGTCCGATTTTGGATAAAGCGTCCGAGTCCTCACTTATTTTGTTTATTTGGTTGTATAGGCTCGTATTACCGGTTGTGGTTGTACATAGGCCTAATTAATTTATGTGATTTAGTATTGGTGTGAATTGGTCCATAAATCTTCCTGGTCGTCCTTCTGTGGATATGCTTTATGAATCTGGTGTCCATTGATAGTCCGACTTTGGATTAAGTGTCCGATTCCACATTTATTTTGATTAATGAGTTTTTGGATAACTTTGATATGCTTACTATTTGTATTATTTGGCACTGGTGAGAATTGTTCCATAAATATTCCTGATTGTTCTTCTCTGGATATGCTATTACGAATCTGGTGTCCATTGGTAGTTCATTTTTGGATGAAGTGTTCCATTCTTCACTTATTTCAGTTGTTGATTTCTTTTGTCTTACTTTAGTATATTTATTTGGTTTATGGTGCGAATTGGCTCATACCTTTGCCTGGTTGTTCGTCCTTGGATATACCCTTTTTAAATTTGATGTCCATGGATAGTTCAATTTTGGACTTAGTGCCAATTCGACATTTATTTGTCATTATGAACTTTAGTACATTATTTAGCTTATGTTTTGGTTTGCAGACAAAATGTCGATGACATTTTAATATGACTTCGAGTCATCTTTTCCGATTCATAGTTTTGGTGTAGTAATCATTCTTCTTTCCCTGATCCTTAATTTGTGGTTACTTGTAATCTTGCGGGTCAACGTAGAATGATAGATTATTACCACTTGGTTATTAATATTTTGAATTAAAAAAAAAAAAATTTTTGCTTAAAATTTTTTTTCTCCGAGTAGAAGGGGAATATAACAGTCCGTTAACTTTAATTATCTTTATAGTTATTTTATTTAAATTTTAATAACGGTTTGTCATTAAATTATACTTAAAAATAATAAGATCTAACTAAAATAAATCTTTGACTGACGTCATACTTAACTATTAGTTGGCACAAGTACTTCAGTTGGTATTAGACACCATTCGCTGTCATGTGAGTTTCGTTCTGTGGGGCTTCTCGTCTAACGACAGGAAATATTGGACACTTCGCTTGGTACGCTAGAACGGAAAAGTGGCGGATAGCTGATTGAAAAGGACGGAAATTTTAATACAATAGTTTCAAGCTTTTATAAGTGATATTTAGTGGCAAATTATTGGTGGTGCTTTGGAGAAGCTAGGAGACTAAGTTTTGGGAGATCCCGGAGGAATTGGAAGTCATGTCATCCGGTAAATTTTTTTACTCTTAAAAAAAGTTTGAGAAAAAGGAACGAATATGGCCGCTCTCATGTCATATTAAATTCCTATTGAATTTATTTCTGTAAATGTATGAATCGAAGTTGTTCTTTGAATTTAGTATCTTTAATTATATCCATAGTTCGAAAATATACACTCAGATGAAGATTATCTTGTCACATATCCTGTAAATTATATCATTTGATTTGTGTGGTTATGTCAACCTCATAATATTGAATTCAAATTTTACAGATTACATTCATTATTCTCTATTCTATTAGATTGTGTGTATTCTAGCCACCTTAAATTCGTTCCAAAAGCCAGTATTTTTCTTAAAATTTACAACACATTACATTATCCCATACCATTTTTAATAATAAAAAAAATACCCTTTATAGACATATTTTTCAGATAAAAATCATATTCTGTATTAAATATTGAATTTAAAGTTAAATCCCAAATTAATGTGTGTAATGTGAATCAAGGTCAAATCCATCATTGTTTTTGCTAATGATCTTTTTGTTGTTCATTCTGAAAAAAAGATATCTCATTTCTTTTCCTTTGGCTCTTTGACCTTTCCTTAGATTCTGACATTGAAACTAAAACGGGACATGTTTGTTTTTAGCCACTTGGGGGAAATCTTAAACTGTAACCAGTCCGTCAGCTCCCCTCACAACTGGTAGCAACCGTTCTACGCCAAGCCAGGTCATTTGGAGACCAGCCTGGAGAACCTCCCACATACCTACTTTGTATCCTGCCCTCTGCACCCCAGAAGGGCATCGGTATAATAATTGGTACAAGCTAGCACCATCCCTGTGCTAATTCGCCTACCAGGGATTTTGGAATCCGTAGCAAGGACACTCTCGGGGACCATTTAGGGTTTGTTTTGGGACACTTAGTATCTGCTAGTGATTGTCACTTCCACTATTACACCACATTCATTTTTTGTATAAGACTCGGGACATTTGTTTTGATGATTAAGTTTTATAGTTTATCGCACATATTTTGTTTCAATATTTAAGTTGCATATTGTTTTATATATCTATAATAGTTGATAGTGTTCCCCAAACCAGTAAACTCTCTGGTCAAAGAGGTTTGAGCTCAGATCATCTTTTCCCCATATGAGATTCTCTTTACCTTTATATATTACCTGAAATTTACTTGTACCATTTATTTACTTAATTAACTTTATATTTTTAGTACTAACCTTGCTTGTCTCCACTTATCAATTTAAATTTATATACTTTGTCCTCTTAATTTGCTTAATTTATTAACTTATTCATATAACTTTAATCTTTCTTTAGTCAATCATAATTATTTAACTTATTTGCTTAACTTTACTTAAATTCATTTAATCAATTTCTAATTATATCTTTGGACGCTATTCCCTTTGAATAGCTATCCATTTTACTTGTTATATTTTTTAGTGACTACGTGTCGAAGCAACTGATTTTTATATATCAAGTAGACCGTAGGTTCACCTTAATGAGGCTAGTGCCTATTTAACTCTTTGAGAGTTACGGAAATTATTCATTGTGAATAATCCTCCCTTAATTATATTCTGGTTCATTAGTTCTATAGGGTTTAACGTTGCTGTACGTATTGCAATCGTACAATTATTTGGTGAAGGTTGTTATTTAACCTAGTATATGTAAGTTGGGGGTATGCTCCATATAAGAGCTACTCCATTACTAATGTAACTATAGATTATATTTATATTACTATAGGTAATTATTTCCCATTGTCATTTTAGAGTTACATAGTTTGTATTTTTCTAACTCAGAGGTTGTCAAAAATCTAAGTAGTTATATTTAATAAATATTTATTTGTTTTGTATATCCATTATTTTTTTTCCCATTTTTGAATTTAATATATTTACTATTTAACAGCAGTGTAAGATACCTGGAAGTTTGGTCCATTCCAACTTCTGGCGCCCATAATTCAGTCTATTTTATTTATCTCCTATATTCTTCTATTTTTATTATATTATTATATTTATCTAATTTATTTTCTGAACATATATTTTTATCTTAAAAGATTTCCCTTTTTCTAGTCATCATCTCTCTTTAGGTTGAGCTACTGTTCTTCGACAGGCATGCAAACGAGCCGTATCCATCCTTGAGTGTCAAGTTGCTCTCTTGCATCTATAGCTAGCCAACTCTATTCAGTTTGCCTCTGTCTCTCCATACTTCCATTATCAGTTCATCACCCTTCCTTCATTCATTTCATCTTATCATTTTAGTTCAACAAATACTACTGCAAAGTAGTATTTTTGTTACATAGTCGATTCGCTAATCTGAGACACAACTGTCTAGACTATACAAATAAAAATGTGTCTTCCATCCAAAACTTTTATTACCGTTCTTCTTCATTAATAGAAGTTTGCGATGCAAACTACTGTGTAGCTTGGGACGCTTAATAATCGGTTAATTATAAATAGCCGCATAACGGCTCTATTCGAAATTCCTTCACTAAATAAAGAATCCGGGAAGACTTAGGAAATCTTTTAGATACCTTACAAAAAATATTCGTGCCTTGGAAAATCTTACTCAGTCCGTTAATAAATGGTTCTCCATAATCATTTTCGTCGTGTCATCCAAGCTAGATAATAAAAAAAAGGAGTGAGAATTATCATTATCAGATATTAACCACTGCCTACTTATGATGAATTCATTAAATTTCTTTCTATCCATTGTCAGGCGTTGGAAATGTTAGAATTCAAATCATATACTCATAACGAAAGCTATCGCAAAGTTAGAAAGTAAAAAATCGCTCTTATACCCATGTTTCTCAACAGAATACTAAAATATGAAACTTTTGCAAAGGATCTTATTTAATATATTATTGCCAAAATCTCTTAAAGCTTAGTATTGACAATCGTATAAAGGAAATTAGAAAATTTAAACTTTGCACTAAATGTTTGCGAGCAGGTCATGCTAACAAAGATTGTTGAAGTGGAGACTGCCGCATATGCAATAGGAATCATAATACGTTGTTGCACCTAGAAAAACCAACCTATCCAATTAATCCGCCGACAGGCACTGAAGTCGGGGAAGAAATTTCAAGTGATAGACAAGGGAATATGTTTTCTACAAATTTAGAAAATAAGGAATGTAAGGATGTAAGGTTTTCCGGCTAATGAAACAATGCTAGCGAGTAGTGACTCAAATTCGTATATTTTACTCTCTACTGCTAATATTTATATACAAGATAATAGCGTATGCTTTATAAAGTGCAGAGCTTTTCTGGATTCCGCAAGTCAATGAAACTACATGATTTACAATTGTCTAACAAAACTAAGTCTTAATAAATCTAATGTAGACATTTCTACATCTGGAAAAGTAAAAAGTTGGTACAAATAAACCATTAAACTAAAGCTAAAATTTATTCTATGAACAAGACATTTCATGCAGATCTTAGTTTTTTGGCTTTAAAAAAAATAACGGACAACTTGCCGGGTATATATTTTAATAGGGATGCCATTAACTTTCCTAAAAATATTCAACTTCCAGACACTGACATTAATCAATGAAAACCTACTGATATATTGTTAGGGGCTAGTATATTTCTGTCATTATTGTGTGTTGTCCAGATAAAATGCGACAAGAACATGCCCGCGCTCCAGAAGACGCATCTTGGTTGGATATTCTACGTAATCAATAAGTTTATTTAAGTCATGTGCAATCTAAACCTAAAAAATGTTGATATTCAAGAAAACTTGAAAAATTTTGGAAAGTTGAGGAATGTCCGATTACTACTCGGCTATCCCAAGAAGAATTAGAGTGCGATGAGCACTTCAGACAAACTACTTCTAGAGGTAGTGACGACAAAGGCTATAGCGGGATAAGATGGTCAAAAATGCCCCCGCGCCGATCAGCGCCGTTACTTATGTTTTTGATAAAGGATATAAAATTATGCTCTCATGCAAATTTTTAGCTTCCCAGAGGTCCTAGAACCTCTTAAATCGAGAAAAGAAGAACTTTTAGGCTTTATTTTTTTGTGAGCGCAATTTTAATTTAAAAAATCTGAAAAAATTTAAGAGGATGTATATTTTGAGTACAAAATAGCGTGATTTTTTTCAGATTTTTTGTAACAAAAAATGAGCCCAGGAAAAATTTTTATAGGTTAGGATAGTATCATTTGGCCAACTTTTAAACAGTATTTTTTTGTGTTTTTTCTCGTTATTTTGAATGGCAGAGGGAGAATTTTTAATATCTGAGCGGAAAGAACGAAAAAATTGAAAAAACCGTTTTTGGCTGTCTCGAGATGCATCTCGGAACAGCCAATTTTAGGATTTAGGATCCTGACTAAAACGACTAAAAAACACTAAATGTGTGAATTTTCTCATAAAATTTGGTATGTGGGCATATAATAATATTTGAAACAGCTTTTCCAAATAATTTTTATCGATATCTCTAACGCAAAGCAAATGGAATCGCATATCGAAAATTTTGTGTGTTTGTGGATTCGCAGTAGACCGCGTTTAAAATTTAAATTTCAGTTGACTATTTTAAAAATTGTGAACCATCAACCGGTATGGCTGTGCCAAATTTCAAATCTGTAAAATCTGAAAGTTTTGGGGTAGTTCTGATTTCTTTCATTGTATATGGATTTTGGGCTGCTGAATCCGAATATGAGGTTTGCGGACAAAATTTCTTGCCGGAACATTAAAAAAATCGCGAAAAAATCGAAAAATTTCAGCTTTTTTCCGCTTTTTTGCTCAAATCTCGAAAACTATTAACTTTTAGTAAATGGCTTGTTAACAGAAATTAAAGTACTTTAAATTATCTACAAATATCACTATTTACTTTTTTTTTTCAGACGAACCGTTTGGTCTAAAGTGCAAGTTGAAAATTGCCAATTTTTAACGGTCTCGGCAAAACCCACTTTGTACATTCCAAAACTTTATTTTTTATTAGAATGCTGTCATTTGATAAATTTCTCCTAGTTTTCTGCACAAATAATAAATCTTAGTTCATAATATGAATATGGTATGTCTCTTCTCACAGCTTCCATGAATCCATTCCATCCTAAAATACCGAGAATGACTCTGCTTTTCCCTTAGAGCCACAGAAGATCAGACACAAATGGAGTCACAGTTTCAGTTGGTTTGAACATTCCCTTCATATCTTGATTTCTGATAAACCTTGAGGTTTTGTCCTTTCAAAATGTATTACTTGAACAGCTGTCTGACTTCCATAAACCTCAGGTGCGGGTTTAGTTTTTAGCCGAGGAATGGATTGGTTAGGAGCTATTGCATGTTTTAGTGCAATACAATAAATGGCATCCATGACGTAAAAAGTGTGGTATCCATCGATTGCATGTACGTTAACCCTTTCTGTCCCAACGCTGCATATATATGTTTTTGAAAAAGTGGGTCTGTATTCCCAGCCGCCGTATATACAGTGCTAGTCAAAAGTCCGTACCCCCCTCGTATCTTTTGAACGGTTATACCTATAATAGTGAAATTTGGAGGGAAGAAATAAACGGACGTAAGCTTCTTAACGAGTCATGACAGATGACGTAATAGTGACAGATGACTTTACAGCGCCACTGTGACAGATAATTTTAAATGGGACCTTATGGCAAGTGATACCTCGTTTGAAAGGTATTGAAAATACCTATTCATTTATACTAATTTTGTTTGAGTTTAAGCTAATTTTGATGAAAAAATGAAATAAATATAAAATTGTAGTTTCGCATTTAATTAATAAAAATTCAAAATTCTGCCTATGATTACTTGTCAAAAGGGTTGAAGTTTACGTAAAAACTACTAGAAAATTGAAAAACGTCAAATTTTTTGACAAAGAAACCATAGGCGACATTTGAATTTTTGTTAATTAAATGAGAAACTACAATATTATATTTATTTAATTTATTCACCAAAATAAAAATCCACCTACACCCAAAGAAATTAGTATGGCTGAATAGGTATTTTAAATACCTTTCAAACGACGTATCACTTGCCATAAGGTCCCATTTAAAATTATCGGTCACAGTGGCTCTGTAACGTCATCTGTCAGTATTACGTCACCTGTCATGACTAGTTAAGGAGCTTATGTCCGTTTATTTCCTCCCTCCAAATTTCACTTTTGTACGTATAACCGTTCAAAAGATAAGAGGGGGGTACGGACTTTTGACTAGCACTGTATACGTTCAAGGTGTTATGGTCTCAATTTACCAAAGCCGAAAATATGCGTTGCTTATAAAATTTTAGACTCATTGGTGTCCCAATGCCGTAGAAATATGTCCGAAAATGTTAGATTATTGTTCCCAAATCCTCAAAATGTTGGCACCTAAGACAGGTCATGCGGACCCATTGCCGTATATATTTGTTCACATATTTTAGATATATGCTATATTGTAGTATTGGTGGCAACGCTTATAGGTAGCTGCTAGAAGGTGAAGCGTCTGTAGCCACAGAAAAGACCAGAAAAAAAGAAGCGAATCGAGATACATGTGTACAAGATGCGGAGTCGGCCTTTGCGTAGTGTCATGCTTTGAGAAGTACCTCACAAAAGAAAACTTTTAATGTTAATTTACATTACATTATTTTTTTAAGTTAGTTACATTTTTTAAGTTGGTTTTGCTCTCTGATGAGTATACTTTTGAAAAGAAAACCTTTAAGTTGGTTAAAAAAAACTCATTAAAAACATGTTTTGGTCATTTATTTGTTTATTTATATTCGACGTATATACAAGGCAATGGGACTCTCATGAAAAAAACTTTGGGATTGAGAGACCAACATGCAAATTAAGGCCTGGCATAGAAAGGGTTAAAATCAGCGTTTTCGTACACCTGTTTTGTAAAGCACGGCTGGTCAATTTTCTGCGGATCGCCTGCGATTGCTGATACTTCCAGATAAGCAACACGCTTGCTCAAAGTCTTGTAGCGGCAGTAAGGCCCAGATAGTTGGTCTCACCATTCCTTGCAGGGTTGGCCGTTTTCTCTACAAAAAGTACGGCTCAAGAAAATAGGTTGATGTAGTTTCCTCTTTGAGGTTTTGGTTATCCTATACAGAAGCTGTTCACCTGGAAGTGTCAGCATTCGCAGGCGATGCACAGAAAGATGGCCTGCCGTGCTTTACACAGCAGGTGTACGATAACGCTGATTTTAACGTACATGCCCAAACATGCAGTAGCTCCTAAGAAATCCATTCCTCGGATAAAAAAGAAACCCGCGCCTGAGGTTTATGGAAGTCAGGGAGCTGTTCAAATAATTCATTTTAAAAGGACAAAACCTCAAGGTTTATCAGAAATCAAGATAACAGATCCGAAGGAAATGTTCACACCAACTGAAACTGTGACTCAATCTGTGCCTGATCCTTTGTGAGTCTAAGGGAAAAGCAGAGACATTCCCGGTCTCTTAGGACGGAATGGACTCATGAAAGCTGTCACAAGAGACATACCATACCTATGAACTAACATTTATTATTTGTACAGAAAACTAGGAGAAATTTATCAAATGACAGCATTCTAATAAAAAATAAAGTTTTTGAATATAAAAAGTGGGTTTTGCCGAGACCGTTAAAAATTGGCAATTTTCAACTTGTACTTAAGCCCGAACGGTTCGTCTAAAAAAAAAGTAAATAGTGATACTTGTAGATAATTTTAAGTACTTTAATTTCTGTTAACAGACCATTTACTAAAAGTTAATAGTTTTTGAGATTTTTTCGCGATTTTTTCAATGTTCCGGCAAGAAATTTTTGTCCGCAAACCTCATATTCCGATTCAGCAGCCCAAAATTCATATATAATGAAAGAAATCAGAACTACCCCAAAACTTTCCTAGTCAAAACACAATTTTATTGAATGATATATTTTGATAGCCGAAATATAGGGGTGTCTTCCATCTTAAATGCGACACACTGTATATTATCAATTTGATAATTTATTGCAACTAATATAGTCGTATTTTTATATCTAGATTCAAAATATACATTCAAAATATTGACTAATTCACTAATTTTATCATAAAAAGTTCAAATTGATTGCATTGAAGTATTGAACCAGTTAATGTGTAATAATATAATATATACAGAGTGAGGTTTATGTACGGAAACCCTCAATTATCTCGCAAACGGTTAGCACGATTTTTATAAATTTTGGTGGGTAGGGGTTTTCTAATGCGGCCGATATTATAATGATAATTGCATTTTTGTCAGATCTTTCGTTTTTCTAAAAATCTAATTAATTTTTTAACTTCAATTGGAATACTCTGTATATTTTTTGCGTTTTGAAGTCCTTAAGAAATACTAATTATTTTTCATGTTATATTCCCTATACCTATAGGTCATAATTTCGGAGTTATTGTAGCATTTATTAAAAAAAATTTAAATAAATTATAAAAATCAATTTTCTCGGCCCAGGTAGACACTATTTTACGTTCTTTGGACCATTGGGAACAAAAGTTATTTTTGTAATTTTTCCCTAATGTTAATCGCTTTCGAGTTATAAATAATTTAAAACTAAAAAAATCGAATAATGACTATGTTCAAGGTTCAAAAACACAAATCAAAAATAATATTTTTGAAACTGTCCAGTACACAAATTCAAGTTCTTATTTCATCAGTTACCAATAAGTAATTTAAGCTTATTTCATTCTAAAATATTGTTTTTAGTTGTTAATGCAGCCCGATCGCCCGTCCTCTCATATGCGCTGCACTAACAATTATTAAAAAGCAATGTTTTAGAATAAAACGGGCCAAAAAAATTTATAGCGAGCCCATAGACGGGCTTAGCTTGAATTTGGGTACCCAGCAGTTTCAAAAATAATATTTTTTATTTGTGTTTTTGAACCTTGAAAATCGTCATTATTCGATTTTTATCAGTTTTAAATTGTTTAGAGTCCGACGCTCTTATAGGGCATAAGGACAACGAGAAGAAGAAGAAATTGTTTAAAGCTCGAAAACCATTAACTTTGGAGAAAAATTACAAAAGACCCTTTTTCTTCCCAATGATCCAAAGAATGTAAAATAATGTCTACACGGACCGAAAAAATTGATTTTTATAATTTGTTTCAATTTTTATTTGAATACATGTCCCCATTTGAATAACTCCCAAACTATGGCTTTTAGGTATAGGGAATATAACATGAAAAATAATCAGTATGTGTTAAGAACTTCAATACGCAAAAGAAATAAGGTTTATTAGCTTTCAAGAAAAACGGAAGATATGACAACAATGTAATTATCAGTAGTAATTGCACAAGAGCTCTAAAATTTTTCCCGAGTGACACTTTGACTGTTTTAATTATGTCAAAGTGTCACGAGGGCAAAAATTCTATAATAATTTTAGAGATCGAGTGCAATATGCTGCGATTAGTTCATGAATAAAACTGTTCAAAATCAAAATTTTATTGTAATTTATTTATGTAAGTACAAATTAATACAATTAAACACAGAGTTGTTATAAATATTTGACGGTTGAGAGTCATCACTTTTATAATTTTTAAAACATTAATTGGCATTAATGTCACTGAATGTATTTTTTTCGTAGCAACGAAGGGCATCTGACGTAATATACTTGACGACGGGAAATTATCAAAAATTATCAATTTAATTTAGATTTCTGTAGCTTTTTATTGGTCAGAATCTCCTATGAATGAAATAATCAGTAGTAATTGCACAAGAGCTCTAAAATTCTATAATAATTTTAGAGATCGAGTGCAATTTGTTGCGATTATTTCGTGAATAAAACTGTTCAAAACCAAAATTTAATTGTAATTTATTTATGTAAGAACAAATTAGTACAATTAAACACACAGTTGTTATAAATATTTTACGGATGACAGTCATAACTTTTATAATTTTTAAAAAATTAATTATTATTAATGTCACTGAATGTATTTTTTCATAGCAACGAAAGGCATCTGACGTAATATACTTGACAACGGGAAATTATCAAAAATTATCAATTTAATTTAGATTTCTGTAGCTTTCTATTGGTCAGAATCTCCTATGAATGAAATAATCACTATAATATCGGCTGCATTAGAAAACCACTACCCACCAAAACCTACAAAAATCGTGCAAAATGTTTCCGAGAGAATTGAGGATTTCTATACATAAAACTCACTCTGTATATTATAATTATTATAATAATATATTAATACGCATTAATTGGTTCAATACTTCAATGCAATCAATTTGAACTTTTTATGATAAAATTCGTGAATTAGTCAGTATTTTGAATGTATATTTTGAATCCAGGTATAAAAAAAAATATGAAAAAATTTTTTTAAGAAACGCTTTTCTTTAGTTACGAGTGACTAAAATTAAACATATTATAAAAAAATCAACTAAAATGCCAAACATAAAAAAATTGAAGAAATCTAACACATTCGTCAAAGAAAAGCGTGGCGCGTCTTCATCGAATAAACTGTTTTCGCCCTACGCTTTTCTTTAACGAATGTGCTAGATTTCTTCAATTTTTTTTATGTTTGGCTTTTTAGTTGATTTTTTATAATATGTTTAATTTTAGTCACTCGTAACTAAAAAAAAGCGTTTCTTAAAAAATTTTTTTCGTATTTTTTTTATTTTTTACTTTTTAGTCTTACACTTTTCAAACATTAAAATATATCGTCATGTTTATTAAAATATGCATAAAACATATGATGTACAAACATGAAAAGTAGTCGTAATCGGCAAAAAATTTGAAACTTTATTGTTTATTAATCAAGCATAACGTAAACAATTAACGTAAAAAGTCAAATTATGTATAGTTCATATATTTAGCTACAATCTGTAAAAGTTTCAAGTTTCTTCATTGTAAAAAACAAAAGAATTTAAGCATTTTCCGTTAAAATCGTTTTTTATTTAAACAATTAATAAACATTTTTTTTTTTTATTTAAACAATATAAATACACCTAATCTACAAGATTAATCAGTATTTTTTCTTTAACCTAATTTCCCTAAAAAATGTTTGTAAACTAGATGTCACCTGGTCCATCCTAGCTTTTTTTTTACATGAAATGTCCACTTCTTTGTTGTGGCTACACAGCACAGCACTGACTCTGCTTTTCACTAATTGCTCACGTATTTGTTGTGGCTACAATACAATGCACAACACTAACTAAGCCCGGCACAACTTCACACATTACACGAGCTCGAACGGTTTAGTCCTCTTGAGCCTTCGCATCTGGGGTTCGTTGACAAGAAGCTGAAGTGCTTCATGGTTGGGATGCTTATGGAGCCTGTCTTCATGTCTCCTGGCGACTTTCTTGATTTCATTTGGAATAGATTCGATTTTAAGATCTCTACGCAAATCGTCGTTCCGAACATACCAAGGAGCACATACAATATTCCTTAATATTCGGTTCTGGAGCGTTTCTAAATTTCGGTAATTACTTTTTTTGGTACAGCCCCATAATTGTAGGCCATAGGTCCACACCGGTTTCAATATCTGTTTGTAAATTAGTACTTTGTTCTGGATGGAAAGTTGAGAGTACCTACCTATTAGCCAATACATATTTTTGTACTTTATCTTCATCTGTTCAGTTTTCTTTTTAACGTGCTCCTTCCATTTTAGTTTGACGTCGAGATTTAAACCCAGGTATTTCGCTGTTTTTTTATTAGGAACAACGTTGTTGTTTAGGATAATTGGAAGATTATTGATTTTCTTGTTAGTGAAGTTAATATGAACTGACTTCTGTTCATTAAACTTTATACGCCATTTTTTGGACCAGCCTTCTATGCCATTAATTGCATTTTGTAAGTTAATCGTAGATTCCTCTATAGTTGCTCCTATTGTCATGACTGCTGTATCATCAGCAAATGTGGCCAGTTGGATGTTTTCCCTCTCTTTTGTACACATTAATAAACATAAATTTTTTTTTATTAATTATTCTTGTATTGTTCCCGCGAATGCATGTCTGCAAATGTTTAGTCATTTACAGTGAAGAAAAGGCAGTCAAATTACCGTCCAAAGATTTGACCCAAACGATTGAACCAAAGAAAAGCGTTTAATTAATTAATACGCCAAAACGAATTTTAATGTTAATTGTAGCACAAAACGTCTCTACCGGTGGTTTTTATAGGACTACGATAAAAAGTCGAATTTTTTTAATTCGAGTTTTGGTTGAAGTTTTGTTTCGTATCGTATTGAAAAATTTGACACGAAAAAGCGCCGATTTTTATATAAACAAATATATGAGCGTTCAAAATTTGAAACCTTATTGTTTATTTATGAAGCATAACGTAAACAATAACGTAAAAAGTGAAATTATGTATAGTTCATATCATTAGCTACAATCCGTAGAAATTTCAAGTTTCTACATTGTAAAAATCAAGAGAATTTAAGCATTTTCCATTAAAATCGTTTTTTTTTATTTAAACAATAATTAATAAATATGAAAAATGTTTTTTTTATTGACTATTCGTGTATTGTTCCCGCGAATGCATATGTCTGCAAATTTTCATTCATTTGCATTGAAGAAAAGGCAGTCAAATTAAGGTCTAAAGATTTGACGCAAACTATTGAACTAAATAAAAGCGTTTAAAAATACGACTATATTAGTTGCAATAAAAAATTATCAAATTGATAATATACAGTGTGTCGCAATTAAGATGAAGACACCCCTATATTTCGGCTATCAAAATATATACAGATTTGAGATTTGTCACAGTCATACAGGTTGATGGTTCACAATTTTCAAAATAGTCAACTAAAATTTAAATTTTAAACGCGGTCTACTGCGAATCCACAAACAGGGTGAATTCTCGATATGCGATTCGATTTCCTTCGCGTTAGAGATATCGAAAAAAGTTATTTGGAAAAGCTGTTCCAAATATTATAAGCCCACATACCAAATTTTATGACAAAATTCACACATTTAGTGTTTTTTTTTTCAGTTGTAGTCAGGATCCTAAATCCTAAAATTGGCTGTCCCGAGACAGCCAAAAACGGTTTTTTGAATTTTTTCATTCTTTCCGCTCAGATATTAAAAATTCTGGCTCCATCATTCAAAAGAATGACAAAAAATACACAAAAAAATACTATTTGTGTATTTATATAATATTGTAATATTGGCCAAATCATATTTACATAACCTAAAATTTTTTTTAAAATATCAAAAATTTTTCCTGGGCTCATTTTTTAATACAAAAATCTGAAAAAAATCAGGCTGTTTTGTATTCAAAATATACATCCTCTTGAATTTTTTCAGATTTTCTAAGTTAAAATTGCGCTCACAAAAAAATAAAACCTAAAAATTCTTCTTTTCTCGATTTAAGACGTTCTACGACCTCTGGAAAGCTAAAAATTTGCATGATGGCATAATTTTATATCCTTTATCGAAAACATAAATAGCGGGGCTGATTGGTGCGGGGGATTTTTGACCATCTTATCCCGCTATAGCCTTTATTTCCAGTCTATCCATCAAGGCAACATTAAATAAAATTTTGGTGAGTCCAAAGACGGCGTAATACGTCGATTACATGGTATTAAAAAACGCCCTTCTAAAAATGAAAAATTAAAGGATCAATATAATTCATTTATGAAAGAATATATTCAATTAGGGCATATTATGTCCTTAATCGATGCAAATGACGAAATGTCTAACAACATGAAATATTATATGCCACACCATTGCGTAATTAAATTAAAGCAAAACTGCAGTGGGCAAAGGATACTGCAGCATCAAATATACAGAGAGAGTCTGTAATTTGGAATAAATTCAATATCTTAAATACTAATTGTTTTTTTAAAAAATGCTTAGACCCGTCGATTAATATTTCAAATTGTCATTTTTGAAGTACAATAATAATGTATACAGGGTGTCCCAATTTAGAGATATGACGTCATCGTTGATTTTCTTAAATGGCAACACTGTCATTTTGATAGCTATTTTGATAGGGTGTGAAAAGTTATACACAACTGCAAAATATTAAATTTTTATTCAGTACCATTTACAAGATAATAGAAAATAACAAAGTTATGTCTGTAATCTGGATTAAATTCAATAATTAAAATACTAATTGTTTTTTTTTTGAAAAATGCTCAGACCCGTCGACTAGTATTTCAAATTGTCATTTTCTACATACAATAATGTATACAGGATGTCCCAATTTAGCGATATGACGTCATCGTTGATTTTCTTAAATGGCAACACTGTCATTTTGATGGCTATTTTGATAGGGTGTGTAAAGTTATACACAACTGCAAGATTTCAAATTTTTATTCCCTACCATTTACAAGACAATAAAAAAAACAAAGTTATGAAAAACAAGTAATCACATAATAATTGAATTTAATTATTTCATCCAATTGAATTTATTCCAAATTACAGACATAACTTTTTTATTTTATATTATCTTGTACATGGTAGAGAATAAAAATTTGATATTTTGCAGTTGTGTATAACTTTACACACCATATCAAAATAGCTATCAAAATGACAGTGTTGCCATTTAAGAAAATCAACGATCGCGTCATATTTCTAAATTGGGACACCCTGTATACATTATTATTGTATGTCAAAAAGGACAATTTGAAATACTAATTGACGGTTTTGAGCATTTTCCAAAAAAACAATTAGTATTTGAGATTGAATTTATTCCAAATTACAGACTCCCTCTGTATATGCGGGGATCCGATATGGAAGATGATAACAGAACATTCTATCCCCAAATATAAAATGGAAATACCTTTCCAGGTGGAAATACACTCCAGAGATACAGGGTGAGTCATGAGGAACTGTACATACTCCTACCGCGTATAGAGGCCCCTATGGGGAATAACAAATGACCATTAAAAAGTGTCTGCTCCCATTGTTTAATAATATACAGGGCGAGTTTCGCATTTTGACAGAAATTTATATTCGTCATAATTTTTGAACGGTCAGATCGATGTGTCTCTTATTTTGGTCAATCGTTACACTGTTCGCACAATCGTACCACCTAATCAACTGATTTATTCAAACTAGAAAAAAATCAGGTCAGGCTTTAAAAAATTAGTTCGTTATGGTCTTAGAAAAAATTTCACCCTGTATACGCTTTTTGAAAACTCTAATATTAATTTTACAAATAAGACAAATAGGCAATTAAAATGACATATTTATTTTTTTCCCACACAATTACTTAATTTTTTATAAAAAAATCAAATTTGACTATGAATTAAAAATTTGGCAAAAAGAACCATAGGTTTAAGAAAAATTAACTTTTATTACAAAAATTAATTTTTTAAACAAATATTTGATTTATGTTACCACCCAATCAACTGATTTATTCAAACTAGAAAAAAATCAGGTCCGGCTTTAAAAATTAGTTCGTTTGGGTCTTAGAAAAAATTTCACCCTGTATACGCTTTTTGAAAACTCTAATATGAATTTTACAAATTAGACAAATAGGCAATTAAAATGGCATATTTATTTTTTTCCCCACACGATTACTTAATTTTTTATTAAAAAATCAAATTTGTCAAAATCGCAATTTTACCATAAAAATAAAAAAATTAAACAACGTTTTTCTTAAAATTAATAGTTTCACCATTTTTTTTTCTATAACACGTCTAGATCTAAAACTCCCCATAACACTTCTCTTTGGACTCTATAGTTTAACATAGACGTCATGAAATAGATAAATTTTAAATTTTTTCACTTAATTTTTGCGATTTAACCTTGCAATTCACGAATCTGCATCTTTTATTTTTTTAAATTCATAACTTTTACGAGAAGAAGACTGAAAGTCTACAACAATTGTCATAGTCTTCACAATGGTAAGAGATATGTGCTGTAAAAATTTCAGAAAATTTTTTTTAAATGGAACGTTGTAGCGAGTTAAACCGTGATTTCATCTTTTTTTTTTTCATTTTTAGGTTAAAATTCCGATTTTGACAAATTTGATTTCTTAATAAAAAATTAAGTAATCGTGTGGGGAAAAAATAAATATACCATTTTAATTGCCTACTTGTCTAATTTGTAAAATTCATATTAGAGTTTTCCAAAAGCATATACAGGGTGAAATTTTTTTTAAGACCAAAACGAAATAATTTTTTAAATCCGGGCCTGATTTTTTTCTAGTTTGAATAAATCAGTTGATTGGGTGGTAACATAAATTAAACATTTGTAATAAAAGTAATGTTTTTAAATCAATGGTTTACTTTACCAAACTTTTAATTATTATTCATAGTCAAATTTGATTTTTTTATAAAAAATTAAGTAATCACGTGGGGAAAAAATAAATATGCCATTTTAATTGCTTATTTGTCTAATTTGTAAAATTCATATTAAGAGTTTTCAAAAAGCGTATACAGGGTGAAATTTTTTCTAAGACCCAAACGAAATAATTGTTTAAAGCCGGACCTGATTTTTGTCTAGTTTGAATAAATTAGTTGATTGGGTGGTAACATAAATAAAATATTTGTTAAAAAAAAATTAATTTTTGTAATAAACGGTAATTTTTTTTAAATCTATGGTTTACTTTACCCAAACTTTTAATTCATAGTCAAATTTGATTTTTTTATAAAAAATTAAGTAATCGTGTGGGGAAAAAATAAATATGCCATTGTAATTGCCTATTTGTCTTATTTGTAAAATTCATATTAAGAGTTTTCAAAAAGCGTATACAGGGTGAAATTTTTTCTAAGACCCAAACGAACTAATTTTTTAAAGCCGGACCTGATTTTTTTCTAGTTTGAATAAATCAGTGGATTAGGTGGTAATAGTGTAACTATTGACCAAAATAAAAGACGCATCAATCTGACCGTTCAAAAATTATGACGAATATAAATTTCTGTCAAAATGCGAAACTCGCCCTGTATATTATTAAACAAGGGGAGCAGACACTTTTTAATGGTCATTTGTTATTCGCCATAGGAGCCTCTATACGAGGTAGGAGTATGTACAGTTCCTCATGACTCACCCTGTATATGGGAAGATCCTGGCAGACATCTGAAGTATGAGGGCCATACCTAGTATAGAGATGGATCCAAGACAGAAGATGGTTCGGGATCAGGAGTATATAGTGAGGACAGGAACTATAACGGTTCCATCCCACTAGGAGAATATACCTCTGTATTTCAGACGGAGGTATATGCAATCCTGCACTGTGCACGGATAAGCAGATTGAGGACTTATACTAAAAACAGAATCAATATCTGTTCAGACAGCCAAGCGGCCTTGAGGGCTTTAAAGAACCCAAGGATAACCTGAAGGCTTATATGGGAATTCCGCAAAGAACTTGACACCCTGGCGGAACATAATGAGGTAAAACTCATTTGGGTGACTGGACATCAAAGGATCTCTGGTAATGAGAAAGCTGACTAACTTGCTAGAGGATCAGCAACAAGATACTTCGGTCCAGAACCGGCACTGGGAGTGCCCAAAAGCACAATCAGAGACCGATTAAGAGGCTGAATACGAGGACAGCACAAAGAATACTGGGAAGAAATTGTCACGCAAAAGCATGCGAAAAGATTTATACCTCAGACATGCGCAAACAGAGCTGGAGAACTGTTCAAAATGAACAGGAATTAGCTCAAAATCACTACAGGTTTCTTAACCCTTAAACGGCCGTTGTATACCCCGAGATACTTACTTACTTTACTTTACTCCTCTTGATTCCATTTGTAACATAGGGCCTCTACAGTCCCCCTCCATTCATCTCTGTTTCTGGCCAGGGCTTTCACTTCTTTCCATGTTAACCCATTGTCTTCTAGCTCTCTGGTAATATTTCTTTTCCAGGATGTCATTGGTCTGCCTTGTTTTCTTTTTCCAGTTGGTTGGTAATCCAGGGCTTGTTTGGTTATATCTTCTTCATTTTTCCTTAATGTGTGTCCAATAAACTTCCATTTGCGTCTGTTTATCGTTTTGGCTATCGGCTCTTGATTAGTTTTTCTCCAAAGTTCCTTGTTACTTATCCGATTTGGCCAATATATTTGCAATATTCGTCTAAGGCATCTATTTACAAATGTTTGAACCTTTTGTATAATCTTTTTCTCTATTTTCCAAGTTTCTGCTGCATATAGCAAAATACTCTTTACATTTGTATTAAATATCCTGATTTTGGTTTTGGTTGTTAATCTATTGGACTCCCATGTTTTCTTCAGCATATAGAACGCATTTTGGGCTTTAGTTATCCTTCCATTAATTTCCTCTTCTATTCCACCGCTAGCGTCAATTATGCTTCCCAGATAGCAAAACTTCTGTACATTTTCTACTTCTTCTCCTTCAATGAATATACCCAATATACCCCGAGATACACTAGTATATAAATCAAAAATGAATAACCATGACTCTAGTATATAAATTTATAACGGAAAATATGTGCGGCTAAGCGCATGGCAAGCAATGCGTACTGGAAGATACATTCACTCTTTATAAATAGGAGCAAGCAGCAGTTTGTATTCAAGTTTATTCGAGTCAGTGAAATGGCGGACGCACAGTTTATTGATGAAGTAAGTAAAAAAATAATCATATTTTTGTTTTGATTATAATTTTTTTATTTTTATTTCAACCTATGTTAGTACTAAATAATGCGAATGTAAAGTATTTATTTTAAAGCGATAATTTTATCTTCCTGTAGTAAAATATCACCTGTTTTTTGTATATATACTGAAGTATACTATTGTGTTTCAATTTATCAATCAAAGATAGAATAAAATTTTTAATTTTTTTAATAAAACGCGGGCACATAAATTTGATACACCCTGTATATTGATTTGTAAATATTTATTAGAAGTTAGCTGTCAACGCAAAGTGGTTTCTACTTAATGAATTTTTCCATGAAGAATATTAAAAACATTTTTGAAAATAAAAGTGAAGTGAAAGTTATTTAGGATTAGTATTTTAAACCGATTGTTTACGGAAAATGTAAAACCACAGGTAGATGTAATTATTAGTTCTTAGAAAATTAAGGTAAAGAAAGTTTGGAATTTTAATCTTTTTGTTTAACCCCGAGTAAATTTTGTAGAATTTCCCGAAAGTAATTAGTATGATGGTAGGAATATTTTTGAAAGTATGAGTGGGTGTTTCGAATGGAAAAAAGAAGGGGGAAGAAGAAATGTCTCTGATTGGTTTGGTAATTTGGAATGGGAAGGAGAGAAGGTTGAATTTTCAGATAGTTTTGGAAAGAGGGATTATTGTGTTACCGGCAGCCGAGAGGAGCAGTCAAAAATTTTCGGGAGTAGTTCAGAAGCAAGTACTAGTGGTTGTGTTTGATAAGTGAGAGTAGCTGAAAAGTGGAACGAGAGACAAATCAAATCGAGAAGAAATACCTCTTTGATTCTGTAAAGTCCAAGAGAGTAAGTTACAAGAATTATCGTTATTAAAATTATTTGTGACACCAAGTAAAAAAGATACTTGGGTCTCAGGAGATTATTGTTGAGAGAAAGAGAGGAGAGAGATTTGGAGTATATTGAACGAGTCCTGGTCAAAGGAAGCCTGGCTTGTGTTTTGGAGAAATAGTGGCTGGTATCCTGCTGGATTGTTTGCTGAGAACGGAGAGGGCTTTGATTGGTAGCCTAACATAATCAACAAGGAGGAGCTGTTTGGGTCAAGAGGAGACCTCATTATGTGTGAATCAAAAAGGTCAGTCAATAACCTATGTGATAGATTTTCTTTATAATCAGAAGTTAATTTTTTTACGTAAAAGCATATGCATTTAAGATTCCAACATTTCAAAAATTTAATAGGAAGTATAAGTACTTTTGCGAATACCAAATTTGTTTGTTTAGCTTGTTTTATTAATGGTATCAAGAACAAAGCGATAAATATTTTTTTGAATTAGATTAATTTATATGATAAAGGTTTCATTTGGACATTTATGCCCACAGAATATAATTGAAATTTACAGAGCATTGCTTTTGATAATAAAGGTATTTGTATGTGTTTATTTATGATTTTTCTATTTATTTCCTTTTCCTATTTTTATCCCGATAAGGATCAACTAAGAGATACTGAAACCACGAGAGAAGATAAGTATAACATAAGATAATTTAGACATTTTTTTTATATTATAAAAAGGCACCCTGAGATTTTTTATTAATTTTTATGTATGATTTGCGACAATTAAATAATTAATCAAATAAATAATAATTAATATCAAAGTAATAGAAAGCAGATCATATCAATACATTGACCGTTCAATTTTCTTTTTACATATTGGCAAATTTTATTTTGTTCAACTAAATAGATATTCAAAAACTGTACCTAGGTGAATATAATTATGGTAAGATGTGTTGGAATGCGGATAAATAATGGTTTATGTACTAATCCATAAATGTGGATTATTGTTTTTTTTTATATAATTTCCAGATACCAGCCACTACTTTCTATGGTCCACGTAAGAAGGTAATTTCAGGACTTCCTCCTGATGATCCGTATATATCTGATATAAGAGAGTCATCATACGAAGAGGAGGTTTATGGTGATAATGCTGACGATTTTGATCCAGACTATGTAGATCCTTCCTCTAAATCAAATAAGCTTCCAATTGCATCGTTCAGTGATACAGAATCAGAAGACGACCAGCCGCTACCTTCACGATCTAAAACTGCGAAAAAGAGATCTGAACAGTACAGGCGGGAACAAAATGATTTTCAGCACATTAAATTTCCAACAGAACCGTCTTTCTATGCACCCGATGACGGGTATATACCTCTAACATATTTTCAGCGATTTTTTGATCACGATTTGTTTGCCTATATTTCAAATGAAACTAATGTATACTCTACAATATCAACAGGGGTATCTATCAACACGACTCCATTGGAACTAAAAGCTTTTGTGGGCATGGAGATCCTAATGGGTGTGGTACAAATGCCTGCTTTTGAAGATTATTCGTGTCTTGAAACTCGACATGAAACAATCGCTGAAGTAAATGCCAGTGAAGAGATTCAAAAAGCTTAGACAATTCATACACATTCAAGATAACAACTTGGATGCAAACGGCGACAGATTGTTCAAAATTCGGCCCATACTGGAAAAAGTACGACAAAAATGTTTGTCTTTGAAACAAGAGACACTGTTTTCTGTTCATGAAATGGTGATAGCGTATAAGGGAAGCAAAGCAGGTAACTTATGTCAATATATGCCCAAGAAGCTTAAAAAATTGGACTCAAAATGTTTGTTCGCGCAGGAGTGTCAGGTATCGTTTACGACTTTTTAGTGTACACATGTTCGAGCACTTTCAATAATATACCATTTTCAAGTTATGAAGAATCATTGAGGCTCGGGGCTTAAGTAGTTATGTATTTATGTAGAACAATTGCAAATCCGAACGAATCTGTGGTTTATTTTGACAACTTTTTCTGCTCTTTGGAGCTAATAGAATACCTAAAGAAAGAGAAACAGTTGTCGAGTCTTGGCACTATTCGCAGTAACCGACTACCAAATTGTACGCTGGAAACAGATAAAGCGCTCCTCAAAAAAGGCAGAGGAAGTTTCGATTACAAAGTTGACAACACAAACGGTATAGTAGTAGTCAAGTGGGCCGACACTAAATGTGTCACTTTATCTAGCTCATACATTTCCCACAGCTCCGTAATTCAAGTGAAGCGATAGTAAGGAACAAAAACAAAAAGTTGATGTGCAGTGTCCTCAAGTAGTGAAGCATTATAATAAACATATCGGTGGAGTTGATCTATCTGATATGCTGATATCACTATACAGGGTGTCCCGAAAAGATTGGTCATAAATTATACCACAGATTCTGGGGTCAAAAATAGGTTGATTGAACCTCATTTACCTATATACAATAGTGCACACAAAATAAGTTACAGCCCTTTGAAGTTGCAAAATGAAAATCGATTTTTTTTTCGTATATCGAAAACTCCTAGAGACTTTTTATTAAAAATAGACATGTGGCATTTTTATGGTAGCAACATCTTAAAAAAAATTAAAGTGAAATTTGTGCATCCCATAAAAATTTTATGGGGGTTTTGTTCCTTCAAACCCCCCAAACTTTTGTGTACTTTCCAATTAAATTACTATTGTGACACCATTAGTTAGACAATATTTTTAACACTTTTTTGCCTCTTAGTAGTTTTTCGATAAGCCAGTGTTTATCGACATATTTTGAATATTTGTCGAATCCACCACATATTTGTGTATGGTTAAGTACGATTATTGAGACCTGTTAATAATCTGAAAATTTATTTAAAATTTACATTTTTGGGTATATTTTGAAAAAGAAGCCACATCTCGATAAAAGGTGACTTGTCGAAAAAAGACAAAGAGGCAAAAAAGTTTTAAAAACACTGTGCTTAACTGATGGTATCACAATAATAGTTTAATTGGAACGTACACAAACATTTGGGGGGTTTAAAGGAACAAAACCCCCATAAAATTTTTATGTAAATATATTAAAAAAGAAGCCGCAGCTCGATAAAAACTGGCTTATCGAAAAAATACTAGGAGGCAAAAAAGTTTTAAAAACGTTGTGTTTAACTAATAGTACCACAAATATGAATTAATTGGAACGTACACAAAAGTTTGGGGGGGGGGTTTAAGGGAACAAAACCCCCATAAAATTTTTATGGGGTGGACAAACGTCACTATAATTTTGTGCTAAGGTGATCCTGCCATAAGGATGATACATGTTCATTTTTAATAAAAAATCTCTAACAGTTTTCGATATATTGAAAAAAATCGATTTTCATTTTGTAACTTCAAAGGGCTGTAACTTTTTTTTTGAGCACATTTGTACTAAGGTAAGTTACGTTCAATCGAACTATTATTGACCCCAGAATGTGTGGTATAATTTATGACCAATCTTTTCGGGACACCCTGTATAAAACACCATTCAAATCAAGAAGGTGGTATATTAGCATATTCAGCCAGCTCATAGATATAGCAGTGAACAATGCTTGGTTGCTATATCGTCGAGATATGGAGGAATTGGGAAAAAAAAACAAAATACTAAAAAAAATTCGCGTCAATATTGGAAGATCCCTCATTCTTTCCAAAAATATTAGAAAATCTCGGTGTTCAAGTGCAGAACAACAACCAAAGAAAAAAATTAAATATCCGGTAGCTCCTCGCCTAATAGATGACGTTCGATTTGACAGCATAGGTCACTTTCCAAGTTTAGTAGATAAAGGTAGATGTAAATTGTGTACAGATGGACAAACTACAGTTTATTGCGAAAAATGTCAAACTCGTTTATGTCTCGTGTCAGGAAAACAATCTAGGAATTGTTTCATGCTCTATCATAAGAAATGATTGAATGGGCATTGTATCTTGTGAGATACAACTCGTAAGTTTTTTTGTGTATATTTAAATAAAAAAATGTCGTTTTCTTGTGTTTTTAAATAAATGTATAAGAGATAGGCATTGTAATTTATTTCTAGAGTTCATTTGGTTTCTCTGCCCGTTTAAGGGTTAACTGGACACTTTCCAGTAAAAGGACACCTACACACGATAGGACTATAGGAGATCGCAGCTGCAGACTATGCAATAGAGAGACCGACACAGTCAGACATTTATTGGACTCTGGACCGCAAGAGACAAGCAATATATGGAGACTGCAGACCAAGTCCGACAGTATATGGCACTAACCCGATGGACCTTTACAGGCTAGTGAAGGGCACTACTATATTGGGTTGGGTGTCATGACAACAAATGAAAGAAAGCACAATAAGCTGAAAAGCTGCAGTGCGACTGGGGCGCATGCACGGACGGCTTCCAAGAAAAAAATTGTGTAATTAAAGAGTCAAGCCTAACGACGAAGTGTCGCGTGGTTTCTGACGCCAAAGTAGTGTAATTGTTCGTCTCTACGATTAGTCGGAAGAATACCAGTTTTTTGGTGCAGCAACGTCTTCGAACTCACTCCAGGAACCAAGGAACCAGAATAGTCCAGATCCTATTGGAACACCACTCCAGGGTCGAAGAACAAGAATAGTCTTCATCCCATTGGTACCAGAAAATCAGCTAACAGTGCAATGAGAATATTAATGTAATAGTACGGGATCCAAATATAGATCGACCTGCACCCATCTGCTTTCCGGATGAAACATATTTTTTTATTAAATTTCATACATAGGCAAATACAACTTGCATAGGTTGCCTATCAAAATGGTGTCATAGGTATTCTTAAGGGGGCCGTAGGGGTTGAAATCGACATTTCAAGCACATTTTTTGAAAGTATGGTAGAATTATTTGATTTTTAAATTAACTAAGCATACTCAGTACAATTCATAGATTATTCAAGAAAAAGTTCAAGGAAAAATATTGAAAAATAAGCCAACGGTGGCAAATTAAAACTATTCAAAATCGAACAATATTAAGACTTTTGTCTCAAAACATTAACAAATGGTTTAAATTATCACATGCAATTCGTCGTAAGACTTAAGAACCCCGATTCAATTGAACAAGCTAAGGCATTCGCCAAAGAAGAAAATTTCTAGAAATTCAAATAACAATTTTCCAAACAGAAATAATTTTCAAAATAATTTTTCTAGCATTAATTACCAAAATCGTCCTTTTTATAATTCAAATTTTCAGCATAGACACAATGACAGTCATTTTCAAAATCAACCTAATTGTTCTAATAATGGTTTTAATACACCTATTAGACAATTTTCTAGACATTTTCTAACGAATTTCGAAATCAGCCTTTTAATCAAATCAAAAATATCCGAAACAGAATTCAGTCTGAGCCAATGGATGATACATCTTCCAATAGTTTAAGTTTAAATAGTAATTTCAGAAACGGTCGCCGTGATTGCCGTCATGAGTAAAAAACGCACATGCAAGAAACTACAATAATGTAAAAAATGATGAAATATATAGAAATAACGAGAATCATATTGGGCGCAGAATAAATCATGAAAATTTTCAAGCAATAGCCTTAATAAGTACAGTAAAATAAATTTTAATACTATTAAAGAAAGTTACCAAAAATAATTAGTTCCAAAATAAATGATACTTTTTTTAATTGACCCAGGTTCAGAACAAAGTTTTTTCAGACCATATTTAGCAAATGAAGTTTTTCAAAATATTTAGTTCTTGAACAATTTTCTAGGCAAAATGCACATAATACTTTGTTTTACAATGAAACTGTGACAATTACAATATTCTCTTATTTTAAAAATCCTGAATTTCACAAATTTTACCTTTTTAATTTTTCTCCAAATTTTGATGGCTTGCTAGGATGTAACTTTTTGTCCCAAGTCCTTCTTCTTCTTTAGGTGCCATCTCCGCGGCGGAGGTCGGCAATCATCATAGCTATTCGTATTTTAGAGATGGCTGCTCTGAAAAGTTCATTTGATGTACATCCGTACCACTCTCTCAGGTTGCGCAGCCACGATATTCTGCGTCTCCCTATGTCCATGCTACATTAAATTTTCAGAATTTTATTCTAAAAATTCAGATTGTCTAACTTCTAATATTTTTTGTATCGCAAGATCCAACGAAACAAAATATTTCAAACCCAGTTAAATAACTATTCCACCTAGAACGTCTCAAAAAAGTTAAAATTCCAGTCAATAGATGATCTGGTACATCAATTCAAAATTAAATGAAAATTTTAGATGCAGAAGTTCCTACTTGTTTAATAAATATTAATAATCAACACGCTTATACTATGATAAATAATTTAGCAGAAACTCCAACGGAAATACAATTTGTAGAACTTTTTGATGTCGAATATATTAAGTAGAAAATTTAAATAATATACACTCTTATCATATAGAAGAAATGGATATTGATGAAAATGAACTAGGTTATAATTTATCCAAAAGGAAAATTTAAATAAACTAAAACTTAATCTTTGTAATGAAGAATAGTATGAAGCAATAAATAAATTATGTTATGAATATCGAGATATTTTTATATAGAAGGAACGGCACTGACTTTTACGAATAAATCATAAAATAGAGTGAAATGATACGATAAATGCACGATATACGATAAATCCTTGCAAGTTTCTGTTTCAGCTGCTGCAAGAAATTTTTACCGAGAAATTTGGAGTTTTTAATTAGCGAAACATATGATTGGTTTAGTCGCTCGTGTTTCAGACAATCGCAGTATAAAGAATTATACGAAACCATCAACGATGGACAGAAACCACTAAAAAAATTCAAACATGCCAAACCAGGTGGTTGTCAATAGAATCTGCTCTATCGAGAATATACACGCAATGATTAGAACTAAAGCTATTGCACTTTATGTATGCGAACGAGATGAATTACGCATATATTTCATTTTTATATCCAATACTAATTGAAATAAACAGAGTTAATAAAATGATCGAGTTAACAGATACGGACCACACCAAAATGTGTGATGAGTTGATCAACCTGATAGATATGTTTGTCAACAAGGGTAGGTTACCTACGAATAAAGTTAATATTTTTAATCAAAATATTCGTGATATTTTGGATTAAAAATGTTATCTTGGATTCTGCTTTCAAAATCAAATACTTGAAATGAGAGAAAAAGGATTACCGTAGAATGGGTGAATGGGATCGCTGGGGTGAATAGAATCAAAAAGTGGGAATTTACCAGTTAAAATCACAAAACGCCAATGTCGTAATTAAAACTTTTCTTTTTGAGTTTGTTTGATTGCCTAACTCGTGCTCTTATAAAGCCTGGTAATACTTTATCATCCGGCAGTTGGTAGCACTGAAAACCACGACATGTTGTACTGTCAATCAGCTGTTTTCGTTGGCGCCTAAACTTTGTTTATACATACGAACTTGTTAAGCATATATTCAGTGCAGTTGACCTAATTAACTCCAACAGGTTAGTATTTAAGGCACACAAAATGAATTTAGTTTATTTGTAAGCAAAAATAAAATAGGAACATAAATATGTTTAATTCGTTGCACGTATTTTAGGTTGAGGTGAATAGGATCAAGAACTGGATCAATAGGTAAACATAGGTTAAGGTTACGCCTGAAAAGGCAACACATAAACTAAGAAAGGTTTTCATAACAACTTTAGTCTCAGACACAACGCAAACCTTTATCTATACATAGAGTTTATTGAACAGCAAACGGAGGACCTTCGAAGAATAAGGGGGCAAGCTGCGCCCTTATTTCTTCACCCGAAACTTACCATTGCTGACATAAGCATCCTTATATATCACATGACGTTGCTTATAGATGTATTTTTATCATAACAAACCTGACTAAACAATGTCATGTCGGATTATTGAATTAAAGTGTTTATTAAATACAATTTGTGCAATATTTAGCTAAAGAAACTGGTGAAGCATACGTTTCAAGAAATATAAAAAACTATCTGCTCACAAAACCGGACTACCATGTAACTGTCGTAAAAGGTGTTTTGAAAAGTTGGGCATGAACAACATCAATCAGCATGATTTTCAATATTTTTTGACAAATCGGCAACTTCGATAATCAAAACCAATACCTTTCAAAAGTGCTAAATTGGAATGACTGAAAAGTCTTAAAAATTACTGACAGAACTAGTGGGAAGCTTCGGTCCATAGAATATGGTGTTTCAATCAATGGAGAAGCTTTCATTAGCATCCATGGCATAAGCGAAAAAAGAGTTCTACGCTGGGATATAACAGAGGGAAGCTAAGTCCAGAAAATAAAATGGTTGGATATAGAAAGTAGTTGGTCAGAGACCACATTGATTCTCTTGTTACAGTTTCCCGTCACCATAACAGAGCCAAAAGTCCTTTTCGAAAATATATGATACCGGGTTCATCAATTACTGGGGCATATGGAGCTTACATGGAATGGATAAGAAGTACATATCTCAAAGAACAGCCTGTGATATAATCATACTATCGAAATATCTTTGTCAACGAATTCAATATAAGTAGGTGTTCAGCCTCCTTCTATTGATGACTGTAATACCTGCTCTAAGATTAAAGTTAAATTTAATGGGATAAAGACTAGCAACCCTAACTCTCCCAGAATAACTGAATTGAATACGGAACTGAAGGTTCATTTAGCAAAACAGAAATCTGCTCAGGATATGATGAAAAGCTACAAATGATAAACAACCTACATGAAAATATGGAAGTTGTATGTGTTCATTTACAACAAGAATTACCAACTCCTAAACTTAACTGCAACGTACAATAGCACAAAAGAAAAATGTGGACGTATAACTTAGGAATCCACAAGGTTAAAAGTTGTAATTTTTAGTGGTAACTGTGCCGGGAAAAATAAGAACATAAGCGTTGTTTATCTCACTTCCGCCACATTCACGCAAGCCGCTTTGATCGCAGTAAGCACGTTTTTTTAATGCCAGGGCATTCGATGATGGGCTGTTATCGAGATTTCGGTTCAATTAATTAAAGATCAATGACGCTGAGGAACTTTCTAAACAACAGTATATTTATCTAAGCAACTAAATCTCAAACATTGGCAGCGAACTTCAAGGGTGGCAGAGTATTCGAATTTTCAATAGATTTTAAGATGAGCTTTAAAATTCAAAGAGCATATAATATGAATATTCCTACGAATGTTCCTACTCCAAAAAGGTCGAAAGAGACTTCACGATGTAACAAATTTTAATTTAGATAGTATAGATTTCTCTAAAATACCAGGGTGATCTCAAGCTGACAGAAGAAAAGAAACAGAACACAAGATCTTCTTGATTATGTATTCATGCCTCACAAGCGTCCGTTACAATTAGTGGAGGAACTGAATTACAACTGAAGTCGAAGAGTCTATAGACGATGAAAATTAAATTGAGCTTGATTGAAGCTTTACTTGTGAATTTTGATACCAAGAGCTTCCACGGAAGCCTGTTAAAAGAATATATTTATTTTTGTACGCATTATTTTTGTAAATCCAACAAATATCGATGATGAGCAGGCAAAATGTCCTATCTCGCATTTTGTCGATTTTTATATTTTTGGTCGAAACAATCTTAAATGTAACTATTTATCACCTCATTGAGGAATATCTGCGAAAAGCGACAACGTTGTCTTGGTACTTGCGCATTTTAATTTGGCCTATTGAAAACAGACACCATTTGGAATGCGGATTGTCCTATCTAATGTCCATTCTAATTTACGTGAAATGGCTGTGAACATTGTACTGACTATTTTGGTATAATTACTGTAAATAGTGACCTGTTTAACTATAAAAAGGTATGTATTGATTCTTAAGTTCTGTGGGCATCGTATTACTATATAGAATTAGATAAAAATCTTATTTAAATTAAAAATAACGTTGAATTTAATACTTATGTAGATAGGACAATTTGTCAGAAAATAAACTGTTCTAGTAGGCGTCTGTTAAACGTGTCAAACGGAGTTAGGACAATTTGTTTTTGTTCATATAAATTAAAATTCTTTTTATACATAAATTAGGGGTAACTGCTATTATTTATATTACAGTGTGATCCAGAGGAATAATGAACCGAGGAAAGAAGTTAGTGAATATCTGTAGAATACAAAATTCGATGGAAACCTGCAATAAATGAATGAACCCTCCTTTCACTGAGGTATTATTTTTTAGCGGATATAATAAAAGTGTTTTTAATTTATTAATATAGTTTTAGGCAAGTACGACTGCTAAGTTTACCGATATGCCCACTGTCTCAGTGATGCAGATTCCGATGGGACCCTACAATACATTGATCAAACCCTTCGCTTAGGTAACATAAAAGTCTTTTTATATTTTAATTCGTAATTTTTAGGAAAATGAAGTTTCACAAGTGACCGATACATCCACTGTCACTCTAATAACTATCCGAGGTGAAACTGTTAGAATAATTCCAAGTAATGAAAATCTTATATCTCTCAAAGAAAAATCTGGATTCCTCCAGGTTATTACTTACAGTGCTAATACTTCTGTGTATACGATCAATGATTTTTTTGGACTCAAATTATATTTCAGGATCAAATCCTGACAACGACACCGAAAGTTATACACACAATATTTCTCAAGAAAGTTTACCTGATGACTACTATGTTCAGAACCATAATGAACATTCTGATTCAGATACAGCCACTAGTTCGTTTAATAAGTTGTCCGATGAATATTTCTCTGATGATTTAGTAAATGATTACAATATAATTCACAATCAAGAAAATATTATTATAAATGACCCAAATAATTATAATATTTCAGAAGGGCGCAAAAGACGATGACAGGCTGATTTCACTCAGTGAAAACGTAATATTTAACCAGTTGAGAATGGAAGCAAACCTTATCTTGGATTTGCAAAGGGTGAAAATCAAAAGACCGAACAAAACACCCAGCGATCAGCTCGCAAAATCAAGCCAACTTGTAACAGTACCTTGTGTCAAAGATCAAAACTTACACAATGTTCTCTTTTTACTGAAAATATCAGACGTGCTATTTTGAATAAATTTTGGGAGATCACTAGTCTACAAAAAGAGTCATTTGTGACTGCTCATGTGATATAAATTGAGAAAAAGAGAAACACTGTAGATCGAAATGACTCTAGACGCAATTTTACGTTTCAGTAAAGATTAAATAATGGACAAGGTGTAGAGCAAGTTTGCCGACAAATGTTTTTTAACACGCTTGGTATCAATTACAAAATGGTTCAGAGATGATGTCAACAAAGTTCATGTAACATCCCTCGTCTAGCAGAACAGCGCAATAAACAAGTAAGTGACCGACCCGAACTAGCAAGGAGAATCAAGTTTCTCCAAAGATTTTTAAATGAACTGTCTAACATGCCATCACACTACGATCGAAAACATTCGTCTAAACCAGTGATGGCGAAAGTAAGGCCCGCGGAAGTATGCAATCCGCCCGCCGAGTGTAGGTACATAGCCATGGATAGTTGTAAGTTTGTATTAGTTTAAAATGCACCATTTAAAGTTGCATTTTGGTGGGGGAGAATGTTGGATTTTCATTAATTAATTTATTTATGCGAGAAAAGCAACCAGTCCCATCTCTATTTTTATTTTGTTGTTGCTTTGTCATCATCATCAGTAGCTCGACAACCCTTTTTGGGTCCTGGCTTGTTCTAGGATTTTCCGCCAGTCTGCTCTGTTCCTTGCTTTGTTCTTCCAGTGGGTAATCTCAAGTGTTTTCAGATCTTGTTCCACTTGTTCCATGTATCTAAGCTTGGGTCTTTCCTTTGACCTTCTCCCTACTGGTGTTTGCTTCATTATATGTTTTGGTGTTTCGGTCTCTAACATTCGTTCAGCATGGCCCATCCAGTGCAGACGTCCGATCTTTATGGATGTTATGACGTCGGGTTCGTTGTATGCTGCGTATAGTTCAAAATTATATCTTCTGCGTCATACGTCATTTTCTTTCACCACCTTATATACGTGTCTAAGGATTTTTCGTTCAAACGTACCTAATAAGTTCTCATCGCTTTTCGACAGTGTCCATGTCTCTGATCCATATATAAGGACCGGTTTTATCAGGGTTTTGTATATTTTGCATTTGGTTTTTCTCGTGATGTTAGATCTTAGATGCTTAATGAGTCCATTATATTATTTATTAGCAATATGTATTCTTCTCTTAACTTCTTCGCTGACTTTGTTATCTGATATTGGCAACTAGTGAACCTAGATATGTAAAATTTTTTACGCTTTCGATGTTATAGTCTCCTATTGTCAGATTCTGTAGGTTTCTTTGGCCTGTCGATTTGCTGGCCTTCATGTATTTGGTTTTTATTTCATTAATATTTAGGCCACTGTTTTGTGCCGCTCTTTCTATAGCATTAAATGCTTCTATCATTTCTCTTTTGCTTCTAGCTATGATATCAACATCATCTGCAAATGCCAATATTTGTACACTTTTTGTTATTATTGTTCCTCTGGTGTTGACTTTTGACTCTCTATGTTGTTGCTTTGTATCGCGATATAAAAGAGGTTTGCCTTCATGAGCACAAAAAACTGAAGCATTGTGTTAGTGAAAAAGGCAAAGAAGTCAGTTGATCCACACTTCACGGCTAAGCTAGTTTTGCGGGTGTTTTAAAGCCTAGCTTGTAAGGTTTTTTATATATGGACTTTGGTGTACGCAATTGTGGGTGATAACTCCAGTCGAGGGCCCTCTGAAGACCAGATGGAAGGAGTAGAAAGGTAAGTGGACCTCTTTGCGACTCGTTTTTTTATTATTTTGTACCTTTGCTCTAGTTTAAATTACCCGGTGTCAAATCGCCTTTATAAAACAAAGAACCAGCCCCTACGTTAAGATCCGAACATCAGAGATCGCAGATTGTAAGAGTAATTTGTTTAATGTCCCAGATATTTGCATTTATCGTATATAATATTTCGAACCCTGATGTTAAATAATGTGGTGTAATTTGTATTTAGTAGAAATGGAACAAAAACCAAAAATTAAGAAAGAGTTTGCCGAAGGTGAGAGCCAGCTGTCTACACTCACAGATATTAAAGACTTCCTTATAAAACCGGGCGAAGATGATTCGGGTGAGAGAAGTAATAAAAATGTTTAGGGAGAACTTATTTTTATAAATTTCATTTTAATCGATCTAAATTTGATTTGAAAAATTTAATTTAGTCTGGGACATCCTGTATAGTTGTGACATGGTTTTAAGTAGGTTACATTTATTTAAATTAATTTAAGTAGGTTAAATATTTTATTATTTTATTTTTACTTCTATTTGTGTAATTTTTATTACTTTGTAGATATCAGATTTGAGATTTGTAAATATCAAATATTTCTATTAGTTCTAATTTAACTATTTTTGTATGTTCTATTTCAGTATTTTATATATGATTGTAAAAAAGGTTTTACCGTTTAATAAATAAATAAATAAAATGATTTAGTACATGTTGAACCTAACAAGTACTTTATTGCCAAAGATAAACTGACTAGATGGAAGAAACATCCATTAAAAAGTAAATTAAGTAAAGTAAGCGCTAAGAATCTTATAAACATGCTTTAATGAGAATATTCCCAGATGAAAGGATAGAGTACATTACTGAATGTACGAATCGACACATCGTCGCCTTAAAGTGTTAACATGCTAAGTCCATATTTTGGACAAAATGAGTTTTTACCATCTTGATAATAGTATTAATTTAGTCTATCGATTAGTTAGACAGTCAAGTCACATTTTTTATCTAAAGCCTAAAATATTGCATGATTTGTATACCAGCTAAATCCGACTGCTTTTATTTTCCCGCGTAAACACAGCTAAGTCCTTGACAGCCATGCATTTATATATTAAAACTTGACCTAGACAGTAGGAAACAGACTGTCTGTTTCCTACTGTCTTCAACAAAACCGTCTAGTTTGAAGCCAAGATAAAGACTCCGTGTTGGTTTAAATATAACTTATTCTTTTAACATCGACTTATTGTCGCTCTCGATAAAGCCGAGATGGCTAATATTTTATGTTGGTAAGGTCATTCGACCTACCTCAGTTACTAGTTAGTTTCAACTGCTTTCGATCTGGAGCTTTAACCTGATGATGGACTGATTAGTCCGAAAACGTTTGTTTGTAATGTACTAGTGATGTACCCACTTTGAATCCAACTTGGATCTATTTTAGAAAACAATTTTAAATAAATTATATATCATCTACAAGGGAATATTTTTACTTCTTTAGTAATTTTTATTATGGTATACAGCCAATCAGAGGGATTCAATTCTTTTTATATTATGTTAAGAATTAAATTAAGAGTATAAATCAGCAAACAATTTATTAAAATCGATTAACTTACAAGAAATATAATTTGTTGGCATATATTCCTAAATTCATTACACATAAATTTGGTATTATACGGAATATAGATTATGAGTTTGATGAAGAATATGTTAAGGGGAAAATAAATCCGTTTGATATGCCTTGTAAGTTTAGTGTTGAGGCAGTTAAACGAATGAATCGCAAAGTAATTAAGAAAGACGGTACTAAAGAATATGTTCCTACAACAACTGTTTTTGTTACTTTTAAAGCGTCTGGGTTACCACAGTATATTTGCATTAATCACGTAAGAATTCCGGTAGAACCTTACGAGCAAAAGGTCCTACTATGCTATAACTGTTATAGATACGGGCATTTAATAAAGCAGTGCAAAAGTAACGTTAGATGTTTAAAATGTAAAGAACACGAGACAAAAGACTGTAAAAAAATATAGTAGAAAAAGCATGTTTTTATTGTAGTGGAAAACATTATACAAATGAAATAAAAGAGTGTCCAGAATTCAATTGACAAAAGACAATTAAAAAATTAATGACTGAGCAAAATTTATTTTATGCAGAAGCTAACAAAAAACCCCTAGTTGCTTATGCACAAGTGGTTAATAAAAATCTGGGACCGACCGAAATTTTACACAGTAAATCTATTTCCGAAAGCAATCATAATTTGAACAATAATTCTTACGCTTTTTAGTTGCAATCAAATATGTTTCCGTCTTCCCAAAAAGAGCCAAATGAGCAAAGGTCAAGTTCGGTGTACTCCCAGCATTCTGCGGTTGCTCACAAAATACCTAGGTTTGTGAGGTCTCAAACACAGGATAATACATTGAATTAACACAAAAAAATCATCTCACCAATTCACTTACCGAGTTAATCGACAGCCGTTATCGAAAATCAAAATTACACATCAAACGCTGAATCAGTCACTGAAAAGTTGTTAGGAAGAGGAGCTGCTGACATAATATCGTCTATCGAATTGTCACAAGAGCTTTGATGAATTTGTTACAAGAGCTCTATGATGATCGAAAATGCATTCGTGTTAGTTATATCAAATACCTAATTGACACGCCGTGCATGTCAAAAGAATTTTGAACTCGCACATTCTTGAATCATATTCAAAAATACTTAGGAACGTTAAAAAATCTTGTTGAACACATTGATTCGTGGGATTCTTTTCTCGTCATCTTATTCAAAGGCAAATTCACTAATAGTCTCCGCGAACGATGAGAGGCTAGTACGAACAAATCCCGTAATTTACCAACAAATGATGGCGTTCTGAAATAGAAAGCTCAACTCGAAAACACGAGAATTCAGCAACCTACTATCAAAAACCCTCTACCAAATAAATCAAAATCGTGGAATATGGCTCAGCACTCGCGAAATCAACAAATTAATGCTGCAACTACTTCAGAAAGTGGTTGCATTTTTTGCTAAGGTGAGCATTACGTAAATTTCTGCCGTGAATTCACATCGTTATCGCCTGTTGAACGTTATGAAGTTGCTCAAAGGTGGATGGTGTATTAATTGCTTACGCAAAAATTATCGGGTCTTGCAATGCACCACTTCAAACAGTCGCACTTGTCGTCAAAAACACAACACCTTGTTGCATTTCGATAAACAAAAAAGGCTTCGAATAAAATAAAAATACAGTTCTAGCGTAAATTTGCACGCTGATGTATCCACGGAATTCCTATTAGCTACCGCGGTGGTAGATATCGTAAACAATCACAGAAAACCACAACTTGTCGAGGGCTTTTGGACGCTGGTTCTCAAACACATTTTATTACCGAAGACGTGGCTCAATTTTTGAATTTAGATCAAAAACCCGTTAATATCACAGTTTCCGGGGTAGATGATTTATCGACTAAAATAAAAATTCTGTGCATACTACCATCAGTTCGCGATTTAGCAAATTTCAAAAAACTGTTAATTATTGATTTTGCCACAAATCAGCAAAATTAATAAAACAATAGATAATTTATAAAATTAGTTATTTTAGATTGTCCATGTCTTGATAGTCCAAGCCAACTTTGACGCTAAAAATTAGCAGGTACCTAAGAATTTAACTTTTCATGACGAAAAAACAAAAAATTCTTAAATTCATTTTTCTCGAAAACCGTGTATTCTACCGATTTAAAGTCAGAGTAACTTTTATTACTAAAATATCTTAAAATTTAATAATCCAGTGCCAAAAATGTTTAAAAGTTAAAGACAAAAAAGTTACGAAAAAAAGACCGTTGCCCTACCCAAAAGGAATGCCTATGACCGGTACTAGAAATTCACAATTGATGAAATCGATTTATCTCTGGAAGATAAATAAACGTATCAGTTTTCGTTTTTCTAAGTAGAAACGTTTTGGAGGTATTTAGAAGGAATTAATTACACGACGTTCTTCAAAGAGCTCTAGCTCCCTTAAGAAGCATTTTCGAACTAGGTGAATTGGGTTAAATCGTCTTAACGTTAATCATTATCTGAGTAACTTCCGGTATTAGTTTGTGAGGAGAGTTTCTGGACACACTATATATCATACAGTTTTATTTATACGAAATTTTTCGAAACATTTCGATAAATTACAAATTAAAAATTAAAATACAAACCAAAATGCTCGCTCAACCGCAAGCTATATCCACGCCAGCAGCCTCAGCTCCGGCTCCAACTGTTTCTGAATCATTGGGAGCTCCTCCATCAGTTCGCGTTTCTCCAAAGAAACCCGCTAAATCTAAAACATTAAGAAGTCGCGTCAAGTGGCAGCGATGCCAACCCTACCGATTTTGAATCTAATCGAATTGTAGCGTGCAAACCTGCTACTTTGTAGAATTTATTTTAATAAGACCCACTCCGCATTTAGAGGTCCTCCCAGGTAACTTGATTTTCATTTTTAGCAAATATTTATAAGTCGGTCCATTTATATTCTTTTTGTGTACCCTGTACACAGGGTGAGGCAGATAAAGGGCCTATTAGAAATATCTCGAGAACTAAAAAAGCTAAGAGAATAATGCAAATTGGAATACAAGGGTTTTGAGGTATAAACTATTTAATGAAAATATTTTGGTCTCTTTGCTACTTCCGGTTATACCGGAAGTTGATTGTAACTTCGTATTTTTAAATAGGACACCCTATTTATTTTTACATTTTTGGATTCTCCTCGATTTCTTCTTTCTTAAAATATAAGGTTTTGTAATATTATACAGGGTATGTTAAAAGATAATTACGTTTTCTTATTAATTTCGTAGCAGCATTTACATCCTGTAGGATTGTAGTAGTTTGACATAATAAACTCTATTAATGTTCAAAATAGTCTACTATTGTTAAGAGTTATTGGTATAGTTAAATTTTTCATTTTAGTATACAGGGTTGGTCGAAACTCGGAATGAGTATTTTCTGAGTTTTCTTAAATGGAACACTCTGTATTTTAGTATTGTAATGAAATGCCATTTTATGGTACTTTTTAATTTATTACGCATTTCCTATACCTAACTGCTTTTTCGTAAGTTATTGGTGATTCAAATCAAACATTAATTGCAACACAAAATAGGTGACATTGTATTAGGTTGGCCGTGAATATATTCAATCACAAATAATTTTTTGGCAATAAATACATATTAATCTAGACTTATACTTAAAATTGCCAATAATGGTTGAGCTATCAAAATACCATCGAAGTTAAGATTGTTGGTGCGATTAACAATTAAGCACAAATTAAAACAGTTAGGTATAGGGAATGCTTAAGAAGTAAAAAAGTACCATGGAATATCATTTCATTACAATACTAAAATATAGGGTGTTCCATTTAAGAAAACTCAGAAAATACTCATTTCGAGTTTCGACCCACCCTGTATATTAAAATTACAAATCTTGCTACACTAATAATTGTTAACAAAAGTATACTATATTAAAAATTATTTGAACATAAATAGAGCTTATTTTGTAAAACTATTACAATCCTACAGGATGTGAATGTTGCTACGAAATTAATAAGAAAACGTAATTATATTTTAACCTACCGTGTATAATGTTACAAAACCTTATATTTTCAGAAAGAAGAAATAAGAAATCGAGGAGAATCCAAAAATGTAAAAATATACAGGGTGTCCCATTTAAAAAACGAAGTTATAAGCAACTTCCGGTATAACCGGAAGTACCAAATAGATGAAAATGTTTTCATTAAATAGATCAGGCTTCAAAACCCTCTTATTCCAATTTTCATAATTCAGTTGCCTTTAGTTCTCGAGATATTTCTAATAGGCCCTTTATCTGACTCACCCTATATACATTTTCAATTTTATAATGAAGTTAGTGATGCCTGATTTAAATTAGAAAAGTTATCTCCATTATGTCGAATAGTATTTGTATATTTGAGAAAATATTATTGTCATTTTCAGCTTAAAACGTTTATTTCCAGTAGTCGTTATTTTTAGATATTTTATTCCGAATCAATAGTATATTACTTTATGAGGCGGAGAAGCATGACTTTTCTTGACGCGCCCGATATTACGCGCCGAACGAACTGAGGCGCTTCAGTATACTATTTTTTCTTCAAACGTAGCAATTTTCAACCATAAATAGTACATTTTCAAATTTCACCCTTTTGCATTTCTATCTAAGTGGTTCACTTATTTCCAGGTTTACACTGAGGATGGTCAGTTTGACCGAAAACGTTTTGTACAACCACTCCCTTGTGGATGAATTTTAAAAAAAATTTTTAATAAATTTATAATATACCTATATACAACAGAAGTGTTTACTTCATTCTACGTTGTCTTAACAAAGGTATACAGCCAACTACAGGGTTTACCCTTTTAAAGTTTTATAAATAGTACAATTCATACGCTATTTTTACTCGAAATTAACTGTGACAACTATCAAAGTCGTCTAGATGTTAGAAATTAAAATAATTAAGTCGTCGGTGGGATTTGCGTCTCCCTGGTTACAGTTGTTTGCAATTATTAAAGACAGCTTATTGTTGTTGCAACCGCAAGCGCAAGTTTAGTGCGAAAATGGAAAACCTAAACGAAATTGAGTCCGCGGATAATGATGCAGTAGCACGTTCACTCTTTACGACGAACTTCAGCAACACTTTTAATTGATGGAGGCGGAAATCTAGAATGCCTCAAACGACACGGGGGCTGGAAATCAAGCACGGTTGCCGAAGGATATATAGAGGATTCAATAAGAAATAAGAACGATAATGCTAAAAAAATTTTAAACCCTCATGATTCGCCAACATCGGGAATGATTGCTGAAAGTTGTGCTCGACCATTAGTATCATCAACAATTACCAATGCGTATCAAGAGTCGGGAACATTTTTGCACGGTTTCAATTTTGAAAATGCCTCATTAACTAATTGTACTTTTAATATTACTATAAATAAAAATGATGTTTAATTGTTGTTAATGACATTTGTATTGTTGCTTTGTGACATGTTTCATATTGTTGCCATGACAACATTTTTCCCTCCGCCGTAAAGAAATGGGAAAAAAACTGCTGCCGGCGGAGACATCAAACTTTGACAGGATCAAGTTAGATAAATAATGTCATCATTATTTGACGTTTGAAGAAAAAATTATTTATCGAGCCAATAATTTTTTGTAATTTTAAAACGTCCAACTTTGACAATTTCGATAAGAGTGTCTTTTTCTTTATCAGCTGATACTGACCCTCAGTTAATTTCTTTTACTTTCATAAATACCAGGCTGGTTCATTTCTATAATCGTCGCCAAGTAGGTAGCATCGAGCAACTACAGACCTAATTGGTAATTTGTTTTTGTGGTTTTATCATTTAGTTTTCCGATCATATTTTTATTAATTAACTAACTGGAATTTGCAGAATAGATTTATATTTTTACCTATTTGTGTTGTAAATTTGATTCATCCAATAAGAAAATAATTTTGGGGTATTTATTTATTTATTTTCCGTGAATGCTAATTCATTAGCATCAGCAGTTGTGTTAAATATTAATTATTTTCAAGTTTAATTTATTACATTAATTATATAGAAATATGTGGGATTAAATTAATTTATTTTTATTCATTTATTTAATGGTATTTTGTAATTGGGCTGTTCAAATTAAAACATTTGGGGTCTACTGCTTGGTTTAGAAGTCACCTCTAAGATTTTCTGTGCTGCTGGTGGGGAATATTAAGGATTTGTTGACTTGGGTGGTAGGGGCCATTCATAAATTTATGCTGCGGGTTATCTACATCTTGATTTCTCTTCTAGCCACCCAGGAGAAGGGCGTGGCCTAGCCTTAACTCGCCTGTTTTGGCCCAGAGAACAGAATGTTCCCCAGAAAGTATCCGCATCGTGAATAGTAGAGTACCAGTTCCTCAAGACAGTCACCCATGGGTTCGACGAACAGTTAAATAGCTCCGGAGGCAACCACCGTACATCAAACTTCCACCTGACGCCTCCCGAAGAAGATCTGGAGCTGTGGATAACCTAGGACAGATCTTGGATGAATAACCTTCGCACCGCAAGGTAAGTTTTTAATAGAATCTTGTTAGTCCGTTCGTTAACGGTAAAATATTGCAAGACCTCTAAATTCTAAAGGACCGCCACAATTTAGAAGAAATTTTGCAAATAAGCTCATCTTATCCTTCTCTTCAAAAGTGATATGACTACAATATGTGCTTTTTATTTTTAAGGGGTGAAAACAACCCTTTTTTATCAAAAATTAAAAACAGCCGATATAAGCGTTATTTAAATCTAAATTATGTGTAGGTACGTTAAATAGTATGTTAAATATAGGAATTTGATTGTTTCTCATATTGAAATGTATTTTATAGTTTATAACTATTTTTAAACCCTTAAACACTACCCTCTAAATTAGAATTTGTTTAAAAAATATTTTGTAACTTTAAATTAAGTAATAATGTATTTTGTAGTGATCTAAACTTTATTTTATGTTTGCAATTTAGTTTATTAAGTATTTAATATTTTCAACCCTTATAAATTACCCCCACAAATAGATTTATTAGATCATTCGCTCACGTTAAAATATTGCAAAACCTGTGAATTTTAAACAACCGCTTGGGTTGACATGAAATTTGTGATGTAGTACCGATATGTACTTTTGCCCTGGGAGTGAGTTTCACCCCTTATTGGGGGTGAAAAAATATAGGTCCAAAATAAGTCCGAAAATGGATAAACTGACAAATTCTACGCAACTTTTGTTCTATAAAGTTTTTTCAATAAGTCAATACTTTTCGAGTTATTTGCGAGTGAATATGTTCATTTTTCAACAAAAGAACCACGTTGCGTTGTTAGACGGTTTTTCGCAAGTAACTCAAAAAGTAAGTATTTTATCGAAAAAATATTCCGAGCAGAAATATAGATTATAAAAAACTGAAAAAATTTGTGTATGTATGAAGTTTGGAGACCTAGTAGAACCAGTCAGGGCCGGCCCGTCCATATAGGCGAACTAGGCGGCCGCCTAGGGCGCAAAATCCGCCTAGGGCGCAAAATTAGGGACGTAGTACTTTCTCATGTAGTAGTTGTGTAACTCGCAGAGACAGAAAAATCACTGGGTAATGAAAGGTGAAGGATATTTTATTTTAGTTGTCTTATAAAATAAGAAAACGCAAAACTATAACTTAACGTTAACATTAATTACTCGTTTTGGCAACCTCGCTGAGCGTAAGCCTACTTAGTGGCGCAGTGGTCGCGGCAACCCCACACTCTTCACTTCAGTCAAGCCAGCAGTCATAGCGTGAACGTGAACAGAATAAGAGTACTAGTCTGTCATTAGGGCGCTGCGTGTTATGCATTTTCACTTTTCAGTTTAGTGTAGTAGTGCAGTGTTGTTGACTTTGTTTGTGCATTGATTGACAGTAGTAGTAGTTGTTAATTTACGATAACAAAACTGCAAAAGGAAGTTTGAATTAACAAGTAAGTAGCTTATACTCTTCATATTTATAATTTTTTTCAGTCATCATATCATATAGGCCATTGTCATATTGTTGTTGTATATAGGCCTAAATCAAATCAAAATTGAGATTGTTTAATTATCATAACTTAAAGAAAACCCCTTGTGAACACTTGCCTCTGTTTCGCCTACGATGCCGATGTGATTGATTAGGAACTGGCTGCTGAGTGCTGGTCATGCTGGCTGCTGTTCTGGGATTTGGGCGAACTGAGTGGTTGTTTAATTTATTTAATATTACACAATATGAATGTTGAATGAATTATTAGTTTTGAAATCCACCTGGACATTTCTAATTTTGCTTCCAAATATTTATCAAAACAAATTATTTTTTGTTGAAAACAGTATAACTTGACTTTTTAAGCAAGAATGACCATTGGATTTTTTTGTAAAATTTTTTAACTTCTAATTTCTATCAAATTGATTTCAAAATTAGGCCTACTTTAAATGTATTTATAAATAATATTAAAATAATAGGCTATTAATGTAATTTTATTTAAGAGAAGTCCTTGCTTCTTGGGGGTGTAATCCTAATTTCATATCTTGAGTAAAGACATTCAAAATTTTTTCATTTTTTCAAAATGAAGTTAGCTTAATCCAATCATTGTTTTCTTTCCAGATATGATGTCAGGAAAACACTCGGGCTCTTGGTTTAAGAAAAGAAGACAGGAAAGAGAGGAGTCAGCAAAAAAAGCTAAAGGGTCTTTTGAAAAATATTTAATTAAACCAAATGACACAACTCTTAGGGAGGAAAGTTATAATGAATCACCTTCCACCTCTGGAAAAACCAACCAGCTCCTACCTCAAGAATATGCTACAGAGAAAACAGATACTGAATCACCTTCTACTTCTGGGGGAATCATCCAGATCCAACCTCAAGAATGTCCTAGGAGGATAACAGCTATTGAACCGCCATCTACTTCTGCAGAAAACAACGAACGTCAACTGCAAGAATTTCAAAATAATTTCGTTGAAATGGACGTTGACGTTACAGATAATGCAGTGGAATTACTGCCGGAAAATTCAATCTCACCCAAAGTTACGCTTGATTATGCTGATCCAGCGTCTTGGGACACTCTAAATATTAATCGCCAAACTTTACGAACCATTTTAGTAGAGCATGGACCTGACCAAGTAAAAGGAAAATTTCCGAAGGGTGTGAATAACAGAAAATTTTCTGACTTTCATTATAGAAGGAGGCTTCCAAATGGTGAATATGTGTACCGAGACTATCTTCAATACTCAAAATCTACCGACAAAGTTTTCTGTTTTTGTTGTAAGGTGTTTGGCGGCATAAATGTCTCTTCTTCATTAGGCAAAAGTGGTTGTAATGACTGGCACAATATGTCGGCCCTCCTTGAAACGCACGAAACATCAAATGATCACCTTCAAAACTTTGAAAAATGGAAAACACTGAAAAAAGCACTTAAAAAAAATTTAACTGTTGACAATGTTTATGAACAAAAAATAAAACAAGAGGAAATTTACTGGCAGAAAATTCTAGAACGGCTGTTTGCTCTCGTCAAAACTCTTGGGTCCCAAAACTTGTCATTTCGCGGCACGACAGAAAAATTAGATGTTAATGACAACGGAAATTTTTTAAAATTTATTGAATATTTGGCCATGTTTGACCCAATAATGAATGAGCATCTAAGAAAAATCAAAAGTGATGTCAACAGGCACACTCATTACTTAGGGAAAAATATACAAAATGAGATGATTCAAACTTTAGCTAATGCAATAAATGCAGATATATTGTCCTCAGTACATACGGCTAAATATTTTTCTATTATTTTAGACTGCACACCAGATGTTAGTCACGTAGAGCAAATGACAATTATTATTCGATTTGTTGAACTACCAAAGTCATCTCTGGCATCCTCAACAGAAGTATCTAGTTATCATCAAGTACTTGTAAAAGAACACTTTTTGGGATTTGTGCCTCTCACTGAAAGTACCAGTGGTGAGTATATGACGGAAGTAGTTTTAGAAAAGTTAAAAGAGATTTCTTTGCCTGTAGAGAATATTCGTGGGCAAGGTTATGACAACGGAAGCAACATGAGAGGAAAAGAAAGTGGAGTTCAAAAGAGAATTTTAGATGTCAACCCACGTGCATTTTATGTTCCATGCTGCTCACACACTTTGAACCTTGTTGTGAACGATGCAGCTTCGTGCTGTGTAGAGGTTACTACTTTTTTCGATGTGGTTCAACGAACATATGTGTTTTTTTCGGCATCAACTCGACGATGGGATGTTTTGCGCCGTCATGTTCCAGCTTTGACATTAAAACCCTTAAGTGATACAAGATGGTCCAGTCGAATTGATGCACTAACGCCTCTGCGGTACCACTTGTCTCATGTGTGTGATGCTTTGGAGGAGATTTCTGAGGACACTTCTCTAAAAGGATCAAGTGGCAGTATTGCGAAGGTAGAAGCACTTGGATTACTTAAACACCTCTCAGACTTCAAGTTTATTGTTGCCCTTGTTACATGGCACAATATTTTATTTCAGGTAAACCTAACCAGTAAGATACTACAAGAAAAGGATTTGAGTCTCCAGAAAGCAGTTAGTCACCTGAAAAAAACCGAAGAGTTTTTGGTTACAGTCAGAAGTGATGTACAGTTTCAGAGAGTTCTGGTTGATGCTAAGGAAGTAGCAGAAGAAGTTGGAATAGAACCAATTTTTGAGAGGGAGAAGGTCCGAATAAGAAAAAAGAAGAAAATGTTTGATTATGAATCAACAGATGAATCAGCAAATGTTGCCAGTGACCCGTCAGAAAGTTTCAAGATTCAATTTTATTTTGCTCTTTTAGACACGGCTGCTAATGCGGTAAAAGAAAGATTTTCCCAGTTAAATACAGTATCTGGTGTCTTTGGATTTTTATACAACATTACTGATCTTAAAAACAAGACTACATCTGAGGTTAAGTCGATGTGCAACAACTTAGAAAAATCATTAGGAATTCAAAAAGATGGACGTTTAATTGAATCTGATATTGATGCTGTAGGACTGTGTTCTGAATTGAAAGCAATTTCTCATCATCTCATCGACTCTATATCAAGCCCTGAAGAAGTCCTAAACTACATTTACCAACACAACCTTGAGAATGGATTTCCTAACATATGTGTAGCACTTCGTATTTTGCTTACGATGCCACTTTCTGTAGCTAGTGCAGAACGGAGTTTTTCCAAACTTAAATTAATTAAAACCTATCTCCGCAGTACAATGTGCCAGGAGAGACTTGTAGGTCTGGCGACAATATCTATTGAAAGTGAGAGAGCAAGACAAGTAGACTTAAAAGTTCTCATTCAAGAATTTGCTAAGCAGAAAGCAAGAAAAGTGCCCTTAGGACTTTAGTTTTTAGCCAAGAAATACTGTTAATTTCTAATCTGTATTTAAAAGTGACTTTCAGTCCGAAGTTAATAGAACAGTAATCCAATAGCAAACAATATTGCAATATGTTAGTCAGTGTATTGTTTAAGACAGTGTTATAAAAGATTTGTAGACTAACTTTGAGTCTCCGTTTTTTATGATGAAAATTATATGTACAGAATTCAACTTTGACCCATTAAACCCATATGCCTTTGGTTAAAGTACGTCTTATGTAATTACATTTGCTTTTTATGAAATTAAAGTTTGTGTTATGTAAAATAGCAGTTATTTTATTTATATATCCCAGTCATTAATCAAAGGTTTATTAAATTAAATTAAATTATTAACATAACACAGAGTTGAAATACCGTGTCCCGGTAAAGTGCTAGTTGAACTTTTTCAACTGTAATGAGGGCGCAAAATTTGTTTTCGCCTAGGGCGCCGCAAACCCTAGGGCCGGCCCTGGAACCAGTGTCGTAGCTAATGAAGTTCCAAGATACGGGGTGTTGAGATTTCTCTTACAAAGTGAAGATTTATTGATTGCTCTAAAACCGGTTGAGATATGCAAATGAAATTTGGTGGGTTTTAAGAGGTAGTTATTACGCATTTATTGACAGGCTTATTATTAAGAATTTTATATTCATCATTGGCGCGCATACGGGTAGTACTCTGAATTAAAAAAAAATAGTACGCCACTGAGGTATTTCAAATTAAAAAGCATTTTTGAGTTACTTATTTAATTTATGACAGAAAATATATCTTCCTTTTTTCATACGATGCGCCTTTTTCATGAAAAAAAAATAAAACACTTATATCAACGCTTAAAAAGTATTCGACATAAGTTTCAATGTGGTTTTTTAACGATAACTTCTGTAATTTTCAAGATATTTCATTGTTCTAAAGCTTATTTTGTGGGGAATTGTAAGTGCTAAAAGTATGCAGAAGCTGGACTTTCTGGATGTCTTTGATTTTTAAAGCATGCGATTCAAAGGGCTTAGAAAACTGCTTCTCACACTTACGTGCAAACTTTTAAATATACATATCTCACTCAATTTTTACCATAGACATTAAAAAACCTGAATAAGTTTTAGTATAAAAAATACTACATTTTAGTATTGATATATATTTTTCAGATTTCTTTTAGTTTTGAAGTAATTTTGGAAAAATGGAAAACATTTATAAAATATCAAAAAATAATTTAACACTAAATTGAAATTTTTTTCAAACCTAAGCACTTTAAACTGGTTAAAATCTCAGAACGCGTAGTCAGGCTATAAATAAACCTAATTGTTTATGGAATAATGTTAATTTTTATTTTTGTGGAAAATTCACCAATTTAAGTAATTACTCTTTTGATTTTCCAACGACATAATCGTTTTGTTTTTGTAATAACTCAGCCATTTTTATCCAAATCACTTTTATCATAGCACCTTTTAAAGGCATCAGTAAAATATTTAAAAGATGTCTTCATAATTTTTTTCTAAAAATCTCTATTTCTTGCGTTATTTAATGATAAAATGTTTGATTCAAGGTTAATTCGAAAAAACCTCGATTTTAAGTAGGCTGTAACTTAGGTTGTGTTACTGCTGTAATAATTTAAAAAATACCACTCCATTCACTTATTTAATAGGTTTCTTTTTGATTATAATGACTTTTTCGTAAAAATGCATAATTTTAGAGATATTTTTGAAAATCCACTCAAAAACATGCATTTTTCATGTAGGAAATCATCAATTTCGATCGTGAATAACTTGCTAAATATCAATTTACCGAAAAAGTCGTATATAAGATTTTTTACTCAGAATTGAAATATCCATTACCTTCCGAGGTTATTTTGAGGTTACATATTTCCACCCCCGAGAAGGGGTGGTATCCACCCCCAGAGCAAAAGCACACATCGGCACAATATCACTTTTTTTCTTTGACATATTCTCTATATGTATGCCAAATTTCAAGTCAATCCAAGCGGTTCTTTAAAATTTACCGCAAAAACCGTCAAAGAATGGACTATGTACTTGCCTGTCAGCAGACAGTTTTTTTTATATAAAGTAACTTCACAATGACTAGAACGTAGATCCTGAATTATAACCAAAGAAATGAGAAAATAAAGCATTTATACCGAAATTCATTCCTTTTTACTGATAGTGTACCGTATGCCTGGAGAATGCAGAGGAGTAGAATACAAGGATCCACATAAAGTCTCATGCTCGCCGTGTTGGTGTTGGTGATGTTATATCGAATTTGTTTCTTGGTCCATTGTTGGCATTTGGAGATGAGTTCGATATATTATTGTCAATATGGAAACGACAGAATATAATTGCATCGATAAGAAGTAAATATTCACTTCTGTCGACACGCCGCAAGTGCCATGCCCATTTTTCATAATTATTTAACATTTTTGTAAGTTAATTTTAACTGTTCTGTATCTTTTTTATTAAATACATCACATTTTTTAAAGTTGCTGCCTATTTTTTTAATTAATTGATTTTTATCGATTTCAGAAATTTTAAGTTGGCAACGCTGAATGGGCGTAAAGCCAAACGCAATTAATGATAATTTGATGAATAAAAGTTGTATCTATAAAAAATACTTATAATATGAGTGATAATAATGATAATATTACTGGTGATCACAGTTCTGAGGCACAGACTGAGGCCCCCAGACTGCCCCCCAGTAAGGACTTGACTGGGCGTGGGGTTGTTGATCCTGAAGAGCTAACAAGAGTCTTGGCGGCCTTCTTGGCTAGAGAAAAGTCGAAAGCAGAGAAGGTCCAAGCAGGGGTCATAGAGACGTTCGTGCCCGTGCCCGGGCAGGACCAACCAAAGGGGCACAGCAACCGATAGACCTTCCTCTTCGTCGTGTTCCCAGCAGCAAGTGATCGACCACGACCTTCCTCTTCAGGAGGCGTATGTTCCTCCTCTACACCCGACCCCGGAAAGCGACGTGGAGGAGGAGGGGGAGCTAAACCTGCCCCTGACAGGGACACCCAGTAGCAGTAGGTCTCCGTTTAAATGTTTTTTGTTTATATGTTACTGTTTTTTTTTAATAAATATTGTAAAAAGTATTTTCCTCTTTTATTAGTAACCTTGAAACCACACCGTGTATATTGAAATTTTAATAATTTGTTTGCGTATTTTAAAAGAGCATAAAAACTGGTGTCAGAATATTCGAATTTTCAATAAATTTTAATATGAGCTTTAAAATTCAAAGAGCATATAATATGGATATTCCTACGAATGTTCCTAGTCCAAAAGGGGTGAAAGAGACTTCACGATGTAACAAATTTTAATTTAGATAGTATAGAACTTCCTTTAAAATACCAGGGTGATCTCAAGCTGACAGAAGAAAAGAAAAATAACACAAGATCTTCTTGAATATGTATTCATCCCTTACAAACGTCCGTTACAATTAGTGGAGGAACTGAATTACAACTGAAGTCGAAGAATCTATAGACGATGAAAATTAAATTGAGCTTGATTGATGCTTTATTTGTGAATTTTGCAACTTATTCCACTACCAAGAGCTTCCACGGAAGCCTGTTAAAAAAATATATTTATTTTTGTACGCATTATTTTTGTAAATCCAACACATATCGAAGGAGAGCAAGCAAAATGTCCTATCTCGCATTTTGTCGATTTTTATATTTTTGGTCAAAACAATCTTAAATGTAACTATTTATCACCCGATTGAGGAATATTTGCGAAAAGCGACAACGTTGTTTTGGTACCTGCGCATTTCAATTTGGCCTATTGAAAACAGACACCATTTGGAATGCGGATTGTCCTATCTAATGTCCATTCTAACAAGGGCGGATCCAGAGAGGGGGCCATGGGGGCCAGCCCCCCCCCCCGTGAATTTAAAAAAAAATAAATATTAGGACATTAAAATTATTATCGTCTTTAAAATTTAATGACGGGTGACAATGAATCATGAATCACCGTCTTGTAAAAATTGTCAAAGTGTAGATTCAGCGTCTAGTCTCATTATCGATGGACGTTATCTTTGTGCAGTGTTAGTTTTTTTTTAGTTGTTAAAGATTTCGTGTGGACGTTACTTATCTTTGTGCAGTGTTTATTTTTTGTTTAGTTGTTTAAGATTTGGTATTTTTGTTCCATACGACTAGACTACAGTAGTAATGGTGCAGACTTATTACTGTTATTATTGAAGGTCAGATTACTGCTTCCTTTTTGCTTTCTCACATATCGTCGGTCTAATTCTTTCTCGCAGAAAAACTGAATTTCCAATTTTCGCGGCAAACGATTAACAAGACAGTTAATATCCATCTACACCTACACAAAAATACATACGATCCCAACAAAAAATTCTAGGAACCTCTCATACAGGTCAACTAAATAATCCGTAACCGAATATCTCTAATCTTGAAAAGTACTCATTCTCCGTATCATATTAATTTATTTGGGTTTGTACTCAGAATTCCGCATAGTTGCTGTAAATTGTAATAGATTATGGTATTAATCGCGTTTTCCCATTATAAAACCAATCTAAGCATTTTAATAAATAGTTTCAATAACTTTGTATTGGTGAAATTAGTTATCGGCTGAGTAGTCTATTGCCGATACAGGATATAATAATATGGCCGTAATTTTTATACGAATATTTTTAAAAATACGGGGTATATCAAACTTTTCCAATTTTATACAAGGTATGTAAAAAATATTAATTTCGCTTACAGTTCACAATATTTCAATTAGAAGGATTTAATTGAATATTGAAACATAGTTTTTAATTCCAAACAACTTTTCTTAATAACAATGTTCGATATTGTGAAATAAAAAGGTACTTTACTCTTGAGTACAATTCATATTTTTTGACATACCTAGTATAAAATTAATAAAATTTGATATATGATAGTTGCAGCTTAGATTCTATACGATACAAAGCATTTTATAAAGAATAACTTTTTTTCATAAAACTGATAATAAAAAATTTATCAATAAGTTCCAAGTTACTCAGACATACTGTATAAAAGTTAAAAAAAAATTTCTTTTAACATTTATTATTTTGTAAGCTTGTTATTAAATGTATTTTAGGTAAGTTGTACAGAAAAAAGTTTTGATGACTTTGTACAAACATTTTCTTAAGAGGGGGGGGGGTATGGTTTGAAATATTTAATTTTTTTATTATTTCAAATAAAAGTGCATACTTCCAAGAATACTCTCTGAAAATTTCAAAATAATCGGAGTAAAATTACCAGAGATACAGGGTGTTGAATATCCCTACCCTCGACTCGCGTTGCCGCGACTTCGCGCCAGCACGCTTGAGCATAGTGAGAAACGTTAAACAACTGTTCGCCTTATCTTTTGTAGATTACTCCTCGATTTAAAAAACATATTCCAATGTGCATCACTTTACGATTTGGCAGACAAATAAGAAGATGCAGATGCAGTTGTCAAAACTTTAAACGCATTTTTCTCAAAACTGCTTTTTCAAATGCGGTGGACATTGTAACTGAAAAACTACTGGGCCGATCTACCTGATATTTTGCACATATTTTCTTTAGACATTTTATGAGGTAACAACGTCGAGATATTTTACTTTTTTTGCTTATTTGTTGTTCAACAATAATAAGTCTGTTGATTTTCGCAAAATTTTTACCAAAAATTTCATTTTTTTGATTTCTGAGTGATACCAAAAATTCAAAAATCATTAAAAATAAAAAACTCGACGTTGTGACCTCGTGAAACTCATAAGCTTATTAAATCTTTTTGAATTTTTTGTTTCGTATGATCGAGTGACGAGTTCTGATGTCCACCGCAAAATCCATTCTTTTGTGAGCTGCCTGTCAAAATTTGTCACAAGTGGCTTATTTTCCAATATTTTGGATTGGATTTTTTTCTAAGCATTCTTTGAATTGTACTTAATGTGCTTATTTAATTTAAAAATAAAATATTTTTACCATAGCTTCGAAAAAAATTCACAAAAATGTACTTGATACGTTGATTTCAAACCATACCCCCTCCTTAACTGATATTTTTTGATTTTTGTATTACATTTTTTTATCTTTCTCAATTTTCTCAAAAAGAAGTTGTTTATTTTATGTCTGAAGTAAAATAATGTAGTGCATTTCAAAGATTACATCTTAAGCTTTTATCATCTATATAATTGTAATACATTTGTTAAAACTTGAGTAAAACCCTCTTAAAGTGGTAGTAATTCTGTAAAACTACGAAGTTTTCAAAAATTACACTTGTTGAGACGTTCGTATCATTTGAATTAAATTTTTGAGATTTTTTTTGAATGAAACACCATTTAAGATGTAAGATGTTTATAAAGTAAGTTGTGCTTTGAGAGTTGTATAAGTAAAATTGTATTAGTCACATTTTTAAATCATTTTTAAGCAAAATTCATGTAAGTCTCATTTTCCGACCACACCGTACTTATGCCCGTATATTTTATTTCTTTTTATTATAAATATAAGATAGTTTAATTATTCTTCTTTCATGTCCAATTTGTAAAATTTCATTTGATCCGTTAGTTAAAGAATTATATTAAAATAGCTCAACCGTGTGCTTCACCGACCGCTAGTATACAGTGCGCCAATGTTTGCGAGAAAGGTGACTTTAGCATTATAAATAAAAAATTATAGAAGCTGTAGATTTAATTTTAGAAAAATATTTATAATAAGTTTTTTGTGTAAAATTTTCTGAATCTTTCAATGGTCAAGTCAGTTTGTTTCTAAGATTTATATTTTCGTAGTTATTAAAAAAAAACAACTAATTTCGCAGTCCATTTGTTTAATAAAAAATGAAGCGCCTACTTCTGAAGTAGAAATTTTTGATAATATGTTGTGTATTAAACATTTCTTAATCAAATTACAAAAAGTTCTATTTTGTTTAATTTTCTCCGAAGTCAAAATCTCTATTGACTACCCTATATAGTGTAGAGAGAACTTTTGTTCTAATCGTGAAAAAAATTGAATTTGAGATGTCAATGGAAATATCCGTTTTCATGCCCTCTGAGTCCAAAAAAGTGTTTTTACGAAGTTAAAATTATTTATTAAATGTCATTGAAACAAATTGTTTAATAGCCTTTTATAATCTTTTAGTACCAAAATCTTAAATTATGCTAATCATGCCATGATTTGACTCAGTATTTTATTTATATACCAATTATTATTTCAGGCATTTCAAAATATTAAACGGTCAAAAATGAATCCAATTAGTTCCTATTTAAACAAAAAGTAGAAGAAAGATTGGACAGAGATGCAGATGAACCACCTAGGAAAAGAATCAATATGTCAAAAACCTCATCTACTTCGGAATTAGTAGAAACTCATGCCGAGGCCAGCTCCATGTCAGTCTCTGTAATTGATGTAGAAGTTGCAAATTATAATGACGAAAGTACATATAAGAATGACATAGGATGTTTTATAAATCAAACGGTTGATAGTCTTACAAAGTACCAATTGTAAGAACGACCTTGGTAGTCATCAAAATCATATCAGTTTCCGTATTCTGTACACACTAAGAATAATAAAAGAAGTGAAGCGTTACTTGGGTCACCAGCACTTAGAACAAAGGAGTTGGCTGGTACTTTCGCATTTCCAAAAGGTTTTCCAAAAGGTTTTGCAAGTATTGCGTTTTATTTTCTCATGAAAAGTGTGGTCATAATAAAGGGATGACAGCGCAAAACCTTGTCACGAAACCTTTATCATCTTTCGCCAAACTCATGGGTAAAGACGGAGCCATACAAACCCATGAAAAAACATTATACCACAAGGAGTGCGTTCAGGCTGGGCTGGATTTTCTACAAAATTATCGCAACCGGCAAAAGTCAGTCATTAAAAAGATATACTCTCAGAGGGCTAAACAGGTACAAGAAAATAGAGAAAGACTACGACCAATAGTAGAGTCTATAGTATTCTTCTTCTTGTAGTTCCTTCTCCTATCGGAGGTTGGCTATCATCACACATATCCGTACTTAATTGGCGGCTGCTATGAAAAGATCTATTAAGTTGCAACTATACCACTCTCTTAAGTTTCTCAGCCAGGAAATTCTTTTTCTACCTAGTAGAAGAAGTGGTCTTCTTCTACCTAGTAGTCGACCTAAGAATACCATAGTATTCTTAGGTCGACAAAATATTCCTCTAAGAGGCCATCGTGATGATGGTTTTCTTCGTCTGGACGAAGATGCTGGACCTAGCAATGAGGGGAATTTCAGGAAATTGTTAAGGTTTAGAATCGCATCAGGAGACGAGACACTTAAACAACACCTATCCACAGAATCTTCCCGAGTAACATACATTAGCAGCACCAGCCAAAACCAATTGATAACATGTTGTGGTGAAAAAATATTGGAACAAATACTCAATCAGGTTCAAAGTGCAAATTCTTACTCTGTCATATTTGACGAAACGACCGACGTATCCCACGTGGAACAGCTTTCTTTAAATTTAAGATACGTATACAAAAACATCATTCGTGAAGACTTTGCCAAGTTCACTGATGCTAATGATAACATGAAAATTATTAGTGAAAATCAAGAAAGAGGGGAAGAACAACGTTCAGGACAGGAGAAGCTTTGGGGAAAATAGTATTAAACTTATTGAAAGAACTGCACTTGGATCCGAAGAAATGTGTAGGAATCGGTACTGACAGTTGTAGCGTAATGCGCTTTGAAGCAGTCGGTGCAGTAACAGAAATAAAAAAGGTCGCAACAAATGCAGTTAGATGTATATGTATATGATCGGTTTAGAACGTCTTGCGGCGTTGTCCGATTCCCAAATTCCATTCCTTCCTATTTTGCCACAGGTCATCCCTGAGGTCTCGCGCGCTCATCGCTTTCCGGATGCCGTTGGTCCAATTAACTTTCGGTCTCCCTCGCTTCCGATGTTCAGGAGGTTGCCATTCCAGACATTGTTTTGGAAGTCTCTCGTCATTCATTCTGTTTACGTGTCCATACCAGATCAGTTGTCTTCTCTCTATATCTTTCATTATTGTTCCTTCTATTCCCATTCGATTTTTAATGTCTTCATTTCTGATATGTTCTCTTCTGGATATACGTAATGACCTTCTGATTGCATCCATTTCCACTACTTCAATTTTGTTTTTGTTTTTTTCTGTAAGCCTCCAAGTTTCAGCATCTAGTGCCTCATCAGGAGGCACATATGTGACTCTCTCTCTGACCCAACTAGGATAAACCCCGGCGTGCAGTCACGGATTGCAACGAACGAAATGGAAGGGATGCCCTAGCGGCAACTGCTATCAAAAAACTAAGTTTTTAATCTAATATCACATAAAACAACATCAAAAAATGTCATTCTACATCCTACCAGACTGAAAACAATGGGAACCTTCTCTGGTAACACCTCCGAGGCTTCTACAATTTGCAAGCCATAACGGATGCTGAGACTAAGGAAGATGAGGGAATTTTACAATTTATAATTCACGTCCCATCTGCTCAGCGCGGTACCATTGGAGTACGAGGGGAACCATTCTCGTTGGAACTTTACCGCGCTGAGCAGATGGGACGTGAATTATAAATTGTAAAATTCCCTCATCTTCCTTAGTCTCAGCATCCGTTATGGCTTGCAAATTGTAGAAGCCCCGGAGGTGTTACCAGAGAAGGTTCCCATTCTTTTTAGTCTGGAAGGATGTAGAATGACATTTTTTGATGTTGTTTTATGTGCTATTAGATTGAAAACTTAGTTTTTTGATAGCAGTTGCCGCTAAGGCATCCCTACCATTTCGTTCGTTGCAATCCGTGACTGCAAGCCGGTGTTTGTCCTAGTTGGGTCAGAGAGAGCAGCATACGTGCCTCCTGATGAGAGACAAATAAGTTTCGAAACCGGTAGAGGTGCTTGCTGTACTCTCTGATTGAACTGGAATAATGATGCGGCTGTAGTTTTGTGTTGCAACGAAATTGAAAATGGTTATTCACTTTTAACTCCTTTCTACTTCCATTAACGTATCGTCCATCAGAAACACAGTGGGAACAATGAAGTCAGCAATATCATTTTTTAACATGTCAGCCAAGAGAAATGAAGTTTTAAAACTGAAACTCGGACATAATTTAATAAGTTTATGCGAAACAAGATGGGTTGATCGCCATGAAAGTGTAATCCAGTTTAGATCTGGTATTTTACTGTGCAAAGACTGCTACACTTGCATCAACTTTGACTCATTCTTTATGCACATCTGAGTTTCTAGTGTAAATGATGTCACTAATTGACATACTAAAATTAACATTGCTGCTTAGCCGACTTCTACAAACAAAATCTCTTGATACTAACCTGGCGACTAAGACCGTCCGCACATGAGTCGATCGAAGACACGTCTCGAAGTTCGCGCGTCTTGCTCCTCTTGTACGAACCCTGCGTCACAAGCGATTGCCCTCCGCACACTAGTCGATTCTGTTTTTATAAATTAATGCATTTTTTATATAGTAACCAAAACGACTATTTCGATCTGTGAAGAGTACGGTATTATTACATTTTTATACAGTTGCATTATACAGTTGAGGGTATTTTTCTACTTTCTCAACGAATTTTATAATAAACACCTAGAAACAGAAGTTTAATGTTTTCAGAATTTTACACTACAAACAATATATTTCCACAAAGCAAATAGTTCTACAATCAACGAACATAACATTCACCGATCTTTAAAAAGACTAAAATTTAATTTAGGGCAAAAATCAACAAAAACGAAGCAAACAAATAAAATAATGACTGTAAACGCGCGTCTCACTGGAACTTTCTCGTTCGCTTCAGATCGTACGGAACGAGAGTCGTACAAGACGAGGAGATTTGCAATCCTAAACGCTCCGTGTACGGAACTCAATGTCACAACGAAGGAACTCAAGTGACGGGGAGAGATCTACGCGATTGGAATCGAGTCGATTACTTCGAGCGTCGCTCCATGTACGGACGGCCTAAGGCTGTGTCCAATACCATGTCGACTTTGAAAGATAGAAGATTTAACTGCGAAGAAAATTTTAGTAAGATCTTTGCCGAAGTTAAAGAATTGACAGACGAATTAGACGTTGAAGTGAAGTTACCTAGATTTGTGGGTAGACAGACTAAGAGAGCCAATCATCCAGGTGGCCCAGAAGAATATTACAGACGTTCAATATACATACCTCTTCTAGACAATGTTTGTACCGTTTTAACGTCAAGACTACATGCCACCTCACTGGAATGTTTGGCGCTACGGGGCATTATTCCCACACTCCTGAGTCCCAAGGCAAAAAAGAAGTGGAACTATTAAAAGATTTGAAGAAAGCAGTTGAACAGTTTGCACCTATAATGGACATTGCTGACACACAGATAAACATTATCCTATTTGAAGGTGAACTGGATTTATGGAGAAATCATTGGAAGAACGAAAAGGAGAGAAATGCAAAACTGCCAGATGAAGTACCAAAGGTGTTTGACGTTTGTGACGCCAATACTTTTCCTATAATCCACAACCTTCTAAAAATCTTAGCTACTCTTACAGGTAACTAAACAGTCCTATTTATTTTTAAATAAAACTATTGTAATCGTAAACAGAATAAAAATATTACTTTACTATTTACTATTTGTAACAAGTAAAGTATTTAGGTACAATACAACTCACTAATCAGTATACTTTTATGTTTTATACAAATATTTAAAAAGAAGTTAGTGGAAGAATTTAGTAGGTGTATTAAAATAATTAATTTTATTCTTATTTTTTTTAATATTCAAATATAATGTATTATAAATATATGCTAAAATTGTTTGCAAGTATTTAACTATTTGAAGGACTATTTTATCCACTAAAGTAATTTGACTTTGCTAGTTTATAGTTTTTTATATATTTTTTTTTTCAATTTTCAATACGAGAATACATCATTTTAATGCAGATTCTTTATTATTTTTTAGTGAGTGTGGCTACAGCAGAGAGGTCCTTTTCTACGTTAAGAAGAGTGAACACTTGGCTTAGGGCAAGGACGGGGTCTTTGCCTCCTTCATGTTCACCGAGACATTGAAGTAGACACTGAAAAAGTAATAGAGCGATTTGCACATCAGCAATAGGGGAGTGCAATTAGAACGAAAACATGCATTGTTTCGGAAAAAATCAAACAGCTTAAATTTTCTAAAACTTTTTTTGTTAGTTTATATACATGTTAAAGTAAAAAGTTCTACTCGCAAATTTGGCCGCTAATTGTTTATTAATTGTTTAGAAAATAACTGTTTTGTATAAATAATTTTAAAAATATCGTTAAATTTATCATTTTACTTTGATCAAATATGTTTGTATTTTGTTTTTGATTATACTGAATCCGAATATGGCATTGCAATTTGAAAATTCTTATACAGAAGCTCTTATACAGTGTGTCTGCGTAGCTAAAAACCACATGGAAAACGTTTTTATTATCAATTTTACGAAAAAAAAGTTATTCTTAATAAAATGCTCTGGATAGTCAAAAATGTAAAACTCAACCATCAGATATCAAATTTTATCAATTTTATACGAGTTATGTTAAAAATATGAATTTCGTTAAAGAGTAAAGTACCCTTATATTCCAGAATATCAAAAAATTATATTATGAAAAGTTGTTTGAAGTTAGGAATTATGTCTAAATATACAATTACATCATTCTAAGCGAAAAAAAAAATATCAATTTTTTCTCAATTTGCGAATACTCATCATCATTGTATTACAATTATGATAACTATTTGTTTATCACTTTTACGAAAAAAAATTATTCGTCATAAAATGCTCTTCCTGGTCTAAAATCTAAGATACAACCATCAGATATCAAACTATTTTAATTTTATACAAGGTATGTAAAAAATATGAATTTTTCTTAAGAGTCAAGTGTCTTTATTATTTACAATATTTTAATTAGAAGGATGTAATTGAACACTAAAACCAATTTTTTAATTCCAAACAACTTTTCTTAATAACAATTTTCGATATTGTGAAATGTAAAGTTACTTTACTCTTGAGTGAAATTCATATTTTTTTACATACCTCGTAGAACATTAATTAAATATGTGATGATTGCATCTTAAATTATATACGATGCGATGCAGAGTATTTTATAAAAAATAACTTTTTTTCGTAAAACTGATAATAAAAAAGTTATTAATAGGTTCCAAGTTACGCAGACATACTGTATAAGAGCTAAAAAAATTTTGCTAAACATTTATTATTGTTGAAGCTTGTGAACATTTATTATTGTGAAATGTAAAGGTACTTTACTCTTGAGTGAATTTCATATTTTTTGACATACTTCGTATAACATTAATTAAATTTGATATTTGATGATTGCATCTTAAATTATATTCGATGCAGAGTATTTAAAAAAAAATAACTTTTTTTCGTAAAACTGATAATAAAAAAGTTATCAATAGGTTCCAAGTTACTCAGACATACTGTATAAGAGCCAAAAATATTTTTTTTGCTGAACATTTATTATTGTTGAAGCTTATTATTAAATGTATTTTAGGTAAGTTTTACAGAAAAAAGTTTTGATCACTTTGTATAAACATTTTTTTAGCTGGTAATTTTGGGTTTTTGTATTACATTTTTGTTATCTTTCTTAATTTTCTTAAAAAGAGATAGTTCATTTCATATCTAAAGTAAAATAATTTAGTGGATTTTAAAGATTACATCTTACGCTTTAAAAAAGCACCTATAAAACTGTAATAGATCTGTTCAAACTTGAGTAATACCGTCTTAAAATGGTGGTAATTCTATAAAACTACGAAGATTTCAAAAATTACATTTTTTGAGACGTCATATCATTTGAATTAAATTTTTGAGATTTTTTTGAATAAAACATAATTTAGTAAGATGCTTAAAAGGTAAATTGTGCAAAAATGAGAGTTTTCTAAGAAAAATAATATTAAGTTTAATACACATTTTTAAATCATTTAAACAAAATTCATGTAAGGCTCACTTTCCGTCCACACCCTACTTATGCCCATACATTTTATTTCTTTCTATTATAACCATAAGATAGCTTTATTATTGTTCTTTCATGTTCGATTTGTAAAATTTCATTTTGTCCATTAGTTAAAGAATTACATTAAAATAACTCAACCGTGCACTTCGCCGTACGTTAGTTTACAGTGCGCCAATGTTTGTGAGAAGGGTGACTTTAGCGTTATAACTAAAAAATTATAGAAGATACCGATTTAATTTTAAAAAATTCTTTATATAAGGTTTTTTTTGTAAAATTTTCTGAATGTTTCAATGGTTAGGTCAGTTTTTTTTCTAAAATTTATATTTTCGGAGTTATTTAGAAAATTATCTAATTTCGTAGTTCATTTGTTTAATAAAACATGAGGCACCCACTTCTGGAGTAGAACTTTTTGATATGTTGTTTATTAAACATTTCTTAACGGGAGGGTATGGTTTGAAATCTACATATCAGGCACATTTTTGTGAATTTTTTTCAAAGCTATGGTAGAAATATTTTATTTTTAAATTGAATAAACATATTAAGCACAATTCAAAGAATATTTAGAAAAAAATTTAATCCAAAATATTGAAAAATAAGCCATTGGTGACCAATTTTGACAAGCAGCTCACAAAAAAATGGATTTTGCGGTGGACATCAGAACTCGTCACTAGATCATACGAAACAAAAAATTCAAAAATATTTAATTAGCTTATGAGTTTCACGAGGTAACAACGTCGAGTTTTTTATTTTTAATGATTTTTGATCAGCGATTTTAGTGATTTTTGGTATCACTCAGAAGTCAAAAATACGAAATTTTTGGTAAAAATTTTGTGAAAATCAACAGAATTTTGTTAGTTGAACAAAAAATAGGCACAAAACGAAAAATATCTCGACATTGTTACCTCATGAAATGTCTAAAAAACTATATGCAAAATTTCATGTAGATCGGTCAAGTAGTTTTTCAGTTACAATGTCCACCGCATTTGAAAAAGCAGTTTTGAGAAAAATGCGTTTAAAGTTTTGACAACTGCATCTTTATCTTCTTATTTGTCTGCCAAATCGTAAAGTTATGCACATTGCAATATGTTTTTTGACTCGCGGAGTAATCTACAAAAGAAAAGACGAACAGTTGTTTAACGTTTCTTACTACGCTCAAGCGTGCTGGCGCGAAGCCGCGGCAACGCGAGTCGAAGGTAGGCATATTCAACACCCTGTATCTCTGGTAATTGTACTTCGATCAATCTGAAATTTTCAGAGAGTATTATTGAAAGTATGCACTTTCATTTGAAATAATAAAAAAAATTAAACATTTCAAACCATACCCCCCTCCCTTAACGAAATTACAAAAATCTTCTTTGATTTTTTCCGAAGTGAAATCTATATGCACTCCCCTACAAGCCAGACGACTCGAATTTATTGTATGAGGTTTAGTGTACAATAATGCCTGTTTGTACTAGACAATTAAAGTCATCATTATTATCAACAGCTATTCCATCCATCGTCGGATGTAAGTCGGATATTTGCTGTTTTTTGCATCCATTCGTAGTCAGCCAATGGCTTGATGTCATCTGTCCATCTTGTTTGAGGTCTGCCTCTACTTCTTTTGCTTGCCTTTGGTCGTCATTCGAGAATTCGCTTCGTCCAACGGTTGTCTTCCATTCTTACTATGTGTCCTGTCCAGTTCAATTTTAACATGGCAATCTTCTGGATCACATCTGTTACTTTTGATCGTCTTCTTATCTCTTTATTGGATTTGCGATCACTCAGCTTAATGTTGAGCATTATCCGTTCCATAGCTCTCTGAGTCAACTGAAGTTTGTGGACTACACTGTTGTTAAAAGCCAAGTTTTAGTTCCATATGTGAGAACTAGCAATAGGTACGTACTGATCGAAGGTTTTTATCTTTAAAGTATTTGATAAGTTTGATTTAAATACTGTTTGTAATCGACCAAATGCTGCCTATGCTAAGCAACATCTATTTAAATCAGCCTTTAGGTTAAGCTTTGACAGTTCGATTTTTTGTCCTAAGTATAATACGACTCAACCTTTTCTATATTATTATTGTCCAAAGCTATATTTTCAGTTATATTATATCTAGAAATTCATTGATTAGATATTTAGTTTTTGTTACAAATAACGTAACTTAACCAATATTATTCTACTTTCATTTATGCTATTTTAATTTTATAAACTAAACTACATTTCTTTCTTCAGAGTTTTAGGTTAAAACTTGCTGATTTTTCGTTGCTAACCAAATAAAAATACTTTAAATCGATAAGTTTTAAATGTCTTTGTGTCACTCAAAACTGTATGAAACATGAAATGTACCTTAAAACTCATTATTTTAACCATAATTTTTAAAAATTTCCCACATGTCCCCCTCCATTCCCCCAAAAAAGTTCATGCACCCCCTCTCCCGAAAATCGGTCCTGGATCCGCCCTTGCATTCTAATTTACGTGAAGTGGCTGTGAAAATACTTATAATGATGCTGCTGATCACACTCCTGAGGCCCCCAGACTGTCCCCCAGTCAGCACTTGACTGGACCTGAAGGTGTTGATCCTGAAGAGCTAACAAGAGTATTGGAGAGAGAGTCTTCTTGGCTAGAGAAAGAAAAGTCGAAAGCAGAGAAGGTCCAAGCAGGGGTCGTAGAGGCTTTCGTGCCCGTGCCCGGGCAGGCACCCCCCAAAGGGGTACAGCAACCGATAGGCCTTCTTCTTCGTCGTCTTCCCAGCAGCAAGTGATCGACCACGATCTTCCTCTTCAGGAGAGGTATGTTCCTCCTCTACACCCGACCCCGGAAAGCGACGTGGAGGAGGAGGGGGAGCTGAACCTGTCCCTGACGGGGACACCCAGTAGCAGTACGTCTCCGGGTGAATGTTTTTTGTTTATATGTTACTGTTTTTTTTAATAAATATTGTAAAAAGTAGTTTTCTCTTTTATTAGTAACCTTTAAAAGATTCTAGTACATAAGTTCCTCTAATATCATCTTCTATTTCTTCTCATATTTTAATATCCCTTCTTCATTTTGAACATCGACGACATGAAACCGACTCACGTTTCTGAAAAATATTTATATACCTACATAAATATAAAAATTTTTCCAAAATGCTTCCTACTGATTAATCAAAAATCGAGGTCAAATAAAATATAAGTTTAGCGCTTTTTGATGTTTTGAGTTTGGAATTCAATGAGCATGCTCAGAACCTTTGCCGTACGAGGGGGGTGTCCGCTCATGCTCAGTTTAATCCCAAACACAAACAATTCATACTTGACTGACATTTATTTATTTATTAAGCTCAACAGGCCGTGAAGACCTAGGGCTGAAAGATTTAATTTTTCCTTACAATTTTTCTTCTTCTTCTTTTGCCCTTTAATTCGTCCAATTCTGAACATAGGCTTCCCCCAATTTCCTCCATTCGCTTCTGTTTAGTGCTTTCTGTTTCCAGTGCGTTCCTCCTATCTTTTTAATGTCGTCTCCCCATCTCATCTGGGGTCGTCCTCTTGCTCTCTTTCCTGTCCATGGTCTCCATTGTTGTATCGTGCTATTCCACCTATTGTCTGTTTGTCTAGCGTTATGACCTGCGAAGCTCCATTTTAGCCTGGCTATATGTTGGCCTGCCTCTTTGACTTTTGTTCTATTTCTGGCCCAGTTGTTTTGCCAATTTTGCCGTCTGTCAATTTTACTCCTAGCATTGCTCTCTCCATGGCTCTTTGTGTCTTCATTATTTTATCCATGTTTGCCTTGGTCAAGGTCCATGTTTGGCATGCGTATGTGAGAATTGGGAGTATGCACTGGTCAAACACTCTTGTTTTTAAGTATTGTTGTATTTTTTTATTCTTTAGGACCCATTTTAATTTTCCAAATCCTACCCAGGCTAATCTGACCCTTTTTTTTACCTCCGCTGTTTGGTTTTCCTTATTTATTTTTATCATCTGTCCCAAATATATATAATCATTAACCGCTTCTATTGTGGTATCGTTTAGTATTACGTTTCTATTGTCTTGTGTGTTTGTCATTGTTTTTGTTTTGACAAAATTCATTTTTAGACCTATTTGTTCGGATTCATTTGCTAGTTCGGTTAGCATGGTTTGTAGTTCTTCAAAACTTGATGCTATGACTACATCGTCTGCATATCTTAGGTGGTTTAGTTTCTTTCCATTTATGTTTATTCCCATGTTTGTCCATACCATTGTTTTGAAAACATCTTCCAGTGCTAATGTAAATAGTTTAGGAGAAATAACATCTCCCTGTCGCACTCCTCTGTTAATTGGTATGGGTTTTGTGGTTTCTTCCAATTGTACTGACATTGATGCTTTCTTATACAGTGCTAGTCAAAAGTCCGTACCCCCCTCGTATCTTTTGAACGGTTATACTTATAATAGTGAAATTTGGAGGGAGGAAATAAACGGATGTAGGCGTCTTAACTAGTCATGACAGGTGACGTAATAGTGACAGATGAAGTTGCAGCGCCACCATGACAGATAATTTTAAATGGGACTTTATGGCAAGTGATACCTCGTTTGAAAGGTATTAAAAATACCTACTCAGTCATACTAATTTTTTTGGATATAAATTGATTTTGATTTTGGTGAATAAATTAAATAAATATAAAATTTTAGTTTCGCATTTAATTAATAAAAATTCAAATGTCCGCCTATGGTTTTTTTTTTGTCAAAAAAGTTCACGTTTTTCAGTTCTCTAATAGTTTTTACGTCAACGTCAACCCTTTTGACAAGTAATCATAGGCGGAGGTTTGAATTTTTATTAATTAAATGCGAAACTACAATTTTCTATTATTTCATTTATTCATCAAAATTAGCTTAAACTCAAACAAAATTAGTATGACTGAATAGGTATTTTCAATACCTTTCAAACGAGGTATCACTTGCCATAAGGTCCCATTTAAAATTATCTGGCATGGTGGCGCTGCAACGTCATCTGTCATTATTACGTCACCTGTCATAACTAGTTAAGACGCCTAAATCCGTTTATTGCCTCCCTACAAATTTCACTATTATAAGTATAACCGTTCAAAAGATACGAGGGGGGGTACGGACTTTTGACTAGCACTGTATATATTATGAATTAGCATTCTGTATCTGGAATCTATTCTACAGTTGTTTAGCTTTTTCTCAATTGCCCACTTTTCCACGCTGTCAAATGCTTTTTCGTAGTCAACGAACGCTAAGTGCAGATCTATATGGTATTCGTTAGCTTTTTCTATTAGTGTCCTAATTGTTAGAAGATGGTCAGTGGTGCTATATCCCTTTCGGAATCCTGCCTGCTCTACTGGTTGATACGAGTTCAATTGGACTCATATTGGACTCCTTACAATTACTATTACACATTATATATAATGCTATATGCATATCCTATACTACTATAATACATATATACAATATTAATTTGTTTGTATAAACTACTTAATACTAGACTTAACATTATAGTCTTTCCATATATTTCTTCACCACTTCCTTCCATTGTTTTCTGTCTAAAGCTTTTTATTTCCAGTTTACAATATTACTTTTTTTTAAGTCTTCATATACGCTGTCCTTCCATCTCCTTCTTGGTCTTGGTATTCTTCTTTTTTGTATAGAACCATTTTTGGCATTCTCGCCTTTCCCATTCTTTCGATGTGTCCTAAGTATCGGATTCTCTGTGCTTTGACGTCGTTGTTTTTGGTTCATTATATAGTTCTTCAAGTTCCTTATTATTTCTTCTTCTCCATTGACCGTCTATTTTCACGCCTCCATATATTGCTCGTTGTATTTTCTTCTCTCATCTTTCTAAAAGGTCTATTTCTGATTTTTTAAGCAACCATGTTACACATGCATATGTAGCTGTAGGTCTGATAAGTGTTTTGTAGATTCTTATTTTTGTTTTTCTTGAGGCATATGTGGATTTCATTAATGGACGCAATGCTCCATACTTTTTGTTTGCTTTTGCTATTCTTGCTTTTATTTCGCCTTCCCCATATCCCTTTTCATCTACTTTTACACCCAGGTATGTAAATTCTGAAACTCTTTTAAATGCGCATACATTTTCTCCTTCTATCTCCAATGTGAAATTGTCTTCTTTTTCTTTATCTGTTTCTCCCATTATCATGTATTTTGTCTAGTCCTTATTTATGAGAAGACCAAAAGTTTTGGCTTGTTTTATTATATTGCTCATTAATTTTGTTAGCTCTTTCTTACTTGTCGATAATATTAGATCATCTGCGAATGCAATACATTGGTGGCCATTTTTAAAAATCGTTTCCTGTGTGCTTATTTTACTTTTCCTGATTATTCCTTCCAGTATTACATTAAAAAGAGTCGTTGATAGTGGGTCTCCTTGTCTTAATCCTTTTTTTGTTTCAAAATTATTTGATTTATGTCCCTTTCATGCTATTTCGTTTGTGGAGTTATCCATAGTCATCTTTACCATCCTGACGATTTTACTTGGTAGGCCCATTTCTTTCATTAGTGCGTACATCTGTTGCCGCTTTACCGTATCATAGGCCTGTTTAAAGTCGACGAACAGGACGTATACTGGTATTTTATGTTCGTAGCACGTAGTTTGGATTTCTTTTAACGCAAATATTTGGTCTGTCGTCGACCTATTACTTCTGAATCCTGCCTGATATTCGCCCAATATCTTTTCCGTGTATTGATTCAGCTTTTTTCTTAAGATGTTTGTCAATATTTTGTACACGACTTCTAGCAACGCGATACCTCTATAATTGTCACATCTCATTTTGTCACCTTTTTTATGTATGGGGCATATCCTTGCCCTGGTCCATTCTCCTGGCATTCTTTCTGTTCCCATATACTTTTTATCAGGCTATATATCTCCTTGTGTAGTCTTTTTCCTCCTGCCTTTATCATTTCCGCCGATATTTCCTGGGCTTTTATTGTTCTTTAGCCCTCTTATTTCATTTTCTGTTTCTTTCCTCGTAGGTGTTTCTATTACAATATGGTCATCTTCAATTTCCTGGATTGTTCCCCTTTCTTCTTCGTTTTTGTTTAAAAGTTTGCCAATTTCTCATTATTTCCCCAGGTTCATTTATTAATAGTCCTTCCTCATTTTTTATATATGGGTTATGTTTCTGATATGCCCTTTCCATTTTTCTTGTTTCCTGGTAAAAGGATCTTATTTCCTTTTTTTGCAATTTTTCCTCTATCACTTTGAGTTTTTCCTCGTTGTATTTTCTTTTTTTATTTTTGCATGTTCTCTTCATAATTCTCCTCAATTCTCTATATTATTGTGTGCATTGTGTGTATTAAGTTTTTTATTCTTATTTTTCTAATTTCTTCTGCTATTTTTTGACTTTCCTCATCATACCATTCTTTTGCTTTTTGTTTTCTATTACCTTCAAACTAGAAAAAAATCAGGTCCGGCTTTAAAAAAATTAGTTCGTTTGGGTCTTTCACCCTGTATACGCTTTTTGGAAACTCTAATATGAATTTTACAAATAAGAAAATAGGCTATTAAAATGGCATATTTATTTTTTCCCCACACGATTACTTAATTTTTTATTAAAAAATCAAATTTGTCAAAATCGGAATTTTAACATAAAAATAAAAAAAATGAACTCACGGTTTAACTCGCTACAACTCTGTTCTATTTTAATATTTTTTTTCTGAAATTTTTACAGCACATACCTCTTACCATTGTGAAGAATATGAAAATTGTTGTAGACTTTCAGTCTTCTTGTAAAAGTTGCAAACTTGTAAATCGCAAAAATTAGGTGGAAAAATTTAAAATTTATCAATTTGATCACGTCTATGTTAAACTATAGAGTCCAAAAGAAGTGTTATTGGAAGTTTTAGATCTAGACGTGTTATAGAAAAAAAAAATGGTAAAACTTTTAATTTTAGGAAAAACGTTGTTTTTGTAAATTAATTTTTGTAAAAAAAGTTAATTTTTTTAAATCTATGCAAAAACTTTGCCAAACTTTTTATGCATAGTCAAATTTGATTTTTTAATAAAAAAATAAGTAATCGTGTGGGGAAAAAATAAATATGCCATTTTAATTGCCTATTTGTCTTATTTGTAAAATTCATATTAGAGTTTTCAAAAAACGTATACAAGGTGAAATTTTTTCTAAGACCAAAACGAACTTATTTTTTAAATCCGGGCCTGATTTTTCTTGTTTGAATATATCAGTGGATTGGTGGTAACATAAATTAAATACTTGTTCAAAAAAATTAATTTTGGTAATAAAAGTTAATTTTGTTGAATCTATGGTTCACTTTACCAAACTTTTAATTCATAATCAAATTTGATTTTTTTATAAAAAATTAAGCAATCGTGTGCGGAAAAAAATAAATATGTTATTTTAATTACCTATTTGTCTTATTTGTAAAATTCATATTAGAGTTTTCAAAAAGCTTATACAGGGTGAAATTTTTTCTAAGACCCAAACGAACTAATTTTTTTAAAGCCGGGCCTGATTTTTTTCTAGTTTGAATAAATCAGTTGATTAGGTGGCAATAGTGTTACGATTGACCAAAATAAGAGACACATCGATCTGACCGTTCAAAAATTATGACGAATACAAATTTCTGTCAAAATGCGAAACTCGCCCTGTATATTATTAAACAATGGGAGCAGACACTTTTTAATGGTCATTTGTTATTCCCCATGGGGGTCTCTATACGAGGTAGGAGTATGTACAGTTCCTCATGACTCACCCTGTATAAAAAAGTGCTCCCAAGTAACTTGAGTATGTGAATATTTAGGAAGACATACCAGTTACACAAGCAGCTCTGCCAATTCTAGAAGGTATATACAGGGTGTTTCATTGGGAAACGGAAATACTTTAATGATTTGTTTATTTAGCGAATGGCTCAATACATGGAATAAATACAATAATAATTGTAAAAAACGTAAGTACATAATTCAAAAATACAAACATAAGCTTATATAAAAACGAACATAGACAAAATACAGATAAAATATAAGATAATACAAACAGATAAGGTTATATCTTTAAGTCAAGTTGAGCTATCCATTCAAGGCCTGCAGGCGTAGTTTTGAAAAAGTCTTTTGGGTCCCGTCGGTATGCCCTCAATTCACATGTCTCCACTATGTGTTGGATGGTTTGATCTGGAGTACCACAGTCGCAGCTGGAGGTAGGCTGTTTTCCCCATTTATGTAGGTTGTGTGCGCATACTGCATGTCCCGCTCTAATTCGGTTTAGGCTCTTCCATATGTTTCGTGGCTGGTCGAAGCCATCAGGCTTTTGGACTGGGTCAATAAGGTTGGATACTTCAGGTGAGGCTTCCTCAGTCCACAGCGTGCGCCATCTGGAGGTAACATTGAAATCATCTGCTGTTAGCTGCTGGGCTGTTCTTATGGGTGGTTTTCTGGATGGGAGTTGGTTTGCTGCTAAACTCGGAATGTCTTCATGGATTGGTAGTTGCAAGTTGCTATTTACTTTCGAATACTCCGTTATCAAGGCCTTTTGTCTTCGTAGAATAGGCGGAGGTATATGGCTAAGGATGGGAAGCCAATATAGTGGAGTAGTCTTGATGCAGCCGCTAATCATTATCATTGCTATATTAAGCTGCGTATCAACTATCTTCACATGACGACTATTTAGCCAGACCGGTGCACAGTACTCTGCGCCATAGAGTAGACCAAACTTAGCACAGATGTTCGTAGTGTGTCCGCAGATGCGCCCCAATTGGTACCACAAAGATTCTGGATAAGGTTATTTCTACTACTTATTTTTTGTGCAGTTATTTGTAGATGTTTTTTAAACACCTTTAATGGTGAATAGAGCTCACCGAGGCGGTTCTAGATATACTATATTTTTTGCCCTACCGAGTTTTATCGATTTTGCTAATTTCTTTTCTAAGCCATAACTTTAGAACCACCCTGGTTCTAAAGTTAAAAGAAAAGGTCCGGATTAACAAAGAAAAATAAAGTAATCGTGACCTTAAAACCACACCCTGTATATTGAAATTTTTATAATTTGTTTGCGTATTTTAAAAGAGCATAAAAAACTGGTGGAAAAATATTCGAATGTTCAATAGATTTAAAGATGTGCTTTAACATTCAAAGAGCATATAATATGGATATTCCTACGAATGTTCCTACTCCAAAAGGGGCGAAAGAGACTTCACGATGTAACAAATTTTAATTTAGATAATATAGAACTTCCTCTAAAATACCAGGGTGACCTTAAGCTGAAAGAAGAAAATAAAAAGAACACAAGATCTTCTTGATTATGTATTCATGCCTCACAAGCGTCCATTATAATTAGTGGAGGAACTGAATTACAACTGAAGTCGAAGAATCTATAGACGATGAAAATTAAATTGAGCTTGATTGATGCTATATTTGTGAATTTTCCAACTTATTCCACTACCAAGAGCTTCCACGGAAGCCTGTTAAAATATATATATTTATTTTTGTATGCATTATTTTTGTAAATTCAACACATATTGATGGAGAGCAAGCAAAATGCCCTATTTCGCATTTTGTCGAATTTTATATTCTTGGTCGAAACAATCTTAAATGTAACTATTTACCACCACATTGAGGAATATTTGCGAAAAGCGACAACGTTGTCTTGGTACCTGCGCATTTCAATTTGACGTAATGAAAACAGATACCATTTGGAATGTGGATTGTCCTATCTAATGTCCATTGTAATTTACGTGAAGTGGCTGTGAACATTGTACTGACTATTTTGGTATAATTACTGTAAATAGTGGCCTGTTTAACTATAAAAAGGTATGTATGTATTGATTCTTAAGTTCTGTGGGCATCGTATTATCTATATAGAATTGGATAAAAATCTTATTTAAATTAAAAAAACGTTGAATTTAAACTTGTGTAGATAGGACAATTTGTCAGAAAATAAATTGTTCTAGTAGGCGTCTGTTAAACGTGTCAAATGGAGTTAGGACAATTTGTTTTTGTTCATATTATAAATTTAAATGCTTTTTATACATAAATTAGGGGTAACTGCTATTACTTATATTACAGTGTGATCCATAGGAATCATGAAACGAGGAAAGAAGTTAGTGAATATCCGTAGAATACAAAATTCGATGGAAACCTGCAATAAATTAATGAACACTCCTTTCACTGAGGTATTATTTTTTAGTGGATATAATGAAAGTGTGTTTAATTTATAATCTATGTTTTAGGCACAATTATATCTTCATAATAGTATTAATTTAGTCTATCGATTAGTTAAACAGTCAAGTCACATTTTTTATCTAAAACCTAAAATATTGTATGATTTGTATACCAGCTAACTCCGATTGCTTTGATTTTCCCGCGTAAACACAGCTAAGTCCTTGACATGCATTTATACAGGGTGAGTCACCACTAACGCGACGGAAGATTACAGCGAAATGGTAAAATATTTGAAAAAAATTTAAATTGAATAGTTTGTAAGTTGATAAAAGCTACATTTTAAATTTTTTTTGAAATATACAGGGTGTCCCAATAAATGGCGGCGTATCAAAGTTATATTTTTTCTTATGGAACACCCTGTATTTTATTGAATTTTTTAATCGTCCGCAAAAAATAAGGTATAGTTTCATAAGGTTTCCCTATACCTATGTACAGAGTGTTCTGAGTTATGTTGACTTTTCTTAAAATGTAAAGTTCTAAAAGACGGCTTATTCTCAAGGTATTTACGAAATTATAAAAACATTACTTTTACATCTAAATAGTTGGATATTGGTCGAATGTATTCCATGATTAATTATTACACATTTGTCTACAGGGTGTTAAAAATCTACAGTTTCATTAGTGGAGTATTCAATGTGTCATATGATGCTTATTTTAAATGGAACACCATGTATATTAATAAATAATTATACTAAACAAGTTTACCTCTTTCGAATGGTATATTGATGTCCTATACCTAGGTGTCATAGTTTTTGCGTAATTTACAATTATTTAAATTCTTAATCTGTAAATCGATTTTAAAACAAAAGATGAAGTTAATTAATCTCATTGTATGACATTGTCATTTTATGACAATACGGTCTGGTAACTATGTTACAATTAATGCATTCCATGCTTGATTATTACACATTTATTTACAGGGTGTTCAAAATTTACAGTTTCATTATTGGATTATTCAATGTAGCATAATATGGTGGTTATTTTATTAGAACAAGGATTATACTGAACACAGGTTGTTCCTCTTTCGAATGGTATATGGTGTATGTTCTATAACTATGAGTCATAGTTTTTGCGTAATTTACAATTTTTTTAAACGGTACATCGATATTAAAAATATTTATAGTCACTCTCGATTTTTAAACCCATCATCTTGGCATAGCTGTTATAGAGTGTAGTTGTAAATAAATATGTAGATATATTTTTATTTGCTGATTTGTAAAATAAATTTTTTCGTTACTAACCGGGAGTAGTCGCGCTCACTTCTGTAACGTCGATAGTCGCGTGAGATTCTATCTCAAAATACGAATTTAAAACATTTTTTATTTTGTACTATTTTTATCTACTTTTTATATTGGAAATATATATTTCTAACAATTTTATTAAAAAAACCTGTGTTAACGGCCACCTGTCCTAACGGCCGTTTAAAAATTTCCCAAACCAATTATATGTAGACTACAAAAACTGACAATACCGTCCACCTTTCTATATCGGCCAACAGTTCTTTCATTTTTAGTGGCCGTTACCGACAAATTTTACTGTATGTATTACAAAAAAGGATGAAATGTGAGATTCTATCTAACGGCGCGACTACTCGCGGGTTAAAGCTAATTGGCTCTCCCCAAAGCCATAAATTCCACAAAAAGAAGAAGAAAAAAAATTCCTACGCATTACTACACCCTTCCTCAAGGCACTTACGAAATTTTTTCAAAATTGCAAAATTTTTCATCAAGTTATCGCGAAAAAGGATAAAAATTGAGATTCTATCTCACCGCGCGACTACTCGCAAGTTAAGTAATAATATTAAGAAAATAACTAAATACAAAATGAACCACAATTTACTATAAGTAAAAAATTATCATTTATGTAATACATGTTCAAAATGTTTATAAAACAAGCGATTTTAAATGATTTGTTTACATTATTTAACATAGCTGGTGTTATAGACGCAAAAGGGTTCGAAATTGTTAATTTTATAAAAATATCATCTGAAGTAGTAGGGTAGGAAGTGTAGCATTTACAATTTTTTTATTATAACCCCATTTAAAAAAATTCATCTTGGTCAATCATGGTGACCTAGGTGGCCAAATATATGGACCGAATCTATCTATCCATTTATTTCTAAATTTTATGTTGAGGTTGTTCTTAACATCACGTCAAAAATAAGCAGGAGCTCCGTCTAATTGGAGCCACATGTTTGTTCGCACGCTAAGTGGAAGGTTTTAAGAAGGATCCAAAAGACTTGTTTTAAGAAAATAAAAAAGCTACTCTATTCAGATTTTCGTCAAAAAAATATGGATCGATAACGTACTCGCTCAGAACACTGCCCCAAACATTAACACTTCATCGGTGTTGGCTATCAACAGTAAAATGTTTGTTTACTTTATCATAATAAAATGAAAGCTATGTCTATTAACTAGACGATTATTATGAAAAGTAGGTAGATTCGTCTGTGTACACAATACATTCTTAAAAAAATCAGGATCTTCTCCAAATTCTTAAGTCTATAAACGAAAAGTTAACGTTCCTGTTCTGTATAATGCTGGTGTAGTTGAGTTTTATACGGATGATAGTGGTTTTTCTTATGTATTCTACACACACTCGTTTGACTGATTTCCAACTGACTCGAAATTTTTCAAGTACTAGTATTTGGGTTTTCCGTAACAGAAAGCAGAACATCAAGTTCGTTAACGCCATTAAAAATAAATGGTTTATTTTTATTTAACTTTTCGTACCTATGCAACATTACCGGTAGCACGGAATCTATCGAGAAATCTCTCAAAAACATTCTTTTTTGGGTGTCTTCTATCGGGATACCTTAAAGCGTAAACTTTAGAAGCTAAGAGACAATTTTAAAAACATTCCCCAATGAAAAGTAGCATGTCTACTCTTTCATAGATATCGTGATTATTCATTTTTAGGAACAATTTAATTTGAATGTAATTGGCTCTGACAAAGCCATTTTTAAGTAAAATAAATTGAATATCATACACCGATGTTTATAGTTTTGATAATTTGTTACGCTTGAAATGCCACAATTGCTATTGTTGTATTGTTAATTATTGAAAATTCATGTAAATACAATATTCACTCACAGAATATTAATTGCTCAAATATATGTAGCAGTAATAGAAATATAAAGTTTTTTTTTTCATTTTATTAAGTGCAAATTTACAACCTACTCCAATTACAACACAGAGTATTTAGCAAATAGTAGCAAAGTCTTGAATCCTGGCATGCTTTGGGCACCATCCATCGATGGTTCTCCAATACACCTAATCAGTTAGGTCCTCTGGCCATGTCCTTTTCAGTCTTCTTCCCACAAGTGGCGGCTGGTAGAGTTGTTGAATAGTTTGACTTTCATGGGCGAAATTTCTTTCTTGGGCTTTGGTTGCTTGTAGTTTAATAACATCTTCGATGAATGGTATCCCAAGGTCATTATGGATAGTTATATTGGAGACGTACCATGGTGCATTCGCTATCATGCGCAGCGTCTTTGATTGAAAAGTTTGCAGTATTTTAGTGTTGCTCGGTTTGCTGCAGCCCCATAACTCTATACCATAACTCCATATCGGCTTGAGTATAATTTTGTATAATAATACTTTGTTTTCTAATGATAACTGGGATCTTTTACCTAACAGCCAATACATTTGTCTGACTTTTAAATTTAGTTGAGCTTTCTTGGTTTTGATATGGTTCTTCCATGTCAGCTTTCGGTCCAAATGGAGTCCCAGGTACTTGACATCTGATTTTAAGGGGATAGGAATGTTGTTAATATGAACCTGTGGACAGTCGATCCTTCTTGTTGTGAACGTAATTTGTGAAGACTTTTCACCGTTTACTTTAATCTTCCATTTTGTTAACCATGTTTGAAGTGAATTTAAATAGTTTTGCAGTTTGTTAGAAGCTCTATCTGGGTTATCGTCTGATGTAAGGATTCCTGTATCGTCGGCAAATGTGGCCATAGTAATGTCATCATCAGCAGGTATATCAGCAGTGTAAAGGAGATAAAGGAAGGAACCGAGGACACTACCTTGAGGTACTCCGGATTGTATAGGATGATATTTGGAAAGTGAGGTATTTACTTTGATTTGGAAAAATCGCTCATTCAGATATGATTTTAATATCAGGTATATTTCATTAGGCATATTCTTTTGGCATAGTGGATTTGCGATTTGCGGTCGCTGGTTCGAGCCTCAGCTAGGTCATGAAATTTATAAAAGGCCAACGCCGTAGTATAAAACTCGATAGAGTCTACGGCTTGGTCTGGAATAAACTGGCGTCTGATCGGCCTATGGAGGAGCGGTACGGGAAGGGATAAGGGCTTCCGGCTTGGTGATACTCCTCCATAGATCCCTACCGAAGGGCGTTGACGCCTAAGAACGGTGTATACATATATATTCTTTTTCACTTTATACAACAAGTTTGTTTTATATAATTTACAATCCTATGGCACTGCTGTATTGTTGAGTAGTTCTGTCGAAAGCCAAATTGATGGTCAGGTATTATGTTATTTATGTTTATTCTTTCGAGAATTCGGACTAAAAGAAGTCTTTCGAAAATTTTTGACATTATTGGTAGAAGGCTTATAGGACGATAGGAGGAGGGTTCTGTAGGCGGTTTGCCCGGTTTCGCAATCATAATTATTTGTGCGTATTTCCATTGAATAGAAAACTGACACAGTCTTATCATGCTGTTATATACAATAGTTAGCAGGACTATCGCTTTTCTAGGCAAATGCTTTAGTACATCACCATTAATTAAGTCATAACCTGGAGCCTTATGAGGGTTTATTTTATTTATCGCCTTCCAGATCTCTGTTGGTGTACATGGTTTCAGTGGTAGCGATAATTGACAAGGAGCGTCGAGAAATGTGTATACTTCTTCATTATCTGGAACGTTCTACATTATCTGGAACGTTTGGAGGCACATCTAGCAAGACTCTCCTACACACCTATAAAACCTACATAAGGCCCATTATCGACTACAGGGCGCTCCTCTATGCCTCGATAAATCAAATATATACCAATAAAATCCTCGGATGCGAACGTAGAATTCTTAGAAAGTGCCTCAGGAAGCACTGGAGATATCCGTCGGTATTGGTACACCCACTCGCAAAAATGCCCCCTATCAACGAGAGAATACGTTCTCTCAGCAACAAATACGTCATTCGTACGATTAATGGTAACAACCACAGAGCAAAATATGTCCTAACTACCCCTTGCAATCGGCAAGGTCACATACTCACCGGGATCCCCAAAAACAAAGTTCCATTGCCTCCGGCCAATCTTCTACAATTGGCCAGAAACGAACTACCCGATGAGTACTACGAAATTCTAGAACAAACTCCCTTGATGTATCGCAGATAACTAAGCTGCATCCCCACACGCTGATCTAAGAGCCGTTCCTCTATGGTGACAGATTTGGAACCTCCTTGACTGACTGGTCGCTTTACTGGGCTACGGCAACTTCTATCTTTCGCTTCTACAGCTTCTGTGCTAAAACCACCTTCTAACCCCATCCACTGGCAACTTTGCCTCTCCACACATCACCTAACATTCAAAAGCTTACTCAATCTCCCCACACTCCTGAAAAGGAAGATCCTTCACCCTGAAGAGGCTTAAGCCTAAACGGGGTATAAACGACGAGTTTTCATTCATTTCATTATACTTCTTCATCTTCAGCATTGATTTCTGTATGTAGACTAAATACCTGGGCGAGGTATTGTGCTAATGTGTTTGATTTTTCTTAATCAGTTTTTGCCCAGCTTAGATCCGATTTTCTAATTGGTGGAATAGATGCTATTGGTCTCTTGAATTTTTTGGTTGCTTGCCATAATGAATGGTCATTAGGTGTTAGGTTGGAGATGTAATATTTAAAAGTCTCATTACGGGCCTGGATTAAAGCTGTACGCAGTTGATGTGTTAACCGATTTAATTGTGTTTTATCCCGGGGATTCCTTGACCGCTGCCATTTGGCTCTAGCTCTTCTTTTTTCATTTAAAATTTCTTTAATTTGTAAAGGAATGTTATGATCATGGGTGGTAATTTTTTTATCATCTGGAGTTGACTTCCATGCAGCATCTTGTATTACTTCTGTTAAATGTTGCACTGCTTTTTCTATTTCATGGGGTTCTTTAATTCGATGTTTTAAGTTTATATTTGTGTTAATAATAGCTTGAAATTGTTCCCAGTTGGTTCTTTTATTGAAGAGTTTTGCCACAGGTTCCTTCTAAATTACAGTTGTACTTAGTGTTATGATTATTGCGGTGTGATCTGAACTTTAATCAAGACTGGGTTCTATTTTGTAATGTATATTTGAGATACCTTTGATAACGGCAAAGTCTAGCAGGTCAGGAATCCTGTTTTGATCGGTCGGCCAATACGTTGGCTGACCTGTCGAAAGGAAGTTTAAATTATTTCTCTGCGAGCACGCCAATAAATTTCGACCCTTTGGTGTTATAAGCCTCGATCCCCATACGGTGTGTTTGGCGTTCCAGTCTCCAGCTGCTATAAATCGGGGTCCTAGTTCTTGAAAAAAGGTGGATTCAATTGATTCAAAGGTGATTCAAAGGCTTCAATTGATATGGAGTGTCTAGGAGGACAGTAAATTGCTGCAATGGCAAGTGGCCATGTAAATGTTTCTATTTTTAGTATGGTTCCTTGTATTTTAGGTGTGGCGTAATTTTGTAGGAAATAGTGTTTAATAGAAGATTTAATAATAATTGCTGTTCCTGCGTGAGCAGTTCCATCAGGATGATGAGTAAGGTACGTTGTGTATAAAGGGATTTTTACTACTGTTCTTTCGGTTGAGTGTGATTCTGAGATGAGAAGAACATCTAATTTATTTACTTTTAAAAATGCTGTGATTTCCTGTACATGGTTTGGTAGCCCGTTGGCGTTCCAGGCGGCTATTCTAATTGATGGAGCCATTAATTCGTTATTTTACTAATGACTGTTGTTAGCATGTTCAGGATCATGCTATTTTGGTTCAGAAGTTGATTAAATAGATTTTTGAATTCATTTAAGAAGCTTGTCATCATGGGTGTTAAATCTTCATCATTATTTGGTCTGTTGATGTTTCCTGAGGTTACTTGAGCATAATTAATTCCATTTTGCGCATATTGTTGAGTCATTTGGTGCAGTGCTGGATTGGGATTTATGTATCCTTGTGTGTTTCTAGGTCCAGTTGTGTCGTTATTCCTGTTCTTTGCTTTTAATAAGTCTCGATAAACAGTGCAGCCTTTATAGTTCGCTGGGTGGTTGCCCTTGCAAAGAGTACATGTTGCAGGTGTGTCTTTCGGCTTTGTGCAACTTTTGGTGTCGTGTGATCCTCCACATTTAACACATTTATAAGGTTTATAACAGTATGACTTACAGTGTCCGTATGCCTGACATCGAGTGCATTGCACAATGGTGTTCTTGTGTTTCGGAGCTTTTACTCTAATTCTGGTATTGTATATAAATTCCACATTAAAAACTTTATTATTGTTGTTTTTTGGTTCCAAATCAACTAAAAATAATGGTAGGGGCTCTTTTGTTACTCTGTGCCGGATGTTTAAAACATTTCTGACTGTGTGGCCTTGCCTTAATAATTCAGATTTTATTTGCTCTAAGGGTATAGAATGGTGTAAACCTCTTAGGACGACTCTATATGATCTTTCTTGTTTGAGTTGATAGCTATGGTGTACTATTTTTTCTTCTCTATCAGGTGTTTTGGCATTTATTTTAACATTTTCAGGAAGAGTGGTAGTATAATATGTTTCATCTTCAGTAACTTGCGCTATAGAGTCAGTCATTGCTTTGTAGTCTATTACGCCGTAAACATAAATAGGGGGCGGCTTGGGATCTTTCGTTTGGGTCTTTGGGTTGTCATCGTTTCTTTTACTGGTATGGATTTGGTTTGTATCTGCGTTTTCTTCTGAGAGAGTTTGAAACCTATTAGATGTGCTTACTGAAGCACCTTGCTCAGTAGTTTCTGCTATTTTTCTACGTTTTCTTTTTGATCTCGACTCTTTTAGTTGTTGCCACGGACAAACATTTGCATCACTTTCCATGTTTTCATCGTCACTTGATGAGGACGGTAGGGAATAATCTATTCCTTCTTCGAAAGTTTTTGAGTGTATCTCTGGCTGCGGAGGAACTGAGTTTTGGCTCATTTGAGGTGAGGATAAATTTTGGAAATTAGATGGATGAGTGTACATATTTGGAAGAGGTGGGAATTGATTTTGATAATAGTGCATCATGTCTGCTGATACAGAGTTGTGTTGTTGCATATATTGATGATTTGGTTGCATTGGTATCATTGTATTTGAGGGTTGATTCATTTGTGCATTATATATATTGTTGACTGGACCGGATCCGTTCATATTTCCAGCCAAAAACATTTTTATAAATGGATGATTAATATTTCTTGTCTAGTGCAATTGAGTCGCACCCAAGAATAAAATAAAAACATTTGAAAATAAATTGCTGATAAAAAGTCTATATAGTCTTTGTGTAATTCTAATTCTAATTAATAGTCTATTTGGACACTTTGAATTTGGCAAACACTTACCCAGCTAGTGGGTAGTGTAATGTTCTTGCTGGACCACTTTCACTATTTTTAAACGATGCTAATTCACTATTTTTGAGGTATTAGTACTCAACAAACAATGGCTGATGTTTACCATGTAGTGGGTCAACTGCACCTCTAGAAATATAAAGTTAAAAATGATTTTATTTGCTTATATATTAACAGCTTAATAATGTTATAGTTTATATATCTTGATAAAGTTTTTCAGATGAAATTAAAAGTTCAGTTCATTAAATAAAGTTTCAGACTGGTGATATGATAGGAGGTCCTACTTCTCTTAGTTAGAGGATTTACACCCCACATTTTATCCGAAGTAATCTTAGGAAGTATGAACTTATTTCTCAAATCGGTTTGAAAATAAGGAACCAGGAAGACGGGGATTTATAGCTTCCTAGATATTTTACAAATTTTCGAAGTGAAATCTACAATTTTGGCCACATTACATCACAGGGCCTTGTTTGCTTTGTTGGTTTGTTTGGTTAATTTTCCGCCTGGTTGGTTTTCGCTGTGTCCGATTTCAAGTTTTGGCATTAGTCTCCAATTTGTACTGAACTGGAATGGGTTTTGGGCATATAGTAGCAGCGTATCGTTGGTTCCGAACAGATGAACATCTGCATCTGTGGTCTTGGTTGGTTCATTTGCACTCAGCAGAAGCCCCAGATACCACCAATGGAGTACCACACTTCAAACAATTAAACTTGGTGACTACGGACTACGAGCTTAGTGGTAGGACTAATTCTTCGCAGTAATCCACTAATCAAGGTAGGCTCTATCCTTATAATTTGATTGTATGAACATGGCCTAGTCAACTTAAGGCCCTTCCAGTGTCACATTTCCTAAAAAGAGACATTCCGTCAGAATATGAACTTACTATACAGAGTTGTGAAGGTTGATTAAATAAGGGCACAATTAAGTGTGTAATAATTAGAGATAACTTATAGTAGAGATTTGTCTAGAGAACTAGGATAACAGGTAGTAATATAAATGTAACATACATAAATAGAAATTGCAGCAGTCTTGATATCAACATAATTTAACAACCATTTTCACTTGTAAGCTTGAAGAACGTTCTAAAAGTACCGTACTGTCCTAAACTGACAATGTCATACAATGACATTAATTAACTACATCTTTTGTTTTAAAATCTATTTACAGATTAAGAATTTAAATAATTGTAAATTACGCAAAAACTATGACACCTAGGTATAGGACACCCATATACCATTCGAAAGAGGTAAATTTGTTTAGTAAAATTACTTATTAATATACATGGTGTTCCATTTAAAATAAGCATCATATGCCACATTGAATACTCCACTAATGAAACTGTAAATTTTGAACACCCTGTAGAAAAACGTGTAATAATTAATCATGGAATACATTCAACCAATATCCAACTATTTAGATGTAAAAATAATGTTTTTATAATTTCGTAAATAACTTGAGAATAAGCCATCTTTTAAAACTTTACATTTTAAGAAAAGTCAACATAAAGTTTTTGCGGACAATTAAAAAATTCAATAAAATACAGAAAAAATATAACTTTGATACGCCGCCATTTATTGGGACACCCTGTATATTTCAAAATAATTTTAAAATGTAGCTTTTATCAACTTACAAACTATTCAATTTAAATTTTTTTCAAATCTTTTATCATTTCTCTGTAATCTTTCGTCGCGTTAGTGGTTCGTCGCGTTAGTGGTGACTCACCCTGTATAGTAAAATTTGACCTAGACAGATTTGTCTTCAACATAACCATGTAGTTTGAAGCCAAGATGAAGACTCCATGTTGGTTTAAATATACCTTATTCTTTTAACATCGACTTATTGTCGCTTTCGATGTAGCCGAGATGGCTAATATTTTATATTGGTTAGGTCATTCAAAGTTAGGATAGCCATGCTGATCGCCAACATCCGGAACGGATAGGCACCTTAAGAAGAAGGTCATTCGACCTACCTCAGTAGCTAATTTCAACTGCTTTCGATCTGGCGCTTTAACCTGAAGATGGAATGATTAGTCCGAAAACGTTTGTTTGTAATGTACTAGAGATGTACCCACTTTGAGTCCAACTTGGATCCATTTAAAAAAAATAAATTATATATACAAGGGAAGATTTTTACTTCTTTAGTAATTTTTATTATGGTATACAGCCAATGAGAGGGAGGATTCAATCCTTTTTATATTATGTTTAGAATTAAATTAAAAGAGCATACATCAGCAAATAAATTTATTAAAATCGGTTAACTTGAAGAAATATAATTTGTTGGCATATATTCCTAATTTATTACCCATAAAGGCTATAGCGGGATAAGATGGTAAAATCTGCACTCGGCTGGATTCTTAGTTGGGATCGGGCAATCGAAAGTACATAATTCAAAAACCCCCTAACCAAATTTTAGCTCCCTATGTGACTCCAGGTGTCCCCTATCGAAAAAAATGTGTTTTTCGAAAAACATTTTTTTGGAGCGATCTTTTGCTTTAAAAAATGTGAAAAAAATTATGAATGTACATTATTATACCCAAAATCACACTTATTTTTTTCAGATTTTTTGGATCAAAATTGACGCCAGAAAAATTTTTTGAATTTTTCAAAAAATTTTTAGGTTATGTAGGTAATTTTTGGCTAGCTCCGACAAAAATTTTTTTAGTGTATTTTTTCCGTTCTTTTGAATGGTGGGGATAGTTTTGCCATTTTCTCGCCGGAAATTGCTCAAAATTCGAAAAAACCCATTTTTTTGGTTCCCCCCCTCATATTTTTATTGTTTACTGAGCGATCTTTTCTTTAAAAAATCTGAAAAAAAATATGAATATACACTGATGCCCAAAAATATACTGTTTTTTTTTCAGATGTTTTGAATTAAAATTTAAAAATTTTGAATTTTTCAAAAAATTTTTAGGATATGTAGGTAATTTTTGGCGAGCTCTGACATAATTTTTTTTAGTGTATTTTTTTCCGTTCTTTTGAATGGCTGGGATAGTTTTGCCATTTTCTCGCCGGAAATAGCTCAAAATTCGAAAAAACCCATTTTTTGGTTCCCCTCCTCATATTTTTAGTGTTTATTGACCGATATATTCTTTAAAAAATCTGAAAAAAATTATGAACATACATTGATGCCCAGAAATATACTGTTTTTTTTCAGATTTTTTGGATCAAAATTGAAAAATTTTGAATTTTTCAAAAATTTTTTAGGTTATGTAGGTAATTTTTGGCTAGCTCCGACATATTTTTTTTAGTGTATATTTTTCCGTTCTTTTGAATGGCTGGGATAGTTTTGCCATTTTCTCGCCGGAAATTGCTCAAAATTCGAAAAAACCCATTTTTTTGGTTCCCCCCCCTCGTATTTTTAGTGTTTACTGAGCGATCTGTTCTTTAAAAAATCTGAAAAAAATTATGAATATTGATGCCCAAAAACATACTGGTTTTTTTTTCAGATTTTTTGGATCAAAATTGACGCCAGATAAAATTTTAGAATTTTTCAAAAAAAATTTAGGTTATGTAGGTAATTTTTGGGTAGATCCGACATAATTGTTTTTAGTGTATTTTTTTCCGTTCTTTTGAGTGGCTGGGATAGTTTTACCATTTTCTCGTCGGAAATTGCTCAAAATTCGAAAAAGCTTATTTTTTTGTTTCCCCCCTCATATTTTTAGTGTTTACTGAGCGATCTTTTCTTTAAAAAATCTGAAAAAAATTATGAACATACATTGATGCCCAAAAATATACTGTATAGTATTATTGTATTATTATTCTATCTATGTATATTATGGATTGAAAATATAAATATGTAGATATTCACATACTTATTTAGTAAGCTACATTTATGGAAATAACTTGATTACGGTGCAAACGTGTTTGCCTATTTAAAATGTAACTTTTAACGAATAATTTTATTTACTTTACACTTTTGAAAAGTAAAATTAATAAAACAAATAAAGTTGAAAATAAACGTTTGCCTATAACTGTATGGCATATTTCATGCTGTGAAAACGTTTTTAATAATTACTTATTACTTATTAATTACTTATTATTACTTATTAATAACATTAATAATGTCTATATATATTTAAATATTTTTAATATTGATATACTTTTTAAAATAGGTACTCTAGCGTATCAAAAAATTAACTTTCAATTACCTAACTTAATTAATAAATACGCAAAAGGTAATATTAATATGGTAGTTTCAATTGAGAAATCGGAAAACAAAACTAATAAGACGAAGAAATATCTATGAATTGATCTACACATAATGTAATTAAGGTAGCCATGTACAATGTACCTATAGTTAAGGGTTAAGGTTGTCTACTAAAAACAGGAAAAATATCAACAAAGGGAGTTTGTCGTATTTTATGCATATTCTCTTCTCAAAATGGCTACCTTCTCTTCTCAAAAAACCTGATCACGCTATTCAAAATAACGGAAAATCGTTATTTATTGACATCAAAAATCGTTATTTATTGACATGCAATTGAGTTTATGTGCACACATAGGGGGACACAAAGAAATGGCTCTTTTCGAATTGTGAGGAAGTCCCGGAGAGAAAATGGCAAATCTAACCCAGTTATTCAAAAGAACGAAAAAAAAATACAGAAATTATTTCGAAGTCTGTCAAAAATGGCTTACATAACCGATTTTTTTTGAAAAATTCAAAAAATTTCCCTGGGTAAAATTTTAATCCAAAAAATCTAAAAAAAAATCAGTATGTTTTTGGGCATAACAATGTATGTTCATAATTTTTTTTCAGATTATTTTAAGAAAACACTAAAAATATGAGGGCGGAAAATCAAAAAATGGGTTTATTCGAATTTTGAGCAATTTCCGGCGAGAAAATGGCAAAACTATCCAAGCCATTCAAAAGAACGGAAAAAAATACACTAAAAAAAATTATATCGGAACTAGCCAAAAATTACCTACATACCCTAAAAATTTTTTGAAAAATTCAAAATTTTTTTCTGGCCTCTCAATTTTGATCCAAAAAATCTGAAAAAAAAAACAACAGTATATTTTTGGGCATCAATGTATGTTCATAATTTTTTTAAGATTTTTTAAAGAAAAGATCGCTCAGTAAACACTAAAAATATGAGGGGGGGGGAACCAAAAAAATAGGTTTTTTCGAATTTTGAGCAATTTCTGACGAGAAAATGGTAAAACTATCCCTGCCATTCAAAAGACCGGAAAAAAATACACTAAAAAAAATTATGTCGGATCTAGCCAAAAATTACCTATATAACCTAAAATTTTTTTGAAAAATTCAAAAATTTTATCTGGCGTCAATTTTGATCCAAAAAATCTGAAAAAAAAAACAGTATGTTTTTGGGCATCAATGTATGTTCATAATTTTTTTCAGATTTTTTAAAGAACAGATCGCTCAGTTAACACTAAAAATATGAGGGGGGAACCAAAAAAATGGGTTTTTTCGAATTATGAGCAATTTCCGGCGAGAAAATGGCAAAACTATCCCAGCCATTCAAAAGAACGGAAGAAAATACACTAAAAAAATTATGTCGGAGCTCGCCAAAAATTACCTACATAACCTAAAAAATTTTTGAAAAATTCAAAATTTTTTACAGAAAAGAACGCTCAATAAACACTAAAAATATGAGGGGGAACCAAAAAAATGGGTTTTTTTTCGAATTTTGAGCAGTTTCCGGCGAGAAAATGGCAAAACTATCCCTGCCATTCAAAAGAACGGAAAAAAAATACTAAAAAAAATTATGTCGGATCTAGCCAAAAATTACCTACATAACCTAAAATTTTTTTGAAAAATTCAAAAATTTTATCTGGCGTCAATTTTGATCCAAAAAATCGGAAAAAAACCAGTATGTTTTTGGGCATAACAATGTATGTTCATAATTTTTTTCAGATTATTTTAAGAAAATATCGCTCAGTAAACACTAAAAATATGAGGGGGGGAACCAAAAAAATGGGTTTTTTCGAATTTTGAGCAATTTCCGGCGAGAAAATGGCAAAACTATCCCAGCCATTCAAAAGAACGGAAGAAAATACACTAAAAAAATTATGTCGGAGCTCGCCAAAAATTACCTACATAACCTAAAAATTTTTTGACAAATTCAAAATTTTTCAATTTTGATCCAAAAAATCTGAAAAAAACAGTATATTTTTGGGCAATAATGTATGTTCATAATTTTTTTCAGATTTTTTAAAGAAAAGAACGCTCAATAAACACTAAAAATATGAGGGGGAACCAAAAAAATGGGTTTTTTCGAATTTTGAGCAGTTTCCGGAGAGAAAATGGCAAAACTATCCCTGCCATTCAAAAGAACGGAAAAAAATATACTAAAAAAAATTATGTCGGATCTAGCCAAAAATTACCTACATAACCTAAAATTTTTTTGAAAAATTCAAAAATTTTATCTGGCTTCAATTTTGATCCAAAAAATCTGAAAAAAAACCAGTATGTTTTTGGGCATCAATGTATGTTCATAATTTTTTTCAGATTTTTTAAAGAACAGATCGCTCAGTAAACACTAAAAATATGAGGGGGGAACAAAAAAAAATGGGTTTTTTCGAATTTTGAGCAATTTCCGGCGAGAAAATGGCAAAACTATCCCAGCCATTCAAAAGAACGGAAAAAAATACACTAAAAAAAATTATGTCGGAGCTCGCCAAAAATTACCTACATAACCAAAAATTTTTTGAAAAATTCAAAATTTTTCAATTTTGATCCAAAAAATCTGAAAAAAAAACCAGTATATTTTTGGGCATCAGTGTATGTCCATAATTTTTTTCCAGATTTTTTAAAGAAAAGATGGCTCAGTAAACACTAAAAATATGAGGGGGGGAACCAAAAAAATGGGTTTTTTCGAATTTTGAGCAATTTCCGGCGAGAAAATGGCAAAACTATTCCTGCCATTCAAAAGAACGGAAAAAAATAGACTAAAAAAAATTTTGTCGGAGCTAGCCAAAAATTACCTACATAACCTAAAATTTTTTTGAAAAATTCAAAAAATTTTTCTGGCGTCAATTTTGATCCAAAAAATCTGAAAAAATCAGTGTGATTTTGGGTATAATAATGTACACTCACAATTTTTTTCACATTTTTTAAAGCAAAAGATCGCTCCAAAAAAATGTTTTTTCGAAAAAACACATTTTTTTCGATAGGGGACACCTAGGGTCACATAGGGAGCTAAAATTTGGTTAGGGGGTTTTTGAATTATGTACTTTCGATTGCCCAATCCCAACTAAGAATCCAGCCGAGTGCAGATTTTACCATCTTATCCCGCTATAGCCTTTGGTATTATACGGAATATAGATTATGAGTTTGATGAAGAATATGTTAAGGGTAAAATAAATAACCTTCAGTTAATTTCTTTTACGTTCATAAATGCCAGGCTGGTTCCTTTCTGGTTCATTTCTATAATCGTCGCCAAGTAGGTAGCATCGAGCAACTACAGACCTAATTGGTAAGTTGTTTTTGTGGTTTTATCATTTAGTTTTCCGATCATACTTTTATTAATTAACTAACTGGAATTTGCAGAATATATTTATATTTTTACCTATTTGTGTTGTAAATTTGATTTATCCAATAAGAAAATAATTTTGGGGTATTTATTTATTTATTTTCCGTGAATGTTAATTCATTAGCATCAGCAGTTGTGTTAAATATTAATTATTTTCAAGTTTAATTTATTACATTAATTTTATAGAAATATGTGGGATTCAATTAATTTATTTTTATTCATTTATTTAATGGTATTTTGTAATTAGGGTGTTCAAATTAAAGCATTTGGGTCTACTGTTTGGTTTAGAAGTCACCTCTAAGATTTTCTGTGTTGCTGGTGGGGAATATTAAGGTTTTGTTGACTTGGGTGGTAGGGGCCCTTCATAAAGGGTACCCCCCGTTAAGATAGGCAAAATGCCCTCACTCTCAGAATTCAATTTTTTTAATTTTTTTTACGTTCTGTGCAATTAAAAAATGAGATAACGCGGATTTTTAGCTCGCCACCCCCCTTACCCCTCCACCACAACCAAAAACGTAGACTTTTAGATTTAATTTTTTTTAGTTGGGTTGCAATTGATTTAAAAATTTCAAAAAATTCATACGTATAGCTGAGGCTTTTACAAAACATGTCCATTTTTATGGACCCTTTGGTTGAGTGTACATAACCTCAAATTTTTTTTTAACTTTTTCAAAACCTATAACTTCTTTTTGGAGGGGGCTGCAGGTCCAATTTCTTTTGCATTTCGTGTATTTTATCAAAAGCTATCTCTCTGATTTTTTTCAGATTTTTCCGTCAGGTGCGCCATCTTGAAAAATCCGGAAAACTGTTTTTTAGGGGGTTTTGGGGATTTTCTCCATTTTATAGACTGCAACATAGATCAAATTAAGGTTTTGTTAATAGATTATATATAATTTAAAATATCTGAGTATATTAGGATATTTAAAAATTGGGCGAAACATTTTTAAACCCCCTTAAAAACCATGTTTGTTTAAAGTTTTGTAATGATTTTTGCGGGTCTAATTATATTTTTTGAGGTCGATACAGCCTGATTTTTTTTTATTTTTTTACGTCCTATATGATTTTAAAAAATTAGGACTCACCGCAATTTTAGCCCACTTCCCCTAGTCCCCCTCCCCCAAACCAAAACTCTCAATTTTTCGATTTTATTTTTTTTTTAAGTTGGTTTGCAATTAAATTATAAATGTTGTTCTGAAGCTATTTCTTTGTGGCATTTTTGTAATTAACTATTCTAAATGGGAAATAAGCCACAATTATTTATCTAAAAAAGATTTTATTTTCCATCTGTAATGCGATAGAGAGAATTCGATAATCTATGACGCACTGAAAAAATGGTTTGGGACGATCTATTTAAATAAGTCAGATTAAATTAAATTATTAGAAGTTTCAAGCAACATTTTTGTTTAATTTATTAATATTTTGTATTTTGACAACGACGTCCGTGGTGGACGTTGAAATGTTAATAAAATCATTTTTTAGTTAAATTGTGGCTTATTTCCCATTTAGAATAGTTAGTAATTATGAAATTATAAATTACAAAAAGTTCACACGCACGGCTGAGGCTTTTACAGAACATCTATTTTTATGGACCTGAAGGTCGAGTGTACATATTATTATAACCTCATTTTTTTTGTTTTTTAATAGGTACGTATAACTTTTTTTGGCGATGGCTGCTAATTTTTTTTGTGTTTTGTGTATTTTACAAACCATATACGTTTGGCTCATAATGCAGATATTCCACGCTGTATACTTGTCCCGTTAGGTAAATTATTCCGATTAATTTTTTGCACAAACTTACTCAAAAACAGGTCCTTATAACAAATGCACAAGGTGACAGGCAGTACCGCGGTCGGAAAATTGTTTAAACATTTTTTTAAACGAATTCAAAAAATCAATTTTTTCACTTCGGACAAACTTGTTTTAGATTCTCTGGATCAAGCTGAGCAAAAAAGGTATCTTGTGATTTTTCTATAAAATTGACTGTTGTCGAGTTACATGCAATTTCAAATTTGAAAAACGCGAAAATGGCCATTTTCAAGGCTTAATAACTCGATTAAAAATTATTATGAAAGTCATAAAGTGACCAACTCAAAGTTTAAAGCCCCTCCTGCAATAGCCTAAAGAAATTTTTGTCATTATTTTCTTACTAACTATTATTTTTAATAATTAAAAATGAGCGCTAAGCATGTATTGAAGCGGACCTCTGTAATAAATAGTGTGTTGTTACTGCCTTCTGGTTCTAATTAATTAAAAAGACTAAACACGTCTTACTATACATTATATTTTATTCACTGGTATCCGATATCTAAACAATAACATTAATGATTCATAGCGCCTTACTACATTCTAATAATTATTTGTATATCTATATCCATACTGATTGCTCAGCGTGTTTTTATACCTATCTGAACCATAACAAATATAGTTCAAGTTCACTCGTAATAAACATGTGATACAAACTATAAGCTATTGTTTTTATGTATGTTCAATACCCTAAAGGTTAATAACATCATATTTAAATTATGATTTATACAGAGGGTTCATAATATACCACATCTCCGCCGTTTTTAAAGAAGAAAGTCCTAAGAAGAGAAGAAGAATATCTGAGTGTATATCCCTCTTTCCCTTTCACAGAGTGTTTATGATTACCTAATACTATTTTCAAAAATTAAATTTCCTAACTATCCTAACTAACTGTAACATGGTACATTTCAGATCAATCAATTTTTCCCTAAACATGTATATTCTTTTTCCTATTTTACACAAAAGTTCATATTTTCCCTATACTAAAACTGGTATTTTATAACCTATTACTAGTTCACGTACTTTCACGTCGTGTCTTTTCGTCCTTTTTTTTTCGTTCACTAATTCACTTCATCAAAACAGTGTCCACAGTGAATGAAATTGATCCTAACTTTTAAATAGTCTTTTAGTGCCTATAAGCCGTAACTAATCTAATAGTAATAAAATCTCGACTTTAATACTTCCTAAGCTAAGCTAAATATTACCTAAACTTCTATTAAATGGTATATAAAAAAAACAATTTAACGTTACTTTACTATTTCATCTTATTATTTCAGTCTTATTTTGATTTATTTATATACGCCTTACTAACTTTAAAATATTGTACCTATAATAGAAATGTAATCTCTCTAAAACTTTTAATATGTGTCTCTAAAGAAACTTCTAATTCTTCTATATATGTCTCTAAAAAAATTCTCTTGAATTTTGGATTTCGAAAAATGAAATCGGTTTTTAAAAAATATTTTTATTTCTAAACTACAATTTTAAATATGACTGAACTCGACAAGACCAAGAATAATAATGAATTTTACAATGCAAATATAATGAAACAATCTAACAAACTTCTGGTGGAAACTGCAGAGTAAGCTGCAGGTGTTGGTTGGGATTCTGCCAGGTCCGGACTTTCGTACCATGTAACTCCTCCGTCCTTAAGAGGAAAAAATAACGGAGGTATTTTTGGATTCCAAATTTTGGGGACATCTTTCTTCCAATGGGATTTCGTCAGGAACCTTCTTATTTTTGTAATATTTTCGGCATCTAGTAATGACATAAATTGTAACGATTAGTATTAATATAGTTAGGATGACTGAACCAGTGCTGATAATGGGTGTAGTTGGAAAGCCAATTTCTTCTACAGGTGAAAGATTTCTGGTGATTCTGTTAATTTCGTATAGTCCTTCCACATCGATTTTGCTTAAATTGGTTACTTGATAATTTACCTTTTCAGTCGAAAAATGTTCTAATTTTGGTAATATAATGATTTTTCCAGATTGGATACGTGGGTTGTTTGAAAATTTTAAGGTTCCAACCTCTATTTCACATTTTGGTGGGATTTCTATTAACGAAGGTTCTTTTATTTCCAAAAACGAATTGGACACACATTTTGAGATGAATTTGACAGTACTGGACGGAATTATCAAGATTTGGTTATCCATAACGTGTTCAATAATGGGTTCTTGTAGATTTATTTCAGTGGCGTAGCATTTCTCTGGATTACGTCCATCAATCAATTTATAGGTGCAGGTATCTATTTGGGTGTAGTCCTGTTGACAGTAGTATCTGGTTTCGAGGATGGGACATTCTTCTTTTATCGATAGTGATTTTTCTCCTTTTGCCAAGTAGGGATATAAAGGAATATATGTTTGATGATTTTGTATTACGGGGTAAACATGGAAGAAGTCGTAATTTTCTGATTTGAATATAGGAACATGGATAGCGAATATAAGCTTGGATTCATAAAAGGTTACTTGGGTACTGAGAAAGAGATAGTATGTTAGCACATTGTTAAATTTTGCGATCTGTTCTTCTTTGTATATATGTGATAAATATGACATCATTTCTGAGATTTCTTGGGTAGATATTATTGAATTGTGAAGAGTATTTAATTTAGAGAAAACGATCGAATTTTCAATATTGTCAATAAATGTTATTAAATTTTGGCAATCGAGATTAATTTGGTAAAGGATACTTTGATAAATTATGTAGTTACCCAAAGTAATTATTTTGGTTTCTAATGAATATTTAAATTTTTCAATATTGTCTTGCAATTTTTGTTGATTTTGCCACAAGGTTGATAAAGACTGATTATAATGATTAACAAGCTTTTTGTACAAAGTTGACTGAAGGTTAAGTTCATGAATTACATTTTTCTGATTTAATTGTAAAATATTGATTGCTTTATCGTATCGTTCTCCATCGTCGGCATCTAAAGTTCCAAAAGCCCATTTATTAATTTTGCCTATTCCATCTATTAAACCTCTTTTAGAGCGAATATGTGGATTTAAATTTTCAAATTTTCTTTCAAGAATTTTTATTAAGAATTCGGTTCTTTTTGTCATTTGTTCAGCTAAGTTATGAAAAGATATAGGGTTAGAAGCATTACTTACTATTAGACTATTCTTAAGGCTATAAAAATGTTTAGTTAAACTAGTTATCTGTTTAGTTACTTCTCTTAAATCTAGATAGTGTATAAAAGTATGCTTAGTGTAAATAATTTTACAGGGTCCTAACAATATGGGTAACAAAGGGTTCGATATAGGAGTAATTTTTACATCTTCTCCTTCACATCTATGTTGAAGTGCCAGGAATATCAGGAGCAAACACGTTGTCCGGATTTTCATTTTCCTGAAAAGATATTTTTGGTTTTATTTTGGGTTTTCTGATTATATTTTTATGGTAATTTCCTTTATTAGTTTGTAATATAAGACCTGAATCTTGAACAATTTCAGTCTTTTTAAATTTGGGTGCCTTTTTATCGCGCAATTTTGTTTTGACGTATGCAACGTCTTGGTTAGAAAAATCTGGAGGGTCATTTCGATTTTCATTTAATTTATTAATTATTTTTTCTTTTGTTTCTTCGTTTCTAGTTTTTATTATTTCATATAACTGTTTACTTGCTTTTTTATGATTTTGTACATAGTAAGATAATATAAGGTTATCGTCCAAGTCAAAAGGATCTGGACTATTAATATGTCCTTTTATGATTTCAAATGGGGTAAATTTAGTGATGAAATGAATTGAATTATTATAACTTAGAATAGCATGTTTTATTAATTGCTTAGGGGTTAATTCTTTATTTTCCTCTCTAAGACAGCGAAAGCATTCTATTAATGTAGAATGAAACCTTTCTACGGGAGAGTTGGAATTACTATTTTTAGAAGTTGTGAAATGTAGTTCTATATGGTGAAGTTTACAAAAATCTTTAAGGTCATTATTTTTGAATTCTGTGCCACAATCGGCGGTAATTTTATATGGTAAACCATGGTGGCTTACAAAGAGAAGTAAATTTTCCACTACAGAGGTGCCATTGACACTAGGTAAAGGGTATGCTTGGGCATATCTCGAAAATGAATCTATGATCGTTAAATATGATTGATTAGAAATTTTAAAGACATCTACATGAATATGTTCAAAGGGTTTTGATGCAGTGGGAGTTAAACTAAATTTTATAATTGGAGGATTTCTATCGTATTTATTTTTAAGACAGGTTTCGCAATTATTTATAAATTGTTCGATATCTTCTGCCATTTTTGGCCAATAGTAACGTGATCCTAAAGACATTTTTACTTCGTTTATACCACGATGTCCTTTTTTGTGTACATGATAATATTCTAATTTTTCTTTTTGTTCCTGCGTATTTATTATGTCAGTTAAAAATTTTGTGGAATGTACAAATTTAAAAGCAGAATTTTTAAAATAATTCTGAACTATTACTACAAATGTTTCTGGTAAAATATTTTCTCTAAAATACAATGCATAAATCTTTTTGGGGTCTATATATTCTTTTACAAATTTAAAAATACTTTCTTCAATATTTCTTTGGGGTAAAGTAACATAAAATCTATTACTATCAAATATTTTTTCATTTTTGCATTTTATTTTATTTATTTCTCCACCTATTATTATAATTTGATTTTTATAAGTATTTAAAGCTCTTTCGGTTATGGGTATACCTAGAATTGGATTTTCTAAAGAAGTATGACACGTTTCTAAATCTGAGTCTTCTGTTTCTGGATTTTCGAAAGGGGGTCGAACTTGTATGTCCGAAATAATATTTATTTTATTTGTTGATCCATCATTTAGTAAGGAGTCAAGGTCTCCTTCTGAAAGTTGCGGTAAATCGTCTAAGTTGCTTAGTTCATTATCTATTATTTCATTTATGTCGCCTAAATTAACATCCATCGATTCTGTCTCGATAGCATTCAAGTCGGAATCTATTTTAATTCTAGAAAGTGCGTCGGCTACTTTATTATTTTTTCCTTTTAAATATTGAATATTATAATCAAATTCTTCGAGCTTAAGTCTCCACCTTACTAAGCGAGAGTTTGGCTCTTTAAGTGAGAACAACCACTGAAGGGGTTTATGATCAGTTAAAATTTGGAATCTGCGACCGAAGAGATAAGGTCGAAAATATTTGCAACCATATACAATCGCTAATAACTCTTTTTCTATGGTTGAATAATTAATTTCGGCTGAATTCAAAGTACGTGAGGCGTAACATATAGGATGGTTATCTTGCATTAGAACAGAGCCTATTGCGAAATTAGAGGCATCTGTTATTAATTGAAAAGTTTTATTAAAGTCAGGATAAGCTAAAATAGGTTCTGAAGTTAAAAGATTTTTACAAATATTAAAACAGTCTAAGAATTCTTTATTGTGGATAACTTTCTGATCCTTTTTCAAACACATGGTCATAGGTTTAGTTATAGCTGCAAAGTTTTTAATAAATTTTCTATAGTATCCTAACAAACCTAAAAATGATTTTATTTCCTTCTGTGTACGAGGGATAGGAAAATTTTTAATAGCTTTAATCTTTTTTGGATTAGGCTTAACTCCGTCTGGGGTCACTATATGCCCTAAAAATTCAACTTCCTTTCTGAGGAATTCGCATTTATCAATTTGTATTTTTAATTGTGCATCTTTTAGTTTTGCAAACACTAATTTTAAATTTTGAATGTGCTCTTGGAGACTTGTGCTAAAAATAATTATATCGTCCATATATACCATACAGATTTTATTTTGTAAATCCTTTAATATTTCATCCATTACCCTTTGGAAGGTGGATGGTGCGTTTTTTAAGCCAAAAGGCATTCTTAAAAATTCGTAGTGTCCATTATTAACGCTGAATGCTGTTTTTTCTATGGAGCAGGGGCTCATCTCGATTTGATGAAAACCGCTAGCTAAATCAAGAGTAGTAAAATATTGTGCTCGTCCTAATTTGTCCAATATTTCGGTAATATTGGGTATCGGATATCGATCACTAATGGTTTTATCGTTAAGTTTCCTATAATCTATAACGCAACGAAATTTTTGTTGATTGGAAGAATCGAGTTTCTTCTTTACGATCCAAAGCGGCGATCCCCAAGGACTGCTGCTGGGTCTAATAATCCCGTCGTCTAACATTTTGTCAATTTGCTTTTTAATTTCTTCCTTGTGGACATACGGATATCTGTACGACTTTACATGTACAGGTTCTTCGTCGGTTGTTTTAATAACATGTTTTACTTTTGACGTAAATGTAAGTGGGTCACCGGGTTTCAAAAATATATCTTTATATTGAGAGCATAATTTGATAATTTCGGATTTTTCTTCTGCGTTCATATGATCCGTTCTAGCAAGATTTTGTATTTGCATTTTATCTATTTTATGTTTATTTTGTCTATTAGAAAATTCAAATTTATAACATTGATAAACATTAGAATTATATGGATAAGCGTATAGGGGTTTTAATAAAGTTATAGATAAATTTTTATTTGTTTCATTGACAAATTCTACTAAAGCTAAACCATTATTTGCTACAGTTAGCATTTCTGGTACATACATATCACCTAAAATTATCTTATCAATTAATATTTCACCGTTTGGTACGGTCACAGGCACTTCCTTTAAAATCTTTTCATAAGGGCCAACAGATATTTCAAACTTTATGTCTGATGGTTTTCTAAATTTAATAGGGATTATTGCGTTAGTGCTAACAAGACATTTATTATTAAGGTCAATATTAAACCTCATTGATAATAGGTCATTTATACCGACCACGCCGTCGAAAAATTCGTGGAAGTCGTATAATATGAAATTTAAGATATTGTCGCGGTTAAATTCTTGAAACGCTGGTATCGCAGCTTGGTATTTGATATTTTTCGTACCGAGAGACGTGGAAATTGAAACGTTGGAATGAAATATACAATCTGAATAAAATTGTTCAGCAATACTTGGTTTTAAGATTGACTTAGTACTACCGGTATCTACCAATAATTTTAATGGAGGATTAGAAATAGTAATATAAGGTAAAGGGTTATTAGAGGTTAAATTCAATTCGATTAAGTTATTTGGTTTTCTGAGGCGGCTTCCTGAAAATTCTGAGAAAAATAATCTAAATCTACTTGCTCACTGGAATGGATATCTGCGTCGACGTCGCTATGCGTCTGTTCGCATTCCTGTCCATCGTAATCATTATTATATAATTCTTCAGCTATTATATTTGGCTTTTGCCCATTATTTTGAAAATAGTTTCTCCTAAAATTATTTGTTCTTCTATTGAACGTTGACGGGAATCTAGAATTTGTAGACATATTCATCGGTTCCGGTTTCGGAAGGCGATGCTGGGGAATTTGATTTGGTCTGAAAATATTCGTATTTCGGGAAGGTCCGAAGACTTCTGAGTTCGTTGGGAGATTTTTAGGGGGTAACTGTTGAGGCTGTACGTTAATAGGTTGGCGAGGCCATGGGGGATTTTGAAAATAATTATTATTTGTATTAAAGTTTGGATTTGGGGGAATAGAAGAGTTTGGTTGAAAATATTGATTGCTCATAGGATTATAAAATTGCCTGTTTGGATTAGGGAAATTCTGCTTACTGAAATTGTTTCTATTTTGGTGTGATTTATTGTCATTAATATCGGAATAGAGTTTTTCGAAGTTCTCGAATTCATTTACATAAGCTATGGCGTGTTCTAAAGAAGCTGGTGCTTTTAAATGCATATTATTTCTTAATGTGCCGGTACAACCCGCAATAAAAGTATTTAGTGCTGTATTTTCGCAAAATTGTATGAAAACAACTTTTTGATTTGCATCAAGATTAGTATCATTGCTAATTCTTTGTACTATACTACTTCTCAATAATTGTAATCTATTTCCAAATTCTATTAAATTTTCATTTCTTTGTGGCCTAGTTCTAGTCAGTTCTTGTGTTAAACATTCTAAGTTACGTTTATCAGAAAAACATTGTATAAGCGCGGCTTTTAAAAGTGTCCAATCATTTAATTCTACCCTATTTCCTACCATAAGCTCAGCCTTTCCTACAAGTTTATTTTGAATACATTCAAAAATGTGATTATTTAATTCTTGGTCATTATATGCTCTATATGTAATAACTAAATTATCGCAAAGAGAAATAAATTTGTTTAAGGTATTAGTATCGCCATCATAAGGTCTAATATTTGAAATTTTTGATTTAAATAATTCCCAATTAATAGGACGACGTTCAGCTTGACTAGTTGCCATTTTAATATTTTTCTTATCTTTACTCTTTTTACTTTTAAAGCTTACTTTTAAATTCTTAAGAGATTCTACCAAGGAATCTTCATCAATCATAAAAATTAAAATATCGTTTCATAAACAATGTCTTAACAAAACTATCTTCCGAATTTATGAAAAATAAATAAGGAAGGCAAGAAGGAAACTTGGCACTCACCTCGATAGTCTTTGCCAACTACTTCTCCAAATTCGTCTACCCAAATGAAGGTCTGCTGTCACTGAAGGGCTGCTTTCCACTGGGGCTGCTTTCCACAAAACGGAATGTTCGTTTGGATTTGCACTTAAGGTGTTAAAACGCCAAAGTCCCGAAAAGTTCTGTTTTCCGATAAATACGAAATTCACAGTTTCGCGACTCGCACAAATCCTACTGACTGCGCCAATTTTGGATTTCGAAAAATGAAATCGGTTTTTAAAAAATATTTTTATTTCTAAACTACAATTTTAAATATGACTGAACTCGACAAGACCAAGAATAATAATGAATTTTACAATGCAAATATAATGAAACAATCTAACAAACTTCTGGTGGAAACTGCAGAGTAAGCTGCAGGTGTTGGTTGGGATTCTGCCAGGTCCGGACTTTCGTACCATGTAACTCTTGTAACTATAATAAAGATTTAATCTCTCTAAGAACTTCACTTTTTGTGTCCCTTTGCTTACTATCTACTAACACTTATTGTAAGATATTGTCTATCCTTAATTCAAACACTTCCATTTTCCGCGAAAATTTAACCTGAATTCATTATCTACATTTAAAAATAAGTTATTTATAATTAACATTACTTTAGAGAAAAAAAAATTTACAGCTTTAATTCTTAGACATAATTCAATGATTAGCTACTTATTTGATATTATTCTTGATTCTGCTTTATTTTGACATTTCTGACAAATTTTATTTTCCTTCTTCCATTTTTCCCACATATTTTAATAAAATTATTTTTTCCTCTCTCTCTTCTTCTTGTCGGGTACTATAACTATATTTCTTCATTTTTCTCCACATAATAACACTTCTACAGTGTACATAATTCATCTTCATATACATATTTCATATAACAATCATATATCATTTATCTCATATATCATTTCATATATCATCATAATCATCACTTCATATACTAGCTCCGATACCTTCGTTTTACCTTAATAAAAGAGGTTTCACTCGGATGTCTTAGTTCTCCGCCAATATTAACCCGAATTTTCGCCCTGATCTGTACGCACCATTAAGGTGGTATAGTTAACTCAAAACACGAAATAGGTATTTTATGCGGTTCAAATTCTTCTAAAAATATCACAACCTCAATCCCTTGCTTTGAGGCCGTTGTTTATTCACGAATAATCATGAATAAAATAGGTACTCTCAAAACACAGAGTGGGTCTCTAATAAGCTTTCAAGCTTCTATAAATCACTTAGTACCTTCCTAATTTGACAAGAGCAGTGGGTTTCTTATTGTCTCAAATTTCCTCATAATATTTAGCTTATAATATTGTTAGTTCTTCTTCTTATCTGTATGGTTCTCCAGATTCCTTATCTCGACTCATCAGGTCGGTTCGTTAAAAGTATATTTCTTGTTTACAGCAAAGTTTGTCTTAAAGCTCTTATATCAACGCATGTCATCACTAATCATTATTCATTAAAAAAAAATCATTTATATATCATTTATCACACAAAAATTATTAATTCAGGTTCATATCATACAAAATTTAACACAAAATCGATGAAAATGTACTAAATATACTCAATAAATATCAATATGTAATAAGATAACTGGCTAATAAAAATTCAAGAATAGTATACATATTCGACAAAAATTCGATAAAAATTCAAAAATAGCATATGCAAAAGTTAGATAAAAATATTCAAAATCAGTTCATATCTCAAAATTCGATAGAAATTTTTGAAAAAAAATTCGATATTCCATAAAATATTCAAAAATAACCGTACTAAAAATCGAAATCGGATAGAGATTTTCAAATAGATTCAATAAAAATTCAAATTCAATAAAAATTCAATAATAGCAGATATAATAAACTTCTATAAAAATATTCAATTCAAAAATCACTTCATGTTTCAAAATTCATAGATATTCTTAAAAAAAATCGATACTTCATAAATTATTCAAAAATCAGCAAAGATAAATATTCAATGTTCAATAATAATATAAAACGAGGGAAGCATTTTTAATAAAGATAGACATTCTTACTTACATTTTATCACTTTGTCTTTGTTCCCTGGGTTCTCTGCATCTTCGTCCTGGTCCATCTTCGCCGTCTCCGTTTCCAATTTGTTACCGCCATCTTTGCTCCTTTCAGAAGACCTCCTCTAGTCTGCAGGATCGCCATGTAATAAATAGTGTGTTGTTACTGCCTTCTGGTTCTAATTAATTAAAAAGACTAAACACGTCTTACTATACATTATATTTTATTCACTGGTATCCGATATCTAAACAATAACATTAATGATTCATAGCGCCTTACTACATTCTAATAATTATTTGTATATCTATATCCATACTGATTGCTCAGCGTGTTTTTATACCTATCTGAACCATAACAAATATAGTTCAAGTTCACTCGTAATAAACATGTGATACAAACTATAAGCTATTGTTTTTATGTATGTTCAATACCCTAAAGGTTAATAACATCATATTTAAATTATGATTTATACAGAGGGTTCATAATATACCACACCTCCGTGAGAGAGAGAGAGATGTACATATGTACAATATTCATTGGACGTTTTAAAAAAATATGGATTGGAAGTCAAAAAATACGTTTTAAAAAAATAAAAAAGGAATTTTGAGGTTATATGTATTGTACACTCGACCTACACGGGTCTATAAAAAATAGATATGTTTTGTAGAAGCCTCATAAAATTTTTAAATTAATTGCAACTTTAAACAAAAAAAAAATAGAAAAATTGACGTTTTTGTGGGGGCAGGGGGAGGGGGGTGGTGGGCTAAAAATGCGATTAGTCTTATTTTTTAATGACATATAACGTAAAAAAATGAAAAAAAAATATTCAGGCTGTATCGATCTCAAAAAATATCATTAAGCCCGCAAAACCCTTACATAACTTAAAAACATGGTTTTGGGGTGTTTAAAGGTGTTTTGACAATTTTTGATAATCCTTAAATACTTATTTATTCCAAATTATACATAATCTATTAACAAAACCTTGAGTTGATCTATGTTGCAGTATACAAAATGGAGAAAATCCCTAAAAACCCCCTAAAAAAAATAGTTTTCCGGATTTTTCAAGATGGCGCACCTGACAAAAAAATCTGAAAAAAATCAGAGAGATAGCTTTTGATAAATTACACAAAATACGAAAAAAATTGGACCTGCAACCCCTCCAAAAAAAAAAGTTATAGGTTTTAAAAAAGTTAAAAAAAAATTGAGGTTATGTACACTCGACCTAAAGGTCCATAAAAAATGTACATGTTTTGTAAAAGCCTCAGCTACACGTGTGAATTTTTTGAAATTTTTAAATTAATTGCAACCCAACTAAAAAAAAATTAAATCTAAAAATCTACGTTTTTGGCTGTGGGTGGAGGGGTAAGGGGGGTGGCGAGCTAAAAATCCGCGTTATCTCATTTTTTAATTGCACAGAACGTAAAAAAATTAAAAAAATTGAATTCTGAGAGTGAGGGCATTTTGCCTATCTTAACGGGGGGTACCCTTTATGCTGCGGGTTATCTACATCTTGATTTCTCTTCTAGGCACCCAGGAAAATGGCGTGGTCCTAGCCTTAACTCGTCTGTTTTGGACCAGAGAATAGAATGTTCCCCAGAAAGTATCCACATCGTGAATAGTAAAGTACCAGTTCCTAAAGACAGTGACCCATGGGTTCGACGAACAGTTAAATAGCTACGGAGGCAACCACCGTACATCAAACTTCCACCTGACGCCTCCTGAAGAATATCTGGAGCTCTGGATAACCTAGGACAGCACCGGAAGAAGCCTTCACACCACAAGCAAGTTTTTAATAGAATCTTGTACTTGCCTGTCAGCAGATACAGTTTTTTTTATATAGGGTGTCCCAAAAGTAGTGGAACGGTCGAATATTTCGCGAACTAAACATCGGATCTAAAAACTGAAAAATACGTGTTCAATTATTTTTAAAAATCTATTCAATGACACCAAACACCAACCCCTACTACACCCCCTGAAGATGGGGTGGGGGGTAACTTTAAAATCCTAAATGGAAACCTCTAGTTTTTCTTGCAGATTTGGATTCGTTACGTAAAAGTAAGCAACTTTTATTCAAGACATTTTTTCGAACTGTCGATAGATGGCGCTATAATTGGGAAAAACGATTTATCCTGATATCATAGGTAAATTATAGAAACGGTCTAATATCTCGAGAAATACACTTCCAAATGAGAAACCAAAAAACAGGTTTTTAATATTTTTCGATAACCTATCGATAAACACCAAACATGACCCTCCAACCCACCCCCTGGAGGTGGGGTGGGGGTAACTTTAAAATCTTAAATAGCATGCCCCACTTTTTATTGCAGATTCGAATTCGTTATGAAAAATTAAGCAACATTTATTCGAAACATTTTTTAAAAATGCTGATAGATGGCGCCAATAAATCGTATTTTTCCAATTAAAGCGCCATCTATCAGCATTTTTAAAAAATGTTTCGAATAAATGTTGCTTAATTTTTCATGACGAATTCGAATCTGCAATAAAAAGTGGAGGATGCTATTTAAGATTTTAAAGTTACCCCCACCCCACCTCCAGGGGGTGGGTTGGAGGGTCATGTTTGGTGTTTATCGATAGGTTTTCGAAAAATATTAAAAACCTGTTTTTTGGTTTCTCATTTGGAAGTGTATTTCTCGAGATATTAGACCGGTTCTATAATTTACCCATGGTGTCAGGATAAATCGTTTTTCCCAATTATAGCGCCATCTATCGACAGTTCGAAAAAATGTCTTGAATAAAAGTTGGTTACTTTTACGTAACGAATCCAAATCTGCAAGAAAATCTAGGGGTTTCCATTTGAGATTTCAAAGTTACCCCCCACCCCACCTCCAGAGGGTGGAGTGGAGGTTGGTGTTTGGTGTCATTGGATAGATTTTTGAAAATGATTAAACACGTATTTTTCAGTTTTTCGATCCGATGTTTAGTTCTCGAAATATTCGACCGTTCCACTACTTTTGGGACACCTTGTATAAAGTAACTTGACAATGACTAGAACGTAGATCCTGAATTATAATCCTGAAATTCTTGAATTTTGATCGTGAATTTTGGGGTATTTATTTATTTATTTTCCGTGAATGTTAATTCATTAGCATCAGCAGTTGTGTTAAATATTAATTATTTTCAAGTTTAATTTATTACATTAATTTTATAGAATAATAACCAAAGAAATGAGAAAATAAAGCATTTATACCGAAATTCATTCCTTTTTACTGATAGTGTACCGTATGCCTGGAGAATGCAGAGGAGTAGAATACAAGGACCCACAATAAAGTCTCATGCTCGCCGTGTTGGTGTTGGTGATGTTACGTCGAATTTGTTTCTTGGTCCATTGTTGGCATTTGGAGATGAGTTCGATATATCATTGTCAATATGGAAACGACAGAATATAATTGCATCGATAAGAAGTGAATATTCACTTCTGTCGACACGCCGCAAGTGCCATGCCCATTTTTCATAATTATTTAAATTTTTTGTAAGTTAATTTTAACTGTTCTGTATCTTTTTTATTAAATACATCAAATTTTTTAAAATTTGCTGCCTATTTTTTTAATTACAGTCGAACCCGCTTATTGGAATAGCCTTCGTGCCAAGCAAAAGTATTCCTATAACCGAGATATTCTAATAACCGATCATTGGTGGCCAGTAAACACGTTCCGGGACCTCATGTTTCTATTCCTTAAAGCGGGATATTCTTTAAAAAGGTATTCTAATAAGCGGGTTCGACTGTAATTGATTTTTATCGATTTCAGAAATTTTAGATTGACAACGCTGAGTTGGCGTAAAGCCAAACGCAATTAATGATAATTTGATGAATAAAAATTGTATCTACAAAAAAATACTTAAAATATGAGTGAAAATAATGATAGTATTACAATGTGGCAACATGGCGTTTGACGAGACTGTTTATAAGGAACTAGATCGTCTAAAAAAGTCCGATTTAATAGAAATTTTATTATCTAAAAAGGTGCCAGACTCGTTAAAATTGAGTGAAAGTATCAAACAACTGGTGGAATACAGGGAGACTGATAAGTCCGTTGAAAATGGTGTGATCAACAGTGATATTCGCGAGTTGAGGTTAGAAATCAATAAGCTAACATGTGATCTGAAATGTGCTAATATTGAAAGTCGATACTTGAAAGCTTTAAACAGTGAACTTACAAAAGGTAACCAACGTCAGGATGAAATAATATATTTGTTAAAATCGAAAAATATTCCTTCAAATGCACCTTCTAATTCGAACGTTGCCAAGTCTTCAGATAAAACAGTTAAACCTCATAATACTAATGTCTGCAAATCTACGGAGAAAGAAGACAATCGTGAAATCGAAAACAATCATGAAACATTACAGAAAAAGAAAGAAGGTAAATGTAAGTCAACTACCGTCTCTACATCGATTCCTCAACCGTCCAGAAAAATGATCTTATCACGGAACAAGAAAAAATTATGACATCAATTGTTTCCCTGGGAGAAGGCAGCTCTTCAGACAACGGCAGATGGGAAGAAGTTAGTAGATAGGCAAAGCGGTTTCTGGCGCAACCCCTAAATCGCAACCCTTAAATATTAATAAATGCCAAACGGCTTAACGTAGGATGACGTGTGACGTATCGTTGGAAAGGGGATGAAAAAGGGGGTTGAACGTAGTATGTGGCGTGCGCATCGGAATATGCCAAAAGGGCATTACGTCATATCTTCTTTTCTATTGGTCCGATTTTGACGTAAGAGGGCTCGTCGGAACGGGGAGGGGGTAACGAACACATAAAAAAGATGGCGGCAGTGCCAAAAGGGCATTACGTCATATCTTCGTTTCTATTGGTCCGATTTTGACGTAAGAGGGCTCGTCGGAACGGGGAGGGGGTAACGAACACATAAAAAAGATGGCGGCAGTGTCAAAAGGGCATTACAGCATATCTTCGTTGCTATTGGTCCGATTTTGACGTATGGGGTGTCAAATGAAAGCGGTGGCGACACAGAAGCCAACTGTCAATTCTTCTTCTTCTTTTCGTTTGTCAATTCTTCTTCTTCTTTTTTCGTCCGTTAAATCTTATGTCAACGATTGCGTGGAAAAGCCAACTGTCAATTCTTCTTCTGTCAACGTTCAATATTAACTGTCAGTTCTTCTTCTTTTCCGTATAGTGCCTAACAGAACGTGAGATTTGACGTATGACGTGACATTTATGTGTGACGTGGCAAAGCGCTGACATTCGACGCAGAACGTGACATTTGACGTAGATATGTGACATTGTTCAGTTTTCCGTCCGACATTTGACGCAGAACGTGGCATTTATGAGACATTGTGACACTGAGCATGTTCAGTACTGATATGAATCCCACCGAGTACATACATAGGGTTATGGAATTTCAAACTAAACTTAATCAGTTAAATAAAGATATTAAATCATATGAGGATATAAAACAAATTAAAAGACATTTCGATAGTTTGCATATTGAGGACAAAACGTGGAAGCCTGAAGAGTTGAATTTACAGCAGCAGCAGCAAGGTCTTTACGCTTTTAGAAAACTACCACAAGCTACATATCCATTGAGACGTATTCAGCCTACACCATGGGTGCCAGCAACAACACCAGCGAGTATGTGAAAAGTGAAATAGACAATGTCTTTGCAATGTCTTGTGTAATATTAGCATCTATATTTATCTTAATTTTAAAAATTATGTTTGAAATTGTAAAGAGAAAATTTGAATCTTCATGTAATATAAGACTTGATCAGTAAATAAGGTGTTTAAATAAAAAAGCAAAAATCTCTCTCTAAAAATATTTATTTATACATAGAAAAATTACAATGGTAATATTGTATAAGAAAACCAGTGACGTAGACGATCCACATTTCTTTCTGTACACGAAAATAGTCCAACGGCGTGACAGGGGTTTGTAGCAGGACCAACGTTTCCAGTAGCAAGAGGCGTGCCATCAAACTTGCAAACATCAATAATAAGGGGAAAAACTCCAAAAATGTGACATTTCTTGCTTAAAAATTCTGCTTTTTGTTCTCCTCGAACGTATATGTAATCGGCTGCATACAACAACTTGGTTTCTAGTATTTCATTTATTTTGGACAATTCTACTGCTCCATCAGAATATCGAATGCCAAGCAGTTTTTTCTCCACGTATGATGCTGTCTTCTTATCATCATTACTTAGCGCATTGAATGGTTTCGGAGGTAAAAAGATGTAATGACTTCGTTTAAAACCTATTTCGATGGTAAGTTCTTTGGGAACAAACCACCCGTCCACAGCGAATCCCTGAATATCTACGAATGCTACTCTCATGATGACTGCTCTTGTACTACTGACACTTTATGCGTCTAATTTAGACTTTTTACAATTTCGGTAAGTGGGTAGTACTCCATTACGCAGTCGTGAATTATAATGCAGTAGGCCTTGGTATTTTCGGGAAAACCATTATGTGCTTCAATATCTAGTTTTACGTCAACAGTGGATGCTTTCATGCTTTCTTCTTGTTTTGAACAGTCGATGACGAACAATGCACGATTCTTGAAAGCTGAGAAATCGAGTAGAGGTCGCTTTTGGTGGGAATGTACGTAGCTGGGATAAAATTCGGTATAGTTGAAATAGGCCTCGTTGTAGTCAGTTTTGCTGAAATCCAACTGCATTCTCTCGTTTGGCCAATATTCTCCATTTAAGGATAATCTAATACTTTGGATGCTAACATTGTCAAATAAGGTAGGATCAGCTGTAATCGTGTTACGTTTGCCTGTTTGAAAGAAAACAATGACATAACGTGGTCTTTCAACTGATGTGCTAGTTTTGACGGCCCAAACTTCACGCCTAGCACCTTTGGTAATGGTAGGCAATTCGTGCAATTCCCACTTTCTAAATGGAATAACTATAGGTTGATCTTGTTGAATGGACTTCATTAGTTCTAGTTTAATTTCGTCATTTGGAAATATGTGCTTCACTCTGAGTTCAATGTTGGTGATGTTAATCTTTGCTTTTGTAGTTTCATCAGTAATAATTAAACAATCGTTGTCGTTTCGAGCTCGAACTAGTCTTATTGTTTGACGACCACACGTAATCATTGGATAATCGTTGAAAATGTTAAAAATATGCTTAAGAGGTATCTGTATGTTGAATGAATTATCTGCATCGTGTAGAATGGGATCATTAGGGTAATTCCAACCCGCCATAACCATATAATGGGAATCTTCTTGATTGTAACACGTCATGGCACGTACAGCACTTACGATACCAGGATCCCGCACTGTTTCCATCTCCCGTGCGCTTTCGCTGTACGTACACGAATCGAAAAGAAAAGCACCCACATTGTTGGCTAGTTTGACTACGCCAGATCCTTCTTTATCGACGAGTGATCCTTTAATGCACAACAAGGTTTCGCTCATTGCAAAAAACGAGTCAACTTGATTAATGCTAAATTCTACAATATCATTACAGTTGAATGATTTGATGAATGGTGCATAAGTTCGGTATTCGGCCTTTCGAATCGACTCATCAAACATTGGCTTACGATAAATATCGAATATTGGAGGCATTACGCTGCTGTCGTTTGAACGAGCTCGTTTTCCATACATTGTTGTCATTTTTTAGTTTAAAACCAAGTGATTGTAAAAACAATTTTTTTGCGAACGTAAGAGGTTTCCGCTTCGACACAACTAATGGTGTTCTTTTAATACGATATTGTCGCTTGGACGGTTGCACAACTAATGGTGTTCTTTTAATACGATGTTGTCGCTTGGACGGCTGCACAACTAATGGTGTCCTTTGAGCAGTAGATGACCTTATTACTAGTCCCATTTCCCTCTTGATCTAAGTTCCAGCACCAATGTGCTCTCTTCTCCTCTAAAGTTTACAGGTCGTCCTTCTTGATCGAGAGCCAAGACAGTGATATTGGTAAGTTCACGCTGCGGCACAACGGGTAAATACAACAAATTGTGAGGAGTTTCGTCAATTGCGTACCCAGGATTTGATTGTATGACAAATTCGTAGATCGTATGAGCAGGTCTGTTACCGTCGAAGGCTCCAGTACTAATGTTACATTCAAAGCGTATGCTAGATACTTTAATAATCCTAACAGGTAGATTCGAAGTATGTATCCGTCCAGGATTGAGTATTGCCGGAGAAAATCCCAATACTGTACCAAGGCTATCAGGTTGCTTAAACGAAATCCTATATTTGCTAAATATTTGACACTGCAACGTGTTGTGGTTAGGTTTTAGACTAAATATCGATTCTGGTTTAAGCTCATTGTCAGCACCCAGTTTCTTTTGTATGTATTCTTCAATATCGGCAATTTCATAACATCCATCGGGAAAAGCAAAGTTTTGCCATTTGTTTTTGTCATTGCAGTAATAAAACTTGTTATTTTCAATGTTCGGTATACTGTTGTAGGAATGGAAGGCACGAAGAGCTATTTCGTAATCTTTTTTCGGATCCAACACGATTGGTGTGGGTGGTTGAAATGAAAATGTATAAGTGGTGCTAACTACTCTCAACAACTGCGACATGATGACTGATTCAAGTCGATAGATTAATAGGTTTATATATATAGTTGAATAAACACCAATTTTTTTTTTCACATATTTTTTATTTGTTCTAAAGCAAGTTTACATAAATGACAAGATGCTTGAGAATCGGGTGGTCCATCCCAGTGAGTCCTCCAATCTGGTCTGTTGTAATGTACGAAGCACGGAAGTAGTATCTGCAAGTTAAATTCTCCTCGATATTCCCCAGGTAATTTATGCCATATACTTAACAATTCTGAAGGTCTAACAGTCCGTATAATATACTCTAGCGGTATGTGTTTTAGTTCTTCTTCACTATATTCCGTAAAACATTTTTCGCGAAACATATGGGACATAAGCAATCTACTACTGTCCATTATATAAAAATTTTAAGCATAAATGCCCACAAACGATTTGATTGTAAGTTTGATACTGGTGATTATTGTAGAAAATTCTGGCACGTGCACCCAGATATTTCACAAGTTCTTTGGTCGGCTTCAAATTACCAAATGAATCGAAATATTCCACGTCGTTGTTTATCTTTCTATATGCTACCCAATGTGTTCCGTTATGCGCGGACACATCCAAGTTAACTATTGCACATTCTCGTTGTCGAGGACCGTCTCTAGGCAGAGCGTCATTCATGAAAACTTCTCGAAAATGTGGTATGTTAAGTATTTTCGCGTAATGTGCAATGTCCAAGTCGTACAGCGGACGATTGGGCAGCTTTATTGGAAGTTTTTTTTCAAATACAAGCCGGGTTTCTTACGTAGGTACAGACCCGAACCGATATGTTCCATTGCCTTATTATGACGTATATCCTCCTCCAATTTCTTTTGGGCATTTTTTGCGTCGACCACAGTTTTTGCCACCCCCGCAGCACCTCCTGCTAAAGCCCCCAGTGCCGAAAGACCAGCAAAGAGAGGTATGAGGGGTAGGAAACCTCCAGATTTTAGTGGTAGTACGCGAGGAACATCAATTTCTTTTCGGCCGCCAAGTCTTTTGATTATGGATTTTGCAATTCGTACAGCAGTCAAAGCAGTATCGTGTAACGATGCTCCTCTCTTCATGGACTTTGCAATTTTTGAGACAACATCGCGATTGAAAGAGTAACGCCCCTTTCTTCCACGACGTAACTGACATCCCATTCCCAATTTTCTTTTCGTCTTCATTCCACCGGTTACAAGTAAGGCAGCAGTTTTTTCACCAAAGCTAGCGTCTTTCGACTTGAATCGCTCCCAGGCTCTATTTTCCAATTCTTTATCGGCCTTGTGACGTTCTTCGAGAGATGAATGCTGCGAGTAAGCGATATCGTGTTGTTTACAAGCTGCGTCTAATGGATTAATACCTGGATCTCCACGTGCAAGACGTTTTTGTAGTTTTGTTCCAGCTATAAAGAACGTATTTTTTTTTTACTTATAAAACACAACAAAATTGTCGCAAAGTTACTTACGTCCACAGTACTGATAACCGCCAGGAATATGTAGCTCAAATGGCAGTTTATTAATTAAAGAGTTCACGAGACCTCCTCCTTCGACGACCAACATTGGACTGATGCCATGCAAGTGATGACATCTATAATATATTGCCGTACTTATGTACTACACTTGCCACACGATGAAGATCGTTCAACAAGAGCAGACGTTGCCAATTGATAATCTGGACATTGTCCAGAAAGTGACAGTCAGTAAACATGGTAAATTGCTACCAAACTCATTTAGAGCCATTATTTGCGGTCCAAGTGGGTGCGGAAAAACGAATGTCATGCTATCACTATTATTTAATCCGAATGGCGCCAAATTCAAAAATGTCTATGTTTATTCGAAATCCCTTTTTCAACGGAAATACCAACTACTGCAAGATGTAATAGCCCAAGTCAAAGGTGTTGGGTACTTTCCATTCAAAGACAATGAAGAAATTATCAGTCCAGATGAAGCACAACCAAACTCAATTTTTTTATTTGACGATGTTGCATGTGATGGCCAACAGAAGATTCGCGAGTATTATTCCATGTGCAGACATAAAAATATCGATGCCGCTTATTTATGTCAAACATATTCAAAAATACCGAAGCAGCTAATAAGAGACAATTGTAACATGATTGTATTATTCAAGCAGGACGAGATAAATTTGAAGCATATATTTGATGAACACGTATCGCCAGACATGTCGTTTGATGAATTTAAAAAAATGTTTAAAAAATTTACCGCGCTGAGCAGATGTGACGTGAATTGTAAATTGTAGAATTCCCTCATCTTCCTTAGTCTCAGCATCCGTATGGCTTGCAAATTGTAGAAGCCTCGGAGGTGTAACCAGAGAAGGTTCCCATTGTTTTCATTCTGGTGGGATATGTTATATGCCATTAGAGTGAAAACTTAGTCTTTTGCTAGCAGTTGCCGCTAGGGCATCTATGCCATTTCGTTCGTTGCAATTCGGGACTGCACGCTGGGGTTTGTTTTGGTTGGATCGGGGAGAGCAGCATATGTGCCTCCTGATGAGAGACTAATAAGTTTCGAAACCGGTAGAGGTGCTTGCAGCACTCTCTGATTGGACTGGAATATGGTTCGGCTGTATTTTCGTTTTGCAACGAAATTGAAAATGGTTATTCATTTTTGATTTTTAAAAAAATGTGTTCAGAATGTTGGACGACAGACCGCTATGGTACTTTGGTCATTATGAAAGATTTTCCCCTTAACAATGGCCGATACCGCAAAGGATTTGATAAATATATAAAATTGTAAGTTGATGTATTGTTTAGTTGTCAACAAAATGTCTTATGATGCGGTCGCCATTGCCATGCGCAAGAAGAAAGTTGCCGAATTGGCTAGATCAATTCGCAAAAAATATTTGGCATTGAAATTAGGCAAGACAGAACAAGATGAGTCACTAAATAAACTTTTTAAACCAATCTCGAAACCACTCAAGAATATTGCGCAATCATCAAAAACGTTGCATCATGCTATCGATAACAAGTTTAGACAAGTTAAAAAAGAAGAAGAAGAGGTGAAAAAGGAACAAGTAGGACTAAAAAAAGAGCCAGATAGAGAGGAAAATCCTACACCACCATTATCATTTATAAGTGATGGAGATGTGTTTGAAAACAACGATAAAGAAGATGAAGAATACGAAGATAACATAGAAACAAACCAATCGCAAGATGAAGTATCCGAACAAGTATTTCAAGATTACCTAGACCAATATCATTCTCTAATTCAACCTTACGTGATAAATCACGGGATATCTTCAGATCAAATAGATAAGGTATACGGTCCAACCTATGATAGCAAAACGGCAAAATGGGCACTTGGTTCCACTGATATTAATTTCACTCGGGATGGTAGGATTGTAACGAAAGGAAAATATGTTAAAGGGACACGTGGACTATATGAGTTAATATTTTACAAAGACCCTGATCATTTTAAAGAAGAAGACGTTAAAGACTATATTTCATTGTTGGATATAACCGGCGCTCATAAAAGACGGGATGGTACACTAAAGGGAACCCACGGCTACAAGTGGAAGGAAATTATTAAACCTAATCTTCCATCATTAATACCTCAACGTCGTCATACAGAAACTAGTAGAGGAGATGTCGGTTCTGGATTACCTACGCATTTGACATACAATGATTTGCCTAGGGAATATATTTACTGGGACGACCCAAATGAATTGGTGGATCGTCTTCAACTCTTGGTGGCTTCGAAAGACGCCGGCAACACATCTCTCGACAACGAAATTGTAACCATCATCAATGAACTAAAAGAAGCTAATATAATAGAGTAACTGGGAATGACAATATCATTTCCATTATGAGTGTCGACAAATTCGGTCATCATTCTCGTGGTGGTGGTGGTAGCGCTCAAAAGGTGACGCGAGTTACATTTCCACATACTTCTGACGGAAATATTAATGCCGAAAATGTGAAAATTTGCAATGTCAAGGATCCATCAGAAAATGGTGATGCTGCAACGAAAAAATACGTCGATGCACAAATAAATGAGTTGCGTAACATACAGTCACCATTAATTCAAACACATGGTGAGTTGTTGCAGCAAAAAACTGGGGAGATAGAAGGTTTAGCCATCGGACTAAATGAAGTAAGAGAAGAGCTTCATAAAACTACAGTTCCACTTCTCGAGCAGAAGTTGCAGAAAATAATGAAAAATGATTTGAATACACTAAAAAAGGACACGGAGAATAATGTAAATAAGTTGTTGCAGCAAAAAACTAATGATATAAAGAATTTAACCATGGAACTAAACGAAGTAAGAAAAGAGCTTCATAAAACCACAGTTCCACTTCTCGAGCAAAAGTTGCAAAAAATATTCAAAGATGATTTGAATACACTAAAAAAGGATACGGATAAGAATATAAAATCGGCTGCAGAAACCATTGCACATCATGCGATATACGATATGAAGATGGAAAAGAAGATAAAAGAAATGAACGCGGCATTACAGGATGTAGTAGACAACCTTCATTCGATGAATATAGATACCCGCCTAACAGCAATTGAAAGTCGTTTATAAAAATGTCTAAAGAAAAGGAACAGGTGGTGTATGAGTTGCATAAACCATCACGAAAAAACTATCCTCGTCGACGAACAATAATCAAAGGAATCGATGACTTGTGGCAGATGGATTTGGCTGAAATGCGTCCTTATGCGCACCAAAATAAAAATTACAAACTAATACTAGTTGTAATTGATTGTTTTTCAAAATTTGTTTGGACACGTCCTCTAAAGAACAAAACAGGTGAGGAAATTACTCGCGCATTTTCGGATATTCTCGCCCGTACTCAAAGAGTTCCGAAAAACCTACAATCTGATCAGGGAACCGAATTTTACAACAGAAAATTTCAAAATTTAATGAAAAAACACGAAATTAATCATTACAGCACATACACGGTTAAGAAGGCTGCCATTTGTGAAAGAGTTATTAGAACGTTGAAAGCAAAGTTGTACAAGTATTTTAGTTTACATGGATCATACAAATGGCTAGATGCACTACCTACAGTCACTGAGGAATACAACAATACAAAGCACAGTAAAACAGGATACAAGCCATCTCATGTCAACAAATCCAATGAAAAAGCCATTTTAAACAAAAATTATAGTCATTTAAAGATTGCCGGTCCACGGAGATTTAAAGTTGGCGACATTGTACGTATATCAAAGGCAAAACATTTCTTTGAAAAGGCCTACACGCCCAATTGGACTACAGAATTATTTAGAATTGTACAAGTTAAGATAACGAATCCTATAACGTATTTGCTCGAAGACATGCAAGGTACACCGATTAGCGGCGGGTTTTACGAAGAAGAATTACAGAAAACAAAAAATCCCGACATTTACTTGGTTGAAAAAGTACTTAGACGAAAAGGCAATAAAATGTATGTTAAATGGTTAGGATTGGATAGCAAACACAACAGCTGGATTACTAGTTCAGATGTAGTTTAAGGATCTATATTTCGATACGCCGCGTAGACATACATTTTTTAGAAAATGCTGACAATTACACGCAAAGAGTGGGGGATTGAAAAAGTATAAATTCTCTCAGCAACCATCCGTCACATTCAGTTTGAGTTTCTCCAACCGACTTGTGTATTCAGTTGCAACAGCAGTACTATGACTTCTCAAGATAGCGGATACGAAAGTGAAGAGACAATTATCTACGACGCTGAATTAGATCGAGTACTGGAAAAATATGAAGAAGCTGCCAAAGATGAACCATATTATTTATTGGAAACTACCTATCCAATAGGATGTTTTCACATAAAAATTGGCCTATCTCCAGCTCGACAGTTTTCTCCATCCATTATTCTGTACCAACATGGTAAATTTACAAGAATCAGTTTAAACACATTCGAGTGGACTACCCTAATTGAGATGTTTATACAAATTATGGAAGAATTTTTCATACCACCTTTGCCGACCTATGCCGATGAGTATGATCCAATCGAATTTGAGTGTGGTGATTTCTGCAAACTAAGACAATTGGTAATGGAAAATGTAAAGTTCCTGACTATCGAGAAACACGGAATCGAATATTATTTATGTGAAGATGATGTAAGCCAGATCCTGAGAGCAAACATTGATTTAGTGTCTCAACGAGTGTCGTTATTGGACAATTTACAGTTTTTTTCGTATTATAGAAATGTTGTATACTTTATTCAGCAAAATTGTCATAAGAGTAACAGTTTATATAGTCGACTTCACGCTTTAACTGCGTTTTGTGAAATTTCTCCAGATACTTTGTTAAGTCAAGCTTTGAATGAATATGTATGGTATTATAGCAATAAAGTTGTAAATGATTTGGATAGTTGTGAATAAATAATATTAATAAATATGTTGTCTTTTATTTTTACCTAATATAAATAAAACAAACAAAAATTAAGATTAAACAATTTTATTAATAAAAATTACATTATACAATGGATAATATTTTTTATATACAATTTACAAAAACTTTGCGATAAGTGATCTTTTCTTTTTTTTTTAAGTAACCATATACTGCGCAAAAAGAAGAAAATTATTTATGCATTGAGCATCTACATTGAAAGGACCAAGTTGTATCAAACAAGACGTGATCAAACGAATTTTGACACCAATTATCTGTTAAATCATACAAATATTTTATTTCATATTCATGATATTCATTCCAATTAAGAACCTGTTCATAACCATAACATTTATTTTTTGATTTAAGTACGTTTCGGAAAAGTTTGAAACAGCTAAAACAAAAGTTTAAAGCAATAGCATCTGCTACAAATGCAGAAAAACAAACACAATACATATTAAGTTCTTTCTCTTTATAATAATTTGACTCACAAAGATGATTTCTTTCTGCTTCGTTTTCACGTTTTGTTTGTTCAAAATCTATTTGATCACATATTTGTATTTTATGCAAATAATCAGTTTCATATAATTTTCGAAAGCGATAAATACTATAATTATTACAAATTTCTACAGTAAGGCTCCACGGCAGTGGTGACATCTCAACAAATTCAGTTATGTTCAAGATATTTTCACAAATAGTTTTTATAGATTGTGTGCGTAATGTTGTTACCATCTTTTCTTTTGCTGTATTTCTGCAACAACAACAACAAATAAATGTTTAGTGATGACACTGCCGTTTTATGTATTATAATGCCCCCACGGAAGCGTATTAAATGATTTTGGTATTAAGTACCGCTTGTCGTCATAAGGACTTAGAGCCGTTTTGGATTGTTCGATGCTAAATACTGAATGTTGATATGACCGAATACATCTTTGGCTTGCGTTTTGAATTTTGAATTCTTTAAGACATTTTTCATAGTCTTCGTACGTAATTTTATTTCGAACGACATTATATTTCACTCCTTTTGCCTTTTTGGTTATTCCCAAATTGCTTACGTCGCTTTCAATTCTCTCTTTGTTTAGTTGTTTTCGTTCCAGGCGTTGTCTTTCTTTTTCCCTCTCCACGTCTGTTATTTGCATTTTAAATGTGTACATTTTTGATCTTAGCCCAATAAAATGTGTAATTATTTTCCCATTTGCCTCATCCTTCATTAATCCAGGGATTTTTTTATTTAATCGTTCTATGTCATATGGGTTATTTTCGGCGTAGTCGGAGGTATCGAATTTGCTTGGATATGCTTTTAAAACCTCTCTATATGCATCTGAACATTGCAGTTCATAAATAAAGCTGTCTGTGTCCATGTACAGCAATGAACAGTTTTCTTCTCCCATCGTTGGAAGCATAAAGTTATAATGAAAATCGTACATACATAATTTGGATATATCAAGGATTGCTGCGCCTATATACAGGGGTTTATTAAAGCATACTTCTGATTTTTTCAGTTCGATAGCCACCAAATTCTCATGAAAGATCGTTCGACTATGAAATCGACTACTTGCAATCAAATTTTTAGCTCCGTACCTTCCATGCCATTTTTTACATAATTTTACGATACGATGACGTCTTATGTTCTCCATTGTCTTACCGAACACAGCATTATTCATTAATTTAAAGAGATTTTTTTCGAAGCTACTTGTGGCTGCTGTTCGTAAGTTGGTATTTAACTCAATATATGGTCGCAGCCACGCAGATTGTTTAAATTTCAACACTCTGTGTATCTTTGTTAAAATTAAACCGTTCTCTAATGCCTGTTTAAGATTTCTATAATGAATAATATATTTTGTTTTGTGATATAAGGTTGGTATTAACTTTGGCAATTTTGAACCGGGCGGAATGCGGTGTTCGGCAGCAAATGGAAAATCTTTGTGTTTATCATGCAATTCGCGTGGATACTCCAAGTCAACTTGGAAAAAATAGCCCTCTTTCGCATCATTTGGTATTGACATAATATCAATATGACCTTCGGGAAGATTAGTGGATTTTGATGCAACACCAAATTTGGTACCATCTTCAATCCATTTGAATCCTCCTATTGGTAAAGCCTCACTCATGGCCCAGCCATACAGATTATTCACGTCTAAATACATGATGTATTTAGAGGGTTGTGTGGGGTCATACGTCGACATGTATTTGTTGTTGGCCTCCGAATACCTGTTGCTGCAAACAGATATTCCGCCTCTTATGGCTTTTTCCATGAACAAAATCATATCCACATCTTTTAGCAATTCTAATTTACATTTTGTGTATCTCAGCATACAATCCCACGTGTATCCTGGCATGGTATAATACCAAGCAGGATCTAGTTTATACGTGTCTCGACATTTTTGTCGAAACTGCTCAAACACATCAGCCAGCAGCAGAATATCTGTTTTCAAATACAAATCGCTGTATTCACCCAAATTTTTACAATTAAATTTATTCCAAACATTCTGCGCATGAGCATACTTCTCTTCACTAATATATTCATTATTTAGCTTATTATAAAAATGCCTAATGTTGGGTAAAGAAGTTTCATCTAATTTTTCCACGCTATCGATATAATCGTAACAAAATACTCCTTTACAAGTTAACAAATTGAATGTATCATCATCTAAATTACTAAATTCTCGTTTTAAAATCTTCTTTTCCGATGTGTCTAAAATTGATGCTAATTCGTCGAGTGAAGCTCCCATAAATCTTAGTGAATCAATAAATCGTAATTTAATTTGATGTTCGTCAGAGTGTAATGTAAATGAAATATATTTTTCTTTATTAATTGGAAGTAGACTCAAGTGCCCATGTTTGCATAAATCAATAATCATAAAATGCGAATCGTAACCACTAAAATTGTGAAAAACCACGGGAACAACAAATAATTTTTTAAAGTTCAAATTACATGCTTGGTGTGCAAATCCACGTACCTCTCCGGTAAAATGGTTGTGATCTACTACAATTGTATCTGTAGCCAAAAAGCGTTTCTCACAAATATGACAAACAGTCGCTCCATTTGTATTAGTCTTTTCGGCTATAGGTATAATTGTTTTCAACTTGGAATTTACAAATTTGGAAATTTCAGCCATTTCTTTTGCAAACCACTCCATGCAATTTTCACCTCTATAGCTCTTAAAATAAGATAAACTGTCATCGTAAGCACATTTAAAATAATAACCTGCACTAAAAGGTACATGTTTCTGATATTTTGCTGTTTTACTCAATTTGACATTGGAATCCGTAAAATTATGTAATTGGCATTCAAAATCGGCATAAACTATAAACGGAGTTGTTTGTTTGTACGTAAAATTGCGAAAACCCACATGATCATATTTAGGAACAGTCATTTTGCATTTATTCATATCCGAACACATTTCTTCATGCTCTGCTAGTTTGATTTCACTGCTAAAGTGGTTTAAACAACGATCGCAAATATATTTTTTACTTTTGCTCTTATTCACTTGTGACTGTACTAATTTTCCCAAATCTTTAATCCAACAATAATGAAAACGTATTTCCGTCTGATCGTCATCTTCTGGAGGAGCATCGTAATCATTTAATTTTGGAAAATATTTATCTTGCACAAGAAGCAAATTAACATGCTTTTCCAACTTTGTTGGTGTCAGTCTGGCAGGTACTACTTCGTAAAATTGTTTGTCCTTAACTATATTTAATTCTAATACGAAAACATTGACTGATATGGCGTTTAGTTTTTCGAATTTTGAAATTTGATTTAATGGCATTGGGCTTTCTAATTTGTCCGTTTGAAAAATAGTAGAATAATGTGGATATTTGGATACTCTTTGAGCATCTTTGTTAGCAGGATACAAAGCACTAACTATTGACCAATAAAAGCATGCTTGATCAAAATTACGAACATTGATACAAGCCTTTTTATTACTAATCTCTTTTGGCAAGTCAATGAAGGACGAACCGTTTCCTATGTCCACTCTATTAATATTAACCTCTAATGAAATTACTTTAGACAGCGCGGCTCCTGAATCTTTTTCTGCAAATTCGGACAGCTTTGTATAAATTTTATCTTTAACATTTTCACGAAACCAAAGATGTAAATCGGTCGATGTATCTATAATAGCATTTTTCGTATTAAAATATTTTAAATCTACACTTTCACTATCACTTGATTTTTTAATGAACTCCCCGCAAAATGCAGTATTGACTTTAAGTATTCTATGTGTTTTCAAAATAATTTTAATTTTGTTGCTAAAAACAGTATAAGCATCCTCTAAAAATTGGCCAATGTCCTTATGAGTTAAATTTACTATTACACCGGTTTTAATTCGACTGGCAAAACACGACATAACATTTTCCCATTTAACTCTATTGCGTAATTTTGAACTAAACCCCATCCCAACATGTTTATTATTGAAATTTAAAATAATTTGTCTAAAATGCTTAAAATGACCTATGTTAGTTTGCAATTTTCTAACTGTTCCAATGGGTAGCTTATTGTTTTTAATAACTTTATTGCATCTCCAAATTTGACTATTTACACGTCTTGTCCACACTTTACGGTCCCTATCAGTGAATTTGTCAAACATTATTTTACGAAGCGTTTTAATAATGTGAAGCAAATCATCAGACTGTTTGATCACTTGTTTATGTTGCATGGCTACTCAAACACAAAAGATACAAGAAAGAACAAGATCACTTACCCTTTTTCCTTTATTCTAATAGCTAGTTGTCTATTATCTCAAATTTTGCTGATGGGCGGTGGTATCCGGTATCGATCAGTCCTCGAAATATAATGGAATACTTCTTAGTTGCAAAGTCAGAGATGAATGGAGTATATACGTTTGTGACTCTATTTGGCAGGAACACAACGTTCTCCTCCAGTTCCAGCAAAACTACTTGGCCAAATTTATTTTTCACCAGCTTGGCGTCTATTACTTTTTGTGGCTCGTTTATTGGTAGTTCGTTTAATTTAATTATTGGTTTACGGTCTGCAACCAAAGAAACGGCATTTATTTTTGTTAAATCCATCTAAAACAATAAGAAACAATTGCTAGAAAACGTGCACAAATCTTACTATTTTCCTATAAATAATAGTTTAGAGAAAACAAAATCCACAGAAGTACGTAACAAAAACAGAGACATTAAAAACAAAAAATCGATAATTTACATTAACAAAATAATGTGATCGTGTAAAAATAAGAAATTGTGAATTGTGAAGACCGACAAAAAATTGGGAACACAGAGAAATAGAAAACAGTAATCCACAAATTATTAAAGAAGAGGAGAAGGGAAATTCTTTGCACGTAAGTATTTTAAAAATACATAGATAAAAGAAACACAAGTATATAGAAGGCCGGCAAAAGAAAATTGGGGAGAGAGTAATAGAAATAGTCCACAATTATTAAAGCACAGTAGACGTGAATTTTTTTTGCACGTAATTATTTTAAACATAGATAAAAGAACCACAAGTACATAATACTAACACAAGAACTTATTTAAAAAATATTTAAGACATGAAACACAAGTACACAACAAATACATACAGAAAAAATATTTAATATGAACAACAAAGATAGCTTACCTTGATTCAGTATTTATCACTGCACTGCGAACTAACTAGCGACACGTTCAGAAACTGTGGTTCGGACACAATTGGTGTACTTTATGCCTGTCGGAAACTCAATGAACTGGCTATCCCCCGATTTCTATTTATATAGTAGGTTAATCTGATGACGCATTAAAATTTACATGTATGTACTTGCAGGATTCTTTGAAACGGCATGTGCATATTATTGCTAGAGTTTGCGGTTTTGATTTCCGTTATTAACGCGTCGGGTAGAATGTGCTGTGTCATAATAATGAAATCGTATACTAAAAAATATAATTGATGCTTTTTTTTTTGCGGTCATTGCCATATTATACATTCTTATTTATTTTGCAATATCAGGTTAAAATGCAATATTAGACATGTGAATATTATTTATATAAGTTGCAGTTTTAATTTCCGTTTTAACGAGTCGTGTAAAATTTGCAAGGTGTTTCTGGCGATGTTGCAAAAAATATAATCGTTGCTTTTTTGCGGTCATTGCCCTACATTCTTACTATTGCAATATCATGTTACAGGTGTAATATGAGATTGGGAATGTGCCTTGCTTCCGCTGACACATTCGTTTTGTGTGACTAATGAAATTCTATTTAATACTTAGTATTAGATGTGAATTTTATGAATAATAAACTCGTATTTAATTTCTTCTTCTTCTTTGTGTCAAGCCATCTGTCAATTCTTCTTCTTTTCGGTGTGTCACTTCTTCTTCTGTTTTCCGGTTTGTCAATTCTTCATTGTGCTGTGCCATTGTTACTTCTTCTTCTTCTTTTCGTTTGTCTTGTTGCTATCAATTCTTCTTCTTTTCGGTTTGTTAATTCTACTTTGGGTCGAGCCATCGTCACTTCTTCTTTTCGTTTGTCACGTCACCTTCTTCTTCTTCTTCTTTTCCGCAGCCGTCAATTCTTCTTCTTTCCGGTTTGTCAATTCTTCTTCATTTTGTTAAGACATTGTCACTTCTTCTTTTAGTTGTCATGTTGCTGTCAATTCTTCTTCTTCTTTTCGTTTGTCATGTCAACTCTTTTTCTTTTCCGCAGCCGTCAATTCTTCTTCTTCTTTCCGGTTTGTCAATTCTTCTTCATTTTGTTAAGCCATTGTCACTTCTTCTGTTAGTTGTCATGTTGCTGTCAATTCTTCTTCTTTTCGTTTGTCATGTCAACTTCTTCTTTTCAGTTTGTCATGTTGCTGTCAATTCTTCCTCTTCTTTTAGTTTGTCATGATGCTGTCAATTCTTCTTCTTATTTATTTCGTTTGTCACGTCATACGTCAAATGTCACGTTCTGTTAGGCACTATACGGAAAAGAAGAAGAATTGACAGTTAATATTGAACGTTGACAGAAGAAGAATTGACAGTTGGCTTCTGTGTCGCCGCCGCTTTCATTTGACACCCCATACGTCAAAATCGGACCAATAGCAACGAAGATATGCTGTAATGCCCTTTTGACACTGCCGCCATCTTTGTTTTTTGTCTCAACTTATTCGTTATCCCCTCCCCGTTCCAACGAGCCCTCTTACGTCACAATCGGACCAATAGAAACGAAGATATGACGTAATGCCCTTTTGGCATATTCTGATGCGCACGCCACATACTGCATTCAACCCCCTTTTTCATCCCCTTTCCAACGATACGTCACACGTCATCCTACGTTAAGCCGTTTGGCATTTACGACCGGGGGTTGCTATTTAAGGGTTGCGATTTAGGGGTTGCGCCAGAAACCGCTTTGCCTATCTACTGAAGTTCGTCACAGAAGCAGAAGACAGAGACAAGCTATTGTAGGCACAAGCACAGATACCACGATAAAAGGTACTTCTAAATTCGTGGATCTCCACGTATACAGAATAGAATCAACTGCAACAGCTGCTTCTATTCTACAGCATCTAAAGCCTCATTTTCCATAGGTCATTTGTGAGGGGATAAATTCACGTCATCCTGAAGTATATGCATCCTTCAATGTTGTTCTGAAGCTATTTTCTTGTGGCATTTTTTATAATCAAGTATATTCAAATGGGAAATAAGCCACAATTTTACCTAAAAATGATTTTATTAACGTTTCGACGCCCAAGTCGGGTGTCGTTGTCAAAATACAAAATAATAGTAAATAAACAAAAATGTTGTTGCTTAGTAAAAAATTCTTCTAATAATTTATTTAATCTGACTCATTTATATCGGCAATTCAGACACGTATTATACATTTTAAAGTAGACGACTTTAAAATGATATTGCCAATATTGATGAGTTGCGTTCCTGGGACGACTTTACTAAAAGATAGTTCATTCGATTACATGAAATCAATCCCAACTCAAGAATATTCGCCACAAAAAATCATAGCATGTGATCTGTCTTTAAAAAGACAACCAAATGCCACCGTTGCATTTGGTCGTCTTCCCAGCAGCAAGTGATCGACCACGACCTTCCTCTTCAGGAGGGGTATGTTCCTCCTCTACACCCGACCCCGGAAAGCGACGTGGAGGAGGGGGGAGCTGAACCTGCCCCTGACGGGGACACTCAGTAGCAGTAGGTCTCCGTTTAAATGTTTTTTGTTTATGTTACTGTTTTTTTTCTAATAAATATTGTAAAAAGTATTTTCCTCTTTTCTAAGAAACGGTTCTAGTACATAAGTTCCTCTAATATCATCTTCTATTTAAGCGATTAAGAATAACATAATGACTTTAAAATTCAAAGAGCATATAATAATTTGGATATTCCTACGAATGTTTCTACTTCAAACGGGGCGAAAGAGACTTCACGATGAACAAATTTTAATTTAGATAGTATAGAACTTCCTCTAAAATACCATGGTGATCTCAAGCTCACAGAAGAAAAGAAAAAGAACACAACATCTTCTTGATTATGTATTCATGCCTCACAAGCGTCCGTTACAATTAGTGGAGGAACTGAATTACAACTGAAGTCGAAGAACCTATAGACGATGAAAATTAAATTAAGATTTATTGATGCTTTTTTTGTAAATTTTGCAACTTATTCCTCTCCCAAGAGCTTCCACGGAAGCCTGCTAAAGAAATTTATTTATTTTTGTACGATTATTTTTGTAAATCCAACACATATCGATGATGAGCAATCAAAATGTCCTATCTTGCATTTTGTCGACTTTTATATTTTTGGTCAAAACAATCTTAAATTTAACTATTTATCACCCCATTGAGGAATATTTGCGAAAAGTGACAAGGTTGTCTTGATATCTGCGCTTTTCAATTTGGCCTATTGAAAACAGACACCATTTGGAATGCAGATTGTCCTATCTAATGTCCATTCTAATTTACGTGAAGCGGCTGTGAACGTTGTAGTGACTATTTTGGTTTAATTACTGTAAATAGTGGCCTGTTTAACTATAAAAAGTTATGTATATATGCTTAAGTTCTGTGGGCATCGTATTATCTACATAGAATTGGATAAAAATCTTATTTAAATTAACAAAACGTTGAATGTAATACTTATGTAGATAGGACAATTTGTCAGAAAATAAATTGTTCTAGTAGGCGTCTGTTAAACGTGTCAAATTGAGTTAGGACAATTTGTTTTTGTTGATAGTATAAATTTAAATGCTTTTTATACATAAATTAGGGGTAACTGCTATTATTTATATTACACTGTGATCCAGAGGAATCATGAAACGAGGAAGGAAGTTAGTGAATATCCGTATAATACAAAATTCGATGGAAACCTGTTGTAATAAATATGTGTGATATTAATGCCTTCTGGTCCCAATTAACTCTTATTTCTATTCAAATACATATATTTTCGGTTTACCATATCGATGACTAAATCATAATAACTTGTTCATAATCACGACCTATCCTAAACGTGGTTACTGCTAACTACTACAATAATCATAAGCTCTTTCTCGCCCGAGTTAATGTTTATATACACCTTTAAATAATAACAAACATGACAATCAAATGTTACTTGCGGTTATTGAATCCAAGAACAGATACTACATCGAGTAATGACTTTGAACGAGTTTTAAACCTATGTTATACAGAATCTCCTATTTTATAATACATGCCCGCCGTTTTTTTTTAAGAAAATCCTAAGAAGAGAAGAAGAATAGCTGACGATATATTCCTCTTTCCCTTTTACAAAATGTTTATGGTTACTTAATACTAACTAAAGACCTTTTTACCGTTTACTAACTATAGACCGGATGTTTCCTAACTATAGATCTAACTATATGAAACCTAGATAAGGGTTTCTGTAAGCTAACTGTAATCCTAATATATACAAAATATAATCGCAAAATATTTACATTTCTCCCTATTTAAATAAACTGTCTTTTCTAAAACTATCACTAATTCAGGTACTTCCACGTCGTGTCTTTTCGTCTTTATTTACTCACTGTCAGTGCCCGATTAACGGGGGCTATGGGACTATTAGCCCCCGGCGGTAAATTTTTAATTCTATATGTAGATATTTTTATGGGGTTGATTTTCTGAAATAGCATGATAATAAAACTTCGTCTCGCCACCGATAAGATCCGTGCCTGCGGTAGCAGGTCGCACAAAAACATGTTTCATGTTTCCGGAAAATCGGCCAGCGCCACTGCGCCTGGCGGCAGCGTGTCCGGCTCCAACACGCCATGTCGTCAGTCGTGTTAGCGAAGTTTTCGAGACTAGTCTCAAATTTTATTATATATTTATTAGTGATGTGTTTTCGTGACGTTTCTAAAAAATGAGCGGAAAGGAAGGAGGTGCATTTTGGAAACAACAAAAGTTAGAAAACAACTAAAATTAAATGCAGTATTAAAAAAAACCCAAGATTCAGCTTTTTTTACCAAATCCAGGCAAGATAGTATACCAACGAGCACTTCTTTTCAAGACGATCCAATTGCAGCAGTTTCATATGTTTTAGAAGGTATTTGACAGTTTTAGTTACTTTTTTAATAAAATAAAATTTGCAGCAGGATCTTCATCACGTCGAGATGATTCATCCACAGCAAATTCAGACCCACTTTGTGATATCCAGTTACATCCTCAAAAGAGTTCTCCTGAACGTCAAATTCTAGTCGAAAGTGGTGTTAATCGAGTTGATTTACAAGATCCAAAATTCTGGCCAAGAAATTGTGTAGATGAAGTGCTGAAACGAATTCAAAACACAGGATCTTAATTGTTTAGACTTTGAATCTTCAAAAAGAAAAATAGGAAAAAAAAACAGGTACTGCACCAAATCACTATTCTATAAAGTTTTAAAGAATGGTGAAAAAATTCGGCGTGACTGGTTAGTTTATTCCAAAAGCATGGGCTCTTTATTTTGCTTATATTGTAGACACTTTTCAAGCAAAAATTGCACTTTTTCCTTTTTTACTGGATTTGAGGACTGGAAAAAGGCTAAAGAATAATGTGACAGTCATGAAAGGTTAATCTTTCATTTAGAACATTTAGAAACTTATTACAAAGAGTCGTTAGTGTCATAAAATTCTTATCTAGTAGGGGACTACCTTTTAGAGGAACCGACGAAAAATTTGGTTCTACTAGCAATGGCAATTACCTTGGATTACTAGAGTTGTTGGCCGAATATGATCCTCTTTTAAAAGAACATATTGAAAAATATGCTTCAAAAGGCTGTGGTTCAGTATCTTATTTATCAAAAACGATTTGTTTTGAATTTTTGCAAGTGCTTTCGGACCACAGATTAGAAGAAATTGTAAAACAAATTCATTGTAGCAAATATTATTCATTCAGTGTTGACTCTACGCCTGATATAATACGTACAGATCAACTGACGTTCATTAATAGGTATTGCTCGGACACCGGAACACCTTTCGAGAGGTTCATACAGTTTTTACACAACACTGGCCACAAAGCCGAAGGCATGGAAGCAAAAATTGTAAAAATTTTGTCCAACCTGAATTTAAATATCGATGACTGCAGGGGACAATCGTATGACAATGTGAATAACATGTCTGGCGTTTATACCGGTCTCCAAGCCCGAATAAAATCTAGGAATAGTTTGGAAAAATACGTACCATGTGCAGCCCATTCTCTAAATTTGATTGTGCAACATGGGGCAGAATGCACTATGGAAAGTACTTCTTTTTTTAGTTGCTGAAAAAATGTATGTTTTTTCTTAACTTCAACTTACAGATGGAAACCACTCACTGATCTATTGAAAAATTGTGGCCATACAACATTTGTTCCAAAAAGATTTAATGTGACTCGATGGTCAGGACGATTTAGTGCATTAAAAGCTCTTAATTTATGCGATCAAGGTATAAAGCAAGCACTTTTAGAGTTATTCTCTAACGACGACGAGAAGATGCCAGTTCGCTGTCAAGCAAACAATTTACACGAAAAGATGGCTACGTTAGAATTTGGTATTTATGTTGTCTTTTGGTTCGAAGTACCGGAAAGAACTGACCTAGCGAGTAAATCTTTACAAAGCTCAAATATGGACTTATGTATATACCTGTTCGTCTTTGTATAGTTCATTACAACATTTTTACGAGTCTCTTCGTGATAAATGTAATTCATTTGAACAAAAGGGACAGCTCTTATCACAACAAACGGAATACAACAAAGAAATTTATAAGTCGCAAAAGAAAATTACAGTTTGGCTAAGCAGATACGGAAGAGATCCTTAGACCGCAAAATAGGATTAGAACCCAAGTGCTGTATAAAACAATTGATTATTTGGCAAATAATCTGAAATCTTGAGGAAAAGCATATGAAGATCTTGTCATCACTTTCTCATTTTTATTTTCTCTACCTCTTTCAGAGGATAACGTGATTTCAGACAAAGCGTCGGTATTAGTGAATATTTATTCGAATGACTTGGATACATCTCTAGCAAGTGAGTGTATTCAATTAAAACATTTTATAATGTCACTACTGGGCCAAGTTGAGTATAAAAATCCAAAAACTCACAGTGCTACTTTTGTGGTGAAGCTTTTGCATAAAAATAATATAATTGCAACATTCCCAAACGTAGAAATAGCACTAAGATTCTTCTTATCCTTGATGGTTACTAACGCAACTGGTGAAAGATCATTTTCCTCTTTAAAACGGGTCAAAAATTATTTGAGAAATACGATGACGGAAGAAACATTAAATTCGTTCGCTGTTTTAAATATTAATAATTGTTTGCTTACAAAATTAGATTTTAATAAAATCATCGCCTGTTTGCAAGTAGGAAGTCCAGGAAAATTTGTTTGTAAATAATTATGTTAATTTACTTTATAAGTTGTGAGTTTGTGTCTGTGTGGCTTTTTTGTATATTTGTAATAAATTACCTAATAATAATAAAATAGTTTTAACGAATTGTTAACCCAAGGCGCATCTATACCTACTGGAGAGTGGCGGTATAGTGACTTAGCCCCCGGAGGTCCATGAACTAAATCCGGCACTGCTCACTGTCATTCGCATATAATGAATTTAGTTTTGCACGATACGTATATAAAAATTAAAGAATGTCGTCTGGTTTTGGCAGTTTAAGCGGATTTGCTTCATTGTTCTCAAGATCGCCTAAACGGACTAATGTTTTAGAATAATTTGTTCCGAAAAAAATGCCAATAGTTTGTCAGACGCAATGGAATTTTAAATCTCGGTTAGTTTTCACTGTAACCGATTTTCGTAAACAGTTTTTGGTATATATTGATTTTATTCTTGAAGGCGACGATTTTGAAAGTGATGATATTTGGATCCGGTTTGAAATCGGTTTGAAAAATTGATTAAATGATCACTCTTTGAATATTTTTTTAAATATTTTTAAGAAAGTTATTACTCAAACCCATTTGATATTTAATGTTATGCATGACACAGATCTCGAAAGCGAGTATATTTTGAAATTTTGGACACTACTATTATGCAAATACATACTCGTTTTTCTAATTTTGAAGATTTACAAATTTTTGACGTCTTTGACGATTCAAAATTTAAAAGTTACGCCAAAGAATTTCCAAAATATCTGTTAGACAAGTTGATTAAAGTTATCCATCATTCTTTTATCAAATAAAATTAGAAAATGAATTTTGAATGAATTAAAAAGTTTTATATGCTGATACAAATATTTTCGGAGGGTGGGAAAGTTACAAAATATGTATAATTTTAAATACTGCAATTGATTACAACAAACTGTTCCCGAAATTAATAAATTATTATTTATTAATATATATATATATATATATATATATATATATATATATATATATATATATATATATATATATATATATATATATATATATATATAAAGTAATTAGGTAATATTGACTGATACTATGTAGATTATAGTTTTGTTTTGGGGTTGCAGTCATTTATTTTTTAGGGGCAGGATAAGTAAAACTCTGTGTTATTACCTAGCTTTCGCAAAATATATTTGCTTCTTCAGGGTAAGCTGAAATGAGTATATTATAAATACAATGAAATTAAGTTAAAACACATTGTATAAAAAATAACAAAAAAGACTTACAACTTGAGGTTATTCCTAAACATTTTCACAAAACATAGTATATATATAATTCTTATTCTAATGTTATCCAAATAGCAATGTTTTAATTTTCAAAAATTCGATTTAATAATTTAGTTTTTAATTTTGATTAATGCCAGAAAGACACTCGAATAATGTCAAAAAGACACAAAAATCTGTTTATTTTATTTTAAGTTGAAAAGTAATACTAAGTTTCATTGTATTAACCGCGGAAACCTTTCCGAACATATATATAAACATATATATATATATATATATATATATATATATATATATATATATATATATATATATATGATATAATATTATTTATTAACTATTAATTCTCCGAGTACCACCAACTTCTGCCCCAAATGAACGTGATCTCTCTTGTCCCAAAAGAGTCAAAATACAAATACAGTGTGCACATTATTAAAATTCGCTTTATCGTCCGTTCGCTTTAAGAATATATCTAAAAATCAAATTTTCAAAATGCTAAATAGATTTTTCAGAAAGCCATTCACTTACATTCATTTTTCTCAAAAAGGTAAAAGTGGCGCTTGGTCGAGTTATGCATAACGCGGTCCAATTATGTTATGTGTTTCGGCAACTGAAGTTTATCGCCTTATGTATTGTAAAAGGCACCAAATTTGTGGGATTCTTCGCACCAAGGAGGTCCTAGGGGCACCGCATGTTGTAAAAAAATGCTGCTGTAAATGTACGCGTTATAATCGATGTAATCATGAATGGTTTGATGCGATTTGTTTTACCGATTGGTTTAAGACTATATTTTTGCCTCGTGCTCGTTTAATTGAAGGAAGGAAAGTCTTAATAGGAGACAATCTTTCGAGTTATTTTACTAAAATGCTCAATATTTATAAAGATAATAGACATTGCTTTCACGTCTTTCATCAAATACAGCGCATATCTGCCAACCCCTAGACGTTAGCTTCTTTGGACCAATGAAGAATTATTGGAAACAATTACTACAAGCATGGAAGAAAGCCAATCCAACTTCATCGTCTGTTGAGAAATGTTTGTTTCCAATATGATTAAAAAACTTTTTGAGAAAATGGCGCCGTGTGCTGAAGTTAACGCTTGAAAGGAGTTTTATGCTGAAATCAGACAAATTTGCTAAAGTTAGGCCATTGTTCGATCACCTCAAAGCTGCATTTGTGAAATTTAGTAAATGTGAGGAAATGCAATGTGTTGACGAAACCATGCTACCACATTTCGGCCGCCATGGCTGCAAACAATTTATTCATAGACGAAGTAGTTTTCAATCCTAATAGTAAATTATTAATATTGAAAATATTAAAAATATTACTAAAAGATTTTTAAATTGAAAACTTATTGGTACACTTTTCTGGTGACACCTCCAAGACTTCTACAATTTGCAAGTCAAATGGATGCTGCAGTGAAGACGAGAGGGAAGGAATTCTACACTATGCAATTCACATCCCCCGTCTGCAGCTGGTAAAGTTCCAACGGAAAAATGCACCTAGTTACTCTACGGAGTAATAAGACTATAAAATAAAAATGTATACCATTTTTATTCAGTTGCAATGCGAAGGCAAAACAATCTTACTTTTCAATTAGAATACGGAGTGCAGTCCAGTCCCTTGAATCCCGATTTTCGGCTCTCCGAAAATCCGAAGATTTCACAACAATAAGATTTCACACAACAAGACAGACCAAGAAAGTATAGAAAGAGTGAAAAATCATATAGAAAGATTTCTTACCGTGGAATCTCATTATTCCAGAAAAGAAACTAAACCTTTGTACCTCGACCGTCAACTTAATTACTAAAATGTACAATTTATATAAACAAGAATGTTGAAATGAAAATTTGAAACATGTAAGCATAATTACTTACAGGAGTATTTTTTGTACCGATTGCAACTTGTCGTTCTATAAGCCAAAAAAAGATCAATACCAGCTTTGCACTAAACATAATTCCTTAGAAGTGGGCCCTGAGAAGCAGCTGTTAAAAAATGATTATGTATACGGAACATATTACGAACGGTATAACATATTATACGGAAGAAAGAGTGTATGAATTCGAAAGCAGCTGATAAGGAGAATTGCCAGCAGCATAATGCATTTATGTGTTGTACCTTTAATTTACAAAAAGTGTTACAAATACCTTCGAGTGATGTAAGTTCTATGCATTACAGTCTTAAAGTATGCATGTCTCATTTTACCATTTATAAGCTTCGTGAACCAGATGATGCTTTTTGCTATGGATGAACAGAGTTACAAAGAAAAAGAGGCAGTTCAGAAATAGGTAGTTTCTTACTTACTTAAGTATATTAACCAAATGAAACCTGAAATAAAGCAGCTTTGCTTGTATTGTGATACCTGTGGCGGACAAAACCGCAACCAAAATGTTGCAGCACTATTTTTTATATTTGGTCGAAACTTCAAACCTAGAAATCATAGAGCACAAGTTCCTCGAAAGTGGCCACACCTTTATGGAGGTGGACAGATACTTAATCCGCTTAACCACGGGAGCGAACTAGGTTATGTTTTTCGGAGCGAACTAGTTTCTTTTTTAACCAGGAGGAGTAAACTAAAAAGACAGATTTACACCCAAGAAAGTCATGAGAAAAATCATCAAATACATCTTCTTTTTTTGTTGATCATATCGACCTTTGACGGTTATCCATAAATATTATATTATACTAATATGTCGCTAAAGAGTTTTAAAAACAACTGCTTTTTATATAAAAGTCTACTAAAGATCTAAAAATTAAAGTAATAGCACAGAAAACACAAAAAATCGCCGATATAACTTAATTAACCTATGATATGTCAATAATGTCAAAATTTTATAAATGTCATTAGTGTCAAAATTTTATAACAGTGTAGTAAACTTTGTAGCATTTCAAATATCCGCTATGATGTTTTGTTTCAAAACCCGCCTTATAAATAATTGTTCCTTGTATTTGTGTTGGTAATATCGTTCATTTAATTTTTTTTTTAAATTGTAAAAATATTGTTGAAGTATTTGGTTACACCAAGTATACACGACTTCTCTAATCTTATTTATTTTATACGTAGGATACGACACCTGAGTAAACAGTCGTAAACCCTTGTTGTGAAATTTGAACAGCTACGCATAAACTGGTCTTGTCATCGTTTTCTTTTGAGCGCGAAACATACCATGCGACTATTGGTGTAGCTTTTGAAAGATCCCTGGAGTGTTTCAGCCGATTGGATGCGGAGATGGTTCAAAACTGTCTTCGGCCGAAGAAGGTGCTTCGGCTCGATACGCGAGAAAATGTGTGAACAAAAGATCAGTCCGGTTTAAGAATTTGAATCGAAAACATCCCGCTCCCAAACTCACTTCAACAACAATGGGCGTTGCCCGGTTGCCGGTACATTACCGGCGTAGAAATCAACAATTTTTTGTTGTTCCTGTTCGGATCTGTACAAATTTGAATGTCCTAAGTAGCCAGAATTTCTTTGTGGACGTTACTTAGAGAAGTTCCGCCGTGTTATCAAGTAATGTCGTCGTAATTTCTTTGTTGTGCCCTGTGTTTCCGCTTAAAGAATATGGATACATTCACTCACCGGCACGAAAAACGGGTCCCCAAAAAAAGGGTCATTTTTGATGTCTCGTATCTCCTAAACCTGTTGTCCGATTTAAGTAATTTTTTCACATGTTATGGCCTTATTCTTTAGCAATATCGCTGTAATAGTATTGTTGCTAGACAGGTAAATTTTCATTGTATACCGGGTGTACCAATCAAACTGGGTTTTTTTCTCAATTTTCACAACACCCTGTGGAATATTTTAGCCTTTATAAAATATTGAAATTAAAACCCAACTATAGCCCCAGGTTTTGTTAACATTCTGTTTTTTATTTATTCGCTTATGTTCGATAATAAAAAAGTTAGGGACTTTAACGACTAGCCCTGTTCTTTATCGATACAGGGTAATTCTGCATTAAAAAATAATGTATAAATATGTCAAAAAATGCGCAATAACTACCTCTTAAAACCTATTAAATTTCATTTGCATTTCTCAACCGGTTTTAGAGCAATAAGTAAATCGTTATTTTGTAAGAAAAAATTCAACATTCCGTATCTCGGAAACGAAGCATTTGCGGGCAAAGGTTTATCAAGCAAACGGTCATTATTTTTTCAAGCAGAATTATCCCTTAAAGTTTATCGCACTTATGCAGAAATACCCTGTATTGATAAAGAACATGGCTAGTTGTTAAAGAACCCTAACTTATTTATTGTCCAACATAATCAAATAAATAAAAAAACACAATGTTAAGAAAACCTGGGGCTACCGTTTGATTGTAATTTCAATATTTTATTATTTTATAATGGCTAATTTTATAATTTTATAAATAATTGACAGGGTGTTGTGCAAATTGAAAAAAAAAACCAGTTTGATTGGTACACCTGGTATACAATGAAAATTTACCTGCCTAGCAACAATATTATTACAGCTATATTGTCAAAGAATCAGGCTATAACATACTAAAAAATTGCTTAAATTGGACAAAAGGTTTAGGAGATACGAGACATCAAAAATAACACATTTTTTGGGGTGCCCGTTTTTCGTGCCGGTGAGTGTATATGGTTTAAGCTTAAGCTGTTTTATGTGATGTCTTGGCAAAATCATCCCCCTTTGGTATTCAGAAAAGCTTTGTTAGAAAATCCGTGTGAAGAGCTGTCTTTGTTCTTTCCTATGCCTCGTGTCAAGGACACCGATGTGTGTTTGCTTAGTGTGATGTGACAGGAAAGTTTGTTTTTGAAGGTACAGTACAATTTTTGCTTTTAAAAAGTGATTCACTTCCAAGTAAATGATATTAAAATTTGCAGTTGGTAAAAGTTTTTTTATATTTTTTACAGAGATTGCTTTCAATATGGTAACAATTTTGAAAAGAGAATGTTTGTAAAACGTTTGATATCTGAATATCCTTTGTCCTGTTTTGTTATTCTAGCTCCTCTCCTCCTCCTCTATCTGTTCTCCTTCGTAAGGATGTAGTTTCGTCATGTAATTCGTTTGACTATTTTTGTCCAGTTCTTTTTCTCCTGTGCGTGTTGTTTTGCTTCGGAAAATGAGTAACCGGTCATGTCCTTTATTTGGTCCGACCATCGTAATGGAGATCGTCCTCTGGATCTTCTGCCCTGTACGTTGCCTTCAACTATCATTCGTTCCATGCCTTCTCTTCTTCTAGTTATATGTCCAAAATATCTCAGTATATTTTGGTTGATAGTTGTGCTGAGCCTAGTTTTTATGTTAAGTTCGGCTAATATTGAATTATCTGTGCAATGTACGGTCCATGGTATGCGCAACATTCTCCGGTAGACCCACATTTCAAATGCCATTATACGTTTTGAATCTGCTTTTTTGGTGGTCCAAGTCTCTTAAGCGTAGGTGGCGATAGGAAATATTAACGCTCGGACAAGGCGTAATCTTGTGTTTTTTTGTAATGTCAGTATTCTTCCATATTTTTGTGAGTTTGGCTGTTGCCGACCTGGCCATTATGATGCGCCTACGAATCTCGTCTTCGCATCCTCCACTGTTAGTAATAACGGAGCCTAAGTAATTAAATTGTCTGACCTCTTCGTAACCTGCCAAGTCTCTTACCTCCGGTTGGTTGTTTCTGATTCTATCGATGATCATTACTTTGGTTTTCTGTATATTTATTTTCAAACCATATTCCGTACTTACCGTTCCTAGCCTATTCATAATGTCTTCCAGTTCTTCTGGTGAAGACGCCAATATAACAGTGTCATCAGCATAACGTAGGTTTTTTATTTTTCTTCCTCTTATCGTTGCTCTACCTTGCCAATCCTCAAAAACTTGACGCATAATGTGTTCACTATATATATTGAATATTATACATCCCTGTCGTACTTCAGATTTTAATTTGAAGTTTTTCGAAACCACATTATAAACTCTTAAATTAGCGGTGTTATTTACATAAAGTGCTTGTAATAGATAGATTAGATGTTCTGGAGTACCCATTTCTCTAAGTACGAGTATATGCCACATTTTATCCCATTTTACGTTATCGAAGGCCTTGGAGTAGACAACAAAGCACAAATATGTTTCAATGTTAAACTCTCGAGATTTTTCGTTAATTTGACGAATATTAAGAATGTGTTCTCTTGTTCCCCTACCTGGGACGAATCCGCTTGTTCTTGGGGAATTTACGGTAAGAGAATGGATTTTAATCTTTCATTGATTATTGTTAGAAGTACTTTGCTCGCGTGAGATATCAACGCTACTGTACGGTAACTACTGCAATCTGTCGGAGAACCTTTTTTGTATATGGGAATAAACGTGAGTTTACCCCAGTCATTTGGCCACTTTCCGGTATTCCAGATCTCATTGCAAATTTTAAGCATTACTTCCGTCCCTAATTCTCCCATTTCTTTAAGTATTTCAGCTGTTATTCCATCCTCTCCTTGTGCTTTGCTATATTTTAGCTTTTTATTGCCGACTCTATTTCTGATTTCAATATTTAAGGTTCTTTTTCATAACTTCTTTTCTCTGTATTATGGTGTGGGTCGTTGTTAGAGAATAGTATTTCACAATATTGTTTCCACACCTCTGCGATACCGTCTGGGTTTGTTATGGTATTTCCACTATTATCTTTGATTATATGTGTCTGTGGTTTGAATTCTTTCGCTAGATATTTGACTTTTGAGAAAAGTTCTCTAGATTCTTGGCGGTCAGCATGTTCCTCTAGTTGTTCACATATGGTTTTTATATAATTATTTTTGTCCCTTCTGCACAAGTGTTTTAAAGTTGTATTTATGGTGCTTATCTCTATTTCCTTTTGTATTGAATTTGACGTCTCGTCTCGTTTCTAAGTTTTCGTCTTTCTTCAACAAGGTTGAGAGTTTCTTCAGTCATCCAATGTTTTTTCCTATCTATTTTTTCTTTGGGATATGTATTGTTGATGGCTTCGGTGATCAACTTCTTTGTATATTCCCACGTTTTGCCAGGGTCTCCGGTAGTCGCTGGTAGGCAGCTTTTGCTAGTGCCTCTCTAAACTTTTCCGGGTGTTGTAGCGATTACGCTATTAATTAAATAAATTCAACTAGAATTCCATTCAATTCAAAGCCCCTAAATAAACCCTTGTGTGACGCTAGTGGTCAGCGTAGAAATATATACAGTCGTCTACAGCGCAGGCTTGCCCACTGTCGAAAGGAAATCGAATTTCCGATGAAGATCAATGGTTTAGTCAGGTACGCTCGCTCAAAAGTAAACATGCAAACGTAAAATCTTCAGAGGGACGAATTTCTGGAATAAATGAAATAAATGAATACCATCGGAAAAATTACATACAATCAACTATTTCAAAAAAAAAACAAAGTTTCAATAAATGTTCGGAGTAACCAAAGTGACAAAGCAAGTAAATATCCAATAATTTGTATATGAAGAAATGAGCAATGCTGTTATGGCGTAAGCAATGAAGTTTGCATGTTAGTTCCAGGTAAGCCTGTAGATCATTTATTTTAGATAAAACGGCTCTCTGATATTGTCTTTATGTTATTTTGTGAAGAAACACAGTAAAAATCTTAGTGATATGTTTTCATATCATTTGACCTTCTTTGACCATGTTTTTTTATCTTTATGTCTTCATTTTGTTTTGTAAAGAAGCACGGTAAAAATCTTAGTGATATGCTTTCATATCATTTGACCTTCGTTGAACATGTTTTTGCAATAGAATAATATAGGAGTTTTTGTCTGTTTTTATAATTAACATAAAAGTAATTAGTACCTTCGAGAATATTCGAACCAACACGCAGCTGCAACAAATTGACAGCGTCTGTCACAAGCTGACAGGATGCCTGGGCGATGTTTATTTGTTTGGTTAAAAAAAGAAGATACAGGGTTGATCCGATGTTAAAATGTGTACTGTTGCAATTTGATTGAGACTTTGATGTTTTATTGAAGGTTATCTTGTTTTGTAGAGTTCGTCCCTATATCCAGAACCAGTTTTTTTTTGTAAACACAGAAACATACCAATATCTACTACCATTACCTCTACTTGATACAGGAGCTCTTCCACACAGCGACAGCTTTACACTGGACTTTATAGGAGCCACGAGGACCTCACCCATCCTATTGGACTTGATTTGGATCAGTGATTGTAAAAGCTAAGCTAATTTTTATCTATATTATTTGCATTTCATAGTACTATTTACCTTTTGTTTACATTTACTTTTGTGAACTTCTTGTGTGCACACAATCAAGCAACTTAAGTATAGAGTTTTGAATAAATGGGGGGGGGGGTTGGTTTTTGTTTTTATTAATAATAGTAGGGTATAAAATACATGTGTTAAAATAAACTAGATAATGGTATAAATAATAAGTAATTCAATCAGTTTTAAAATTAAATAAGGGAAGGGGTAATAATAATAATTAAATATAATATATTATAGAGAGGTTTTTAATACTATTTGAGTGAGCATCATTTGATTTGCGTAGAGTATATTACCTGACTCGTTGTTTTGTTGAAAATGTTAGAATTCTCCCAGTGTCTGTGTTAAGTGTCATACTTACACATAGCCTGGTATTTGAGTGCTCTGGACACTTGTCAGTACAATTAGTTTCTTTAATATATTACTAACCTTAGGTTAAGACTTTAGCTATTCACACGGACTTTGACTGTTTACTAATATATAACTTTTCCTTGGCCAGTAGTAGTGGTTCTTTTAATTATAGTGGCTGTTAGGTCCTCTCTCACTGTTATACCACCCACTACTACTGTTATTTATATGTTATGTAGATGTATAATATAAGATATTTATACATAATGTTCAATCATTAATTGTTGATAAATATATTGATTGTTACTATTTTGATTTTTATTTCAGTTTCTACTATACAGTATATATGTTAGAGCAATACAAGTTAAATATTGATTTGTTTTTGTATTCAGGTCAGTGTATCAAGTGTTATTTCTTCCCTGTCGTTTGTTACTTAAAACAAAAAAATCTCAACCGTTTGGTTGAGTTGGCGCCCATTTCCTTCTCTCTTTATCGTCCCTCTTATCTCAATCGATCTCCAGCATTCTTATCTAGTTGCCTTCAATTTTTGTATTACCCTGTCTCATTTTTTTTTCCTCGTCTTCATCATTTCATTATCTCATCTCTCTATTTGTATATCTCAAAGCCAATATTCAGTGTATTGAAGCTAGCCCGAACACTCACTTGAGATATAGTGTCTCTTTGCCTATTTGATTTGCTCGTCTGAGCTAAGCCATTCTTCATTTGTCTCTTAAATCTCTGTTCTTCCAGATTTTCCCCTATTTTGTCAGTTCTTCCTCTTCCAAACCTCAATACCCAGAGTTTTGGGTTACAGTGTTTTGGAACCAATTTTTGTCTTTTGTTTGCAATTGTTTTACTTTGCAACTTAATGCGAAATTCTGCTTGTAGCACTTTATGGTCCAAACCACAGTCTGCAGCTGGTTTTGTCTTCACATTGGTTACAGAGCTCCTCCATCGTTTAGTGATAAGAATATAATCTATTTGGTTCTTGTATCGTCCTCCAGGCGAAGACCATGTTGATAATCTTCGCGGATGATGTTTAAACATTGTGTTTACTATACTGAGATCCATATCGATGGCAAATTGAAGGAGCCGTTCACCTCTGTCATTTCGCTTGCCTAAGCCATGCTCACCTATCGTTCCTTTCAAATGTTCGTCTACTTTCGTTCTTCCTATTTTTGCGTTCCAATCTCCTATTATCATCATTGGTTCTTTCTTAGGTATATTAGAGATGGTTTCATGTATCAGATGGTATGTTTTTTTCTACTATATCTTCTGTCGCTTCGGATGTTGGCATATATACCTGTATAATGTGCATTTTGACTGGTTTAGCGTTTAGGGTTATTTTTATTATACGATCGTTTATTGGAAGGTGTTCATGTACATATTTTGCCCAACGTTTTTGAATTAATATTGCTACGCCTTTTTGTCCTGATTTGTTAGCTCCTGACATGAAAACTTTATAGTGAGTGGCTTCCCAATGCCCTTGGCCTTCCCAGTGTGTCTCAGATATCCCGCAGATATCTACTCCTTGATCAGTTCATTTTCTAATATATACAATTTACCTGGCTCTAGCAGCCCCCTAACATTCCATGTTGCGATGCGGTGTTTTTTACGTAATGCTAAGTTTGATCTTCCAGTATCCCATTTCGCAGATATTGCCTGGTCGTCCACAATCATCTGCCCGGTCGCCCACTTCCCACCATTCGACCCGGAATCGATACGGCGCCGGTTGCTAGACGGATTGCAAAGCACAGAATTTCCTTGCCTAGTCGTCATTTCATAACGCTCTCTGGGAAGATAATCAGGTGGTTTCCCGTTGCCTGCCTGATCGCAGTATCACAGCCGGTTGAACTAAGATGTAGTTGCCGCCTGTGAGTATTTTACACCAGACCTGTATGAATCACACAGCCCCAGTGCAATAATGACGTAGCTGCTGCCCTATGTCATGCCCTCAGTTGATCCGCGGGTACTTTTTCGGTTTAATCTTATTCGTACCTGACCTGCATATCTACAGGAACCTTCCCTATCAGCCATTGGGACGCGCCGTGTCGGGGTTGAGGATATCCCCCTCCCAGTCCGTCTTCCGTGAAGTACTGAAGAGCCCCTACTCAGTTCAGAGCTCCTCCCCCACGCAAGCTAGGACCGGCACTAGTATTCTAGCTATCTAACTATTATTTGTTTAAAAAATAAAGCTCTAATAATATGTAAATTAAGCAATAATCAGTGACATTTGACAGCTTCATGATGTTGAAATATGTAAGTCAATCTTGTTTTGAAATACACTGCTCAATAAAGTTTAAAGTTTTGTATATTGGTAAAAGTCATATAAAGGTTATAATTTTTTTTATTTATCATTCCTGTAGTAAAGTCTGTATTTCTTTGAGAATATGTTTTCTCAAAATAATAAAAATAAAGTCTAAAGTTTTAATAAACATTTTAACAATATACCTATTTTTATTTCTGTAACCCTTTGGACAATTATTAACCAGATTTCTAATACAACTTAAATTGAGTTTTAGTAAAAAAGGAAAAGAGAAAATGGCATAGGAGCCAAGAATGAAGTTAAAAGTTCCCGATTAGACCCAAAAGAGGAATCTCAGATGAATGTCACTCCAATTGGTATCCGTAAGTAAAGATATGTGTTCAGTAAGTACCCAGTAATGAATCTGCGGATTTTTCAAATGACGTCCAATTTTGTTTAAATGGTAGAAAGGTTCTCTAGTCAGTGTAAGTATCCTTTGTTTACTTGGTAATGGTAGTTAGTTCTACTAAATCCCTCCCATTTCTTAAAATGATTCCACGACCTGCCACCGAACGACCACTGAGCTGTCGTTCGTAAAAGAAGGTTTGAATGTCTGTTCCTTCTTCTGTAGCCCCATTTCGACCTCCAATATTCATGTAGTTAATTTTATCCCTGACCCCATCAGAGCAGACATTTAAAACGCTTAAACTTGCCTGCGGTTGAACCAATTACAAACAAGCATTACACTGCTGTAAATTTGAATCACTCCTCTTGGTTTAAAAACAAACCATAGTATGTAATTAAGAGGGTTTCTTGACCTTGTGATCGAACTAGTGTGCTCTGTTTTAATGACATCGTTTTAGTTCAACTTTCTACAATTTACAGTCAGGTCAGTTAGAGAAAGTGTGTTTTATACTAAAGATAATTTAAAACTAGCAATGGAAGAAGTTAATAGTGGAAAAATGTCCGCCCATGCAGCGAGTTAAGATGACACTTAAGCTACGACACAAGCCATCACATTAGAGGAATAAGGGGTAAAAAAAGCAACACGCAGGGCCGAAGTATGGCTATTCTATTGGAGATGGAAATTCAATTAGTAGAGTGCCTCATAACCATAAAAAAGTGGGTTTGGGTTTAAGTCGGGTGGAAGTCAAGGATTGCAGTTAATTATGTCGCACGCAATAAACTTAAAAATGGTGTGCCCGGCGAAGATAGGTTCCCAGGATATACAAAGTGGCATGTTTATCTATTAAAAAACCCCATTCGGTTGAATTTTCCCGCAAAGAGTGTATCGACCCGTTTATTATTGGCGAATATTTTCAGTTATTAGAGAAGACTCTAAACGACTTAGATTTAAAAGATAAAGCCCAATTTGTTTGGAACTTGGATGAATCAGGATTTTGTCTTGACCCTTCTAAGGTAAAAGTTGTAGGAAAGAAGGGAACTGCTTTTTCCAGAACGACAGCAGGAGGTGAAAGAGATAATATAACCGTTCTAACGGCCGCGAATGCATCAGGACATAAGGCGTCCTCATTAATAATTTTTAAAGTTCAATTTTTTTTTGGATGGATGGGTTGCATCTGAGGGACAAGATTTTCCAGTAACTACATATGCCACCACAGCCAACGGATGGATGCAATCTGAAATATTTTTGAACTGTTACAGAACAGAATTGAATGTTACAGAATGTTGTTGAACAGAATTCTCATAGTGAATGTTAAAATGCTACTATTAAAAGCATTACAGATACTATAAACTTGCTTTCTACTTCAAATAAAACAAATCGTCGTTGCGCGAGCAAAATCTGCTATGTACATTTTTGGTGAAATTGAGGTATGAGCACAGAAATTCTCAAAATTTAATTCTTAACACATTAATATAATCTGCTATAGGCTATGAATAGAATTAACCAAGTTATAAACATTTGGTTAAAATCTGCTATGTGTTCAGGTGAGGTAAAATCTGCTATGTGCTAAAATTGCATATAACCGAAATTGCTCTTTGTAAAAGTTGAGCGACTACGTGCACTTAACAGATTTTAACTTTATTAAATTCTTCGCTGTAACTATATTTTAGGTACTTTTATATTAAAAATACATTCTTTTGTGTTAATTTCATTATGAATTTGACTGAGTATGTACTTTTTACACACAATTCAGTATTATAAGGGCGATTTATAAACTTTTCGCTGCCGTTCGTCGTTGCCTTTCCCGTTCGCAGTTGGCGTTGGATTGGAATAGTCCATTTATAAACTCTAGCGGCCGTCGCTACCACGCAACACAACTTTTGTATTCTCTTATCTGTTCTATGGTGCATTGGGTGCAGTTTATAATAAACTATTTCGACTTATAAATCAAGGTTTGTATTAATTTTTTAATTCCTCTGCTAATAAAATCATTTCAAAATTTTATTTTCTCTTTTGAGGTTAGGTACATCATGAACTCATATTATAGCATTGTTATACATGTTTTTTTTAGGCAGCCACAAAAGAGTATGCACTTATTTTTTGACGCAGTCGTTTCAGATATTATTTGTTCACACATAATATACAGTCGCCGCCTCTCAATCATATACACATGTCAAATTTCTCGCATGAGGATATGACCTTTCTTCTCTTTACTTACGGTGCAAATTCTGCAATGAATAATTGAATAATTCCGTTAGTTACTTAGTTGTGAAATGTCTCTGATACATTATTTTTCTCACAGTTACTCAATTATTAGGCTCCGAACTAAATTATTTCATAATTAAATTATATTATAAAATTATGCATAAAATTTATTATGACGATTGTTTCAGGACAATGGCTCATAGAAGCAATGGTAAAAGGCGTTTTTTAACCTTTGCTGAAATGGAACAAATTTTGAATGAAAGTACTACCGACAACGAAGATTTTAGCTCGAATGATGACTATAATGATCCAAATTGGACGCCAATCATAACCACTTCTGCCCAAGTACACTCGCGTCCAAATTCTGCTTCTATATACATGGGGGAAACAACTTCGGTCAATCAGCCCCCAGACACACCAGCTGTCGACAAGCCTGAGAATACAACTGCGGTCTATCAGCCCCAGGACACGACTGCTGTCAATCAACCTAAACACACGCTTACGGTAAACCAATCCCTGGACACCGCTGTGGTCGAACAGCCCCAGGACACACCTACCGTCGACCAACCCCAGGACATAGCTGCGGTCGACCAAACTGAGGAATACATTACTAGGTTATCCAGGAAAAGAGCACCAGCTTATAAGAGACGGACAGCTAAAAAGAATCGATTGATGGGAAAAACATACATTGGCTTCGAGAAAAATGAAGAAGGAAAGATAACTCAGGCAGTAGAAAGACAGGAGAGAGGTGTAATGCCAAGGTGTAAACATGACGATGTCCAACAGAAAACAAAAAGAACTCATTTATGTGCCCAAATAACAGACGACGAAAGAAAACAGATTAACATTCTGTTTTGGAATTTAACAAGTTGGGAGGCAAAAAGAGTTTTCGTACAAAGTAATGTTGACATACACTCTCCGAAACAAAGAAAAAGAGGTAATCAAAACAATGTTGAACCGAAGAAAGCCTGTTCACGTGATTAACATTTAAAATCACCTTCGTCAGGCAATCGAATCTTTGTGTGTCCAACGTTTTCTCTAAACACACTTAATCTTGGTCGTGATACATTTTTACGATGGACGGCACCAGCAAACACTACAGGCACAAACGATGTAACAGAGCCAGCTGTAGAAGAAGAAAGTGATCCTGTATCAAAATCAGAAATTAATCGTAAAAATGTTGAAAGATGAATTGAACTCTTACCGAAAGTTCCAAGTCATTATTGCAGGAGTCAGACAGAATATCAGTATGTTGAAAGTAATTTTAAATCATACAATAATATGCACAAAATCTACAAACACTGGTGTGTAGAAAATAATATTGATTCAGTGTCACGTAAGATTATGTGCCAGATATTAAAAAAAAAAAAAGAAAATCTCCATACATCATCCTCGCAAAGACCGATGCGACAAGTGTGTTGAGTTTGAAACTGGAAATGTAAGTAAGTCCGAGTATGACCTTCACATTGTAATGAAGAATGAAGCACGTGAAGCAAAGGCAGCTGCAAAAGAGTCTGCTTCAGAAACAAGATGGATGCTTCGATGGATTTGCAGTGTGTTCTATTGAGTCCAAAACTGCTCGCATCTCTTGCTTACTATAGACATAAACTTCAGTTGCATAATTTTACATTATATAACCTGAAATCAAGAGATGTATTCATGTACGTATGGCACGAAGCCGATGGCCAGGTATCATCAAATGAATTTACGTCATGTATTGTGGACTTCATTCGTAACTGTCCGCGTAGTTATACAGAGTTCGTTTTGGTATCCGATGGTTGCAATTATCAGAACCGAAACAAAGTTTTGTGCAGTGCTCTAAGTGATCTGGCCAAAGAATTGAAAGTCACAAGTGAGCAGATCATACTTGAATCCGGTCATACTATGATGGAAGTAGAATCCGTTTACTCGACACTGGAATCTGTGTTCATAGCTCCAATATGGACGCCATCTCACTATGTAACACTAATGAAATCAGCACGACCGCGTCAGCCTTATGTTGTGAATCAAGTACATTACGAGTTTTTTTTAAACTATGAAAGTGTCCCATCAAATTTCAACAGCATAAGACCGGGGAAGTCGGTAGGAGATCCACGAGTTGTCGACATACGAGCACTCAAATACACTCCTGATGGGTGTGTATACTACAAACTTCGACATCCTAAGGACTATGCTTTACTGCCACAAAGACGCCCTAACACACTCTTCAACCCTATACCCAGGCTTTATGATAGTCCACGACCTATTGACAAGCAAAAATATGATAATTTGCAAGATCTCAAAAGATTTATAGACCGGAAAAGTCATGCATTCTATGACAGTTTGACACACAAATAAGTTCAAACTAAACTACAAAATGTTTCAGTAAATTTAATGTTTCGTTTGGAAGTTTCTAATTTTTGTTTCTGTTTTTTAATTCTCAATAAACATAGTTGATATTCATTTGTTTTATTTTTAAATCAATAATAAAAGAAAAAAATTATTTGAACATGTTAGGCAAAATCTGCTATTTACTAAAATCTCCCAAGTAAAATCTGCTATATAATTTTTTTTTCACAAAAACAAAAATAACTCTTAGTGCCTATTTCAGACTTAGTAAAATACGTTTTTACATTAACCATATGATTATTTTACACATATCTTCCATAAACAACTATCCTACACAACGTACCATTTTCAAACAAAACAGTTTTATGTCTCCCCTGTAAAATTTAGTTTTCTACACATAACAGATTTTGCTCCCGCAACGACGAAATATTCAATAAAGTAAGAAATTTAATTTATTAACTCAATTTAGTTCCAATGATACTGGTCCGTTTTTGATATTCGTTCAACACATACAGTTCACCAGTCATCTGACGGATCTCGCACTGAACGTGCACTTACTATCTACCGTTTGTGACGTGAACAAGTCGGTACAGTATGTGAAACATTTTTTGTACGAACCGCAAAGGAGAGTCAATTCCAAATTTGCTAATCTGTGTTGTGTACCTATATTAAACATGGAGTTTAAATCGAATTTGAAGGAAAATGTTTTACATAATCAGACACGGGAAGTGATAGCAAATGTGGTTCATTAAATGAGAAAGGAAGCGAAAAAAATGAACTGTATAGAGATTTGAAAAAAGTGCAGGAGCGTGTGGTATTGGCAACAGGTGTTAGTTTAAGTAGCGTTCAAAAAATTTCTCGAGAAATGCAATTAATTAAAGACGGCAAATGTTCCCCATTTGTAACACAAAACAAAAAGAGAAAAAAGCGCTTCAAAACCGTGCTTGGACGATTTTGATATAGGGCGTCTTCGACGTTATATAATGGATTTTTATATAACACAAGGGCCAACTGTGAGACGCATACACAGAAAATGTGCAGAAGAGTACAACTACTCAGGTTCGATAGAAAGCCTACGAAAAGTTATTAGAAAGATGGGGTTTCGTTGGCGAAAAACCAGTTGAGTGTTAAAAGTTGGTGTGAACACAAGTTGATTTGCGCTCTGGTGGAAAAAGTTGTTTTAGTACGGAAGTAAACATTGGTTTTTGGTGAAATTTTCACAAAGTGTGTGGTGAATTCAACATTTCAACTGTAAGTCATCTTTTTGTTAATTTGATGCACGTAAGAGAGGAGATTTGCAATAATATTATACAGAACAATATTTTTTTAAGTTACAAATTCAACAAACATTGAATATAACAAAAACGTGTATAATTAAACATTAATGAATATTTAATTACTGAAAGCCATAAATAAATTAGCAAACAGAAGTACGGCCAAATATTATGCGACGTTGCCGGCGTGTGCAAAATATCTGAGACCTTACCAAAACGTAATTAAAAATAAGAAGATAATAATAATAATAATTACTATTAGACACAGGTTACATTTTCCTATTTTTTGTGTATATTATAAGCTTTAAGTGAACTAAAAATATATTTTTCTCTCATTATATTGATAAATATTTTCAGTCTAGAAAACAAACAACAAGACAAATAGATGAACAACGAAGAAAATAAAAAAGAAGGAAAAAGACACAAACCGGAGCACGACAGCTCGATTGAAGAAGACAAAGAAGAGCAACATAAAAGCAAAAAAGCTCCAGACACGCGCATAAAAAAAGTAAGTACAATATTAACGGACATGGAGGAGATTAAGATATTGCTGAGCCAGATGAGGCAAGAAATTAAAGAAGATATCCTGGAAAGCAAAACAGAGATTAAAGATGAAATCAAGGATATGAAAAACGAACTGGAAGATATTAAGCAGAAGCTTAAGCAAAACAAAGCAGAAACAGAAAATTTAAAAAGAGAAGTAGAAAAAAAAGAACAAAAATGGGAGAAAGAAAACGAAGAACTCAAAAAAGCGTTAACACTCATGGAGAATAGATTAGAGAAGATCGATAAAGAAAAACACGCAATAAATTAATCATAACAGGAATTCAGGTAGATCTGGAAGATGAAGTTAGACTAAGAGAAAACATACAAAAAATGATGGAAACAGAGCTGCAACTGAAAATAGAAGTTAAAAGTGCGTTTAAGATAGGATACAAGAAATGTATAATAGAAACGAAGAGCTGGGAAGACAAACAGAAAATACTGCAAGAAAAAGGTAAACTCAAATACACAAGAGACTGTAGAGAAATATACATAGATGCAGCGCTGACGTTCAAGGAAGCAAAGATACAAAAAGAAATCAGAGACATAGCAAAACAACAGAGAAGCAAAGGAGCAAAAGTAAAAATCAGATACCAGAAATTAGAAATAAATGACAAAGTGCTAAAATGGAATGCAAGAGAAAATAAACTTATAGAAATTGAAAATGTCCCAAAAAACTAGACAAAAGAGAATGGATGGATGAAAAGGAAACAGACAATGCAAACGAAGAGGTAAATGAGTCACGGTATATTCAAAATAATAAGAAAAATACAAAAAAAAGGAAGAGAATTAAAAAAATGACAAAAAAAATTGGAACATGGAACGTCAGGACACTGCTAGAAGAAGGAAAAATGGAAGAGCTAGCGACACAGTTGAAACAATACAATATAGATATTGCAGGAATTCAAGAAACCAGGTGGGGGGGACATGGAAAAATCGAAAAAGAAAATTATACAGTATGGTATGCTGGAGAAGAAAAACAAGGATATGGAGGAACTGCTTTTATTGTGTTAGGGGAAATGAGGCATAAAGTTATGGAATTTAAACCCATAAGTCAAAGATTATCATACATAAGAGTAAACAGCAAACCGAACAAGTTGTCCATAACAAATGTCTATGCACCCACAGAAAACAGTGATGACTTAATAAAACAACAGTTCTATGAAACACTAGAAGAAAATGCCGAAAAAATCCCGGGAGAAGATATATTAATTATTATAGGCGATTTCAACGCACAAATAGGTAAAGAAAAATGCTTTAGGGAGGTTGCAGGGGAAAACTCATTACATAGCACAACAAACAATAATGGAGAAAGATTATGTAATTTAGCAGCGGCATTAAACATGGACATAAGTAGCACGAGATATAAACACAAAAACATACACAAGATAACATGGATGAGACCAGGCAGTCTGGAGGGGAATCAAATAGACCATGTACTTATTAAAAAGTCACACAAACAGTCGATAAATGACGTGAGATCTCACAGAGGGGCAAACATCGATTCGGACCATATGCTAGTGATTGCAAAATGTAAAATAAAAACAACAAAGAATGAAAGACGAAAAGCACAGGGAAGATGGGACGTAGATAAATTAAAAGATAAAGGAGTAAAAAGAAGATTTGTAAAAGAAGTAAATGTAGAGATGCAGTTCAAGGAGGAACAAGAAATGGAGGAGCAGTGGAAAAAAATCAAACAAGGAATAAACACTGCAGCAGAGAAAGTAGTTGGAAAAATGCAAAAAGAAAGAAGAAACAATTGGTTTGACGAAGAGTGCAAACTAGCAGTGGACGAAAAGAATAAAACAAGATTGAAATGGCTAAGCACAGGTAAAGAAGAGGAACGAGAAAAATACCAAGATCAAAGGAAAAAGACAAAGAAATTGTTTAAATCAAAGAAAAATAAAAAAGTAGACGAAATTATGAACGAGATCGAAACAGAAAATAAGAGACACAATTCAAAACCACTGTACCAATACTTAAAGCTATGTAGTAGAAAACGGACAGCTAATGTAGCCATAGAAGCAGAAACATGGCAGAAGTATTTCGAAGAAATGTATCAAGAAACGGATGTGGAAGAAGAAAGAGAAACAATAATGAACCCGGAACAAGGTGAAGAAGAAGAATTGACCTATACAGAAGTAAAAGATACAATAGGCAAACTGAAAAACGGGAAAACAGCGGGAGACGACGGAATATGTGCAGAACTTATAAAATACGGGGGTGAAGCACTATACAGAAAGATTTATGAACTAATACAGAATATATGGAATAAGGAAACAATGCCCGAAGAATGGAAGAAAGGAATTATTGTGACAATCCCAAAACAAGGAGACCACAGGATATGTAAAAACTACCGAGCAATTAATTTACTGAATGTAACATATAAAGTACTGACTGGTATAATTAGAGACAGACTAACAATATACACAGAACAAAGCATAGGAGACTACCAGTACGGTTTCAGAAAAGGAAGATCCACGATAGATGCTATCCATACACTAAAACAAGCGATAGAGAAAACATACGAGTACGACGGAGAAGCACATATACTTTTTCTAGACTTTAAACAGGCTTTTGACAAACTAAGTAGAAGAAAAATGATCCAAGACTTACAAGAGAGCAAAATACCAAATAAAATTATAAGAATGATAGAAATGACAATGCGAGATTCCCAAGCAACAATAGACACCGGAAGAGAGAGAACAGAAATAATAAAAATTAAAAATGGAGTAAGACAAGGAGATGCGCTCTCAACTGTACTATTTATTCTATCATTAGATAAGATAATAAAAAAGTTGTCAAACGCAGGAACTATAAATAAAAATACAGTACAAATAATTGGATATGCGGACGATATAACCATAGTAGCAACAGATAAAAAGGCATTAAAGAAAACCTTTCAAGAAATAGAAAACGAATCCAAACTAAGAGGACTGGAAATAAATGAAAATAAAACAAAATACATGAATGTAAGTAAAAAAAAGAAGACGCAACTGACAGAAATGACAATAGACGCACACAGCTTCGAAGAGGTTGAAACATTCAAATATTTGGGAGTATTAGTCAACAGAAGAAATGAAAGTGTAGATATGAAAAGAAGAATTCAAGCAGGAAACAAAGCATTCTACAGAAATAAAAAAATTTTCAAAGATAAGAAGATAAGCCGAAATACAAAAATGAAAATCTACAAAACGACCATAAGACCAATAGTGCTATATGCTTTGGAGACATTCACATTAACAGCAAGAGAAGAAGAGCAGCTGAAAGTTTTTGAGAGAAAAATTATGAGAAGAATTCTGGGACCAAAGAGGGAAAACGAAGAGGATGCAAGGCAATGGATGAACCACGAAATACAAGAATGGATGGGTCAAGAGAACATAGTAAGAGCAACAAAAGCACAGAGAATTAGATGGTATGGACACATAATGAGAAGAGAGAAGAACAATCCGTTAAGAGTTATAACCGAATGGATACCACCAGGTACAAGAACCAGAGGCAGGCCTAAACTCAGATGGAGACAACAAGTGGAAGAAGACTTAAGAAGTATGGAAATTAGAAATATAGGAAGCAAAATCAGAGAGAGAGAAGAATGGAGAAAGGTAGTGGAAACAGCGAAGTCACACCAGCAATTGTAAAACCAAAGTCAGAATGGGATGATCCCCCACAAAAAGGATCTTCAAGTGAAAACAGCTTCAGCTTCCTCGGGAGCGTACAGCTTGTATATATATATATATATATATATATATATATATATATATATATATATATATATATATATATATATGGCACGAAGCCGATGGCCAGGTATCATCAAATGAATTTACGTCATGTATTGTGGACTTCATTCGTAACTGTCCGCGTAGTTATACAGAGTTCGTTTTGGTATCCGATGGTTGCAATTATCAGAACCGAAACAAAGTTTTGTGCAGTGCTCTAAGTGATCTGGCCAAAGAATTGAAAGTCACAAGTGAGCAGATCATACTTGAATCCGGTCATACTATGATGGAAGTAGAATCCGTTTACTCGACACTGGAATCTGTGTTCATAGCTCCAATATGGACGCCATCTCACTATGTAACACTAATGAAATCAGCACGACCGCGTCAGCCTTATGTTGTGAATCAAGTACATTACGAGTTTTTTTTTAACTATGAAAGTGTCCCATCAAATTTCAACAGCATAAGACCGGGGAAGTCGTTAGGAGATCCACGAGTTGTCGACATACGAGCACTCAAATACACTCCTGATGGGTGTGTATACTACAAACTTCGACATCCTAAGGACTATGCTTTACTGCCACAAAGACGCCCTAACACACTCTTCAACCCTATACCCAGGCTTTATGATAGTCCACGACCTATTGACAAGCAAAAATATGATAATTTGCAAGATCTCAAAAGATTTATAGACCGGAAAAGTCATGCATTCTATGACAGTTTGACACACAAATAAGTTCAAACTAAACTACAAAATGTTTCAGTAAATTTAATGTTTCGTTTGGAAGTTTCTAATTTTTGTTTCTGTTTTTTAATTCTCAATAAACATAGTTGATATTCATTTGTTTTATTTTTAAATCAATAATAAAAGAAAAAAATTATTTGAACATGTTAGGCAAAATCTGCTATTTACTAAAATCTCCCAAGTAAAATCTGCTATATAATTTTTTTTTCACAAAAACAAAAATAACTCTTAGTGCCTATTTCAGTTTTATGTCTCCCCTGTAAAATTTAGTTTTCTACACATAACAGATTTTGCTCCCGCAACGACGAAATATTCAATAAAGTAAGAAATTTAATTCATTAACTCAATTTAGTTCCAATGATACTGGTCCGTTTTTGATATTCGTTCAACACATACAGTTCACCAAACAGTCATCTGACGGATCTCGCACTGAACGTGCACTTACTATCTACCGTTTGTGACGAACAAGTCGGTACAGTATGTGAAACATTTTTTGTACGAACCGCAAAGGAGAGTCAATTCCAAATTTGCTAATCTGTGTTGTGTACCTATATTAAACATGGAGTTTAAATCGAATTTGAAGGAAAATGTTTTACATAATCAGACACGGGAAGTGATAGCAAATGTGGTTCATTAAATGAGAAAGGAAGTGAAAAAAATGAACTGTATAGAGATTTGAAAAAAGTGCAGGAGCGTGTGGTATTGGCAACAGGTGTTAGTTTAAGTAGCGTTCAAAAAATTTCTCGAGAAATGCAATTAATTAAAGACGGCAAATGTTCCCCATTTGTAACACAAAACAAAAAGAGAAAAAAGCGCTTCAAAACCGTGCTTGGACGATTTTGATATAGGGCGTCTTCGACGTTATATAATGGATTTTTATATAACACAAGGGCCAACTGTGAGACGCATACACAGAAAATGTGCAGAAGAGTACAACTACTCAGGTTCGATAGAAAGCCTACGAAAAGTTATTAGAAAGATGGTATTTCGTTGGCGAAAAACCAGAACTAATAGGAAATAGTTAATAGAAAATCCAAATTTTCATCATCTTAAACTGAATTTCTTACGTAGTTTGAAACGTTACAGGAACGTAAATCGCCCAATTATATACATGGATGAAACATACGTACATTCGTGTCATACCTACCAAAAGAGCTGATCTGATCTGAGTTCAAACAAGGGCCTACAAAAGCCAGTATCTAAAGGACAAATGCTTGTGATAGTGAATGCTGTAGGTGAAATTGGTTTTGTTAAAAACGCTTATCTGTGCTACAAACTTACTATAAAAACAGGAGATTATCATGAAGCAATGAACTGCGACAAATGCAAAAAGTGACTTCAGGATAAGCTGATAAGTTACCCCCGTATCATCAGGATTTGAATCCTATAGATTTAGTACGGACTTCTATGAAGCAATGTGTCGCTGAAAAAAAATGTCAGTTTTCATTTAAATTAGTGGAAAGTTTGTGTGATGATGTTTTTAATTCGTTTTCAGTCGAACAATTTAAAAAAGAGGTGTGAACATGTTAAAAAATAGAACAAAGTTATATGACACAGAAGCCAGCTTTTAACATCGTGGTGGATGAAATAATCATAAATGTAGGTGTCAGTGATTCTGAAAATGACAAGATTCTGAGTCAGATGATTCAGAAATATGACCCGAGACACTCATGTTGCATTTCTTCAAAAACTGTTAGGTATAATAAACTTTTATTAATTTTTAGAAATAATTTTATTCTTATTTAGTTCTCCGCGGACGATTGTAGCAGTCGAAACGAAAGAATTTTCAATTTCCCGCCTTAATTATTTATAGAGCCCCCACACGGCCATTAATAATCACATTACAAAATATTTTGCATTCTTATTTTTAATATTTTATATATGGCTTAATTATATAATCCTAAATATCTCATTTTTTACCATTCCATTTTCGTTTTTTTAAATACAAAGTTCTCTGTAAATTGACCTGTTTTCATAGCTCACACTTTTTTCATACTTTGGGTAAATAATCAGAGATAAAGGCCGCTTTTATCAAAAGGTACTAGTGCCTTACAAAGACACCATATGCTTCACCGGAACGGAACATCTAATTTCTATTAGTATTGCATTAGACGATTTTATTACTACTTTATTACCCTACTGCTTACGCCCTGTTTCTCCGAAACCTTTTGGTCAATATAATGGTAATATAAGACCACAAATATACTGAAGAAAAGTAATGACAGTAATAATGATCGTGTACGGGACCTATTAGGACCTGCCTATATTTTAATTCTCACCAGCGCGTACAGTCTATCATTTTCCTTCCGACTGCGTTCTCGCTTCATTGTTCGCGCAGGCAGTGGGAATTTCACAATTTCAGCTATTTTTGGCGAACTGTAGATAAGAATATCGGTCGGTTACATCCAATGAAACTAAGAGAAAAACTACTTTCGCTATCTAATTATGAAAAAAATATTGAAATCATTAGTGTAGGTATAAATCATATTAACATCCAAGTCTATTCAGGTTCTGTTGCGAATAAATTAGTAGATGAAGATTTTTTTGGGAAAAATAACCTAGTAGCATATATTCCAAATTATTTAACGGAAAAGAAAGTCTCATGGAGTGGATACTACTCTGAGAGTGCACTGCTTAGTACTATTAAATCTAATATTCCCATAAAAAAAGTTCATAGAATAACTAGACTAGTTAAAAATTACGGGTATTTATTATTACGGACAAATGGTTATTATTAGTTTTGAGATAAATTAATTCCCCCGTATATTTACATCAACAAAGTTAGGTGCTCAGTTGAAATATAGGTTAGTCCGGTTATGCAATGTTTCAATTGTCTTCGATATGGTCAGTAGACGACTCAATGCAAGTCAAAAAATATGTAAAAAGCGCGGCCATGAAGGAAAAACTGATTACCACGATAAATGTATTATATTTTGCATCTATTGTAAAAATAATAACCACGAGTAAGAAGCTATGGCTAACTTAAATATTTTATTTAGAGAAGCTTAAAAAGCTATTGAACATCCATGTTATACCAGTTTAGTCCAAAAAACAAATTTGCCTGTAACACAGACTCCCTAAATTAAAAACCTCCTTCCCTAAACCCTCTAATTATAGCACTGCTTATAAAAAATAATAATCACATGCATATATCCCGCTATAAATGCGCCCCCAAAAAAGGAAAACTACCGATACAACTCCTAATTTTCCTCATGTTCGTAGAGAATACCAGACCAGTTTCTGTTTGGGATGTGTATTTCAATTTGGAAACCATGAACCCCGTATTGAATTTGATAAATTTATCGGCCAGCTCAGTGCTTCACTCAAAAATTTGATCAAACAAAGTATTCATGACTATTGTAATTCTTCCACAAATGTAGAATCTAATCTTAAAAATTACGAATTTCAATTAGAAAATAAAAAAAAAAACAAAAAACAAAAAACAGAAAAAAAATAAACAACTCAAATTAAAACAAAACTAAAAACACAAAGAGGGCCTAAACGTTGAGGTGTTGAATCGGGTTAAAGCCTTAGCGCTGTGTAAAAATTAACTTATATATTTATTAGTATTTAGTATTAGCATTTAATATTTTTCTCTAATTCCCTATTTGTAAATTAATTTAAGTTTGTTAGGGCCCTGAATGAAGAGTATAACTGCAGGTCAATTTAATGTTTCCACTTTCTTTTTTTTTATTGTTTTGCTTTTTATTTATTAGTATCTACCTATGTATGTGCTTGCATAAGTATTATATCGCCTAGTGAGAACAATAGTGGCGAAACACGAAAATCAACGACATCTAAATATGCCCTCTTTTATGTGCTAACATTATCAGCTAACAATTATTTAATTTCCTTATTACTAGAGGTCTTTATTGTATTGTGAATTTGTCAAATTTTTTGATGCATTAACGACGGAAGCACACCAAACTTTATATCAACACTGGCGAATCTGTAATTACGCCGTGCGTGCATGTATTTGAAATATTAGATATCTTAATAGTAGTGCAATGTGCAATAGTGGCGAATGAGCACTTTTGTCTGTGTGGTCGTTTTTGCTTTTTTGTTTTTTTTATAAGACTTCGTATACAGAAACTCAGTTTCAATCGTTCTTAGGTACTTAGAAATAGTAAATCAAGAAAGCGACTATCCACTTTGGCTCAGTATTGTTTAATTCCACACTATCGAGAACCAAAATTAATTTCTAAAAAGAAGTCTTACAAAATAAATCAATTCCTTCTACCCACAATCATTTCTTTAGTAGTTTGAATTACGAAACATACGTGAGTGAAATGATGAATTTAATTTGACTATTCATAGTTCTTTTGCTTACTTTTTATCTTTTATCATGTATTATCGTTTTCTTGTTAACAGACATAATGTTAATAATTATTACTTAAGATCTTATTTTATTTTTCTATTGTACTTTAGTTTTATTTTCCGAATAACTGTTTGGTGTGTACAATAAAATATTTTATCTACTCTATGTGATATTGTGTATAAGTTTTTAGTTTGTGAAAACTGTCATTATAGATAGCAGTGCGTGAAGGGTTTAAAGTGTGCCTGAAGTAACAATGTATTTTAAATGTGATTTACTTTTCCGCACACTTTCAATGGGATTTTTGGCACATTTTTATATAATCAAATATCCTTAACTTTCGCGCTGTCATGGTGATGACAATTTGCCCTGTGATGGATGACCGAAGTTAAGTTTAACGTTTGAGTTAAAGTTAAGAAAACTCTCAGGAATAACGTGCCCATAACTATATAGGTAGAATTCGGTGTGATGGATCAGTCCCAGTTATGAGATAGTTATATCAACGTTATTTTAGAAAGAAGTTTTGAGGACAAAAAGGTTGAATTAACAAAGAGAACCTTATGTAGAAATAGTACAAGTTGGAGTGAGCGCGAGAGATGGATCGGAACATACTGCAGGATGGGTCGATATCGTCGATATAACCGTAAAAAGCAATAAAATCCCTAGCTGGGTGAAAATTCATCCATTTTTATTCTTGTCTCTTGTGTCCTTGTGTGTTGTATCGTTCCTCGAGTCATTGTATTAACGTTGTATTTGTATATTAGTTAGTTCTACTTTTTGTTTTATTGTTTTAATTTTTTATTGCTACGTATTTTTAATTGTTACTTTAGTGTAAGTATTATTGTGTTTTCAATTTATCAATCAAAGGCAAAATGAAAATTAAATTAAATTTTTTTTTAAATAACGCGGGCACATAAATTTGATACACCCTGTATATTGATCTGTAAATATTTATTAGAATTTAGTTTGGATGTAAGTGGATTTCTTTTTTAATGAGCTTTTCGATGAACCATTAAAGACTTTTGCGAATAATTAAAGTGAAAAGAACGATGTATTTAGGTTTAAAATGGAAAAAGATTGTTTATTACGGGAACTATAGAATCCACAGGTAGAGGTAATTATCATTTTCTAGAAAAATGGTTTAAAAGAAAGTTTGGAATTTTAATATCTTTGTTTCACCCCAAGTAAATGTTGTAGAGTTTCCCGAAAGTAATTAGGATGGTCGGAATAATTTTGAAAGAATGACTGTTTGTTTGTCGAATGGAAAAGAGAAATGTTTCTGATTCTTGGCAATTTGGAAGGGGAAAAGTGGTTTGAATGTTGAGTGAATTTGAAAAAGAAGGCAGTATGTTATTGGCATCGCTGAGGAGCAGTTCGACGTTTTCGTGGATAGAGAGTTAGCAAGTACCAGTGGTTGTTTGATAGTGGAGAATAGTGCTGAAAAGTGGAACGAGAGACAGATCAAATTGAGACGAAATACCTCTTTGATTCTGTATTATTGTGAGAAGGAGAGCAGAGAATTTTTGGAGTTCTGTTTGAATCGAGTACTGGTCAAAAGAGCCCTGGCTTGTTGGAGAATTGGTGCTGGTATGCTGATAGTTTTGAAGCTCGAGAACGGAGAGGGCTTTGATGAGTAGCCTTTAACATAGTCAACGAGGGAGAGCTGTTTTGGGTCGTGAGAAGACATCAGAGTGAGTGAAGCAAAAGGTCAGTCAACTTATGTGAAAGATATTTTTATGTTCGGATACTAAAATTTTGAGTAAAAAGCGTAGGAATTAAAATTCCAATATTTCAAAAAGTAAATAGGAAGTATAGCTAATCTTGCGAATACATAATTTGGTTTTGTTTAATTTGTTGTACCAAAGTCATCGGGAACAAACCGATAAATTGTTTTTTTTTTAACTAGAATAAATTTAAGTGGTAAAAATTTCATTCGGACATCTGTGTCCACAGGTTTTAGATTTGATAGATTTTTAGAGTATTGATTTTGATAAATAAAAGACAATTCTGTATGTTTATTTTATATTTTGCTTTATTTCTTTTTCCTATTTTATCCCGATTAGGATCAACTAAGAGATACTGAAACCACGAGAGAAGATAAGTATAACGTAAGATAATTTAGACATTTTTTTAATATTATAAAAAGGCACCCTGAGATTTTTTATTCATTTTTTATGTATGATTTGCGACAATTAAATAATTAATCAAATAAATAATAATTATTATAAAATTAATAAGAAGCAGATCATAACAACATGGCTAGCCAACGTAGGACATTAAAGTATCTCTGGTTGTGAATTTGAAGGGAATAGGAAACGGAAAAGCAGGTGAAGAAAAATTTATTTGCCCGTCGGAAAAAGTTGATATATTTAAAATTTTTGAAATATTTGTTTGACTTATTTTTTTTATCTAGGTACAGTTTTTACATATTTATTTTATTTTTGATTGATTTGAATTTTGAAATATTTAAAAATTTGTGGGATAAATTGATTATATTTGGGGAGAGAACAATTTTCGTCTCGACAGCATACAAGGTATTTTCGAATTTCATATCAGGCGGGGATAAATTTTAACTACATGTCGATAACAACCAGAAGCAAAAGCAAAGAAAACAAAAAACAAGAAGAACATTTCGAACAAGAAGAACATATAGAACAAGAAGACATTTTCGAAACAACAATCATGGCATCAGAAAATCAAGAATTGTCAGGAATAGATAAATTATTACAACTGATGCAACTCCAGTCACAGAGAATGGATACAATGCAAGAAAAGCAGGAAGAAACATCAAAGAAAATGGATGAATCACAACAAAAAATGGATAAAAAAATGGATGAAACACAACAGAAAATGGATAAAATGGATCAAAAAATGGATGACAATCAACAGGAAACAAAACAAGCAATAGAAGAGAACAATAAGAAAATAGAGGAACGCATAAAAAAGTATGAAAAGGAAATAAAAGGATGTTTGATAACAATGAAAAACGAGATAGAAGAACAAGAAATGAGAATGAAGGATCACATGAAAGAACAAGAAATGAAAATTCAAAATAGAATGGAGGAGTTAACAAATTGCCAGAAAAAGGAACTAGAAAATTTGGAAAATAAGTTGGAAAACGCATTACAAGAGGACAGACGAGAAATAGAAAGACAAACGGAGGAAATCAAGAATCAACAAAATTCCGGAGAAAGAAGGGAAACGATTATCCATAGTACAGAGGATGTGAAAATAAGATTTGGCGGGGATGTAAAAAAATTACTCCCAGTAATTTTCATAAACAATTTAAAGAAGAAAATACGATACATCGGTAATTTCGAGACAGCCAAAGAAACGATAAGGAACCATCTTAAAGATGAGGCGAGTTTATGGTTCGATAGCAAAGAAGAAGAATTGGACAACTGGCATAAATTTGAACAAAAGTTCCTGAGTTATTTCTGGGGAAAAATACAACAGCTAGAAATAAACAAGGAATTGCAAAATGGGAGGTACCTTGATAGAATGGCTATTTCAGAGAAAACATATGCACTACAATTATATAATAATGCAAAACATCTACAGTACAATTATTCATCAGAACAGCTAGTAGAACTGATAGCCAGACATTTTGAAGATACCTTAGAAGATCACATAACTCTACAAAACTACAAAGATATCGACAGTTTGTGCCAATTCTTACAAATACGAGAAGCAAAAATGAGAGAAAGAGAAATAAGAAGATCACAAGATAATTATAGACAACGCGAAAATCGAGACTATAGAGATAGAAGACAGAACTTTAGGAGAGATTATACAAGAAGAGAAAACGAAAATAGAGATAACGGAAGAGGAAACTATGAACAAAGAAATCGGCAATGGAACGAAGACAGATATCGAGAAAACCAGAATGGAAATAATACCCGCACAAATCAAGAAGACAGAAATGATAATAGAAGAAATGAACAGGAAAATCGTGGAAACCGATACGGGTCCGACAAAGAGAAAACAGAAGAGCGGTAAACAACACGCAAATATATGAATATGACGATGAGAGACAAAGCGACGGAAGAAGAAGCGAAGAAGAACAGCAAGCGTCTTTTCACGAAAGCGCTCACTAAAAACAAAAGAACAAACAGGAATTTTTTGTCACCCGAAGGAATTTATTAAATTAGCAGGAAATAATGATAAAGGAAGTGGATCTAATTTAAAATTTGTAGATGGTTTTATCAATGAGAAACCGATTAAAATTATGATTGATACTGGTTTAGAAATTACTTTGATTAACAGGAAATTAATAGAAGAGGTTGATTTGACGAATTTGATTTACAAAATTCCCAGGGTAAATTTAGTGGGCGCAAATAAACGGACTTTGGCAACAATAAATGAAGGAATACGAATAAAGGTTCGATTGGGGAAGAAATTTTATGCACTACAATGGGTTATAATGCCAAACATGATTCATGATATGATCGTAGGAGTGGATGAATTGTCAGAAAAACATGTGGTGATAGATTTCAAAAATAACACGATGAAAATCACAGATGAAAAAGAAGAAGAACCGAACATTCTGGAAATGGACAAGGAACATGAGAAACGAAAAAAGGATAATGCAGACAAAAAACAAACGGTGGAAATGAATTTGGCAATGAAGCAAGGACAGAAAAGAAAGAGGAGAAAGCAGCAGAAGATAAGTAAAAACAATGAAGATTGGGATTCCTCGAAAAAAGAGATGAGCCCAGAAGAAGAAAAAGAAGAAAAAAGAGTGACAAAAGAAATTGACGAGTGGGATTCCTCGAAAAAAGAGATGAGCCCAGAAGAAGAAAAAGAAGAAAGAAGATTGACAAAAGAAAATGAAGCTTGGGATTCCTCAAAAGAAGAGATGAGCCCAGAAAAAGAAAAGGAAGAAAAAAGATTGACACAGGAAAATGAAGCTTGGGATTCCTCAAAAGATGAGATGAGCCCAGAAGAAGAAGAGATCAGAATAGAAAAAGAAGGCGGAAAAGATACAATTGAGACTGCGGTATTTAAAGAGGAAGTATGTAAAATGGAGAAGACAGAATACACAATAAACATGTGTAGAGAATCGGAGGAAAAAGAAAATGGATATGTGGAGAAGAAAGGGAGAAGGAACTGCGTGTAATATTGAGGGAATGTGAAAATTTAATAAATGAAGAAAACAGAGTAGCCAAAAAGTATGAAAATTCATTTGAGACTAAAGACTTAGAAAATTTTCGATCGAAAACTTACCCTATCCCATCTAAGTACAGACACTGGGAAAAAGAAAGCAATTGTTTTTCAGGTGGGACTCAATATTTTGACACAATAGAAAAGTGTTGTTGTCGAGAGAAAATCATATTTTTGTTGCACTTATTAATACGGATTTTATCTCAAAACAAGGCGGGGATGTTATTGTGTTTTCAATTTATCAATCAAAGGCAAAATGAAAATTAAATTAAATTTTTTTTTTAAATAACGCGGGCACATAAATTTGATACACCCTGTATATTGATCTGTAAATATTTATTAGAATTTAGTTTGGATGTAAGTGGATTTCTTTTTTAATGAGCTTTTCGATGAACCATTAAAGACTTTTGTGAATAATTAAAGTGAAAAGAACGATGTATTTAGGTTTAAAATGGAAAAAGATTGTTTATTACGGGAACTATAGAATCCACAGGTAGAGGTAATTATCATTTTCTAGAAAAATGGTTTAAAAGAAAATTTGGAATTTTAATATCTTTGTTTCACCCCAAGTAAATGTTGTAGAGTTTCCCGAAAGTAATTAGGATGGTCGGAATAATTTTGAAAGAATGACTGTTTGTTTGTCGAATGGAAAAGAGAAATGTTTCTGATTCTTGGCAATTTGGAAGGGGAAAAGTGGTTTGAATGTTGAGTGAATTTGAAAAAGAAGGCAGTATGTTATTGGCATCGCTGAGGAGCAGTTCGACGTTTTCGTGGATAGATAGTTAGCAAGTACCAGTGGTTGTTTGATAGTGGAGAATAGTGCTGAAAAGTGGAACGAGAGACAGATCAAATTGAGACGAAATACCTCTTTGATTCTGTATTATTGTGAGAAGGAGAGCAGAGAATTTTTGGAGTTCTGTTTGAATCGAGTACTGGTCAAAAGAGCCCTGGCTTGTTGGAGAATTGGTGCTGGTATGCTGATAGTTTTGAAGCTGGAGAACGGAGAGGGCTTTGATGAGTAGCCTTTAACATAGTCAACGAGGGAGAGCTGTTTTGGGTCATGAGAAGACATCAGAGTGAGTGAAGCAAAAGGTCAGTCAACTTATGTGAAAGATATTTTTATGTTCGGAAATTAAAATTTTGAGTAAAAAGCGTAGGAATTAAAATTCCAATATTTCAAAAAGTAAATAGGAAGTATAGCTAATCTTGCGAATACATAATTTGGTTTTGTTTAATTTGTTGTACCAAAGTAATCGGGAACAAACCGATAAATGGTTTTTTTAACTAGAATAAATTTAAGTGGTAAAAATTTCATTCGGACATCTGTGTCCACAGGTTTTAGATTTGATAGATTTTTAGAGTATTGATTTTGATAAATAAAAGACAATTCTGTATGTTTATTTTATATTTTGCTTTAGTTCTTTTTCCTATTTTATCCCGATTAGGATCAACTAAGAGATACTGAAACCACGAGAGAAGATAAGTATAACGTAAGATAATTTAGACATTTTTTTAATATTATAAAAAGGCACCCTGAGATTTTTTATTCATTTTTTATGTATGATTTGCGACAATTAAATAATTAATCAAATAAATAATAATTAATATAAAATTAATAAGAAGCAGATCATAACAGTATATAGTTTAATAATTGTTAAGTAATTAGTTTAACTGTTAGTTTAGTGTAGTAGTGTTTTTAGTTGATTTAATTATAGTTGTAGCTTTTTGATACTTTTTTAAAATTATTTACGGGGATAGTAGGTATCTAGTTTTCAGTTAGTAGGTAGTGTTTTTATTCCTTATTTAAGTGTAGTTTTTGATATTTATCTTATCTATTTACTCTATTATACCTAGGTAAGTGTTTATTATAGTTGCTATAAATTTTCGGTGTAGGTGTAATTTTTTATTTGATTGGGGGGATAAGTGTCTAGTTTTTAGTTACTTAGTAGTTTTGTATTTTAGTTGCAATAATTTTAGGTGTAGTTTTTTCATAATCATTTACGGGGATAAGTGTCTAGTTTTTGTTAGTAGTATTTTGTATTTTAGTAGTAAGTAATAGCGTTGTAATAGTATATTTGTAGTAATAGTACCTACCTTAATAAACATGGCTCAACGGTCAAAAAGACACAAAGAGGTCAATATGAAAACCTCATCAATTTTCTTGAAATTAATCCAGTCCTGGTCACAGGCAAAACGAGGCCCAGTGATCCTAACAAGATTAGTAACCTCTGGCAAGCATTTGCGAATGCTGAAAATGCGAGAGGAAATGGGCCTCCTCCAAAGACTGCTGATCAATGGAAAAAGGTACAGAACAGTGATTATTTTGTTATCCCCCTATAATAAGCATCATTTTTAGATCTTTAATGACTGGAAGGTTAATACGAAAAAGAAAATCAGAGAGATACAGGTTGAGTTGAACCGAACTGGGGGAGGAGTTGCTGTAAAAAAAGAACTCACTGACTTAGAAGAACGACTGCTGCAGCTAATATCTAGTATCCATTTAGGGGATTTAGGGGTTCAACTAGTCAAGGAGTTTGTAACCAGAACGAAGAAGAATTTCTGTTGGAGTGAATGCACAGAGAGTGATAAACTCCAACAGAAGTAGGAAGAAGAAGATCTACTTTATGTAGCCAAAGGAACAACAATGTGGCTTCTGCGTTGAAGAAGCTGAAGTCTCAAATACTACTTTGCAGTAGTACTTGTATGGAAAGATGCTAAGACGAAGAGTATAGAATTGATATAGGACTGAAGATGAAAATTATGAATAGATGGATGTAACTTGAATAGCTAGCTCAATATGCAAGAGAATGGCCACTTGACACTCAAGGAAGGATTCGGCCAATTTGCACGGCTATTTCTGGCTGGACAATAAATTAAAGGAAATGTCAATGATGGCTAGAAAAGAAAATATTAAGACAATGTTCACAAAGTAGATAGGGTAAATATAATAATATAATGAAAATAGAATAAATTTTTGGGCGCCAGAAGAAGGATAACTGGGTTAACCCTCTTCCAGGTATTGTACGCTGCTATAGAGTATATTAAATTTGTAATAAAAGTATATTAAATGTACAAATATAAAGGAGTAATATGAGAAAAAAAAAATATGCACAATAAATATAAATTTATTAAATTTAACTACTAGATGTTCACAATCTCCGAGTTAAGACAAGTAACTAGTCTGTGACTCTAAAATGACAAAAAAATGATACTAGTGAAAGTCAATTACAAAATTATCACACAAATGTGATCTAAGAATAATCTTAATAAGGTTAGAATATCTAAAGAAGGGTACCTCTAATACAGAAAGTACAACTTACACCTAGGTCAGTAGAACCTTCACCAAATAATAATTGTACGTTTATAATACGTACACCTTAATTAAATCCTACCTGATATCGTAAATAATATATAAATAACTCGATGTGAGTTGGACAGGCACAAGCCTTTATCGAATAAATAAACCTACGGTTGGATACAACAGATCCTTTTCTAACTCGTAGTTTATAATAATAATAGCAAGTGAAACCAGAAACAATTCTGAGGGAATAGAGTCCAGAAGTTTATAGGAATTTAATGAGTTAAAGTTAAAATAAAGTTAATAATTGAAATTTTGAATAATATTTGAAGTTAATTTTGAAAAATCTAATTCAACCTATACTAAAATAATGAAATGAGTTTAAATAATTATATAAAAATGGAAACCAGCATAAAAATAATCAAAATATGAGTACCGACTACTATTGTAGGGGAAAATATCTGAGCTCAGAGATCTTTACCTTAGATATTGCAGAGTATTGGGGAACGCTATTAATTAAATATTATGTTGTTAAGGAAAAAATACCATAAAAATATAAAACAGGAAAATGTGTGTGCAATTGATCTATAAAAATGTACTAATTATCACAAAAACAGTCTGTCTTTACTAAGAGCACAGTAAATGTTCCCAAACAAACCCCTTTTACACAATCTTCGAGTTGATGTAAGGAGCACCCAAGGGTGCTAACTCTCGCTAGCAGCTGTCCTGCTGGAGGTACAGGAGAGGAAGACTGGTAGAAAGCAGCTGAAGGTACTCAAGACTGGTGGAAAGCAGCTGGAGGTACTCAAACGAAAATGTGTGGAAATAATCCAGGCTGGTCGCCTAGTGATTGTTTCTCTCAGTGTGGTCTGGCCTTGGTGTGGTTGTTAGGTGACCTTAAGATTTCATGGTAGGTGCTAAAAAAAACACAGTGTGGTGTTACTACCAATCTACCAATGTCAAAAAAAAGAAGCAAGAGATACGAGGAAGTGTTTTTATTCCTATGGGAATAAGAAGAAATAGGTCATTAAGTCCAAAAACTTGAATGACTAGACAGCTTGACCTTTTATCAAGTTGTTATCAGATGACCTTGGTCAAATAAAACATGTAATTTCCAATTTAAATACAAAATATAATTACTGTGGAACAATATTTTATTATAATATATACACAGGTATATAGTTATATTATACAAGGATGAAATATAGTATGACTAGGCAATGGATACTTATAGGAGATCCGTAGACTTGAAAGGAATATAAAAAATTGAGTTTAAATTAGCTCTATTTTTCAACTGGAAGCACAAATTAACAACGAACATTCAATTATCTCTAGATGAGTTTGATCCATGAAAATAAACCATAAAAACCATGAAAACAGACTATGTGAAACTTAATTAGCAAATGTCAAGGACTTCCAAAATGGCTGAATAAAATAATTAATAAATGTGTATTTACCGGGGCGGAACTCATTGTATATAATATTCTCCAAAATTCTTCAACTTCACGGTTCACTGCTGGATAACTTCACTATAGTATTTATGGTAATCTTTAATACATTTGGAACTTTGAATTATAGGTGAATAATTTCGTTCAAACGCCCCGCAACGCTACCTAGACCGTACACTGGAGAACAATGGCCCGTTCACGGCCTTCAGTTACCAGCTGAAATTCTTCGTACCCCTCTCCTAATCATTAACTGTCAACGCGAGGGAACCAACGTTGCCACGTTTAAACGTGACATCAGTAAGCATTTAACAATTATGTTTTTGCTTTACGTTGTATCTTAATAAACATTGAAAGAAATTAATCCCGAAAATATTTAAATAATATTTTCAATGATTAAATATTATCTTCCCAACAATACTTGATTCTATAAGGGGCGGAACGCCACATTCCCCGTCGACTACGAAAAAAAAAATTTAATCGAATTTTTTTTTTCAAAGTATTAAACTAAAGTAGTGGTAGTGTATCATTCCCCGCTGATTCGCAAGATTACAAATAATCACAACTAATAATCAAGGGAAGGTAGGATGGTCACTGCAGCAAATAACAGAAATTGCAATATGTGACCCGAAGTCCTAGTAAAAGTGACTGGTTTTTTTTTCTTAAAAGCCAAACAACCTAAAGATGAGACATAATTTATAATGACAAATAAGTGTCGAATTGGCACTAAATCCAAAGTTGAACTATCCATGGACATCAGATTTATAATGGGTATATCCAAGGACGGACAACCAGGCAAAGGTGTGAGGCAATTCGTAGAATAACACAAGTAAATATACTAAAGTAAGACCCAATAAATCAATAACTAGAATAAGTGAAGAATCGAACACTCAATCCTAAATTGAACTAGCAATGGACACCAGATTCGTAATAGCATATCCAGAGAAGAGCAATCAGGAATATTTATGGAGCAATTCTCACCAATACCAAATAATATAAATACTAAACATACCAAAGGAATGCAAATACAGTAACCAAAATAAATGTGAAATCGGACACTCAATCCAAAGTCGGACTATCAATGGACACCAGATTCACAAAAGCATATCCAATGAAGAACGACCAGGAAGATTTATGGACCAATTCACATCAATACTAAATCATATAAATAAATAAGTGAAGAATCGGACACTTCATCCAAAATCGGACTATCAATGGACACCAGATTCACAAAAGCATATCCAAAGAAGAACGATCAGGAAGGTTTATGGACCAATTCTCACTAATACTAAGTAAATAAACTAAATTAGCTCTACATCTACCCTCATCCGGTAATGTGAGCCTATCTGAACTAAATAATAGCACTAAAGGATGAACTTATATAAGTTCTATGACTCCATGATAGAAAAAAAAGATGACGAGAACGAGCTACCAATTTTGAATAAAACTGCAGATTCATGCATTCTCGCATACATAGAATTATCCAGGAAATACTCCTGAATCTAAGCAACGACTGATGCCAAAGGTAAGAAGTGGTGATATACAAAAAAAAATCAATCATTTGTCCAAGCAGGTTAATTACTAACATTCATGACTCTAAGTATCGGGAGAGTCGAAGCATCACTATACTATTAACCAAGAGACATAAAATAAACAAACTCATGTGGTAGTATACCTGGAATATTTGGACTAATTACACAAGAGTGGTTAGGACATGCTGCAGACATTCCCTGACCAGAAATATTATGATAGATAAACATCTGTCTACTCTTCAATGAAAGACATAGATTGCGAAATCGGATAGCAATGGCGCCTTGCTGAACTTCGAACCCACGTATTCACCTACTTTGAGCATCAACAGACTAGTGTCTAAGAAGAAATATGAAAGACTCAAGAATTCATAATATATACCTCTAAATTCCAACAAATTCCAGAATTATACTGTGGAGAAAGAAAGGATTTGAATTATTGTAATATCAGTGACAAATGTCAATAGAGTAACCCAATAACAAATTCACGACCACATCTTTCCAATATGGCAAGTCCAATAACATGATATAAAAGGATATATATAAAAAATAATAATAAGTAGATAAACAAATAACCAAAATATGACAACCTAAGATATGGCAGTGTAACATAGTTCCATCTGTATTAGCAAGAGTACCTGTATGGGCCTACATATCCAAATGTCTAATAATCAACAACCCCTTTTTTTTGGTAAGAGGTTCAGTAAGCAAAACTAAAAGTACAAGTGAAGTTTATCAAACTTAGTAATACTACTGGCTGGATTAATACTTGAGAGTATTGATCCCTAATGATTAAAAATGAAATTCATAATACAAAAAAATGATAACTCATATAAGTAGTATTACGTAATAATTCGGTACCTAGTACTTAAGAAGTGAGAAGTCATTAAACCATGCTGAAGGATGAAGCTTGAACTATGGACGTGCACTATCGAGTGATTAAAAAATTAAAACTAATTCTAATCCATAATAAAAACGAGCTAAGGGCAACCACAGGAAGGGATTAGCTCAACAACCCTGTTAAGCTAATCTTCTTCCGATGAAGTTGAATCAGCATCGTCCATGGTATTGTCAGGCAATAAATCCTTTACATGAAATTGACCAATTCGCTTATTAGTCGAATTGTCCTTTAATTCATAAATCAAAGGAGATACTACCCCTAATACAGTACATGGAACATATTTCTGGCAAAACTTTGCAGAAATGGCATCACCCTTACTGGATTTGACAAAATTGCGCTTTAAGACTCGATCACCAACAAAGAATCGCAGATCTCGTTTCCTCAAATTATAGTGCTGCTGGTTCCTTAGGTAAGAAGTTTTTAACTTCTTCCTAATGTCTGAGAAAATATGAGGTAACGTCTGGAGATCATCTAAGCGATGAAGTTTCTCAGATATTTGAGGAAGGTTTTCGGAATTGTCTGAAATTAATCCAAAATAATCACCTGATAACGCAACATTCCTACCAAAATTCAGATATGCTGGGGAGCACTGGGTCACTTCATGGACAGAAGTCCTTATGGCCTGAGCTATGGAATGGATATATTGATCCCAAGCTCGGTGATCCGGGTAGGTATAGGACCTTAGAGCTGTGACAATACTGCGATTTACTCTCTCGGTATGATTTGCTTGTGGATGGTAGGCAGCATTGTAAAAGGTCTTTTGAACCTTATATTTAGCTAAAAGATCTTTAAAGGCCTTTGATACAAACTGAGGATCATTGTCACACGACACAATTTGGGGAACACCATACACCAGAAAGACTTGTTCCTCCAAATATTTTAAAATTGCTGGAGTTGTGGCCTGACGAAGAGGACAAACTAAAGGAAATTTAGTGAAATAATCCACAACTACCAGGCAATAGGTATTACCCTTGTAGCTCCGAGGATACGGTCCAATGAGATCCATTGAGATCATCTGCCAAGGAAAATTGATGTTCCTGAAGGAACCCATAAGTCCTGCTTGTGGTAGGTTACTTGGTTTACAAGTAGCACAAACCATGCATTTAGAAATGTACCTTTTAATAGACTTCCGCATGCCAGGCCAATAATATAATTCGGCAATACGGTGATAAGTCTTATAGAAACCAAAATGACCAGCCGTAACTTCATCATGAAACATATGCAGAATATTTTCCCTATTTGGCGTAGGTACAACAATTTTCCACTCCGACATATTGGATAAGGACTCTATCGGACTTAAGATGTGTTTATACAGAACATTATTCTCTACCTTAAAATCAGGATATTTTTGTGGGTCTTGAGTAACCCTATCAATCATATTCTGATACCACGCATCAGGAGTTAAAGAAGACAGATCTAGGACATTAATATCGTGGACACGTGAAAGAGCATCTGCGACCACTACCCCGTTTGCCTTTCTATGGACAATCTTATATGAATATGCAGCCAGTTTGCATATCCATCGAGAAAGCCTCTGAGAAGGGCTTTTCATACTATGAAGCCATACCAAGGAACTATGGTCAGTAATTATAGTGAAATTACGACATTCCAGATAATAACGGAATGCTTCTAACCCATGGATGATAGCTAAAAGTTCTTTCTCCGTAGTTGAATAGTTTTTCTGGGCCTTATTCAACTTCTTACTAGTATACGCTATGGGGTGTTCAGAGCCATCTTTCAACTGAAATAATACGCCACCAGAAGCGGTATTAGAGCAATCTGTCATCAGATAAAAGTGCTCATCAAAATTAGGTGACATCATGACCGGAGCGCTCGTTAAAGCATCTTTAACGCGCCTAAAAGCTTCGTCAGCCTCAGGAGTCCAAGTAATGCTCTGTCCCTTTTTCCTGTTCCTCAAAAGATCAGTAAGAGGTGACAACAAGGTAGAGTAGGACGGTACAAACCGGCGATAATAGCCACACATTCCCAATATCCTACGGACTTGGATGGTGGTCTTAGGTATAGGAAAATTTTTGATAGCAACTATTTTCTCAGGATCAGTCCTTAGCCCCTGGTTATCCACAACATAACCCAAGAACTTAAGACTAGGACGACAAAACTGACATTTATCCAGATTGATCGTTAGATTAGCTTCCTTAAGACGTAAAAATAACTTATCTAAAATTTCCATATGAAGGGAAAAATCAGGAGTGACAACCAAAATATCGTCCAAATAATAGAAAACATAGGGCTCTAACTGTGGACCAATGACTAAATCCATCAGACGGCACATTGTCTGAGGAGCAGAAACAAGACCGAAAGGCATGGTAACAAACTGGAATAATCCTTTACCACTAACAGCAAAAGCAGTATATTTCTTGCTCTCTTCACTCAGTGGGATCTGTAAAAAGGCCTTAGACAAATCAATCGAAGAGATGTATTTGGCATTCTGAAGTTTGCTCAAAATCACGTCGATTCGGGGAATTGGATAAGCATCCCTGTTAGTGGTGATACTGTTTAGTTTTCGACCATCAAAGCAGATCCTGAAGGATCCATCCTTCTTCTTTGTTAACCAGAGTGGGGAACAATAGGACGACGTTGAATGTTCTATGATATTTAAAGCAAGCATCGAATCTACTTCTTTTTCTAAATCTGCCTGCCAGGCTTGAGGTATAGGATACTGATATAATCTGAACGGAGTAGGATTTCCCACCTCAATAGTGTGAGATATTAAAGACGTACGACCTAGTTTGTCTTTTGAAGAAAGAGTAGTAAATTTAGAGATCATGCTCTCTAATTGCCTTTGTTCAGAGCTAGATAAACTAGAAAAATCATGGATAGCACTAAGGGTAGATAAATTAAATTCAGATATGGAAAAAGAAAAATCAGAACAACTTAAGGTGCTATTGAAAGCATTGAAAAAGTCCATACCTAGAATTATAGAATTCTGCACGGAAGGAATAACATAAAATGTAATTTCTCTACATAAATCTGCCACGGTGATTTCAATTTGGAGTTTGCCCGTAATGGACTGAACTGTACCATCTGCAGTAGATACTTGCAAGGATGAAATGGGCATAATGGGAATACTAGAACTTTTCAATAAATTTAATGAATGTGCCCCTATCAGTGAAATATTAGAGCCACTATCTAACAAAGCTAAACACGATTGTCCTAAAATTTGAATAGGAAGATATGGCCTATTATCATTTTGTTTCCTAACTAATAATGAATTAATATCCAGATCTAAAGTATTTGGTTGTCTAGAACCGTTATATGGACCTAACCTAGACGTATCATCATCATTAACAAAACTAGAATCTAATACAGATAATGGAACTACATCACTATCACAATTATTATTGTTACGTTGAACACTACCAATCAAAGAAGAATTTGTAAATGAACATCTGTGATCATTTGAATCAAGCGAATCTAACGTATCATCTATAGAAATTAATTTCTGGTTTAATTTTGTTTTGTGGTGTGTGCTGTTTTCTTGAACTACACCCCTTTCCCTTTTCGTGAAGATGGGTTTGGGTTGCTGGATGTGGTTGGTCCAGCAGTTTCGTTTGACGATGGGGTTGGATTCCCTGATTGGGTGTTGGACGGAGAAACGTTCAGGGGACGGACCTCCGAAGTCTCGTTTCCCGAACACTTCGAACAGTTTCTTTTAAGGGTGTTCTCTCGGCCACAACCATGGCAGAAAATACGATTTTGAGGAATCCCACAATTGTAAAACGGATGACCTGGCTGATCACAATTCCAACAGACAAGAGAACTAACAACCGAAACATTATGATCATGGCCCTTATTTGGCCAAGAACGTTGCCTAAAGGAAGTTGGCTGAGAAGAAGAGTTAGAAGAGGATCGAGATGTGGATGGAGGTTGAGAAGACCAGGATAAAGTTTCCTCCAAACGTTTGCACTTTATAGTAAGGTCATCAATGTTCTGAATGTCCATAAGAGCTAATTGTTGATGATAAAAGGGTAATAGACATTTAAGGATGATTTTAATTTTAGCTAAATCTGACAAAGGAGTGTCTAAACGACTACACATTCCTAATATAGTATTAATAAACATAGTAACAGATTCCCCAGGTTTCTGCTTATGATTCTTAATTTGATCTAGTAGGTCGTCCTGGAACGAGTACGGAAGAAAATCTGACTTCAACTTTTTAATCAGATCAGACCAACAAGAAAAATTACCCCTATTATTCCTAAACCAGGTAAAAGCTGTCCCGGTGAACAGTTCAGCAGATGCAGCAAACAAATCCTCTTCAGAAACACCTCTAGATACTTGAAGACATTCAACCCTTTCCAAAAATGACATCACATCAGTGTGCTGTTTTTCACCTGAAAAGGAAATACCCCATTTGTGTATTTGCACAGGTTTGGAGTAAGTGAAATTAGATACATTGACTGGAGCATTAGGAGTAGAGGTAGCTATGGGGTTAACTCTAGAATCAAGTTCACCCTCTAGTGTTAATATTCTAAGAGAAACAGATTTCTTGAAAGGTTCCTGTTCTTCTGTAGGACAGTGTAACAAGTGTACACGGGCAGAAATATGGCCTAGACGAGATGTTAATCGCGCATGCTCTGTATCCTTTACAGTTCCCCTAAACTTTTCAATTTTTTTAGACAAGCTGTCCAATGTTTCAGTGATTCCTTTCTGTTGTTCCTCAAAAGGAATGGATACAGCTGAAATTTGGAGAAAACTCCTATTGCCTTCTTCTTGTTTCAAAGCACCCCTCAGAAGATTGCGTTTTTTATCGACAGTTGTCGACTCCTCGGGCATTATGTCCCTAATCTTTAATTCATAATCCAATTCATCCACCAGAAGATGTTCAGCTTTAAAAGCACACATGATGAGAGCAAAATTATTGACAAATAGTCCAAAGAACAGAAGTATGAAAGATACCTAAGTTTGCACGCAAAACATATATAATATATACCGAGAAAATATTAGCAACACACCAACAAAATCAAAATGGCCAGCAAAAAAAATAATATATATATATATATATATATATATATATATATATATATATATATATATATATATATATATATATATATAATGCAGTATATAATCAAATAATAAGATCAAATAAATATATAAGATCAAATAAATGGATAAATAATCCAATAAATAATGTATACTCAAGTAAACCTACTACCTAAATACTGGAAGTAAATTTTTATTTATATGTAACTTACCACCACTCTAGAAAAAAAATATATATATATCTAATAATAATAATCAACACTTAGTTGTACCTCCAACTATACCACTATTGACTGAAGAAATAAAATTACGTTATATGAATTATATTATTAATAGCAATATTAAATATAAGTTCCCATTAAAAATTCAAATTTAACCCAGAATGTAAGTTGCACAAACCTATACTATAATGAGGTCCCAAAATATAAACAACAATCAAAACAGCGTATAAGAATACCTGATATGTATCAGAAATTAAAAATAAAATAAATAAGTAACAAGATGTGTATAGAGATACCAAACGGAAATAACAAAGAAACTTGAGATAAAAAGAGAAGAACTGACCTAAATGAATACTGTCTCAGACCAAAAATAAGGCCCCACGTTGGGCGCCAATGTAACCAGAACGAAAAAGAATTTCTGTTGGAGTGAATGCACAGAGAGTGATAAACTCCAACAGAAGTAGGAAGAAGAAGATCTACTTAATGTAGCCAAAGGAACAACAATGTGGCTTCTGCGTTGAAGAAGCTGAAGTCTCAAATACTACTTTGCAGTAGAACTTGTATGGAAAGATGCTAAGACGAAGAGTATAGAATTGATATAGGACTGAAGATGAAAATTATGAATAGATGGATGTAACTTGAATAGCTAGCTCAATATGCAAGAGAATGGCCACTTGACACTCAAGGAAGGATTCGGCCAATTTGCACGGCTATTTCTGGCTGGACAATAAATTAAAGGAAATGTCAATGATGGCTAGAAAAGAAGATATTAAGACAATGTTCACAAAGTAGATAGGGTAAATATAATAATATAATGAAAATAGAATACATTTTTGGGCGCCAGAAGAAGGATAACTGGGTTAACCCTCTTCCAGGTATTCTACGCTGCTATAGAGTATATTAAATTTGTAATAAAAGTATATTAAATGTACAAATATAAAGGAGTAATATGAGAAAAAAAATATGCCCAATAAATATAAATTTATTAAATTTAACTACTAGATGTTCACAATCTCCGAGTTAAGACAAGTAACTAGTCTGTGACTAAACTGTCTCTAAAATGACAAAAAAATGATACTAGTGAAAGTCAATTACAAAATTATCACACAAATGTGATCTAAGAATAATCTTAATAAGGTTAGAAAATCTAAAGAAGGGTACCTCTAATACAGAAAGTACAACTTACACCTAGGTCAGTAGAACCTTCACCAAATAATAATTGTACGTTTATAATACGTACACCTTAATTAAATCCTACCTGATATCGTAAATAATATATAAATAACTCGATGTGAGTTGGACAGGCACAAGCCTTTATCGAATAAATAAACCTACGGTTGGATACAACAGATCCTTTTCTAACTCGTAGTTTATAATAATAATAGCAAGTGAAACCACAAACAATTCTGAGGGAATAGAGTCCAGAAGTTTATAGGAATTTAATGAGTTAAAGTTAAAATAAAGTTAATAATTGAAATTTTGAATAATATTTGAAGTTAATTTTGAAAAATCTAATTCAACCTATACTAAAATAATGAAATGAGTTTAAATAATTATATAAAAATGGAAACCAGCATAAAAATAATCAAAATATGAGTACCGACTACTATTGTAGGGGAAAATATCTGAGCTCAGAGATCTTTACCTTAGATATTGCAGAGTATTGGGGAACGCTATTAATTAAATATTATGTTGTTAAGGAAAAAATACCATAAAAATATAAAACAGGAAAATGTGTGTGCAATTGATCTATAAAAATGTACTAAATATCACAAAAACAGTCTGTCTTTACTAAGAGCACAGTAAATGTTCCCAAACAAACCCCTTTTACACAATCTTCGAGTTGATGTAAGGAGCACCCAAGGGTGCTAACTCTCGCTAGCAGCTGTCCTGCTGGAGGTACAGGAGAGGAAGACTGGTAGAAAGCAGCTGAAGATACTCAAGACAGGTGGAAAGCAGCTGGAGGTACTCAAACGAAAATGTGTGGAAATAATCCAGGCTGGTCGCATAGTGATTGTTTCTCTCAGTGTGGTCTGGCCTTGGTGTGGTTGTTAGGTGACCTTAAGATTTCATGGTAGGTGCGGGGCGGAACTCATTGTATATAATATTCTCCAAAATTCTTCAACTTCACGGTTCACTGCTGGATAACTTCACTATAGTATTTATGGTAATCTTTCATACATTTGGAACTTTGAATTATAGGTGAATAATTTCGTTCAAACGCCCCGCAACGCTACCTAGACCGTACACTGGAGAACAATGGCCCGTTCACGGTCTTCAGTTACCAGCTGAAATTCTTCGTACCCCTCTCCTAATCATTAACTGTCAACGCGAGGGAACCAACGTTGCCACGTTTAAATGTGACATCAGTAAGCATTTAACAATTATGTTTTTGCTTTACGTTGTATCTTAATAAACATTGAAAGAAATTAATCCCGAAAATATTTAAATAATATTTTCAATGATTAAATATTATCTTCCCAACAATACTTGATTCTATAAGGGGCGGAACGCCACATCGTAGCGTTGCTACGATGTGGCGTTCCGCCCCTTATATCCTGCGTTCCGCCCCTTATATATTATTATATAATATCCTAGACAATGTAACCAGAAAGAAGAAGATTTTCTGTTGGAGTGAATGCACAGAGAGTGATAAACTCCAACAGAAGTAGGAAAAAGAGGATCTACTTAATGTAGCCAAAGGAACAACAATGTGGCTTCTGCGTTGAAGAAGCTGAAGTCTCAAATACTACTTTGCAGTAGAACTTGTATGGAAAGATGCTAAGACGAAGAGTATAGAATTGATATAGGACTGAAGATGAAAATTAGGAATAGATAGATGTAACTTGAATAGCTAGCTCAATATGCAAGAGAATGGCCACTTGACACTCAAGGAAGGATTCGGCCAATTTGCACGGCTATTTCTGGCTGGACAATAACTTAAAGGAAATGTCAATGATGGCTAGAAAAGATGATATTAAGACAATGTTCACAAATTAGATAGGGTAAATATAATAATATAATGAAAATAGAACAAATTTTTGGGCGCCAGAAGAAGGATAACTGGGTTAACCCTCTTCCAGGTATTCTACGCTGCTATAGAGTATATTAAATTTGTAATAAAAGTATATTAAATGTACAAATATAAAAGAGTAATATGAGAAAAAAAATATGCACAATAAATATAAATTTATTAAATTTAACTACTAGATGTTCACAATCTCCGAGTTAAGACAAGTAACTAGTCTGTGACTCTAAAATGACAAAAAAATGATACTAGTGAAAGTCAATTACAAAATTATCACACAAATGTGATCTAAGAATAATCTTAATAAGGTATTAATCGGTCCAAAAGGACCTGGAGACGTCGTCGAGAGATCCGGGAAGAGTTTTCTTTTCTGTATAAGCGTTCGAGTTCCATGGAATCCTCTAGCAGGGAGATATGGTTTGGAACGCGAAGAGCACCGCAGTTGCAGCGGTGTCCGGATCTTCTCCTCGAACCTTGAAAATCCAGGAGAGGGCCACGTGGAGGCTCGCACCGGTTCGTACCCATATCCGCAGCAGGTCTCCAAGGTGAAGAGCCTCTAGTCGATAGAATAATGTAGGTAAGGGAAGTCGGCAAATTGGATCCGTAACTTCGGGATAAGGATTGGCTCTGAGGATCGGGGCGTGTCGGGCTTGGCGAGGAAGTGGGTCATGGCTGACGTGCCGGGCCTGGGTGAGGTGAAGTGAGCCTAATTCTTACGAGTTGGGTTTCATGGATCCGAGTTCGGTCCCGTGCCTTGGCCTCCCGCGGAACCGTCTTGCTGCGAGGCTCTGAGTTACTTTCGGGTGCTTGGATGTCCTCTTCGGCCGCCATTCAACGGTCAGCTCAGAACTGGCACGGACTAGGGGAATCCGACTGTCTAATTAAAACAAAGCATTGCGATGGCCCCAGCTGCTCAGTGCTCTGAATGTCAAAGTGAAGAAATTCAAGCAAGCGCGGGTAAACGGCGGGAGTAACTATGACTCTCTTAGTCCGCTTAGTCTTGAAGTACTACGATGGTCGTCACGCAGAGAGGTACGTTCTATTAACGTTTTAATAGAAAACGCGGTTTTTCCTTCGGATTTCCGCGGAAAGTTTGGTGAAAGAACTTCAAAAGTGTCGTGAACTAGTGGTGTGCCCGGGGAAACGGAGTAACCTCCCTAAAACCACAGTAAGTGCATTTTTTCTATGATTTTGCTAAACTAACCTCCAAATTCTGCGTTCTAACCTATATCGATCGCGTGGATTTTGCGTTTTCAGGTTCCGAAATACCGATAATACTCCAACAGCGCTGACACCTGCCTAGAAAGGGCCCCATTCCATAAAATAACACACTCAGCGGGTTTCAGAGACACGAGACACTATCTAATAGTGTCTTCGGGTCCATTGGGCCCCCTTTCACTAGGCAAACAATAAACATCAGTTGTCTTAACAACTTTCATATTTCCAGCCCCACTACCCGCCATCCGATACCACATCAGCCCTAACTTTGGCCCCAAAGGCTCAAAAACACACTCTCCGAAAATCATCATATCAGGAAATTATAAAATCGAGAGGTATCAGAAGTATCTACCAAAAGGATAGGCCTATCCAACTGTCAGCTGTTCAGTTTTAAGCTCCCAAGAACCACACAATCAAATAAGTATCCTTCAAGAACAGCCGACAGCAGGCCCTCTTCTTCTTCTTCTGTTTATTTTGCAGAGTTAGAGTCGAATGGTGGGCAAATCGACTCTATACAATTCTTACTCTAATAAATATATATCATCCAAAAGCGCAATTTCCAGCCTAAAGGGCTCAAAATAAGCTTTATATCAATTAAGAATCCTAGGGTAGCAGGAGCTTGAAGAGGTAATTTGGGGCTGTCATCCGCCTTCAGTTTACTGTGGGCGGGTTGGAGAGTCACCACGCCTTCGTTGGTGACGGGCGTGGAATGAAGGGGTGAATTTTGCGGATCAGGAAAGGCACCCCCGGGCTTTACAAATACATCCTACACCACCAACCGACCAATTAGTCACGATGCCCAACAAAAACGACCACCGTAACCTAACACCGTCAATCGACGAGACACAAACGGGGGATGGAAATCACCCTGAGAGACGTGAGGCTGAGAAAATTTCCTGCAGCCTCCCATCCCCCACCCATTCGCAGCACACTTGCGAGAAGTGTGGACATAAGTGCAAGACCCGTAGCGGCATATTGAAACATATGAAGAACTGCATTAGACCGACATCACAACCACTTAATGCTAATATACCAGAGTCAACCGACATAAGAGAAGGGACCAGATGCCGATTCTGCGGTGCATCATTCGCAAAGCTAGCTGGTACGAGACAGCACGAAAGAAGAACGCATCCCGAGCAATACTTCAAAGTATTAGAAAATGAAGCATTACAAGTAAAACCAACTCGGGATGTACAGAATTTCCAAAGAGTAGCAGAGCTGGAGGCTAGGCTAACCAAAGGGAAACCTACAAATACACCATTTATTAAAACCATCATATTGGAGACAGGCCTATCCTCCAGCACGGTAGAAATAATTAGAAGAACAAAAGACGTGTACTTACCCTACCTGGAGCGAGAAAAACAGCTTCTTAAAAATAAGTCTACCTGCGCAGAAGAAACAATATCAACATTCAGCGCAGGTCTAACATCCGATGAATCACAGGCTAGGGAAAGTGCACCCTCGTATACGTCAACTGAAGCTGCTTCCAACATCATAGACACAGTAGTAACACTTTAAATGCCAGCTGGCGAAACGATTGATGCACCAGAAATGGTCAACGACGGAGAAAACCAAATACAGCAGAACGAGAAACCGTCTAATCCATCACCAGAGCCAAGACAGACGGTTAACATCACAAAAGGAAAGAAAATTATAAGAAAAACAACATCGAGTAAAGTGGTTCAGTGTGGTAGTGCGCGGGTGCCTGACGAGGACGTCTCGTTCTCTTCTTGCGGCCCAGGGTCACCCCCACGGGACGTGGCTCCGGTTTTACCTATATCATATTCTCCAGGAATTCACTATTCTCAAGTTCCTGCCACTTCAACGGGCAGAGGTGTAGTGCGTGAAACATCTAACTCGGTACCGGCGACGGTGGCCTCTCAGTCCAATATTTCATCGGCTACCGAGATCTTGGCCCCCATTGTGTTATGCAGCGACTCTACTTTTCCTTTGGAACCCCTCGCGGGAGATGAGTCGATGTATACTACTTTTCCCGTCTCGCAGGAGCTGAGAGACTACCTCACCTCTGTTGTAAATGACCTAGGTGTAGGCGACAGAGAGGATTCTCTCCGCTCATTATGCGAGGCGGGTGTGAGTCTCCACGATAGGATTCTCTCTTGCTTCATCCAGCGATGGATGGAGCAAGAATTCCAACCGGGCACAAGATCTCGTAAGTATCGAACAAAACGCTCCCTGGCAAAAAAGAAAACGAGTAATTATGGCGGCCAACACCACGGCAGAGGATCCAGGGCCGAGAACTATAAAAAGGTTCAGGACCTCTTCCAAAAAAATAGGCAGGGAGTCGTCAACAAGATTTTAACGGGTGCTGATATTAATAATAAGCCGATTTTCCCCGAGATCCATAAAGTCGAAAACTATTTCGCGAATACATTAGAAACGCAGTCACCCGAAGACGGAGAGGCCATAGTTGACGGTAAGGAGGCTGTTGCGTGTGTCTTTTACCCGTTCAGCAGACAGGACGTCGAGACTGCGAAGGCTGGTTGGTCAAATTCGGCCCCCGGTCTGGACGGTCTGGAGGTTGGACAGGTGAGAGCCACAAGCGATGTTACATTAGCGGCTTTGTTTTCGATAATTTTTTTACGTAATGTATATATCCCATCTTTTGCTGAGACACGCACTACACTAATATACAAAAAGGGAGATAGGTCTGAGCCATCGAGCTACCGGCCCGTGGGAGTGGGATCTGCGCTCCATAGACTCATGCATAGGGCAATTTCTTATAGACTGAGAGATGCGGTCACTCTCAATCTTAATCAACGTGGTTTCATCCAGATGGATGGAACCATAGCCAACTGTACAATTATGGACCATTACATAAGGTCAAAAAGATTGAGAGGGGCCGCATACAATGTCGTCTCCCTAGATGTGTCGAGGGCCTTCGACTCAGTATCTCATAAATCAATAATTAGGGCGCTTTACAGACAGGGACTGGAACCTCGATTCATAGAGTACATCACAAGACAGATAACGACCACCACGACTGTTGTCAGATCTGGAGATGCGTGGACGAGAAAGATTAACGTAAACAGAGGGGTAAGACAGGGCGATCCACTGAGTCCCCTGTTATTCAACTTGGTGATAGACGAGCTTCTGGACAGGCTTAATAGTCAGGGGGGCGGTGGCGCGGTAGAGGGTATAATGGTTTCGGCCATGGCTTTCGCCGACGACATCGTCCTCCTCGAGGACGATTGCAGAAGGGTGCCCACACGCCTTCTGGAAACAGAAAATTTTCTACAACGAAGAGGCATGGCCATTAATGCGAAGAAGTGTACGGCCATATCGGTACTGACTTACCAAGGTAAGTCAGTGCCCAGATCTGACGCATGTTTTTCCGTCGGCGGAGGGAAAATTCCCTCGGTCGACGGAATGGATGCTTTCAGGTACCTGGGGCAAGAAACGGGAGCGACGGGAATCCTTAAGCCGTCGCTAACCAACCTATCACTCTGGCTTAATAGGTTAGGCAAAGCACCACTTACGCCTGATCAGAAGCTCGTCTGCCTGAAAGATTACCTTATCCCAAAGGTGGTGTACGGTTTCCAGAATCCAAAGATTACAGGTGTGATGCTCAGGTCGGCGGATCGCTTGATAAAGTTTTTTGTCAAGCGGACGCTCCACCTGAATATTCACACACCCGATCCGGCATTATACGCCAGGATGAGGGACGGTGGTCTGGGTATTCTGGAGCTCAGACACTGGATTCCGTCCATTTATCTCCGACGTCTAACAAAACTAACAACAACGGGTGACACAATATGCCAAAGAGTACTAAGTTCTGATCTCTCTCAGAGTCTGCTGGCAAGACTGAGACTGCTTGCTGGAAACATGCCTGTGGAACAATTCTGGAGGGAAAAACTAATAGCAGCACCGACACTGGCTGGACTGGAGTCCTCTGCTGAGAACTCGGCCAGTCGGTGCTGGATTAATAATAAACCCAATGGATGGACCGGGAAGGATTATGTCAAAGCCATCCAATTAAGAACTAACAACCTCCCGGTAGCAGGAATAATGTCGAACCCTCCAGATCAAAGATGGTGCAGGGCATGTAGGGACAAGGTGGAAACCTTGTCTCACGTTCTCCAGTCTTGCACAGCGGTGCACTGGGAGAGAATAAGACGTCACAATGAAATCGTACATAAGATAGCTAATCACGTGAGAAGTAAGGGGTGGTCGGTCGTGGTCGAACCGGCAGTTCGTCACCGGGACGGGGAGGTTTTCAAACAGGACTTGATTGTGCGCCGTGGTGACGAGCTGACGGTTGTTGATGTGCAGGTGAGTTGGGAGCGTCCAGGCTTCAACCTGCAACAGGCATATGAGAGGAAAAAAAGGGTATATGACCATCAACGGTTCCGAGATGCAGCCGTTCGCGAATGGCCGGGCACCACTGTCCAGGTCTGGCCTTTGTTGCTAGGGGCGAGGGGTGTCTGGCCGAGGTGTAACGACTACATCTCGGACAATTTAGCAATTCCTCAGGTACTTAAAAACAGTTGCGTCCAGTCATGTCTTAAGTGGGGGGCCTCGATACACTCAGCCTTCGGGAGGAGGGTATGGAGACAAAGGAGGTAGCCAGGTGCATGAGTCGTAGAACGAGTTGTCACGGTATCGCGAAAGCAAACGGGAAACAGGCAGGAAGAGACGAAGTAGCGGTGTTGCATGACTAACGGTGCATTGTGCGGAAAAAACCTCTCAGCAATTTATTTTTTAGATCTACTTTATTTGTATTAGTCTATTTACACATTCATGTCGTTTTATTTATACTCTATATGTTTGTGAGTGTCCATTTTATATCCTTATACACATAACTTACGATTTTACATTTTTATTTATACCATCAGTTATTTTAAACTTTAAAAATATTGTGTATATTTACATCCATCGTCTTTGCTCTCGGTGAGCCACAGATCTCGTCGAGTGCACTTAAGGGTCTTGGGTGCACTTAAGAGTCTTAAGTGACTTTCTATACGCAATATAAGGTCAACCGCGGGTTGGCTCAGCCCCAAAACAACCTTTAAAACAGCATTTAGGGGTGCCGAGGTATTAGGACGACAGAAGTTGGCTCTTGCAACAAGTAACATCGATCGAAATATTTATTTTCAGATAGTCACGCCCAACATCTTCGCCATTGGTTGAAGCGGGAACACACCCAGATTAATATGATTGGCCATGACATCGGACCTATAGTAAGTGACGGTGGTTCATATTGGTCGAGTACAAGATATCCGGGGGTTTGGGGGCCGGATCATATCCCTGCCACAGGTAGCTATTAGTATTTTAATACCAACGATTTTCAACTCCACTTGCAATGCGCATTGTTACACGAATATTATTATACTCTATAATCTTCTCATTACACTATTCTTAGTATCGTATATCCCGCGGTTTTTGATTATGTAATCGGAACCTCGGGATACGGATGGGCACCATCTAGTGATACGTAAGTACAGGTTGGCCTGGATAATTAACTAGGGCCATCTTTTTCAATATCTCCTATCATGTAACAATTATTTTTTTTTCTTTTTCTTTCTTACATGGCTACAGGGGGAGGTGGACTGGTGTCCCAACAGCCGGATTCTTCTTCGTTCACAAACTACTAATTGACAGTCCCACCTTACACATTAATAACAATTTATTTTTCTATTCTAATCAGTTTGTCAGCATACAGTCACAAAAAACATTAATACAAATATTTCCAACGAACAGGGTCCAGCCTTTTCTTTTATAAAACAACATTATTGACACCAATATGAATTACCGTCCGCCAATAATTATCGACCCCTCCCACTTTTTTTTTCTTTCTTTCAATCCAAGTCTTCTTCTTCCACGGTGGTGGAAAAAGATTGACCATTTGAAATTTTTTTTTTCTCCTCTCAATCCAAGTCTTCTTCTTCCACGGTGGTGGAAAAAGATTGACCATTTGAATTTTTTTTTTTTTTTGTAAATTAATTGAAAACGCCACAAAAAAAGAGAGATAACACTAAAAATCAAAAAAAAAGAACAACGGAGGGGTTATACATCTGCATGATAGCGAACTGGGGGTTTTCGTAACTGGTGGCGAAGGAATCTTAGAGTGAGCATTGTGGGTGTGGGCCGGCTTCTCTCGCCCAGCTGGCCTCGATAGTTCTGACTCCTAAATCAATTACACATATCGCACATAAGGGGCTCAGCAATTAAATACATCTTCTGGGACGGAGATAATTTATGTCACTCAGTCACAGAACATCAAAGCGCAACGTTGCGGACCGACGGGGTTTGGCGCTCAAGGTGAGAGCAATGACGATGGTAGCTACTCGAAGGACGACACGGGGTAACGCCCTAGTATTTGTGTACTACTTGAAGACTGCGAGGGGCTGGTTGGGTAGTACGGCTGAGGATAACCATATGGTTAGTCGCTCGAGCCCGGCTTTACCCACCGGTGCTTCGTCCTCTTTCGGCTTATTTTATGTATATTAATCTTAATTTTATTGTAATGACAACTATTTGTAATATTAATAATTATGACTATGCCATGTAAATCCTGTACTTATTTTTAGTGAAAACTTTATGTAACATAAGACTGTGTAAATGTATTTATGAAATAAATATTTTCTATAGCCAAATGCCTCGTCATCTAATTAGTGACGCGCATGAATGGATTAACGAGATTCCCACTGTCCCTACCCACTATCTAGACGAATCCCCAAGCTGAGGGCTGAGTCTCAATAGATCGCAGCGTGGAAACTGCTCTACCAGGTACAACACCCTGCCAGGTACGTAAGTCGTCTACAGACAATTCCGAGTTCCAACATCGAAAAGATTATAATACCCATGTTCGTCCGTCTAAAGATCTGGTATACTGGCAAGGATCGATCCCACCGTAAACCGATAATCTCAACGGAAATAAGGGCTCGTGCGACAGTCGTAGCGAACTACGATTGCCTAGTAAAGTCACATTGTTTTGAGCCTTTCGACTCTCGGAACTCCAAGAGATATCGTTGCCACCTTTGACTAGAAAGGATACGGCCTTAGAGGCGTTCAGGCATAATCCCACGGATGGTAGCTTCGCACCATTACCCGCTCGAGTAAGTGCGTCAACCAAATGTCCGAACCTGCGGTTCCTCTCGTACTGAGCAGGATTACTATCGCAACGACGAGTCATCAGTAGAGTAAAACTAACCTGTCTCACGACGGTCTTAATTTCAGTCTTCCTCTCCTGTACCTCCAGCAGGACAGCTGCTAGCGAGAGTTAGCACCCTTGGGTGCTCATTACATCAACTCGAAGATTGTGTAAAAGGGGTTTGTTTGGGAACATTTACTGTGCTCTTAGTAAAGACAGACTGTTTTTGTGATATTTAGTACATTTTTATAGTTCAATTGCACACACATTTTTCCTGTTGTATATTTTTATGGTATTTTTTCCTTAACAACATAATATTTAATTAATAGCGTTCCCCAATACTCTGCAATATCTAAGGTAAAGATCTCTGAGCTCAGATATTTTCCCCTACAATAGTAGTCGGTACTCATATTTTGATTATTTTTATGCTGGTTTCCATTTTTATATAATTATTTAAACTCATTTCATTATTTTAGTATAGGTTGAATTAGATTTTTCAAAATTAACTTCAAATCTTATTCAAAATTTCAATTATTAACTTTATTTTAACTTTAACTTATTAAATTCCTATGAACTTCTGGACTCTATTCCCTCAGAATTGTTTCTGGTTTCACTTGCTATTATTATTATAAACTACGAGTTAGAAAATGATCTGTTGTATCCAACCGTAGGTTTATTTATTCGATAAAGGCTTGTGCCTGCCCAACTCACATCGAGTTATTTATATATTATTTACGATATCAGGTAGGATTTAATTAAGGTGTACGTATTATAAACGTACAATTATTATTTGGTGAAGGTTCTACTGACCTAGGTGTAAGTTGTACTTTCTGTATTAGAGGTACCCTTCTTTAGATTTTCTAACCTTATTAAGATTATTCTTAGATCACATTTGTGTGATAATTTTGTAATTGACTTTCACTAGTATCATTTTTTTGTCATTTTAGAGTCACAGACTAGTTACTTGTCTTAACTCGGAGATTGTGAACATCTAGTAGTTAAATTTAATAAATTTATATTTATTGTGCATATTTTTTTTTCTCATATTACTCCTTTATATTTGTACATTTAATATACTTTTATTACAAATTTAATATACTCTATAGCAGCGTAGAATACCTGGAAGAGGGTTAACCCAGTTATCCTTCTTCTGGCGCCCAAAAATTTATTCTATTTTCATTATATTATTATATTTACCCTATCTACTTTGTGAACATTGTCTTAATATCTTCTTTTCTAGCCATCATTGACATTTCCTTTAATTTATTGTCCAGCCAGAAATAGCCGTGCAAATTGGCCGAATCCTTCCTTGAGTGTCAAGTGGCCATTTTCTTGCATATTGAGCTAGCTATTCAAGTTACATCTATCTATTCATAATTTTCATCTTCAGTCCTATATCAATTCTATACTCTTCGTCTTAGCATCTTTCCATAAAAGTACTACTGCAATGTAACCAGAACGAAGAAGAATTTCTGTTGGAGTGAATGCACAGAGAGTGATAAACTCCAACAGAAGTAGGAAGAAGAAGATCTACTTAATGTAGCCAAAGGAACAACAATGTGGCTTCTGCGTTGAAGAAGCTGAAGTCTCAAATACTACTTTGCAGTAGTACTTGTATAGAAAGATGCTAAGACGAAGAGTATAGAATTGATATAGGACTGAAGATGAAAATTATGAATAGATGGATGTAACTTGAATAGCTAGCTCAATATGCAAGAGAATGGCCACTTGACACTCAAGGAAGGATTCGGCCAATTTGCACGGCTATTTCTGGCTGGACAATAAATTAAAGGAAATGTCAATGATGGCTAGAAAAGAAGATATTAAGACAATGTTCACAAAGTAGATAGGGTAAATATAATAATATAATGAAAATAGAATAAATTTTTGGGCGCCAGAAGAAGGATAACTGGGTTAACCCTCTTCCAGGTATTCTACGCTGCTATAGAGTATATTAAATTTGTAATAAAAGTATATTAAATGTACAAATATAAAGGAGTAATATGAGAAAAAAAAATATGCACAATAAATATAAATTTATTAAATTTAACTACTAGATGTTCACAATCTCCGAGTTAAGACAAGTAACTAGTCTGTGACTCTAAAATGACAAAAAAATGATACTAGTGAAAGTCAATTACAAAATTATCACACAAATGTGATCTAAGAATAATCTTAATAAGGTTAGAAAATCTAAAGAAGGGTACCTCTAATACAGAAAGTACAACTTACACCTAGGTCAGTAGAACCTTCACCAAATAATAATTGTACGTTTATAATACGTACACCTTAATTAAATCCTACCTGATATCGTAAATAATATATAAATAACTCGATGTGAGTTGGACAGGCACAAGCCTTTATCGAATAAATAAACCTACGGTTGGATACAACAGATCCTTTTCTAACTCGTAGTTTATAATAATAATAGCAAGTGAAACCAGAAACAATTCTCAGGGAATAGAGTCCAGAAGTTTATAGGAATTTAATGAGTTAAAGTTAAAATAAAGTTAATAATTGAAATTTTGAATAATATTTGAAGTTAATTTTGAAAAATCTAATTCAACCTATACTAAAATAATGAAATGAGTTTAAATAATTATATAAAAATGGAAACCAGCATAAAAATAATCAAAATATGAGTACCGACTACTATTGTAGGGGAAAATATCTGAGCTCAGAGATCTTTACCTTAGATATTGCAGAGTATTGGGGAACGCTATTAATTAAATATTATGTTGTTAAGGAAAAAATACCATAAAAATATAAAACAGGAAAATGTGTGTGCAATTGAACTATAAAAATGTACTAAATATCACAAAAACAGTCTGTCTTTACTAAGAGCACAGTAAATGTTCCCAAACAAACCCCTTTTACACAATCTTCGAGTTGATGTAAGGATAGGTAATTATTAAGTTACTTTAGTAATATAAACATAACTAGTGTGAATTCATTTTAGATGTTCCATTTGAGGATGAAAACCAGTATCTCACAAATGAAGAAGAAATCATTATAGAGATGGAGCCGCCACTAGAACCTGCACTACTGGATAATACTCAAGGTATGTCAGCTAGATAATAATAATAATAGTCTTTATTTTTTCTTTAAATTCATACAGTACACAAAATGTAGAAAATATATGGATAAAATAATCAGTTATGTACTGATTTTTCTTAAGCTAGAGAAAAAATAGTATATTCTACAAGTGAGAAAAAAGACATATTTCTCATGAGCGCAGCAGTTTGTTGGCACGAGGTGAGTGCTGCAAATAAAGCGAGGGAGAAATATGTCATTTTCTCATGTGTTATACACTGTACTTTTTCTATGGATGCGGTTTTGTCAAGAGTTTAAACTTCAAAATTAAATAATTTAGGTGTTTTTAAATAGAACATAGAAAAGATGGAAAACATATTAAATTGTGAGATAAAAAGAAATAAAACTAGTAGAGTTGTTAAATTTAGCGATAGTAACATAAAAATTGACATTATATTGATTGTTTCCCACCTTTAGATGTATCAGAGGAGTATGTCAACTAAAACTGTCACTGTGACAGTGGCATTTCTTAAATTAGTTCGATACGTCTAAAGGTGGGAAACAATCAATATAATGTCAATCTGTAAGTTACTATCGCTAAATTTAACACCTCCACTTCTTTTTATCTCACAACTAAATATGTTTTCCATCTTTTGGGATATTTAGCCGGTTATTAGTGCACTCATCACTGTATAACATATATGTGTAGGTATAGTAACAGTTATAATTTGAACAGTTTTTAAAGGTAGTTCCTGGTAAGTTTTGCTTCAACACATTTTATTTGACAAAAATAATTACTGTGTTTGTATTGTGCATGTTACCATGGAAACGGCGATGATTAGTATGGAGAACCCGTGAAAAAAAATATTTCTCACTGCAATGGCCGACTTTTCTCATTGCATGAGGAATTGTTCGTTTTGAATGTATGTAACTAGTGAGAGAAGTTGCACATTGTATAGCATCCATAGAAAAAAATAATATACAGAGTAGGCCAAACAAAAGAGTCCACCTCGATATTTGGCAGTATTTATTAGATTTTAAGGAAATAAAAAAACAGGTCAATTTTTGATCTAAGGGGGACACATTTTTGCGTTCATACATCTGTCATTTGTCAACCTCCTTCCTTTCCATTTCCTCCACCCCTTATTTTTAGATAGGGAATAGGGGTTGTGTGCTAACTCATTTGAAAGTTTATTCATTTCTCTATTCAGTAATATCAACATTAACATAATTATTTATATACGGTGTACAAGAAAAAAATATTTTAATTAAATTAATTCGACACAAAAAGAAGAATGTATGTAATTTATTTAATTCAAAATACATTCTACTGTTGTCACAAAACAGAAAAAGATGTTTTTTGATAAACAAACATTGCTTTTCGCTTAATTTCAATGTTCAAGTTGCCACCCATCTGCCTCTTGGTAGGTTGAATATTGAATTTAAGCAACAAACAATGTTTATCTATCAAATAAACATTTTTTTCTGTTTTCCGTCAGCAGTAGAATGTACTCTGAGTTAAATAAATTACATACATTCTTTTTTTTTGTCAATTAATTTAATTGAAAATGATTTTTTCTTGGACACCCTGTGTAAATGATTATGTCAATGTTAATATTACTGAATAGAGAATTGAATAACCTTTCAAATGAGCTAGCACACGACCCCTATTTCCTATTAAAAAATAAGTGGGGGGAGTGGAAGGGAGGAGGTTGACAAATGACAGATATATATGTACCATAAAAATGTGTCCCCCTTAGATTAAAAATTGACCTGTTCTTTTATTTCCTTTAATATCTGATAAATACTGCCAAATATCGAGGTGGACTCTTTCTTTGGGCCACTCTGTATATTTTTTGCATGTTCTGTAACAATAAAACTCCATAACTAATAGGAACATTTTGTAAATAAATACTATTATCCAACAACGGTCACATAGTTTATACATGCTTCATAGCAGGTCATTAACTAGTGGCACAAATGTCACACAGTTAGCAATTTAGATCTAAGAGATTTCTTAAAAGTTACAATCGATTTTAATTTTAATTCTTTAGCTACTCCATTATATACTTTTGATATGTAAATGAGTTGTTCAATTGTTTTGTATGATATTCAGGAGCTGTAATTGTATTGACAATTATTGTGTATGTCAGTTCAATTTTTTTTTGTATGTCAGTTAATTGTGGTAATTTTGTGGAATAGCATGTAAAAATCTTCTGTGTTCAATGTTCAAACATTTTACCTACATGTTTTAATTTGTGAGAAATAGGCTGGTGTCTTCTTACACCATAGAGCAAACGATGACACGAATTTTGAACCACCTTAATTCTTCTCCTGTCATCAAACTAATACAAGTCCCATATATAGTGATGAGTGTGCTAAATAACTGGCAAAATAACTCAAAAGATGGAAAACATAACATGTGACATAAAAAGAGATGAAACTAGTACCTACAGGTGTAAAATTATCTATAGGAACCTATAAATTTACATTACATTATACAGTTTTCCACCTTTATATAATATATATTATAACTGAGATGTCTGTGACAGGAAAATTTGATAAAATTCTCCTGTACAGGGATATTCACTATCTACCTATTCACGGAATAAACTGCTTTATTTACAGTATTAGAAAATAATGTAAAATACAAAAGTTACATAATTTTTATGTAGTTTCTGAAGATGATAGTAGAAAAACAAAGAAGGTGAAAACAAAATGGCCGCCCAAAAGGCTATTCTCATAACCATCATGACAGATTTATTCAAAATATCCAGTATCTCACTTATTTTTCCAGATAGGTCCATCAAATTCAATATGGAAATGTTCGTTACAGAACTTTCTATTCAAATGTGTAACCATATACAGGGTGTTCCATTTATATTAACATAGTTAGCATCTGCGGCCATTTTGTTTGCACCTTCTTTGTTTTTCTACTATCATTTTCTAAAACTAGATAAAAAGGTAACTTTTGTATTTTGAATTTTTTTTAAATTCTGTAAATAAAGCAGTTTACAGGGGTCAAAATATAGTGAATAACCCTATACTAGTGACAGTTGTGATACTCCTCAGGTGGGAACATATATAATGTAATGTAAATTTATAGGTTCCTCTCCGTTATTTTACATCTCTACTAGTTTCATCTCTTTTTAATTCACAACTTGTTATAATTTCCTTCTTTTGCTTTATTTTGCAGGTTATTAGCGTGCTCATCACTGTATAACATCACCATAGTTAAATCTTAATAAAATTTCAAACAGTATTCTTTTTACTTTTGATGACAAGATAGCAGTGACTATGGTAAATTGTTCTCAATCACTTAAGATATTATCGTTAGAAATATAATCACAAAGCCGCATTTCCATAATGCCATCTAACACTTTTGATAGAGTTTAAAGAATACTAATAGGTCTTAGATCCTTATATTCAGTTGGATTGTTACAGTTAGGTATGGGTCTAATAAATGTTTTTTTTCCATTCATCTGGAAAATGTTGCTAGAGAGTAGAGAGGCAGCAGTTCATTATCCTAAAGATATCCTTGTAATAAAGTACCTATACGTAATTAACACTTATTTAATTTGTTTACAGATTTACAACACATGGAGCAGTGGCAGGCTGTCAAAGAGACACCAACAAAACGGGAAATAAAAGGTAGTAAATATAGAATAAAAAAATGAGAAATTGGAGAAAGAAGAATGTATGTAATTTATTTAACTCAAAATGCAATCTACTGCTGACAGAAAACAGAAAAAATGTGATAAATAAACATTGTTTGTGGCTTAAATTCAATATTCAACCTACGAAGAGGCAGATGGGTGGCAGCTTGAACATTGAAATTAAGCAAAAAGCAATGTTTTTTATCAAAAAACATTTTTTTCTGTTTTGTGACAGCAGTAGAATGTATTTTGAATTAAATAAATTACATTTACATTATGTTCTTTTAATGTGTCAATTAATTTAATTAAAAAAAAATTTCCTGGACAACCTGTATAAAAAATTATGTTAATGTTTATAGTATGACTGAATAGAGAATAGAATAACCTTTAAAATGAGCTAGCACACAACCCCTATTCCCTATTTAAAAATTAGGGGTGGGGGAAGTGGAAGGGAGGGGTTGACAAATGACAGATGTATGTACCGTAAAAATGTGTCGCCCTTAGATCAAAAATCGACTGTTTCGTTATTTTCTTAAAATCTAATAAATATTGCCAAATATCGAGGTGGACTGTTTTCTATTGCCCACTCTGTATATATGTATTATACATTCCTCTTCTGGTTCTTCTTGGTTGCTGTTCACATAGTTTTGAGTGTTCAGTAGATCCTCAAAATATTGTTTTCATCTATTTATGGTCTGTTTTTAAACCAAGAGGAGTAATTCAAATTTACGGCGCCGTAATGCTTGTTTGTAGTTGGTCCAACCTCAGGCAAGTTATGAAATTTTTACAGTAATGACATTTATGAAATTTTGACACTACTGGCATTTCATAGGTTAATGAAGTTATATCGGCCATTTTTTGAGTTTTCTGCATTATTTCATTACTTTTTACATTTTTTTTATTTAAAATCACTTTTTAGCGACGTATTAGTATAATATAATAAGCATGGATTACTGTCGAAAGCTGATATGATCAACAAAAAATGAAGATGTATTTGGTGATTTTTTAGTGACTTGCTTGCGTGTGAACCTGTTTTTTTTTTTAGTTTACTCCTCCTGGTTTAAAAACAAACCATATTAGTATGTAATCATTGTCATGCAGTAGGTGTTCTATAGAATTTATATAGCTGTAGAAGAATAATCTTCTTTAGGTAGTTGTCTGTGGTTTCGTTTCTTATATGATTATTCCAAGCTATCTTTTTGGGCTTGACTTCTGCTTTTATTTCATTGTTACACCAGTGTGTACCCTTCTTACTTCTGTTATTTCTTGTTATTCCGCATACTTGTTTACCACCGCTTAGAAGCACTGTCTTTCAGTGTTTTGTTATATTATAATAATAAATAAAATAATAACTTAGATTGTACATGTAATATGTTTTCAGGTCATTTGGTAAACACTGGCACTGGAGGCAGGAAGACCACCTCAATATTACAGGCAGCCTGTTCAACATTTGCAGACTCTCAACAAGCTGTGTTAGAGGCTGAAAAAGTAAAGGCTGATGCGCTGAACCTATTATCATTAGGCTTTACTAGAGCGTACAGGAAAGTAGAGCAACAAAAAGCAAATACTGAACGGGCAAAAGTAAGATTAGCATACTTTAATTCAACAGGATCGTTTGCTGGCTTTGATGACTACATAAAAGAATTAGAAACAAAATAAATTTATTTGGATTTATGAGTGCACTCAACCAAACTTATACGGAATCATTTGATATTTTTTATTATTTTAAGCAAATTAAAGTTACATTTAATTGCACCTCTCCAGAGACTAACTACAGGTTATAGTACCAATCATAATTCCTCCCCGGAACATGACCCTTGCTCTTTTATATTTGTGAACAAATCTGGTAGTGGAACATATTGATTCCATATAAGTTTAGTTGAGTGTATTTACATAGTTTAAGTAATCTGTATATTTAGTAATATTAGTAAGTATGTAGTATGTAAGTAATGAAATAAAACATATATAAGTAACTACTTTTTATTTATGATATATTCAGTAAACAAAACAATACATTGACAGTAATTGTTACTATACCCTATTCCACGAACATACGCCTGTTTTGGATTACTTAGACAACGAATATTTTACTGTACAAAATAAGAAGAACGAAAGTAAATTGCAAATTACATTGTTGTTTATTGGAATAATTATTAGCGCCATTTACTTTCGTACTTCTTATGTTGCACAGTAAAATATTCGTTGTCGAAGTAATCCAAAACAGGCGTATGTTCGTGGAATGGCCATATTTACCAACTATTTATAATAAATTTCGGATATTACCAACAACTCGCTTCAGAATTACTATAGCAACCCTTCTGTTCGTTTCTCTGCAATAGGAAATTGGATATTGTAGTAGTCTGTGAACTGTTTGATATTTTCTCATCTTAGTTACTGTTTTATACTTATGTCATGTTATTGTAATTTCGTTAATCACCTCATGCTGATTTCTTGTATATTAAAACCTAGTTTATAAAGGTTAGGTGAAGCTATTCAAGGCTGTTCATTGGTGATGCAACCAAACCACTCTCTTACATTTCTCGACATTCTTCTGCAGCCCTGATTTCTTTATTCTTATATCTTTACCTGTATTACATTTTGTATGAGTGCCTATTTTTTGTCCCTGCGTTGGATGGCCCAAGCATTCCAATTTTCTCTTTTATGGTAAATGTTATTTCAGGCCTTTTGTCCATTCACCGTAGTATTTCTTTATTTGTGACTCAGTCAACCCAACTTATTCTTAATATTCATCGATAGCACTACATCTCGAAACTCAGTTTTTTAATTGTTCTCTTTGAGAGCCCCTGCTTCACAATACTGCACAACAAGTTACTAAACACATATTTTGTTAACATTCTTATTCGTAGAGAGAGACTAATATCACGATTATTAAGCAGATGCCAAGGCATAACATATAGGAAAGCATGAATAACAAACACAGTGCTATAATTTTATTATCTATTTATTTACGCGATTGTCCTCATTTTTACAAAAATTTACAAAAATAAAATATCCTACCCATAACAGAAATACTTGAACTAAGTATTAAATAATGATTAAATTCAAAATTACATATTAAACATCTTTAAATCCGGTGACAAAACCTGTGTAACAAACTATCGTCCCATCAGTAAAATCAGTGCAATCCCCAAGGTATTTGAAAGTCTGGTATATGACATTCTAACCCCTCTATTTAAACCTCTACTAGTCCAACAACAGTTTGGGTTTAGACTGACCACGAAAATCTACAGAATTAAATCTTAGTCAGGTGGACTTCTTGCTGGATGCCTTGGAGAAGGGGTATCAAGTGAATACGATGTACACTGACTTCTCCAAGGCATTCGACAGGGTGCCACACAATATTTTGTTGCATAAGTTAAAACTGATTGAGATTGATGAGCCTTTTTTGTCAAGGTTCCAAAGCTACTTATCTGATGTAGGCTGATTGTTAAAATTGCATATAGACTTAATATCTTGGACAACTACAATGATGCAGACATTCTTAATATCCTAAATAAAGATGATGCTGGCAGAAAGAGATAAAGCACTAAGTAAGTATAAGCGAACTAGATCTGAGGTTCATTTCCAAACTTATAAAAATTTACGTTTCAGTCTATTAAGAGGGAAAAGAAAGCATATTTCATTCAACAATTTAATAATAACACCCCTAGAGAAATGTGGCGTACTCTAAATTTTTTTTTTTTATTAACATCCAAGTTTTTTTACAATCTGTTTTACAAAGAAAACAATAAGTAAAATTGTTTGTCTTTACAATGGCAGAGAGATGTAAGGTCCAGTGACCAAAGCATCACGACACACACACATTACCTTGTTTACCGGTGAGATGCGCACATACACTGATACGCGAGCACGAAAACTAAAACTGGCACAGAACACAATGGCTGGACGCTGTTGAAGGCGTAGCTTCCTCTGCTGTAGGCTCTGTCAGGATCGGTTAGGTAGGTCCAAGGGATCATATCGCTTCAATCTCTTCGCTTGTTGCTTGTTGAGAAGATTGTGTGCCAGGGTGTTTGGATGTAACCGCAACCTATTTTGATATTGTTCAGAAGATTTTTTGCACTCTTCGGAGACTGATAGTACCGGAAGATCTCTATGTATTGCGTCATTATGGATGTACCAAGGGGCATTAGCGATTGTTCTTAGAGTTTTGGATTGAAATCTTTGTATTTTCATAACATTAGATTTGCTAGCTGATCCCCAGAGCTGCGAACCATATGTCCAAATGAGTTTTACTATTGTTTTGTATATAAGCAGCTTGTTATCGATCGATAGGTGAGAGTTTTTTCCCAACATCCAGTAAAGTTTTCTGTATACAATTCCCAGTTGAAGTCTTTTCGTCCATATATGTTTGGTCCAAGTTAGTCGTTTGTCAAGGTGAATACCTAGATATTTTACGTCATCCTTTTGAGGTAAAGGATGTCCATCGAGATTAAGTTCTGGACATGTACCTCTTCTTAGAGTGAATGTAATGTGTGTGGATTTTGATGGGTTTACTCTAATTCTCTAGAGTTTAAGCCATTCATTTGTTTTGTTCAGATGTAGTTGCAGTCTCTCTGATGCTATTATTGGATTACCATGAGAGGCCAGGAAAGCAGTATCATCTGCGAATGTTGCAAGCGTTAGGTCGTTGCTTGTTGGCAAGTCAGCCGTATATATTAGGTATAGGATCGGTCCGAGCACACTACCCTGAGGTACACCAGATAGGATGGGGTAGAGTTTTGTATAGGCTTCACTATATTTTACCAGATATCTCCTTTCTGTAAGGTATGATTGAAGCAGTTTGAAGTAAGTGTAAGGTAGGTTTTTCTTTAATTTGTACAGAAGTCCTGTGTGCCACACCTTGTCAAAAGCTTGAGAGGCGTCTAAAAAGGCTGCAGTGCAGTATTGCTTGTTTCCGAGACTAGTTCTTATTGTTGTGTACAGTCTGTGAACTTGTTCTATTGTACTATGTTGATTACGAAATCCGAATTGATGGTCAGGTATGAGACTCTTCTCTTCTAATATTGGTTTTATTTTTCTTAAGAGGAAACAGTAGCGATCAACAGGTAGCGAAAACGCGTTCCAATATTGCGGCTGTAATTTTGAATATTTTTTCGAGATATTTGGCACACGTATTCGTAATATAATAAAGAATGGCGGTACAGAGCCCAATTTGAAAAATATATTAATATGTGGAAATTACTCTGCAATTAAATACAATATTAAAAAAACGAGCCTGTACCGCCATTAAGAAGAACAAAAAAATACACTTTCTTCAAATAAACTTTTTTATCCGATGCCTAGATTTTGTGTCATTTTGGAACTACTAAAATTTTTTATTTCATTAGTAGTTCCAAAATGACACAAAACCTAGGCATCTGATAAAAAAGTTTATTTGAAGAAAGTGTATTTTTTTATTCTTCTTAATGGCGGTACAGGCTCGTTTTTTTAATATTGTATTTAATTACAGAGTAATTTCCACATATTAATATATTTTTTAAATTGGGCTCTGTACCGCCATTCTTTATTATATTACAAATACGTGTGCCAAATATCTCGAAAAAATATTCAAAATTACAGCCGCAATCTTGGAACGCGTTTTGGCTACCTGTTGATCGCTACTGTATCACCTTAACAGAAGTTTTTCAAACACCTTAGAGATGACTGGGAGCAGACTTATCGGTCGGTATGAGTTGACATCTTTTGGATCTTTTCCAGGTTTTTGAATTAGTATAATCTGTGCCACTTTCCATTGCAACGGGAAGTAGTGCAGACTTAACATAGCATTAAAGATCATAGTGATTATTCTGTAACAATCATCGGTTAGTTCCTGAAGAACCTTACCCGTTATGAGGTCGAATCCTGGTGCCTTATTAGGTTGTATCTCATTATTTATTATCTGTTTTACTTCTTTAATATTAAACTTGGAGATTGGCGGTTCCATTTGATATGGAGCCTCAAGAAAAGAATGAAATGGTTCTTCTTGTTCTAATGGTACTACTCTAGTAAAGGGACTAAATACTGTCGAAAGATGTTCTGCGAATGTCTCGGATTTCCCTGTGTCTGTTCTTGCCCATTTACCTTTGGCATTTTTTAAAGGAAGTATGGCGTCTTTTGGTCCTTTTACTTTTCTCGTAGCCTTCCATAGCGAATAGTTAGTGTCTTTGAATGGAGTCAGATTTTCTAAGTAAGTTTGAATCCCCCTGTTTTTTTCTTCTTTTAATAGATTTTTAAGTCTTCTGGTAATTCTGTTTAGATTTTCTTTGTCAATAGGTGCATGTGTGTTTTGCCATTTTCTCCTAAGTTTTCTTTTTTCTTCAGTCATGTTCTTTGTACTCAGAGAACAATTTATGGTTTCCTTCCATAATGTTTGTTCAGGTGTAGCACTCCATCCCGCCTTTTGTATGGAGGTAGTAAGTTGTTGTACTGCATTTTCAATTTGTATTTCTGTTTTAAGTGGCAAATTCGTTGATATTTGTTCTGTTAATGCACTTCGGAATATGTTCCAATTTGTTTGGTTATTGGTTAGGACTGGAGGCTTATTTCTGAGTATGACTTTGGAGTCTAGGTCAATTAGAATGGGAGAATGATCTGACGAGAGGTCCCAGCATGATTGTATTGCTAAGTAGTTAAGAGAGATACCTTTAATCACACAGAAGTCTAAGAGATCTGGTGTTTTATTTGGATCTGTAGGCCAATAAGTTGGTTCTCCTGTAGATATGTGTTGTAGATTGTTTCCTATTATCGACTTCAGCAGTTGTCTACCCCTTGTTGTGATTATTCTAGAGCCCCAGTGATGATGTTTACAGTTAAAGTCTCCTCCTGCTATGAATTTGTGTCCAAGTGAACTAAAATAGGTATTAAAGTTATTTTCGTTGATGGATTGGCCAGGAGGACAGTAGACAGCAGATAAGGTAAGGTTGCCTAACCAGTCATCAATGACAATGCTAGTTGACTGCAGGTACTTTTCACTGAACTTATTTAACTCATGGTGATTTATATTAGATTTGATAATGATAGCTGTGCCACCGTGTGCTTTGTCATTTGGATGTTTTGTGTAGTAAACAGTGTATTTTGGAATTTTTATATAATTTTTGTCTGTTAGATGGGCTTCTGATATGAGCATAACATCAATTTTCTTCTCGTCGAGAAAAATTTTTATTTCTTGGATATGATTCGTTAGCCCATTTGAGTTCCAGACGGCTATTTTAAGTGCGTTTTGCATTAGTGCATTTTGGAGATCATAGTGGTAAGGAGATTAAGCATAGTATCCATTCTCTCCATTAATTTTGCCATCATGTTTTCCAGGTTGGCAATTGTCGTTAAATGGTTTGAGCTAACATTACTTTGTTGGTTTGTGATTTCAGCTGTTTGACTATTTCCTGACGTTTTTTGAGCGTAAGAAATACCAGGGGTTACTGTTTGGCTGTTAATTGTATTGATGTCTGTTCTATGGGTCTCTTGTTTCTGTCTGAGTTGGGGGAATTTTTCTTTTTGTATTTGTTTGTATACGCTGCAGCCCTTATAGTTGGCCGGATGGTTTCCCATACAGAGTACACATTGTACGTTATTGCTGCGTTCCTTGCGTGGGCAGTCTAGAGTATGATGATTACTTGCACACTTTACGCATCTCGGAGGCATATAACAGAATTTTTGTGTGTGGCCATAACGTTGACATTTGGTACATTGGGGAACCTGACGCTTGGGATGTGGTGGTTCGAAGGACACAATCATATTCTGAAGTGCTCTCACTTCATAAATGTCTTTATTATTTGGCTTAGCTTTTAGTTCTATATAAAAAAGCGGAAGCGCCGTTTTGGATCCATTCTTTATATATATATAATATATATATATATATATATATATATATATATATATATATATATATATATATATTACTCCTTGGACGTTTTTATATATATATATATATATATTGATGCACGTTAAGTTGTGACTTCCGGTATACAGAAGAGGCTGTCTGGCTTCCACCTTTTCTACTTGGGATTATTTTTAAAAAATTGTATATTTGATAAGAGGGGGGGTGCTACGATAGATCTATATGTTGAGGGGAAAGGATTTACCATAATAAATGTTGTATATATATATAGGTATATACGGAAGCGGACATAATACGTTGTGGCTTCTGTAAATAGGGTAGTTCAAGTCGCGTTGTCACTTCCAGCGATGTTGTCATGTTTTTGGAAGTCACAACGTCTCTTCTGCCAAATTTACCTCGTAGTTTGAGCGTGATCTGTTATCTTAGAGTCTCACACTTGGCAGTGGAATTCATTGGTATCTAGCGTTCCAATAATAATGTCTTCTTTTTAAAGTGCCTACCCGTTCCGGATGTTGGCGATCATCATGGCTATCTTGGCTTTGTTTACCGCAGCGCGGGACAGTTCAGTGGTAGTCATGTTATACCACGTTCGTAAAGTTTACCACTTTTACCACGTCCTCTTTTACCACTTACCTTCCCTTGAAAAATCCGTTGGAGAAGGCGGTAACGTTCTTGATTTCTCATTACATGTCATTTTCGCATTGGAAATCGAAATTGGTTAATTGGCTTAATTGGTTAAACGGCTTAATTCTATATATAAAATATCATTAATATTATATAGTTTAACTGTAATAATAATTGTTACAGTAATTAAAACTATGCATTAGTCAATTACAGCTATTAATGAACATAATTCTGTGAATGAATATGAGTCTGTAATTCGGACCCCCGGAGAATTACAGAGGAATTAATTTATTAAACACAACACTAAGTGATAACAAACACACTGAATACAATTATAAGATTAGCAGAAGAACAACAAGGTTTTAGGTCGGGAAGATCATGTACCGACGCTATATTTATAATGAGGCAGATTCAAGAGAAATCAGTAGAATACAACAAGCCGGCATACTTATGTTTCGTCGATTTTAAAAAGGAATTTGACAGAGTCAAATTAAAAGACGTTATCCATTTATTTTACGCAAGAGAGGTACCTCTAGGAATAATTAAAACGATCGAAAATATCTATCAGAACAACACGATCAGAGTAAAAGTAGATAAAGAACTAACTGACCCAATTGAAGCTGGCAATGTGATAAGACAGGGAGACTCCCTGTCTTGTTCTCTATTGTTCAACCTGATCATGAATGAAATAATAAAAAAAAGTAAGGACAAAAGAAAGATACCAAATGGGAGAAAAACAACTTAAAATAATCTGCTATGCAGACGAATCTCTCAAAGTGAAGATGATTTACAACGTATGCTGCACCAATTTAATATAACCGCTAGAAAATTTAACATGTTGATTTCCCCAAAAAGACTAAATGCATGGTTATAACAACAAATCTAGTTGTAAATTGAGCTGGACGGTCAGATAATAGCACAAGTCGTAGAGTTTATATCTAGGCATCACACTATCTAGCTCTATCTACGGAAAACTAGAAACCGAAGTACAAGCTCAGGTGAATAAAGTAAACAGAGCCGCAGGCTGGCTGAATGACACAATATGGAGAAAAAAAATATCGGGAAAGAAATGGAAGGCAGAATTTACAAAAGAGTCCTCAGACTAATAATGACATACGCGACAGAAACACAACCTCATACAGAAAGAACAAAAAGAATGCTAGAAACAGCAGAGATGAAAACACTTCCAAAAATCGATGGTAAGACACTATATGATAGAGCCAGAAGTGCAGATATACGTATACGACAGAGATGCAAGGTGGACAACATTAATAACTGGGTGAAAAACAGAAGAGTAAAATGGTGGAATGGCCACAAAAGCCGAATGACAATAAACAGAGTAGTAAGGACGGCGAGAGACGGTTCCCCAATAGGAAGGCGATCAGTGGGAAGACCACGAAAACGATGGAATGACAACTTACTGGAGTCACATTGAAAAACAGACAGAGTTATGTCTACACAAAAAGATGAAGAAGAAGAATAAATGAATATAATGAATAAAATGATGCTAGGTAATATTAATTTTAACAAATATTTTTAGTGATTTTATTTTAGCTCCAGGTTATTGTTGGAGTTTACTAACGACATTTTAAATTTAATAATATAATATTGAATAATAAAATATTATGAACAATATAAAGGTAGATACACTCCGGCCAAGAAAATCGAGCTTAGTAACAAATAAAAAACAAAATGTTGCAAATCCTATAATTGCAAAAAACGCTCAGGGAGTTTGTCAGTGATCCAAAGTCAGTGTCAGTGTTAGTTTTTTTAACAGTAACAGTGATCCCAAAAATTTTTTACGGCACAAAAATAGCCACTGTAACAATTTGTTTAAAACATTTTTAGAATTTTTAAGTGGTTATTTTCCGAGCTCTGTTAATATGATGTATTTCTGCACACGTTTAAAGCAAAAAACTTTTAATAATTAGATACAATTATTCTATTATAGAGTGAACTCTCCCTTGGATGGACAGTATAGTTGATCCGCATAAACTGTCCGTTTAAGGCAGGTGGCCGTTTAAGGGAAAAATAAATATGATATAATTAATTATTTTTAATGAGAAATAAGCCACAATTTTACTAAAAAAAATTATTTCATTAACGTTTCGACGCCCAAGTCGGGTGTCATCAAAATAAATATTACTAGAGTAACAATGTATTACTAGAGTAATATTTTGTATTTTGACAACGACAAATATAAATTTTAACTATTTATAATGGGAAATAAGCCACAATATTATTAAAAAATGATTTTTATTAACGTTTCGACGCCCAAATCGGGTGCCGTTGTCAAAATACAAAATACTATAAACATAAACAAAAATGTTGTTGCTTAGTAAAAAAATTCTTCTAATAATTTACTTCATTTGACTCATTTATATCGGCAATTCAGATACATATGATACATTTTAAAGTAGAAGACTTTAAAATGATATTGCCAATATTTATGAGTTGCGTTCCTGGGACGACTTTACTGAAAGATAGTTCATTCGATTACATGAAATCAACCCCAACTCAAGAATATCCGTCACAAAAAAATCATAGCATGTGATCTGTCTTTAAAAAGACAACCACATGCAACGGTGACATTAAAATTCTTGCGTTAGAGATCTCATAGTAAATCACGAGGAAAAAACAGGAAAAAACCTCGTGATACTATCCCGACATCGTAAGTATTTGGTTTTACATTTAATTTACTCTCAAAATTAATACCAAATTCTGACTTTACTATAATTTTGTTTAAATTATAAATAATATCAATAATACATGGATATATAAGTAATACTAAAATATAAAGTATGTACTAACTCGACTATTGACTTACTAATTGTGGTATTTTCTTTCTATTGACTTCCTCTTTCAGTATGGGTATCCACATCCTAGTGCATTCCACCGAGGAATTTCCGACACAGTTGGTTTCGTTTAGCATAATTAGAGCCGCTTCTTTGATTTTTCTCTTTTTACTATCTGTTTCTTTCAGAACTATACTTGAATCTCTCCACTGAACTCATATTTTAACATATGAACTGAACATATTTTATTTTTATAACATATTTTTACAACATTCACATTTCAGTGGAGAGATTCAAGTATAGTCCTGAAAGAAACAGATAGTAAAAAGAGAAAAATCAAAGAAGCGGCTCTAATTATGCTAAACGAAACACAACTGTGTCGCAAATTCCTCGGTGGAATGCAGTAGGATGTGGATACCAATACTGAAAGAGGAAGTCAATAGAAAGAAAATACCACAATTAGTAAGTCAATAGCCGAGTTAGTACATACTTTATATTTTAGTATTACTTATATATCCATGTATTATTGATATTATTTATAATTTAAACAAAATTATAGTAAAGTCAGAATTTGGTATTAATTGTGAGAGTAACTTAAATGTAAGACCAAATACTTACGATGTCGGGATAGTATCACGAGGTTTTTCCTGGTTTTCCCTCGTGATTTACTATGAGATCTCTAACGCGAGAATTTTAATGTCACCGTTGCATGTGGTTGTCTTTTTAAAGACAGATCACATGCTATGATTTTTTTGTGACGGATATTCTTGAGTTGGGTTTGATTTCATGTAATCGAATGAACTATCTTTCAGTAAAGTCGTCCCAGGAACGCAACTCATAAATATTGGCAATATCATTTTAAAGTCTTCTACTTTAAAATGTACCTATCATATGTATCTGAATTGCCGATATAAATGAGTCAAATTAAATAAATTATTAGAAGAATTTTTTTACTAAGCAACAACATTTTTGTTTATGTTAATAGTATTTTGTATTTTGACAACGGCACCCGATTTGGGCGTCGAAACGTTAATAAAAATCATTTTTTAATAACTGTGGCTTATTTCCCATTATAAATAGTTAAAATTGTAAAAATGCCACAAGAAAATAGCTTCAGAACGACAAATATAAAAATGCCACCAGGAAATAGCTTCAGAACAACAATGAATATGTTAATTTAAAAAATTTCTAATAACTTTAATAACTAAAATTATTTCAGTTACTTTAATTATATGTACAAAACGCTAAGACCTACAAATTAATACAATGACGTCTATTGAACCCAAATATCTTCATTCGACAATTAAGTTAAGATTCATATTTCAGTCAAAACACAAAAATTTATGGAGGTATTTATTATCAGAGTAATAATGGGGTCAGCAATTCTTTCATGGATCGACATACACATTAAAATTTTGCTTGCGTTGCTAACAGTTAAAAGTTGTGAACAGATTTGTATTACATAATTATTAATATAGCGTAAACAGTATTCATACCTAATATCAAATATCACTCGTGTAAAAGATCTGTTAGCCCGATCAAGGAATACAAAAATGATCGAAAACCTCCAAAAAATAAATTAGGGATGAAAATTTGGGAATAGGTAGTTGAAATTGTCTATTATTATATAAGAAAATGTTTACAATTCTACATCACCTCCATTTTACAAAAATTGAGGGGAATACACCCTTCTTGGGGTTGAAAATATACATTCAAAATAAGTCCGGAATTGGATAAAATAACTAATTTTAAGCAACTTTTGTTCTATTTTTTTTCACTAAGTCAATACTTTTCGAGTTATTTGCAAGTGAATTTGTTCATTTTTATGCTTATGAACGGTTTTTCGCAAATAACTCAAAAAGTAAGTATTTTATCGAAAAATGTATTCTTGGCAAAAATATAACTTATAAAAAAGTGAAACAAATGGTGTACACATGAAGTCTGTTGACCCAGTAGAAGCAGAGTTGTAGCTAATGAGGAGTAGGTCCTTCTTCGTCAAATTTCAAATCAAATGTTTCGACGTGAAATAACCAAAAAACGGAGCACTTTTCAGGGAAAATTAATTACAACTTTTTTAAAGTGTTTAAAAAAAGGTTTATTTTTGTTTTTTAAAAGAACTTTTAACGTTAAAAGTAAGTGAGTTACGCTCAAAATATTGTTACGCAAATAAAAGGGCTCAACCCTTTTTATTTTTTGGTATAAAGATCGCGAAAATCACCCCCTAATTAGCATCTCAAATAAATTTAATCGTTACCGCTTCACACTTTACTTTTCTTATGTATTCTTTATATGATCTGTAAGTTTCATCGGTTCAAAGTGCTTCTTTTTGAAATGGCTTTAGTTAAAATGGCTTGAACAAGTCACTAATCACGAGTGTATGAAAATTTTGAACAGTCTTAGCATAACCAATTTTTGTCTACCAGGAAAACAAAAAATCCAAAATAATCAGAAAACCAAAACGTACATTTTATTACTGTTTGAGATTTTTGGTATTACTAATAATTTTTCAGTTATTTTGAAAAAAAAAAAAGGAATTTTTTCAAAATCAGAAAAAAAATTTTTATTTTAAAACCAATTTTTTTCAAAATTGAACAGTTTGAACCAATAAAACTTATAGATAGATCATTATAAAGAATACATAAACAAAATACCTTGTGAAGCAGTAACGATCCATTTTATTTGGGATGCTAATTAGGGGGTGATTTTCGCGATTGTTTTTACCAAAATATAAAAGGGAGCAAAAATATTTTGAGCGTAACTCACTTATTTTTAATGTAAGAAGTTAAAAAAAAAACAAAAATAAACCTGTTTTTAAACACTTTAAAAAAATTTTTAATAAGTTTTCCCCGGAAAGTGCTCCGTTTTTTGGTTATTTCACTTTGAAATATTCGATTTGGAATTGGACGAATAAGGACCTACTTTTCATTAGTTACAACTCCGCTTCTACTGGGTATACAGATTTCATGCGTACTCCATTCTTTTCACTATTTATAAGCTATATTTTTACATAGAATATCTTCTTCGATAAAATACTTACTTTTTGAGTTATTTGCGAAAAACCGTCTAAAAACATGTTTTTTGTTGTTAAAAATGAATATATTCACTCACAAATAACTCTATATTTTTCACCCCCGAGAAGGGGTATTCCCCTCATTTTTTGTAAAATGAAGGGTGTGTAGAGTAGTCAACTTTTTCTTATATAATAATAGACAATTTCAACTACCTATTACCAAATTTTCATCCTTCCTTTATTTTTTTTGGGTCAGATTATTCTTTGATCGGGCTATGTATCAATTTGAAACGATAAAAAATGACCTACAGTATCATACGCAAAGCATGCGAAACATGGGTGCTGAAAAGTCAGAAACAGACCTTTTAGAAAGATTGAAGAGAAAAATGCTAAGAGCAATATAATATGGAGGTGCGAAAATAGATCAGTGGAGAAGAAGAACCAATAAAGAATTGGAAGAACTGTATAAAGAGCCAACGATAACGATGACGATCAAAGCACAGAGAATAATATTTGGGGCAAATCGAAAGAATGATAAGTAAAAGAATGCCAAAATGGTACTCTTACGTAGACCATAACAAAAGAGAAGGAAAGGCAGGCCAAGAGAAAGATGGGAGGACAGTGTGTACGAAGACCTGAAGAAAAGTAACATTGAGAGATGGAAACAACTAGCATTGAACTGAAGGAGAGGGAAGTAGGTGGTGAAAGTTTGTATAAATGGACTGAATTGGAATTATATAAAAATTTTTAAGACTAAAATAAAATATAATCAGAAATGTAAACGTTTTATTCCTAGGCCAACAAGGAATATTGAGCTTAATAAATAATAAAAAATGTAGTTCTATATCGTAAAATGTTTGGAAAAAGTTCTTTATTTTATATTTACTATCCACATTTGCGGATACGTGCTGTCGTGCACGGATGGGTGCTGTCGCCACAATTATTCAATGTGTACTCCCAACTAATATTTCAGGAGGCACTATGGGAAAGAATTGAAGGTGTAAGGATTGGAGGGAGCATCATTAATAACATAAGATTTGCAGACGATACCGCAGTCATGGCAGAGAATATAGACAATTTACAAATTCTCCTAGATATCATTAACAGAGAAAGCAAAAAGATGGGACTAACAATGAATATAAATAAAACCACATTAATGGTGATCTCAAAAAACCCTGTTGACAACATACATCTGACATTGGAGGTAAACCGATAGAAAGAGTCGAGAGGTATAAATACCTAGGAGCAATTATAAACTCACAATTAGATCAAGATGAGGAAATAAAGGTGAGAATAGAAATAGCTCAAAAAGGATTTATAAAATTCAAGTTAATGTTTACAAATAAGAAATTGAGTATGGACATTAGATTGAGGTTCGTCGAATGTTATGTTTGGTCGCAACTACTATATGGGGTAGAAACTTGGACTCTAAAAGCACAATCCGTAAAAAAATTGGAGGCATTCGAGATGTGGCTGTATAGGCGTATTCTGAAAATTCCTTGGACTGCAAAAGTCTCAAACGAAGAAGTGTTAAGAAGAATTGGACATGGCAGGAAGCTTATGAACACAAAATAAGAAAAACATCGTATCTGGGCCACATACTTCGTAACTATAAATACTCTCTGCTACACGTCATCATGCAAGGAAGAGTAGAGGGGAAAAAGGTTTGGGAAGAAAGAAGAAATCTTGGCTGAGGAATATCAGAGATTGGACTAACCTCAGTGTTGAACAGATATTTCACTTTGCAAAAGACAGAGAAGCGTTTAAAAAGGTGATCGCCAACCTTGGTTAGAAGACGGCATAAGAAGAAGAAGAAGATCCGCATTTACACATCATTTTTACTGTCAACGTCCGGTGTTGAGTGTCAGTTGTCAGTTGAAGGGTACAGGTTCATATATCGCCGAATTATTTTTGTTTGAAAAACCGTCCATATAGAGGAGGTGCCCGGCAAAGGGAGGTGTCCGTTAAGAGAGAGTTTACTGTATTTCATATTATTACTAGAATTTATTACTTTATTAGAACTATCTATCACTTTTGATTCATTGTTTCAATTTTTATGTGTGTTTTTATACTTTTATTACTTCCGAAGTAACAATCACTAAAAGTGACTTTTCAGCCTAGGTCCAAAATACCTATACGCGATTTTCGGCAATTTCGTGAAATGAAAATAATATTTACCTAAATTTATTTTTTAATAAGGTTTTTAAAAAATAATTTAGATTATTTAATGGACACTTTGAATTTTGTACATGTATAATATACTAATTATAGAGATAATATATTTAATTTAACGCTAACTATGAAAGTAAAGCAGATCTGCTATTACTCATATTTAAATAACAGCTGCACAAAATACTACGACCGCAAATCTATAACAATTACATGTCTGGCGTCTGGGAACGTTTAGACAGCGTTGCCAAATAACGGAAGTCACAACGAGCGGTGTGGTATACGGAAGTCCCTACGCGTTGTGTATATCACGTGTATTCTCGTACGGGAGCGACACTAGCGCTGATGATATACCGTCGTACTAAAATCTGATCTTATGAGTATTTAGATACGATGTGACTTCTAGTGAAATTTTTGATATAAGCCTTCTAATACCATCTAGTAGCCAAATTCGTAAAAATTTAGGCAAAACGTTGTGACTTCCGAAATCGGAAGTCATAACGGTATATATGAAGTGACAACGTATTACGAGAATCTATTTTGGAAGTTACATGGATACATGTATCAATATATATATATATATATATATATATATATATATATATATATATATATATATATATATATATATATATATATATATATATATATATATATATATATATATATTGATGCACGTTAAGTTGTGACTTCCGGTATACAGAAGAGGCTGTCCGACTTCCACCTTTTCTACTAGGAATTATTTTTTAAAAATTGTGTATTTGGTAAAAGGGGGGCTTATAAAATGGGTCTACCTATTGAGGGGAAAGGATTTACCAAAATAAATTTTGTATATATATACGTATATACCGAAGCGTACAGCATACGTTATGGCTTCCATATATAGGGTAGTTCAAGGCGCGTTGTCACTTCCAGCGGTGTTGTCATATTTTGGAAGTCACAACGACTCGTCTGCTGATTTACCTCTTACTTTAAGCGTAATGTGTGAGCTTTTGAAACTTTTACTGTGAATACAGTTGTGAATGCAGTTCTTTGTTTTACAGTTGTCTATTTAAATTAAAAGATTGATATTCTTTTGATTAAACAGGTTTACAAAAAAAATACATTTCGGAATATTTGACGAAACCATATGACTAGGGGGTTTTTGGGGTCGCTGGTCACGAATCCGGGGTCCGCTGACCTCTATCACGTCAGGTAATGGTCATCTCAAGGTCAAATCAAGATAAACCGACAGTCGCTCTGAAAAAGTATATTAGGGGGTTTTTGTGGTCGCTGATGACGAATTTTGTGTCCGCTGACCTCTATCACGTCTAGCTCAAGGTCATTTCGAGGTCAAATCAAGAAATCGACACGATCGCTCTGAAAAAGTATATTAGGTGGTTTTTGGGGTCGCTGATCACAAAACTGGGGTCCGTTGAGCTCAACCGCGACAGGTAAAGGTCATTTCAAGGTCAAATCAGTTTTGTGGACTTGTCCTGATTTGGCCTTGAAATGACCTTTACCTTACGTGGTAGAGCTCAACGGACCGCAGTTTTCATGATCAGTGACTCCAAAACCCCTATATTTTCAGAGCGATTGTGTCGATTTATATTGATTTGACCTTGAACTAGACGTGATAGAGGTCAGCAGACTCCTGATTCGTCATCAGCGACACCAAAAATGCCCTAATATACTTTCTCAGAGCGACTGTCGATTTATCTTGATTTGACCTTGAAATGACCTTGAAATGACCTTTACCTGGCGTGAAAGAGGTGAGCGGACCCCGGATTCGTGATCAGCCACCCCAAAAACCCCTTTGTAATATGGTTTCTTCAAATAGGTCGAAATTTAGTTTTTTTGTAAACCTGTGTTATTTATGATATGATTGATATTTATTTTACAAATACTAATATTTTATTATTGCTGCAAAATGGATTTTTTGGAATTAATTAAAAAAGTGTTATTAGTAAGTAATTTATTTATGAAAATTATATCAAATATTTTAATAAATAAATTTGAACTTATAGGAAATTTTAATATTTATTATTTGTCTTGATTAAATTTTGAATTTTAGATTTTATTACAGGCACCGTCCTTTTAATTTTTGATGGACCAATAATAATGTGTAATAAGAAAATTAAATGGCTAAATACACCAGGTGGGGTTGAGCCGCTAAAAAGCTATCTAGATCCATCTTTTTAGAGCAGATTAGTCCCAGTCTGCTACTCGATACTATTGACTGTGCTTCTCCATTTCTTTCTATCCTCTGTCTTTTTCTGCTAGTCTCTAATTCCTGCCCTATATAAATTTTCCTTTACTTCCTGTAACCATTTATTCTAGTTCCTCCGCGTCTCCTTCTAACTCCGGGTTTCCATTGTAAAATTGAGTTTATAGTTGTTACGCTACCTGCTCTCCATATATGCCCCAACCATCTAACACTGTGCTGAAATCTGAAAATCTGGAATAATATCTACCCGGGTCGAAACATTTTTTTTAATATATGAAAATAGTTATTTATGAAACAGTTCGTGAAGTATGCTTTTTACGAATGCACGTGATGTTTAGAGCACGAGCGACAACGGAGCGAGTGCTATACATCGCGTAAGTTCGCAAAAAGTACTTCACGCACAGTTTCATACAATATTTTATCTACGATAAACAAATAAAATAACTGTAACTCTTCATCACTGGAATTCATTCCTATTCTACAATTTTTAGAACTTATTTAAACATTCCAATTTCTTTCAAACCACAAAACTGTCAAATTTTTTTTTGTAATTTATTGCTCATTATGTCATCACCATGACAACGCGAAAGTTAAGGATATTTGATTATATGAAAGTGTGTCAAAAACAGTGCGAAAAAGTAAATCCCGTTTAAAATACATTGTTACTTCACGCACACGTTATCCATTAAATAGATCGATGCAGATCGGCCTTATATCGGATACTCTACTATTAGTCCGTTCGCTGACGGTAAAATATTGCAAAACCCATAAATTTAAAAAAACCGCTTAGATTGACATGAAATTTGGCATTCACATAGGTAACATGTCAAAGAAGCACAATGGTATTGTGCCGATGTGTGCTTTTGCCATGGGGGTGACTTTTACCTCGTCTCGGGATGAAAAAATATACGTTCAAAATAAGTCCGGAAATGGATTAACTGACTAATTCTAGGCAACTTTTGTTCTATAGCATTTTTTCACTTAGTTACTTTACGAGTTATTTGCGAGTAAATATGTTTATTTTTCAACAAAAAAAAACATTTTTTAACGGTTTTTTGGCAATTAACTCAAAAAGTAAGTATTTTATCGAAAAAACCATTCTTAGGAAAAATATAGCCCATAAAAAAGTAAAAAAATGGTGTGCTTATGAATGAGATCCCTAGACCCAGTAAGAGAAGAGTTGTAACTAATGAAAAATAGGTTCATACACGCCAAATTCCAAATTGAATATTTCAACGTGAACTGTCAAAAACTAAAACACTTTTTGGGGAACACTCATTACAACTTTTTTGTAGTGTTTAAAAAAAGGTTAAAACAGTTTTAGCATTAATATTGTCAAAATTATAGGCCTATAACACTGATCTCAAATATAGGCAAAATATTTGAAAAAATAATTAAAATAAGACTTACAAATTTTTTTAAAAAATTTAATATACTATCTGAATGTCAATATGGGTTTCAAGAGGGAAAATCAACGGAAGATGCAATCTGTACTCTAACAGCTAACATCTACAAAGCTCTTGATAATGCAAAACCATCTCTTTGTATATTTGTCGATTTAGCAAAGGCATTTGATACGGTTTCACATAAATACTGCTGAATAAACTTCAAAAATATGGTATAAGAGGACTTGCATATAACATCCTAGAAAGTTATCTGCTAAATAGACAACAACATGTTTCTATAGATGGAGAAATCGGTAAAGGAAGAATTATATCTTACGGAGTACCACAGGGAACAGTCTTGGGGCCAATTCTCTTCAATATTTATATTAATGATCTATTTAGACTGAATATCACAGGTAAGATAATAAGTTTTGCAGATGACACAGCTATTTTCTATGATGCAAATACATGGAATAACTTAAAACAAAAAGCTGAAACAGATTTTGCTACAATTCAAAAGTGGTTTCAGTTTAATAAACTTACCTTAAATGTAGAAAAAACAAAATATATGCCATTTACATCATATGTTAATAACCTTCCAAATCTTGGCCCGTTAAAAATTGATGCAAAAAATGAAATTCCACATACATACGAAATTAAATATCTAGGTATAATAATTGATAAGCATTTACGATGGAACACCCAAGCAAATAATATAGTAAATAAATTAAGAGGACTCTTATCAAGATTTAAATTTTTAAAACAATTTTTAGGAATAACTCATTTACGAATTATTTATTATGCACTTATACAATCTCAACTCACATATGGTCTTTTAGGATGGGGTGGAATACGCAATAATTACTTACATTCTATAAATATTATTCAGAAATGGATAATTAGAATTATATACGGGAAAAATTTAAGATATTCTAGTGAGCTGTTATATAACGAAAGTAAATTTTTAACTGTACGTAAATTATTCTGCTATAAAGCCCTTATACATATTCATGAAAAAAAGATAATATTAAATTTTAACAGTCATGCCCATCAAACTAGATATATAAAACATAATGCAATTCTACCAAAATGTAATAAATCCATCCTCCAAAGATATGTTGGTTACATAGGGCCCAAATTGTACAATTTACTACCGGATAATTTAAAACAATTTAAAAATTATAAAAAACATAGGTATAAATATGAAATTAAACAATGGATTGGGAGCAAATCAACAAAATTTTGCGAAGAACTTATTAATGGACAATTCTAATAAATAAACTTAAGTATGAAATAAATATCGAAAATAAAGTTTACATCTATAGAGATTTTTATTATCAACTGCAACATTCCTTGAATTGATGGACACATTTATATCACAAATTACATATAGTAAAATTAGTATATTTTTATTTTTTTCTTATTTAATGTTAGAGTTTTTAGTATTTTTATAAATTCCCATATAACTGTATACATTTATACAATTGTTAAATATTTTTTGTTTTTGTTTATATTGTAAGTTAATATATTATATTTTTAAGTCTCACGCACAAGGGGTGCTACTTTTGTATGTATATTAATAATATATATACAAGGTAGCTCAACTTCAGTGAGTTATTTATGTTTATTTAGGTAGTACTCATTATGCTTTTTATTTTTTGTAAATCTTTATTGTTATTCCTAAATAAAATAAATATTATTATTATTAAATTAAGGAAGTTACGCTCAAAATGAAGATCCTTTTTTTTGTAAAAAATTATAAAATTCACCCCCTAATTAGCATCCGAAATGAAATTAATAGTCACCACTTCAGAAGTTGATTTACTCGTGTATGTATTGTTTATAAATATGATCTGTAAGCTTCATCGGTTCAAAATGCTTATTTTAAGGGGATACCCAACAAACATTTTAAGTTGATTTAACGTTTCATCAGCTAATTTTAGAAGCTTGCATGTTGAACAAAGGTAGTCGATTAGTTTGTTTATGCATCTGTTCAGATTCTAAACAGGCGAAAAAGGAGAAGATAATCAGCTTAAAGCTGAATAAAGTAGCATTTATTAGCGCTTCTTCAACTTTTATATGGCTATTCATATTGCTACTGTACCACTTCTGCAAAATGAAGAAATACTTATTCAGTTTCTAAACAGCTTTACTTTCAGCCTTTGTTCAGCTGCTTTTGACCAATTTTCACGTGTTATATAATTTGTTTCCTTGCTGAAAAGTAGCTTTTGCAGATATTATACAGTCTATTTTTCAACTCTTCTTCAGCTTTTTATAAATAAAACAAAAATGTTTTTTTTTATATATTTATTACGATTTATTATCGACATTAGCTTTCTTTTAACTTCAATTTCATACTTATTTTATTATTTTATTTAAAATCGTAATACTTACTTTTTTTATTTTATAGTGTCTTCTGTGCGATTTGAACCTGCTACCTCTCGATCCATATATCACTGCCTATCCCACTGAGCTAATCTGGCACTTACCAAAAATGTGTATTTTATTGTATAAATGAAATGCTTTGGAAGCTGAACAACAGCTGAAATAAATTTGAAGAAGCGCTGTTTATTTGTCGAACAAAAGCTGAAAATAATTATCGGAATTTTAGTTGAATAACTTCTGAATACTTTCTGCAAAAGTAAACAACGCCACATTCACTAAATTTTAGCTGAATTGAGATTGATTATTAGCAGAACAAAACACTCCTGGGATTTACCGCGAAAATACTGTCTTGTCTGTAAACGGAGATCAAAATTTATTTGTTTTTCCTATTTTTATAGTGATTTTTGCGTAAGTTTTAAGTCAAAATGAATAGGTGTAATCCAGGTAAGTACGTTGTTTATTATTTATTCTTTAAGTATACAAAGTGTTTGTAAAAATGGATATTAATAATTATCAATATTATACATTTAAAAAAAGTTAGGTTAATTATTTTTTTACATTTAGTATTAAACTTATTAAATTATGAAATATTTTGGTCTTAAATAATTAGAATAAACCTGGGATATATTTATTTATATAAGGAGACTGATATTAACAAACTACTAATAAGTTACAAATCTTCTAATTAAAATAATGGGTAAATAAAAAGTATACTTTTATTATTATAAGAACGTAATATGAGTTGCCTATGCATTGGATGAAATTTAAAACTTCTTTTTTTCTACTTATGTACCTATGTAATATTGTAGTTAATATTTGAAATTTTAATTAGTTTAATTTATTACAGAACCCCATTTTAAAATCGTTGAGACGATAGAAGCTGGAAGGTCGGTCTTAACTGTTGTTCCACACAAGTGGATAAAAAACAAAATTTTATTTTGGCCACCAAAAAACGTGAAAAATCTGATAAAGGATGTCAATTCTACTCCAGACATTACGTGGAATAAAATAATATGTCGCATCAAAAGAAATTATTATAAAAATCGCATTGCAGCTGAAACTGAACTTTTAGAAATGTCGGGAGGTTCGGCAACGTCTTCAACTGATTCCGAGGTTTTAGGAGAAATGAAAGAAAAAAATAAAGTAAGAAACACAAAAAAGGTCACTAGTCAACAAAATTTTGAAACTCTGTTTGCATCATCATCGTCAAAATTTTGTTCGTTTCAACCAATCATACCGGAAGAAACTCCTGAGCCTGTTGTTGAAAGCGAAAATATAATTTTGGAAACCAATTTTTCGGATGAGGCAATTATTTCTCCTGAAGCAATTGCAAATGCGCAGTTTTTAAATGTCATCGAACAGGTAAGTTTTTATTGGAAACATTTAAAATTATTACTTTAATTACTTTTTTTTTGCACCCTTAATTATAAGCCTTTGATTGGAGAAGAAAGTAAAAACGATATTATTAACAAGTTGAATGACATTGAGCAAAAATTTAATCAGTTTAAAAATGATATAACAGAGAGCGTAAAAGATATGTTGGTGAAGGCAGTTGCGGCAATTAAATCAGATTTTGATGCCAAATTATTGTCAGCAATGCAGAATTTTAAAAACAATCATCAGGATGATGACAATATTCAATTTGAATTTCATGCCGTTTCAACCTCACAGGAGTTAAGTCAATTAGAGGAAAATCTCAAAGATCCAAATTATGAAAAGAAAGTAGTAAGTTATATTATTTCAGTTTTCATTTAATCTTTTAAATTTAATGTTGATACTGTTTTCTAGAGAAATTATTTTAAAAAAATTATTGGTAATATTCCTGATACTAGTAATGGTTTGGATACCTGCTATAGTATTGTAGATTATTTTTTTGAGAAAAAATTTATGGTGCAGTGTTCGTGGACGGGAGGAAGTAGAAGCAACACTGAAAAATGTTGTATTAAAAATTGCAAAAATATTTTAGAAGTGTTTTTTACAATAGTCCAAAGTTCCAATAAAGATTTTTCGAAGGCTTTGTTGAAAAAATTTATAATTGGAATTACAAGAAATGCAAAGAAGCGTAGTTTAACTGGAGGCATCCGCCAATCTTCAATACATAGAAGAAAAAAATCAATGGTTAAAAAACAACGTTTAAGTGGAAACAGAAAAGGTGTTGCTCAAAGACAAGGTAAAGGTACCTATATTAAAAAAATGTATAACATAAAAATTATTATTTCAGGCGAAAATGAATTTTTTTATGAAAATGAGCAATCATTTAATGAAGAAAAAGAATATGATGAAGATAACGATGAACATGGTATGGAAAAATATGAAGCTGACGGTGAAGATGCTATAATAGAACATGACGAGGTTGAAGAGGAAGATAATAATGATACAGACACGGACTAAAAGAACATTTTTATTAAAAAAACTTTTTAATTTACATTCAAGTTTTGTTTATTTTTAATAGTGTGTAGAAGAGGAATAAAAACAATTTTACTTTCATTGTATTTTATAACAACCATTTTACAAACAACATTCTCTAGCAAATAAAGTTTCATATTATTTAAATTTGTAATGTTGCAAATATATATGTGTAAATTTGATGATCGAATGGGATAACTAAAGAAATCTTCTTTTTTCTTAACAGATTTTCCATGTATGAATATTTTACCACCTTTTTCTGATGCAGAATTCATTTGAACAATGTCATTGTCATTTGTTAAAAACCATGAATTTTTGAAAACATTACTTAAACAAAAATTATGAGAATAAATGTAGCACTTGATAACATTCCCCCTTTTCTTAATTTCTGGCTGTAAACTTGTCTTTTTTGTATCATTGCTCAATATTAAATTTCTTTCGCCAATTCTATTAACAATTTGCTGCAAACTGTTATTTCCTTGGCGCAATAATTTTTTTAGTTGAAATAATGTATTCTCAAATGGGTACGTAGATATTGTAAAAAGTTGTCCAAATCTATTAACATCATCAACCACATGTTCTAAGTTATGAATGTTGCTTGTAATAAATTGTACGCCATAAATAATCTTAAAATCATCTATATATTTTTTAAACATTAATTGGGCAACCGAACGATTTTCAGCATACATGTCAGAAGAACATATTCTAACAGCAACAAAAAGAAGTAAAAAATGTTTATAAACGTCAGTGTTCAACACATCTTTTAAAATAACAATTCCAATATAATTAAGAAAATTGCGCCATTCTACTCCTTTCCAGTATGCCAGGCAATCTAATCCTCTTGTGGAACGATGAATTTCAGATGGAAGTTTCACAGATATTAAATGTTTGGAGATCCTCTCAATATCACGAGCACATAGCTTACTTGAGAAACCCATAGAACCATCTTTCCATCCTGTTAGACAACGCTTCATCACACCTAGCTCTAAAAGATGTAGTTCATCTGCTACTATAAAATGCTGCACCATGTCAACTTCGGAAATTTTCAAAATTGGTGACTCTTGCCCTTTATGGTGCTTACCATAATGTTTACTTCTGAATTTTGCATCAGTTCTAAGAGGACATTTTATATCAGGAAATACAACAGTTCGAGAAAGATAAGAATATTCGCCTTCAGTAGTGCATTTAAGGCATCCATTAATCCCATTGAAATTGACTACACCTGTAAAATAAACTAGTCAATTTAAGCAATAATTAAAAAAAACAGATACCTTTAATAAATGCCCGTGCAGGTGAATCGCAGATAAAGCATCTAATTTTTATGTGAATCATATGCCCATTAACACAGAGTCCATTTGATTGCAGCCGCTTAACATCCTCAACAAAAGGCTCCAAAAATTCATTTATATCTAGAGACTTGTTATTTCCATGGAAAATGCCAACAATCATAGGTTGTATATCAGGCATTTCATATATGCTACATAAAATTGGCCAAAACTGACGTTTGGAACTTGTATATATTGGCAACCCATCTATATTTACATTGAGCTGTATTAACATGTCTTTTGACAAGTTTTTAAAAGTGTTCGTTAGACAAACGTCAAGACCTTGATGCCAATATTCTCCACCCTGTATAACTTTACAACTTTTTTTCGTATTTTTTGGCGTTTTTAATAATGTTCTAGCATCGATAAATAAACTAGAATCATACTGTCTCTTGATTATTTGTAGGAGATCTTTTAGAGCTGCATGTGTAATATTATGTCGGATTGCCCAATTTCCTAATTCGGTACTTGAACAAGGCAATAATTGCGTTTCAGTATCTTCTGTTTTAAAAATGTCTTCATCAATAAACTGGTCACCATCATCTGATGTTTCACTGGTTTCCATTAGATTATCGTCAAGATCACTTGATGTGCTAGAAATACACTCCTGTTCTTTAGAACCTATGTAACAAATTATTTTTTATTTAAAATATACTCACAAAATTAAAACAAAATTACCTGATCCTGATGCTGTGTCGTTAGCTTTTGAATGAGAAGAAACACTACTTGGTGCATATAGATTTTTTAAAAACTCTTCATAATTTGAACGGTTTACCTTTAATTTTCGGTAATAATGGCCTGATTTTTTTATTTTTTTAAAATTTTGAATTGATTTTTTATCCATATTTTTTAAATATTAAGTAAAGCACAGTGTATATCTTTTATCTAAATAATTAAAATTATATAGCAAATATAAGCAATTGTATAATACTTAATAATCATCAGCTGCAGAAGCCATTTTTCATCGAACTTAAGTATACACCTTTTGCAACGAATATGAACGATTTAATTAAATTAAAGCTCCTTTTCAGCTTTATATCAGCTTTTATAAAGTTGCTGATTAAAAGTACTTACAAAAGTTCTGGACAAGCACTATTTCAGCCCAGAATATAACTGAATAGAGAAGGTTGAATAATGTATTATGAACTGACTTAAATAGCGCTTCCCCAGCCTCTTGTTCAGTTTTTTTTACATTGTTGATCAAAAGTAGACAAAAATTCTGCAGCAGCGCTAGTTCAGCTTAGCATTCAGCTGAATAAGATATGCTGAATACTATAATACAAAGTGCCTTAAATAGCGCTTCTCCAGTCTAATATTCAGCTTAAGTCAATTGGCTGCAAAAGGGCTTACAAATAATCTGAAGCAGTGTTTGTTCGACATATTAAACAGCAAAATAGCTTAAACAGCCTTTGTCACTTTTATGCGACTACTAATCAGCTGCAGTACTCAGTATTTAGCTTGACCAGCTATTATATGTTTGTTGGGTATAATTGAAAGGGATTGAACTAGTCACTAACCAACTGTGTAAGCCAATTTTGAACAGCCATATCTTAACCAATATTTGTCTCAAAGGAAAACACATAATCCTAAATATTCAGAAAAGCAAAACCTACATTTTTTACTATTCGTAATTTTTAGTATCACTAATAAATTTTGTCATTTTGAAACAGCATTTTTTTCTGCAAAAAATTTTATTTTAAAACCAATTTTTTTCAAAAATTAGCCCTTTGAGCCGATCATATAAGATATACAGATCATATAAATATTACATAAGTTAAGTAACTTGTGAAGCGGTAAGTATTAATTTCATATGAGATTCCAATTAAGGGGTGCTTTTTCGAATTTTTTAACAAAAATAGGACCTACTTTATTTTGAGCGTATCTTGCTTAATTTTGATGCTAGAAAGTTTTTTAGAAAACATAAAAAATATTTTTTTAAAACTTTAAAAAAGTTGTAATAAGTTATCTCAGAACAGTGCATAATTTTTTGGTTGCTATCATTTTTTGGTTATTTCACATGAAATTATTCGTTTTTAAATTTGACGAATATGAACCTGTTTCCTGTTTTACATTAGCTACAACTTTGCTTCTATTGATTCTAAAAAGTTCATACGTACATCAATTTTGTTACTTTATAAGCTATATTTTTAATGTTTTTCCCGATAACATACTTACTTTTTGAGTTATTGGCAAAAAAACCGTATAAAAGTGTTTTTTTGATGATAAATTGCCATATTGACTCGCAAATAACTCAAAAAGTATTAACTTAGTGAAAAAATTCTATATAACAAAAGTTGCTTAGAATTAGTCAGTTTATCCATTTCCGAACTTATTTTGAACGTATATTTTTCACCTCCGAGAAGAGGAGAAACTCGCCCCCAGGGCAAAGTTTTCTTTTCACTTTTTTCTTTGACATGTGACCTATGTGTATGCTAAATTTCACGTCAATCTGTTCTTTAAAATTTGGAGCAAAAACCGTTAATGAACTATACTGCAGTCAAACCCGCTTATTAGAATACCTCTTAAAGGAATATCCCGGTTTAAGGAATAGAAATTTGCGGTCCGGAAACGTTTCTACTAGCGACCAATGATCGGTTATTAGAATATCCCGGTTATAGGAATACTTTTGATTGGCACGAAGGCTATTCCAATAAGCGGGTTCGAATGTATTTCGGTAAGATCGTAAAAAACGAATCAGAATATTTTTCCTATCGACTAAGATACAACCTGGACTAGGTAAAATAAAATACCTACTTTCAATACACCAATAATCATTGCGTTTTTTATAAATGTATAAAAGCATAATATTTTAGTGCATATTTCAATTATTCAACTGTTTTTTGCATAATTTAAGGTTTTTTTAAGTGCATATTTCCCGAGCTCTATTAATTTGATGTATTTCTCCACGAGTTTACAGCAAAAATCTTGATAATTACAATTGTTTTGTTTGTATAATAATTATTGTTTTATCATACAGTCAAGTCGTCCTTGAATCCCAAACATTTTTAAAAGAAAATAAAATTTTTATTGGATATGTTCAAGCAGACATTTCCGTTCAAGCAGAATTTTTAGTCACAACAGATCAATGTCAAATATTATTAGAACAACGCTACGGTGTCACGTTTCTTTTAATGACCGACACACATATTATATTTTAATTACGGATCCCACATTTTGCTAAACAGTTAAGAATGTAGTAGAAACATCAAACTTAAGAAACATATTTTTATTGCCTACTGCTGATAAATTAAACAGTATCAAATGTATGTAGTTTTGTATTCTAAAATATTTGGAAAAAATACCTATGTATTTTTTTTCATTCACACATCATTTTAAGGGAGTGTCCGTTGAAGAGTACAGGTTCAATATTATCGGCAAATGAGTTTTGTCTTAAATACCGTCCGTATAGAGGAGGTGTTCGTTAAGGAGATAGGCGCAAAATCTTGGTAAAATGCTAATTAAATGCACTAATTTTTTTCGAATTCTGAGAAAACTAATAAGTATTTTTGAAAAATTTAAACGCAGAATGGAATATTACATTATTACCGAGGGCCGAAAGTCCCTGAAAACTTATATAATGTTTATTTTAATAAGATAACGGGATAAAAAAACAAGAGAAAAGTTGGTGTGATTTTTAATTTCGAATATTTCATTATCAAGAAACTTTTTGTTTATTCCAAGGGACTTTCGGTCCTCCGCAATAATAATCTTTCATTCTGGGTGTAAGTTTTAAAAAGTATTTATTAGTTTTCTCAGAATTCGTAAAAAATGAATGCATTTAAATAGCATTGGACCGAGATTTTGCGCCTACCCCCTTAAGAGAGAGTTTACTGTATTTCATATTATTACTAGAATTTATTACTTTAAACTGTTTATCGCTCTTGATTCATTTTTTCGTGTATTTAATTCCAATCAATTGTAATTGTACATTCAATTTTTTTGTATATTTTTACACGTTTTATTAATTTCGAAATAACAATAACTATAAAATCGATTTTTCAGCCTACTTGGGTAAAAAAAATACGCAATTTTCGGAAATTTCGTTAAATGAGAACATTTACCTTCATTTCTTGTATTTAAGCTTTTAATAAGATTTTTAAAAATAATTTAAGATTATTTAATAGATACATTCACCGGCACGAAAAACGGGCACCCCAAAAAATGGGTCATTTTTGATGGCTCGTATCTCCTAAACCTATTCTCCGATTTAAGTATTGCTTTAATATGTTATAGCCTTATTCTTTAACTATATCGCTGTAATAACATTGTTTCTAGACAGGTAAATTATCATTGTATACTGGGCGTACCAATCAACAAGTTTTTTTTTCGATTTTCACAACACCCTGTGGAATATTCTAGCCTTTATACAATATTGAAATTAAAACCCAACTATAGCCCCAGGTTTTCTTAACGTTCTGTTTGTTATTCATTCGCTTATGTTGGATAATAAAAAAGTTAGGGACTTTAACAACTAAACATGTTCTTTATCAATACATGGTGTTTCAAAATAAGTGCGACAAACTTTAAGGGGTAATTCTGCATGAAAAAATAATTATCGTTTACTTGATAAAGCTATGTCCGCAAATGCTTGCAAATATAAAATTCTTTTGCCAAACGATCATTATTTTTTCATGCAGAAATTAACCCTTAAAGTTTGTCGCACTTATATTTAGAAACACCTGTATCGATAAAGAACATGGCTAGTTGTTAAAGTCCTTAACTTTTTTATTATCCAATGTAAGCGAATGAATAAAAAAACAGAATGTTAATAAAACCTGGAGCTATAGTTAGGCTTTAATTTAAATATTTTATAAAGGCTAGAATATTCCACAGGGTGTCGTGAAAATTGAGAAAAAAAACCCAGTTTGATTGGTACACCCGGTATACAATGAAAATTTACCTGTCTATCAACAATATTATCATAGCTATATTGTTAAAGAATAAGGCTATAACATATTAAAAAAATTACTTAAATCGGACAACAGGTTTGGGAGATACGAGACATCAAAAATTACCCATTTGTTTGGGGTGCCCGTTTTTCGTGCCGGTGAGTGTAGATTAAATTAGAAGTTCATTGTAAAAAAGGAAGTAAACAAAAACACGAGAAAAATGAATTTATATAAGTAAATAGGTAAGTAAATATTATAGATTAAAATAAGTACAGAAAATATATAATTATAGAGATATATAATCACTTATTGTACCTTCATTTAAGGCTAACTTTAAAAGTAAAACAGATCTGCTATTATTCATGTTTAAAAACAAAAGGCACACAAAACACTAAGTACGATTAAGACCGCGAATCTACAACAGATAAATGTCTGGAAACCGTTACACAGGGTTGCCAAAAAACGGAAGTCACACCGAGCGGTGTGGTATACGGAAGACGCTACGCGTTGTGTACATAACCTGTATAGTAGCACGGGAGCGACACTAGCGCTGGTGATATACCGTCGAACTAAAATCTGATCTTATGAGTATGTTAGATACGATATGACTTCCAGCGAAATTTTTAATATAAGCTTTCTGATACCATCTAGTAGCCAAATTCGTAAAAATATAGGCAAAACGTTGTGACTTCCATAATCGGAAGTCATAACGGTATATATGAAGTAACAACGTATTACGAGAATCTACTTTGGAAGTCACATGGATACATGTATCAATATATATATATATATATATATATATATATATATATATATATATATATATATATATATATATATATATATATATATATATATATATTATATATATATATATATATATATATATATATATAAGCCTTAAATGAAGGTACAATAAGTGATTATATATCTCTATAATTATATATTTTCTGTACTTATTTCAATCTATAATATTTACTTACCTATTTACTTATATAAATTCATTTTTCTCGTGTTTTTGTTTACTTCCTTTTTTACAATGAACTTCTAATTTAATCTACACTCACCGGCACGAAAAACGGGCACCCTAAAAAAATGGGTAATTTTTGATGTCTCGTACCTCCCAAACCTTTGGTCCGATTTAAGTAATGTTTTTAATATATTATAGCCTTATTATTTAACAATAAAGCTATGATAACATTGTTGATAGACAGGTAAATTTTCATTGTATACCGGGTGTACCAATCAAACTGGGTTTTTTTTCTCAATTTTCACAACACCCTGTGGAATATTCTAGCCTTTATAAAATATTTAAATTAAAGCCTAACTATAGCTCCAGGTTTTATTAACATTCTGTTTTTTTATTCATTCGCTTACGTTGGATAATAAAAAAGTTAAGGACTTTAACAACTAGCCATGTTCTTTATCGATACAGGTGTTTCTAAATATAAGTGCGACAAATTTTAAGGGGTAATTTCTGCATGAAAAAATAATGATCGTTTGGCAAAATAATTTTATATTTGCAAGCATTTGCGGACATAGCTTTATCAAGTAAACGATCATTATTTTTTCATGCAGAATTACCCCTTAAAGTTTGTCGCACTTATTTAGAAACACCATGTATTGATAAAGAACATGTTTAATTGTTAAAGTCCCTAACTTTTTTATTATCCAACATAAGCGAATGAATAACAAACAGAACATTAAGAAAACCTGGGGCTATAGTTGGGTTTTAATTTCAATATTGTATAAAGGCTAGAATATTCCACAGAGTGTTGTGAAAATTGAAAAAAAAAACCAGTTTGATTGGTACGCCCAGTATACAATGATAATTTACCTGTCTAGAAACAATATTATTACAGCGATATAGTTAAAGAATAAGGCTATAACATATTAAAGAAATACTTAAATCGGAGAATAGGTTTAGGAGATACGAGCCATCAAAAATGACCCATTTTTTGGGGTGCCCGTTTTTCGTGCCGGTGAATGTATCTATTAAATAATCTAAATTATTTTTAAAAATCTTATTAAAAGCTTAAATACAAGAAATGTAGGTAAATGTTCTCATTTAACGAAATTTCCGAAAATTGTGTATTTTTTTGACCCAAGTAGGCTGAAAAATCGATTTTATAGTTATTGTTATTTCGAAAGTAATAAAACGTGTAAAAATTACAAAAAAATTGAATGTACAATTACAATTGAATGGAATTAAATACACGATAAAATGAATCAAGAGCGATAAAAAGTTTAAAGTAATAAATTCTAGTAATAATATAAAATACAGTAAACTCTCTCTTAAGGGGGTAGGCGCAAAATCTCTGTCCAAAGCTATTTAAATACATTTATTTTTTTCGAATCCTGAGAAAACTAATAAATATTTTTTAAAACATACACCCAGAATGAAAGATAACATTACGGGGGACCGAAAGTCCCTTAGAATAAAAAAAAGTTCCTTTTGAATGAAATATTCGAAATTAAAAATCACACTAACTTTTCTCTTGTTTTTTCATCCCATTATCTTTATTAAAATAAACATATATTAGGTATATAAGTTATTAAAATAAACATTATATAAGTTTTCAGGGACTTTCTGCCCTCGGTAATAATGTAAGCTTCCATTCTGCGTTTAAATTTTTCAAAAATACTTATTAGTTTTCTCAGAATTCGAAAAAAATTAATGCATTTAATTAGCACTGGACTAAGATTTTGCGCCTATCCCCAACGAGCACCTCCTCTATACGGACGGTATTTAAAACAAAATTCATTTGCCGATATACTGAGCCTGTACTCTTCCGGACAATCCCTTAAAATGATGTGTACCTAAATGAAAAAAAAATACATAGATATTTTTTCCAAATATTTTAGAATACAAAACTACAATATTTATATTTTATTATTTCAAATTAACACAGAGATGACAACGAGTGATATTTGATAACTATTTACCTTATCAGCAGTAGGTAATAAAAATCTGGTTCTAGTGTGGGATCCGTCATTAAAATATTTTGTGTGTCGGTCATTAAAAGAAATGTGACACCATAACGCGTTGCTCTAATAATACTTTAACATTGATATTATGTTGTGACTAAAAATGTTAACGGAATGTCTGCTTGGCAAAAGAAAACATCGGCACAATATCAATTTTCTTCTTTGATATGTTACCTATGTGTATGCCAAATTTCATGTCAATCTTAAGTGGTTTTTTAAAATTTATGGGTTTTGCAATATTTTACCGTCAGCGAACTGACTAATAGAAGAGGATCCGATATAAGGCCGATCTGCATCGATCTATTTAATGGATAACAATAATTATTGGATATGTAATTTAGTATGTTAACAATTATAAAAAACAAGGGGTGCATGATCTAATTTTCTTCTGACTATAATCAATTAATAATTAATAAATGACTTTTATCTACTCTATGTCATATTATAATATATAAATTTTTAGTTTCTGAAAACTGTCATTATAGATAGCAGTGCTTTAAAGTAAGCATGAAGTAACAATGTATTTTAAATGGGATTTACTTTTTCTCACTGTTTTTGACACACTTTCATATAATTAAATATTCTTTCTTAACTTTCGCGTTTCATGGTGATGACATCTTCTTTTTCTTCAAGTGCCATCTCCGCGAAGGAGGTCGGCAATCATCATAGCTATTCGGACCTTGGAGACGGCTGCTCTGAAAAGTTCGTTTGATGTACATCCGTACCATTCTCTCAGGTTGCGCAACCACGATATTCTGCGTCTCCCTATGCTTCTTTTTCCTTGAATCTTTCCCTGCATAATGAGTTGGAGCAAGTTGTATCTCTCTCCACGTGTAATATGTCCGAGATATTCCAATTTTCTGGTTTTAATTGTATTTAAGACTTCCATTTCTTTATTCACCTTTCTCAGAACCTCTTTGTTTGTGACGTGTTCTGTCCATGATATTTTTAGAATTCTTCTATATACCCACATCTCGAATGATTCCAGTTTTTTCATTGATGCCGCATTCAAGGTCCAAGCTTCCATTCCGTAAAACAGAGTCGAGAAAACGTAGCACCTAGCCAACCTTATTCTTAGCTCTAACCTTAGATCTCTTGTGCAGAGCACAAGAGAGGTGATGACATAATGAGCAATAAATTACAAAAAAAAAATTTGACAGTTTTGTGGTTTGAAAGAAATTAGAATTTTTATATGTCACAGTTCTAAGAATTGTAGAATAGAAATGAATTCCAGTGACGAAGAGTTACAGTATTTTTATTTGTTTATCGTAGATAAAATATTGTATGAAATTGTGCGTGAAGTACTTTTTGCGAACTTACGCGATGTATAGCACTCACTCCGTTTCATAAATAACTATTTTCATATATTAAAAAAAAATGTTTCGACCCGGGTAGATATTATTCCAGATTTTCAGATTTGGGCACAGAGTTGGATTGTTGGGGCATATATGGAGAGCAGGTAGCGCAACAACTATATACTCAATTTTACAATGGAGACCCGGAGTTAGAAGGAGACGCGGAGGAACTAGAATAAATGGTTACAGGAATTAAAGGAAGATTTATATAAGGCAGGAATTAGAGACTAGCAGAAAAACAAAAGAGGATAGAAAGAAATGGAGAAGCATAGTCAATAGTATCGAGTAGCAGATTGGGAAAAATCTGCTCGAAAAAGATGGATCTAGATAGCTTTTTAGCGGGTAATCCCCACCTGGAGGGTTTAGCCATTTAATTTTTTATTACATATTATTATTGGTACATCAAAAATTAAAAGGACGGTGCCTGTAATAAAATCTAAAATATTAAAATTTTCTATAAGTTCAAATTTATTTATTAACATTTTTGATATAATTTTCATAAATAAATGACTTACTATTAACACTTTCTTAATTAATTCCAATAAATCCATTTTACAGCAATAATAATATATTAGTATTTTTGTTAAAATAAATATCAATCATATTATCATAAATAACACAGGTTTACAAAAAAAACTAAATTTCGGACAATTTGACGAAACCATATGACAAGGGGGTTTTTGGAGTGGCTGATCACAAATCCGGGGTCTGCTCACCTCTATCGCGTCAGGTAAGGGTCATTTCAAGGTCAAATCAAGATACATCGACAGTCGCTCTGAAAAAGTATATTAGGGGGTTCTTGGGGTCGCTGAAGATGAATCCGGAGTCCGCTGACCTCTATCTCGTCTAGTTCAACGTCATTTTGAGGTCAAATCAACATAAATTGACACAATTGCTCTGAAAGTATAGGGAGTTTTGGGGTCGCTGATCATGAAAACTGCGGTCCGTTGAGCTCTACTACGTCATGTAAAGGTCATTTCAAGTTCAAATCAGGAGGAGTTAACAAAATTGATTTGACCTTGAAATGGCCTTTACCTGACGTGGTTGAGCTCAACGGGCCCCAGTTTTGTGATCAGGGACCCCAAAAACACCCTAATATACTTTTTCACAGCGATTGTGTTGATTTATCTTGATTTGACCTCGAAATGACCTTCAGCTACACGTGATACAGGTCAGCGGATCCTGGATTCGTTATAAGCGACCTCAAAACCCTCCTAATATACTTTTTCAGAGCGACTGTCGATTTATCTTGATTTGTCCTTGAAATAACCTTTACCTGACGTGATAGAGGTTAGCGAACCCCGGATTCGTAACCAGCGACCCCAAAAACCCCCCTAGTCATATGGTTTCGTCAAATAGTCCGAAATGTATTTTTTTGTAAACCTGTATAATCAAAAGAATATCAATATTTTAATTTAAATAGACAACTTTAAAACACAGACAACTGTATTCACAGTAAAAGTTTCAAAAGATCACACATTACGCTCAAAATAGGAGGTAAATCTAGCAGACGAGTCGTTGTGACTTCCAAAATATGACAACACCGCTGGAAGTGACAACGCGCCTTGAACTACCCTATATATGTAAGCCATAACGTATGCTGTACGCTTCGGTATATACGTATATATATACAAAATTTATTTTGGTAAATCCTTTCCCCTCAATAGGTAGACCCATTTTATAAGCCCCCCTTTTACCAAATACACAATTTTTAAAAAATAATTCCTAGTAGAAAAGGTGGAAGTCGGACAGCCTCTTCTGTATACCGGAAGTCACAACTTAACGTGCATCAATATATATATATATATATATATATATATATATATATATATATATATATATATATATATATATATATATATATATATATATATATATTAGCTATGTTGGTTACTTCGTGTCCCATTTGTGCTAACTCATCTTTTAAAGCATCTTTATCTGCTGTTTGATGCATATTACGAAGTACAACTCGGAATGTTCTTTCTTCCTTTGTCTGGTAGGTGTAATAGTGGGTTTTTTTCTCATTTAGTGCTTTGGCTATGTTTCGGTAATGTTCAGAGGTTGTGGGCTGGATCTTTACTTGGTTGTTATAAAGGCATTTGATGGTGTATCCCAGTGGGGATATTGTTTCTAACAATTCTCTAAGAGGTTTTATATCACCTACATCTGAAACAAATATGGGTGGTGGCTGAATACTATTTTTAACTTCATCAGTTTCGGTTAGGTTGGTCTCATCAGGTATTTCATCTAAGCTAGCAAATCTATTAGACGTTGGTGTGGGTGCTTTGAGCCAGTAATCGCTCATTATTGTTTGTCTTAGTTGTTTATCAGCTTCAGGGCTGTCCTTTCTTGCTCTTTTGCGTGCTTGAACAGTGTCCCATCCTTGGTCCTGATTTTCTTGGCTATCGTGTAGATTACTGATGTGTATTTGTGACGGTTGATAAGAATAAGAAGAAGAAGAAGCATGATTAGAAAGAAAAGAGTTACCTGGTTGTTCTTGTTGATTGTTAGTAGAATCAGTCTCGGTGCACTATAATGCTTGAGTAATTTTCATTGCTTTGTTGCTCACTAGACGAGGCTGTGGTTGAATCTCTCGATGGTTGTTCCATGGTATTTGTTTGCAAGTTAGCGGTGTATTCTTCTGAATTTGATCTGCTCGTCGGAGATCTGCTCACTTTATTTGAATTTAGAAATGGATTGTCTTTGTCTATGATTTCTACATTTTCGCTCATCCTGTATCACAATTAAATGTTTTATACATCACGAACAATTATTTTATGGGACGCCTATGACTTTCTTTGCCGGTATTTTTGCGTATAGAAAATAGAAATAGTACTTGTTTTATTTTATTTGCGTTTTTAAAACACTGGTAATTAATATTACTAATTAACGATAAAGTTTGGAATAAAAACTGGTTACTAGATATTTTTGTACTAAAAATAAATTTATGCGACCGTCTCTAGCAAAGGTTGGATCGAGACTGTACTCTAAAATATAATAAATTTATACCTGACAAAAGAATTGAGATACCAAATAATTTAAATATTCCAGATGAGATAAACAAATTTTTTATTGAATCAATTGCACAATCTGAACCATCAGAAGACGTTTAAATTTTTTTGTAAAACTAATAAAATTATAGATTCTACTTTTAACTTTCATGAAATTAATAACTTGTTTGTTTACAAAGCAATTTGTGACATAAAAACTAATTCTGTGGGATGTGATGGTTTAAATGTAAATTTGATTAAACTATGTTGTCCACATATAATTTCCTATATTACTCATATTGTTAATTTTTGCATAACTAACTGTGTCGTTCCTGGAAAAAAGGAATTATTAAGGTTTTGCCTAAAAAGCAAAATCCTGTTGAATTTAAGGATTTGCGACCAATAAGTATTTTGCCTACCCTGTCGAAAGTTTTAGAAAGAGCTTTGGAAACACAAATTAAAGATTATTTACATGTTAATTCATTACTTCCTTCTATTCAGTCAGGTTTCCGTAAAGGATATAGTTGTGATACTGCTTTACTTCATATTACTGATGATATTTTAAAATGAGTAGATCAAGGTGAGTGCACAGTGTTAGTTTTTTTTCTGTAAATGGTTGAAACCGTATATGAATAAATAAATAAATCTTACAGGTGTTATATCTACCAGATTATAAGATTGACTAAACATAGCTCACATAAATGAGCCAACAGATGAAGAAAAAAAAGGAAGCTTACTGAACACAATTGAACATACTTAAGGCAACAAAGAAAAATTACTTCAAAGAAGAAATTATGAAAAATAGGTGGGAAAAATAAGTCTTCCATCACAGGGCTGATGTGTGGAAAATAGAGAATAACTATAATAGTGAAAATGTTCATACTCAAAATATCAAAGAAATACTTACTGCAAATAACCAATGTATTACCGACACAGATGATATTGCTGATGAATTAAACGAATAGTTTTCATAAGTTGGAAAAACATATGGTCAGAAAATGATGAAACCTTCTTAATTTAGAGATGGGTAAGGAATGGATTACATGTCAAAGGCCTTCCAGAAAACAGTATAAATGAGTCCACTTGATACCCGCATCCTTGAAAGCCCTGACAATGCAATCATGATATAAACAAGATTTGTAGACATAAATTTACCCTGCCTAAATACATGTTGCTCATTAATCAAGAGATTTGTGGAATGCTAAGTAAGATATTTTTTTGGAATATGTAGTTCAAAAAGTTAATGGATGACAGATAACATAAAAACAGGCCTATAGTTTAGCCTATAAAAAAAAACAATACATGCAGAGGTTTACATAAACTGTAGACAGGTCATAAGTCAATTTATCCTTGAGACCATTTATAGACTCAAGACTTTAGGAAGCGAAAATTGAATAAATGGAATGTCAACAGAATTTTTTGCTTTAAAATTGAAGCTACTTAAATTCACTCTTACCGAGTGGTATACCCTAGAGAACTGACAACAAGTTTGCTATTTCCTTAATTAATTCAGCTGACAAGTCATTAACAAACACAACATTTGAGGGGGTCAGATATAAAAGGGTTTAAGTGCAGTTTTGATAGTTCTGAAATAATTAGTTCCAAAATTATTTAAGTTTTTTTAATTCTAGGAGTCAATAAACTAAAATATGTCTAGTGTACAATGTTCTAAAAAATAATAAAAATATAAGGATATACTATTACTCTTACTATACCGTTCCTTTTTTTCAATTATTAAAAAAATGTACTTGAATCGGTACATAGTGTTGATAAGTGTTACTGGCAAAACGGTTCAAGTGCAGATGTTAACTAGTACCAATAATTTTTATCCCAGCTGTTATCCACAGTGTAACTACAACTGGCAAGTTTTGCATAATACTTAATTAGTCTTCAAAATCGGGCACAAATATACTATTTATTTACTTGAAATTAATCCTGTATAAACATGTGTTTTTACAGAATACTAAAAAGAGTTTTGTGGTAAAACAGTTCAAGCGCCTATAAACTTGTTTACTACTAATGCAAACTGCAATTGTTTTCATTAAATTAAATGTAATGGCAATATATAGCGACTGTAGGATGAAATATGCTCGAATCCTATACCATTTAAATATGCAAATCTGTACTTCAAGCATATTTTTGGAAAAGTGCACGTAAACCCTTTTACTTCTAACCCTCTCATTTGGAATTCCGTGGCTTTTATTATTTATACACATATTTTTTATCAGTGGCTGAATATTACTGATTGAAATATCTTTCAATTATACGTGCTCGTACCCTTCTAGCATCATGTAAATAATTTTTCCACCTACCTCTACCGAAAGTATACTTTTCCGGACCTGATTGTAGGGAGCAAAGTTGTACTTTTCCTCCCTAGGGAGGAAAATATTTTTCCTCCCTAGGGAGGAAAAGTAAAAGTGACGTCATGGTATTTCATTCATGAAATATAACTTATTGACGCCCTGTACAATATCTATTTTCTATTACGTAAGTATCTATACATTTTAACGTTTATTTAAAAACACTCTGTATTTTGCAGAATGGTAAAAAACAGTAAATTGTTATTCTGATTTAACAATGTTTACATTAATAATTTGACTTATATTTGACAGTTGACAGTTATATTGTACGTACTTGTTAGTTTTAGTTCTAATAAATTTTGTTGGTTAGTTACATAATAAATTAAGCAAAAATGAAAAAATGACTTGTTATTTGAGGAAGGTGGAAAAACCATATGTATAACATGGGAGTAAAGTGCCTTTTCCTCCCTTGAATGATTACTGCCCTCCGCTACGCGTCGGGCAGTAAACTTCATTCTCGGGAGGAAAAGTAGCACTTTCCTCCCTTGTTATACAAATAGCTATTGTTGTCCTAAAAAAATATTTATTAGTATTTATACTGTCTGATTAATTATACTTAGGTACCTTGATAAATTTGAATATCAGCAAGCTGTACATCAACTTCTTCTTCAACCTCATCTGGCAAATTTAAGCCTGCATCTACTGCCAAGTTGTGTAGAACTACGCAAGACAACACTATCTTTGCTGCTTTTTCGGGGGAGTGGGGAGTAATGTAAAACTCGATGTTTCAGTAAGCATCGAAACCTCTGTTTCAATACACCAAAACATCTTTCCACCGTATTTCTTGCCAAGATGTGGCAGCTTGTGTACCTTCCCTCTGGTGTGTTTGGTAGAGCTTCTACAATTGGAGTTAACAGCCAAGGCTCTAATGGATATCCTGCATCCCCTGAAGATAAACAATTAAAAAATTATGAAAGGCTGGATGACACAACAATGATATATTATGGTAAGAATATTCACAGCACTCAAGAATCTACTTAACATATTCTGACAGAGATGAAATGTATTTTGAATTAAATAAATTGCTTACATTCTTCTTTTTGTGTAATTAATTTAATGAAAAATATTTTTTTGTACACCCTGTATAAATAATTATGTTAATTTTTATATTACTGAATAGATAATTAAATAGCCTTTTAAATGAGCTATCACACAACCCCTATTCTCATTAAAAAAAATCATCGATCATGTCATCACCAAGCATATACAGTGATGAGAGCGCTAATAAGCGGCAAAGTAGCTCAAAAGATAGAAAACATAATACATTGCGAAACAAAAAGAGATGATACTAGTGGATCCATAGATATAGAGAAGCCTTCTTCCAAGAAGCTTTAGGAGAGTCTAATGATAGGATGATTATAAATGGTGAAATCCTTAACAATATACTATATGCCGATAACACTGTCATATTCACTTCAACTCTACTAAGTCTGACAAACAAACTGGAACAGCTGAATGAAAAGTGTACCGTATATGGTAATAAAGTGAACTTAACACATACGGTCGCTATCGAAGAGAATAGAACTCGGCTAGGATCCATTTTGTTGAACAGTACCTGAATGATGTAAACACATCACTTGCTGGTGAGTGAACGGCACCTGACTGAAGTAACCATATCACGTGCTGGCGCGTTGTCAGCTGCGAATGGGTTAAAGAAAACAAAATTCATGGTCATTACAAAACATCCAAAAGACAATGAGACACTCCATATTAATAATATCCAGATATAACAGGCACATAAATACAAATATGAGGTAATAATAGGAAATAAATGGTCTATGAGGACGAAACTTAAATAATATTTGGTAGAGAACAGGTTAAATATAAAGTTAGTTGCTTTATTCATCTATCAATATCAATAAAAACAATAAAAAACTATCAATATATATATATACTACTAACCAATTAGCCATGATGAATTCAATTCATTGTTTAAATATTTATGTCCCAAGTGATTTTTGACACTACTTAAACTCCAGATACCAGAATCGTGAGTAGAGCCTGGAAATATGGCATATTCAGAATTTTTAAATCTGCATCACAAATCTACAACAAAATATAATTCGGTGGCTTAGGATCGCACAAACGTAACTTATGTTGTTTTATTTTCTTTATTTTTGTGTAGACATATCAGGGGTTGAACGTTATACATTGATATGCATATGCAAATCAGAATCAAAGTAGGTGGGTATACATTCATGTGAATCTTAAATGCATTGAAGTTTGATATGTTTGTTCACAAAAATACCGAAAATATTAAAAATGTAGTTGCATTTGTGTAGTCCTAAGCCCCCAATATTATACTGCATATAATTTTTATTCTTATAACAGTCATTTACCATCTGAACATTCAAGCTGTAATATCCTTTGCGGTTATAATAAGCTAAACCAGGCCTTTCTGGGTCATCAGTATCTGGAGCTATAATTGCTATATGTGTACCATCTATAGCTCCAATGATACCGGGGAACTGGAACTTTTCAAAAAACCTGCAATATAAGTTTTATTTAAATAGGAAAATAGGTATAAAAATTTTGGTACTGACCTTTGTTTCACTTGCTGTCTCTCCAACTCTGTTTGAGGAAACTTAACAAAACGATTAACCAAATGCTCAACCACTACATTTGTTATATCTGTAATGTTTTTGCTTAGTGTTGATCGCTCTACAGGAAAGTACATACTTTGAGCAATACTTTGCTGGTAACTTCCAGTTGCAAAAAAAGCAAGGCAACTCAAAACCTACAAAATTCATATAATTCATATTTCATAGTCTTTGTTTTATTAAATCAGTATACCTTGATTTCAGGTGACAGAGAATTCCGCCGTCGATCCTGATGTAAATAAGGGCTTATTAAATTAATAAAGTATCGTGCTAGATCCCGGGACAACCTGAAGCATTGATGGAATTCAAATTCCGATAACTCAAACGGATTTGTTGTATCCCGCAGCATTCTCCGTTGAATATTCTCTTCATTTCTAAAAACAAATCAAAAGTTTAAAACATAAACCTAACCTTAAAAATCCCTACAATAACTTACCTCCTAACACGATCCTCTAATTCTTGGCCTAGTGCTAAATTTAAAATGCGTTGGAAATTCATTTTCAACAACAAAAGTTTATAAAAACAAGTCAAAAGGTGAACCTAACCTTACATATCCTTACATAAATACAAAGTTATCTCATAACTTGAGGTTTAACGTCGCGTTATAAAGTGACAGTTGATATACCAGATAACTCAAGAACTGTCAAGAAATAACGCAAGTAGTTAAGTTAGGTACGATACATCACACCAATTCGATGGTTATAACATAACTACAGGATAACTTTACGTTAACGATAACTTCGGTCATCCATCACAGGGCAGAATATGAGCAATAACTTACAACAAAATTTTTGACGGTTGTGTGGTTTGAAAGTAGTTAGGATTTTTAAATGTCAAAGTTCTAAAAATTGTAGAATAGAAATGAAGTCCAGTGACGAAGAGTTACAGTTTTTTTATTTGTTTATGGTAGATAAAATATTGTATGAAACTGTGCGTGAAGTACTTTTTGCGAACTTACGCGATGTAACTCGCTCCGTTGTCGCTAGTGCTCTAAAAATCGCGTGCGTTCGCAAAAAGCATACTTCACGAACTGTTTCATAAATAACTATTATTTGATGCGTTTAATTTATTTTTAAAAGTAAATTTTTTAATTATTTAAAAGAGAAACTAAACTGTTGTAGTATAGTAGTAGTAACGTATAGTGGCGAAACATCAAATTAAACATCCTGGATAATGCAATAATGGCGTAACGCAGAAAAAAAATGAAAAATAATAACAATGTCCATCTGCCCTTTGTAGCTTCCAAAGTAACTAATTTCGAGAAAACACTGCTTTTCGAGGGTGGATACCTCCCATTTAGTCGGCGATACAAGGGCCCTTGCACTATGAAAACATTCGATTTTAAGATACATCCTGTTTCCCAGAGGCTCGGTCGAAATTAGGAACAATTTCTATATCTTCAACTTAACAATGTGTGATTTAAATTGTCTCTGTTTAGATTTATGTTTCCTAAAATCAATAAAAAGCTTTGTCCCTGTCGGACAAAATTTAAGCTTCTGTTTCTTTCTAAAAAGTAAATTAGACACGCATAGGACTTTGATAATTGAGTTTCCCTTCTTTTGCTTTTTGAACCCGAAGGAAAAAGGAATCCTTATGCTTAGTCGGTTTTTAGTCTACTAGTAACTTCTTAGCCACCCTGAAGGCTAGACGCATTTTTAACTCTACTCAAAATTCTCTCGAATGATTACATTCTCACTTCACGGCTCGCATTTTCTCATTATCATTACTCGGATTTTCAAGCGAGTTAATTATCTCACTCTTTATTTATCACATACTCGGCTCTTAAATCGCGGTTTACTTTACTATCAATTCTATGTACATAGCAAATTTATGTATATTGTGTGTTTTTTGTTGTAGTAAACCCAATAATAGTACTTGTAAATAATAGTGATTGTGTTAAATAAAATAATTATCCCATACATATTTGAATCATTTCAACACAGATGTACACCTTGCTTCGACTCGACAAAGAATATCAGAGTCTAATTATATCAACCACTATAGAAGTTGGTTCCCTTCTTGTGTGAAGGACAAGAGATATTCACCAGGTCCTTTTACCACTGGTGAACCGTCTTGCACATATTTTGGTACCCCTGGTGGGACGATTCAAAGAATCGTCTGCATACCCAGAAGCAAGGCTCGTTATGTTGAAATTGAATCGAATAGTCATCGGCTGTTCCGGTGATCGTATTACCTCTACTTGGACCGTTACTGTCCCGCTGACCGCCGCTATCTCGTACCGTTGACGTCCCGCTGATCGCCTCCACCTTGGACCGTTGCTGTCCTGCTGACTGATTCCACCTTGGACCGTTGCTGTCCCGCTGATCGCCTCCACCTTGGACCGTTGCTATCCCTCTGACCGCCTCCACCTTGGACCGTTGCTGTCCCGCTGATCGCCTCCACATTGGACCGTTGCTGTCCCGCTGACTGCCTCCACCTTGGACCGTTGCTGTCCCGCTGATCGCCTCCATCTTGGACCGTCGCTGTCCCGCTGATCGTCTCTACCTTGGACCGTTGCTGTCCCGCTGACCGCCACCACTTTGGACTGCTGCTGTTTCGCTGATCGACTCCACCTCGGACCGTTGCTGTCCCGCTGATCGCCTCCACCTTGGACCGTTGCTATCCCGCTGACCGCCTCTCCCTTGGACCGTTGATGTCTCGCTGCTTGCCTCCACCTTAAACCGTCACTGTTCCGCTGACCGTCTCCACCTTGGACCGTTGCTGTCCCGCTGATCGCCTCCACATTGGACCGTTGCTGTCCCGCTGACCGCCATCACCTTGGACCGTTGCTGTCCCGCTGATCGACTCCACCTCGGACCGTCGCTGTCCTGCTGACCGCCTCCACCTTGGACCGTTTGCTGTCCCGCTGACCGTCTCCACTTTGTACCGTCGCTGTCCCGCTGATCGCCTCCACCTCGGCCTGGTGCTGCTCCCGCTGCCCGCTGCCACGCTGACACCGTCACATTCTACAAGAACAACGCTTTCTTCACGCAAACTAAGGTAACATCGCAATAATAAAAAAATTTATGAACTTCAATTTTATTTCCTTAAATATTACTCCACACATTATCATTCACTCAATAAGTATGTGTACGCATGTGTTTTTAAAGGACAATTTATTTATTTACTCTTTATTTTTTATATATATATATATATATATATATATATATCTGCTCATCTCTCTTTTAAATATTTTGCATAATTTTTATTTCGTTTTACACTACATACTCTATTTTCAACCACGATCTCTCTTTGTGTACCGCTAAAATCACAATATTTGCAGACTGTCACTGGACAATCAATAATTTAATTTTTTAAATTTTTATAAATATATTTTAATTATGGACGAACTGAAGAGGGAGATTTGTACCGGGTGTCCCAATAAGAATGGCTCTCGGCCATATCTCAGGAACCGTTTATAGTAGAGCTTTGAAATAAAAAATTTTATAACAAAAGTTGCCTTAGGAAAAGTCTGGAAATTATTTTCATAATTGTGGGACCACCGCTAGAGGGCGTAATTGAATATCAAAAAATAAAAAATCTAAATTTTACAAAATTTTCCTAATGAAGGGGCACTGGAAATCCGATCGTCGTATTCTTCATAAAATTCTACGCATATTTGATTTCACAAGTTTAGGTCTACTTTAGAAACAAGAGGTGGGGGTGAGTGGGAAATTTGTTATGAAAAACTGGCTGTGAGTCCGGTTCTGCTTAATCAAATTTTGCAAACTTGGTCTTGTTGAAGACAGATCTTTTTTGTCAATGTAAAAGTTATAATTTCGAACCAACTTACTGAGTAATATGCCAGCTAGAAGGCGATATTTAATTTTTTTCAGAAATCTAGTTTTCTTTGGAAATATTAAATACAAACATGCATTTTTAATACCATATTACAAAATTAGACAAAATTAGCAACAAAATAGCGAAAACCGCATGTTAATACCTTTTTTCTATCTCGAGATATCTTACAAAACGTGTAAATTTAAAAACATAACTATTACTGTCACCGGTAAACGAAGTTTAGGAAAAGTAGTGTGCTATGGAAACAACAAAGAAACATTTTCCAGCTGTCAACGTATATTAGGTCTTTTCAACGCTTCTCATTTGTTTCGAGCCTCGTTCATATCTCGTATATTAATATTATACACGGATTATACGGCATATGACAGAGGCTCGAAACAAATGAGAAGCGTTGAAAAGTCCTATTACAAAGAAATAAAAACAACTATTTAGTGATGACATAAATGTTCAAATTTTTGCCCATCATTTTCGTTGCAAACATTTACTCTTTCAAGAGTAGATTGAACAGCAGTCTCAATTTCTGCTCTCGATATGCTTTGAATGGCGTTTAGTATTCTCTGTTTAATGTATTCTAGAGTAGTGTATGATGGGTAACAATTTGAATATTTAGGTCGTCACTAAGTAGTTCTTTTTGTTCTTTGTTATATTTAATTTTAATAGTATTGTTTCTCTTTATATTGTTGTTTTAATTAATTATATTTTTATACGTTGACATCTGGAAAATGTTATTTTATTTTTTTCCACAGCACACTACTTTTCATTAACTTAGTTTACCGGTGATAGTAACAGTTATGTATAAAATTTACACGTTTCTCGAGATATCTTGAGATATAAAAAAGGTATCGACATGCGGTTTTCGCTATTCTATTGCTAATTTAATCTAATTTTATAAAGTATGATTAAAAATGCATACTTGTATTTAATATTTTCCAAAGAAAACTAGATTTCTGAAAAAAATTAAATAACGCCTCCCAGCTGGCTTATTACTTATTAGGATGGTTCAAAATTATCACGCTTACATTGAAGAAAAAGATCTGTCTTCAACAAGACCCAGTTTTCAAAATTTGATTTAGCAGAACCGGACTTACAGCCATTTTTTCATAACAAGGTTCCCACTCACCCCCACCTCTTATTTGCAAAAGTAGAGTTAAACTTGTTAAATGAAATATGCGCAGAATTTTATGAAGAATACAATAATTGGATTTCCAGTGCCCCTTCATTAGGAAAATTTTGTAAAATTCAGATTTTTTAATTTTTGATATTCAATTACGCCCTCTAACGGTGGACCCACAATTATGAAAATAATTTCCAGGCTTTTCCTGAGGCAACTTTTATAAAATTTTTTATTTCAAAGCTCTACTATAAACGGTTCCTGAGATATGGCCGAGAGCCATTCTTATTGGGACACCCGGTACATGCAAATCATCATTTGAACGAAATGTAAATTGGATAAGCAATTTTCTCGAAAGTCAAACTGATACATTTGAACTTAGTCACAGAAGAACGCACGTAATTAATACATTCAATAATTATAATGATATTTGTAATAAAACAGACACTCACAAAAATGCTGATTTGCACACAGAAAATAGAGAAGTTGAAAATAAATACTTCTCTGCTATGTCTCGAATTGACGGTAAATTGGCACAATTTTCGAAAGTTATTCTTCTTCTTCGGTACCTTCTCAGTACCAACACGGTAATCATGCTAACTCCAACGTACGCTTACCACCTGTTTCTGTTCCTATATATCATGGCGAGCCCAGTAAATGGGTCTCATTTTACCAATTGTTTTCCTCCATTAAAAAGGATAATAATCAAACACTCACCAAAGCTCAAAAGCTAATTTATTTGAAATATTCCCTCCGCGGAGAACCCTTAAATTTAATCGATTCGCTTGACGTAACTAACGAAAACTTTGATCTCGCCATTGACTTACTTGAAAAGAAGTAATAGATTTCCCTACACTCACAAGGAGCAATTATCGGTCACTAAATGATTTTACAAACGATTTAAAAAGAAATATTGACTCCTTAAAGGCTCTACAAGTTCCCGTCGAACCGTGGGATTATTTCTTAATTAATTTAATAACAAGAAAGCTCGATTCTGCCACCAAACGGTATTATGGGGAAAGAAGAGATAGAAATCACACTCCCTCAATTGTCGAACTGTTTGAGATCCTCAATGAACACTGCAACATTCTCACAGACCTCACAAATATCCCTGAAACAAAAAGAGACAAATCACATACTAAATCTAACGCCACTTCTCTTCTATCAAATATCTCTCTCACTCAGAGAAATATAATTTTTTTAAATCGCGACACATGTGCTCTATTTGTCTCGGTACAAAACACACTCATGCTCAGTGTACTTCTCGCGGTTGTTTTATTTGTTCTAAAACCCATCACACCCTTCTCCACCAAAACTCGTATGCAGAAAACGCAAAACGTACTCGTTCCTCTCACGCTTCTCACCTCGAAGATAATCGCTATGCAAGCACAAATGTAAATTCTGCTAGATTTACACCCTATGCACAAACCTCTCAACAGCATAATAACAGAAATACACGTTATAATTCTTCTCGAATAAATAGTGATGCAAATTCGCAAGCACAAGCTGCTAATGCTCGCGGTCCCTCATACCGCACTACAAATGCCACAACTTCCACTAACTCACTCGACGCAAATATTGCTCAGCTATCTTCTTTCAATGACCCTCAAGAAGATGAAAGTCACCCTAATGTAACTCTAAGCGTTACAAATAAACCTTTTACACACTCTTCGACTCTTTTACCCACCGCTCAAGTAATTTTAATTGACAAATCTGGAAATGTCATATTTGCTAAGGCAATACTTGACTCTGATAGTCAAAATTCTTTTATAACGGAAAATCTCGCTAATAAAATGAATCCTGAAATTTCTCGCAACGAACTACAAGTTTGTGGCATCTCCCAAAGTTCTCTCACTTCGAAATCAATGGCAAAAATCATGCTTTACACACCTGGTTTCAATTTAAACGGCGCAATAATTCCAAAGATTTCTTGCCAGCTACCACAATTCAATGTCAATCCTGATCTTCTTAAAATTCCAAAAGATCTCACCCTGACTGACAAATATTTTTATATGGAATCAAATATTGAAATTTTAATAGGAGCTGATGCTTACTACGAAATTTTACAGCCAGGGCTCATACGGTTAGGGCAAAACCTCCCCACTCTATTCAACACAATATTTGGATGGGTAATCGCTGGTAATATTTCAAACGCGGCCCATTCTAAAGAACAAAATATTTCTTTATTTTCTCGCTCTACAAATTTGTACTTTACCGAATTCGATTTAACCCATAAAACACCAAACGAGCATTTCAATCTTGATGAATCATCCCTATCACAAGAAAGCCTCGCAAGTCTCATTTTAAAAGACATTAAAAAATATAACAATTCTTCCCTAACATAGTTCAATAACCGATGTTCCTCTCACTCTCAAAATATTACCTCTAGCATTGTATAACTAGACAATGCCTCTAGCTACCCAAGTCCCTTTATGCACCACTTACACTCCGTAATGTTTGTTGACCATAAATTTAAAAAATAATCAACAAAGGCATTAACCGTTTGTCTATCGCATCAAGTCAGGCCAAAACGCCACTTAATTTATGACACATTATTTACAGTTACCCTAGACACTCGATAGCTGATTTGTAGTTTAAAGTCCTTCTGTTAAGAAGATATTTACAGAAGACAAAATATTAGATACACTAAGAAAAATGAAAAAAATAATAATTTTTGTCTATTTATTGTATTTATCACTTATGTAAATATCACCTTCAAATAATTCACAACTGAAGATAGAGTTTCCCATAATCTCTTCTTCTCTAGAGCAAATTTACTGAAAACCGCACTCTCACTTCTCACCTCTCTCTCTATCTCTCTCCTCTCTATCTCTCCCTCTGTCTCTCACTCTCTCTGTCTCTCACTCTCTCTCTGTCTGTCTCTCACTCTGTCTGTCTCTCACTCTCTCTCTCTGTCTGTCTCTCACTCTCTCTCTGTCTGTCTCTCACTCTCTCTCTGTCTGTCTCTCACTCTCTCTCTGTGTGTCTCTCACTCTCTCTATGTCTGTCTCTCACTCTCTCTGTCTGTCTCTCACTCTCTCTCTCTGTCTGTCTCTCACTCTCTCTGTCTCTCACTCTCACTGTCTGTCTCTCACTCTCTCTCTGTCTGTCTCTCACTCTCTCTATGTCTGTCTCTCACTCTCTCTCTCTCTGTGTGTCTCTCACTCTCTCTCTGTCTGTCTCTCACTCTCTCTCTGTCTGTCTCTCACTCTCTCTCTCTCTCTCTCTCTCTCTCTCTCTCTCTCTCTCTCTGTCTCTCACTCTCTCTCCATCGCTCTCTCTCCATCGCTCTCTCTCTCTCTCTCGCTCTCTCTCCATCGCTCTCTCTCTCCATCGCTCTCTCTCTCCATCGCTCTCTCTTTCTTTCTCTTGCTCTTAACATTTATTTTTCCTCGTCTGGCGCGGGGGGTAATTTATGTTAGATTTTCTAACAAAGCTAATTATCATTTCTACTTATATAAGAATCTTGACTCCTTGATTATTTCAAAACGAACACATATGCCCTTTGCAGCTTCCAAAATAACTAATTCCGAGAAAACACTGCTTCTCGAGGGTGGATACCTCCCATTTAGTCGGCGATACAAGGACCCTTGCACTATGAAAACATTCGATTTTAAGGTACATCCTGTTTCCCAGAGGCTCGGTCGAAATTAAGAACAATTTCTATATGTTTAACTTAACAGTGTGTGATTTAAACTGTCTCTCTGCTCAGATTTGTTTCCTAAAATCAGTAAAGAGCTTTGTCCCTGCCGGACAAAATTTAAGCTTCTGTTTCTTTCTAAAAAGTAAATTAGACATGTATAGGACTTTGATAAATGAGTTCCCCTTCTTTTTGCTTTTTGAACCCGAAGGAAAAAGGAATCCGTATGCTTAGTCAGTTTTTAGTCTACCAGTAACTTCTTAGCCACCCTGAAGGCTAGACGTGTTTTTAACTCTACTCAGAATTCTCTCGAATGACTACATTCTCACTTCACGGCTCGCATTTTCTCATTATCATTACTCGGTTTTTCACGCGAATTAATTCTCTCACTCTTTATTAATCACATACTCGGCTCTTAAGTCGCGGTTTACTTTACTGTCAATTCTATGTACATAGCAAATGTATGTGTATTGTGTGTATTTTGGTGTAGCAAACCCAATAATAATTATATTGTATAGTACTTGTAAATAATAGTGATTGTGTTAAATAAAATAATTATCTCATACGTATTTGAATCATTTCAACACCTATTCACACCTTGCTTCGACTCGACAAAGAATATCAGAGTCTAATTATATCAACCACTATAGTGTTCCCTAGGGTCGCTGGTTGGCGTGGATTGGGCCGTACCGGACTCCTGGGCCTCCTTACGTTCCTGTGAATTGGAACGGGATGTATTTCTTGTATCTACCATGTTTTGTAATGGCGTTTCTAGTGCGTACAGTACACAGAACTGGCACAGGAAAGCTATTCAGGGCGAGTGCGTGATTCTCTAGGAAAATACCACTGCCTCAGTGTGAGATACTGCTCAGATGTGTGACCTACCAGCGGTAGGAATATCACTAGGGCAGTCTGATTGAAAAATCAGACAAGTTATATGCACAGAAATAATAGAATGTGAAAAATACCACAAGTGCTTAACCTGTAAAGGAGTACCACAAGGTTAGTATTTTTCGGACAAGAAATGAGAAAACTAAATCACATAGAAATAATATATCTGCCAGTGTTGTTGACTTACGGAAGAACAGTTGTCAGAGTCGAAAAATAAATGCACACAGAAATAAGTCTAAGTGTTTTTCTTCGAGAAGAAAGACTTACAAAAAGTAAAAACGAAATATATATGCAACTATGAAATGGCAAAAAGAATCCTAAGTTTTTCCTTAACTTACGGAAGGAAACCGACTTAGTACAAAACATAAACAGATATCAAATACAATGATAAAAGTAAATGGGAAAATGTCTCGAATGCTTGACCCACAAGAGGAATACCATAAGAGACTATTTTCAAGCAGTAAGTAGAAAATAATGCAACTATAAAATGGCAAATAATTATTCTAAGTTTTTCCTTAAGGGGGGGGCTGAGAGGGAATATTCCCTCTCAATAACAGAAAAACCATACTTTAATTAAAAAATTAAAATAAGCTATTTACTGAATTAGGGGAAATGTAGTGCTACCTCCCTTCAAAAATGTTTACCAATCACTGTCTGTGTGTTTTTAAAATCCTATGTGTTATGTGTTAATTTGTTTATTTATTTTTAAAAAACTATTCTCAAGTAAGTGCCTACACCCTACCATTAACTTTCTCTCTGAACATATTCCATCATACAATAACTCAAACAAAATAACCTTGCCTCTTTATGATCTTTTTACAATTTTTATTATTTTACAGTTTTTTACCACTCTCTTTTTACAATTTTTTACCATTTTTCATCTAATTAGCCTTCTTATAATTCTATACATTTCATAGATTTCAGGGTGTTTGGCACCTACAATTTTTACTAAATTTGTGACATCCCTTAGTCCTTTGACCGGGAACAGGACATTTTAATTTAATTTAATTAAATTCTTTCCTATTTGTCATTTCCTATACTTTGACCTCTGCCCATATCGCAAAACATCGGCGAGCAAAGACCATCACATTAGTATAAGAGTCTACAATAAAGTGATTTCAAACTTAGCTACATTTAAAATACATCCACTCGAGCATTGTCTTTCTCCTGTCTCACACAACATCCTTTGTTTCACAGCACGCATCTACCTTCAGGATCCATTTAAATTAAAAAAAAAATTTACTGTGTTTTGACCTACGTAACATGTCTGTTTGCCCTATACCTCTCCCAGCTAATCTATTAGCATAAGTTGGACGTATTAACATGTTAACAACTAAGTGGCAACTCATCCCTTGTAACGGCATCATTTAACTACTTGTAACGCCGACCTGAAGATGATCTGAATAATGTAGAGATCGAAACCGGTTGTCAAAGTATAATTAAATGATTGTGAGTAAGTCTTTGTTTCATTACTACATTTAATATGGACTCACATATGCAACCCATTCAATATTTTAAGAGCTGAAAGTTTATTTGATATACTAAAGGATAAAAGTTACAAAATTCTGGTAAAATATGTTTATGGTAAAAATCGACACAGGTGGTGTATATCAGAAGTTGTCCCTTCATCAAAACACGTAAACACAATAATTGAGATAAAAGTACCCATTCTAAAAACAAAGGCAAAAATGCTGGGCGAGGCTGTGATACCCTTGTCTGTTTGATTATGTTGTTCAGTAGTAACATTCTAATACAAACACAAAATTACGAGCAATGCGTGAGAAGTATTTAGCTAATTCTATCCATCATCTTAGAGAAATGGATATTATTGAGTTAAGAGTATTTTTGGGATTTCTTGTTTATTCTGCAATTTTCACTTCCAGTCACGAAAATATAGACCGTTTATTTGCAACCGATGAAACTGGAAGAGAAATCTTCAAAGCAGCCATGAGCAAAAGCAGATTTGCTGTTCTGTTACTTGCTATCCGATCCGACAATCCTGAAGACAGGGAGGAACGCAAAGTATAAACTGCATCTATTTCATTTCTATTCAAGACTCATAGAAAATTGTCAAAGTGTATACGGACTTGGTCTATCTGTCACAATTGATGAAATGCTTGTAAGTTTTCGACGAAAATGCCGGTTTAAAATGTACATGCCTAACAAACCAGCTAAATACGAACTCAAAATACAGTGTTTTGTGGATGCACGTAATACTTATTTGTATAATGCTCATATCCACAGATGGATTTGGTATTAGTGATGAGTACATTTGTAGGGATTTAAAAGTGTCAAATCTGAGAAGTGTCAGGAGCGAACTGTAGTGCACAGTGAGCGTGTGACTTTCTGATAAAACATTATAGTGAATAGTGAAAATTTTCCACGGGAAACCGTAGTTATAGAACTCTATTTTTAATGTTAACTACATATTTCGTTATTTCGAGGTGAATACATTATACCGTTAACTGTGAAATTTATATTTATTGATTTAACATACCTCTTGTCTTAAATGAATTTATAAAATGACAAGTAAACAGATTAAATGCATTGTAAAATTTAATACAAAACGATTAAGACTCAGATTTCTAATAAAAAAATCACAGAAACTTTAAGTACGCCCAAATCTCCCCAGCGGGGACGAAGACCTCTTGATTTAAATGAAACGCATATGAATATAATCCGGAGGACTGCAAATACATTATTTATAGAAAATAAGCCTCCAAAGATCGAAACAGGTAAGGCCAAGTTACTGGAAAACGATATGATTGTCTTCAATATCATATTGACTTGTCTTATCTTTCTTATTTCTCTTAAAGACACCAACACTGTGGAACTCCTCTTCTGAGGTTAAGCACTTGTGGTACTTTCTATGCCATTTTGCGTGTGCAAAAATATTCCTATTTTATTTCTGTTTTCTCTAAGGTCAGAGTGACACTTCTGCGAACGTAGATTAAACACTTTGGACCTTACATATACTGAGACTAGTGGTATTTTCCTTAAGGAATCACGCACTGTCTGCTACCTTCTCGTGTAAGAAGCATTTTTTTCGAAAAATACCTCTTAACACGAGAAACACTCATAAGTAAAATGGTAGACACCAGGACTACATCTCGTTCTTCTTCGTAGGAACGTAAGGAGTCTCAGGAGACCGGTACGGCCATTTCTGGACTTCCAAACGGACTTCCTAGGGAACATGGCGCCCAACTTAACGAACCTGCGACCCAAACCCCGACCGAGCAGCCGAAGCCGCAATTCAAGATACCCACCACGCCATCTACCTCCGAGGAACAACCAGCTACCCCAGAGCAATTTATGCACCGGTTCCTCCAGGCGATGACATTTTCAATTCTCAGAACGACGACCGAACCACCCATGTCCAGAGTCTGGACCTCTAGACTAGACCATCTAACTTTGAAGAAAGAAAAACAGAGATAACACAACAATTTATCCGCAAGGCAAAAGATTACCACCGGAAATACGAAGTTGACGAAGAAGACTGGCTGGATTTTCTGTTAACCAACGCACTACAAGGAGACGCCCGGGATTGGGCAGAGAGTCAAAGAACAGTCGAGATAGACTATAAGATATTCAGGACTCGTTTTCTGGAGAAGTACGACGATCCAGCCCTCCTATCAGCCCTAACCGTAAAACTCTACGGCCAGACACAGCGGGATGAACCAGCCGAACAATTCATCACACGAAAAGCAGTTCAAAAGACATCACACGTTCAAAAGACTGTTACCTGACATCCCAGAGGACCAACGCTGCCGAGTCATTGGAGAGCAACTGAACCCTCAAATCCGGATCTGCCTACGACTAGGGATGCCAAAAACAGAGGAGAGCCTGAGTCTTCGTTTGACTTTCGTAGAGGACGGTTGCGTGAGATAGCGAACTTTTACCGTGTTTTGTTTTGTTCTGTTTATTGTTGCTTAAATTGTGAAATGTTGTGTGGGTCGTGTTTATGAACAATTTTATGGTTATTATTTTCATTTCGCTCAACCGTATTTGTTTATCAAAATCAAAGAGTGTTTTTACACTGTTATTATTGTTTACTTTCGTTGACATTGACCGGTATTTCAAGAGTTTATTCTTGCCTTTAAAATGGTTGATTTTAAATGTGATGTTTGGCAGAAAATTTTCTCCGAAAAAGATAAATATAAACTTCGCTGTGGTGGTGAATGTCGCCGATATTTTGGTACGACGTGTACTGGTCTTGACAAAGCTACTACCAAGGTACTTTATCATCAAAAGTACCACAATATTAGATTATTTCGTAGTATCTGTGATTCTCCCACAGTAAGACATCTTCACGATAAAGTTTCTCAGCTCCAGAAATCACAGATCCCCATTGAAATTGTAGAAGCACTGGGGACTTGTCTAAAGAAAAATATCGATTTATTTCCAGTCATTTCAGAAATCTATGACACCTTGAATACTCATGACCTAAATTTGAAAAATCTTTACAAAAGAATAGATGAAATTCACAGTCTTCTTACGAGAAGCCCTGACAATGAAAATGAATCTTTATTCCATACGATCAGGGAAATGAAACAAGACATTTTTAATCTGGTGTCAATATTTATGGGCAATCATGAAGAGACTGTGAAGGTCCAAATTCAGGATACATCAAAGGAAGAGATGGCTGAAAGAAATGGCTGACTTGAAAATGACTATCAACCAAATGGCACACAAAATTGAAAAGCTAGTTACCAATGAAAAACCAAATAAAACTCCACCGCAAACCATAAAAAAGTCAATTTCAACTGAAACTGATCCTGCAGAAACCCAAGAGCCTTTAGTGTCTTCTCCTTCAAAGGTAAATACTGTACCACCTGCCAAATACAATGTAAAAGAAAACTGGCATTATGCGGTTGTATCAAAAATTCCACCTCCTAAAAAGATTGCACATTATGTCAAGGAGAAACTTGGTAAAACCGGTTGTATTCGATGCTTCCCATTGCTGAGGGATACGGATAGACCAGACTTTGACTTTAAGATCGGTGTGCAAAATCAAGGTTTTATCAAGTTACTGAAAGATCCAAGTTTGTGGCCGCCTGGTACTGTAGTAGACAACCTAAATGACAATCCTCCAGCGCATGCCAATTCAGCTTCAAGGGCCATAAAAGTAGCGGCTCCAGCATCCAGTACTCCTTACACGACACCATCAACACCTACTAAGGAGGGCATATCCATTCAGATTGGTTCAGATAGGGATACCATTATTGCAAGTAAGTCCTTTAATAAGCAAAATTCAAGTATTGTGGTTACGGAGAAAACTATGAAAAAGGATGATGGGCTTTGTATGGACCCGATGACTCCACCTATAGTGCGGCTATCTCGTACTGCGGATGTGGAATATAGTCGTTACTTGTTAGCTAGACTGAGGGACCCTGGAATCTTGAATCCTCTTCGACTCTTCCTTGCCTATTTTCATGATCAACCCTCGAGTACGTGTTACGATGGGCACACCAACACCACCATTAAATTGATGCTGGCTTCAGAGGGACTTCCTACTGACGTGGATTCCCTGCGTAATCTGTATCACAGATTCCATGAGGCTTATGGTATTAGTACTGCTGAAGTTGAAGCAGATCTTTCGGCTTTTGGAACCTTCTTTTCCACTGAGACACGCCTCCGACTCCAGAAAATTAGGGAATGTCAGAATAAACATTTTTCGAGTAATTCCCCATCCAGCAAAAATTTTTTTAAATAAATTGACGCGTACAGAAAATCAAGCGCCTTCTGACAATTTTGACGATAGCAAGCTAAGTTTATTTCTTATTAACATTCAGTCCTTAAGACACAAAACTGATGAATTACTTCTATTACTAGAAGAGCTAAATTTTCCTGAGATTGTTGCCATAACTGAATATTGGTTAAATGTTGATGAACCTGTGATTTAACAGGAGTAGATTATCTCATGGGGGTAGTTTGATTATGTCTACACAAAATGACTTTTCGGCAGTGACCAAATTTGATAATTTATTAATTGAAAAAGTATTTGAATTCTCCATAATTTATCAGAAATCTTCCGACCTCTATATTATTTGTATTTATAGAACTCCCGATGCGGATGTGCCGATTTTCTTACAACAACTACTTAGCTTGATAGAAACTATCCCTTCAAAAAGTAAATTAATTCTATGTGGCGATCTAAATATTGACTACTCCAGTGTGTGTGCTGCTCAGGAATCTCTTCATTCTCTCTTTGATTCCTTTGGTGTAGGTATGCATGTAAATTCTCCAACCAGAATAACTAAAACTAGCTCTAGTATCATTGACTATGTCGTATCGTCTTTGGCTCCAAATTCTACTGACTGTACTGTTTTCAACTCAGGTTTCTCTGATCATGAAGCAGTATTGACTACATTTTGGTTAAAATCAAAAAATAATAGTGAAAACACGCAACGAAAATTGTTCCGTGTCTTTGGAAAACAAAATTTTCTAACATTTAAACACCTATGTCAAACAACTGACTGGGACTTCCGCTCTGTTGATGTCGACATCGAGTTTTCTAAATTCATAAAGTTATTGTCTGGTCTAGCATACGAATCCTTTCCTCTTAGGCCCATCAAAACTAAGCATCGTAAACCCTGGTCAACTAGAGGTCTACGTGAATCTGCAAAGAACATGCGCTCATTATCGTACCTAAAAAAATTCTCGGAAAACATATCCTTCCATGATTACGTTAGACTTTACAAGAAAATTTACCATAAAGCCATAAAGGCCGCCAAGGAAATTTATTACAATGCAAGGCTGGCTAAATCAGGTAATGTTGCTAAGGAAACGTGGTCTATCGTAAATGAACTGAGATAAGACTTCTTCTCCCACCACAATCCCGACTTCTCCTGAGACCCTGAACAATTACTTTGTAAATGTGGCAAAAAATTTAACAAATACTATACCTCCTTCTCAGGATCCGATTTCATATCTTTCTCATAAGAATGTAAATAGTTTCTTTTTTACACCCATAGTATTAGGTGAACTACGCTCTACAATAAATGACATTAAAAACAAATCGACATCTGGGACTGATGGCCTCACTCTTAAAATGTTTTCTGCTCTACCTGATTGCACTTTAAACCATCTTACTTCCTTAATAAACAGGTCATTCGAAACTGGAGTTTTTCCAAGCTGCCTTAAGACAGCGATAATTATTCCTATACACAAAGGAGGCGATAAAGATCTTGCTTCGAATTATCGCCCTATTGCACTCCTGCCCACGTTGTCGAAGATAATTGAAAGTCTGGTAAAAAAAAGAATCTTATCTTTTCTGTTGAAATACAAATTGCTTACTCCACATCAATTTGGATTCCTGAGTGACAAATGCACGAATGATGCTATGTTCTTCCTTTTCGATCATGTTTACTCCAGCCTAAACAACCATCACTCTACAGCAACAATTTTCTGTGATTTCTCTAAAGCATTCGATTGTGTAAACCATAACATCTTGACTGACAAATTACAGCACTATGGATTTAGGGGAAATGCTCTTAAATGGCTTAAATCATATCTTAATAAAAGAAGTCAGTTTGTAAGGGTTGACACGAAGACGTCTTCTTGCATGCCATTAGAATGTGGGGTACCTCAGGGTTCAGTTCTAGGCCCTTTATTGTTTCTGATATACATAAATGACATCTCTAGTCTGAACATTAAAGGTAAAATATGTCTCTTTACAGATGATACTAGTATTACTTGGAGTAACACGGATATTATGGATCTTCGCAATACCATAGCTACAGACCTTCTTCTTCTTCTTAAGGTGCCGAGACCGCTTGTCGATCGTTGGCTCTCATGTTGCGCAGCATATTAACAATCATTGTCTTATTTACAGCCGCACGAAATAGTTCAGTGCTAGTTTTCCCAAACCATTGGCGTAGGTTTTTAAGCCAAGAAGTTGTACGGCGGCCCACACTTCTTTTTCCCATTATTTTACCTTGCATGACAAGGTGAAGTATGTCATATTTTTCTGGGTGACGCATTATATGACCAAAGTATTCCAATTTGCGCCTTTTAACCGTGTTCACTAATTCGCAACTTTTATTCAAACGTTGCAAAACCATTTCGTTTATGACTCTTTCTACCCAACTGATCTTCAGAATACGGCTGTAGACCCACATTTCAAATGCTTCTAGGTTTTTTAAAAGCGATTCTGTCAGTGTCCATGCTTCAACCCCGTAAAGTAGTACTGGGAATATATAACATCGGACCATTCTTATGCGAAGTTCCAAATTTAGATCATGACTGCACAGGATTTTCTTAAATTTCATAAAACTTGTTCTTGCTTTGGCAATTCTACTTTTTATTTCTGTACTAGGGTTCCAGCTTTCATTAATATGAGTACCCAGATATACAAGATTACTTACTCGTTCAATTGAGTCATTACCGATTGTTACGTTATAGTTATTATTATTTACGGCTGCCTGTTTACTAATAACCATAAACTTTGTTTTTCTTGCGTTGAGTTTGAGTCCATATATCGCGCAGAATGCCACCATTCGATTCAATAACGCTTGAAGATGTTCAATTGATCCAGTCAGCAACAAGGTGTCATCTGCGTATCTGATATTGTTCATAAGCATACCATTAATGAGTATTCCCTCTTTTGCGTTTTCCAAGACTTCATTTAAGATTGTTTCAGCGTAAAGATTAAACAACATTGGTGACAATATACAGCCTTGTCGAACTCCACGCTTGATTTTTACTTCTTCAGAGCACTGATTCGCAACCCTAATACATGCAGCCTGGCCCCAATACAAATTTGCGATTATTCTAATGTCCCTACCGTCCAGACCGGTAGTTTTGAGAATATGTAGCATTTTTTCATGGCGAACTTTATCAAAGGCCTTTTCAAAATCAATCGCGCACATGAAAACGTCATGATTTACATCTCTGCATCTTTGAATTAAAACTTGGGTTGCGAATAGTGCATCACGCGTTCCAAGGCCACAGCGAAAACCGAATTGAGTACTTGAGATTCTTTCCTCAATTTTTCTATGTTCTTTGATGAATGATTCTAAGAAACGTTTTCAATACATGACTCATTAGGCTGATGGTGCGATAGTCGCTGCATTTTGTGGCTCTGTGTTTTTTTTGGTAGTACAACAAATGAGGATTTAAGCCAATCTTTAGGAATTTTTCCGCTTTCATAGATTAAGTTGAACAATTTCGTAAGTATCTTAATGCCCTCGACACCTAAAAGCTTTAGTGTTTCTACGTAAATCCCATCTGGTCCGATCGCCTTCCCGTTTTTTGCGTTCTTTATAGCGTATTGCACTTCTTCCTTAGTTATTGGAGGACCGCTTATGTCATTTAGCGTTTCTAGTCCGCTTCTTTCATCATCGAATAATTCCTTTATATATTCTGTCCATCGTATTAGTTGACCTTCGATATCGATGATAATTTTTCCGTTTTTATCTTCGATTGGTGGAGGATTACATTTTTCATTCAGTCCTGCAACTTCTTTCAGTTTTTTGTGCATATTGAATGCGTCATAGATACGCTCGTAGTTCTCAATTTCTTTACATTGTTGTTTATGCCACTCTGATTTAGCTGATCTTATTTTTCTTCGAATCATACTGTTTAGCTTTTTGTATTCTCTCAGATTAGCATTCTTATATTTTCTTCTTGCATCCATTAAATTCAATATCTCTTCTGTCATCCACTGTTGCTTATTCCTACGGTGATTTTCCATTAGATGGTCTTCTTGGACTTTTTCCAATGTTTCTTTGCATGACTCCCATAATTGTTCTTCTGATTTTTTTTTTTTTGAATTTTTATTTCCCAATTTAAGACCTAGTCACCATTAAATCGTGGTTCGATTCAAATCTCCTGTTATTTAACGTTTCTAAAACCAAAGTCCTACCTTACAACAGTATGATGCAACCTTTAGTACTTAATAACAACAGTCTAGAGGTAGTTGAATCGGTGAAGTTCTTAGGGCTTATTGTGGATAAGTCTCTAAAATGGAACTTGCACATTGATGCCTTACACAAAAAATTAAGTTCTGCTTGTTTTGCTCTAAGATCAGTTGCTACGGAAATGAATTTGTCAACATCTAGGACCGTTTATTATGCCCTGTTTGAATCTCATCTTCGGTACGCCCTTCCATTCTGGGGTTCGTGTTGTGTGACTCAATTTGAGCGTATTTTTAAACTACAAAAGAGAGCTCTTCGTTACTCCCTGAGACTCAATAGCAGAGTTTATTGCCAAGAATTCTTTAAAAAATTTAAAATATTAACTCTTCCTTCTTTGTTTGTTTTTGAATCCGTTTGTTTATTCCGCAAACATGCATCAGAAGGTCCAGAGAGACCCACTCACAACTATCCCCTTAGAAACGAGGAGCATAATCTTTATCTGCCAACCCCACGATCTGAGCTGGTTAAGTGCTCTATACTATACAATTCGAGAAAAATGCACAATCACCTGCCATCTAACTTTTTTATAAACGATTTGAATTCAGCAAATTGACTTACAGGATTATTACTTTCGAGTACTTTTGTACATATTTGCAGCGGCATAGATCTTTTGATTTACTTTCCCTTTTCCTCGTTCGCTTTCTTTTTGCTCTGACGTTGTATACATATTGTTTGCAAAAATTTTAAAAATTTTTAATGTGTACTTAATAACTATAAAATTATATTAAGTAGTATAACTCACGCCATTTATTTGGTGTCTGTTTCTGTTTTTGTTTTGTTTGTAGTTTTTTATTATTTTTTGTTTTTATTGTATTTTTTTATTTTGTATGAGCTTTGTCCACAAATTGGAAAAAATTTTTGACAATGAAGCATACCTTACTTACTTATCGCTAGAGAAATGAAAGGCGACATTCTACAACAAAACAGGACAGACAGGCCTAGACAAGACAACCGACCACTCCGACGCTCAGAAACAATAAACGAATGGCGAAACAGGAACCCCCACAGACAACAGCGTCAACAACAGGATGAAAATCCGGAAAACTCCAATAGGGGCAACTAAACCCTGTGGAAGAACTGGTGCCCCAACTGAATCCAATCCACCTAAGGTCGATGACAGCAGGACTCCCCAACTTCGACGGACGGATCAACCAAACCCGTGTGAAGATACTGGTCGACACCGGAGCATCTGGAAACTTTATCCACCAGAGCCTGATTCAGAAGAGGGACCTGCAGATTAGACCAGGGACGATTCAGTTGGCACGGACAGCACGTCCCGAAGCCTAGGGACTGCAACCGTCGAATTACAACTAGACAACTTCTCCACAACAGCGAAATGCATAGTTCTGGAGAATCTCAACCACAATGTTGTACTAGGGATGCCATGGCTAGAACAAGAAGACGCCAACGTTAACATCCAAAGGAAATGTCTGCACGTTGGTACCACCAGCAGAGTACTAAATCTACTGGAAGAACTAAGCCAAACCGCATCCCACCACCCAATATCTGGAAGCACATCAGGCACCAGACTTCGCAGTAGACAACGTGGTAGACAACGCAGCCTACTACAACGCCAGCCCGGATAAACAGACCTTGGCAGTCCCACAATTCCTCCGGACAGACGTCTTACGAACATACCACGACTCCGAGGAGGCCAACCACCCAGGGCAAGACGAGGCGATCCGGGCCATCAAGAACATATACTACTGGCCCAAACTTTCCAAGGACGTTCGGAACTACGTCAAGTCCTGCCTCACATGCGCCAGAACCAAGGCCGCAGCTAGACAGCCAATAGCCCCGATAATCCCGAGAGAGCCAAAGAATCCCTGAGAGAGTCTCATTTGACGTTATAAGACCATACCCAACAGTCAGAGGTACCCGTAACCGAAACATCCTACTAGCCACGGTTATCGCATTCCTTCAGGAAGAAGTATGCAGCCGCTGGGGAAAACCAAATGTTGTCATCACGGACAACGCCGCCCAATTCCGGACTGATGCATGGGAAAGGTTCCTGAGACAACACAACATAACAGGCGAATTCAGCCCCATATACCACCAGAGGGCGAATCCAGTGGAACGTCGAGCTCAGGAACTGAAAAAAGGACTCAGAGCCAGATGCAAATCCAATGACGATCCGCGATGGGACACATATGTACCTGAAATAATATTCAGCATGAGAACCAGGAGGAATGAGGCCACCCAGGAGACACCTGCCGAACTACAGCTTTGATACTTGCCCAGAAGAGCCGATGAAACGGAACAGGACCGACAAGCAGCCAACACCGCAGTTATACGCCAAGAGAGGGTCGCCAAAGCCGTCCGAAACGCTACAAGAGTCGTACAAGCCGAGGAGATTTGCAATCCTAAACGCTCCGTGTACGGAGCTCAATGCCACAACGAAGGAACTAATTCTTCTCAGATAAATAAAGAATCACGATGCACCAACCAAGTCTTCGAAGGGGGGATGCCCTCGAGCGCTAGTCAGTCGCCAGCCAATCAGTGCGCTGAGAGCATCTCTGACCTTCTTCTTCTTTAAGTACCGTGCCCAAATTTTTAGGCGTGGGTAGCTTCCATAACAATTTGTCGATACCGTTCTCGATCTTGTGCGGCATGTAACAATTGATCTGCTGATAAGCCAGTCCATTGACGAAGGTTTCGGAGCCATGAATATTTCTTTCGACCAATTCCTCTTTTTCCGTCGATCTTTCCATTGAGTATTAACTGCAGCATCCTGTATCTGCTACCTCTCATTATATGCCCCAGATATTCAAGTTTTCTCTTTTGTATCATCTTCATTAAGTCACCTTCGCCTTGACCTACTCTGTTTAAGACTTCTCTGTTTGAAATGCGTTGAACCCAAGATATTCTGAGCATTCTACGATACGACCACATCTCAAAGGCTTCTAATTTGTTCATCATGTTAACCTTCATGATCCAGGTTTCACATCCATATAGTAATACAGGATACACATAACATTTTAGGAACTTGATTCTTAGTTGTAAATTCAGCTGAGAGTTGCTCAGAATAGATCTAAGTTTCATAAATGCTCCTCTTGCAATTTCTATATGAGTTTTAATTTCTTCATCCGGATTTAGTGTCTCGTTTATCCAACATCCTAGGTATTTAAAATGGTTAACTTTTGTTATTGATTCATCACTGACAATTAGTTGCATAGGGCCGACGTCTTGTTTACTAACCACAAGTAACTTTGTCTTTGTTACATTTATGTTAAGTCCGTTATTGGAGCATTCTCAGTGATCTCTGACCACCTTTCCAAAATGTGATTGGTTCAAGCACTCAGGAAAATCCATCTCCTACGTCATAATCCACAAAGACAAAGGAATTTCAGATATAAAAGGAGGTGGATTTTCTATCGTCAGTCAGTCAGATTTGCTCTCGTAGATTGAAGACTCTTGGGTTCGATGTAGTAATATACCTAGAATCTGCCTTTTATTTCTTGCCTATTCGTATATGTGTATAGAATTGAAATTATTGATATTTTTGCTATATTTTGTTTGTGCTATTCCAGCGGTATTTCTGCTTGCAGACCAAGCGCTGAGAAGGCACATATTTTTATGCCATTTCATAGTTACATTTTTATTTCCGTTTTACTGTTGAAAATATTCTCTAGTGGGATTCCTTTCGTGGGTCAAGCATCTGATATATTTTCCCATTTACCTTTGCATATTATTTTATATGTTTATTTTTGTGCTTAGTCGGTTCCTTCCGTAAGTTAAGGAAAACTTAGAATTTTTGCCATTTTATTGTTGCAATCTTACTGTTTGAAAATAGTCTCTTATGGTATTCCTCTTGTAAGTCAAGCATTCGAGACATTTTCCCATTTACTTGTATCATATTTGATATTTGTTTTATGCTAAGTCGGTTTCCTTCCGTAAGTTAAGGAAAAACTTAGAATTTTTGCCATTTTATAGTTGCATATAATTTTTCTCCTTTTGTAAGTGTTGCTTCCGTAAGTTAAGAAACACTTAGGCATTTACTTGCTTTACCTTATTTTATTTTATTTCTCTACTTTTTCTAAGTCTTTCTTCTCGTTAGAAAAGAGTTAGATTTTTCTTTATGCATTTATTTCTGTCGACTCTACTCTTTGTTCTTCCGTAAGTTAAGAACGCTGGTAGAGATATTATTCTGTGCTGTTTTAATATCATATTGACTTGTCTTATCTTTCTTATTTCTCTTAAAGACACCAACACTGTGGAACTCCTCTTCTGAGGTTAAGCACTTGTGGTACTTTCTATGCCATTTTGCGTGTGCAAAAATATTCCTATTTTATTTCTGTTTTCTCTAAGGTCAGAGTGACACTTCTGCGAACGTAGATTAAACACTTTGGACCTTACATATACTGAGACTAATGGTATTTTCCTTAAGGAATCACGCACTGTCTGCTACCTTCTCGTGTGAGAAGCATTTTTTCGAAAAATACCTCTTAACACGAGAAACACTCATAAGTAAAATGGTAGACACCAGGACTACATCTCGTTCTTCTTCGCAGGAACGTAAGGAGTCTCAGGAGAGAGGTACGGCCATTTCTGGACCAACCGGACCTCCTAGGGAACAGTGGTTCCAAGGTAAAAGTCTTAGCTTACTGACTGTACTTTACATAATAGGTTTGTTCTAGCAAACAGTCAAACTAGTCAGAAACCGTCAGCAAACAGTTGTTCAGTGCGAGAACATAATACAGTCACCAGTGCTATCTCCTCTACTCGCGCTGGTCGACTATCCGCTGATAGTTTCAAACCGTGTGAAACTGATGCTAGAACAAACCTATTGTAAAGTCAATTGATTTCAACAGATCGTGTTCCGTGAAAGCTTTTTCTAGCATAAGACACCTAAGATGGTTTGATGAATCTAACCACATTTACACAGGTTATCGGTGTTTGCAGTCAAAAGAGCTTTCGGCAGAATAATGAATATAACTGCCAGAAAGAAGTTCCTCTAGCGAGGAAAGGCTTCCTTTTTTGAGATGACGAGTTTTTTCTCGTATATCTTGCAGATGTGTTGATCTGGCTAGTTTTTCATCCATGTTAGTCGTCGTATAATGGACTGTTTAGAGATATAGATTTTGCTGCTTTCGTTCTCTAGCTACTTATCTTTGGATATTATTATGTGGAGTGATAGCTACGATAAGGTAGGCTTATGGATGTTCTTCTTTACGTACCACCTCTGCGACGAAGGTTGGTTCATTAATATTCTAACTTTTGAAACTACAGCCCGACAGAGTTCAGTTGAGCTGCATCAAAACCATTCTCTGAGGTTTCTCAGTCAGGACATTTTTCTTCCATCTATGCTGCGCCTTCCTTGAATCTCTTCCCGTATTATTAGTTTTATAAGTTCATATCTGTCACCACGTGTTAAATGACCCAAATATTGTATTTTTCTTATTTTGATGGAATCCAATATCTCCCTGCTGTTCTCGATTCTTCTTAGTACTTCTTCAATGGTTAATGTCTGTTCAAAAGATTCTCAGCATTCTTGGATATGTCCACATTTCAAATCCTTCCAGTCTATTGAGACATTGTTTATTAAGAGTTCATGTCGACCATACAAAAGATCAGAAAATACCTAACACTTTAGTACTCGTTTTCTCAGATTTATGCTGAGGTCTCTACTAGATAATATTTGTTTCATATTCTTCTAGTTTTTTCTATTATAGATCTGATTTCTTCGGTATAATCGTTTGTTTCATTAATGTTTGTCCCTAATTGTAATTCTTGTATGGATGTAAGTCGTATCAAACGCCCTGATGATTTTTCTGACTAATTTATAGATAAATCTCAGCATCAGGTGGGTGTTTAGTTTTGTGAAAGCTCAAATTGTTACATAAATGAATATAACGTTAGTAATTGTCCAAACATGTCAACACTAACATCAGAAAGCAATATCGAACCAAACACAATATACCAATCAAATGAAATTAACATTTCTACTTTCTCGTCAAAATCAAACACCGAAACATAGGTACATTGCCAGATAAAACTCCATAATTGTCTGTAAGTAGTAAGTTTTAGTAAGTAAGTAGTAGTTTTAGTACTCCCTGAACTAATGGAAACCGCTGAAATAAGTAATAATATGGCAAAAGCAACCGTCGCTGAAATAATAATTCCTCCTTCTTCTACTCCAATTGAAGAAAACGAAAACAAATTTTGCAAACAAAACGAGCCTTCAACAAAAAAGATAAAAAACACACCAATTACCAAAAATTCCACACTAGAGATTGACTTTGCTTCTTAACAAGTGGTACAAAAGAAATATTTAGCTACGAAACTAAAATACATATGATCAACTACTAGTTAGTAGTTGTCTTTTAAAATGCAACAAGTTCCAAAGACTCATTAAGTATATCAAAGAAGTACACAGAAGACATTCATCAATATTGTTGAAACTACATATATTATATTTACCAATATTATCTCAACAAAAGAATGAAAAACATAAGTATACGTACTAGGAGAAAATTAATGAAACACTTAAACGTAAGTAAATCATCAATAGCACAAGCACTCGATTGAAAACGAATCAGACACATCAAGAGAATCTTATCAAAATAATACTTACTATGTATTACCTCCTATTAAGGATTCTTGAATTTTACAATCAAATCTTGACTAAGCAGAAGTTTCCAAAATCCTTCAAAAAAAGTAAGATCATCGCAATATCTAAACCTGGGAAAGACCCTGCACTACCTGAGAGCTACAGACCAATCGCTCTTTTAAGCGTCTGCTACAAGATATTCGAGAGGATAATCCAAACGAGACTATTTTACTTTACAAAGTCAAATATTCCTCAAGAACAAGCTGGATTCATGCCGGGAAGAAGCTGTGGCGACCAAGTCCTCTCCTTAACAACATTTATTGAAAACGGATTCCAAAAGAAACTTAAAACAGTAGCAGCCTTCATAGACTTGACCTGCGCCTACGACACAGTGTGGAAAGAGGGTCTTTTATATAAAATATACCAGATGGTACCGTGCCGTTCGTTCAACGGGTTGATCAACCAAATGCTAAGTGACAGACGTTTCCAAGTACACCTAAATGGGAAAAATAATAATTTCAGAAACCTGCAAAATGGCTTGCCACAAGGGTCAGTTATGTCTCCTCTTCTTTTTAATATTTATACGTCAGATGTACCAACTACCACCTCGCGCAAATTTATTTATGCCGATGACATGGCTCTGGGTGCCCAAGAATAAGACATAAAAATCGCCGAAACCACCATAGAAGCAGATCTAAACACTGTTAACAGATACTTTAAGAAATGGGGCCTACAACCAAACCCATCGAAGACTGGAGTAACAGCTTTCCATCTTAACAACCACAATGAAAATTACAGACTAAATATAGAATGGGATGGAACCTTTCTAAAGCACAATTCTAACCCAAAATACCTCGGCGTAACTCTAGATCGTACCCTAACATTCAAACAGCATTTGGAAAAAACTTTAGCAAAAATTAAGACCCGCAATAATATTATCCATAAGTTAGCAAATACATCATGGGGGTCTAAGCAGATGTAATCAGAACGAGCGCGCTGTCCCTAGTATATCCTACTGCAGAATATTGCGCTCCTGTCTGGCTAACCAGTCATCACACAAAAGTCATCGATACCCAGTTAAACCAAACAATGAGGCACATAACGGGAACTATAAAGCCCACACCAACCCAATGGCTTCCAGTTTTAAGCAACATCGCTCCACCAGCAACAAGACGACTAGCCGCACTCAACACCCTAGTGCAAAAATGCCAACAAAACCCAGCACTACCGATAAATACAGACATCGCTGAACTACACCAGAGGCAGTTAAGACTGAAATCCAGACATCCACCTACTAGAACTGCTACAAGCTTGGCTGATTTCACTACGGAAGAGCACTGGATGGGCGAATGGAATCCAGACATCAGAAATTCCAATCTGATAGAAAACCCCACAATTAAACCAGACGGCTTTTCTCTTCCTCGTCGTGAATGGTGCAACCTAAATAGAATACGAGTTGGTCATGGAATTTGTAACAAGTCGCTGAATCAATGGGGTATAAATGCCAGTCCGGAATGTGACAAATGCAGCGCTGCTGAACAAACAATTAATCACATCGTCTTCGAGTGTCCACCCACCAAGTTCTTTGGCAGTCTTCAAGAAATCCACCAACTCACTCCTAAGGCAAGAGAGTGGCTTCGAGGATGTAACCTTCGACTATATTTTAATAATTTTTAATTTTATATGTTCTATGTTTGTATTTTCTTTTTTTTATTTATTATTGTTATTGTCACTTTTTTTATGTAAAAACTGCAATGTGTAAAGTTCATACGAATATATATATACCTCCTATTAAAATCGCATCTACCTGACAAGGGATGAAATAACAGCATCTGCTACACAGTCGGCGGCTGAAAGGAGTTTGTTTCAAAGAAGTTTTTATGAATGTGTCTCGAATTTTACTTTAAATGTGAATCCATACTCTTACTAAATAACCTTATACATTTAATCTATGTACTCTTTTAGTTTAACACTTTTGAGGGTACAGGGTGTTATTTCGGTTTTTTAAACCATTTTACCTAAACAGATATTGTAATATATATTATTTATTTATTTTTCTTCCTGACTGTGATACCTAATTCGGAGTATTATCTTATTGTAATTTATTTGGTGCTACCGTAATATGTTTTTTGTCCTGATTGAATCTTTTTAATGACTGGCCTACTTCTATCCAACCTTACTTGGTCTCGTCCGCCTCAGTAGTTACTTACATAAAAGTTATTGCTATTCAACATTATTACAGACATTCTCTGGTCGTTTCCATCTTTGTCACACTTTCATACAGTCTCAGTTTCCTTTCCACTCTGCTCAATCCACTTAAATTAATTCTGACGTTTATCTTCTTCTTTTTCTTTCCTTAGTTCGAACAGTCTCCTAGTTACAAAGTTTACCACCATTAATGACACTTCATTGTTGAGTACTCTATGTCATCATTGACAGCAGTTTGACTTTTCACCGGAAGGTCTTTACACCTGACCGGCTCACATGATGGTTCCTCTACATGCGGAAGTTCTTGAGGATTTTACAATACAATAATAACAAAATGCTATTAATAGCTAATTATTAATGAAGAAATGTGTAAATCTCTGTAGTATGCAATGTAAACTAGCTGATTCTTCCTCCTTCCTGTTTTTCTGGTAAGTTCCTTAACTGAGGTGGGCGTTGTCACCATTTACTTTATTCTCATGTGTAACGTTGGATATTTTTACATTGTAGGTCAGTCCGTTGTTTTCAGTCCTGTATTTAAGCTGATGATGGCTTGTGTAAAGCCGAAACGCGTCCTTTTATATGTTTTTTAACAATAATAAATAACCTTGTGGTACATCTTCGAGTTTTTTGTAATTGGTTTACCTCGAGACCACATTTGAGTAAGTATGTATACTTCTCTTCATGTTATTGAAGATTATAAGTGACGCAACAATAATATTAGCATGAAATGTTTGTGTATACATTAGTTCAAGACATCTCCTTCAGGAGGCGCATGCACCAATCGAGTATAATTCACTGGTGAATATTATTTTCATTCTTTCGATTATTCTGCGTCTTGTCAATTTGGCAACATTGCTAACCGTCTGAAATACCGTTATACAAGTATTTTGAATGTCGATATTGGATCAACGGAAGAAATGGATAACGAAAATGAAATATTGTCATCACAGAACTCAGGTAGGCCTTTGCGAAAATAAATTCAATAAGTACAAATTAAAATTGTTTTTATAAGGAAAAATAATGCATTCTTTAAAATATTTGCGTTTTTATAAGAAAACGATACATTTAATTATGTTTACTGATAGGTATATTTTTTTATTTTACTTTCCGTTTCAATGAATGTCAGTTTTGTAACGAATAATGAAATAATATGCTCAAATGTTCAAAATCAGCTTTACAGTCCAGACGGTATCCCTGATACATCGGATGTAGACTCTGATGAAGGCATGTTGGGAAAACCACTAAGAAAATATTTTACTTTAAATCGATATGTCTCACCCGTAATAAAGATTATATGTAATATGGGTATTATTGTGTCCAGAAAATTTAGAGAAGTCTAATAACACTGGATTAGTTTTTAAGAACAATATTACGTCTCACACCATTTACGCCACGAAATAGCTAAAAAAAAGAGAATGGAAAAAAATTGCTAGATACTAAGCACATTCTAAGAAGTCGTTCAGGACGTTCGGAAAATTATTTCCTTTATTTCATGTAATTCCTTGGATAGAAGAAACCTTTAGAGACTGACCGATTAATCGGTTTCGGCCAGCAAAAATCTTCGGCCAAACCTTCGTCTTCACTTTATCTGAAGGTGGAATAATGGAACGATAAAATATAAAAGAAGTTCGCCGCCGAATCCACATGCAGTTTTCTTCTGCTTCTTCTTCAGATGCAAATCCACTAATGGATGTTAGCGATCACATTTTCCATTAACTCTGTTTCTTGCAATGCGTATCAGAGATTCTATGTCGTTAATCCCTGTCCATTGCCTTATGTTTCGGAGCCAGGACATTTTCTTGCGTCCTATTCCTTTCTTGCCTTCAATTTGCCCTGGATTATAAGTTGAATGAACTGGTATTTTTCGTTTCGCTTGATGTGATCCACATACGCCGTTTTCCTTTTCTTGATGTTTTCGAAAAGTTGGCGCTCTTGGTTGATTCTTTTAAGGACATCTACATTTGTGACTTTCGCTGTCCATGGTATCTTTAGGACACGGCGATAAAGTCACATTTCGAAGGCTTCTAATCTGTTTATATCCGTCGTTTTTTATAAAATGCTTCGCATTGTATATAATCTAAGATGCAACCATGAGATCAGATTTTATTACTTTATACGAGGTATGTAAAAAATATGAATTTCGCTCAACAGTAAAGTACCTTAATATTTCACAATATCCAAAATATTTCACATATGACCAAGTCTTCACCAAAATCATATATATCTAACAGAATCTACAACAAGTGTGAAGCGGAAATCAACGAGTCACAATTTGGTTTTAGGCGAACGCTTTGGGCACAAGGTAGGCAGTGTTTTATCTGCAAGTATTAGTACAGAGGTGTAGAGATATAAACAAGGATGTCTACATGTGCCTTGTAGATTACTCGAAGGCCTTTGACAATGTTAGACATGACCAACTAATTGAAATTCTACAAAATATAGGAATTGATGATAAGGACATCCGAATTGTGACAAGTCTCTACTGGAATCAGACAGCCAGTGTAAAAGTCGGCAATGCGTTCACAGAGAGCATTGATATCAGAAAAGGTGTGCGACAGGGATGTGTTCTGTCCCCTCTCCTTTTTAATATTTACTCCGAACAATTTTTAAAAAAGCACTCGATGCAGCAAACGAAGGCATAAAAATCAATGGAGAATTGACAAATAACATCCGATATGCGGACGATACAGTCGTACTTGCCAGTAGTATCGATGAACTACAGTATCTTATGGACAGGGTACAAAGAGCGAGTCAAGAAAGAGGACTTAACCTCAACTTAAATAAAACAAAATGGATGCTGGTCAGCAAAACTCAAAAACCTGCCAGACAATTGAGAATAAAAAACCAATGAATTGAACACGTTGACTGGTATATATACCTTGGAAGAGTCGTCAACTCGAAATGGGATCAAACAACCGAAATACGATCTAGAATTGAAAAGGCCAGAGCAACATTTACCAACATGAGAAATATAGACACCAATTCCGACATATCTCTCCCAATAAAAATACGGCTGCTAAAATGCTATGTATTTCCAGTCTTGCTGTATGGCGCAGAGGCATGGACACTAACGGAGACATTAATAAGGTATTGACGTCTCCTCAAAATATCCTGGACGACTTACACCACCAACGTAAATGTATGGCGCCGAATGGGAAAACAAAAAGAAATCTCTTTCACAATTAAGAAACGGAAACTTGAATACCTCGGTCATATTATGAGACATGATAAATATCATATGCTCCAACTGGACCGAGTGGATCAACATAGATCGAGTTATTCAGAAACGCCGAAAACAAGAATAAAATTGCTATGATAGCCAAACGTCCGCAACGGACAAGGCACATGAAGAAGAAGAAGAATATCGAAAATGGTTATTAAGAAAAGTTGTTTGGAATTAAAAACTATGGTTAAATATTTAATTATAGTGAACTATAAAAATACTTTACTGTTAAGCGAAATTCACATTTTTTACATTCTTCTTGTTCCGTCTTCTAACGAAGATTGGCGGTCACTTTTTTAAACGCTTCTCTATCTTGTGCAACGTAAAATATCTGTTCAACACTGAGGTTAGTCCAATCTCTGATATTCCTCAGCCATGATTTCTTCTTTCTTCCCAAGCCTTTTCCCCTCTACTCTTCCTTGCATGATGACGTGTAGCAGAGAGTATTTATCGTTACGAAGTATGTGGCCCAAATACGATGTTTTTCTTTTAATTGTGCTCATAGGCTTCTTTCTTCAAATTTCTTTAATCTTTCCTATCGGCCTCACTTGGCCAATTCTTACTTTTTCCGACCCCGAATGGCTATTAGGTTTCCGAGGGCAGACGGGTCACTATTTTCTACTTCTATCACTTCTTCTATCAATACTTCTCACCGAATGATTGCCGGTATAAGCAATCCCCCACTTACTGACCAACGGCTTGGGGCGGATGAGTTGGTGAGTGGTAGGGCACTCTGTTGTCCTGAGACCGAGAAATCGGTCTCAAAGGCGGAGGAACCAGGAAATGGTCAACGGCATCAGGATGTAGAAGGCCAGGAGAAACCACTACATTAAAGATCCTTGTGGATATCTCTAGTACAGCTTCCCATGACAGATAAGGAAACTATAGATACATTTAATGATCATGGACTTCGGAATCCAAGATCCGGCAGGGGAGGAAGATCACAACCAGACCACGGGGCCTCTCAGGTCGTCAACACACGAAAACCCCGTGTCGTGGAAATCCACAAGATAGCTACGTGGAACGAAACAACTATGTTTGAAGGTGCGAAATTACAAAATATTCAGCTAGAAATGGCCAGACTAGACATTCCTATCCCAGGTATATGCGAGACGAAATGGCTAGGGTCAAACATATTTGAGAGTAATGGATACATTGTATACCACTCGGGAAAGGCAGAAGGACCCAGACGTAACGGAGTCGCAATCATTGTCAAAGAAGAAATTCGTAACTGTATCCGAAATTTCGTCCCTTTCAATGATCGTATCATGATGATTCAGCTGCAAAATAAACTACTGAATATTAATATAATACAAGTCTATGCGCCAACAGCTGACAAACCAGATGAAGAAATTGAGCAATTCTACAGCCAAATTAAACAAATTCTCCGGAGCACAAAAAAACATGAAGCTACAATTATTATGGGAGACTTCAACTCAAAAGTTGGTGCCGAAATCACACAAGATGTAACCGGAAAGTATGGACTTGCAGAAAGGAACGAAAGAGGGCAAAGACTAATACAGTTCTGCCAAGAAGAGAAATGCATTATAGCAAATACTTTGTTTCAGCAACCTAAAAGACGACTATATACCTGGAAATCTCCAGCTGATCAAGAGGGAAAGATAGTCAGAAATCAAATTGACTACATTATCATTAATAGAAGGTTTAGAAACAGTATTACATCTGCAAAAACATACCCAAGTGCAGACGCAGCAACTAACCATAATCTGCTCTGTGCTGGATTCAAACTAAAACTAAAAAGAATAAAAGCCCCCACAACGCAGAAGAAACCTAATACTCGACTCCTAAGAAATGCCGTAATATCAGATGAGTTCGGAAATAAGATAAATCGTGAGATTAAAAAACAGTTAGAAAGAGCTGGACAAGAAAATATCGGTCAAAATCTAGATATCATGAATTCCGCCATGGTCACCATAGCAAACGAAGTTTTGAAACCAGAAAAAGACTAAATAAAGAAAAAGGATTGGATGACCGATAAAATACTAGACCTTATTCAACAAAGAAGAAACTGGAAAAACAAAGACGAGATTCGGTATAGAGAGATATATCGACAAATAAGATACGAGGTTAAGCGAGCAAAAGAGGACTGGATGGAACAAAGATGTCGTGAAATGGAAGAACTACAAAGAAAACATGACGAGTTTAATATACATAAAAAGCTTAAAGAAATTACCTACACTCAGAGAAAAAGAACTCCTCACTTTATGAGAAACTCCAAAGGTAAAATAATTCTCGACTTGGATGAAAAAAAGGAAGAATGGACTAACTATATAAAAGAGCTCTTCCTGGATACGAGGCCACCACTTAACACCACAAAGTATACGAATACTGGTCCTAGTATTTTAAAAGCGGAAGTAGAGAAAGCCATCAAACAGAGCAAAAATGGGAAATCTCCAGGCCCTGACCAAATACCATCAGACTGGCTCAAACTTCTGGATGACGACAATGTCTCACAACTAACAAACATTTATAACCATATATACGAGACTGGCATGATGCCACAGATATGGTTAGAGTCTACATTTATTCCACTCCCAAAAAAGCCTAATACATCATCATGTAAAGACTTTAGACTAATTAGTCTCATGAGCCACTCTCTCAAGCTACTTCTTAAGATAATTCTTAATAGAATCAAGCAGAAATGTGAAGAGACAATGGGAAACAAACAATTCGGTTTCAGAGAAGGATTGGGAACAAGGGAAGCTTTGTTCTCAATGTTAACATTACTTCAACGATCATGGGAAGTACAGAAACCAATTTACGTCTGCTTTATAGATTTTGAGAAGGCGTTTGATAGAGTTCAACATAATAGGTTGTTTGAATATCTAGAAATGATTGGAATAGACGATAAAGATCTGAGACTTTTACAACATCTATATTGGAATCAAGAAGCTTCTATTCTGGTAGACAGCAAAGAAACAGACAAAATTTGGATTCAAAGAGGTGTCAGACAGGGTTGTGTGTTATCCCCAACTTTGTTTAACGTATACTCAGAAATAATTTTTAATGAAGCCTTGGAAGGACAATGTGGAGTTCGAATCGGGGGAGAAACTATTAACAACATCAGATATGCAGACGACACCGCGATCATGGCTGAAAATATCGAAGATCTTCAATTCCTTATAGATCGAGTCACTAGAGAATGCTCCAATAACGGACTTAACATAAATGCAACAAAGACAAAGCTACTTGTGGTTAGTAAACAAGACGTCGGCCCTATGCAACTAATTGTCAATGATGAATCAATAACAAAAGTTAACCATTTTAAATACCTAGGATGTTGGATAAACGAGACACTAAATCCGGATGAAGAAATTAAAACTCGTATAGAAATTGCAAAGGAGCATTTATGAAACTTAGATCTATTCTGAGCAACTCTCAGCTGAACTTACAACTAAGAATCAAGTTCCTAAAATGTTATGTGTATCCTGTATTACTATATGGATGTGAAACCTGGATCATGAAGGTTAACATGATGAACAAATTAGAAGCCTTTGAGATGTGGTCGTATCGTAGAATGCTCAGAATATCTTGGGTTCAACGCATTTCAAACAGAAGTCTTAAACAGAGTAGGTCAAGGCGAAGGTGACTTAATGAAGATGATAAAAAAGAGAAAACTTGAATTTCTGGGGCATATAATGAGAGGTAGCAGATACAGGATGCTGCAGTTAATACTCAATGGAAAGATCGACGGAAAAAGAGGAATTGGTCGAAAGAAATATTCATGGCTCCGAAACCTTCGTCAATGGACTGGCTTATCAGCAGATCAATTGTTACATGCCGCACAAGATCGAGAACGATATCGGCAAATTGTTATGGAAGCTACCCACGCCTAAAAATTTGGGCACGGTACTTAAAGAAGAAGATAGGCTTCTTGTCATGTCCAATTCTTTTTAACACTTCTTCGTGTAAGACTTTAGCAGTCTAAGGAATTTTCAGAATACACCTATATACACCACATTTCGAATGCCTCCAATTTTTTACTTTTAGAGTCCAAACTTCTACCCCATATAGTAGTTACGACCAAACATAACCTTTGACGAAAAATTTTTACATACCTCGTATAAAATTGAAAAAATTGATATATGATGGTTGCATCTAAGATTTTAGACTAGATAGAGTATTTTATGAAGAATAACTTTTTTCGTAAAATTGATAAATGGTTATCTATCATAATTGAAACAAAATGATGTTGGGACTCCGTAATTTGAGAAAAGTTTTCAATTTTTTTTTCAAATAGAAGGATGTAATTGCACATTAAAACATAGTTTTTAATTACAAACAACTTTTCATAGTAACAATTTTTGATATTCTGAAATATCAAAAATTTACCCTTTAACGAAAATCATATTTTTGACATAAGTTGTATAAAATTGATAAAAGTTTATATCTGATGGTTGAGTTTTAGATTTTAGACTATGCAGAGCATTTTATGAAGAATAAATTTTTTCGTATGATTGGCAAAAAAAAAGTTTCCCATATGGTTCCTAGTTACGCAAAAATACGTTATAATAGCTCAAAATTTTTGAACTTTTAAATTGTAATGCCATATTCGGATTCAGCGTATTCAAAAACAAAATAGAAACATATTTTATCAAAGTAAAATGATGAATTTAACGATATTGTTTTCACCCATTTTAAAAAATGTGTCTGTCTGCGAACACAATTCCTCCGTAGTAATTCCTCAGTATACCAGGTAGAATGACAGATGAGGTGTCAAATGATAGCTTATAAGCGAAGGATCCGTCGACCCCCCAGGATAATTACAGCTTAAGATAAAACAAATCCGTCTCAATTAATAAATTTTACAATAGTGTACGACAATCCAAAATTTTACGTTTAGTTAAAATGTTAACAGAAATGTTAACAGAAAATAAATCACTTATGACGATTATTAAACATATATTTTTCTTGTTTTTTCATTCATTTCTAGAATAGAAAATCGACTTAAAGATTTTGACCCTTCCTTAATTTTTTTTATGGCGGCGGCCCTAGAGGGATGGTACTAAAGGTGAGAAATTTAACCTAGTCTGTCTGTCCGTCTATCCGCGAATAAGACTCCTCTTCACTATACCAGGTAGACTGACAAATGAGGTGTCAAATGAAAGCTTATAATCCAAGGATGGTACTAAAGGTGAGAAATTTGACTTAGGACTTCCGGTTTTAAAAATGCGACCGGAAGTACTGTTTTAAAGTCACCGGAATAGTACAAGTGATATATTGAAACGAAAAAGCGCACATGAGAAACGTTGCGGCGCCAGTGAAACGAGTAAGCGATGGACTACCCCAGCTAATTGAAACAATATTCGAAAATATTACCTCAACTAACCAAGATAGCCATCGTTACACCCTTAGCTTAGCTCAGTCACTCAGGTGTGTGTTCGTCTTGTCCTAACCTCAGATATGAACTATGAAAATTGGAATGGAAGCAAACAAAACATAGTTTTTAACTAATCATGTTTATTGTTCATAAAGATATAATATACTTTCGGTTTCATGACTGTCTGATAAAATGCGATAATTCTGTTAAAGCGACGCGTCTTCGCAAAACGAGAACAAATATATACTTTCGGTTTCATGACTGTCTGTCCGTCCCTCCGCGAATACAACTCCTTCATTATTAATACAGATAGAATGACAAATGAGGTGTCGAATGAAAGCTTATAAGCCAAGGATAGTAGTAAAGATGAGAAATTTGACAAAGGACTTCGGTTTTAGAGTTAAGCAATCGTAAGTGCTGTTTTAAAGTCACTCAAAATATGATATGAATGTAAATAAAGATGACTTAAAATTAGCAAAATCGTATATTAATCGACTCAAAGTTACACGAAGAGTTCACATATCGACTTCCAGTTCTACTTTCGATTACTTTGGGTGAAAAGATAGGACTTACGAAGTCCACTTACTTGTTTCTAAAATTATTTATACACAAAAATTGTTATTATTTAAACAATTAGCGGCTAAATCTTTGAAAAGAACTTTTTACCATAACATTTATAAAAACTAACAAAAAAAGTTTTAGAAAAATATAAGTTTGTTTGAATTTTTCTGAAACAATGCATGCTTTGTATTGTACCTTGCCACTCATTATCTAGCAAACAACCTTGAGAAAATGAGATGACCTTTTCTACACGGACATATTCTAACAGAGTACAAATAGCATTTAGGATCACATCAAAATGAAATGATAAACTGGACCGAGGTATTTGATGGTGGCAACGTTGCGGGCGCAGAAATAGCTTTCCTATGAACAAAGATACCCGTTGCGGACACAGAAATACCGGCTTGCTGTAATATGGTATATTGGGACGTTCCAACGATAGCAAAATATGTGGATGCAAAATTGCTATCGCAGTGAAAGTAAAAGTCATCTCCTTTATTCTTAGAGTATATAGAAAACTGAGTTAATGCCGAAGTAGCCATGGTTGCAGGATAGCCAACAATGCTCTAAAATTTAGATATACATAAATTTTTCGAGTGGACGCACAAACATACCTACGGTAAAAGGATGCAACAATGATGGTAGGATTTATATATACATATATATATATATATATATATATATAAACCAAACAGATGAAATAGAGAATGTGGAAAAATCCCCTTACGAACAATTCACACATCCACCATTTCGGGCTGGGAAAAATTTTTCGAATAGAATCAAAGATCCAAACACCAGTTCTTAGAAATGTGTTTCGCCCTCTTCAACCTCTCTGGGCTCATCGGTAAAGATGGGAGGTTGAATATCTTTAGACACATTCCAATCAAAAAAACAACATTCGAAACCTAGACATAGAAGGTGCGTAAATCTACGGCAAATCCGACAATGACAGTCTCAAGTTTTAATTCCCTAATTACTTAAAGTAAGTAAAATATATGTTTAAAAACATAAAATGTAGATCTTTGAAACACACTCAGTGATCAAAAGATCCAAGGCTAATGGTTTAACGACCACTCGTACGAAATCAAACAGATGAAATAGAGAATGTGGACAAATCCCCTTACGAACAATTCACACATCCACCATTTCGGGCTGGGAAAAATTTTTCGAATAGAATCAAAGATCCAAACACCAGTTCTTAGAAATGTGTTTCGCCCTCTTCAACCTCTCTTAAACCATTAGCCTTGGATCTTTTGATCACTGAGTGTGTTTCATAGATCTACATTTTATGTTTATATATATATATATATATATATATATATATATATATATATATATATATATATATATATATATGAATTAAACGAAAAGATTTCTCTGATATACAGAAGAAATCTTTTCCGTAGCGGACGCGAAAATGTAAATTTCAAAGTCTTCATAAAAGACGATGAACGACAAAAGACACCTCTTTGTGTCACAGATTTGTCTACAAAGCCACGTTATTCGCTACACATTCTTCAATAACGGAGAAAAACCGTGATATGAAAGAAAACGGCGATTGCATTTTATTTCACTTCGACCACCACCGATATTCTACACGACGTGTTTCGAGCTCATGTCAAGCTCTCGTCAGGAACATCTAGGTGGATGGTCGAGGTGTAAGAAAATGCTTTTGGCCTTTCTGGTAATAATAAAATAACCAGACTTCAGTACACTTGGTACGACATCTATATGAATTAAACGAAAAGATTTCTCTGATATACAGAAGAAATCTTTTCCGTAGCGGACGCGAAAATGTAAATTTCAAAGTCTTCATAAAAGACGATGAACGACAAAAGACACCTCTTTGTGTCACAGATTTGTCTACAAAGCCACGTTATTCGCTACACATTCTTCAATAACGGAGAAAAACCGTGATATGAAAGGAAACGGCGATTGCATTTTATTTCACTTCGACCACCACCGATATTCTACACGACGTGTTTCGAGCTCATGTCAAGCTCTCGTCAGGAACATCTAGGTGGATGGTAGAGGTGTAAGAAAATGCTTTTGGCCTTTCTGGTAATAATAAAATAACCAGACTTCAGTACACTTGGTACGACATCTATATGAATTAAACGAAAAAATTTCTCTGATATACAGAAGAAATCTTTTCCGTAGCGGACGCGAAAATGTAAATTTCAAAGTCTTCATAAAAGACGATGAACGACAAAAGACACCTCTTTGTGTCACAGATTTGTCTACAAAGCCACGTTATTCGCTACACATTCTTCAATAACGGAGAAAAACCGTGATATGAAAGGAAACGGCGATTGCATTTTATTTCACTTCGACCACCACCGATATTCTACACGACGTGTTTCGAGCTCATGTCAAGCTCTCGTCAGGAACATCTAGGTGGATGGTCGAGGTGTAAAAGCATTTTCTTACACCTCGACCATCCACCTAGATGTTCCTGACGAGAGCTTGACATGAGCTCGAAACACGTCGTGTAGAATATCGGTGGTGGTCGAAGTGAAATAAAATGCAATCGCCGTTTCCTTTCATATCACGGTTTTTCTCCGTTATTGAAGAATGTGTAGCGAATAACGTGGCTTTGTAGACAAATCTGTGACACAAAGAGGTGTCTTTTGTCGTTCATCGTCTTTTATGAAGACTTTGAAATTTACATTTTCGCGTCCGCTACGGAAAAGATTTCTTCTGTATATCAGAGAAATCTTTTCGTTTAATTCATATAGATGTCGTACCAAGTGTACTGAAGTCTGGTTATTTTATTATTACCAGAAAGGCCAAAAGCATTTTCTTACACCTCGACCATCCACCTAGATGTTCCTGACGAGAGCTTGACATGAGCTCGAAACACGTCGTGTAGAATATCGGTGGTGGTCGAAGTGAAATAAAATGCAATCGCCGTTTCCTTTCATATCACGGTTTTTCTCCGTTATTGAAGAATGTGTAGCGAATAACGTGGCTTTGTAGACAAATCTGTGACACAAAGAGGTGTCTTTTGTCGTTCATCGTCTTTTAAGAAGACTTTGAAATTTACATTTTCGCGTCCGCTACGGAAAAGATTTCTTCTGTATATCAGAGAAATCTTTTCGTTTAATTCATATAGATGTCGTACCAAGTGTACTGAAGTCTGGTTATTTTATTATTACCAGAAAGGCCAAAAGCATTTTCTTACACCTCGACCATCCACCTAGATATTCCTGACGAGAGCTTGACATGAGCTCGAAACACGTCGTGTAGAATATCGGTGGTGGTCGAAGTGAAATAAAATGCAATCGCCGTTTCCTTTCATATCACGGTTTTTCTCCGTTATTGAAGAATATGTAGCGAATAACGTGGCTTTGTAGACAAATCTGTGACACAAAGAGGTGTCTTTTGTCGTTCATCGTCTTTTATGAAGACTTTGAAATTTACATTTTCGCGTCCGCTACGGAAAAGATTTCTTCTGTATATCAGAGAAATCTTTTCGTTTAATTCATACAGATGTCGTACCAAGTGTACTGAAGTCTGGTTATTTTATTATTACCAGAAAGGCCAAAAGCATTTTCTTACACCTCGACCATCCACCTAGATGTTCCTGACGAGAGCTTGACATGAGCTCGAAACACGTCGTGTAGAATATCGGTGGTGGTCGAAGTGAAATAAAATGCAATCGCCGTTTCCTTTCATATCACGGTTTTTCTCCGTTATTGAAGAATGTGTAGCGAATAACGTGGCTTTGTAGACAAATCTGTGACACAAAGAGGTGTCTTTTGTCATTCATCGTCTTTTATGAAGACTTTGAAATTTACATTTTCGCGTCCGCTACGGAAAAGATTTCTTCTGTATATCAGAGAAATCTTTTCGTTTAATTCATATAGATGTCGTACCAAGTGTACTGAAGTCTGGTTATTTTATTATTACCAGAAAGGCCAAAAGCATTTTCTTACACCTCGACCATCCACCTAGATGTTCCTGACGAGAGCTTGACATGAGCTCGAAACACGTCGTGTAGAATATCGGTGGTGGTCGAAGTGAAATAAAATGCAATCGCCGTTTCCTTTCATATCACGGGTTTTCTCCGTTATTGAAGAATGTGTAGCGAATAACGTGGCTTTGTAGACAAATCTGTGACACAAAGAGGTGTCTTTTGTCGTTCATCGTCTTTTATGAAGACTTTGAAATTTACATTTTCGCGTCCGCTACGGAAAAGATTTCTTCTGTATATCAGAGAAATCTTTTCGTTTAATTCATATAGATGTCGTACCAAGTGTACTGAAGTCTGGTTATTTTATTATTACCAGAAAGGCCAAAAGCATTTTCTTACACCTCGACCATCCACCTAGATGTTCCTGACGAGAGCTTGACATGAGCTCGAAACACGTCGTGTAGAATATCGGTGGTGGTCGAAGTGAAATAAAATGCAATCGCCGTTTCCTTTCATATATATATATATATATATATATATATATATATATATATATATATATATATATATATATATATATATATAAAGCAGTTAGGTAATATTGACTGACACTATGTAAAATCTTGTTAATTTTGAGGTTGCAGTCATAAATTTCAGGGGGCAGGATAAGTAAAACTCTTAGTTATTATCAAGCTTTCGCAAAATTTATTTGCTTCTTCAAGATATGCTAAAAAAGTTTTAGTAAATACAACGAAATTAAGATGATAAAAAATATTGTACATAAAAAGCATAAAAAACTTACAACGTGAGGTTAATCCATTAAATTTTTGGCATACATAACAAAAAAATATATAAAATTCTTATATCTAATTCCTAATCTTCTACAATTTTTTATGCTTTTTATGTACAATATTTTTTATCATCTTAATTTCGTTGTATTTACTAAAACTTTTTTAGCATATCTTGAAGAAGCAAATAAATTTTGCGAAAGCTTGATAATAACTAAGAGTTTTACTTATCCTGCCCCCTGAAATTTATGACTGCAACCTCAAAATTAACAAGATTTATATATATATATATATATATATATATATATATATATATATATATATATATATATATAGTGGTTTGAAGTTTCAGCAATTCGGTCATGTGAAATAAAAGTCTATTTGTTATTTCAAACCACTATAACACAGTACGGTCGAAAATATTTGTACAAATATATATATATATATATATATATATATATATATATATATATATATATATATATATATATATATATATTTATTTTTAGCCTCTCATGACGTCCCCCCATGTTAAACTGTAGTCTCTCGTGGCGTCCAGGTCTTCGTGGACTCCGATATACGGTTGCCACGAGGATTTTCTCTAAAATTTATCGCAGGTGAAAGGTACCACTTCCTACAATGCCTGAACAAAATATTGGCCGGATGTCCTCAGACACGTTATCTGTATAATAATATACACACTACTTGGAGCAGTTGCCGTCAGGCGCGCCACGTTCGCTTGCTGTATATCTAAAATCACTTTAACGGTTTTTATGACGTCCAAATATATATTTATTCAGTTTAAGGTTGTCGCGGAGTCCGTATATTTCAGTTTATGTCCTCATGGCTTCTACTACGCTGTTGCCACCTCAAATGTTGGTATTTAGACTTCGGATATTATTATAAATGATTATTGGAGTATGTTAAAACAATTATTGTTGTGACAGATTAATGATATTCTTTTTGTATAATTAAAAACGTATTTTTTTACTGCAAACATAAAAAAAATTAAAAAGTATGTTCATTAAAATTGATGAATTTATCATAACCAGTTGCCGAAACTGCTGGTCTAATTGCTCAATTGTAACATATTATAGAAGTGTTAGAATTTAATTCTTAATTCTTTATTAGAAGATCCAATATAAATATCTCGGATCTATAATATCTAAAGAAGACACTACCAAAAGAGACATCGAAAACAGAACACAGCAGGGCAAAATAGCGGTAAACATTCTAAGCTCTCTACTATGGTCTAAAGAGATAAGACAAAAAACGACAATCTATCGTACCTTGGTAGAGCCTATTATGACTTATGGGGCAGAAGTTTGGCAGATCACGAAAAAAGATAGAAAAAGAAAAGTAGGTAGTAGAAATGAATTATCTAAGGAGAGCGTGTGGTGTATCCAAAAAAGATCGCATCAGGAATGAAGATATTAGAAGGAGGACAAAAACTGTATATTCCAGTGTAGATAGAATTGAAACGAGACAACTAGTGTGGTATGGTCACGTCAAGCAAATGAATGAAGATAGATGGCCAAGGAAAGCTTTAAATTACATACCACAACAAAGAAGAAAAAGGGGAAGACCTTCAGTTACCTGGGAAGAAAATGTACAGCACATCATGAGAGATAGAGCGATCAAAGAAGACGAATAAATGGACAGAAAAAGATGGCGGTCGAAATGCGAGAAGCAGCAGAGGCTGTAGGAACCTCGCTTATAGATAGATAGAATTCTTTATTACTACAATATTTTTAATAATATAATTTTCCGCAAATCGCCAGGAAATTTTGACATTCCTGTCAAAATTTCTTGAAGAAAAAGTCAGGACTTCCTTACTGTAAGGAAATGTCATTTCCTTACTGTAAGGAAATGATATTTCCGTACAGTTGTTAGTGTTAAATTTATAAGCGTCAAGTTTGACAATTCAACCTCAATACGTTTCCATAGTAACCCAAGTAATTTTATTAGGAATTTCAAAGCACCATTTATTTGGGAATAAAATTATCGCGTTTTTTTTAAATCAATCAATATCTGTCGAATTTTAAACGATTTGCGGAAAAATAGTATGTTTACCTCGTAGGAAAAGCCACATTCCTGGACTCTGTGTTGCTAAGTCTCGGCTTGCGCCTCGACTTAGCAATCTTCACAGTCGTCCAGGAATGTTAAGCTTTTCCTACCCGGTAAACAATGTACTATTTTCTATTCTCATACTATAATATATCATTTATGATGTCACCACCTGTAACATAAATAGAATAAGATAGATCATTAGATAGAACTAAGAAAGCAGGACGACGTTCTCCAGGAAGTACATAAAATAATGCCCTCTATTCGTAACGGAACATCACAAAAAATATGGGAGACTTTTAAACATTGTGTAACAACACAAATTGATCATCCAAAGATAAATAATCCTGTGAAACGTAAACACTGGATAACAGATGAAACCTTTCAAATCATTGAGAATAGAAGAAATCTTTGTCAAAGTGGTGTGCATAGTGAAAGGGAAAAAGCTAGTTTAAGAAACCTCGATAAAGAAATAAAACGAAGATGCAAGGTAGACAAAAAACTGTACTATCAAAGTATATGCAAAGAAATTGAAAGACATGATCAGAATAATCAGCCGAGAGATCTATTTAGAAAAATACGCTACTTAACAAGAGACTTCAAAGCCAGAACTTGGGCCATTGAAGACAACACTGGAAGTCTGAGAACAAACAGAAGATATAGCACAGACATGGAAGTCGTATTGCAGGCACCTATATAAAGATGATCAACGCCAAGAACCTGTTAAGCAAATCTTTGACAAGGTAGAAGAAGAACCTGATATACTTGAAAATGAAGTAAGACTATTGATCATTAAGCTCAAATATAATAAAGCACCAGGTCCAGATATGATAACAGCAGAAATGCTCAAAGCCACAGAAGAAACTGGCGTAAAATTACTTCATCTGCTCTGTAACCAAATATGGCATTCTAAACAATGGCTTGAAGACTGGACAAAATCTACAATAGCAACAATTCATAAAAAAGGCAGCTTCCATAAATCCGACAATGATAGAATTATTTCTCTTATATCACATGCCAGTAAAATAATGCTACATAATATAATCAATGAGACTAAAAACATTCCTTCAAAGAGAAATTCCACAAGAGCAAACTGGATTTACCAAAGGTAGAAGTACTCGAGAACACCTGTTGAATATAAGACAGATAATCAAAAAATCTAGAGAATTCAATATTCCACTGTACATATGCTTTATAGATTATCGTAAGGCGTTCGACATGGTAAAGTGGAAACACCTTATTTCGCTTATAACTGAACTATACGAACACACTACTGGATCAGTTAAAGTGCTTGACACACTTTCATATGAATTTCATCCAGAACAGGGTGTCAGACAGGGATGTATACTATCTCCACAATTATTCAATATAATATATGGAGATCATATTATGAGAAGAGCACTTGAAGGATGGGAAGAAGGTGTCTCAATAAATGGTCATAAAATAAACAAGAAAAGAAAATAATCGTTTTCGTTTTGATTCAATTCGAGTCTCTTGCCATCCTCTGACACATTGTTTCGGGGTCTCTACCCCTTATCAAAGAGGCTAGCAAGTAGACTAGTAGTATACTTGCATAGTTTCTTTGATAAGGGGTAGAGACCCCGAAACACGGTGTCAGAGGATGGCAAGAGACTCGAATTGAATCAAAACGAAAACGATTCATACCTTACTCGGTTTAGAGTACAAAATGACCACGTTTCGTTAAAGTATTCTGAGACGCATTGTTGGAGTGCTCCTCCTAGCGGCGCCGCTTGGTACTATCGTATCTCGGTTAACAGAATCCTGACTCGTGGTCGAAATTTATTTTTATTTATAAAATAAACAACCTACGTTTCGCAGATGACACTCTTGCAAATAGTCAATCAGAGCTGATTGATCTTATACGACTGGTTGAAAACGAACGTCAAATATTTGGTCTGCAATTAAACATATCAAAGACATGCGAGTAAGGGCCAAAATAAAGATGAAATTAGCCAAAGACAAAAACCGGAAAGTAAACACAAGAAGAAGATAAAATGTCGAAGCTTAAACAAGAAAACACAAGAATCCAGTTCACAAAAAGACTGAAATTAAACCGAAGAGCAGTGTCCCAACATGAGGAAACAGTGGAAGAAATATGGAAGAACTTCAAGGACATTATGCAAAAACTGCAAACGAAATTATAGGGATGAAAAAAAGAGAAAATAAATGGATAACCGGAGACACATTGTACTCCAGGGAAATAAGGCAAAAATATACGTTCGGGACACTTGACTAGCCAGGTTGCAATAGTTATTTTCCTAACAAGTGCAGCAAGTCATTCTTTTCCGCACGCGACTGCAGTTTGCCGAACGACGCGAAGCGGGAGTTCGGCAAGCAGTCGAGTGCGGAAAAGAGACTTTCTGCAAGAGTTAGGAACAATATTTTTTCTAAGAGTCTTTAAAAAAATACCAAATCTTAATCAATTAATTTAATTAATATGAAAATACATACACAACTTAATTCTTTGACAAGGTTGTCAAAACCAAACTTTCAATATAATTAGTTAGCATGACGACGATCTTGGTTTCCATGACGATGATTCAAACGACCGTTATTGTCTTTCGAATATTATGTCAAAATAATTTTATTTCATCGAATTGTCGCGTTAATTTGATTAAAACAGGAATACAATAAGATATATTTGAAATAAATTAGTATATAATGTCTAAATATTAGTTAATTGCATGTATTATAATTACTTTAAGGCCATATTAACATAACTAAATTAACACGCGTGTGAAAAAGTAAAAACCGCGTGCGGAAAAGTAACACGCGTGCGGAAAAGTGAAACTTTCTAAACTAAAATGCGTGCGCGAAAGTAGACATTTTTGCACGCTCGTAGAAAAATGGATTTTTTGGTTACTATATACCTAGTACATATATCATTATAAATACAAAAATGTCCGTTACAGTTCGGAAGTTAATTTTAGTTATTAACAAATAAGGGTCAAAAATGGCAGTCTTTTCGTTTAAATCGCTACAGGTAAAAATAAGTAATTAAATATCTTATATCAGATAGAGTAGAGTGTAGAGTATTCATTTTTAGTAGATGAACAAAGGTTTAAAATGGCAGTTTTTTAATTTTGGTACGATTATTTGTTGCTTCGGAAATTGCAAAATAAAACTTAAATTTTCGAAAATAAAAAATTTGCTATAACTTTTGCAAAATTAAACATAAGACTGATATTACATGAAAAATTGTGTCAAACAGTCCATGTCCAGTCCAGATAATACACAAAAAATTTCAAGGCGATTCGTCAATTAGTTTACATTTTATTCAATTTGTTTATAAAAAAAAGCCTTTTCTTTGCAATGATAAAGCATGCTGTTCTTCATAAAATAATAATGATACAGCAATTGTGTGGAAACCACATGAAAAAAGAATACTTATGTTTTCAAAGTTTTTAAAAAAATAATAAAAATCATTTTTATCATGCCGAAAATATTTTAGTAAAATAGAGTCATTTTTGGCTTATAGACAATTTGAATAACTTTGTTAGTATTGACTGCAAACTAAATTAATCGACTTAGGGATGGAAAAAACCTACCGGTTATAACCTAAAACCGGTTTTTTAATTTGAAACAACTGGTTTTACCGGTTGTTTTTTTGTCCCGGTTATAACCGGTTTTTTCTTTTTAAAGTAATAACCATTGAAACACCGAATAAGTTACCTGTGGAAAAAAATTAATTCAGAGAAAAATGAAGAAATTTCTATATATTTTCGATCTCAATCATATATGTATTATAAACAATATGCGAAGTAATTAACCCAAACAACCATAATTCAACTTTTATTTACTAATAGAGAACTGGACGAAAGTGTCACATCAGCTTTTATGAAACAATTTTGGGAATAGTTATTTAGATTAATATATGTTTCAAAGACTGGTGAAATGGTGCATGTGATGATAATATTTACATAAAAAAGTAAGTGATTTGCTTGAAATCGATATTCCAACCGTCATCAGCTAAAAAATTGTTTATACTTGAGTACTTGAGACTTGAGACTAGTGTTGCCAGGTTCGATTTGTTTTTAATCGGTACATAAGCAAAAACAAATCGGGATTTAAGGTTGTAGATCGGGACAAATAAACAACGGTAGCTCAGTAAATGACCGTTTTGAAGTGTAATTTTCAGAGTCGTGAATTGCATGAAAACCCGTTTTTAGGTTCTACTTACTGTCTACTTTAAAGTTGAACTTGTACCGTTGGTTGTTTTTACTTGGGGGGGGGTGACAGTTACAGTTACCCCTTTAAGGGGGTAAAAAACGCGCGTTTAAAGAAGTCCCAAAATATATCAACTGACTAACTCTAAAAAACTTTTGTTCTATATAATTTTTAAACTAAGTGAACACTTTTCGAGTAATTTTATCGAAAAAACTATTAGCAAAAATGCAGCTTTTAAAAGAGCAAAAAAAACCCGATTTGGGCTTCGAAACGATAATAAATTCATTTTTTAGTAAAATTGTGGCTTATTTCCCATAGAAAATACTTAATTATAAAAATGCCACAAGGAAATAGCTTCAGAACAACATAAAAAAAATTGTATATTCAGAAGGTCTATAAAACCAGTAAAAGCAAAGTTTTGCCAGAAAACCAGAAAAATCAAACCTATTCGTCTTATTCGTTCTTATTCGTCAAATTCCAAATCGAATTTTTCAACTTGAAATAACCAAAAAATTAAGCAATTTTCGGGCAAAACCTATTAAAAATTTTTAAACTGTTTAAAAAAATCCCTAATTTTGTTTTATATAAAAGTCTCTAGCATTAAAACTAAACGAGTTTAAACTAAAAAAATCGTGAAAATCTCCCGCTATTTAGCACCGTAAATAAAATTAATCGTTACCGCTTTACCATTTTTTACTTTATATTATGTGTATTGTTTATACGACCTGTAGGGTTTACAGTTTGGGAATGCTTAGTTATAAAAAAAAATTGGTTTTATAGTAAAAAAAATTTCCTAAAATATTGGAAAATGCCCTTTTTTCAAAATAACTTAAAAAGTATTAGGGCTACTAAACATGTCAAGGAGTAAAAGGTAGGTAGGTTTTGCTTTTATAAATATAATAGATTCATTTTGTTTTTCTGTAAGACAAAAATTGGTTAAAATATGGCTGTTCATTTTTGCATACATAAATAGGGGGAGATTTTCACGATTTTTTACCAAAAAAAAAGGAGTCAACTTGATTTTGAGCATAACTCGCTTACAGTTGAGTCCGCGAGTCTTTACCCGTGCGTCATCATTTAAAGCATACGAAATAAGTCGGAAATTTACTAAACGCAACGGCAAGTAGATATTATTCCGATCACGGGTTATAGTATAAAATTTGACGTTATCAAATAAAAAGAATGTCAAATTTAAGTTTTGTTTTAAAATTTTGGTGCATAATTACAGCTACCTTTGAAGTAGCTTAATAAATTATTTTATTATCATTGATTAATAAATAAATAAACAATTTATAAAAAAATTCAATAACATATTTTCTTTTTGTTATTTTATTCACTTTGGCGGAACCTTAAACAGAAGCATTCAACTGTGTCAACAATGAGGTTAGCTTTGTACGTTGTCAAAATTTACCGTAGAATAACATAAACTTATTACAAAATTTCTAAGTCTAATATAAAAGTAGTTGTAAAAACAACTGGTTGTATACTATAAAAAACTTCAAAATGCAAAAATTCGACAAAATAACAGCAAAAAATTCAACAAACTGACAGCCACAAAAGTAAACAAACCAAAACGTCAGAAATTGTACTTAAAATATGTGAAGACATCCCCAATCGTCTTTTTTGTACCTATCTCTTTTGAATGCACTGAGTCTAAATCGTTCATAAAAATAACATGTGTTTTTACTTAATAACAGACGGCAGCTGGTTTGTCATTAATCTCATGTGTGGAAGAGAATGATGCTAAATAAAAAGTATGTGTTTTATCTCGCCAGGTATTAATGACGCACGGGTAAAGACTCGCGGACTCAACTGTAGTTTTGATGCTGGAAACTTTTTTAAAAGATAAAAATAAAACTTTATTAAAAAAGTTTTAATTGGTTTTTCCCGAAAAGTGCTTCATTTCTTGGTCATTTCACGTTGAAATATTTTATTTGGAATTTGACGAATAAGAACGTATTTTTCATGAGCTACAACTTTGCTTTTGCTGGGTCTATACACTTTACGAGTTCACAATTTTTTTCATTTTTTTATATTATGCTACATTTTTGCTAAGAATATTTTTTTCGATCAAATACTTACTTTTTGAGTTATTTGTGAAAATCGCCTGAAAACGTGATTTTTTTAATCGTAAATAACGCGAAAAGTATTAACTAAGTTAAAATTCTACATCACTAAAATTCCTTAGAATTAGTCAATTTATCCATCTCCGGACTTATTTTAAACGCGCGGATTTTCACCCCCCATTAGGGGTGACTGTCACCCCCCGAGTAAAAGCAACCAACGGCACAAGCCGTCCAAATTTTCATGTAATTCGGAGTTTATCCTGAAAATTACACGGTATCGCCCTATTTCCCATTCATTTACTGGACTACAAGGTGTTTCTATAATCTGTATTTAATCCTACATAATAATAATAATCAGACGAAATTACAAAAAAAAATCGTAGGTTAAGTAAATTATTTTTTATTTTTTATTAAAATTATATTTTTCATTCGATTTTGTCGCTTTTAGGAGTGGCTTATTTTATAACATAGTTATAAAATTCACTGCAAATCCTCCTGAAATTGGTTTTCGTGGGTGAAAATCGGGACATTTAGTGTCCCGATCAGGTACAAATCGGTACGCGTCCCCAGACCCCTGAAAATCGGGACGTCCCGCGCAAATCGGGACACCTGGTAATGCTACTTGAGACTCTTGTATGAAATGTGAATACCGAAATACGATTAGGAATACGTCTATTACGCCAGATCATCCATTTCATAAGTCCATATTTGGAATAGTTTCATATTTTTTTGCTAATTTTTTGCTAATTTATTACCACAAAAACAAATTTTTTGCTCCACCCCTAACCGAGAAACAATGGTTGATGTAGCGTAATATTACCTCACATCAACGATAGCCATATCTCGCGAACCTAAAGAGCTAGAAAATCGTACTACGCGGCATATTTTTTTGCTAATTTATTGCTGTCGATCTGCATATGCAACATACCCCAACACCACCCCTGCTTCCCTTACAGCTAAACAACACCCCCAAAAAACAAAGAAAAATCTTGAAAAATGATTTTTGTGATATAGTTGACGGTTGATATTTAATTGCTAATTTTTTGCTGCCATTAGCCGCAAAAAACAATTTTTTTGCTCCACCCCTAACCGAGAAACAATGGTTGATGTAGCGTAATATTACGTCACATCAACGATAGCCATATCTCGCGAACCTAAAGAGCTCGAAAATCGTACGACGCGGCATATTTTTTTGCTAATTTATTGCTGTCGATCTGAATATGCAACATACCCCAAAACCACCCCTGCTTCCCTTACAGCTAAACAACACCCCCAAAAAACAACGAAAAATCTTGAAAAATGATTTTTGTGATATAGTTGACGATTGATATTTAATTGCTTATTTTTTGCTGCCATTAGCCGCAAAAAACAATTTTTTTGCTCCACCCCTAACCGAGAAACAATGGTTGATGTAGCGTAATATTACGTCACATCAACGATAGCCATATCTCGCGAACCTAAAGAGCTCGAAAATCGTACGACGCGGCATATTTTTTGCTAATTTATTGCTGTCGATCTGAATATGCAACATACCCCAAAACCACCCCTGCTTCCCTTACAGCTAAACAACACCCCCAAAAAACAACGAAAAATCTTGAAAAATGATTTTTGTGATATAGTTGACGATTGATATTTAATTGCTTATTTTTTGCTGTCATTAGCCGTAAAAAACAATTTTTTTGCTCCACCCCTAACTGAGAAACAATGGTTGATGTAGCTTAATATTATGTCACATCATCGATAGCCATATCTCGCGAACCTAAATAGCTAGAAAATCGTACGACGCGGCATATTTTTTTGCTAATTTATTGCTATCTAAATATGCAACATACCCCAAAACCACCCCTGCTTCCCTTACAGCTAAACAACACCCCCAAAAAACAACGAAAAATCTTGAAAAATGATTTTTGTGATATAGTTGACGGTTGAGATTTAATTGCTAATTTTTTGCTGTCATTAGCCGTAAAAAACAATTTTTTTGCTCCACCCCTAACTGACAAACAATGGTTGATGTAGCTTAATATTATGTCACCTCATAGATAGCCATATCTCGCGATGTTTTCTACAGCAAAGAGTAAAATAAACTATAGCCAAGAACTTATTCTTCATAAGAATGTATTGAAAAAAAATTCTTGGTTGTAATTTATTTTACTCTTGGCTCTAGAAAACAGCCTTTCTTCGTTCAACAACGCTTTTTCTAAGATCGGTAACTACTTTTTTTATGAGTGTAGCCGGAGTGGTATCGAAGTGACTTATATTTAATAATAGTCAAAAATCGATCGATAAATCTAGGAGATATGGTTCGATATACATTGATATGGTAAAATGAAAAATTCATATTTTTGCACGTTTAACAAAATAAAAAGAGAAGAGGATCATTAAAATCCATCGAGCAGTTTTCGAGATATAACAGAAAATGTAATAAACAAAAAATGAAACACTTTTTTTTGACATACCGAAAAAATGCGATGGATAACTCAATTTTTATAATACGTGCATGTGCATAAGTATCATTAAAAAACATTTAAAATAAGCTTTGGATCGATAGAACTTATCATAGAAAAAAATTTGTAATTGAACATCAACTGTCAACCACATCATGAGAATCATTTTTTAGGATTTTTCGTTGTTTTTTGGGGGTGTTGTTTAGCTGTAAGGGAAGCAGGGGTGGTTTTGGAGTATGTTGCATATGCAGATCAACAGCAGAAAATTAGCAATTAAATATCAACCGTCAACTATATCACAAAAATCATTTTTCAAGATTTTTCGTTGTTTTTTGGGGGTGTTGTTTAGCTGTAAGGGAAGCAGGGGTGGTTTTGGGGTATGTTGCATATTCAGATCGACAGCAATAAATTAGCAAAAAAATATGCCGCGTTGTACGATTTTCTAGCTCTTTAGGTTCGCGAGATATGGCTATCGATGATGTGACATAATATTAAGCTACATCAACCATTGTTTCCCAGTTAGGGGTGCAGAAAAAAATTTGTTTTTTACGGCTAATGACAGCAAAAAATTAGCAATTAAATATCAACCGTCAACTATATCACAAAAATCATTTTTCAAGATTTTTCGTTGTTTTTTGGGGGTGTTGTTTAGCTGTAAGGGAAGCAGGGGTGGTTTTGGGGTATGTTGCATATTCAGATAGCAATAAATTAGCAAAAAAATATGCCGTGTCGTACGATTTTCTAGCTATTTAGGTTCGCGAGATATGGCTATCGATGATGTGACATAATATTAAGCTACATCAACCATTGTTTCTCAGTTAGGGGTGGAGCAAAAAAATTGTTTTTTACGGCTAATGACAGCAAAAAATAAGCAATTAAATATCAATCGTCAACTATATCACAAAAATCATTTTTCAAGATTTTTCGTTGTTTTTTGGGGGTGTTGTTTAGCTGTAAGGGAAGCAGGGGTAGTTTTGGGGTATGTTGCATATTCAGATCGACAGCAATAAATTAGCAAAAAAATATGCCGCGTCGTACGATTTTCTAGCTCTTTAGGTTCGCGAGATATGGCTATCGTTGATGTGACGTAATATTACGCTACATCAACCATTGTTTCTCGGTTAGGGGTGGAGAAAAAAAAATTGTTTTTTGCGGCTAATGACAGCAAAAAATTAGCAATTAAATATCAACCGTCAACTATATCACAAAAATCATTTTTCAAGATTTTTCGTTGTTTTTTGGGGGTGTTGTTTAGCTGTAAGGGAAGCAGGGGTGGTGTTGGGGTATGTTGCATATGCAGATCGACAGCAATAAATTAGCAAAAAAATATGCCGCGTAGTACGATTTTCTAGCTCTTTAGGTTCGCGAGATATGGCTATCGTTGATGTGACGTAATATTACGCTACATCAACCATTGTTTCTCGGTTAGGGGTGGAGCAAAAAATTTGTTTTTGTGGTAATAAATTAGCAAAAAATTAGCAAAAAAATATGAAACTATTCCAAATATGGACTTATGAAATGGATGATCTGGCGTAATAGACGTATTAGGAATCTCCATTATGTAATTTTTAAACAATAAATAATTCTTAGGATATAAAAGGTAGGTATTATACAAACGTATTAAAAAATATTACCTACTGAAATTTTTTGATGGCAATAGAGAAGTAAATAATGAATTGGTTTATCGAGTTTATTTTTAAGTAAAATACCTAGAAGTCATTTGGATATTTTTTTAAACTTGATAGATTCAAGGGACATTTCGGTAGATCGATAGGATCATCACTTTTGGGAATATCCCAATTATTGACAACGCAATATACGCCGACGCCGTCTACAACGTGCGACAAATCAGAGATTGGGGTACTTTTGCCCATTTTTAGGGTAATTTTAAAGTGCCTGGGAAAATTTTTATAGGTTGAATTGGTTGGGGAATTTTTCGGGAGGAAAATTGAGCAAACTAAAGTGCAATATAAATGTAACATTATAACTTATTGAGTATTTGCTTTTGATTAAAAAACCGAAAACCTGTTTTTGGAACAACCGATTTTTTGACCGGTTATAACCGCCAGGTTAAACCGTAAGTAAAAGAAAAACGGTATAACCAAAAACCGGTTTTTTGTTCAACAACCGCCATCCCTAGACTTTAGGATTTAAAAAGCTGGTACTTTTACATTATTATTATATTATCGGTTTATAACGTTCTCCGTCTTCCGATACCCGCTCGCCATTCCTCTCTGTCCGTACATTGATTTACTTGCAGACCTCTTCCATCCATGGCTTTGTTTATTCCAGCCTGCCAACTTTTCCTCGGTCTACCTCATCTTCTTCTATCTTGCGGTTTCCAGTTTTGCACTTGTTTGGGGATTCTGTCTTCATGCATTCTTTGTACGCGACCAAACCATCGTATTTGTATTTCGTTGATTTCGTCATTTTTTATTGTATATGTGAGGTTCATTATTTCTCGTATCCGTTCATTGGTGACATGTTCTCTTCTTGATCTTCCTGCAGCACTTCTCCAGAAATCCATTTCGGTGACCTCTAACATTCGTTTTGATTTTTTCTTCATATGCCATACTTCGCAGCTGTATGTTATAATGCTTTTCCCTACAGCGTTATAGATCTTTTTCTTGTTTTGGTTGTTTATCTGCTTGTCCCAGAGTACTGAGTTTAGGAGCCTAATTGCTTTCCTGCCCTGAGTATTTCGTTCTTTAATGGCTTCGTCCAGTGTTCCATCATTCGTGATTTTCATACCCAGGTATTTATATTAGTTACATTTACTGATTTTTTCTCCTCCTTCTATAGTCGAGGAAATGAAGCATTTTGGCTCGCAATTTTTTCGTCCAGCATGGATTTACTTGAAACTTTCACAGAAGGTAGGGAATAGTCCAAGGATCATTTTCTATATCATGCCGCTGTACGCTAAAAGCTTGGGGTGGGGTAAATTTTTATTACATTTTAACCATGTAAATCGATGTAAAAAGTAATTCTAAGAAAAAAATGTTATGTTTTTTTCGTAAAACTAATATTTTTCGAGTTATTCGCGCTTGAAAGTAACAGTTTTTCGACGAAAAAATCGACTTTTTTAGAGGGTTTTTTGAGAATACCTACTTCGAAAAATATGCATTTAATCAAAAAAACTGTAGATATCAAAAATTTATCTTTTAGTAACACAAATTAAATTAAACTTAAATAATCTTTTTTCAACTACCTATACTGTTTCAAAACCTTTCAAAAAATAATAATATGAAGCTGCTAGCATGAAAATTAAGAGACTTATGATTAAAAAAATGTCGGTACCTGCTATTCTCTATGACAAAATCAGTGAAACAACCCCCTAACTACCCTACTAATTAAAAATTGATCTTCACCTTTCTATAATTCCTTTTTATATTGGTATTATCAATACACCCAAGAAGTTTGACCTATTTAAAAGGCCTAATTTTACAAAAAGTGGAGTGTAAAGAAAAATTGATTTTTTGCAATTTCCTATTTGTCACCTTTTACTTCAAAATATCTCCGAAAATGCTGGAGATACGAAAAAAATTATGGACTACTAAATTGTAGCTTATTATTTAATAAGTAAAATTCCCGTGTGCATAGATTTTCATTACAGTGAACAGTTAGCGAGATATAGGTATTTAAAACCTCTATTTACGAGCAAACACTCCCTATTCGAGTCTTTTAAACCCACTCCAATTAAAAACTAAGGGATCTTACAGAATTTAATTTTCACAGTCTTATAACTTCAAAAATCGTACAAAATTATTTTTGAAAAAACTTTTTATCGCCAAAAATGAAGGAGCTATGTTTATAAAACGAATTTTTTTTTGAAAAATTCGAATAGTCCGCTTATGAATCATTTTCAATGTATGTATAATACCACAGAACCGGTTCGTATACTGGAAGATGACTAAAAAACTATTTGTATTTGTATTTTTACATATTTGTAAATTCGTATTTTTGTGAAAATAAATGATTTTGTAATTCTTTAATTCTACTTTTTTTCTGTATAGATCTATTAACCCGGCCATGTGGGGTGCTACCAGCACCCCATAACACATTTACATCAAATATTTGGTATATCAAGTTTGTTAACCGTGCTGTGCGTCATATTAGCTTTCTATAATAGTACATAGCTTAGATCTGTTTGTGTTTGAAGTGGATATTTAGTGTCATTCTGAGCTTGTAGCTCTAAAGTCGAATTGGGGGTGTCATCATCTGGCAGTTTAAGTTTTAAATTTTTTTTGTGTTTTTGATAAACATTTCAGATTTACATTTTTATTGTAATAACTGATATAAATTATTAATATAGTCTCTATACTCAATAAATCTTAATTTTTTTTAGATACAGTCGAACCCGCTTATTGGAATAGCCTTCGTGTCAAGTAAAAATATTCCTATAACCGGGATATTCTAATAACCGATCATAGGTGGCTAATAGAAACGTTTCGGGACCTCAAATTTATATTCCTTAAACCGGGATATTCTTATAACAGGTATTCTAATAAGCGGGTTTGACTGTATTTTACTTCACTTCATTTATTATGGGTTGGTACTTGCTATTTGCTTATAACACTTTTTAATTTAATTCTTTTACTATAGTAATATATTAGTAGCTATTAAGTTAATAAAACATGTTTTTTTTATATTCTTGTGTAACTCAACACATTACTTTGTTTATAAACAAGTACATCAGAGAAAATTTTTAAGGGGTGCTATGAGCACCCCACGTGGCAGTTGACGTCTTGCAAAGCAACGTGGCAGGTGTCGGGTTAAATTATCTATTTATAAAAATTATGATGATATTAAGGGTGGTTTTTGAAATATTATGAAAAATTTGAAATATTATTTTGGGTTGAAATATTATGAAATTTTATCCTAAAGTATAAAACAATCATTATTTAACCAATCAAAACCAAATTTTACCCGTATTAAAGTTTACAATGTTTTTATATAATTTTTGTCAATAAGGGGTAGGTTACACCCCTAAACTAATCAACGCCCTTAAGCATGATATAGAATATGAAGTACAGGGTGAGATGATCCTAATCCCAAATTTTTATGTACATCGATGCAAGCCGAAATGATTCTTTTAGGATAAGTAAATTTTTTATATATAGCTCCAATAAGGGTGGTTTTAAGGGTTGAAATATTATGGTAGTATATCTTAAAGCACAAAACAATCATTTTGTACCTAATAAAAACCAAATGTTGACAATATTTAAGTCTAAAATGTTGTTTTATAATTTTTTACAATTAGGGGTTGTTGTCACTTTTCACATTTCTCTGTTTATATTTGTATTCTCCATTGCCTCCCATAACTTTATCAAAGGTACACTGTCGTATGCCTTTTTCAGATCAATATAATATACGAAATGAATCTCTTGGTTAATCGCGGTTTTCTTTTCCATGACTTGTGCGTCCATTTCCTTGTATTCGTCTTCTATTCGGTTTTTTAAGATCCTTCCGTATATTTTAATTTTGCTGATTGTTGGTGTAACGAAAATACCCCTGTAGTTATCACATTGTTTTCGATGTGTACTTTTACATAAATGTTAAAAAAACTTTTATCTTGGTTAATTACGGTCAAAGTTAGCCACTTTTTTATTTAATTCACAGCTAGTTTGTTTATAACAATTAAGAAACCTAAGTAGCGCTATTTTGAAGTTCAAGGTATGTATATAGTTTGTGTGTAAAAGTTTGAGTAAACTAGAACAGAGTGGTTAATATATCTTTAAAAATGACGTCCTAACAAAATCGACTCGTGGTCGGTGGAGGGGAATTATTAAAATCGGTGCACTCAAAAGATGAAATTTATTTTTCAAAGATATGTTGCGCTTAATATCTCCGGAGTTTGTTGATGGATTTTGATCATTATTTTTTAAATTTATATATACTTGTAGTCTTGTAGAGTATGTTATGTACACATATACCCACCTATCAATACAAAATGTTATGGGGCCCCCTCTTATCGCTCAGGGATATGAAAAATAAATTACGACCGATTCTAAGACCTACCGAGTATACAAATATAATTTCATAAAAATCGTTCAAGCGGTATCGGAGGATTATGGCAACTGACATTACGACAGGAGAATTTTATAGATGTAAATAAATAGATGGTTGTTAAAAAATAATGGTTGGTGATAAAAGGGTGAAAATTAAGGGTTGTAAATATTTTTTAATGGTACATAATATAAAATGAAGGTAGACAATTTTCTCCAAAACAATAAAAAAGTGGCAGGGGGCAACCCCCTTATAACTTATGGGTATAAATAATAGATTACCACCTATTTTCAGTCCTACAGAATATACGTGTAAAATTTCATAACAATCGGTCAAGCCGTTTTGGAGGAATATGATAACTAACACTGTCACAGGAGAATTTTATGTACATAGAAGTAACTGTGAATTAAATAAGTAATAAAAGTGGCTAATTTTGCTCGCAATTAACGTAGGCGAAAAGTTTTTTGTTTGAAAATTCCTGTAAAAATATCAGCTTTTCAAATCTTTTCAATATGTTAATATGGTTATTCAAATTGTTTATAAGTCAAAAATGATTCTACTTTCGTAAAATATTTTCAGAATGGTAAAAATGACTTTTTATTGATTTTTTAAATAAGTTGAAAATATAAGTATTCTTCTTTTCTGTGGTTTCCACAGAATTGCTGTATCATTATTATGTTCTGAACAACAACATTGCAAAGAAAGCTCTTTGTGATAAACAAATCGAATAAAATTTAAACTAATTGACAAATCGTCTTGAAATTTTTGTGCATTATATGGACTGTTCGACTCAACATTTCATGCAATATCAAAGTCTTGAGTTCATTTTTACAAAAGTTATAACAATTTTTTTATTTTCGAAATTTAGTTTTATTTTGCAACTTCCGAAATAACAAATAATCGGATCAAAATTCAAAAATTTTAAACCTTTGCTTATCTACTAAAAGGTGAATAATCTAAATAAGATATTTAATTACCTTATTTTTACCTGTAGCGATTTAAACGAAAAAACTGTCATATTTGACTCTTATTTGTTAATAACTAAAATTCTCGTCCGAACTGTGACGGGCATTGTTGTATTTATAATGTAATATAAAAATGTAATAAATAAATGTAATATAAAAAACCCATTTGCAACCTGGCTGGTCAAGTGTCCCGACAAAACCTTATTTTTGTGGACTATTGCAACTAAGAGAAGAAAGAAAGAAACTTAAAGAAAAAATGTTACACAAAGAAGCAACCGAAGAAGGAAAAGCAGTAGAAAGGAAATACAAAGAAAAAATATACCAGTTAAAAAGCAAGCCAGGAAAGACAAAAGATACTATGTATTGTATATGATATGGTAAAAATGTCAGAAAAAGCTGCGCAAGAAAACGACCCGAAGATACAGTACAATATCATCCGAAATTTGACAGGGAAAACACTAAACAGTAATAAACAAATCAAATATAAACAAGGAAATATAATTAAATTAGAACATAAAATAATACAAAGATGAAAAGAACACTGCGAGGAAATATACTCCAAACACCAGATATAGACGAAGATAATGTAATACAGGAAATAAACATTAGAACAGTTAAAATTACGAAAGAAGAAATACAAAACACACTGAATCAACTAAAAAAATGGCAAAGCCGCTGAAAGCGACAACCTACCGATAAATTTAATAAAGGCGGACGCAAACAAATTAGTAGAAATGTTACACAAACTCAAGATATGGGCCGACCAAGAGCTCCCACAGAAATGGAACGAGGGTGTAACCATTAAGATACCAAAAAAGGGAGATTTTAATAAATGCGAGAATTGGCGAGCAATAACACTGCTAAGTGCCACATTCAAAATAATGTCAAATATTATATTGAATACACTGAAACCAGAAATAGACAAGAAACTAAGACTAAGAAGCAACCAAGAAGGCTTTCGCGCAAAACGCTCCACTATCGATCACATTTTTACTCTATCAGTACCTCTGTATCTTGTACCTGACCGCTGTATCTCTTGTACACTACATATAATTATCTTGGAACAAGCTAGTGAATGGCAAAAAAATATAAACATAATGTTTACTTTGACTTTGACTTTGAAAAGACCTTCGATAGTATAAACAGAGAACAAATGTGGAAGATTCTAAAACTATATGGACTACCGATAAAATACATCAACTTAATCAGACTATTTTACAAGAAATATAGGGCCAGGGTAGAACATGCGGGAAAAATGGTAGTAGATATAGCTATACAAAGCGGAGTTAAACAAGGATGTGTGCTATCCCCGACATTATTTCTAATAATAACGGACTGGATCATGCAGAAAGTAAGCGATAATAAAACAGGTATTAGATGGAAATTGCATGACTAGTTGGAGGATTTGTAGTTCTCAGATGACATTTGTCCCCTATCCGAACATAGCAGCCATAAGCAAAAAAAGCTTGCAAAATACTTCAAGGTAATGGGCCTGAAGATAAAGACAAAAAAACAAAACTTAAAAAAACAGCAACCAAGAAACTAAAATTAAAATACAAGGAAGACAAATAGAGGAGGTAGATAACTTTACATATATGAAATGTTACAAATGATCAATCATGAAAAAAAGGCGCTAGTAGATCAGATGTAGAAAAATGGATAGTAAAGGCAAAATATGCACTCATTACATAATCATAATACATTAAGGAAAATCTGAAACACACGCGATATATCAGAATTAACCAAAATCAAAATATTTACAGGAAGAGACAGGAAGAGACAACTAGCGAAAAATTACAAATCTTTATAAATAAATCGTTGAGGAAAATCCTAAAAGTATACTGGCCAGGTAAAATAAAAAACATAGATCTACGGAGAAGAACAAAACAAGAGAAAATAACAGTCACGATTAAAAATAGGAAATGGAAATGGATTATACGGACTCTGAGGAAGGGTCGAAATAGTATAACCAAACAAGCACTCGAACACCAACCAGACGAAAGAAGGAGAAGAGGAAGACCTGATAATAGCTGGAGAAGAACTGTAATAAGAGATCATGAAAGAATTTGCCTGAGATGAAGAGAAGTCAAACAGAGAGCGAGAAACAGAGAGCAATGGAAAATACTTGTATAGCAAATTTCGAAAGAATAAAACAGAAAAGGATGCGCTGGGAAGGGATTACAGGAAGAGAGAGAGAGAGAGAGAGAGAGAGAGAGAGAGAGAGAAACAATACCGATTATTTATCAAAATAAAATTTAATAATAAACCTAACCTAACACCTATCGAAAGGCTCATCAAACAATTATTAACTTTAAAAAATAAACATTTGTCAAGGGTATATAGTGGTATTGTTAAGTATATTACATTATAACTTATTCCATCGAAATCTTCCGAAATCCATAATCTTCCATCGAAATAAAATAGAAAATTTAAAAGTTTACAAAATACGTCATTCATAACTACACCCAAGAAATAAGTATTTCTAACCTGATTTAAGAGTATAAAAACGAAAACAAACAATTTACAGCAAATCCTTATCGTATATCCGAGCAAAACCACTTAATTGGCAAAAGTTATAAATAGAATTTGTCTGGGTTCTACAACTAAATTTGCACATAAACACGACCAAGGTTAAATATTTTACTTGATACTATAAGTACACTGTTGCCAGTATAACGGATGCCAAAGCGAGCGCTAACTATATGGAATTATTCTTGTTAATATACACGCTGTATATTGATCGGAAGTCACGAAGAGTCAAAACTATACAGAAGCCACGAGGGACGCAGCAAATGCAATATATATATATATATATATATATATATATATATATATATATTGCATTTGCGTCCCTCGTGGCTTCTGTATAGTTTTGACTCTTCGTGACTTCCGATCAATATACAGCGTGTATATTAACAAGAATAATTTCATACAGTTAGCGCTCGCTTTGGCATCCGTTATACTGGCAACAATGTACTTATAATATCAAGTAAAATATTTAACCTTGGTCGTGTTTATGTGCAAATTTAGTTGTAGAACCCAGACAAATTCTATTTATAACTTTTGCCAATTAGGTGGTTTTGCTCGGATATACGATAAGGATTTGCTGTAAATTGTTTGTTTTCGTTTTTTTATACTCTTAAATCAGGTTAGAAAAACTTATTTCTTGGGTGTAGTTATGAAAGATGTATTTTCTAAACTTTTAAATTTTCTATTTTATTTCGATGAAAGAAGATTAAGGATTTCGGAAGATTTCGATGGAATAAGTTATAATGTAATATACTTAACAATACCACTATATACCCGTGACAACTGTTTATTTTTTAAAGTTAATAATTGTTTGATGAGCCTTTCGATAGGTTAGGTTAGGTTTATTATTAAATTTTATTTTGATAAAAAATCGGTATTGTTTCTCTCTCTCTCTCTCTCTCTCTCTCTCTCTCTCTCTCTCTCTCTCTCTCTCTCTCTCTCTCTCTCTCTCTCTCTCTTCCTGTAATCCCTTCTCAGCGCATTCTTTTCTGTTTTATTCTTTCGAAATTTGCTATACAAGTATTTCCATTGCTCTCTGTTTCTCGCTCTCTGTTGGACTTCTCTTCATCTCAGGCCAAGTCTTTCATGATCTCTTATTACAGTTCATCTCCAGCTATTATCAGGTCTTCCTCGTCTTCTTCCTTCGTCTGGTTGGTATTCGAGTGCTTGTTTGGTTATATTATTTCGATCCTTCCTCAGAGTCCGTATAATTCATTTCCATTTCCTATTTTTTATCGTGACTGTTATTTTCTCTTGTTTTGTTCTTCTCCGTAGATCTATGTTTCAGGATTTTCCTCAACGATTTTCTATAAAGGTTTGTAATTTTTTGCTAGTTGTTTCTTCCTGTCTCTTCCTGTAAATATTTTGATTTTGGTTAATTCTGATATATCGCGTGTGTTCCAGTTTTTCCTTAAGGTGATACAGTAGCGATCAACAGGTAGCCAAAACGCGTTCCAAGATTGCGGCTGTAATTTTGAATATTTTTTCGAGATATTTGGCACACGTATTCGTAATATAATAAAGAATGGCGGTACAGAGCCCAATTTGAAAAATATATTAATATGTGGAAATTACTCTGTAATTAAATACAATATTAAAAAAACGAGCCTGTATCGCCATTAAGAAGAACAAAAAAATATATTTTCTTCAAATAAACTTGTTTATCCGATGCCTAGATTTTGTGTCATTTTGGAACTACTAGTGAAATAAAAAATTTTAGGTACCCTTCTCGTGGGTGAAAATTATTTTATTGAAAATAACCCCATAATTCGATAGAGAGGCAAATTCTAAGCAAAATTTATTATATAAAGTTATTAAAATAAATCAAAACTTTTTGAGTTATTAAAGATCAAAGATTTTAATATTTCTTGAGAAAAATGCATGTTTTAAACCGATTCTTCATCAATAACTCAAAAACTATAAGTTTTTACAAAAAAGTAATTATTACTAAAATTGAAGCTAATAAAAAATGAAATAAACTCCCTACTAGAAAAACCTTTTAGTGTTAACTGAAAGTGAGTTATAGGTAGAATATATATTTTTTTCGGCGAGTAAGAAAATCTACGTATTCAAACTGAAATCACGGGAAAATGATGCATTTTATAACATAAACTTATTAAACATTTGTCAAAGTACTTAAAAATATCTATCAAATGAGCCCCAGAACATGTTGATAGCATTAAAATTTATGCTCCAAAATGTTTTCAAAATTTATCTTTTAAAAATATCTCCAAAAAAATGTTACTGTTTTTTTTTTTAATAACTCCGTTCATTTTTACGATGTCAGGTTCATCTAAAAACCGTTTAAAAGCTAATTTCAACGGCTATTTCACCAAGTTAAACTTAATCTCTTAAACCCCTTACTTTTTAAAAATAAAAGGTTAAATGGCCCCGGTTGCATGATTCTTACAGCAAAATTTAAGATTTAAACGTTTCTATCTCGGTTATTTTTTACTCTGTAGAAATAATAAAACAGGTAAAGTATTTGTCACAAAAAAATCTAAAATTTGGTTATATATTATTTTTACGTGTATTGAGTATTTTTGGACTTATTATCAAAAGAATATAAAAATTACAATAATTTTAAAAATTATAATTTTTTTAAATTATATCTTTTTTTCAAAAATATGCATTTTAAACCGGTCAAAATTATTGAAATCATTACTTATGCTAATATGAAGAAGTTCTTATAAGGATTATTATAAATTTAATTTTTTGTGGAAATAGCGTATGATTGATTTTTCACTTTTTCTTAAAAAATTCCAAAGGATTCTCTTATTTTCATCATAACTTGCTTAATTTTAACGCTTTTAACTTGCTTCGAAGCTCATTTGATAGGTATTCTGAAGTACTTTGACAAATGTTTAGCAGGTATATTTTATAGATTGCATCGTTTTCCCGTTATTTAAGCTTGAATAATTAGATTTGAGTACTCGTCGAAAAAAATACACATTAAATTGCCAATAACTCACGTTGATATAACATTAGTTTAGTTCTTTAAGTGAGGAATGTATTAAATTTTTTTATACAGCGGCATGATATAGAAAATGATCCTTGGACTATTCCCTACCGTCTGTGAAAATTTCAAGTAAATCCATGCTGGACGAAAAAATTGCGAGTCAAAATGCTTCATTTCCTCGACTATAGAAGGAGGAGAAACAATCAGTAAATGTAACGAATACAAATACCTGGGTATGAATATGAAAATCACGAATGATGGAACACTGGACGGAGCCGTTAAAGAACGAAACACTCAGGGCAGGAAAGCAATTAGGCTCCTAAACTCAGTAGTCTGGGACAAGCAGATAAACAACCAAAACAAGAAAAAGATCTATAACGCTGTAGTGAAAAGCATTATAACATACAGCTGCGAAGTATGGCATATGAAGGAAAAATCAAAATGAATGTTAGAGGTCACCGAAATGGATTTCTGGAGAAGGGCTGCAGGAAGCTCAAGAAGAGAACATGTCACCAATGAACGGATACGAGAAATAATGAACGTCACACATACAATAAATGACGAAATTAACGAAATACAACTACGATGGTTTGGTCACGTACAAAGAATGCATGAAGACAGAATACAAAGAATAATACTATACACTTCGCGCTCGTTTTGGCATCCGTTATACTGGCAACAATGTACTTATGGTATCAGGTAAAATATTTAACCTTGGTCGTGTTTACGTGACAATTTAGTTAAAGAACCCAGACAAATTATATTTATATCTTTTGCTATTTTGGCGTTTTGTCATAGAAAATCGGTTTTATATACAGGGACTTTACCGACAAACGAAGACAGGAGATTCCTCAGATAATTTTAAGACAATTTAACCAAATTCACCTAGTCGGAAAATGCTTCTTAAGGGAGCTAGGGCTCTTCAAAGATGGCGTCATGAAATTAGTTTTTCTTAAATACCTCCAGAACGCTTAGATTTAGAAAAACGAAAATTGGTATGCATATTTAGTTTTCAGAGATGAATCGATTTCATATATCGCAAAATTCTAGTACCGGTCATGGGCGTCCGTTTTGGGTAGAGCAACGGGTATTTTAACGCATAACTTTTTTGTTCTTAACTTTTATGCATTTTTGACACCGTATTATTAAATTGTGAGGTATTCTAATACTAAAAGGTACTCTTGCTTTAAGTCGGTAGGACACACCGTTTTCTAGAAAAATCGATTTGAAATTTTTCATTTTTGGAATTAAAAAAAAATGAAAAGAACTTTTCAACAAAAAACGAAGTATTTTACCAACATAAAGTAAGAGTAACTTTTAGTACTCGAATACCTCATAATTTAATAATCTAGTGTCAAAAATGCTCAAAAATTCAAGATAAAAAAGTTATGCTATAAAATAACTGTTGACTTACCTAAAACGGACGCCTATGACCAGTACTAGAAATTCGCAATTAATGAAATCGATTTATCTCTGGAATATAAATAAATGTACCAGTTTTGGTCTTTCTAAACAGTTTTTTTTTGAAAAAAATTTTTTTATTTCAAAGAGCGAAAAATTTTCAAATCGATTTTTCTAGAAAACGGTGTGTCCTACAGATTTAAAACAAGAGTACCTTTTAGTACTAGAATACTCCATAATTTAATAATCCAGTGTCAGAAATGCATAAAAGTTAAAGATAAAAAAGTTATGTGATAAAATAACCGTTGCCCTACCCAAAACGGACGCCTATGATCGGTACCAGAAATTTGTAATGGATGGATTAGATTTATATCTTGAAGATAAATACGCGTACCGACTTTTGTTTTTCTAAATGGAAGCGTTCTGGAGGTATTTAATAAAAACTAATTACAAGACGCCGTCTTCAAAGAGCTCTAGCTCCCTTAGGAAGCATTTTCGGACTAAGTGAATTGGGTTCAATTAACTTAAAATTATCTGAAGAATCTCCTGTTTTCGTTTGTCGGTAGAGTTTCTGGATACCCTTTATAAAAATCTTTTAGACTCCTAAATTTATTCTTTTGCTCTGTAGAATGAACAGGAAAAATTATAATTTTATAATTAGGTAGTTGTATTTTGCTTGACCGGTTTCACACAAAGTTTGTCTTTGCATCATCAAACGGTTTAATAGACTTAGGTTTTTAATGGTAATGGCCAACGTTACACTAAAAACAAATAATATGGAGAATAGAAGATTATGTAAGGTACATTCCATGTCAAATCACTCAGGCAAAAAATTTTGGATCTCCGGCTCCGATTTGTCTGAAAATTGGTATATAGCTTCTGCGTGACGTAAAAATAAGATATTTAAGGTCAAAAAATCTTCTTCTTCTTTTTTTCTCAAAATGTTATTTTATGCGATTTTACAGTGATTTGGTGTTTATTTAAACAAATTTGCAAATACAAATTTCTGTGGCAAAGTATCAATGAAAAACATATATTTTAATAGAAGGGACTCAAAAATGTCATCATATGGCATATGGTACAAGTTATTTGGATTCAAAACAAGGTTTTGATCAAATTTTATAGTGTAGAAAACGGTAAAATACCGTTTTTTACATTTTTCTCCATTCCCAAAATACATCATCATCGATTTGGTTGAAAATTTGCCAACAGATAGCCAAAATATAGGACTTTAAGTAGTTAGAAGGATTTGAATTATATTACAATACCGAAAAAGTTACATGCAGTAATATCAGACTCAAAAGTATATCAGTCCAGTCGGAATAGCATTTGACCTTGCATGCCGAGCTGCCCAAAATTTTATTTTTCTAACCTTTAGGAGAGTCAATAGTAGGCTAAATTTAAAATCACGAATGAATTCCTTTTTTACGTTAGCCGCCATCTTGATTTTAAAGGAGAACCTGTTTTGCTCAATATCTCAATTTTTAACTTTTCGACAAAAATGGTAGAAACTGAAATTGTTCCTATTTATTTTACTATTTACTATTTACAATTACTATTGAAACTATTTACAATTACATATTACAATTTCTTTTTACCAATGTTTTCCATTGATACTTTATGATAGAAAATGCAAATTTGGTTAAATAAACACCAAATCACTGTAAAATCGCATAAAATAACATTTTGAGAAAAAAGAAGAAGAATATTTTTTGACCTTAAATACAGTCGGAAAAATGAAAGAATACCCATGAGCGATCACCTCAATCACTTATTTTGTATTCGCTGTCTTTTTCTATAAATAACAAACGTTAGTTATAGAAAAATATAGCAAATACAAAATAAGTGATTGATGTGATCGTTCATGGGTATTGTTTCATTTTTCCGACTGTATTTAACGTCCAAAAATCTTCTTCTATCCTAAGGTCTTCTTATAATAGCTTCTGCAACCTTGTTTATCCAAGTATTTTCTACTCTGCGTACGTGGCCGTACTGTACGTGGCCGTACTATTTTAGTCTTCTCTCTTCTATATATTGCAGGGCATCTTTTTCCACTTGCACTCTTCTCCTTATCTCCTCATTTTTTATTCTGTCTCTTCTGGTGAGACCACAGCATCTTCTCCAGTATTTCATTTCGGTTGCCAGAATGCTCTTCTGGGCTTTTTTGTTTATGACCCATATTTCTGCGGCATATGTCATGATGATTCTTACTATTGTTTGGTATATCATTTTTTTTTATTTCCCTTAATGTTCTTATTTCAGATTACATTATGGAGTTGTCTGATGCAAGATCTTGTTTGTCCCAATCTATTTTTTATTTCTGCTTCTGTTGTTCCGTTTTTCGACATTATAAAGCCCAAATATTTAAAATTCTTCATTCCTTTTAATTCTACTTGTTCTTCTATTTCTAAGTTTTTGACGTCTTCTTCCGATATTGCTAAGTATTCCGTTTTCTTCATATAAATTTCCAGGCCCACCTTTTGTATTCCTCTTTTAGGTTTCTGCAACTGATATCCTCTGCAACATGCAACTGATATCCTCTTCATCTTGAGACATAACCAACTGATCGTCTGCGAAACACAATGTGTAGAGGTAATCGTCTCTTATCGGTATTCCCATACCCCTACATTTTTTTTCCAAGTTGTTAGTGCGTGGTCTAAAAATATTTTAAATACAGTTAGTGACGTTGGGCATTGGGCATCCCTGTAGTAATCCTATTGTTGTTTTGAAGATAGCAACTACCTTGTTTTCTATTTTTATATTTACTTCATTTCCACTGTACATGTTCTTGATGCTTGTGTTAGGTTAGGTGGTATCCCTATTTAAGTCATTGCTTTGTACAGTTCTTTCCTTGGCACAGTGTCGTATGCCTTCCTAAGGTCTATAAACACCATGTGTAAATCTTTGTTCTTAGCTCTTCTTTTTTTCTCCATTGTCTGTTGTATTATATGTATGGATATAATCTAGACATGATTTCCCTGCTGTGAAACCTGCTTGTTCTTCTCCGATTTTCCGTTCTATATTTTTATCTATTTTGTTCCTAAGGATCCTGCCATACAGTCTTCCCATTGTAGTGATGACGCTTATCCCCCTGTAATTTTCGCAATCTTTTCTGTCCCCTTTTTGTATATTGATGTTATGTAGGATTCTTATCATTGTTTAGGGATGTCCTCTCCATTAATTGCTCTTTCCATGATTCGGCATATCATTCTTCTTAATTTCTCTGTTCCATATTTGATTTGTTCCACCATAGGCGTAACCGGGATAATACCGGATGATAGGATAACCGGGGGGTTAAAACTACTGGAAAGGGGGGGTTACAACTACTGGAAGGTCTCTGAGGGGTATGGTGTTTAGCGTATAGAGCTCAAAGTCTATCCAAATGGGGGGTTATAGCCCCCAAATCCCCCCTGGTTACGCCTATGAGTTCCGCCACAATTCCTCCTGGTCCTTCCGCTTTATTGTTTTTCATGGAATTTATTGCTTGTTTCATCTCTTTGTCTGTTATGACTATTTTTTCTTCCTCTGTGGTCATTATTTTTTGTTCGTTTCCATCAATGCTGAATTCTGGTCTTTGCTCTATCAGTAGATTTTTATAGTGGTTATTATGTTATTGCTTACATTGTTATTTCTTATATTGTTATTACACCTTATTAATTATTTTCTATTTATGGTAAACTTTTAAGGTTACTAAAATTTTAGTTGGTAGGTAACTACTAGGTAATGCCAAGTAGCTATTTCTTGCGTGTCTCTAAATTTTAAACAGCTTTAGTTATATAATATACAGTGCCGGATTAACTATTAGTCGGACTAGGCGGGCGCGCCTAGCTGCGCGCCTAGCTATGAGGCCCGCACGCCGTGCAAAAATATTAATATATTATATATAGCGAGGACCCTACAGCTCTGGCTGCTTCCTGCACTTCAATCTCCAGTTTTGTCTCTCCTGCCAATCCTCTTCTTCTATTTCTCTTTTTCGCATGACATCCATTATTCCTTGTTTTTAAGATTTACGAGGTCTGCCTCGTCTTCGTCTAGTTGTTGGAGTAGTCTAAGATCTTTCTTGGCCATTATTTATTGTTCGTTCGTTTAACGTATCAATACCAAATCAGTTGCCGGAATTCAATTCTGTTGTCAATGCTACTCTTAACCTTTGCTCGTTCCCTAACTACTTCGTTTCTTATGTGGTCTAATCAAGAGATTCTGCACGATCTTCGTAGAAAGTCCATTTCTAGTGCTTTCAGTTTGTCTCTGTTTCTTTGTGATATCTGCCAACATTCTGCGCCATATGTTGTGATTGGTTCTACTATACTGTGATAGATCTTTGTTGTCATCCTGATATTTTTTGACCATAATACAGAATTTAATTTTTGGATAGCCGTTCGTCCTTGAATTATTCTTTTATAGATATCCTTTTCTGTGCTACCATCTTCGGCAATAACAGTTCCTAAATATTTATATTCTTTACAGCTGTTTATAATACCGTCTTCAACTGGAATATCTTCTGGTTTTCCTCCAACTATATGATGTTCCGTTTTATTTATGTTTAATTTTAATCCCCATTTAGCGTATTCTTCGATTAGCTTTCTTGCCATGAATGTTATGACTTCTGCATCATTTGCCACTAGTACTTGGTCATCTGCAAATAGCAAAGTATACAGGCAGTCCTCTCCAATTTCTATTCCCATTCTTGAGCACTTTTTCATCCGTAGTTGTGGCGCTTTTTGGATGTAAATTTTGAACAGCGTAGGAGAGAGGCAACATCCATGTCGTAGACCTTTGGATGTTTTAAAGGGTTTTGATAAATTGTTTCGTATTTTTATCCTACTAATCGAATTTTTGTATATGTTATGAGAGCATTTACATACGTGTTATCTAAACCAGATTCTTGGAGCACTTTAAACATCCTGTTTATTGGTACACTGTCGTAAGCATTTTCCAAATCTACAAACATTAGATGAGTTGTCAAATTTCTTTTCATTATCTTTTCTACCAATTGCTGTAATACAAAGGTATTGCCTAAATAGGATCATCCTGCGCGAAATCGACTTTGCTCTTCGATGTCTGGGAAAAACATCTCGATTCTTATTTTTAAAGCTCTACCATACAGCCTTCCCCCAGAACTGGTTACACTAATACCCCTATAATTGCTACATGTTCTTTTACATCCCTTCTTATGTACTGAGCTTATAAAAACCCTTTCCCAATCTTTCGGGATATTTTATCCCTTTATAAGACAGTTATTGAAAATATCTGTAATTTTCTCTATTAGCAAATCTGAGCAATATTTCACCAGTTCTATAGGTATGCCTCCAGGTCCCGTTGTTTTCCCATTTTTCATAGTTTCATAGCTTTCCTAACTTCTTCTTTAGTGATCATTTCTAAATTTGTAGTTATTTCTTCTTGATCAGGCTCAGTGTTTTCTATAAATTCCGGTCTATCCTCTGTTGTAACATTTTATAATGCTCTTTCAATTGATCCATTTTAATTAAAAGTACGTTAGTATTATGCTTTTCGTCTGTTCTTAAATTTCTAAGGGTTTGCCAAACTTCAGATACTTTCGTTCCTCCCATATATCTATTCAATTCAGCGCATTTCATTTCCCACATTTCGTTTTTTCTCTCTGCAACTTTCCTTTTCACTTCTCTGTTTAACCGGGCATAATATATCTTTCTATCTTCACTGTCTTGTGAAACTAACCATATGTGGTAAACTTTCTTTTTGTTTTCTATCAAGGATTCTAGATCTTGTGACCACTATTCTGGGTAATCTCTTTTTATGTTTTCCTTTTTCCTAGCCCTTCTTCTGCTGCTCCATGAATGGCTTTCTTTACCTCCTCGTATATCGCTTCTGCGTTTCTATCTACTATGTTGTTTAGTTTTGCAACTAGTCTCCATTTATACATAAAATTTATATAAAAATAATAATTGATGTTTAATTATTTAAGTAGTAAATATAGAAAAAATATAAAATGTTTTCATTATCATAAATAATTTCAATTCAAATACTGATTTGAAGACGTGTCTGTAGATTGTAGATAAATAATTTGACCAGAGCGTCGACGTCGCACCGCTGAGTAATCGAGAAGTTATAGTCTAAGAGCTAGTGAACCTTTTGACTAACGGTCGTCCTGTAAGGCTAGAAATTTGTAGAGTGATAATTCATAGCACACCAAAGCTAAAAACCATGACCTGGCAGGCCTCAGCGGTGCACGTGTATCTACCAGGTGAATCGAAAAGTGCAAATTTAGGGGGTAAAATAAACTTTCTCCTGTAAGGTTTAAATTTAAGTATGTGTTTGAGTAAGTCATTTAAAAGAAATGTGTAAAATGACAGGCGATTCTGAAGAGCATAAGACCTTGCCAGGCGAGGGGAAAGATTAGGGGTTTTTCCTAAATTTATTTTTTTTGCATCGAACAAATTTTTTTTAAGTTTTTTGAATCATTCCAAACAGAAAAGGTCTTTGGTGATTTTTCTCTTAAGTTAATAGTTTTTGTTATATAAGCGATTGAAAATTTTGAAAATTGCGAAATCGACCATTTTTAACCCCAAATCGGATATTTATCTAAAAATCTCAAGGTTGCCAAGGTAGGTAGATATTCTTTAAACATTGATTGATGAAATCCCAAAGAGTTTTTTGCAATACAATATCGGAAACCCCTTTGTTTTTTAATTGCTAATCAAGCGGACGCTTCACTGTAGTATAAGTGAGGACGTTTGAGTTGGCATAAATTCATTATCTCGAGAATTGGCAAATTTCAAGAGCAATCTTCAGACAGGTCGATTTTTATTTTTAAATTAGGACTTTTTGGCATATATATAATACTAGTGACGTCATCCATCTGAGCGTGATGACGTAATCGATGATTTTTTAAATGGGAGTAGGGGTTGTGTGATAGCTCATTTGAAAGGTTATTTAATTCTCTATTCACTAATATAAACAATAACATAATTATTTATACAGGGTGTACAAAAAAATTTTTTTTATTAAATTAACTTTGATTAAATTTGACAAATAGAAGAAAAAATTTTTTTTGTACACCCTGTATAAATAATTATGTTAATGTTTATATTACTGAATAGAGAATTAAATAACCTTTCAAATGAGCTATAACACAACACCTACTCTAATTTAAAAAAATAATCGATTACGTCATCACGCCCAGATGGATGACGTCACTAGTATTATATATATACCAAAAAGTCCTAATTCAAAAATAAAAATCGACCTGTCTGAGGATTTCTCTTCAAATTTGCCCATTCTCGAGATAATGAATTTATGCAAGCTCAAACGTCCTCAATTATACTACAGTGTAGCGCCCGCTTGATTAGCAATTAAAAAAACAAAGCGGTTTTCGTTATTTTATTGCAAAAAACTCTTCGGGATTTCATCAATCAATGTTTAAGGAATATCTGCGTACCTTGCCAATATTGAAATTTTTAGATAAATGTCCGATTTGGGTTAAAAATGGCCGATTTCGCAATTTTCAAAATTTTCAATCGCTTATATAACAAAAACTATTAACTTAAGAGAAAAATAACTAAGGACCTTTTCTGTTTGGAATGATTCAAAAAGCCTAAAAAAAATTTGTTCGATGCAAAAAGAATAATTTTAATAAAAACCCCTAATCTTTCCCCTCGCCTGGCAAGGTCTTATGCTCTTCAGAATCGCCTGTCATTGTACACATTTCTTCTAAATGACTTACTCAAACACATACTTAAATTTAAACCTTACAGGAGAAAGTTTATTTTACCCCCTAAATTTGCACTTTTCGATTCACCTGGTAGATACACGTGCACCGCTGAGGCCTGCCAGGTCATGGTTTTTAGCTTTGGTGTGCTATGAATTATCACTCTACAAATTTTTAGCCTTACAGGACGACCGTTAGTCAAAAGGTTCACTAGCTCTTAGACTATTATATCTTTAACACATGCCGACACAGAGCTGGTGACATAATTAAGAATTTAGTTGTTTAGTCTACGATGATTTATGGTTAACGGTGCGAATATGATTTTGAGATAAAAATATTGAAGATGATATTAGGTTCATAAAGTCAAAATCTATTCACTTGTCATCATTTTTTTTTTTTTGTTAACTCGCGAGTAGTCGCGCGGTGAGATAGAATCTCAATTTTTATCCTTTTTCGCGATAACTTGATGAAAAATTTTGCAATTTTGAAAAAATTTCGTAAGTGCCTCGAGGAAGGGTGTAGTAATGCGTAGGAATTTTTTTTCTTCTTCTTCTTTTTGTGGAATTTTTGGCTTTGGGGAGAGCCAATTAGCTTTAACCCGCGAGTAGTCGCGTCGTTAGATAGAATCTCACATTTCATCCTTTTTCGTAATACAGTAAAACCTGTCAGTAACGGCCACTCAAAATGAAAGAACTGTTGGCCGATATAGATAGGTGGCCGCTATTGCCAGTTTTTGTAGTCTACATATTATAATTAGTTTGGGAAATTTTTAAACTGGCCGTTAGGACAGGTGGCCGATGTTGGCAGGTGGCCGTTAACACAGGTTTTACTGTACAGTAAAATTTGTCAGTAACGGCCACTAAAAATGAAAGAACTATTGGCCGATATAGAAAGGTGGACGGTATTGCCAGTTTTTGTAGTCTACATATAATTGGTTTGGGAAATTTTTAAATTGGTTAGGACAGGTGGCCGATGTTGGCAGGTGGCCGTTAACACAGGTTTTTTTAATAAAATTGCTAGAAATGTATATTTTCAATATAAAAAGTAGATAAAAATAGTACAAAATAAAAATTTGTTAGAATTGATAGATTGATAGATTGATAGATTTTGAGATAGAATCTCACACGCGACTATCGACGTTACAGAAGTGAGCGCGACTACCCCCGGGTTAAGAAAAGGTAACAACCTCGTACAATCACATTATCAGCCTTCACTTTATTTTATTATTTGGTATTATCTAATAAAGTTATAAACTTCTCATTATAAATTTAGAAAACATAACAAGAATAGAACCAAATTTAAATAAAGAACCAAAACAAGGACCCATTTTAAATAACTTTTTCAAATACTTTTCAATTACGATTAAGTGAAGGACGTTATAACAGTAGAATAGGGTGACCAAACATCCCGTAAAAACGGGATTGTCCCGTTTTTTAACGATTTGTCCCGGGGTCCCGAAACAGTCTCTCGGGACGCCTAAATGTCCCAAATGTTTGCTTTTGGTTGATTTTTTGTAACTGACCATATTTTCTCTCTTTAATTTTTCTTCAATTGCGGCATTTATTTTCATTCGTATTTCTCTCTCTTTTGCTACATTGGGGCCCAGTATTATTCTCATTCTGTGTTATTAGATATTTCTGAGTTATTGTGTCATCCTTCCCTACCGTCATGTATTTTGTTTTTTGCTTGTTTATCTCTAGTCCTATTCTCTTCGCTTCCTTATGTAATTTTCCAAGTGCTTTTGAAAGTGTCATCTTTGCCTTCTCTATTGTGACTACATCATCTGCATTAAGCTACTAGTTAAAGTTGATCTGTAATGTTTTTTTGCACAGTTTGTCCTTCCCATGATTACTTTCAATATAAGATTAAATCATATCGTAGCGAGATAGAGTCACCTTGTTTCACACCTTTGTTTTCATTAATCTTCTTAGAAGTTGTTCCGTTGAAACTGATCCTTGCTCTGGTGTTCTTTAGGCTCACTGTTAGCATATGTCTTAATTTTTCTGGGATTCCAACATTCTCTAGCTCCCCCATAATTTTCTTCCGATTGATTGTATCAAAGCGCTTTTGAAATCCATGAATATTAGGTGTATTTCTCTGTTGTGCTCTCGATTTTTGAATTCTTTGCTCCACTGTATGTATGGAACTAATCATCGACCTTCCCGGTCTGAACCCGTTCTGGTATTCTTCTAATATTCGTTTAGCGCATGATTCAAGTCTTATGTTTAGTATGTTTGCCAGAATGTTATACGTGGTGTTAAATAAAGTGCTTGCTCTGTAATTCTCGCACTCCTTCCGATCTCCTTTTTTATATACAGTAGAACCCCGCTAATCCGAACGTTCGGCAAATTCGGACCAACGGCAAGTGAAAAAAATTCAAGACAAAAATTTAAAAACATGTTTATTATACAGAGTAAAACCAGAAAATTGAACAATCTACGTTTAATAGGTCTTTGACTCCGTAACTTTCTTCTGACGCATGGAAGTGTAGCGAATTGACGCAGTGATGATAAACTATTTACACATAAACATTACATCTACTGGTAACGCAGCAGAGTTATGCTCCACGTAACGTAGAGCCACACCCAGAGCTTTAGTGGCATCTGCGTGTGACACCCAATATGACAGGGAAACTTCTTCCTCGCTTTCTTCATCTTCATTAGTCATTAGGGTTGCCTTGAGGTTGAACCAAGTCTACAATATATTCATCCGTAAATACTTCGCTCCCTTTGTCGTCAGCTTCAATCCATTCTGTAATTATAGTTTCTTCTAGTTTTCTCATCCATCTTGTATAGGGGAAAATGGAGCTTATTCAAATTAGAAATCAAGCCATGGAATTAACGACTAAGCACAAAAATGATGACACTGGCTCTGCATCAGTGAGATCAATCTGAGATGGGTGGAAGAGGGAGAGAGACAGGCACAGCGACTCAAAATTTTAACGACAAAGTAAACTTTCAATTATTAGTTGGGCTAACTTTCGGATAATCCGAACTTTTCGGAATCCGAACAGGCTGTCCCCCCCAATTAGTTAGGATTTGCGGGGTTTTACTGTATATAGGTACCTACTATAATATCTGCGTTCCAATCGGCTGGTAGTCTGTTTTGTTCATATTTTTTGTTGTATTAGCTGGTTTATTTCCTTATGTAATTCTCTTTCTCTGTATTTTATTCCACTCTTATTTCATTTTCTTCTGCTGCTTTTCCGTTTTCTATGTTTTTAATATTTGTTTTTGTACGTCTTCTTCTGTGAAAATTTCTACTTCGTTGTTATCTTGTTTTTCTTCATCTGTTTCCTTTATAGCGAATAGCATTTTTTCGTAATATTCTTCTCATATTCTGCTGATCTGTTTGTCTTCAAACAGGGTTTCTCTTTTTTTTTTAGTACTCTTGTTTTAATGCTGGACGTATTTTTTTTATCTGACTTTTTTGTAAAATTGTTGTATTTGATGGTTTTCTCTGTCCTTTTTAATGTCCTCCAGCGAAACCCGTCATTTTTCTTCTTTTTATTTATTGAGTTTGCTGTGTTTCTCGCTATTTTTTATTCTTCCCTGTTTTGTTTTGACGGATTGGTTGTTTATCCACGTCATTCTAGCGTAGTTTTTTAGTTTTCTGCTGTTTTCGTAGTCTTGATTGTACATTTAAAATTGAAAAGGATTTATAGGTTCCAAATTAGCTAAAAGACGGTGTTTCAATCCCTGTTTGGCTATCGCTCCAAACCCTTCTTGGCAGTAGCGCACCCAGGGGGTTTGGGAGTTAAACCCCCTTTCCCCCAGGGCATATGAAAAATATATAAATAATAGCAGGAAAATGTAACTTGTCTTTCACAAAATATAGAAACAAGAATGTGTGTGTACTTTGTACGCACGTAAGAAGTTATACTTCTACTACATATTATGTGATTTTTAAGACTATACCAAAAATTTAAAAAAATAAAAGAATAAAACGCACACATATTTACTACTATATTTTAAATATTTTTCAAAATATTATTTTCTATATCCTTACATAAAAAAATACATTGAGTGTATGAAATAAGTAAGCAATGTTTTAAACATTTTTATTATTTTCCAGACACTTTTGCACCTATTAGTTGAACAAATTATATTATTAAAACATTTGTACTTACTTTACTTAAGCCGTCCTCTTGTACCCTACGCTGTCGAGGTAAAAATTTTGTAATAAAAAATTAAGAATTAAATCTTAACACTTCTATAATATGTTACAATTGAGCAATTAGACCAGCAGATTCGGCAACTGGTTATGATAAATTCATCAATTTTAATGAACATACTTTTTAATTTTTTATTTTTGCAGTGAAAAAAATACATTGTTAATTATACAAAAAAATATCATTAATATATCACAACAATAATTTTTTCAACATACTACAATAATCAATTATAAAAATATCCGAAGTCTAAATTCCAACATTTGAGGTGGCAACAGCGCAGTGGAAGCCATGAGGACATAAACTCAAATATACGGAGACCACCACAACCGCAAACTGAATAAATATATATTTGGATGCCATCAAAACCGTTAAAGTGATTTTAGATATACAGCAAGCGAACATGGCGCGCCTGACGGCAATTTCTCCAAGTAATGTGTATATTATTATACAGATAACGTGACTGGGGACGTCCGGCCAATATTTTGTGCAAGCATTGTAGGAAGTGGTACCTTTCATTTGCGATAAATTTTAGGGAAAGTCCTCGTGGCAACCGTATATCGGAGTCCACGAAGACCTGGACGCCACGAGAGACTACAGTTTAACATGGGGGGACGTCATGAGATGCTAAAAATAAATATATATATATATATATATATATATATATATATATATATATATATATATATATATATATATATAAACTATTGTATTTACATTCAAAATAATTTAATTTTATAACTTTATATAATAGAAAAAGACAAAAAAAAGGAAAACATGTGACTATTGGCCAGATTTATATATACATTATTATATTACAGATATTTACATATTTACATAATATACTTCTATCAACAAGTAATGAGAGCCTTAGAAATAAAACACCTAACAACAAAAGTGTTCGAAACTATTTTGTTAAAAATTGAATTCCACCGAACACTATCCTACTATTTTGTCATCAACGTCTTACAACAATAGAAGCTGAATATACCCATTTTAACATCATAACATTTATTAAAACCATTTAATATTTCTACATAAACGTTAGGGATTCAACTTAATAAAATATCCATACACCGAGTCAAGGTCATTTCAATGACTTCCATAATTGACAAAAAGATGATAAATAACAATAATATAATATTATCTCAATCTATAATTTCAACAAGTTAACATCTTCTGAATATTGAATCTGAGAACTCACAATCAAAATTGATCTTTCTCATTACTTTCTGTTTAATTTTTGTTTTAATTTTTTAACTTAACACGGTGTGTATGTAGGTTGGGCCAATTAGTCTCGAAATCAAGCATGTTATCAATTAATTTAATAGTTGATTAGTACAAACATCTAAGGTACATTTCCTTATCAATTTCATTGTAAAAATTTTCAATTTTCCTTTCAATATGTTTAAAATATTCATGTTTTAATGTCAGCTGTCAAACGTCAACGCAGAACAGATAAAAGCAGATTTGAATATCCGACCTTGTCAGTCAGCTGTTGTTACTAGGCCAAGAATGGATGGGTGATATCTATACCCGTACCATGAAAAAAGTTTTTATGTTTTTGTGCAACGTGTATGTGGCCGTTTTTTCTGTTTTTACTGTTTGGTGTTGTACGGAGGACAAAGAAGATAGCATTTAAAATCTAAAAATCATATTTACATTCATAAGATGCACTTGTTTACACCTCTATGTAGCGGTACTTTTTTAGTATTTGACGAAAGTAAAAAAAGAGTTTTGTACTTCTTTTTCTTACAAGATCTCTTTTTTTTATTTTAGCATTAGCTCGGATGATGACGTTTATGTCGAAAGCGCTCAGCTAAAGAAATAAATTATTTACACACTTTGACATACTACATTTTCATTTTCCCTTATTCATTCAAGTGTGTACAAACTTATCAGTCTTTCAACTAAAGGTATTTGTAATTATAAAAAATGGTCTTTCAAGTTCAATGTTGTAGGCACCCTGCTATATTATTGAACATGTAGCTTCTCAGCACATTTATTATGAAGTTAGTAATATTTGCATTAATATTTTAGGTGCAGTTGTTCCAGTTGGAGGAGAAAATTTAAATTTGGATAAAAAAGCTGTTGAAAATGCTGAATTATTGTCCTTTACTTTTGTTTGTTGTTTATTTGGCAGTTTGAACGGCAAATCCTTTAAACCGTAAGCTAAAAAAACCCTTAGAGGTGCTGTGACAAAAAACTCACATCATGTACAGTTTTGGCAAGAAAGTTTAACCAAGCTGGAGACATTTTATTTTTGGAAACCCACCAAAAATGAAATGTTTAGGCCGCCTAGCTTGATAAATGTGTTTTAAATCTAAAAAAAAATTAAATAGTTTCTGACCATTCTTACAGATTTGGGTTTTAAGCATATTATACCACGGGTCTTCAACCAAGATCCAATTGAAAAATTTTTTGGCAAAATTAGACAAAGAGGATACAGAAATATAAACCCCAGTCCTAAAGATTTTTCCAACTATTATAGAAGTTTGATGGTCAATATCTTAACATCTCATCATTCTGTTGGGACAAATTGTGAAGAAGATAACTCAAAAATTGTATTAACCCTGTAACGATTTGTTACCCAGGTAAACATTAGAATACATGAATATTTGCATTAATATTTTAGGTGCAGTTGTTCCAGTTGGAGGAGAAAATTTAAATTTGGATAAAAAAGCTGTTGAAAATGCTGAATTATTGTCCTTTACTTTTGTTTATTGTTTATTTGGCAGTTTGAACGGCAAATCCTTTAAACAGTAAGCTAGAAAAACCCTTAGAGGTGCTGTGACAAAAAACTCACATCATGTACAGTTTTGGCAAGAAAGTTTAACCAAGCTGGAGACATTTTATTTTTGGAAACCCACCAAAAATGAAATGTTTAGGCCGCCTAGCTTGATAAATGTGTTTTAAATCTAAAAAAATTAAACAGCTTCTGACCATTCTTACAGATTTGGGTTTTAAGCATATTATACCACGGGCCTTCAACCAAGATCCAATTAAAAAATTTTTTGGAAAAATTAGACAAAGAGGATACAGAAATATAAACCCCAGTCCTAAAGATTTTTCCAACTATTATAGAAGTTTGATGGTCAATATCTTAACATCTCATCATTCTGTTGGGACAAATTGTGAAGAAGATAACTCAAAAATTGTTTTAACCCTGTAACGATTTGTTACCCAGGGAAACATTAGAATACATGAATATTTGCATTAATATTTTAGGTGCAGTTGTTCTAGTTGGAGGAGAAAATTTAAATTTGAATAAAAAAGCTGTTGAAAATGCTGAATTATTGTCCTTTACTTTTGTTTATTGTTTATTTGGCAGTTTGAACGGCAAATCCTTTAAACCGTAAGCTAGAAAAACGCTTAGAGGTGCTGTGACAAAAAACTCACATCATCTACATAGTCCTGTCGCCAGGGGGGGTACAACGGCCTCCTTAATTCAGATGGACTTACCCAATTTTTTTTATATATTTTGACCCGTAGAATACGAATTTTTTGGGTAACAGTTGATCCGGATGTCGATAAGATTGTTATAGACAAAGAACTTGAGGAATTACATAACAGCGATTTCTCGCAAAACAAAACATATTTTTGTATTTTTTAGGTCATTTTAAGCAAAAAATATTCCTACAAGTTTTTTCGTAGAATGCATAGTTTTCGAGATAACCGCGGTTGAACTTTCAAAAAATCGAAAAATGGCAATTTTTAAACCCGAATAACTTTTGATTAAAAAATAAAGTAGCAATTCTGCTTACCGCATTTGAAAGTTTAAGTCAAATTATATCGGTTTTGACTATTTGCATTGCTAAAAATTAATTTTTTTACAGCTGAACAAAGCTATAAACACATAGTGTTTCCCGTGCCTAATACATGCGTTTTAACGCATGCTGCTTGAAATTGCCTCGCTTGCACTTGTAGCTACTCTACCTACTCGTTAGATTTTAAATGAGAAATCATTGAAAACATCACTCACGCACTAGGTGTTTATAGCTTTGTTTACCAATAAAATAATAAATTTTTAGCAATGCAAATAATCAAAACCGATATAATTTGACTTAAACTTTCAAATGCGGTAAGCAGAATTGCTACTTTATTTTTTAATCAAAAGTTATTCGGGTTCAAAAATTGCAATTTTTCGATTTTTTGAAAGTTCAACCGCGGTTATCTCGAAAACTATGCATCCTACGAAAAAACTTGCCAGAGCATTTTTTGCCTACAATGACCCAAAAAATACAAAAAGATGTCTTGTTTTGCGAGAAATCACTGTTATGTAATTCCTCAAGTTCTTTGTCCATAACAATCTTATCGACATCCAGATCAACTGTTACTCAAAAAATTCGTATTCTACGGGTCAAAATAAATAAAAAAAACTTGGGTAAGTCCATCTGAATTAAGGAGGCCGTTGTACCCCCCTGGCGACAGGACTAACAGTTTTGGCAAGAAAGTTTAACCAAGCTGGAGACATTTTATTTTTGGAAACCCACCAAAAATGAAATGTTTAGGCCGACTAGCTTGATAAATGTGTTTGAAATCTAAAGAAAATTAAACAGCTTCTGACCGTTCTTACAGATTTGGGTTTTAAGCATATTATACCACGGGCCTTCAATTAAGATCCAATTGAAAATTTTTTTGGAAAAATTAGACAAAGAGGATACAGAAATATAAACCCCAGTCCTAAAGATTTTTCCAACTATTATAGAAGTTTGATGGTCAATATCTTAACATCTCATCATTCTGTTGGGACAAATTGTGAAGAAGATAACCCAAAAATTGTATTAACCCTGTAACGATTTGTTACCCAGGGAAACATTAGAATACATGAATATTTGCATTAATATTTTAGGTGCAGTTGTTCCAGTTGGAGGAGAAAATTTAAATTTGGATAAAAAAGCTGTTGAAAATGCTGAATTATTGTCCTTTACTTTTGTTTATTGTTTATTTGGCAGTTTGAACGGCAAATCCTTTAAACAGTAAGCTAGAAAAACCCTTAGAGGTGCTGTGACAAAAAACTCACATCATGTACAGTTTTGGCAAGAAAGTTTAACCAAGCTGGAGACATTTTATTTTTGGAAACCCACCAAAAATGAAATGTTTAGGCCGCCTAGCTTGATCTGACCGTGTTTTAAATCTTAAAAAAATTAAACAGCTTCTGACCATTCTTACAGATTTGGGTTTTAATCATATTATACCACGGGCCTTCAACCAAGATCCAATTGAAAATTTTTTTGGAAAAATTAGACAAAGAGGATACAGAAATATAAACCCCAGTCCTAACGATTTTTCCAACTATTATAGAAGTTTGATGGTCAATATCTTAACATCTCATCATTCTGTTGGGACAAATTGTGAATAAGATAACTCAAAAATTGTATTAACCCTGTAACGATTTGTTACCCAGGGAAACATTAGAATACATGAATATTTGCATTAATATTTTAGGTGCAGTTGTTCCAGTTGGAGGAGAAAATTTAAATTTGGATAAAAAAGCTGTTGAAAATGCTGAACTATTGTCCTTTACTTTTGTTTATTGTTTATTTGGCAGTCTGAACGGCAAAACCTTTAAACAGTAAGCTAGAAAAGTCCTTAGAGGTGCTGTGACAAAAAACTCACATCATGTACAGTTTTGGCAAGAAAGTTTAACCAAGCTGGAGACACTTTATTTTTGGAAACCCACCAAAAATGAAATGTTTAAGCCGCCTACTTGATAAATGTGTTTTAAATCTAAAAAAAATTAAACAGCTTCTGACCGTTCTTACAGATTTGGGTTTTAAGCATATTATACCACGGGCCTTCAATTAAGATCCAATTGAAATTTTTTTTGGAAAAATTAGACAAAGAGGATACAGAAATATAAACCCCAGTCCTAAAGATTTTTCCAACTATTATAGAAGTTTGATGGTCAATATCTTAACATCTCATCATTCTGTTGGGACAAATTGTGAAGAAGATAGCTCAAAAATTGTATTAACCCTGTAACGATTTGTTACCCAGGTAAAAGTTAGAATACATGAATATTTGCATTAATATTTTAGGTGCAGTTGTTCCAGTTGGAGGAGAAAATTTAAATTTGGATAAAAAAGCTGTTGAAAATGCTGAATTATTGTCCTTTACTTTTGTTTATTGTTTATTTGGCAGTTTGAGCGGCAAATCCTTTAAACAGTAAGCTAGAAAAACCCTTAGAGGTGCTGTGACCTAGACGGCAAAGTAGACGAAGAAGAGCAGAGAAAATTCGAATTGGAACTATTGAATTGGCATAGTCAGCAGCCAAAAATGAACAGATCGGGTGCCCAAAAACACTCGACACTGGTAGGGGAGGAGATTCTAGGAGATATACATAGGGAAGAGGAGGAAGAAAAAGAAGGTGGAGGCAAAAGAGAGGAAGGTTCCTCGGCAGAAATTGTAGAGAATGCAGAAGCAGAAGCCGAAGGAAAGAAAGAAAGCCAAGGGGAAGCAGGATGGCAGGATATAGAAGAAAGCATCCTGGCAACTTTTCTGTTCGATGAGGCGGAAAGAATCGAAATGCAACAAGTAAAAAAAAGAAAGGGGGATAGTCTGGAGATTAATGAGAAATTTAAGAAGGAGAAATTAGAAGAGAGTAAGAAATACTCTGAAGAAACGGATAAAGAGAGGGTCCAGAGGAAGATAAGGGAGATGCTCGATATCCTAAACACGGATGGATCCATAGAACAAGAGAGGATTAGAATGAAGAAGCTACTGGGGGAAATAAACACGATTCAAAATAAAACCAGCCATATCCAAGTGTCAAAAGGAGAGGAAGAAGAGATAAAATGCGAGCAATGTCAATTAAAAGTAGAACAAGACAGGCAGAGAAAGGAGACAGAAAAAATAATAGGGATCCTAAAGAAAGGGGAGACTCAAACGCCTTTAGCCAAATCTACAAAAAGAAATGGGAAGAAAAGGTCTTTGAAAAAACGAAGTGGGAACAAGGTGGACTACAGGAAACGGTGGAAAAGAAAGAATGCTTAATAATAACGAAAAACGAAATAACAGAGGGGGGGATAGAAAGTGTAATAAGAACATATAGGGAGGAAGTCTTTGAACTCATAGAGGAATGCAAAGAGGGGGACATCGAGTACATCAAGAATGCTAAGAGAAGCTCTATGGCTAGTCAAAAAAACCAGTGGTATACATACGTCACAAAAATAAAGTGACACGGGATGTATAAGATGGCCGAGAAGGCCATCAAGCAGATAAAAAAAAGGGAGAAGCAACCGGAAACGGTTAGAGTAATCGTCAATAATGAAATTAATAAAGACGATGTGCGGAAGTCACTAGAATTCGTGGGTCGGGGGGAGAATATTAACTGGGAAATTATAGTAAGAGGAAAAGAAATGGATAGAGAGGTGAGAAACGAACAAGAGGAAGCCCTCCTAATTAAAACGGGAGGAAAAACATACACGGACGTGCTTAAAGAAATGAATAAAAAGATCGATATCGGGAAGATAGGAGTAAAAGTCGACAGATTAAAAAAACCGAAGGGGCAGATATTCTCGTTAAATTAAAAGGGAGGGGAGCAGCGGAAAAATTAAAAAAAGAAATGGATACAAGGATGTCTGGTATGAACATGGCCATACGAAAAAAAGAAAATTATTTTACGATAACGAAGTTGGACCCTGGAGTAACAGAGAAGATATTACATAACGCCATAAAAGCCTACACGGGTATCCCTACAGAAGAAGTGGATATAAAAACGCTAAGAACTAATAGGCACGGGGAACAGGTGGCTACTATAGCCGTACGCCCAACAAAAGCCGAGGAACTGAGGAAGTATAACACAATCTGTATAGGCTGGGTGGTATGCCCGATCATGGAAAAGCATACGCCCGTAAGATGCTACAAATGCCTCTTATATGGGCACAATACATATGAATGTAAGGGTGAAAGCAGGGTAGCGTGCTGCTACAACTGCTTTAACAGCGGTCACACGGCGGTGCAGTGTAGCGGCACTGCTTACTGCCTGACGTGTAAAGAAGAAGGGCACCGCATGGATCGCATGACATGCCCAGCCTATAGGGCGTGTGTATATGGCAGAGGGGGAAAGGGATCCCTCTAAGAAATTTGTAAAAAAAAGAAAACAAAAAGCGAAAAGGTGAGAGATGGTCTCCTGGAGAACGGGGGTGGGCCCATATACAGTCCACCTGTGGCACAGGAGACCATCTCTCGCAGGGTTTCGTTTGAAACATCTACGAGAAAAAATAGACCTAATGCACTGTTATTTATTTATATTAATAGTATATTTATATTTCTTTATTTTTATTTAACGAAAAATTTTATTTATACAAACCCTATCTATTTTATTTATATTTATACAAATTTTATTTATTTACTCTATTTATCTATTTTATCTACACTTATTTATTTATTTATTTTAGTTCTTAGGTGTTTTAATTTATTGACGAGACGCGAATCCGACGCAGTAACGACCTCAGGGAACTGAACCAAAACGGACCTCAAGGATCAACCTGGTATACGGATATTGCAGGTGAACGTGGGCAGAGCGTGCCGTGCGCACGACCTTGTCCACGCAAAAGCCTGCAAGCTAGAAACAGACCTGCTCATCGTCCCAGAACCAAACAAGAAGATTACCTCAGGCGGTGGTTGGGTCCAGGATGACGGAAAGAACGTGGCGGTGCTCATTAAAAACGGGGATGTGGGGGTGCGGAGCATCGTCAGGGGGGGAAACCATATCCTTATTAGGTTGAGGGATTTCTGCCTCCTGGCATGTTACATATCTCCCAACATCCCTATGTTGAGATACAAAGCCATGGTAGATGAAATAATGAACGCCGCCACGAATTAAAAAGAAATTCTGATCGCCGGGGACATAAATGCGAAATCCAGGTTATAGGGTTCCACCATAAATGACAAAAAGGGGGACCTGTGGAATGAATGGATAGCCCAGGCTGGCCTCCAAGTATTAAACAATGATAAACCAACCTTCGTGAGGGGGGCCAGCCAAACACACATTGATGTCACGTTCGCGAGTGAGGGGTTTCCAGAAGAGTACACGAGTGGGATGTCCTCGACGATCAATTATTCACCTACCACCGTTACATAAAATATGAAATAAAGGTAAAAGGGGGAGTAAGGCGGTCGATAGGTCACACGGAAATCTATTTCAATAAAACCACGTACCTATCGGAGGTCAGAAAGATCAATGAGGAAGAGATTTCTGACCTTGGCCAATTGAGAAGAGCACTAGAAAACGCTGCAAAGTTGGCCACCGTGAAGAGAAAGGAAAATAAAAAATCCCCCTACTGGTGGACGGACGAGATAGAAGGTCTACGGGAGAGATGTCTCAGAGCTCGAAGGAATTACACGAGAAGCCAGGGCAACCTCAAGCTGAACGAAATATACAAAGATCTAAAGAGAACCCTAAATAAAAAAATAAGACAGGAAAAAAAAGAGAAGTGGCAGACCCTGATAAAAGCATTGGAAGACGATATATGGGGCGACGCATATAAAATTACCATGAAGACGTTGAAGATCATGGCCCCATATAAACTTGACGAGGACCAGCGGATGGAATCAGCTGAACTCCTCTTCCCCACCAAGCAAACCCAGAATTTTGTAAAAATCTTTCCAACAATGGTAGAGGAGTTTACAGAAGAGGAAATACGAACCGCTGGTCAGGAAATGAAGACGGGGAAAGCTCCCGGCCCCGACGGACTGCCACCAGAGGCAATTAAGATAGTAGCAACTGAGAAACCAGGCTTGATCAGAAGAATATATAACGACCTACTGCAGAAACAAGAGTTCCCCAGGGACTTGAAGGAGGCGAACCTAGTTCTTCTCCTGAAGCCTGGGAAACCCCCCGACTCAGCATCCTCTTATCGGCCAATATGCCTCCTGGACTGCCTTGGTAAGTTCTATGAGGGACTTATCAAGAAGAGGCTGGAAGGCATGTTGGAAGATGAGAGAGTGTTATCAAATCAACAGTGTGGGTTTCGTAAAGGTAGATCGACAGTCGACGCCGCGACCTGGATAAGGGACGCGGCAAAAACAAGCAAGAGGAGATGGGTGGTCCTCGTTCTGTTGGACATAAAAAATGCTTTTAACTCAGAAAACTGGGGCCTTATAGTAGACAGAATCGTCGAATGGGCCCCAGAATATGTGTTCAACATAATAAAGGACTACCTATCTGAGAGAACCGTATGCATATCGAAAAAAAAGAAGAAAGAGATGACCGCGGGAGTACCCCAGGGGTCAGTCCTGGGACCCTTACTATGGAATATATTATATAATGGGGTACTAAAAGTAAACAAGGAGAGAGGAGTGAGGGCGATTGCATACGCGGACGATCTAGCTTTACTAATCGAAGACGACACGAATAGGGGAATAATAGAAAAAGTTAATAGAGTTAATAATAGAATAGGGGAATAATAGAAAGACCGCGGCTTGGATAGAAAGAAACGACCTAAAGTTAGCAGTAGAGAAGACGGAAGCCATAATCTTGAGGGGACCGAGAAAAAGAAATGATATTATATTTGAATACAAAGGCTCCGCAATAAGACCCCAGAAGACAGTGAAATACTTAGGTATAATATTCGACGACAGGATTGCATTCGGACAACACGTACAGGAAGCATGTCGGAAGGCAGAAAAAAGGACCTCCACACTAAACAAGTTGATGCCAAATATAGGGGGTCCAGGATCCCAGAAAAGAATGGTGATGCTACAATCAATCCTATCTATAGTTTTATACGGGGCTCCAGTGTGGCACGAGGTCCTTCGAATGAGGAAGTACAAAGACATACTTCTTAGGGCCCAGAGAAAACCTCTGATCAGGGTGTGCAGCGCGTACAGAACCGTATCAACCATTGCCTTACAGGTGGTGGCTGGTGCTGTACCGGTGCACATCCTGGCCGGAGAAAGAGTCCGAATGTACCAAAGGGGCAAGGAGGCAATAGGTTCAGGACCACAAGAAAGGACGAGAAGTCTACAGATGTGGCAGAGGGAATGGACAGCCGAAGTCGAGAAGGCAGCCTGGACAAGATCCCTGATTCCGGATGTGGTGAGATGGTACGATTGCCGGTATCGGCGCGTCAACTATTACTTCACACAATTCTTGACGGGACATGGATCGTTTAGGAAATTTAGGTAAATTCGTATAGGGAAGACCGGGGACGATCTATGTCCCGACTGTGGAGTGGTGGATGACACGCAGCATGTTGTGTTTGAGTGCCCTGCATATCACGCGGGGCGTACCGAGCTGCAGCTGGGGCTGGGATCCCCTCTAGGCGAGCCTCATGAGCTAATCGAAAAAGCTATCGACAGCAAGAGAGACTTCGACCTGATCATTGCTTTTGTCACCAAGACAATCAAGCACAAAGAGGAAAAAGAGAGGCGTCTGCAAGCGGGATGACCAATCGTCATTATTTATTTTTTATTTATTTTTTATTCATTTTTTAACGTGTTTGTGTCATGCAAGGCAGTCAGCGGGGGAGGAACCTTTACATCCAATCTACGCTGACTGCCCTTATTTTATATTATTTATTATGTTTTATCGATCTATTTATTGATTTATCAATTTTATTTATATAATATTTTACCGTTTTTATTATAATCTTATTTAACTGTGGTGCATGTCTCAAGAGGCATTCAGTAGGGGACTTTTACCTTCTACTCAGGCTGAGTGCCTCTTGTGTTTCTCGTTTTGTTTCTGTTTTGATTTATGTTTTCCTTGTTCTACCCGTGTCTGTCCTGGGGCAGCTGGCGGGGGAGGACCTTTTACATCCAACCTACGCCAACTGCCTCCTTGTTTTAAGTCTGAGAGTTTTAATGAATGTGTGTATTGAATGAATGCATTGATGAAAGTAAGAATGTTTGGCGTTGCTCGTAATTACCAACTGGTTCTGTTTTGCTAGTTCCATCGTGAGGGGGGGCATCCCAGTCGCCCTACCCGCGGGAGGGTTGCGCTGGACGGTCGCTTCACCGGCCGGTCTGGCGTGAGGCTCTTGCGGGGAGGAGGCTAGGAGGCCGCCAAACTCATGGAATGCACGCGAAGAGTGCCAGAGGGGAGTTAAGAGTAAGGTCGGCGGGTCAGATATGCACGCTAAGTGCGGTTCCAGACCCGCCGGCTGGAGAAAGAGGGGGTGAGTTTAGTCGGTAGGCGGCCTCGGCTCGCGGTGAAGCGTGCCGGACTGAATCCGACACACCTGGGACACCTTCCCAGAGGGTCTTTTGAAGATTCTCACATCCCCAAAAAAAAAGAGGTGCTGTGACAAAAACCTCACATCATGTACAGTTTTGGCAAGAAAGTTTAACCAAGCTGGAGACATTTTATTTTTGGAAACTCACCAAAAATGAAATGTTTAGGCCGCCTAGCTTGATAAATGTGTTTTAAATCTAAAAAAAATTAAACAGCTTCTGACCATTCTTACAGATTTGGGTTTTAAGCATATTATACCACGGGCCTTCACCCAAGATCCAATTGAAAATTTTTTTGAAAAAATTAGACAAAGAGGATACAGAAATATAAACCCCAGTCCTAAAGATTTTTCCAACTATTATAGAAGTTTGATGGTCAATATCTTAACATCTCATCATTCTGTTGGGACAAATTGTGAAGAAGATAACTCAAAAATTGTATTAACCCTGTAACGATTTGTTACCCAGGGAAACATTAGAATACATGAATATTTGCATTAATATTTTAGGTGCAGTTGTTCCAGTTGGAGGAGAAAATTTAAATTTGGATAAAAAAGCTGTTGAAAATGCTGAATTATTGTCCTTTACTTTTGTTTATTGTTTATTTGGCAGTTTGAACGGCAAATCCTTTAAACAGTAAGGTAGAAAAACCCTTAGAGGTGCTGTGACAAAAAACTCACATCATGTACAGTTTTGGCAAGAAAGTTTAACCAAGCTGGAGACATTTTATTTTTGGAAACCCACCAAAAATGAAATGTTTAGGCCGCCTAGCTTGATAAATCTAAAAAAATTACAGTGTTTTAAATCTAAAAAAATTAAACAGCTTCTGACCATTCTTACAGATTTGGGTTTTAAGCATATTATACCGCGGGCCTTCAACCAAGCTCCAATTGAAATTTTTTTTGGAAAAATTAGACAAAGAGGATACAGAAATATAAACCCCAGTCCTAAAGATTTTTCCAACTATTATAGAAGTTTGATTGTCAATATCTTAACATCTCATCATTCTGTTGGGACAAATTGTGAAGCAGATAACTCAAAAATTGTTTTAACCCTGTAACGATTTGTTACCCAGGTAAACATTAGAATACATGAATATTTGCATTAATATTTTAGGTGCAGTTGTTCTAGTTGGAGGAGAAAATTTAAATTTGGATAAAAAAGCTGTTGAAAATGCTGAATTATTGTCCTTTACTTTTGTTTGTTTATTTGGCAGTTTGAACGGCAAATCCTTTAAACCGTAAGCTAGAAAAACCCTTAGAGGTGCTGTGACAAAAAACTCACATAATGTACAGTTTCGGCAAGAAAGTTTAACCAAGCTGGAGACATTTTATTTTTGGAAACCCACCAAAAATGAAATGTTTAGGCCGCCTAGCTTGATAAATGTGTTTTAAATCTAAAAAAAAATTAAACAGCTTCTGACCATTCTTACAGATTTGGGTTTTAAGCATATTATACCACGGGCCTTCAACCAAGATCAAATTGAAAATTTTTTTTGGAAAAATTAGACAAGGAGGATACAGAAATATAAACCCCAGTCCTAAAGATTTTTCCAACTATTATAGAAGTTTGATGGTCAATATCTTAACATCTCATCATTCTGTTGGGACAAATTGTGAAGAAGATAACTCAAAAATTGTATTAACCCTGTAACGATTTGTTACCCAGGGAAACATTAGAATACATGAATATTTGCATTAATATTTTAGGTGCAGTTGTTCCAGTTGGAGGAGAAAATTTAAATTTGGATAAAAAAGCTGTTGAAAATGCTGAATTATTGTCCTTTACTTTTGTTTATTGTTTATTTGGCAGTTTGAACGGCAAATCCTTTAAACAGTAAGCTAGAAAAACCCTTAGAGGTGCTATGACAAAAAACTCACATCATGTACAGTTTTGGCAAGAAAGTTTAACCAAGCTGGAGACACTTTATTTTTGGAAACCCACCAAGAATGAAATATTTAGGCCGCCTAGCTTGATAAATGTGTTTTAAATCTAAAAAAAATTAAACAGCTTCTGAACATTCTTACAGATTTGGGTTTTAAGCATATTATACCACGGGCCTTCAACCAAGATCCAATTGAACATTTTTTGGAAAAATTAGACAAAGAGGATACAGAAATATAAACCCCAGTCCTAAAGATTTTTCCCACTATTATAGAAGTTTGATGGTCAATATCTTAACATCTCATCATTCTGTTGGGACAAATTGTGAAGAAGATAACTCAAAAATTGTATTAACCCTGTAACGATTTGTTACCCAGGTAAACATTAGAATACATGAATATTTGCATATAATTTGAGGTGCAGTTGTTCCAGTTGGAGGAGAAAATTTAAATTTGGATAAAAAAGCTGTTGAAAATGCTGAATTATTGTCCTTTACTTTTGTTTATTGTATATTTGGCAGTTTGAACGGCAAATCCTTTAAACAGTAAGGTAGAAAAACCCTTAGAGGTGCTGTGACAAAAAACTCACATCATGTACAGTTTTGGCAAGAAAGTTTAACCAAGCTGGAGACATTTTATTTTTGGAAACCCACCAAAAATGAAATGTTTAGGCCGCCTAGCTTGATAAATGTGTTTTAAATCTAAAAAAATTAAACAGCTTCTGACCATTCTTACAGATTTGGGTTTTAAGCATATTATACCGCGGGCCTTCAACCAAGCTCCAATTGAAAATTTTTTTGGAAAAATTAGACAAAGAGGATACAGAAATATAAACCCCAGTCCTAAAGATTTTTCCAACTATTATAGAAGTTTGATTGTCAATATCTTAACATCTCATCATTCTGTTGGGACAAATTGTGAAGCAGATAACTCAAAAATTGTTTTAACCCTGTAACGATTTGTTACCCAGGTAAACATTAGAATACATGAATATTTGCATTCATATTTTAGGTGCAGTTGTTCTAGTTGGAGGAGAAAATTTAAATTTGGATAAAAAAGCTGTTGAAAATGCTGAATTATTGCCCTTTACTTTTGTTTATTGTTTATTTGGCAGTTTGAACGGCAAATCCTTTAAACCGTAAGCTAGAAAAACCCTTAGAGGTGCTGTGACAAAAAACTCACATCATGTACAGTTTTGGCAAGAAAGTTTAACCAAGCTGGAGACATTTTATTTTTGGAAACCCACCAAAAATGAAATGTTTAGGCCGCCTAGCTTGATAAATGTGTTTTAAATCTAAAAAAATTAAACAGCTTCTGACCATTCTTACAGATTTGGATTTTAAGCATATTATACCGCGGGCCTTCAACCAAGCTCCAATTGAAAATTTTTTTGGAAAAATTAGACAAAGAGGATACAGAAATATAAACCCCAGTCCTAAAGATTTTTCCAACTATTATAGAAGTTTGATTGTCAATATCTTAACATCTCATCATTCTGTTGGGACAAATTGTGAAGCAGATAACTCAAAAATTGTTTTAACCCTGTAACGATTTGTTACCCAGGTAAACATTAGAATACATGAATATTTGCATTAATATTTTAGGTGCAGTTGTTCTAGTTGGAGGAGAAAATTTAAATTTGGATAAAAAAGCTGTTGAAAATGCTGAATTATTGTCCTTTACTTTTGTTTGTTTATTTGGCAGTTTGAACGGCAAATCCTTTAAACCGTAAGCTAGAAAAACTCTTAGAGGTGCTGTGACAAAAAACTCACATCATGTACAGTTTTGGCAAGAAAGTTTAACCAAGCTGGAGACATTTTATTTTTGGAAACCCACCAAAAATGAAATGTTTAGGCCGCCTAGCTTGATAGATGTGTTTTAAATCTAAAAAAAAATTAAACAGCTTCTGACCATTCTTACAGATTTGGGTTTTAAGCATATTATACCACGGGCCTTCAACCAAGAACAAATTGAAAATTTTTTTTGGAAAAATTAGACAAGGAGGATACAGAAATATAAACCCCAGTCCTAAAGATTTTTCCAACTATTATAGAAGTTTGATGGTCAATATCTTAACATCTCATCATTCTGTTGGGACAAATTGTGAAGAAGATAACTCAAAAATTGTATTAACGCTGTAACGATTTGTTACCCAGGTAAACATTAGAATACATGGCATTTATTATATAGGGTGTCAATTTAAAAAGTTGCCACCCTTATAATTTGGTCCCTATAGAAAATCTAAAAATATACAAAAACACGTCAAATGTATTTATGAGGGGGACATTTTATAGACCAGTTTTCAACTAAATTAAACTAACCCTCTAGCGGGGGCGGACACAACCCCCAAAATCTTTAATATAAAGGGGAGATATTTCATTTTAAAGGTCATTCGATTACCTTTTCAAAAATACCACATACATTATATTGCTTTTCAGTAATTTTAATTTTTTATAATTAATTTTAATAATTAAAAGTATCGAGTTCAGAACTCCAAAAGTTTTTTTTGAGTATTGAACTCCAAATTAAATTTTTTTGGGGTGTTAAAGTATTTAGAGTATTTTTTTAAGTATTTTTGGAAAAATCAAGTAAAACCGTAAAGATATTAAGTAAAGAGTTCAGAACTCCAAAATTTTTTAGAGTATTAAGTCCAAGATTTTTCCAAAAGTACTGAAAAGAAATATAAGGTATTATGTGGTACTTTTGAAAAAGTAATTTAATGACCTTCAAAATGAGGTATCACTCAACCCACCTTTCCATTAAAGATTTTGGGGGTTGTGTCCGTCCCCGCTATAGGGTTGATGTAATTTAGTTGAAAACTGGTCTACAAAAGGTCCCACTCACAAATAAATTTGGCGTGTTTTTGCATATTTTTAGATTTTCTATAGGAACCAAATTATAGGGGGTGGCAACTTTTTAAATTGACACACTGTATAGCTCCATTTATAGAAGAACGTCATAACTCAAAAATCAATATTGTGTCAATATCGTGGTTTGAAGATTACCGGTTTTTTAGTTAATTATATTAATTTAACTTTTGCAAAAAAAGTAAAATCTTTTGTTATGAATTACTATTTGATGACGTAACGGAGACGATTTAAGAAAATCGTTTCCTGGTCTCTGAGCTATCGAAATGTGCAAAAAGAATAAGAGTCGTAACAGATCTTACTCGTAAATTGGTAGGAAAGGGCCATAAAGTTTATTTCGACAATTTCTTCAATTCTGTGAAACTAATGAAAAACTTACGCGAAGACATAATTTACGCGTGTGGAACAGCAAGAAAGGGAAGACAGAACACACCAACGGATATAATAGCGGACAATCAATTAGCGAGAGAAAAGTTGGATTGGCGAGTTAGCAAAGATGGTACAGTTTTCATGAAATGGAAAGACCTAGAGGGTGTTTTGTTTATAAGTAATTATCATAATTATCAGTGGTTTGGCTGTACCACTAACGAATTGTTCAAAACAGCAGTAAATAAAATTAGAATCGCCCTAATGATATCCAATCTCCGATAGGAGAGGCACTCAAAGAAGAAGAAATTATCATAATTCCGAACATATTGGAACAGTGTCTAGTCTAGGAAGAGGAAAGTTGGTACAATGGAGGATATTGTTTGTCCAACACTGGTCAAGGTCAACAGGTCAATGCTAACATGGGTTTTGTTGAGAAAATGGATATGCTAAAGTCAATTTATGAAGTTCACAGAAAGCGAAGAAATGGTGGCACCGTATCTATTGGTATTTTTTATAGGTGTCGCTAGTAAACGCCTTTATTATTTTCAAAAGTAGATCCGATGGACAATCGCTTACGTTGAAGATGTTTAGATTAGCAGTCATAAACGGACTTACTGGCGCCCAACCTGACGTGCCAAGAAGAGGAGGCAAACGAACTAATGACACTGAAGTAAACCACTTCAAGCGCACGGTACCCTTAGGAGTCCGATTTGATAAATGTGCACATATGCCAATTCACATGAAACCAAGTGCCCATTGCAGCACTCGAAAAGAACCACACAAGTCTTCCTGGATCTGTTCAACATGTAATGTAGGACTGTGCCTTAACGACAAAAAAGAAATGTTTCTCTTTATACCATTAAAAATAAAGTTCTACTTTTGAAAATATTTTATTAACCGACGCAGTAGGTAAATAGCGCCGACTCCCGCTCACCGTGGGAAACATGGTAGGCCGAATCCCGCTCGCGCCGACTCCCGCTCACCGACATGGTAGGCCGAATCCCGCTCATCATGATCCAGAATCGGCATACCGATTCCCGCTCATCATGATCCAGAATCGGCATACCGATTCCCGCTCATCATGATCCAGAGTCGGCATACCGATTCCAGCTCATCATGATCCAGAATCGGCATACCGATTCCCGCTCATCATGGTCCAGCATACCGATTCTCGACCATCGGGGGCATCCATCAGGGTCCTTGGCATCATACGTTGAAGAAAGAAGCGGCTAACAATGACCAGACGGTCGTAGGAAGATTGTGATAAGGCAAGAGGCAATGGACCATTCTTAACATGTATAAAAATGCAATATAATCATCATCATGACAATGGACCATTCTGGGATGAAGATCATGACAATGGACCATTCTAGGGTGAAGTACATAACAATGGGCCATGCTTAACATGTATAAAAATGCAATATAATCATCATCATCATGGCAATGGACCATTCTGGGATGAAGATCATGACAATGGGCCATTCTAGGGTGAAGTACATAACAATGGGCCATGCTTAACATGTATAAAAATGCAATATAATCATCATCATCATGGCAATGGACCATTCTGGGATGAAGATTATGACAATGGACCATTCTGGGGTGAAGTACATGACAATGGACCATTCTGGGATGAAGAGCATGACAATGGACCATTCTGGGGTGAAGTACATGACAATGGGCCATTCTTGGATGAAGAGCATGACAATGGGCCATTCTGAACATGTATAAAATGTGAAATGCTATACGATCATCATATATAGAGATGAAAATATAATATTTGTACAAAATTACGAACAATCAAACATTTTGAAATATTTACAAAAATATTTTAAGTTGTTTGTTAACATGCCGGATGCGTATGGTTGATAAGAAAGAATGTAGACGTTATTTTTGCAAAAACAGGAAACCGCTAAAGATATGACAAGCCACAATGCTAAAAGGCCGGATGGAGTCGGATGATAATACGTAACCACAGTTGTTATTTGTGTAAATGTTATCGCATATTTTTAAAACCACAAGGTCTTGTTTTCATGTTTGTCAGGAAACTATTTTTGCAACAACAGGGAACCGCTAAAGATATGACAAGCCACAATGCTAAAAGGCCGGATGGAGTCGGATGAAAATACGTAACCACAGTTGTTATTTGTGTAAATGTTATCGCATATTTTTAAAACCACAAGGTCTTGTTTTCATGTTTGTCAGGAAACTATTTTTGCAACAACAGGAAACCGCTAAAGATATGACAAACCTCAATGCTAAAAGGCCGGATGGAGTCGGATGATAATACGTAACCACAGTTGTTATTTGTGTAAATGTTATCGCATATTTTTAAAACCACAAGGTCTTGTTTTTGCAAAACATGGAAATCTTATCTCCGAAATTAACAACGTAACCAGGAGAATGTAAACATGCAGCGCAATTGCCAAAACGGCACTCTATCATATCTTCTTTGCTAATGGTCCGATTTTGACGTAGGGGGTGTCAAATGAAAGCGGTGGCGACACAGAAGCCAACTGTCAATTCTTCTTTTGTCAACGTTCAATATTAACTGTCAATTCTTCTTCTTCTTTTCCGTATAATGCCTAACAGAACATGACAGTGCCTAACGTGACGTAAAATAACGTGACGTAAAATAACGTGACATTTGAACGTGAATGATGTGACATTTACACGACGTTCGACGCAGGAGGTGTGCTCCAAAGTTGAAATTTAGTGAGACATTTCACGCAGAACATGATCAGTACTAGTATGAGCCCCATCGGGTACATACATAGGGTAATGGAATTTCAAAGTAAACTCAACCAGTTAAATAAAGACATTAAATCGTATGAGGATGTAAAACACATTAATATGTAACGATGTGATGCCTCGGCGGGCGATGAGCTGCTGTTACCGGAGGGGACTGATGGAGTGTCCGTGTTTGCGCATTCCTTCTTCACGGCACCGCTGGGGGAAACCGAAGGAGAGGGCATCGAGAGCATATTTAAGGCGAGCTAGGAGAATGAGAAAATCAGTCATGGTTCGTGTATTGAACTTACTATGGCTCAACAGCTGATGCCTCGCGTATTGAACGAGCTTCAGCTGGCCTGGCAAAGATGCGCCGTTTGTGAGGCGGAACTATGCCTAGGTAGACGCCACCGTAGTGACGTGGAGTCTTGCCACAATCGTTATCGCAGTAGGCGGTAGTAGCGAGGAACGAGTGACTGCATTGAAGTGAAATGCCGTCTCCAGGCTACGTTGTTTTAACGTAGCGAGATTATTATTGTATATATTGATTATCGTATTATTTCGATGTTGCTATTATGATCGGATAACTATAATAAAGTTTAATATTGTTTTTCCTTTGCAGAAGATGGAATTATATTTTATTTTATTTGTTTTAAACTGTATATAATTATCTTTAATATATTTGCTTTATTTTTAACTTGTGTTTTACTGAGTCTGTCGTCCTTAAAAGAACTACCCGTTACAAAAATGGCGCCCGAGCAAAAATAAAAGCACCGCTGTTTGTAACTACCCGTTACAAATTAGCACCCGAACAATAATAAGACACAGACTCAGTAACAGGTCCACGTCGTGGATATATAAATAAAACCCGTTCAAAGATGATTAAGCTTCTTTGTTTTCAGATTATTAAGGAACCGAAAATGAACCAAATCGAGAATGATCCGAAAATAAACGTCGCCGATGCAACGAGCAGGAAGAGATGCGACCGTTCGCTGTAGAAAAACCTTGGCATACTGTCCCAATGGAGTTGAGGGGATCACGCCCAAGATCTACAGAAGGAAGCACCTTCTAGCCAGTCATCCGAGACCAATTTACGAATCACCGAAAAATACGACATTGTTGATGGAACCGTCAAAGATGAAACCAGCAAGAAAAATGTGACCATCTGCTGTAGAAAAACCTTGATAAGCTGTCCCAATGGATTTGAGGGGACCACGAGCAAGATCTACAGAAGGAAACATCCTCTTGACAATCATCCCAGACCAGTTTGTGAAAGAAAATCGACAGAAAGTACATGCCTTAAGGGTAAACCGTCGCAGATGCAGCCAGCAGGAAGAATGTGACCATTTGCTGTAGAAAAGCCTTGGTACACTGTCCCAATGGATATGAGGGGACCACGATCAAGATCTACAGAGGGAAGCATCTTCTTCATGCCTTAAGGGTAAACCGTCGCAGATGCAGCCAGCAGGAAGAATGTGACCATTTCTGTAGAAAAGCCTTGGTACACTGTCCCAATGGATATGAGGGGACCACGATCAAGATCTACAGAGGGAAACATCTTCTTGACAGCCATCCAGGACCAGTTTACGAAGTAAGGAAGAACCGACCAAGACCACACCGATGATGAGTCCAAGCCGTGTTTCACACACGGCACAAAAAAAAATGTATGCTACATTTTTTTTTGTTTTCCAAAGAGAAGGGGGTGTAACGATGTGATGCCTCGGCGGGCGATGAGCTGCTGTTACCGGAGGGGACTGATGGAGTGTCCGTGTTTGCGCATTCCTTCTTCACGGCACCGCTGGGGGAAACCGAAGGAGAGGGCATCGAGAGCATATTTAAGGCGAGCTAGGAGAATGAGAAAATCAGTCATGGTTCGTGTATTGAACTTACTATGGCTCAACAGCTGATGCCTCGCGTATTGAACGAGCTTCAGCTGGCCTGGCAAAGATGCGCCGTTTGTGAGGCGGAACTATGCCTAGGTAGACGCCACCGTAGTGACGTGGAGTCTTGCCACAATCGTTATCGCAGTAGGCGGTAGTAGCGAGGAACGAGTGACTGCATTGAAGTGAAATGCCGTCTCCAGGCTACGTTGTTTTAACGTAGCGAGATTATTATTGTATATATTGATTATCGTATTATTTCGATGTTGCTATTATGATCGGATAACTATAATAAAGTTTAATATTGTTTTTCCTTTGCAGAAGATGGAATTATATTTTATTTTATTTGTTTTAAACTGTATATAATTATCTTTAATATATTTGCTTTATTTTTAACTTGTGTTTTACTGAGTCTGTCGTCCTTAAAAGAACTACCCGTTACAAATAGACAATTCAATTGTTTGCATATTGAAGACAAAACGTGGAAGCCGGAAGAGGTGAATCGACAGCAGGAGCAGCAGCATCAGCAAGGTCTTTACGCCTTTCGAAAAGTTCCACAAGCTACATATCCATTGAGACGTATTCAGCCTACACCATGGGGGCCAGCAACAACACAAACAGCGAGAATATGAAAAGTGAAATAGACAATGTCTTTGCAATGTCGTGTGTAATATTAGCATCTGTATTTATCTTAATTCTAAAAATTATTTTTGAAATTGTAAAGAGAATATTTGAATCTTCATGTAATATAAGACTTGATCACTAAATAAGGTGTTTAAATAAAAACCAAAAAAAATCTCTAAATTATTTATTTATACATAGAAAAAAAATTACAACGGCATTACAGTAGAAGAAAACCAGTGCCGTAGACGATCCACATTTCTTTCGGTGCATGAAAATAGTCCAACAGCGTGGCAGGGGTTTGTAGCAGGACCAACGTTTCCAGTAGCAAGAGGCGTACCATCAAACTTGCAAACATCAATAATAAGGGGAAAAACTCCAAAAATGTGACATTTCTTGCTTAAAAATTCGGCTTTTTGTTGTCCGCGGACATATATGTAATCAGCGGCATACAACAACTTGGTTTCAAGTATTTCATTTAGTTTGGATAATTCTACATCTCCATCAGAATACCGAATACCAAGCAGTTTTTTCTCCACGTATGATGCAGTCTTCTTATCCTCATTACTTAGCGCATTGAATGGTTTCGGAGGTAAAAATATGTAATGGCTTCGTTTAAAACCTATTTCGATGGTAAGTTCTTTGGGAACAAACCACCCGTCCACATCGAATCCCTGAATATCTACGAATGCTACTCTCATGATGACTGCTCGTGTACTAATGACACTTTATGCGTCTAAGTTAGACTTTTTACAATTTCGGTGAGAGGGAAGTACTCCATTACACAGTCGTGAATAATAATACAATAGGCCTTGGTGTTGGCGGGAAAGCCAGTAGACGCTTCAATATCGAGTTTTACGTCAACGGTGGATGCTTTCATGCTTTCTTCTTGTTTCGAGCAATCGATAACGAACAATGCACGATTCTTAAAAGCTAAGAAATCAAGTAGAGGTCGTTTGTGTTGGGAATGTATGTAGCTTGGGTAAAATTCTGTATAGTTGAAATAGGCCTCGTTGTAGTCAGTTTTGTTAAAATCCAACTGCATTCTCTCGTTTGGCCAGTATTCTCCATTTAACGATAACCTAATACTTTGGATGCTGACATTGTCAAATAATGTGGGATCAGATGTGATCGTGTTACGTTTACCTGTTTGAAAGAAAACAATGACATAACGTGGTCTTTCAACGGATGTGCTAGTTTTAACAGCCCAAACTTCACGCCTAGCACCTTTGGTAATGGCAGGCAATTCGTGTAATTCCCACTTTCTAAATGGAATAACTATGGGCTGATCTTGTTGAATGGATTTCATGAGTTCCAATTTAATTTCGTCATTGGGAAATATGTGCTTCACTCTGAGTTCAATGTTGGTAATGTTAATCTTAGCGGTTGTAACAGTTGGAGTTTTGTCAGCGTTTTGTTTTTTTTTAATGACAATGCAATCGTTGTCGTTTCGAGCTCGAACTAGTCTTATTGTTTGACGACCACACGTAATCATTGGATAATCGTTGAAAATGTTAAAAATGTGCTTAAGAGGCATCTGTATGTTGAATGAAGTATCGTTAAGAATTGGGTCCTTAGGGTAATTCCATCCAGCCATAACCATATAATTAGAATCTTCTTGAGTATAACATGTCATGGCACGTACAGCACTTACGATGCCAGGATCCCGCACTGTTTCCATCTCCCTTGCGCTTTCGCTGTACGTACACGAATCGAAAAGGAAGGCACCCACATTATTTGCTAGTTTGACGTCACCATTTCCAGTTATTTCCAGTGATCCTTTAATGCATAACAGGGTTTCGCTCATTGCAAAAAACGAGTCAACTTGATTAATGCTAAATTCAACAATATCATTGCAGTTGAATGATTTGATGAATGGTGCATAAGTTCGGTATTCAGCCTTTCGAATCGATTCATCAAAGATTGGCTTACGATAAATATCAAATATTGGAGGCATTACTACGCTGTCTGAATGTGCTCGTTTTCCATACATTGTTGTCATTTTTGTAGTTTAAAACCAAGTGATTGTAAAAACAATTTGTTTGCGAACGTAAGATGTTGCCGCTTAGACTGCTGCACAACTAATGACGTTCTTTGAGCAGTAGATGGTCTTATTACTAATCCCATTTCCCTCGTGATCTAAGTTCCAACACCAATGTGCTCTCTTCTCCTCTAAAGTTCACAGGTCGTCCTTCTTGATCGAGAGCCAAGACTGTGATATTGGTAAGTTCACGCTGCGGCACAACTGGTAAATACAACAAATTGTGAGGAGTTTCGTCAATTGCGTACCCAGGGTTCGATTGTATGACAAATTCGTAGATCGTGTGAGCAGGTCTGTTACCGTCGAAGGCTCCGGTACTAATGTTGCATTCAAAGCGTATGCTAGATACTTTAATAATCCTAACAGGTAGATCTGAAGAATATGTTTTGCCGGGAGTAAGTATTGCCGGAGAAAATCCTAATATGGTGCCAAGACTATCTGGTTGCTTAAACGAAATCTTATATTTGCTGAATATTTGGCACTGTAACGTGTTGTGGTTAGGTTTTAGACTAAATATCGTTTCCGGTCGAAGCTCATTGTCAGCACCCAGTTTCTTTTGTATGTATTCTTCAATATCGACAATTTCATAACATCCATCGGGAAAATCAAATTTTGTCAATTGGTTTTTGTCATTGTAGTAATAAAACTTGTTATTTTCAAGGTTTGGTATACTGTTGTAGGAATGAAAGGTACGAAGAGCTATTTCATAATCTTTGTTCGGATCCAACACGATTGGTGTGAAAGGTTGAAATGAAAATGTATAATTGGTACTAACTACTCTCAACAACTGCGACATGATGACTGATTCATGCCAATAGATTAATAGGTTATATATATATATATATATATATATATATATATATATATATATATATAAGGAGAACAAGGAGAAGTTATATGGCTATACCATACTGATGACGACTAATAAGTCAGAAACACGTGTCTGTGGTTGCATTCCATCTTATGCATATTTTGTATATATATATATATATATATATATATATATATATATATATATATATATATATATATATATATATATATATATATATATATATATATATATATATATATATATAACAAAGGAGCACTCGTAAGTGTAGGGTTTTATCGGTCAAGTGGGTGAAAAAAGAGACAAAGAATTCAGCTACTTCATCTATTTATTGAAGACGTTTCGTCTACTGCTCAGTAGACATCATCAGTTCATCTACAAAAAGAGTGGTATAAGAAACAACATCCAAAAGAGAGGTAAAAAAGCACTGGCGTTACCTTAAAAAGACATGTAGCAAAAGATAAGATGTACATAGTAAAAAAACCTTATCCATGAACCAACGTAATGTAAAAGTATATAACATTTAAGTGTATAGTTAATATTTAAAAACTTTAGTACAGCCAAAGACAAGACCATGTGGTAACAGTCACATATAAAAAACAAGTGTAAAAAAGCCGGCTTGCTTTTTTAAAGTCAAGAATGAACCAAGAAAAAACCAGATTCACACTTCCAAAAACTTAGTAGTATTTAAGCATACTTCATTTTAACTTTAGGTAACATCATTAAATAAGTAGAATGCTAATATGCAACTTTGAAAATTTAAAGTTAAATAGTTACCAGCAGGTCATCCGAGCCCAACGGACACACAAAAGAAAATGGAGTTTGAATTATCAGGTGTAAACTGACATCTCGCCAAGAGGCAGGCAACCTTTAAAAGATTTATAACAAAGAGTGACTGACAACTGCAGTGCAGCGCGGTAAAATTTAAATTGATGTAATTAAAACAGTTATAAAAGTGTTTAAAAAGTGAAAGTAATATCAAGAAGTAATCAAGGGATGTACCTTATACCTCGTAGACAAGAATCACAGTTTATTTTAAACAAGTGAGGGCACTTCACACAATTATATGGAAAAGTGCCTACGTTAGTACTGGTAATCCAGTTAACTAACTAATATATTAGATAGTACAACAATATAACTCCCATATATCGCAGCTTAAAAAGCAAGAAAAAATATGCAATAATTTAAGAAAATTTATAAATCAGTTTAGCAAATTGTAATTTATAATTAATATCAATAATGCAAAATTTTATCCTATGGAAAATTTTAAATTGTTCAATCTATTAAGTAAACTGTTATTATCAAAAAAAGTGGGAAAAGCTTTAAAAAACCACCAAAAACTTTTTTACAATAAAATAATTTAAGTGTAATAACATCGACTGATTCCGCAAGATCAATATTAAAGAAGTGGGAAAAGCATGAAAACCACAAAACTTTTTTACAATATAATAATTTGAGTGTAATAATACCAACTAATTCTGCAAAATCAATGCATGGTATATTTGACTCAAGTTACTGATGTCAGTTCTCTTGTTAAGTACATTAGAGGTTTTTAATATGAAACACATCTCTAAGAACTGTCTTTTCGACAGGTTGCGTTCATTGCAAAGGATCTTGGCTTCATCAAAGTCCACCTTATGTTTTGTATCTATTGCATGTTGGGCTGATAATAGATACAAAACATAAGGTGGACTTTGATGAAGCCAAGATCCTTTGCAATGAACGCAACCTGTCGAAAAGACAGTTCTTAGAGATGTGTTTCATATTAAAAACCTCTAATGTACTTAACAAGAGAACTGACATCAGTAACTTGAGTCAAATATACCATGCATTGATTTTGCAGAATTAGTTGGTATTATTACACTCAAATTATTATATTGTAAAAAAGTTTTGTGGTTTTCATGCTTTTCCCACTTCTTTAATATTGATCTTGCGGAATCAGTCGATGTTATTACACTTAAATTATTTTATTGTAAAAAAGTTTTTGGTGGTTTTTTCAAGTTTTTCCCACTTTTTTTGATAATAACAGTTTACTTAATAGATTGAACAATTTAAAATTTTCCATAGGATAAAATTTTGCATTATTGATATTAATTATAAATTACAATTTGCTAAACTGATTTATAAATTTTCTTAAATTATTGCATATTTTTTCTTGCTTTTTGAGCTGCGATATATGGGAGTTATACTGTTGTACTATCTAATGTATTAGTTAGTTAACTGGATTACCAGTACTAACGTAGGCACTTTTCCATATAATTGTGTGAAGTGCCCTCACTTGTTTAAAATAAACTGTGATTCTTGTCTACGAGGTATAAGGTACATCCCTTGATTACTTCTTGATATTACTTTCACTTTTTAAACACTTTTATAACTGTTTTAATTACATCAATTTAAATTTTACCGCGCTGCACTGCAGTTGTCAGTCACTCTTTGTTATAAATCTTTTAAAGGTTGCCTGCATCTTGGCGAGATGTCAGTTTACACCTGATAATTCAAACTCCATTTTCTTTTGTGTATCCGTTGGGCTCGGATGACCTGCTGGTAACTATTTAACTTCAAATTTTCAAAGTTGCATATTAGCATTCTACTTATTTAATGATGTTACCTAAAGTTAAAATGAAGTATGCTTAAATACTACTAAGTTTTTGGAAGTGTGTATCTGGTTTTTTCTTGGTTCATTCTTGACTTTAAAAAAGCAAGCCGGCTTTTTTACACTTGTTTTTTATATGTGACTGTTACCACATGGTCTTGGCTTTGGCTGTACTAAAGTTTTTTAAATATTAACTATACACTTAAATGTTATATACTTTTACATTACGTTGGTTCATGGATAAGGTTTTTTTACTATGTACATCTTATCTTTTGCTACATGTCTTTTTAAGGTAACGCTAGTGCTTTTTTACCTCTCTTTTGGATGTTGTTTCTTATACCACTCTTTTTGTAGATGAACTGATGATGTCTACTGAGCAGTAGACGAAACGTCTTCAATAAATAGATGAAGTAGCTGAATTCTTTGTCTCTTTTTTCACCCACTTGACCGATAAAACCCTACACTTACGAGTGCTCCTTTGTTATATTGGAATTGACGGTCGTACTCCTTTATGATATATATATATATATATATATATATATATATATATATATATATATATATATATATATATATATATATATATATATATATATATAGTTGAATAAAAATCAATTTTATGTTCGCATATTTTTTATTTGTTCCACAGCAAGTTTACATAAATGGCAAGATGCTTGAGAGCCGGCTGGTCAATCACAATGAGTCCTCCAATCTGGCCTGTTGTAATGTACGAAGCACGGAAGTAGTATCTGCAAGTTCCATTCTCCTCGATATTCCCCCGGCAACTTATGCCATATATATAACAATTCTATAGGTTCTACAGTTCGTATAATATAATCTAGCGGTATTAATTGTAGTTCTTCTTTACTGAATTCCTCAAAACGTTTTTCATGAAACATGTGATCCATAAGCAGTTCCATGCCTTTAATATGCTCCATTATATAAAAACTTTAAGCATAAATGTCCACAAATGATTTGATTATAAGTTTGATACTGATGATTATTGTAGAAAATTCTGGCACGTGCACCCAAATATTTCACAAGTTCTTTGGTCGGCTTCAGATTACCAAATGAATCGAAATACTCTACGTCATCGTTTATCTTTCTATATGCTACCCAATGTGTTCCGTTATGTGTTGACACATCCAAGTTAACTATTGCACATTCTCGCTGTCGAGGACCGTCTCTAGGCAGAGTGTCATTCATGAAAACTCCTCGAAAATGTGGTATTTTAAGCATTTTTGCGTAATGTGCAATGTCCAAGTCGTACAGCGGACGATTGGGTAGCTTTATTGGAAGTTTTTTTTCAAATACAAGCCAAATCCACCTCTGGGTTTCTTACGCAGGTACAGACCTGATCCGATGTGTTCCATCGCCTTGTTATGACGTATGTCTTCATCCAATTTCTTTTGAGCATTCTTTGCGTCAACCACAGTCTTCGCCACCCCAGCTGCACCACCGGCTAAAGCCCCCAAAGCAGAAAGACCGGCAAATAGAGGTATGAGGGGTAGGAAACCTCCAGATTTTAGTGGCAATACTCGTGGGACATCAATTTCTTTGCGACCACCAAGTCTTTTAATTACCGATTTTGCTATTCGTACAGCCGTCAAAGCAGTATCTCTTAACGATGCTCCTCTCTTCATGGACTTTGTGATTTGTGAGACAACATCTCGATTGAAAGAATAACGTCCCTTTCTTCCACGATGATGAGGACATCCCATTCCCAACTTTCTTTTGGTTTTCATTCCACCGGTTACAAATAAAGCAGCACTTTTTTCACCAAAACTAGCGTTCTTAGACTTGAATCGCTCCCAAGCCCTATTTTCCAATTCTTTATCAGCCTTGTGACGTTCTTCGAGAGATGTATGATGCGAATAAGCGATATCGTGCTGTTTACAAGCTGCGTCTAATGGATTAATTCCTGGATCTCCGCGTGCAAGACGTTTTTTTAGTTTTGTTCCAGGCCCACAATACTGATAACCACCAGGAATATGAAGCTCAATCGGCAGTTTATTAATGAGAGTGTTCAAGAGACCGCCTCCTTCGAAGACCAACATTGGACTGATGACATGCAAGTGGCGACATCTATAATATATTGCCGTACTTATTTACTACACATGTCACACGATGAAGGTCGTTCAACAAGAGCAGACGCTGCCAATTGATAATCTAGACATTGTCCAGAAAGTGACAACCAGTAAACATGGAAAATTATTACCAAACTCATTCAGAGCCATTATTTGTGGTCCAAGCGGATGTGGAAAAACTAACATCATGCTATCACTTTTATGTAATCCAAATGGCGCCAAATTCAAAAATGTCTATGTTTATTCGAAATCCCTCTTTCAACCGAAATACCAACTACTGCAAGATGTAATAGCGCAAGTTAAAGGTGTTGGGTATTTTCCATTCAAAGACAATGATGAAATTATTGATCCCAACGAAGCTCAACCAAACTCCGTGTTCTTATTTGACGATGTTGCATGTGATGGACAGCAGAAGATTCGCGAGTATTATTCCATGTGCAGACATAAAGATATCGATGCCGCCTATTTATGCCAAACATATTCAAAAATACCGAAGCAGCTAATAAGAGACAATTGTAACATGATTGTATTATTCAAGCAAGACGAGATAAATTTAATACATATATTTGATGAACACGTATCACCAGACGTGTCATTTGATCAATTTAAAAAAATGTGTTCAGAATGTTGGCGTGACAGGTATGGCACGCTGGTAATTATGAAAGATTTTGCCCTCAACAATGGCCGATACCGCAAAGGATTTGATAAATATATAAAATTGTAAGCTAATTGTTTAGTCGTCAACAAAATGTCAGATGATACGGTTGCCATTGCCATGCGCAAGAAGAAAGTCGCCGAGTTGGCTAGAGCAATTCGCAAGAAATATTTGGCATTGAAATTAGGCAAGACTGAACGAGATGAGTCACTAAATAAACTTTTTAAACCAAGCTCGACACCTCTCAAGGATATTGCTCAATCATCAAAAACGTTACATCATGCTATCGATAACAAGTTTAGACAAGTTAAAAAAGAAGAGGTGAAAAAGGAGGAGCAGGATGAGGAGGATGTATTTCTTGATGCACCCGATATAGCGACACCTGATGAAAACATTATTCAAGAGCCACTCTCCGGTTCTAACGAGATTCCGATGGATGCCACAGAAGAATTTATCGGCCGCTATCCTCCACTAAGTCACAAGTACATAAAAGAATATTTGAGAAAAGATGACAAAATCGATAGAAACTATGGTCCATTTTATGATACTATTAGTGGATGGATATTGGGAAAACGTCGAATAAACTTTGACAAAACCAATGGAGACATAGTAATAATTGGAGAACGTGATTTTGAAGAACGTAGGTTAGGTGGTACGCCAGGCCTATACCACCTGTTATTTTATGCCAGCCCAGAACAGTATAATGAAGACGATTTACAAAAGTATAAAACACTGTTGATTAACACAGAAATTCATCTGGATGCCTTAGGACGTCTTAAAGGTTCCAGCGGAGAAAAATACCATGCAATTATTAAACCTCTATTCAAACCATCTGAGACAACAATGAAAAAGCATGCAACTCGATCACAAAAAGAACTTGAACCCAGAACGAAAACAGCTCGGTCAGCATCTTCATCTACGGTCACAGGAACGGGGTTGGATGACTCTCGTTTAACATACAACGCTGCACCCTTAGAGTATATTTATTGGGATGACGTCAATGAGTTAGTTGATCGGCTGAAACTCTTGGTGGCTTCAAAAGACGCCGGCAACACATCTCACGACAACGAAATCGTGGCTATCATCAATGAACTAAAAGAAGCTAATATAATAGAGTAACTGGGAATGACAGCATCATTTCCATTATGAGCGTCGACAAATTCGGTCATCATTCTCGTGGTGGTGGTGGTAGCGCCCAAAAGGTGATGCGAGTTACATTTCCACATACTTCTGACGGTAATATTAATGCCGAACATGTAAAAATTTGTAATGTTAAGGACCCATCGGAAAATGGTGATGCTGCAACGAAAAAATACGTTGATACACAAATAATAGAGTTGCGTAACGTACACCTGCCATTAATTCAAGCACATGGTGTGATATTGGGGCAAAAAACTGATGATATACATAATTTAGCCATCGGCCTTAATGAAGTAAGAAAAGAGCTTCATAAAACCACAGTCCCACTTCTCGAGCAAAAGTTGCAAAAAATAATCAAAGATGATTTGAATACAGTAAAAAAGGATACGGAGAATAATGTAAATAAGTTGTTGCAGCAAAAAACTAATGATATACAGGATTTAACCATCGGTCTTAATGAAGTAAGAAAAGAGCTTCATAAAACTACAATTCCCATTCTCGAGCAAAAGTTACAGAAAATAATCAAAGATGATATGAATACACTAAAAAAGGATACGGAGAATAATGTAAATAAGTTGGTGCAGCAGAAAACTACTGATATACACGAAGAAATTGAGGCGCTTGCGGTATTCGAGATGACGACGAAAAATGAAATAAAAAAAAATGAACGCGGCATTACAGGGTGTAGTAGACAATCTTCATTCGATGAATATAGATACTCGCCTAAAAGCAATTGAAAGTCGTATATAAGAATGTCTAAAGAACAGGTGGTGAACGAATTGCATAAACATGCACGCAAAAACTGTCCTCGTCGCCGAACAATAATCAAAGGACTCGATGACTTGTGGCAGATGGATTTGGCTGAAATGCGTCCTTATGCGCACCAGAATAAAAATTACAAACTAATACTAGTTGTCATTGATTGTTTTTCAAAGTTTGTTTGGACACGCCCTCTAAAGACTAAAACCGGTGAGGAAATTACTCGGACATTTTCGGATATTCTCGCCCATACTCGACGAGTGCCGAAGAACCTACAATCCGATCAGGGAACCGAATTTTACAACAAAAAATTTCAAAATTTAATGAAAAAACACGAAATTAATCATTACAGCACCTACACGATTAAAAAGGCTGCCATTTGTGAAAGAGTTATTAGAACGTTGAAAGCAAAGTTGTACAAATATTTCAGTTTACATGGATCATACAAATGGCTGGATGTCCTACCGATAATCACCGAGGAATACAACAATACGAAGCACAGTAAAACGAGATTCAAACCATCTCAGGTCAACAAATCCAACGAAAAAGTTATTTTACACAAAAGTTATAGTTACTTAAAGATTGCCGGCCCGCGAAAATTTAAAGTTGGTGATATTGTACGTGTATCAAAGGCAAAACATTTCTTTGAAAAGGCCTACACACCCAATTGGACTACAGAATTATTTAGAATTGTACAAGTGAAGATAACAAATCCTATAACGTATTTGCTAGAAGACATGCAAGGTGCGCCGATTAGCGGTGGGTTTTACGAAGAAGAATTGCAGAAAACGAAAAATCCCGACATTTACTTGGTTGAAAAAGTACTTAGACGAAAAGGCACCAAGATGTATGTTAAATGGCTAGGACTGGATAGCAAACACAACAGTTGGATCAATAGTTCAGATGTAGTTTAAGGATCTACCTTTTAATCCACCGCATAGCAATACATTTTTTTTTGGAAAGGTTGCCCGCTGTGGTGCTATATTCTCCAGAATGTAAAGAAGCGGACCAGAGCATAATACCCCATAAAGTGGTGCTGTTGAAGAGTTTACAATTTCGCGAATACTATATACACATTTCAACTTTCATTAAGAAAAATTTGTGTGTCAAAGACTCTTTGTATGGCCCAGTTGAAGCCTTTAACGCATATTGTGCTATTTGTCCAGATACTTTGTTAAGTTTAGCTTTAAGAGAATATGTATTTTATTATAAAATTAGAATGATTTAACAGATTGCATGTAAAACATAAATGGTATTATTATTAAATATGTTGTCTTTTATTTTTATTAAATACAACCAAAACCTGGAAAAACATAATTTTTGCGGTTAACGAATACTGATAACAGTTTATAATACTAATATCTGTGGTTACATGTTATCATCTGACTACATCCGGTACTGGTAACAAACACTTTGTTTAAACATATTTTTATTTAAAATATTTATATAAAAATAATTCCAAGTCTTTGATTATTAGTTTTGTACAAATATGATATATTTTTTAAAACATTCATTTTATGTTGGTGACGTTCGGCCTAGGATATACGAAGAAAGCGTTGATGCATTTCGAATGCTTCCTCTTCGTGAGCACGTTTGACAGCACCCAGACCTCCATATTTCCAGATAAATTTTATATAGATATAATGTGTATTAGTATGAGAGTAGTGAGAATTTATCGTTTTTAGTCATAAATAATGACCGTAACACACTTGGTCAGTGATTTTCTTAATATACATGAAAATACCTTTCTAATGATATTTTTCACGGAGCACTTGGTGCAAAATTGAGCGAATTAGGATTTGCTAGAGATCAAACTGCGATAAGAGATTTTTCTATGCTAATGGCTTTGTTTTAACGTCAATAACAATAAATAAGCATTTACAGTTCAACCAAGTTATCCCTTAGGCCGTTATGGCAATGTACCATGTATCTTTGGAATGGATAATCAGAAATCAATGTGTGACCCATCAAATTAAAGGATTTTGAATGACAAATTACGTTGTGATGTCTGTTTTAACAACATGTCACGTATAACGCCTCTTTGACCCTCTATCTTATATGATTCGCATTATATGTAGAATCTTATCATGTAGCACCTCAAATTACAGGATTTTGAATGACAAATTACGTTATGACGTCTGTTTTAACAACATGTTATGTATAAGGCCACTTTGGCACTCTATCATATGTTTTATGGGATTATATATAAATTGATGCTTACACAAATATAGGTTAGTCTATTTTTGTATGTAAACAATGATGGAGGTGTTTTTCATGTGTATGCTACTCCTGCGTTTTATAGCAGCAACCGACGCCTTTTCCGAAGACGATGCTATGAGGTTTTTTCATCAGTATGGGTATATAGAAAATGGTTCTCTAGCAGATTTCAATACAACGCTCCTACATTTCCAAGAACGATATAATTTATATGTTGATGGTACATTAAACGATGATACCATAGCATTAATGCAAAAACCTCGATGCCAAACTGGTGAAAACGATTACTCTCTTACTGGAAAATGGTATAAACATAATCTACGATGGTATTTTCCTCAGGCTGATCGAGCGCACCATATAATTCAAATAGTTGAACGAGCCTTTAAAATGTGGGAAGATGTTTCAAATTTGCATTTTAGCAGAGTAACTCTTCCTGTTCCGACACCAGATATCACTATAACAGCCGTTAAAGGAAAGCATTATTTTCGCTCCAACTGTATGGGTAACCGAGAGTGTGGACAGCAGTTTGATGGTCGTGGTGGAAAATTAGCACATGCATATTTTCCCCTCATTAATGATACTTGCGTAGAAATACATGTAGACTTGGATGAAAAATGGAGTTATAATGTGAACGATACAGATTATGATTCTGCCAATCTCTTTATGGTTATTCTTCACGAAATTGGTCACAGTTTAGGTTTATCGCATAGTAACGATAAGAATGCTGTAATGTATCCCTGGTATTCACATAAATTACTCACTATTACTCAGGATGATATTAACGGTATGGAGGCTTTATACGGACGCAAAAGTACATATATTACTACGCAGCAAACTAGTGCATCAACCCAGGCAACACCGCGAAAAAGTACATCTTATATTCCTACACAGGCTAGTACATCAACTCGATCGCATAAATCGAGGGTGCATACTACAAGACCCCGTCCTATACCAACCGAGATTATACCTCACCAAACAACGAAAACTGCACTGCAAGTCATCGAGTCCTTTGTTTATTGTTCGGCGACGAGGATAGTTTTTGCGTGCATGTTTATGCAATTCGTTCACCACCTAGACATTCTTATATACGACTTTCAATTGCTTTTAGGCGAGTATCTATATTCATCGAATGAAGATTGTCTACTACACCCTGTAATGCCGCGTTCATTTTTTTTTTATTTCATTTTTCGTCGTCATCTCGAATACCGCAAGCGCCTCAATTTCTTCGTGTATATCAGTAGTTTTCTGCTGCACCAACTTATTTACATTATTCTCCGTATCCTTTTTTAGTGTATTCATATCATCTTTGATTATTTTCTGTAACTTTTGCTCGAGAATGGGAATTGTAGTTTTATGAAGCTCTTTTCTTACTTCATTAAGACCGATGGTTAAATCCTGTATATCATTAGTTTTTTGCTGCAACAACTTATTTACATTATTCTCCGTATCCTTTTTTACTGTATTCAAATCATCTTTGATTATTTTTTGCAACTTTTGCTCGAGAAGTGGGACTGTGGTTTTATGAAGCTCTTTTCTTACTTCATTAAGGCCGATGGCTAAATTATGTATATCATCAGTTTTTTGCCCCAATATCACACCATGTGCTTGAATTAATGGCAGGTGTACGTTACGCAACTCTATTATTTGTGTATCAACGTATTTTTTCGTTGCAGCATCACCATTTTCCGATGGGTCCTTAACATTACAAATTTTTACATGTTCGGCATTAATATTACCGTCAGAAGTATGTGGAAATGTAACTCGCATCACCTTTTGGGCGCTACCACCACCACCACGAGAATGATGACCGAATTTGTCGACGCTCATAATGAAAATGATGCTGTCATTCCCAGTTACTCTATTATATTAGCTTCTTTTAGTTCATTGATGATAGCCACGATTTCGTTGTCGTGAGATGTGTTGCCGGCGTCTTTTGAAGCCACCAAGAGTTTCAGCCGATCAACTAACTCATTGACGTCATCCCAATAAATATACTCTAAGGGTGCAGCGTTGTATGTTAAACGAGAGTCATCCAACCCCGTTCCTGTGACCGTAGATGAAGATGCTGACCGAGCTGTTTTCGTTCTGGGTTCAAGTTCTTTTTGTGATCGAGTTGCATGCTTTTTCATTGTTGTCTCAGATGGTTTGAATAGAGGTTTAATAATTGTATGGTATTTTTCTCCGCTGGAACCTTTAAGGCGTCCTAAGGCATCCAGATGAATTTCTGTGTTAATCAACAGTGTTTTATACTTTTGTAAATCGTCTTCATTATACTGTTCTGGGCTGGCATAAAATAACAGGTGGTATAGGCCTGGCGTACCACCTAACCTACGTTCTTCAAAATCACGTTCTCCAATTATTACTATGTCTCCATTGGTTTTGTCAAAGTTTATTCGACGTTTTCCCAATATCCATCCACTAATAGTATCATAAAATGGACCATAGTTTCTATCGATTTTGTCATCTTTTCTCAAATATTCTTTTATGTACTTGTGACTTAGTGGAGGATAGCGGCCGATAAATTCTTCTGTGGCATCCATCGGAATCTCGTTAGAACCGGAGAGTGGCTCTTGAATAATGTTTTCATCAGGTGTCGCTATATCGGGTGCATCAAGAAATACATCCTCCTCATCCTGCTCCTCCTTTTTCACCTCTTCTTTTTTAACTTGTCTAAACTTGTTATCGATAGCATGATGTAACGTTTTTGATGATTGAGCAATATCCTTGAGAGGTGTCGAGCTTGGTTTAAAAAGTTTATTTAGTGACTCATCTCGTTCAGTCTTGCCTAATTTCAATGCCAAATATTTCTTGCGAATTGCTCTAGCCAACTCGGCGACTTTCTTCTTGCGCATGGCAATGGCAACCGTATCATCTGACATTTTGTTGACGACTAAACAATTAGCTTACAATTTTATATATTTATCAAATCCTTTGCGGTATCGGCCATTGTTGAGGGCAAAATCTTTCATAATTACCAGCGTGCCATACCTGTCACGCCAACATTCTGAACACATTTTTTTAAATTGATCAAATGACACGTCTGGTGATACGTGTTCATCAAATATATGTTTTAAATTTATCTCGTCTTGCTTGAATAATACAATCATGTTACAATTGTCTCTTATTAGCTGCTTCGGTATTTTTGAATATGTTTGGCATAAATAGGCGGCATCGATATCTTTATGTCTGCACATGGAATAATACTCGCGAATCTTCTGCTGTCCATCACATGCAACATCGTCAAATAAGAACACGGAGTTTGGTTGAGCTTCGTTGGGATCAATAATTTCATCATTGTCTTTGAATGGAAAATACCCAACACCTTTAACTTGCGCTATTACATCTTGCAGTAGTTGGTATTTCGGTTGAAAGAGGGATTTCGAATAAACATAGACATTTTTGAATTTGGCGCCATTTGGATTACATAAAAGTGATAGCATGATGTCAGTTTTTCCACATCCGCTTGGACCACAAATAATGGCTCTGAATGAGTTTGGTAATAATTTTCCATGTTTACTGGTTGTCACTTTCTGGACAATGTCTAGATTATCAATTGGCAGCGTCTGCTCTTGTTGAACGACCTTCATCGTGTGACATGTGTAGTAAATAAGTACGGCAATATATTATAGATGTCGCCACTTGCATGTCATCAGTCCAATGTTGGTCTTCGAAGGAGGCGGTCTCTTGAACACTCTCATTAATAAACTGCCGATTGAGCTTCATATTCCTGGTGGTTATCAGTATTGTGGGCCTGGAACAAAACTAAAAAAACATCTTGCACGCGGAGATCCAGGAATTAATCCATTAGACGCAGCTTGTAAACAGCACGATATCGCTTATTCGCATCATACATCTTTAGAAGAACGTCACAAGGCTGATAAAGAATTGGAAGATAGGGCTTGGGAGCGATTCAAGTCTAAGAACGCTAGTTTTGGTGAAAAAAGTGCTGCTTTACTTGTAACCGGTGGAATGAAAACCAAAAGAAAGTTGGGAATGGGATGTCCTCATCATCGTAGAAGAAAGGGACGTTATTCTTTCAATCGAGATGTTGTCTCACAAATCACAAAGTCCATGAAGAGAGGAGCATCGTTAAGAGATACTGCTTTGACGGCTGTACGAATAGCAAAATCGGTAATTAAAAGACTTGGTGGTCGCAAAGAAATTGATGTCCCACGAGTATTGCCACTAAAATCTGGAGGTTTCCTACCCCTCATACCTCTATTTGCCGGTCTTTCTGCTTTGGGGGCTTTAGCCGGTGGTGCAGCTGGGGTGGCGAAGACTGTGGTTGACGCAAAGAATGCTCAAAAGAAATTGGATGAAGACATACGTCATAACAAGGCGATGGAACACATCGGATCAGGTCTGTACCTGCGTAAGAAACCCAGAGGTGGATTTGGCTTGTATTTGAAAAAAAACTTCCAATAAAGCTACCCAATCGTCCGCTGTACGACTTGGACATTGCACATTACGCAAAAATGCTTAAAATACCACATTTTCGAGGAGTTTTCATGAATGACACTCTGCCTAGAGACGGTCCTCGACAGCGAGAATGTGCAATAGTTAACTTGGATGTGTCAACACATAACGGAACACATTGGGTAGCATATAGAAAGATAAACGATGACGTAGAGTATTTCGATTCATTTGGTAATCTGAAGCCGGTCAAAGAACTTGTGAAATATTTGGGTGCACGTGCCAGAATTTTCTACAATAATCATCAGTATCAAACTTATAATCAAATCATTTGTGGACATTTATGCTTAAAGTTTTTATATAATGGAGCATATTAAAGGCATGGAACTGCTTATGGATCACATGTTTCATAAAAAACGTTTTGAGGAATTCAGTAAAGAAGAACTACAATTAATACCGCTAGATTATATTATACGAACTGTAGAACCTATAGAATTGTTATATATATGGCATAAGTTGCCGGGGGAATATCGAGGAGAATGGAACTTGCAGATACTACTTCCGTGCTTCGTACATTACAACAGGCCAGATTGGAGGACTCATTGTGATGGACCAGCCGGCTCTCAAGCATCTTGCCATTTATGTAAACTTGCTGTGGAACAAATAAAAAATATGCGAACATAAAATTGATTTTTATTCAACTATATATATATATATATATATATATATATATATATATATATATATATATATATATATATATTGATACATGTATCCATGTGACTTCCAAAGTAGATTCTCGTAATACGTTGTTACTTCATATATACCGTTATGACTTCCGATTTCGGAAGTCACAACGTTTTGCCTATATTATTACGAATTTGGCTACTAGATGGTATCAGAAGGCTTATATTAAAAATTTCGCTGGAAGTCATATCGTATCTAACATACTCATAAGATCAGATTTTAGTTCGACGGTATATCACCAGCGCTAGTGTCGCTCCCGTGCTACTATACAGGTTATGTACACAACGCGTAGCGTCTTCCGTATACCACACCGCTCGGTGTGACTTCCGTTTTTTGGCAACCCTGTGTAACGGTTTCCAGACATTTATCTGTTGTAGATTCGCGGTCCTAATCGTACTTAGTGTTTTGTGTGCCTTTTGTTTTTAAACATGAATAATAGCAGATCTGCTTTACTTTTAAAGTTAGCCTTAAATGAAGGTACAATAAGTGATTATATATCTCTATAATTATATATTTTCTGTACTTATTTCAATCTATAATTTTTGTTTTTGTTTACTTCCTTTTTTACAATGAACTTCTAATTTAATCTACACTCACCGGCACGAAAAACGGGCACCCTAAAAAAATGGGTAATTTTTGATGTCTCGTATCTCCCAAACCTTTGGTCCGATTTAAGTAATATTTTTAATATGTTATAGCCTTATTATTTAACAATATAGCTATGATAACATTGTTGATAGACAGGTAAATTTTCATTGTATACCGGGTGTACCAATCAAACTGGGTTTTTTTCTCAATTTTCACAACACCCTGTGGAATATTCTAGCCTTTATAAAATATTTAAATTAAAGCCTAACTATAGCTCCAGGTTTTATTAACATTCTGTTTTTTTATTCATTCGCTTACGTTGGATAATAAAAAAGTTAAGGACTTTAACAACTAGCCATGTTCTTTATCGACACAGGTGTTTCTAAATATAAGTGCGACAAATTTTAAGGGGTAATTTCTGCATGAAAAAATAATGATCGTTTGGCAAAATAATTTTATATTTGCAAACATTTGCGGACATAGCTTTATCAAGTAAACGATCATTATTTTTTCATGCAGAATTACCCCTTAAAGTTTGTCGCACTTATTTAGAAACACCATGTATTGATAAAGAACATGTTTAATTGTTAAAGTCCCTAACTTTTTTATTATCCAACATAAGCGAATGAATAACAAACAGAACATTAAGAAAACCTGGGGCTATAGTTGGGTTTTAATTTCAATATTGTATAAAGGCTAGAATATTCCACAGAGTGTTGTGAAAATTGAAAAAAAAAAACAGTTTGATTGGTACGCCCAGTATACAATGATAATTTACCTGTCTAGAAACAATATTATTACAGCGATATAGTTAAAGAATAAGGCTATAACATATTAAAGAAATACTTAAATCGGAGAATAGGTTTAGGAGATACGAGCCATCAAAAATGACCCATTTTTTGGGGTGCCCGTATTTCGTGCCGGTGAATGTATCTATTAAATAATCTAAATTATTTTTAAAAATCTTATTAAAAGCTTAAATACAAGAAATGTAGGTAAATGTTCTCATTTAACGAAATTTCCGAAAATTGTGTATTTTTTTGACCCAAGTAGGCTGAAAAATCGATTTTATAGTTATTGTTATTTCGAAAGTAATAAAACGTGTAAAAATTACAAAAAAATTGAATGTACAATTACAATTGAATGGAATTAAATACACGATAAAATGAATCAAGAGCGATAAAAAGTTTAAAGTAATAAATTCTAGTAATAATATAAAATACAGTAAACTCTCTCTTAAGGGGGTAGGCGCAAAATCTCTGTCCAATGCTATTTAAATACATTTATTTTTTTCGAATCCTGAGAAAACTAATAAATATTTTTTAAAAAAAAAAGTCCCTTAGAATAAAAAAAAGTTTCTTTTGAATGAAATATTCGAAATTAAAAATCACACTAACTTTTCTCTTGTTTTTTCATCCCATTATCTTTATTAAAATAAACATATATTAGGTATATAAGTTATTAAAATAAACATTATATAAGTTTTCACGGACTTTCTGCCCTCGGTAATAATGTAAGCTTCCATTCTGCGTTTAAATTTTTCAAAAATACTTATTAGTTTTCTCAGAATTCGAAAAAAATTAATGCATTTAATTAGCACTGGACTAAGATTTTGCGCCTATCCCCAACGAGCACCTCCTCTATACGGACGGTATTTAAAACAAAATTCATTTGCCGATATATTGAGCCTGTACTCTTCCGGACAATCCCTTAAAATGATGTGTACCTAAATGAAAAAAAAAAAAATACATAGATATTTTTTCCAAATATTTTAGAATACAAAACTACAATATTTATATTTTATTATTTCAAATTAACACAGAGATGACAACGATTGATATTTGATAACTCTTTACCTTATCAGCAGTAGGTAATAAAAATCTGGTTCTAGTGTGGGATCCGTCATTAAAATATTTTGTGTGTCGGTCATTAAAAGAAATGTGACACCATAACGCGTTGCTCTAATAATACTTTAACATTGATATTATGTTGTGACTAAAAATGTTAACGGAATGTCTGCTTGGCAAAAGAAAACATCGGCACAATATCAATTTTCTTCTTTGATATGTTACCTATGTGTATGCCAAATTTCATGTCAATCTTAAGTGGTTTTTTAAAATTTATGGGTTTTGCAATATTTTACCGTCAGCGAACGGACTAATAGAAGAGGATCCGATATAAGGCCGATCTGCATCGATCTATTTAATGGATAACAATAATTATTGGATATGTAATTTAGTATGTTAACAATTATAAAGAACAAGGGGTGCATGATCTAATTTTCTTCTGACTATATTCAATTAATAATTAATAAATGACTTTTATCTACTCTATGTCATATTATAATATATAAATTTTTAGTTTGTGAAAACTGTCATTATAGATAGCAGTGCTTTAAAGTAAGCATGAAGTAACAATGTATTTTAAATGGGATTTACTTTTTCTCACTGTTTTTGACACACTTTCATATAATTAAATATTCTTTCTTAACTTTCGCGTTTCATGGTGATGACATCTTCTTTTTCTTCAAGTGCCATCTCCGCGAAGGAGGTCGGCAATCATCATAGCTATTCGGACCTTGGAGACCGCTGCTCTGAATAGTTCGTTTGATGTACATCCGTACCATTCTCTCAGGTTGCGCAACCACGATATTCTGCGTCTCCCTATGCTTATTTTTCCTTGAATCTTTCCCTGCATAATGAGTTGGAACAAGTTGTATCTCTCTCCACGTGTAATATGTCCGAGATATTCCAATTTTCTGGTTTTAATTGTATTTAAGACTTCCATTTCTTTATTCACCTTTCTCAGAACCTCTTTGTTTGTGACGTGTTCTGTCCATGATATTTTTAGAATTCTTCTATATACCCACATCTCGAATGATTCCAGTTTTTTCATTGATGCCGCATTCAAGGTCCAAGCTTCCATTCCGTAAAACAGAGTCGAGAAAACGTAGCACCTAGCCAACCTTATTCTTAGCTCTAACCTTAGATCTCTTGTGCAGAGCACAAGAGAGGTGATGACATAATGAGCAATAAATTACAAAAAAAAAATTTGACAGTTTTGTGGTTTGAAAGTAATTAGAATTTTTATATGTCACAGTTCTAAGAATTGTAGAATAGAAATGAATTCCAGTGACGAAGAGTTACAGTATTTTTATTTGTTTATCGTAGATAAAATATGGTATGAAATTGTGCGTGAAGTACTTTTTGCGAACTTACGCGATGTATAGCACTCACTCCGTTTCATAAATAACTATTTTCATATATTAAAAAAAAATGTTTCGACCCGGGTAGATATTATTCCAGATTTTCAGATTTGGGCACAGAGTTGGATTGTTGGGGCATATATGGAGAGCAGGTAGCGCAACAACTATAAACTCAATTTTACAATGGAGACCCGGAGTTAGAAGGAGACGCGGAGGAACTAGAATAAATGGTTACAGGAATTAAAGGAAGATTTATATAGGGCAGGAATTAGAGACTAGCAGAAAAACAAAAGAGGATAGAAAGAAATGGAGAAGCATAGTCAATAGTATCGAGTAGCAGATTGGGAAAAATCTGCTCGAAAAAGATGGATCTAGATAGCTTTTTAGCGGGTAATCCCCACCTGGAGGGTTTAGCCATTTAATTTTTTATTACATATTATTATTGGTACATCAAAAATTAAAAGGACGGTGCCTGTAATAAAATCTAAAATATTAAAATTTTCTATAAGTTCAAATTTATTTATTAACATTTTTGATATAATTTTCATAAATAAATTACTTACTATTAACACTTTTTTAATTAATTCCAATAAATCCATTTTACAGCAATAATAATATATTAGTATTTTTGTTAAAATAAATATCAATCTTATTATCATAAATAACACAGGTTTACAAAAAAAACTAAATTTCGGACAATTTGACGAAACCATATGACAAGGGGGTTTTTGGAGTGGCTGATCACAAATCCGGGGTCTGCTCACCTCTATCGCGTCAGGTAAAGGTCATTTCAAGGTCAAATCAAGATAAATCGACAGTCGCTCTGAAAAAGTATATTAGGGGGTTCTTGGGGTCGCTGAAGATGAATCCGGAGTCCGCTGACCTCTATCTCGTCTAGTTCAACGTCATTTTAAGGTCAAATCAACATAAATTGACACAATTGCTCTGAAAGTATAGGGAGTTTTGGGGTCGCTGATCATGAAAACTGCGGTCCGTTGAGCTCTACTACGTCATGTAAAGGTCATTTCAAGTTCAAATCAGGAGGAGTTAACAAAATTGATTTGACCTTGAAATGGCCTTTACCTGACGTGGTTGAGCTCAACGGGCCCCAGTTTTGTGATCAGGGACCCCAAAAACACCCTAATATACTTTTTCACAGCGAGTGTGTTGATTTATCTTGATTTTACCTCGAAATGACCTTCAGCTAGACGTGATAGAGGTCAGCGGATCCTGGATTCGTTATAAGCGACCCCAAAACCCTCCTAATATACTTTTTCAGAGCGACTGTCGATTTATCTTGATTTGTCCTTGAAATAACCTTTACCTGACGTGATAGAGGTTAGCGAACCCCGGATTCGTAACCAGCGCCCCCAAAAACCCCCCTAGTCATATGGTTTCGTCAAATAGTCCGAAATGTATTTTTTTGTAAACCTGTATAATCAAAAGAATATCAATATTTTAATTTAAATAGACAACTTTAAAACACAGACAACTGTATTCACAGTAAAAGTTTCAAAAGATCACACATTACGCTCAAAATAGGAGGTAAATCTAGCAGACGAGTCGTTGTGACTTCCAAAATATGACAACACCGCTGGAAGTGACAACGCGCCTTGAACTACCCTATATATGGAAGCCATAACGTATGATGTACGCTTCGGTATATACGTATATATATACAAAATTTATTTTGGTAAATCCTTTCCCCTCAATAGGTAGACCCATTTTATAAGCCCCCCTTTTACCAAATACACAATTTTTAAAAAATAATTCCTAGTAGAAAAGGTGGAAGTCGGACAGCCTCTTCTGTATACCGGAAGTCACAACTTAACGTGCTATATTCAAAGTGATTATTTCGACCAAAAAAACTATATTTCGAAAATTTTTATTCAACTATATATATATATATATATATATATATATATATATATATATATATATATATATATATATTCAAAGTGATTATTTCGTTTTTCGATGGGTTCCCCGATTAGTCCAATCCTTGCGACTATTGTAACTGATCATCTCTTAGACAATGTGATTACACAGTTACCGTTTGAGTTACCGTTTTTATATAAATATGTCGATGACATCATATGTGCAGTTCCATCGTATCACATCAACACTACATTAAATATTTTTAATTCATTTAATAAACATCTTCAGTTTACAATAGAAACTGAGACAGATCTTGGTGTACCATTTTTAGATACAAGGGTAATAAGAACTGAGAATAATATTTTAATATTGGATTGGTACCAAAAGCCGACAGCATCAGGCAGGTATATTAATTATTTTTCAAATCATACCACTCGCCAAAAATACAATACCGTATTAGGCATGAAAAACAGAATAATGTCCATTGTTGATGACACTTTTTTACAAAAAAATCTAGACATATTATACAAAATCTTTCGCAACAATGGATATCCTAAACATATTTTAAAAAAACTTATTTACAGCAGTAATTTCTATGATGGTCCCGTCCATGATTCCAACAATAAGTCAATTATATATAAAAAACTCCCCTTTATTAATGGTCTAACACATTCAGTCATATCCATATTTAAAGATGTTCCCAATATTAATATAGTCAAATACAATACTATGAACAGCAAACAATTATTCTCAAAAATTAAAGACCCAGTACCAACCTTGTATAGAAGTAATGTTGTTTATGAAATACCATGTCTAGGATGTCAGAATAGTTACATTGGCCAAACATCACAATGGTTAAAGCAAAGAATCACACAACATAAAAGTGATTGCCGCTTAAGAAAAAATACGTGTGCAGTAGTTGAGCATTATGAAAACACCGGTCATATGCTAGACTATAATAATACTCGTATTTTGGCACAGTCTGATAACTATAAAAGTAGATTATTTCTGGAGATGTATCACATTAACAAAAATAAAAAAACTTTAAATTACAAAACAGACACTGGACAGTTAAGTAACATATATTGTAATATATTGAATAAAATTTACAATAATCATTAAGTTAACACTCGCCTTAATAAACAACTAACCTTAATACTTAAAGTAATAGTATTCCTCTAATTGTTCTTTTGTTATTTTTTGCGTTTGAGTCATTTTATATATTTTGTCTTATTACTGTAACGAACGTGCTCCAGACCTTTCTTTATATTAATTTTAAGATGCATTTTAATATATGACAGTAACAATTTTTATTTTAATGTCAATGTTATTTATTTGTGAAATCTTTTAACTTTCTGTAAGTATTTTAAAATCTAGTTTGTACGTCTTTGTAAGTTGTTAAAATTGTTGTTACAGTATACTCCTGAAGAAGCCATCAAAAAAATGTGCGAAATATTGAGTTTTTAGAAAAAAATAAAGATTTTTTATTATAGACCACATACCTGATATTTCCTACAGATTTATATATATATATATATATATATATATCAAAATTGTTTTATATATATATATATATATAACCTATTAATCTATTGGCATGAATCAGTCATCATGTCGCAGTTGTTGAGAGTAGTTAGTACCAATTATACATTTTCATTTCAACCTTTCACACCAATCGTGTTGGATCCGAACAAAGATTATGAAATAGCTCTTCGTACCTTTCATTCCTACAACAGTATACCAAACCTTGAAAATAACAAGTTTTATTACTACAATGACAAAAACCAATTGACAAAATTTGATTTTCCCGATGGATGTTATGAAATTGTCGATATTGAAGAATACATACAAAAGAAACTGGGTGCTGACAATGAGCTTCGACCGGAAACGATATTTAGTCTAAAACCTAACCACAACACGTTACAGTGCCAAATATTCAGCAAATATAAGATTTCGTTTAAGCAACCAGATAGTCTTGGCACCATATTAGGATTTTCTCCGGCAATACTTACTCCCGGCAAAACATATTCTTCAGATCTACCTGTTAGGATTATTAAAGTATCTAGCATACGCTTTGAATGCAACATTAGTACCGGAGCCTTCGACGGTAACAGACCTGCTCACACGATCTACGAATTTGTCATACAATCGAACCCTGGGTACGCAATTGACGAAACTCCTCACAATTTGTTGTATTTACCAGTTGTGCCGCAGCGTGAACTTACCAATATCACAGTCTTGGCTCTCGATCAAGAAGGACGACCTGTGAACTTTAGAGGAGAAGAGAGCACATTGGTGTTGGAACTTAGATCACGAGGGAAATGGGATTAGTAATAAGACCATCTACTGCTCAAAGAACGTCATTAGTTGTGCAGCAGTCTAAGCGGCAACATCTTACGTTCGCAAACAAATTGTTTTTACAATCACTTGGTTTTAAACTACAAAAATGACAACAATGTATGGAAAACGAGCACATTCAGACAGCGTAGTAATGCCTCCAATATTTGATATTTATCGTAAGCCAATCTTTGATGAATCGATTCGAAAGGCTGAATACCGAACTTATGCACCATTCATCAAATCATTCAACTGCAATGATATTGTTGAATTTAGCATTAATCAAGTTGACTCGTTTTTTGCAATGAGCGAAACCCTGTTATGCATTAAAGGATCACTGGAAATAACTGGAAATGGTGACGTCAAACTAGCAAATAATGTGGGTGCCTTCCTTTTCGATTCGTGTACGTACAGCGAAAGCGCAAGGGAGATGGAAACAAGCGCAAGGGAGATGGAAACAGTGCGGGATCCTGGCATCGTAAGTGCTGTACGTGCCATGACATGTTATACTCAAGAAGATTCTAATTATATGGTTATGGCTGGATGGAATTACCCTAAGGACCCAATTCTTAACGATACTTCATTCAACATACAGATGCCTCTTAAGCACATTTTTAACATTTTCAACGATTATCCAATGATTACGTGTGGTCGTCAAACAATAAGACTAGTTCGAGCTCGAAACGACAACGATTGCATTGTCATTAAAGAAAAACAAAACGCTGACAAAACTCCAACTGTTACAACCGCTAAGATTAACATTACCAACATTGAACTCAGAGTGAAGCACATATTTCCCAATGACGAAATTAAATTGGAACTCATGAAATCCATTCAACAAGATCAGCCCATAGTTATTCCATTTAGAAAGTGGGAATTACACGAATTGCCTGCCATTACCAAAGGTGCTAGGCGTGAAGTTTGGGCTGTTAAAACTAGCACATCCGTTGAAAGACCACGTTATGTCATTGTTTTCTTTCAAACAGGTAAACGTAACACGATCACATCTGATCCCACATTATTTGACAATGTCAGCATCCAAAGTATTAGGTTATCGTTAAATGGAGAATACTGGCCAAACGAGAGAATGCAGTTGGATTTTAACAAAACTGACTACAACGAGGCCTATTTCAACTATACAGAATTTTACCCAAGCTACATACATTCCCAACACAAACGACCTCTACTTGATTTCTTAGCTTTTAAGAATCGTGCATTGTTCGTTATCGATTGCTCGAAACAAGAAGAAAGCATGAAAGCATCCACCGTTGACGTAAAACTCGATATTGAAGCGTCTACTGGCTTTCCCGCCAACACCAAGGCCTATTGTATTATTATTCACGACTGTGTAATGGAGTACTTCCCTCTCACCGAAATTGTAAAAAGTCTAACTTAGACGCATAAAGTGTCATTAGTACACGAGCAGTCATCATGAGAGTAGCATTCGTAGATATTCAGGGATTCGATGTGGACGGGTGGTTTGTTCCCAAAGAACTTACCATCGAAATAGGTTTTAAACGAAGCCATTACATATTTTTACCTCCGAAACCATTCAATGCGCTAAGTAATGAGGATAAGAAGACTGCATCATACGTGGAGAAAAAACTGCTTGGTATTCGGTATTCTGATGGAGATGTAGAATTATCCAAACTAAATGAAATACTTGAAACCAAGTTGTTGTATGCCGCTGATTACATATATGTCCGCGGACAACAAAAAGCCGAATTTTTAAGCAAGAAATGTCACATTTTTGGAGTTTTTCCCCTTATTATTGATGTTTGCAAGTTTGATGGTACGCCTCTTGCTACTGGAAACGTTGGTCCTGCTACAAACCCCTGCCACGCTGTTGGACTATTTTCATGCACCGAAAGAAATGTGGATCGTCTACGGCACTGGTTTTCTTCTACTGTAATGCCGTTGTAATTTTTTTTCTATGTATAAATAAATAATTTAGAGATTTTTTTTTGGTTTTTATTTAAACACCTTATTTAGTGATCAAGTCTTATATTACATGAAGATTCAAATATTCTCTTTACAATTTCAAAAATAATTTTTAGAATTAAGATAAATACAGATGCTAATATTACACACGACATTGCAAAGACATTGTCTATTTCACTTTTCATATTCTCGCTGTTTGTGTTGTTGCTGGCCCCCATGGTGTAGGCTGAATACGTCTCAATGGATATGTAGCTTGTGGAACTTTTCGAAAGGCGTAAAGACCTTGCTGATGCTGCTGCTCCTGCTGTCGATTCACCTCTTCCGGATTCCACGTTTTGTCTTCAATATGCAAACAATTGAATTGTCTATTAATGTGTTTTACATCCTCATACGATTTAATGTCTTTATTTAACTGGTTGAGTTTACTTTGAAATTCCATTACCCTATGTATGTACCCGATGGGGCTCATACTAGTACTGATCATGTTCTGCGTGAAATGTCTCACTAAATTTCAACTTTGGAGCACACCTCCTGCGTCGAACGTCGTGTAAATGTCACATCATTCACGTTCAAATGTCACGTTATTTTACGTCACGTTATTTTACGTCACGTTATTTTACGTCACGTTAGGCACTGTCATGTTCTGTTAGGCATTATACGGAAAAGAAGAAGAAGAATTGACAGTTAATATTGAACGTTGACAAAAGAAGAATTGACAGTTGGCTTCTGTGTCGCCACCGCTTTCATTTGACACCCCCTACGTCAAAATCGGACCATTAGCAAAGAAGATATGATAGAGTGCCGTTTTGGCAATTGCGCTGCATGTTTACATTCTCCTGGTTACGTTGTTAATTTCAGAGATAAGATTTCCATGTTTTGCAAAAACAAGACCTTGTGGTTTTAAAAATATGCGATAACATTTACACAAATAACAACTGTGGTTACGTATTATCATCCGACTCCATCCGGCCTTTTAGCATTGAGGTTTGTCATATCTTTAGCGGTTTCCTGTTGTTGCAAAAATAGTTTCCTGACAAACATGAAAACAAGACCTTGTGGTTTTAAAAATATGCGATAACATTTACACAAATAACAACTGTCGTTACGTATTATCATCCGACACCATCCGGCCTTTTAGCATTGTGGCTTGTCATATCTTTAGCGGTTTCCTGTTGTTGCAAAAATAGTTTCCTGACAAACATGAAAACAAGACCTTGTGGTTTTAAAAATATGCGATAACATTTACACAAATAACAACTGTGGTTACGTATTATCATCCGACTCCATCCGGCCTTTTAGCATTGTGGCTTGTCATATCTTTAGCGGTTTCCTCTTGTTGCAAAAATAAGGTCTACATTCTTTCTTATCAACCATACGCATCCGGCATGTTAACAAACAACTTAAAATATTTTTGTAAATATTTCAAAATGTTTGATTGTTCGTAATTTTGTACAAATATTATATTTTCATCTCTATATATGATGATCGTATAGCATTTCACATTTTATACATGTTCAGAATGGCCCATTGTCATGCTCTTCATCCAAGAATGGCCCATTGTCATGTACTTCACCCCAGAATGGTCCATTGTCATGCTCTTCATCCCAGAATGGTCCATTGTCATGTACTTCACCCCAGAATGGTCCATTGTCATAATCTTCATCCCAGAATGGTCCATTGCCATGATGATGATGATTATATTGCATTTTTATACATGTTAAGCATGGCCCATTGTTATGTACTTCACCCTAGAATGGCCCATTGTCATGATCTTCATCCCAGAATGGTCCATTGCCATGATGATGATGATTATATTGCATTTTTATACATGTTAAGCATGGCCCATTGTTATGTACTTCACCCTAGAATGGTCCATTGTCATGATCTTCATCCCAGAATGGTCCATTGTCATGATGATGATTATATTGCATTTTTATACATGTTAAGAATGGTCCATTGCCTCTTGCCTTATCACAATCTTCCTACGACCGTCTGGTCATTGTTAGCCGCTTCTTTCTTCAACGTATGATGCCAAGGACCCTGATGGATGCCCCCGATGGTCGAGAATCGGTATGCTGGACCATGATGAGCGGGAATCGGTATGCCGATTCTGGATCATGATGAGCGGGATTCGGCCTACCATGTCGGTGAGCGGGAGTCGGCGCGAGCGGGATTCGGCCTACCATGTTTCCCACGGTGAGCGGGAGTCGGCGCTATTTACCTACTCGACGCCTAGTGTCCTAATACCTATGACACCGTCTATAGCTTTTGTTAGCTGATTAAAAAAAAACACATAACATTGTTATTAAAAATAATGATTTTATATAAAAAAAAACAAAAAACTTGTTAAAATTAAAAAAAAAAATTCCGACGTCAAAGGGTTAAATCTGATTTGAGTATTTTTCTTTCGTTATGTTTATATTACTATTTTCTTATTTATATAAAGTGTAATTAAACATTTAAAATGACGTTTTATGATGTATTTGGCGAAGCTTTAGTTGAAGAAATGATAAATAATGAAAGGTAAATCTTCGTTTACTTTACAATCGACATTCTGTTTAAAAAAAATCTATTTGAATTATTCAAATTTTTGTTTCTTTTGTAGAGCTGACATTACAACAAAGGATAATCCGAGAAAGCAGCGATCCTTTCCAGCTACCCACTGCAACACTTAGAAAACTTTTTAGATTCAATAAAGATGTTGCAAGGATTATCATTGATATGATTAGTCCATATATACAAGAACTACAATTCCTAAAGAATTAAAGATTTCAAATACTTTACACTTTTATGGCAGTAAAAGCTATCAGTTATAGTGGTTGCATTGATGAAGTCACTGAAGTCATTTATGGCCACCTAACACCAACCTGGCTCAAACTTCCAAATAGTGAGCATTCCAGAAACACTGTGGCTAATGGTTTCAGAAGGAAGGAAGGAAATACAACTTTCCACAATGTTTTGGGACTATAGATTGCACTCACATTGCAATTATATATCATCCAGAAAACTACCCGGTCCTTCCATAATATTGTAGAAAGGGATATTATAGTATAAACTGCCAAATTAGTGTGGATAGTATCACATTTTAAATATGAAGGCTCTTTTCCTTGATCTACTCACGACTCTGCTATTTGGCAAGCCCCCAATATAAAAACAATAATGGAAAACTTGTATATTGAAGGTGCTAATTATTTTCTTATTGGGGATTCTGGTTACCCTTTATAACCATGATTTATTAACATCATTTGGGAATCCTTAAGAAAATACGCCTGAAAGCAACTACAACTACCACTTCATAAAAAGTAGGAACATGGTTGAAAAACTAAATGGGGTGCTGAAATGGAGATTTTGATGTTTATTAAAGCACCGTGCATTAAATTACAACCAAATAACATAACATTTCAAATTTTTATAATTCTGTTTCTGAACACGGTGATGATAATGTAGAACTAGATAATGAAAATAATGTTGAAATAATCGAAAATAGATCAGTTGACCAAAATTAGTACAGACGAGGGGAGCAAATCAGAGATGGAATGGTGCAACAATATTTTAATATTGTTTTATAAATAGTTTTATCTAGGTATAAACAGTTTTATGTAAAGGTGCCATATCGTAAAATACTAACAGGCAAAAAAATGTTGAAAACACTGTGTTTAACTAATATCACAATAATAGTTTAATTGAAACCTACACAAACATTGTGGGGTTTAAAGGAACAAAAATCCCATAAAATGTTTATGTTAACGTTATAAAAAAAGGTGCATGTCGATAAAAACTGACTTATCGAATAAATACTAAGAGGTAAAAAAGTTTTAAAAACATTGTGTTTAACTAATGGTACCACAGTAATAATTTAATTGCAACGTACACAACAGTTTGAGGATGTTTAAAGGAACAAAACCCCATCCAATTTTTATGGGGTGCTGAAGGAATAAGTTGTTAAACTATGATCAAACAATTTTTACAAGAAGTGTATGTTATTTGTGAAAAAAGAAGCCGAAATGTAACACCTTGGAATTAATAGGACCAGCTGTAAGTGGAAAAGTTATTTTTTCGATGATTACTGCATTTTATTTAAATGTAGGACATGCTAAAAATTGGAATAGAAATGAAAATTTCCCATTACTATCTTGTGTATTTCGTCGAATTATTTTATATAACGAAGCTCAATGTGAACATGGTCCACACGACACTGTAAAGCTATTATTAGGTGGTGACCCTTGCCCTGCTAATATGAAATATTTAGATATGAGCACAATAGCACGTACGCCAGTTATAATTACAGCCAATCAACATTTAATTCCTGATACCGAACCATTCCTTCAACGCATGATTCGTTATACATGGATAAAGGCGCCATTTCTCAAGGACTACGATAAGAAACCTCACCCATTAGAGTACAGAGGAAGAACAACTGACAGAATTGTCCTGTGATTCCAGCCTAAAGCTTCAATACGACAAGGACAAGCTGTTTGAATCTTGGAGCTCAGTTTCTCATGAATATCATGCCATCAGCACTGCTGCATTAAAGGTTTTATTACCATTTGCGACTTCGTACTTGTGCTTTTCTGCAGTTGCAATAATTAAAAACAAGTACAGGTCAAACATAAACTTATAAAAAGCAATGGGAGTGACAATTTCCAGACTAGAGCCCCGGTTTCATAAGCTGTGCTCAAGAAAGCAAGCACATCCCTTACATTAACCAACCAGTTACATAAATGAATATCCCTTTTTATTTTTGTGCCTATGTTTGATTTCGTTCTTAATTTCGACCTTTGCCTGAGCAACTAAGTTTCTCTTAGATTTGACAAGTCAATGGCCGAAATTGTAATTTTTTTCGGGCTTTGACTAAGACCGTCAGTCAGACCTGAGGATTACCTAGTCAAACCCAGGAGTGCCTGAAATTCGGTCTTTGACTATAACAGGTACAACAATGTGATATAATTCGTACTTTTTATTAGATATGGATATAAAAACTTCCGTTGATTCTGAGTCCGTTGATCTGGAAAACTTGAAGAATGGCTCAGAGGTACACTGCGGTGAGGGAAATAGGAATAATCAGAGTCAGGCAAATATGCAATATTGCATATGCATTTGCATATTTTTGTAGTTTCTTTTGAATTTTGCATATAATAGGTTTTCAAAGCGAACTTATTTGTTTATTCATGGTTCAAATACCTTCGTGCCTGATATTTCTGTGTGGACCAAGGCATCCAGAATTAGTCATTGATATGGGAAAATTATTAAGCTCAGCATGCAGTAAGTAAATACAAAGTCAACCTAAATATTTTAAATTGCATAAAAATAATCAGAAAACCAAAAAATATACATTTTTAATTTAAAATGCTTTAAAAAACCCCCGATCTAAAAATTATTTAGTTTACTGTAGGAATTTTTTTGCAGATTCCATTTTTTTATTACTCCTATTTATTTAACAATATGTTCCGTTAGAAACAATCGATTAAAGTTATGACTTTCTTAGTCTATGACATGTAGGTAAGAATTCCAATGAAAACTTTCCTTTCTAAATTATCAACAAATGTATAGATAGTACTACTAGTAAAATAAAGTAACACTTAAAATACATAGTTCTAATTTATCTAAAATCTATTTGGTAAGTCAGTTGGTTTTTAAAGCTTCAGTCTGCGAACTTCACCCTTCGTGTTTAGTAATTCACTCGCGAAATCATTTGGATGCGCATTAAGTCTTTCTTAATACTTTTCACTGTATTTTCTGATTTTTTCTTTGATGCTGGGAACTTTCAGGTCTCTCTCTATTATTGCGTTGGGGACGTACCATGGAGCGTTTACTATGGTTCTTAATACCTTATTTTGAAAACGTTGTATAATTTCCAAGTTAGATTTGCTGGCTGAGCCCCATAGCTGTATGCCATAGGTCCATATGGGTTTAAGTATGGCTTTGTATACTACTAATTTATTTTCGATTGACATTCTTGAATGTCTGCCCAGAACCCAGTACATTTGTTGAAGTTTGAGTCCAAGTGGCTTTCTTTTGGTGAAGATGTGCTTTCTCCATGTTAGTCTTTTATCTAGATGTATGCCCAGGTATTTGGTTGTATCTACTTGCACTAATTGTTTGTTGTTTATGTATACTGGTGGACAGCTCTCTCTTCGCATGGTAAATGTCATGTGAGTCGATTTTGTTTCATTAGCTTTTAGTTTCCATTTTTTTAGCTATTTTTCTATTTTATTTAAGTGGGCTTGTAAGTTATGCGAAGCTCTTTGGGGGTCTGTGTGAGATGCAATAATATCTGTGTCATCCGCTAATGTTGCGACTGTTGTCAATCTAGTTGTAGGTAAGTCAGCAGTAAATAACAGGTACAGTAAGGGACCGAGTACACTACCTTGTGGGACACCGGATTTTATTTTAAATAGTTCTGAGCGAGCATCTTGTTGTTTTACTAATGAAAAGCGATCTGTCAGACACGATTTTATAATTAAATAATATTGATACGGAAGATTTTTCTTCAGCTTATGGAGGAGTCCTGTATGCCACACTTTGTCGAACGCTTGGCTGATATCTAGAAAAGCTGCACTGCAGTACCTCTTGTTTTCTAAATCATTGCTGATTTGTTTGACTATACGATGTGTTTGTTCTATTGTTCCATGTTTTCTACGAAAACCAAATTGGTGTTTTGGAATTAGTCTTGTTTCTTCTATTATTGGTTCTAATCGACGTAGAAACATTTTTTCAAATAGCTTAGATATTATAGGTAAGAGACTAATGGGTCTATATGAGTTCAGTTCTTTGGGGTCTTTTCCTGGTTTTTGTAACATGTCATCAATGTCTTCATTTTGTCTGCTACGTTCCACTGATTGGGAAAAGTGCTAGTCAAAAGTCCGTACCCCCCCTCGAATCTTTTGAACGGTTATACCTATAATAGTGAAATTTGGAGGGAGAAAATAAACGGATGTAAGCTTCTTAACTAGTCATGGCAGGTGACGTAACATTGACAGATGTTACAGAGCCACTGTGACCGATAATTTTAAATAGGACCTTATGGCAAGTGATACCTAGTTTGAAAGGTATTGAAAATACCTATTTAGTCAGACTAGTTTTGTTTGAGTTTAAACTAATTTTGATGAATAAATTAAATAAATATAAAATTGTAGTCTCGCATTTAATTAATAAAAATTCAAAATTCCGCCTATGACTACTTGTCAAAAAGGTTGACTTTCACGAAAAAACTACTAGAGAATTGAAAAACATCAACTTTTTTGACAAAAATACCATAGGCGGCCATTTGAATTTTTATTAATTAAATGCGAAACTACAATATTATATTTATTTAATTTATTCACCAAAATCAAAATCAACTTAAACCCAAAAAATTAGTATGACTGAATAGGTATTTTGAATACCTTTTAAATGAGGTATCACTTGCCATAAGGTCCCATTTAAAATTATCGGTCACAGTGGCTCTGTACCGTCACCTGTCATTATTGCGTCCGTTTATTTCCTCCCTGCAAATTTCACTATTATAGGTATAAACGTTCAAAAGATAAGAGGGGGGGTACGGACTTTTGACTAGCACTGTATGTGTTATTGACATAATTGTTTTCTTAGTTACGTTTTGCAGGATTTTTCCAGTGACGAGTTCATAACCAGGAGCCTTTTTTGGATTGATTTCATTCAAGATTACCATTCGGATTTCTATAGCTTTAAATTTTTTGACTGGAAGATCCATTTGAAAAGGTATATCAAAAAAATTTAAGATTTCATTATTATCTTCGTCGTTTTGGTCCATGTTGTAAGGTTTAAAGACGTTGCTTAGGTGTTCAGCAAAGGCGTTTGCCTTTTCATTATTACTTCTGGCCCATGTTCCCGCAGAGTCTCTAAGCGGAGGTATTTGTTGTATTGGTCTTTTCATTTTCCGTGTAGCACGCCATAGAGAATAATCTGTTTCTTCCGTAGGTTTTAGTTTTTCGAGGTACTCTTGTACGTTCTGATTCCTTATTGTGTGTAGTAGTCTTTTTAATTCAGATGCTGCTCTGTTATAGTTCCTTTTATTGATTTCAGTTCTATGGTTTTGCCACTTTTTACGAAGTCTTCGTTTCTCTATGATTTTTTCTTTTACAGTAATTGGATTATCACCTTTGGATTTATTATCGGCAACATTGGGAGTTGCGTGCCAGGCTGCTGTTTGAATTCCTTTTGTTAAATTTGCGACGGCTTCATCAATGTTCTGTGGTGTCTTGAGTGGAACGTTTAGTTCAATGTTCTCATCAAGTTTTTGCCGGAATAGCTCCCAGTTGGTCTTTAGGTTGCATAATTGTGGTTCTTGGTATTTTCTTATTATTTTTGTATGTAACGTCAATATTATAGGAGAATGATCTGATGAAAGATCCTAGCTGCTTTCAATTTTTAGGTAGTTTGGGTTAATACCTTTTACGATGAAGAAGTCGATAGCGTCTGGTATTTTCGCAGGATCGGACGGCCAGTAGGTGGGCTCTCCTGTTACTTTGATGCTTAAATTGTTACCTGTGATTGTGGTCATTAATTCTCTGCCCTTGGTGTTTGTAAGTCGAGATCCCCAATGCGTATTCTTGGCATTGTAATCACCTCCACTTATAAATTTGTTTCCGAGTGTTCTTATGTAGTTAGTATATTGTTCTTTTTTGTTGTTGTGTTTAGGTGGTCAATAGGCTGCTGAGAGAACCAGAGTACCTGTGCTACTTTCTATTGCTACACTGGTTGCTTGTAGGTATTCTTTTTTATAACTTTCTAATTCATAATGCTTTATACTGCTACGAATTATAACTACTGTTCCTCCATGAGCTGTATTATCTGGATGGTTTGCTGCGACTAGAAATACATCGATGTTATTGCCGATGATGTAAGCTTTAATTTCATGAGCATGTAGATTCAGACCATTGGCGTTCCACTGTACTATCTTTAACAATTGAGTATCCATTAAGAAAGTTTTGAAACAAGGGTTGTGATTAGGTTCATGATGGTTTCCATTTGGGTTATTAGATCTCTCATCATATTTTTTAGTTCCGTGAGATCATTTGATTGTGATTGTTGGATATTGGTTGATCCGTTAGGGTTATTTGTTACGTTTTGCATTGTAACAACTTGTGCATATGTATTATCTGCGGTTACTGCGCGTGCACTATTAGTTGTCGTCACTGTGTTTTTCTGCCGCAGTCTGGGGTATAACTTTTGTTGTAATTCTTTGTGTATTATGCATCCTCTATAGTTTGCTGGATGGTTTTCTAGGCAGTTTACGCATTTGACTGTGTTGTCTTTTATATTTCTAGGACATTCAGATGTTTGGTGAGATTCTGTACATTTGACGCATCTGTATTCTCTTTGACCGAAGTTTTTTGTATGTCCGTACCTTTGACATCGCATACATTGTGGTATTGATCTTCTAGAGATTCCATGCGAAAAAAAATTCCAAATGGTCCAGCATTGCAAAACTGCTTTACACACCGGTAAAAAAATAAATTATAATCGGGAGAGAAAAAGCAAGATTTGATATCTAGGTGCTTAAAATCAACTAATCGGAAATCAAGTGAGGAAGAGACATTTAACCATGATTTGTTCGAAGCATTGTTAATCTAAAATATATCTTTGTCCAATTATCAAACGAAAATTTGCGAATATTTCTTGGAAAATACTGCAAATGAAATATTTCATGTGAAAGAAGCTTCAGAAGAAACGAGGTAGATTCTGTAGGTATATTCTACGGTACTGAGTAACATCAAATTAGAGACAATAGGAGACAATTATTTTTATGTATTTGTGGATGAAACAATTGATTCTTCTGGACGTTACATCGCACATTTATTAATGGGATCTCTTAAAAATGGGCAAGCTTGTAAATCGCATTTAATTGCTTCTAAGAAGTTAAATAAAACCAACGCACTAGATAACAGTTTTAAGGTTCTTGCAAGACAGTTTAGCAATTTTTTTCTTCGTTTAGCGGTTCTTAATGAAAATTTTTTATGTTTCTTTCAGATGCTGCACCTTATATGGTTAAAGTAGGAAGCAATTTGAAAAAATTTTATCCTCGTTTAGTACACACAACTTGCCTAGCATGGTTTAAATAGGGTCGCAGAAGAAATTAGAAATAAATTTCCTCTTGTTAATAATTTTATTTCAAATATGATCAAAATATTTCTTAAGGCACCTACCTATAAGGTATCAGGTGTATAAAGAACAATTGCCGAATCTTCCTCTTCCACCAAAACCTATTGTTACTGGATGAGAACTTGATTAGAGGCTGCAATGTTTTATGCAGAAATTTTTGCTGAATTGAAGCCAGTAGATTCTTCTGGACCACTTATACTTTTCAAAGAATTGGTGAAAAATAAAATAGTGCCACGGCAACTTTCATACTTAAAATATTATGTACATATGTACATGCATATTTGACATAAATAAATGCATATACATGCATATTTGACACAAATAATATGCATATATATGCGCATATATCTTCCTTTTCAGCCTGAATATTTGCCAGACTTTGGTAATAATGTATACGTAGAACTTATTTTTACAGAATTTACAATGAAATATCTAAACAACTTATTATTATTCAGATTTAGCCATACGGCTCACACCCCTCTAAGGGTAAAATTCACTCATCCCAGATACCTACGGTATCAAAAGGATTGAGCTCTGGTGGGACTCTTTCCGTGTTATCGAGCCCTAGGTGACTTGGTATGCAGGTGTATCTCCCAAAAATTTTCGTACGCATTTGGCCGTTGCGGGCAGTACAGCTTTCTGCATGGTCTTGTAAAGATGTTTATTTAGATCCAGCCTTTTTATGCTTTCCAGGAGGTTGTTCGGAATGACTCCAGTAGTAGACATAACAATAGGTATCGTCTTGGTACTTTGCATTCTCCATTGTCTTCGTATTTGAATTTCCAGATCTCTGTACTTGGCGATCTTTTCAGTAAATTTACTACGTAGATGATTGTTGTTAGGTATCGCCACATCAATTAGTGTTGTTTGTCTGGTTAATTTATTAACTAGTATGAGATCTGGTCTATTATGTGCCACTGTTTGGTCTGTGAGCACAGTGCGGTCCCAGTATAGCTTGTAGTTGCCATGCTCAGGCATACTCTCAGTGACGTATTGATAATATGGAGATGGTCCGTTTGGAGAAGTCCCAGCTTGATAGCTATCTTCTGATGAAGGATTTTTTCCACTGCGTCATGCCGTTCCTTGTATTCAGTTGCAGCAAATGCCTGGCAGCCCCCTGTAATATGTTGGATGGTTTGTTGGGCTTAACATCCATATCGGCATATTATTATTATCCAGATTTAGCCATACGGCTCACACTCCCTCTAAGGGGAAAATTGACTAATCCCAGATACCTACGGTATCAAAAGGATTGAGCTCTGGTGGGACTCTTTCCGTGTTATCGAGCCATAGGTGACTTGGTATGCATGTGTATCTCCCAAAAATTTTCGTACACATCTGGCCGTTGCGAGTAGTACAGCTTTCTGCATGGTCTTGTAAAGATGTTCATTTAGACCCAGCCTTTTTATGCTTTCGAGGAGGTTCTTCGGAATGACTCCAGTAGTAGACATAACAATAGGTATCGTCTGGGTACTTTGCATTCTCGATTGTCTTCGCATTTGAATTTCCAGATCTCTGTACTTGGCGATCCTCTTGGTAAATTTACTACGTAGATTATTGTTGTTAGGTATCGCCACATCAATTGTGTTGTTTGTCTGGTTAATTTATTAACTAGTACGAGATCTGGTCTTATATGTGCCACTGTTTGGTCTGTGAGCACAGTGTGGTCCCAGTATAGCTTGTAGTTGCCATCCTCAAGCATACTCTCAGGGACGTATTGATAATATGGGATATGGTCCGTCTGGAGAAGTCCTAGCTTGATAGCTATCTCCTGATAAAGGATTTTTTCCACTGTGTCATGCCGTTCCTTATATTCAGTTGCAGCAAATGCCTGACAGTCCCCTGTAATACATTGGATGATTTCTTGGGCTTGACATCCATATCGGCATCTGTCGTTTTGAACCTGAGGGTCTTTGACGATATATTTCAGGTAATTTCTGGTTGGTATAACCTGATCCTGAATGGCCAGTAATGAACCCTCTGTTTCAGGGAACATCGTTTTTGATGTCAACCAATAGTTCGACGCTGTATTGTCGACATAGTCTTGGCTGACCTCATTGGGATGTCGCCCGTGCAGCGGTTTACCCATCCAGGTGCGCATTTTTCGTCTTTAGTGAGGTGATTTAGGCGCATTTCTGGTTCCCTCAGTTTGATCGGTGTTGTGTCATCTACTGCGCAGATAGCGCGATGTAGAGTAGATGTCTTAGCTTGTATCTGAAAATAAGTTCTTAAAGTAGCAATTTGTTTATCGAATTGCTCACCTATATCCATAAGTCCTCTTCCTCCTAGATTCCGTGGTAATGTCGATCTTTCTACTGCACTTTTAGGATGGCGTTTTTGTGCCTTTGTGAGGTGTGTTCTTACTTTTCGCTGAAGATTCTCTATGTCCGTTTTTGTCCACTTAACAATGCCAAACGAATAGCTAAGCGCGAAATATGCGTAGGTGTTTAGTGCCTTAAACAAATTTCTACTGTTAAGGTGTGAACGAAGCAGCTATGTTACCCTTCGTATAAACTCCGCAGTTATCTCAGTTTTCATTTGCTTATGGTCAATTTTCCGCGCTTGCTTTACTCCAAAATATTTATAGATATCGTTTTCACCATGGCCTCGATGTTCTGGCCATTTTGCATATCGAATCCCCCGGGCTGTACTTTTCCTCTGACTATATTTAAAACACGGCACTTGTCTAGTCGGAAGTGCATACTAATGTCATTTGAAAAGGATTCTATAGTTCTTAGCATCTCATCTAGTTGGTTTTGAGAGGAAGCCATTAGTTTCAAATCATCCATATACAACAGATGATTAAGCGTCGCCACCACATTGTTGTTCAAAAGTTCCCTTTTTTAAGTTTAAATTGGTGACCTTTAAAGCGTTCATTATTAGATATCGAACCAAAAATTAAACATGAGTCCGTTGAGTGGGACCAACCCTATATCGAGTCTCAGCTCTCCACTTCCGTAGATCTGAAAGATGTACGAAAGATTAATATTAATTGTAAAATTCTTATCTAAATAATGTTTAGCCTTTAGAGGATCATCGAATAAGTTATTTGAACCAAATAATGGAAATTATGTGCAGTTAGTTGAAATGATGCCTAAGTTGGACGCCATATCATCAGAGCATCTTCGTCGTGTGGAATCCAGGAGCACAAATATACCACATTATTTAGGATGGCAACATCAAAATGAATTGATTGCTCTATTGTCAAACTCTGTTCAGGACGTTATCCTAAAGCAAGTTCGAGAATCTAAATATTTTTCTAAATATTAGATATTAGATTAGAAATATTTCTAAATATTAGTCTGTAGTCCAGATATAACGCACGTAGATCAAGTAACAATTGTAGTAAGATGTGTTTCAATTTCAACACCAGTTCGGATATTTGAATACTTCTTGGACTTTTCTCCTGTAACTGACGTAACTGGACGTCTCTTTGAACTGATGAACTGATAGAGAATAAATTTGAAGAATTAAATATAAACACGAATAGTTTGCATGTACAGGGTTACAATAATGGGGGTCTAGGACGTTTCATCGCCGCCGTTTCGATGCCGCCAGTTCGATGCCGATGCCGGCCGATTCATCGCCAGTCAATTAATCGCTATCTGATATATTTCCGAATTTTCGACAGTTACAATTATTTATTTTTAGTATTAATTAGGAATTCTAGGAAATGCGAGATATGACGGCGATGAAATGGACTGGCGATGAACCGGCGGCATCGAAACGGCGGCGATGAAACGTCCCATTCCGCAATAATGGAGCCAATATGCGTGGTAAACACATTGGATTGTAGAAAAAAATATTAGAGAAATATCCACGAGTATTTTTTATTCCATGTTCTGCGATACTTTAAATCCGGTGGTGAATGATGCAGTAAAAATAAGTTTTGAGTCGGTGGAATTTTTTAATACTGTACAGGAACTATAATATGTATTTTTTCTTCTTCGAATATTAGATGGAACATTTTATTAAAGCACTTTCTAAAGTTGACATTAAAAGCATTATTGTCGGACACGCGATGGGAGAGTCGGATCGATGCAATCGCACCATTAAAAACCTAGATAAGTGAAATATATGATGCTTTAGAAGAACTGCAAAATGATAGTAAAAGGGATAGGAATTACAAGAACTTTAGCAAAATCCCTTAAAAAAATTAAATTTGGAAATTCTAATTCATGTGTTCTGTTTTGTTGTGGCAAGATAATATTTTAAGTAAAATAAAGGTTCTTAGCAAAATCCGTCAAAATCCAAAATTTGACATAAAATCTTCACTTGATGCACTTGATAATTAAAAAAAATATTTCATAACTAAGCGTTCTGACGAACATTTTCAAAATTTTGTAATCGAATCCAGAGAGAGCTAAATATTGAATCCAGAGAGTACAAAAGCTAATATTAAATAAGATTTCCCTAGCTCCTCTACCGAACGAATTAGAAGAAGAAAAGTGCATTTTGAGTATGAAGGAACTGATGAACCTATATTATTTCCGCAATTATAATTTAAAATACACTTTTATTTTAAGATTTTGGATGCTACCATAACAGCAATTGAAGAACGGTTCCAATTACTTCAACAGCACACAGACATTTTTAGTGTAATATATGCCATGCATAACTAAAGTTAAAAACGATGATAAACTTAAAACCAATTGTGAGAAAGTGTATCAATCCCTTACAGACAAACAGCTCAGAGACTGACATTAGTGCAAGCGATTTATATGAAGGAATTAAAGCTATTCAACCATATTTTACCACAGAAAAAGTTCTAGTGATATTCTTAATACATTTACGAATATAATCTTCTATCAACATTTTCAAACTTAAGTATAATTCTACGTATATTCCTAACTCTATCCGTTACTGCAGCTACAAGTGAGCGGACGTTTTCAAAATTTAAAATTATTAAAAACTATTTGCGATCCTCAATGAAGCAAGATAGACTTTCTGCTTTAGCAACGTTATCTGTCGAACATAAAGTGTGTGCGACATTGGATAATTAAAGACATTGTCAACAAGTTTTCCGAAACGAAAGCCCGAAAAGTTCGTATTTAGTTTGTTTATGTGTCTGTTATCTATTAATAGTTTATTTTAATCAAATGGACGTTTAAATTAGGATATTAGGATGTACATAGAATGGACTTTGGATCATGAGTACTAGTCTAAATGTTCAAGTAAGTATCTATTTATAAATTATTACTGTTATGTCCTGCACATTTCTTTAAATACTAATGCCTATGTTGAAACCACTAAAGTGTTGGAATGGGTCGGCAAATTATAAGTTGCAAACGGGCGGCTAACACGTTAGAGGCAGCCCTGCATTTGCCATGTCCCCTCCAAAATAAGATACAACTGGCTTCGATGTGTGCCACTAACTGTTGCGAGCTGTTTTCTAATTTTGAGAGCAAGTGTAGCTGGTGTACGTTTTATTTTACGTTTTATAAGACAATGTAGTAGTCTCTACACATAACGGTTCTGGTACACACCGTTCTTCCAACGTTTCAACAACTGATCCATCTACTTCTTCGAAACCTGGCCCGACCCGTCTTTCCAGGCAGAGAGTTAGAAATAAAAGTTTATTCAATTTTGAAAAATCGGGACCAGATATTGACTATGACTCGGATGACCCAATTGGTGACAAGAACTATGTCCCTAAAAAGAAAACTTCAAAAAGACGATTTGCTTCATCTTCATCTAGTTCGGACGATATCAGTCTCGAAGATTTTGATTTGCCAAAACTCTAGATCCGAGTGATGCAAAGCCAAACGATATTTTCAGAAGATCGACCCGAGATTGAAGAAAGCACCACTAATCTAGCAACTGATTTTTCGATGAAATGGAAAAATAATCCACTATTTCATGACAAATTCAAAAACTTTAATTTTGTACAAAATTTTGGATCAAATTTTCCTAACATAGAAGAAGCTCCTGTGAAAATATTTAACAAAATGTTTTCGGATGAGTTACTAAACAAGATTGTTGAGGAAACCAATTTGTATGCAAGGCAAAATAGGCGTAATTTTTCAACTAAGAAAGACGAACTTCAAGCATTTTTGTCATCTTTATAATTGTGTGATTTCATCAATTTCCTGGGATAAGAATGTGTTGGTCGTAAGAACAAAATTTTCGAGTTCATAGAATCGCAAACATCGTCAAACAAATACACAGAAAAGCAAGGAGGTTCCTGATAAAAAGAAAACGATTTTTTTACGAATGTTTTACTCTAGTTAATCAAATATATTACATAATATACAGACAGTCTGTAATTTGGAATAAATTCAATATCTCAAATACTAACTGTTTTTTTTTAATGCTCAGACCGTCGATTAGTATTTCAAATTTTCCTTTTTGAAATACAATCATAATATATACAGGGTGTCCCAATTTAGAGATATGACGTCATCGTTATTTTCTTAAATGGCAAAACTGTCATTTTGATAGCTATTTTGATAGGGTGTGTAAAGTTATACACAACTGCCAAATATCAAATTTTTATTGTCTACCATTTACAAGATAATAGAAAATAACAAAGTTATGTCTGTAATTTGGAATAAATTCAGTAAGTATAACAGTATACTAATTTTTTTTTGAAAAATGCTTAGACCCGTCGATTAGTGTTTCAAATTGTCATTTTTGACATACAATAATAATGTATACAGGGTGTCCCAATTTAGGGATATGACGTCATCGTTGATTTTCATAAATGGCAACACTGTCATTTTAATAGCTATTTTGATAGGGTGTGTAAAGTTATACATAACTGCAAAATATCAAATTTTTATTATCTACCATTTACAAGATAATAAATAATAATAAAGTTATGTCTGTAATTTTCAATAAATTCAATAATTCAAATACTAATTGTATTTTTGAAAAATGCTCAGACCCGTCGATTAATATTTCAAATTGTCATTTTTGACATACAATAATAATGTATACAGGGTGTTCCAATTTAGAGATATAACGTCATCGTTGATTTTATTAAATGGCAACACTGTCATTTTGATAGCTATTTTATTAGGGTGTGTAAAGTTATACACAACTGCAAAATTTCAAATTTTTTCCCTACCATTTACAAGATAATAAAAAATAACAAATTTATGAAAAACAAGTAATCAAATAATAATTGAATTTAATTATTTCGAATAAGCAAATGCTCATAACGTTGCCCATTGACAATTTAACAATAGTTGAGGGCAACATTATGAGTATTTGCTTAATTAAAATAATTAAATTTAATTATTATTTGATTACCTGTTTTACATAAATTTGGTATTTTTTATTATCTTGTAAATGGTAGGGAATAAAAATTTGAAATTTTGCAGTTGTGTATAACTTTACACATCCTATCAAAATAGCTATCAAAATGACAGTGTTGCCATTTAAGAAAATCAACGATGACGTCATATCGCTAAATTGGGACACCCTCTATACATTATTATTGTATGTAAAAAATGACATTTTGAAATACTAACCGATGAGTCTGAGCATTTTTCAAAAAAAACAATTAGTATTTTAATTAATGAATTTATTCCAAATTACAGACATAACTTTGTTATTTTCTATTATCTTGTAATTGTAAAGAATAAAAATTTGAAAATTTGCAGATGTGTATAACTTTACACACGCTATCATAATAGCTATCAAAATTACAGTGTTGCCGTTTAAGAAAATCAACGATGACGTCATATCTCTAAATTGGGACACCCTGTATACATTATTATTATATGTCAAAAAGGACAATTTGAAATACTAATCGACGGGTCTAAGCATGTTGCAAAAAAACAATTAGTATTTGAGATATTGAATTTATTCCAAATTACAGACTCTCTGTATAATCAAAAATATATTACATATTATTGCAGTATTTCTTTGCTTGGCGGTGAATGGGTTAAGTAGTTTTTGTTGTTGGTAAATTCGTTATTCCTATTTTTTAGGTTGATTGATGTTATTTTTGCTAAATAAAAATGTCAAGGATTGGTACCCTAATATTAAAATGTTAAAATACGTTACCGAGTGTTTTATTTTTAAGTGCCTTTAACCTGACGTCGACTATAAACAATTTATTTGCACGGTAGCTCCAACAACTGAAAAGAGATATATGTGTCATTTCAGATGAAAGATAATTAAAAAGGTAAACGAAAAATGTCAAAATATACAGGGTGTCCCATTTAAAAAATATAAGTATGGTTTATATTTCCTTAGCGAGGCCCCCTAAAAAAGTTTTTTGTACGCCACTGAATCCGTCCATAATATATCATCAAAAGTTCCTATAAAATTTTTCCTAATAAAGAATATCTGTAACCCTGTCGTTTTCGACATTTTGAATAATCGCCCAGTATCTCGATAATATGAGGAGCTATTGATGATTTGATTGGGCAATCGTTACTTTAACGAAAAAAGAAGTCATGTCATCTTAACTACTTTTTTTCTATCTCCTCTAGTTTTCGGTATACACTGCAAAACATACCAATTTGGGACACCCTGTACAGTGGAATATCGGTTTGCAAATGGCATGACAGAGGGAAAAAGTGTGTGGTCGTAATTAGTTCTCTTCAGTATCCTTCATTGAAAGTTGATATTGTTCGAACAAAGAAAGAAGGAAAAAAGAGAAATACTCTGTCCACAATCAGTAGCTGAATACAACAAATTCATGGGTGGCGTCGATCTTTTTGATCAATACCTTGCCCTATTCCATCTAATGGAAAAGTAAATGGTGGGTGAAAATGTTCTTCTGTCTTTTAGATTCTGCGATTGTGAACGCATATATAATGTACAAAACATTAATGGCCATCATCTGTTGTCAGGTTATGTCATCAGGTTAATGTCAGTAATCAAATGAGTTCTTATCATTCTGTATTACGAAGAACCTTAAAATGGTACAGGTAATATTAAGCATGCACATTATGCCACTATTACTGTAACTGTTAAAAACAAACATCATCTGAGAGAACACGAATAAAAAATAAATCTATATTTCACAATATAACAAATAATCCACATATTAAGAGCTACTAAACTAGTCTACTGTTTGATGGGGCTGGTAACTTTCATGAATATCTTTAGCTGCAGAAGTTTTGTCACTGATATGTACTCGATCAACGCAACTCAACGAGTTAATTCTGACACGTCCACCTCTAACCAATATCATTGGATATTTACCCCAAGTTAGAATTAACTCAAAGCACATTGATATTCCTAGTTCCGTTTCTCTGGCGGATTCTCAATACGCAACCCAGCCCGATTCATCTCTTACTCGGTGCTGTATTCGGATATTCTTTTAAATAACACAATCTCTCTTGGCCACAAGTTTTCCAATTTTACAGGAGACTCTTTTCGGCTACACCATTTTTGGTAGGGTTCAAAGCTCAGCTATTATTAAAGGATATCATCACTCCACATATCTCAGCAATTTGGTCACATGTCACATCAGCAATCTTTCTAATACTCCCTCTCGTCTGATGAAGTATTGGGTAGAGTAGTGGAGAGATTCTGGGAATCTGATCAGCTTCCACATATTCAATATTCTGTAGATGCAGAACACCCCGCCGAAACTGAGTTTTTACGATCTGTACAAATTCTTCCCTCGGGTCGATACAAGGTTTCGTTAAATTTAAACCGCCCTATTAATGATATTAACTTATCGGGCTCTTTACCAGCAATTAGAGAGGAAACTACACTCTGATCCATAACTCTTCAATAGTTAACGCACAATCATTCAAGATCACTTAGCCAACGGCCAGATTAAAAGAGTACCCTTGAAAGCTCTAACATCTGAAAACAGGGTAAATTATTATTTACCACACTTTCCAGTCAAAAAAATGACTCTAGTACAAATGTACCACTAGTATTTGATCCAAACAATAAAACCCCTTTAGGTTGCCTTAACGATCAACTGGACAACGGGTTTCTAACGCAACCTCTTCTTATTGATATTCTGTTGAGATTTCGCATATTCACTCAAGTGTTAATAGCAGATATCCAATCTATGTATATGCAGATATGCGTAGACAGTTTTGAGTCACACCTACTCAATTTTCTCTGGCGTGACTCACCAGATATGCCTTTCAGTGCTTTTCAGCTAACTAGAGTTCCATTTGGTTTATGTTCATCACAATTTCTCGCCACTAGGATTCTCAAACACATTGCGGACAACAATAAAAATGATTTTCCGTTAGCCTCTGAAACTCTCTTGTATTCTACCTATATAGATGATATTTTAAGTGGATGTGACTCTTTAGACAAATTGGAACTCTTATTTTCTCAACTTAAAATCGTGTTAGGTAAGCACGGGTTTAATCTCCATAAAATTTCTTCGAACAATAAAGCCTGTCTTACCAAACAACCCAAATATCAAAAATAACAAATATAAAATATAATCTAAAGTTTGTAAGACAAATATACATATGGAGAAAATATTAGTGACACACCAACAAATCAAAAATGCCAGCAAAATATATAAATAATCAAATCAATAAAGTAAATAAGGTATCTAAATACTGAAAATAATTTCTAGTTAGGTGTAAAATATAACCATACCTACTAGAAAAAAAAAACATATGCATATAGTCAACGATTAATTGTACGTGCAAACATACTACCATTGGTAGAAGCAGTATAAGTCTACCTGTTTAGTATTAATAAAAAATTAAAGACAAAAATAAATTAGAAATAACATGTATACAAAGATATCAAAAAAGGTAATAATACAGATAATTCCAATAAAAGAAAAAATGAACTAAAAGAATTACCGTCTTAGAACCATAAACGGTTGGCCCCACGTTGGGCGCCAATATAACAAAAAAGGAAAACTTCTGTTGGAGTGAAAGTAAAAAGAAAGATATACTCCAACAGAAGTAAGAAAAAAAGGGATAACTAGTGGGACATAAGTGAAAATAGATGGGATGTAAAGAAAAGGGTGAAGTGGCTTCTACGTGGAGAAGCCGCAGTAGGAAAAATACTACTTTCCAGTAGTATTGGTGGAGGAATTTGGAAGGATGTAGAGACGGAGGCAAACTGAATAGAATTGGCTAGCAAGAGATGCAAGAGAACAACTCGACACTCAAGGATGGATACGGCTCGTTTGCATGCCTGTCGAAGAACAGTAGCTCTAAGTAGATAGTAATGATGACTAAAAGGTGAAATGATAAAATAAGAATAATGTGAATAATTGCTAAATACGAACAAAATAAATAAAACTAACAAATCATGGGCGCCATGAAAACGATCTTCGATCATTCTCCCGGGTATCTTATACTGCTGTCAAATATTAAATATATTAAATCTGTAATAATGATGAAGTAAGCAAGTTAAATATACAATGAATGAAAGAGAAATGAAGTTGAGATAAATACTGAAAAGATGACCTAAATTAACCGAACAAATGGAATAAAGCGAATAACAATAAAATATTTGGGGAACAAGCTACTAATACAACCTAAATTTATATAATGGCATGAAATCAACCTAAATAAACAATAAAATACAATAAACACCTTTCTGTTAGCAAATACGCCGAGCTCAACGTACAATACCGCAAAATCCTACATATTTGTGAACTTTATATACTAATATTCAAATATGTTATATAAAAGAACAAGAGTAAGCTAAATCTGAAAAGAAAAAGTAATAAACATATTGCATTACCAAAAGTCCGAAATATAAAACACAAAAGTTACTCAAATCACCAACTTAAATGTTCCCAAATAAACCCAGACGACTCCTTAAAGGTTGCTGCTGCATTCTTGAAAATGAGCACCATGGTGGTGCCAAACTGTACCTGCGGTAGGTCCAGATGTAGCGACGGAAATGGAGCTGGAACACTCCAGAAAGCTTGCTCCCCATGTGACTAAATTGTGGCCGGAGTAGGATGTTCCTCTCAGGTGGGTGAGGGTCTATGACTTCCCATGTGTTAAGTATATTATTTCCCCAAAAGGCTAAATAAATATTTCCCAGTCTTAGTTTCAATGCAAAAGTCTAGGAAAAAGTCAAAGGAGAAAAAAAAAAGAAACTAAGAAGTGGGTTTTAGTATAGATTGTAATGTAAAAAAGGGCCATTAACATACAAGAAAAACTGTCATTATTGGATAGTACACTTCGCGTCATATAAAACTGGTACACTTTTTTTTCCCTATGTAAACCTGTGTTCAGACTGACAATTATTGTTCGTGAATCACTTCGTTGTTGCCATCACAGATAACGGAATTGCACTAAATCTAAATACAAAAAAATAACGTTTAAAATTTATATTTCGAATTGTAATACATATATTTAAATTACACACTTGTTCTCTGTAAAAGTTATTCATTTTGTATTAATTTCAAATTAAATTTTTAATTTTTCCAGTGTGTTTTATTTATTCTACACAACTTATTGCAGTTTTGTCTTACAATTTACGAGAAACCAATCACACCTCTCCATTTGACATTAAACATAATAATTTAAAGTCATGTCAAGATTTGTTATCTATCATTATTTTTGACTTAAAATATTTTCATAAATTATAGTAAAACACGAATCAATGTATGGATACTTAATTGAGATGGAAATTACAATTGTTTTAGTTTTTAGCATATTAAAAAATGCGGTCAGCCCGGTTTTTACCTAGTTTGATATAATATTTTCGTTGAACTGGCAACGTTGCCCTAGAAATTGGAATGACACTTGTGACAAGATCAACTTACACAACTTGAAAAACACGATTTTCGGTTATAAGAGTTGTACCAGTTTTTTTTTGACGCGAAGTGTACATGCCAAAATTTGACCTTCAGAGCGAAATATGTGACAATTTCAAATTACAGTAAAGAATAAATATGATTTCTTTAAAATAATTATAGGATACTTATTAGATGTTGCAATAAAATATACAGATATCAATAAATAGGTAAAAGTTAAGGTTAGGATTTTCTCTGAATGAGTATTACTTAAAGATATTGAAATAATTACAAGATACCTACTAAATTCACTGAATAAATTTACTAGGAAAATTGAATTGGAAGAAACATTTTATTAGATGTAAAAATAATGTAACATGCAATGCCATTAACCTCGTGATGTCAAAAATAAAATGTATCTATTTACCGGATCTCTCAGTTCTTCATTACTGTTTTCCTCTATAAAACGCCGGATGGATTCTGGGAAAACACTGTGAACACCATGTACATCCTAGGGAACTTTATTTCCCAATAAAGGCTTAGTACTTAGGAGAAAGATTCCGCCATTTGGGTACTGTGACCTACCTATTCCGGGCTCACAATTCAAGTGACGAGCGAAACGTGCTTCTCCGCCAAGGTAAACGTCAAACTCTCAGAATGCGAGGTCATATTCGCCACCAGAGGTGTAGAGCATGTTCCGTACATCGAAATGTGACGTCACGTAAATATTTAATTACGACAAAATTAGAGAAATTAATTAAGAGATCGAGAGAAAATAATTATAAAAATAATTAAAGAGCTAATTTCGTAACGTGACCGTTACAAGTTCTTGAAAAGACACGGTCTTAACCCTTCCACCCACTTAACTCATAATTTGGGTGACCCCTCTCCGAAAGTTCTCGGCATTAAATGGAATCAAGTATCCGATACATTCTCATTTTCACCACCAAATTTTGATGTAGACCAGTCAATCGCCAAAAGAAAGGTGCTTAGCATTTTAATGTCGACTTTCGATCCAATGAACTTGGCCGGTTATATCATTGCCTCTTCCAAAATTCTCTTGCAACGTTTATGGCAGGCTAAAATTAGTTGGGATGAACCAATCCGCGATCCAGAATGGTTACGTGATTGGAACATTTTACTTGAAGGTTTTCAATCCATTCCACTCTTGGAATTCCCCAGACGTTTAGCATTAGATAAAAGGTTTGTAGATATTCAACTCCACACATTTTGCGACAGCTCTCTTAAAATATTTGCAACATATACCTATCTGTGCGTAGTTTACGAGGATGGCTCAGTCTCCTCACGTTTGATATCTTCCAAATCAGGAATAGCATCACATTCCGACACAACTGAATGCAGCAGACATTCCGATTCGTCCCAGGGACATCACACGTAATCCCACACTGCCAAAGTTATGGTTGTCAGGCCCAGAGTTCCTAATCGAAGATCCTCTCGAGTTTTCTCGATTTAAAATTATTAAAAAAATTTAAAATTAAACAAAAGACTCCCGCTGATACCGAAGGCCAGTAGGTATGGGGGAGCAGAAGAGGTGTACCAAACGGACACAAATACATTACAAAATAAAACGTCGATCGACGGAACGAAGCTACAAATAGAACACATGAGGAAAATTACAAAAATAACTCTAAAAGAAGAGAAACATACAGGAACAAAACTGCAACAGTACTAACGCCAAGGAAAAACGTGACAAAACTAACGCCAGGAAAAAACGTGACACAAAGACGTACCGTGACAAAAGGTAAAGAAATATAAAAGAATACGAATCACAGGACACGAAGATGTACCGTGATAAAAGTTACTGAAACACAAAAGAAAATAGACGTCGTGATTCGAGCATGTATCGAGAGCAAACTTACATTAATACAAACGAAAACAAGAAGAACACTTATAAGGATAAAAATAGAAAATATGGCAGAGAAAATTATACGAGGAGAAATCAGTATGTAAACTATAAAAATACGAATAAACATGAAACATGTGAAAGAAGGACGTGTCATAATAAGAATAGAAAACAAAGAAACAGAGGAGCGCAGCAAACTCAACAAGGAAGAAGAAATAAACAATGGACTCAGGTGACTTACAACCACCGTGAGCAACGGGAAAATTCGGTGCCTGGTGCAAATTTTTTCGGAAATGTATGAAAACTAGATAGGGATTAAACTTAAGGGTTGAAAACTAAGTCGGGTGAGATGATGCTAAGAGGTATGCCTAAGGTGGTAATTCGAATCTCACTCGACATGAGACCTGCATATTTAACACGACAATAGATTTCTTACATGATGGAAAATAAGCTAACGGAACTTGGAATTATGGAAATAGGAGAATTTTTATCTGGAAATCACCTATAACGCTGCAAATGGAGGGATTATTTTTCCCCGTCCCAAGGAATAATCTACTAACTATAGAAAGTAGATTATTATTTTACACTTTCTACAAACTTATACAACTCCTGTATACAACTACAGGGTTAATAAACGAATACTTCAATTATGGAAGAAGTATACTTACAAAAAGATAATACAAAATACAGAAACACATACACACAATGCTATAATTATAAGAATATTAAATACAGAATAATACAACCATCTAATAATCAAACCTAAAATCTCCCTCTAAAATCAAATATTTTATCGTTAAAAACGCGACTTTATTTTTAATACACATGTAATATTATCAGGTAATACAAACCAAGTAGGTTAAAAAACATAAACAGATCGAAATTCAGCAAGAACAGCAAACACTAAACTAGCCGAGTTGCTTGGATGACAACCTACAATTATATATATATATATATATATATATATATATATATATATATATCTACGTAAAAATAGTCCGAGAGCTCGTAGCACAATTCGATAATATTAATAATAAAATTTCTAATACTACAATCCAACAATACGATTATAATAATAAGAGAATACAATAATAATATTATTCTTAACTCATTGAAACATATATCCCACTCAATACCTTTATTTACCTTTACCTAACCTAAACTTTGATTTAAATGTTTTGATTTAAATTCTGATTCAAATTTAACTTTGATATTATTACCTAAGGTGTTGCAGTTGGAGAGTTGTTAATTTGTTCAAAGACGAGTGTCTTGTCATCACATTATATTTATCTATTATGTCATAAATACTTTATCATTATCATTGTAAACGTTGAGCACTAAGGCATTCGCTATTACTTATTTCGTCGGGCAGTATGTCCAATATCAAACACCAGTGGCGTAGCCAGGGAAGGGGCCCAAGGGGGCCGGACCCCCCGAAATTTATAAAATTTTAAACATTGTAGAAATCATAAAAAACTAAGTTTTACGGGTATTGACTTACGGTTTAGTTGTATTAAATCTTGTACGTAAAACAACGTGCTTCACACATCTTATTTAACAGTGTACACGTATTATTGCATTCATAAATAAGGAGTTGCAGTTATTATAAAGTAACAGTGTGTCGGTACTGGGTATATTTTCTTCTCTAGAAGGTAAAGGTTGGCAACACTGTTCATGGGACCGACTGTCAGCAGCCACTAGGCTGCTAAGATTTTTTCGCTCTCACGCCTTTCTGGTTTGTTTTGAGGTTAGGACGCACCGACTCGACTCGACAGTTGAAAACGTAATTATTCATAGGCCTACATGGTGAAGTGTTTTAGTGTTCAGTCTAATGCTTGCTGTGAACTGTGATGATAATTTATATTCATATTAAATAAATAAAATGGACGCATTTCTAAAAAAAAACCGAGATTGAGTACGGACAGAGGAGTAAATTCCCGAACTCAAGAAGTACCGGTAAGTTAAGTTCGATAATATAGCCTATATTTAAATATTTTACTTTGTTATTGAAATTGGGTCTAATTGTAAACATTATTTATCTATTAAGACTACGTCTGTTTTTGTTGGACCAACTATTTACCGTAAGGTTTCCTCGTTTTGCTGATGCCTAATTTAGTATACAGTTTGTACAAATTGACAAATAATTTATTTTTTAAGTCTAAGAATACATTTTACACTACCAGTTGGGTAAATCTAAACGCAGGGGATAGACGCACGGTAACCGTACGCGCATTGGGTGTCTGGCAGTGACGTCAATAGGTTCACAATTCTAAAAACTGATTATTTTAACCAGCAAAATCTAAACTAACCTTACCCAACGTAACTTAACCTATTATGAATATAACTAGCACTAGGCCTAGCACAAAAATAATTATAAAATAAAAATAACACCAAATTTTTATATAATTTGGGAGCAAAAAAATCAGGTCAAAGTGGGATTCGATCCCGGGACCTTATATTTTCTAAGCGCTCGCCTTACTGCCTGGACCACGGCGCCGCGAATGAAGAACGATGTAATTCGGACCAAGCCGTGAAGTGAAACACATGGCATGACGACACTGCCTGTCACCCAACGCATGTACGGTAACTGGACGTCTATCTTCTACGGTACCTTTACTTTTTTTAGGCTTAGGCCCTAATTTTTTTTTCTTTTTAGAACCTTCCAACAATTTCAACACTACAAAATGATGAGTTGTATCTGAAAAATGACATTGGGCACTTTGTTGGTATGAATAATACGTCTCTTTCTGACATAGACAAAGAAACAGTACTAAGAAGAACATGGGAGCCTTCTAACACATTCAGAGGCTATATTCAACACATAGGGGTCAAGAAGCGTTCATTTCAAAATAAATGGATACAGAGGTACCCTTGGTTAGCGTATTCAGGCAAATTGAATGGCGCATTTTGTAAGGCTTGTGTAATTTTTTCTCCTTCTGCCGTTGGAAAGGGTTCACACGAACAGCCACAGAGCTTGGTAACAAAACCTTTTAGAAACTGGAAAGATGCTATTGAGGTTTTTGAAAAGCACAAAAAAAGCAAGTACCATGCCAATTGGTGCACATCAAGAGACGAATTTTTTAAAATCTTTGACGGGAAAATGCCGGACGTTAGAGAATGATTATTAAGGATAAGAAAGACATTGAAGAAAACAGGTTAGTTTTAAAATGTATGGTAGAAAATGCAGTTTTTCTTGGACGACAAGAATTGTCATTCCGTGGACACAGAGATTCTGGCCGCATTATGATTGAAGAACCTAATTCAAACGATGGAAATTTCAGAGCTTTATTGAGATATCGAGCTGCTCATGGAGACGCTGTACTTGCAGAACACATTGAGTCTTCAGCAGGAAATGCCATGTATTACAGTCCTACAGTGCAAAATGAACTGTTAGAATTGATCGGTAATCAAATGCAAGAATCAATTTTGAAAAGAGTAAACCAAGCTAAATTCTTTTCTGTCCTTGCAGACGAAACCACAGACATTTCGAGGGTAGAGCAGTTTTCACTTTGTTTTCGATATGTTGACAGTACCATTCTGAAACTTAGAGAAGATTTTATCACGTTTGTTCCAGTATTTGATTTGACTGGAGCTGGGCTTGCAGAAACAATTAAAAGTCAGCTTAAGAAGTTTGGATTGGATTTGAACAATATAAGAGGCCAAGGATACGACGGTGCTTCAGCAATGCGCGGAGCTTTTACAGGAGTACAGGCTCTGATCAAAAAAGAATACCCCAAAGCTGTGTACACCCACTGCTCGTCACATTGCCTGAACTTATGCCTCAGTGACGCCAGCAAAATCCCGTGTGTTCGGAACTGTTTGTCAACAATTTCCGAAGTGTGTAGCTTTTTTCGTGCGTCTGCAAAGCGCACTAAAGTCCTGAGAGATGCCCTGTCTGCTGCAGGCAAAGACAACAGCACACTCCACAGCGCCTCAGAGACACGATGGGTAGAGAGGCATGATGCTGTCAGCGTATTCCAAGAATAGTTTGAGTGCATTGTTGGTGCTTTAGAAAAAGTCATTGAATGGGGCGATGAGCACGGATCAAAAGCATCCAGTTTCCATGCATGCTTGTGCAAATTTGACTTCATAATAACTTTGACCATTATGAACAAAATGATGTCTTTGACATACATAGTATCCAAGTATTTGCAAAAAGAGTCGATCGACTTGAGTTCAGCTATGCTCAAGATTGAGTTGGTACAACAAAGATTTTCCGAAATGAGAAAAGAAGGCGACAAAGAGTTCTTACAGTGTAGAAGAGCTGAAGATATGGGAGAGAAACTTGGTATCAAACCAAAAACCCCGAGAGTCGTAGGCACACAAAGATTTAGATCGAACGTAGAAGCCAACAACCCAGAGGAGTATTACAGGAGATCTATATTTTACCTGTATATTGACGAAATATCATCTTCACTGACCGAAAGATTCACCAGCCACAAAGATGTGTTAATTGGCCTAGACAGTGTACTTCCTTGCAATATCCAACAAAGGCAGTTCACTGATCTGGAGCCTGCCTTGGATTTTTACCAATCCGATTTGGTCCAAACAAACCGGGACATCTTGAATGCGGAGTGGGAGTTATGGAAAAGCCACTGGAAGATTGCCCAGGTTACGCCTAAAACTGCTACTTCAGTGCTAAAGGCTTTGAAGTACGAAGATGATGCTTTTCCTAACATGAAGATTCTGCTTGGTATATTGGCAGTCCTCCCTGTCACAACAGCATCAGTTGAAAGGTAAATTATTATACAATATTTCCTATAAACTTTGATGAGTTTACTTTGAACTATAAATAGTTAATATCGTTCTTTTTAGTTGTTCCAGTAATGTTTTCTTCATTGTAATTTATTGAAGTTGTAACAATTTTTAATATACTAGACAGCTTATCAGTAATATTACTCATTACCTCACTTTAAAGTTCAAAAGATTCCAGCTTTTTTTAATTTTCCAGATCATTTTCAACACTGAAAAGACTGAAGACCTATTTAAGAAATTCAATAGGTAAAGAAAGGCTCACTTCCCTTGCACTCTTATCCATACATCGAGATTTGCAAGTGAAGACAGAAGAAATCATCTGCCAATACACAAGAACTCCAAGAAGGTTGCAGTTCCATTAGTAGGGCACATCTTCATATGTATTACCAATTCAGGATTGTATTGAAAGTAAACTTGCTAATTTTGTGCACATAATAAGTGTTATGAACGGATAAAAAATTGTATTGAGTTTTGAAACCTTTCTATGAACAATACTTGTAATATTTATGGGTTTTGATCTGTTAAAATATGAGTATTTTTCAATAAGAAAGTGGTAGAGTATACAGTATGACAGAGCATCAATCAAATTATGACTCAAGGATCATTAACATACAACTTTACATCTTTCCTAAAGTTTTAATCAACAAAATAAAATGTCGTTGATTTTTCCTTTTCGAGAGGAATTGAAAACTATAATAAAGTTATTTGTAACCTAAGATTTTGATGCTTAAATGAGTCCCAAACGCCTATTTCAAGGTCTAATTTTCAAAAATTTTCAAAAGGGGTGAACCCCCCTTTTGCCTGGGGGTATTCCATACCCCCAGACCCCCCGGTGGGCCCCCCCAAAGCCAATTCCTGGCTATGCCACTGTTACAAACAGTATATTTTTATCACCCCGTACATCACACGAGCCAATTTGTTATCATATTTAAACATGTGCGGGTTATCTAATCTGTTTAATTGTAGCAATTTATAAACAATATTTTGGCAATGGACAATATATTAGCTGACTAAGTATAAGCCTTTGTTCTCTTGTGTGACCCAATTCATGTTGCCAACAAGAGATAATACATTTTAGAATCATTCTCAAGAATCACTTCAAAGAGGCCAGAGGTGCCTTTAACTTCACTCACTAGAATCAATATGTAGCATCAAATAGAGTCTTCAACTAAATCGCGTACAAGTCATTATCAGTACTCAACGTTCTCCCGGGGTGACTACCCTAGTGTCGGTGGTCTAAATAAATTCTATAATTGTTATTGGTGTTTCCATTATCTGAAGAGACTACTCCACTGAGCATCGAGTAATTGACAGGCTCTTTCTCTTAGCTCGTCTGCTGATGGTAAATTAATGCCCATTTTCGTTTTATTTCCGTACAAGAGGATTCCACAAAATATATTATCGAAATATCGCTCCACATGGGCACTAGGTAGATCGGAGAGTGGCTGGATGACGTGCCAAACATTCTACGTCACCAATTTTTTTTTATCCATACTTATTGAAACAAAATATTAAAAGACCAGTTATACTATTCATGGATGGACACTTTTCCCACCTGTCGCTACCTCTAAGTGAATTTTGTAGAGACAATGGCATTGTTTTAATTGCCTTGTTGCCTAACTTCACGACGTTTAAAACGTTGCGAATTTAGTCCACTGTTAGAAGACTGCATTTTAGAGTCTTTAAAACCTGAAACTATACAACATGGATTCTGGCAAAACTTACAGTATACTAAACAAATTCTGTATCCCGTATCAAAATCGATAAATTTAGTAGAATCGCATCGATCTGTATTATCGGAAGTACCTTTTGTCTTTAAGTATATAAAAGACAGAATATTAAATATTCCCCAAGTTGACCAGACTAGTTCTCTTAGCGAAAACTTGCTAAGATATATTGAAGAACACTACGAATTTTGTTCTAAGCCAATTCACTTTGCAGCCAATCTTATTGATGCTCGCTTTGAAGGAGAACAATTGAATGAAGACCAACTTATGGAAAAGTTTATTTAGACAACAAGAAAAAATCAGTTTATTTTTTATTTTTGCTATGTGTCCTAGACTAATTTATTCAGGCTATATCTCTTAAACGAATAGAGATTTTCGAATGTTACAAAAAATGTAAGTGAGTAAGTGTCTTGTTACTTTGCAAAGTCGACGTCATTGTCTTTGCAAAGGGACGCTAATTGTATCCGAACGTCTGCGGTCCCTCCGGTGAGTACCGATCTCACAAGTACAGAAACTATATTCCTTTATTAATTTATAATAAATGAAAAATTTCTGACCCTGGTGAGATTCAAACCCACAACCTTTCGGATTTTTTCGATCCAAAGGCAGGCGCTCTTACCACTGAGCCACGGAGGGGTTTACAAAAACTTATCTATTCCATTTGTAATACACTTTAGTATGGCGTAGAAAAAATCATTCCCTAATATTCATCCCTTAGTTACAACCCCCAATTTTGATTTGTTTAATAGCACTCTCTACATTGTTTATAGTTCTGTACCATCAGTCTAATGTGCCACATACTCAAAGTATTTCTAAAGATTATTCATCGTAGAATGTACAAAAAGTTAGAACAAGACATTGGACATACTCAGTTCGGATTTAGAAATGCTCAAGGAACCAGAGAAGTATTATTTGCAGTAAATATGCTAATACAGAGATGTTTAGATGTAAACCAGGACATCTATGTCTGCTTCCTAGATTATAACAAGGCATTCGATACGGTGAAACATAATCCGTTAATAAAACTACTGAGAACAAAGAACATCGAAACAAGGGATATAATAATAAATAATCTGTATTATGAACAAGAAGCTGTCATAAGAATAAATAATTTAAACACCAATAAAATAAAAATCAAAAGAGGAGTTAGACAGAGCTGTGTCTTATCGCCATCACTGTTTAATGCATACTCAGAAGAAATATTCAAAAAAGCATTAGAAGATGAAGTAGCAGGCATAAATTAGAATAACCAATGAGAAAGTACTAAGGAGAATACAGAACAGAAGGGCGATAGTGAATTCCATCAAAACAAAATTCCAAGAAAACTTTACAATACTTGAGTCATATAACACGTGGTGACAGATATGAACTCCTAAAATTAATTATGCAGGGAAAGATTCAAAGAAGGCGCAGCATAGGTAGGAGGAAAATGTCCTGGCTGAGAAATCTCAGCGCAGCTCAAATCTCAAATGCAGCTCAACTGAACTCTTTCGGGCTGTAGTGTCGAAAGTGAGAATAGCAATGATGATTGCCAACCTTCGTCGCGGAGACAGCACGTAAAGAAGAAGAAGTTAATAGTACTCATCCCGTTATATGGTGGCAAGGTTTGTGTACATCGCAGCCACTTATGTCAATTACCTTCCGAATTTTAAATGGACCTTCCGCCTCTTCAGAAAGAAACTGGTCTTTACACGGCCTAATACATCCAAGTAAAAGAAATAGATTATCACAGGATAACCTTCAGAAGCTGGTTGCTATTCATTCAAATTTGCTTATAAACTAAAACCAGACATTTATTTACGATGCTAGACCAGATCCACTTTTAGAGGAGACTGACAAAAATCTTGTTGTTTTGTCCGTCCAGGATGATGAAGCGGAGATCGAGTCTGAATCAGATGCTTGGTCTGAAGATTCAGATTCCGCCACCGATGAAAATATACCACTGAGCGCTTTGGTGAAATAATGTGCTTTCTACCTTTGTAGTTTCGGTTTTTATACTTTCCATTATTAGATAATAATTATAATTTTTGACCCTATAGATATACACTGGCAGGCAAAAAATTTAGGTCACTAGATGAATTATACACGTTTGATGCCTAGAATTTCCTAAACCTGTTATTCGATTTGAGTGATTTTGTTAGTATGTTATAGCTTTATTATTTAAGAATCTCAATGTGTAATATTGTTGCTAGACATGTAAATGTAATTTTATACCGGGTGTAACAATCATACTGTGTTTTTCCTTAAAGTTCGGAACACTCTGTGGAATATTATAGCATAGATAAAATATTGAAATTAAAACTCAATTGTAGCCTTAGGCTTTCTTAACACTTTCTTGTTTAATTCGCTTATGTTGGATAATACAAAAGTTAGGTACTTTAACAACTAGCCATGTTCTTCATCAATACAGGGTGTTTCTAAATAAGGGCGACAAACTTTAGGGGGTAATTCTACATGAAAAAATAATGAACGTTTGCTTTCTAAACGTATGTCCACAAATGCTTAATTTCCGAGATACGTGATGTTAAATTTTTTCTTACCAACTGATGGTTTGTTTGTTGCTCTAAAACCGATTGAGATATGCAACTGAAATTTGGTAGATTTTAAGAGGTAGTTATTGCGCATTTTTGACATACAATTAAGAATTTTATATTCACCATTGGTGTGCATACGGGATGTATCTAAAATATTTATACCCGTATGCACGCCAATGGTGAATATAAAATTCTTATTTGTATGTCAAAAAATGCGCAATAACTACCTCTTAAAACTTACCAGGGTTGTTTTGTTTTAAACATTTTGTTTTAATCAACTGTTTTAAACATGTTTTAAATGTTTGCTTATGTTTAAAACAGTTTTTGTTTAAAACACTTAAATTAAACAAGTGCTTTTTTTTTCATTTTCTTTATTAATATAACATCAAAAAAATTCTCAAATACATTATATAAACTTTTTAACATATATATTATTTATTTATTAATAATCTGAACACAAAAAAAAATGGAAACCTGAAAATATTTTGCAAAGAAGAGTTAATCAATTTCTCAAAACTGTTTCAGACCCATAGTAATCTTGTAATTTAAATCAGTCACGTCATCGCTGATGGAATGGAATTAAGCTCTTTAAAAATTGAAACCAACTTAGCAGCTTTGACATTGCCTAGCCGATTACGTAGTTTGGAATGGTAAACCTTATGATGAGAAGAGTCTTTCTATGTTGGCTGACGATGCAACAGCTGTGTGAAGCTGTTGAGCAAGTTTCAATGCTGTAGTATACCTATTTATATTTTTCTTAGAACGCCACCATGCCAATGGTTTTACATTCTCAATATAGGTGTTTAGAAAACATATGGAGTAAAGGGTACACACTTTGCCTGGTAATAATAATAATCTAAAATGCTTCTGGGTGATAATTTATTATGGATGGATGATAAGTGTATTTTCAATAAAGCGATGATCAAGCAAATTTGCGAAAAAATGAGCTGGGGTCACCAAATCATTTGCATGTTTAAAAAAACACTAAGCACCACCAGAAACAGCACAAAATAACTGACAATGGACGTTATTGCAATAGCCAACTTGTAATGCGGATTTATAAATAGTAAATAGTCTGGGGTTCCCCAGGCAATAGCTCCTAATTTTGCAATTGGTTTTCTTATCTATTATTTAGTAGAACAATAATAATAGATCAAACACTTTCAATTAATATTATGTTTAGGAAAATATGATTTAAACAATGTTTTCTTCTAAGTTTTATTTGTTTAAAATTAAAAATTTAAAAACAAAAACATTTTTAAAGCAAAAAAAAACGTTTAAAACAAAAAACATGTGTTTTAAACAAGTTTTATTTGTTTAAAACATACAATTTAAAAACAAAAAAAAACATGTTTAAAACAAAAAAAAACGTTTAAAACATAAAAAAAAACGTTTGTTTTGTTTAAAATTAAAAAATCATGTTTTTTTGCAACCCTGAAACTTACCAATTTCATTTGCATATCTCAACCTGTTTTAGAGCAACAAATAAACCGTCAGTATCTCAGAAACCAAGCATTTGTGGACATATGTATATAAAGCAAAAAGTCATTATTTTTTCATGCAGAATTACCCCTTAAAGTGTGTCGCACTTATTTAGAAACACCCTGTATTGATGAAGAATATGGCTAGTTGTTAAAGAACCTAACTTTTTTATTATCCAATATAAGCAAATGAATCAAAAAAGAAAATGTTAGAAAAGTATAAGACTACAATTGAGTTTTAATTTCAATATTTGATCTATGCTATAATATTCCACAGTGTTCCGAACTTTAAGGAAAAAACACAGTTTGATTGTTACACCCGGTGTAAAATGACATTTACCTGACATTTCTGACATTTGATATCAATTACCTACAGAAGCTGATATTTCTTCTCAATCAGTTGCAGAAGCTAATATTTCATCTCAATCAGTCCCAGAGGCCGATACTTCTGTGAATAAAAATACTGTTACACCAAATAAGGGAAAGACAGAAAGGAAAGTCGTGCACTTTAACAGATACACAAGAGAAATGTTGTAGTCTAATAAAAAAAAGTTTCGCAAAAGAAAAAGTCCGTTAAAGGAAAAATCTATTCTGATTCTGAATCGTCCATATCAGATGATAATTTTTCGTTACAAGAATCATATATGTCTGGTATGCCTTTTAAAATTTATGATAATGGAATTGAAAACACAAACAGTGATTCCGAAGTTTCAAAATTTCAATTAGATGATTTCGTGATTTTCGTTTACGAAAATAATTACTTTCCTGAAAAAATTGTTGATATTATAGAACAAGAATTTGCAACCACTAAAAAATTGGAAATGGCCTGAGAGGGAAGATCGAAACTTATACCCAGCATGCAATATTAAATGTAAAATTGGACCTCCAAATAATTCGCTGCTCTAGGCAGGTTTATGAAGTTCCAGAGATGTTAAACTTTATAAAATTTAAGTTTCGTACGAATCTTCGAGAGAACCACACGTATAACAAATTCGTATTAAAACTTGCTAAATTACTTCTATAAAAACAAACTGTAATAGTGGTAGTGTAGGGACACACAATGAGTGTCAACCTGGGGGGAAAGATCCCCCCACTCATCCTCCGATCGATTCTCCAGAACCGCAAGATATTAATCTGCAAGTTAAGGATTCAGGTATAACTCAATACACAGAGAAATCAAAGTACACCAATTTCTTCAAATATCGAGCAAACTAATCCTTTGAACAACGGAAACACCTCCCAGTTACAACCCCAAAGTCAGAAACAGGCATTGAAGTACGAACCAAACGATCAGGGACCTTATCTTATGTTGAAAATAACCAAACGAACTTTTCAGGTAGGCTAAATTCATTAAAAGTCGGGGATTTAATTTTATCAAATTTTCCTGAACTTGACAATAAAATTTTAAGTATAGATAAAATAGGTCGCAATAGAATTCGAATAAAAATGAAGGACCCAAAAAGTGCTAATTATCTTGTCAGTAACAAAAACGCTAAAGTATTTAACGACAACAATTTAGATATTTATGTTCCTAAATCTATTATTGTCAGGCAAGGAGTAATAAGAGATATTGCGACGGAATTTTCTGAAGAGTATCTCAAAAATAAAATTAAATCTTATAATAATCATCTGCCTTTCGAGGTTTTAAATGTTAAGTGAATAAATCGTAAGGTTACAAAAGATGAAATGACAACCAAATCGTGTGTTGTCAGTTTCAAAACACAAATATTACCAAAATATATAATTATCTATTACCTGTAAATAAGTTATTAAAAAGGCAGAGACATACATGCAAAAAGTAATACTTTGCTTCAATTGTTTGCGTTACGGACAACTGGGGGGGGAGGCAGTGTAAGTCTCATCCCCGCTGTTTCAAATGCAATAAGGATCATAATTCCAAAGAATGTACGGAAGAAGAAATATCACCAAAATGTTTCAGTTGCATGGGAGATCATTTCACTATTAATTTGAAAGATTGCCCGGAGTTTCACCGACAAAAATTAATCAAAGAAACTATGTCATTAACAAACTTAAATTATCATGATGCTAATAAACAAATCCCTAGAAACACCTACGCTTCTATTACTGCGAATTGTTCAAATAACACTAACAACATCCCAAATGAAAACACGACCTTTCAAAATATGTCCATTCCACCACCACCCCGTTTTGAGCTTCTACCCTCATCTTCAACTCGACCTCCTCCAAACTATATCATCTTCGGAGAAAGCCCATCACACTGTAACGGTTCACGTTACGAAATTAGCTCTTTAATTATTTTTAGTTTTTCTGTTGATCTCTTAATTAATTTCTCCAATGTTCACGTAATTAACTATTTCTTATTATCAAACGCTTTTATTTAGTTCAATAGTTTGCGTCAAATCTTTAGACGTTAATTTGAGTGCCTTTTCTCCAATGTAAATGAATGAAAATTTGCAGACATATGCATTCACGGGAACAATACACGAATAATCAATAAAAAAAAATTTTATGTTTATTAATTGTTTAAATAAAAAAAACGAATTTAATGGAAAATGCTTAAATTCTCTTGTTTTTTACAATGTAAAAACTTGAAACTTTTACGTGTTGTAGCTAATGATACGAACTATACATAATTTCACTTTTTACGTTAATTGTTTACGTTATACTTCATAAATAAACAATAAAGTTTCAAATTTTTTGCCGATTCCGACTACTTTTCATGTTAGTATATCATATTGTAACGTGACTATTGTAATTACTTATAATTACAATAAAACTAGCGGTTCGTATTTATTTACGACTTTATTATTTATTTATACAAGTTTACTTTACAAACTTTAGCTTAAGACTAAACTGTATTTACAAATATGCTCGTATTTATACCCAGTTGTTATTCTGGAACAATCGACGCCCATCTCTATCTATCAGCGTGTTCCGCATACGGATCGTACGTTCGAGAAGTCCCTCCTCCTTTCCGCCGAGGCCTAGATCATTCGATGACGTCATTCTCGAGGTGTTTACTGTTATACGGCGGTCGTCCAAGATTTCTCTTTTGTTACACTGCTCCCCTCTTAAGATCTGAGCGTCCCGATCAGCAACTCTAGATGAAGGCCCAGGATGGCGGAATCTACACGACTCTCCAGCTCTGCATACACCCTTCAAGAAGAAATAACAGTCTACTGTCTTTGAAGGGTACGACATCTTCGGGTTCATGCAACACACAGTGATTTGTACACCAGTTCCTCTGAAGACCACTTCAAGCATGCTTCTCACAATCTTCCAATCCAGATTTTCTACTGCATGGCCTATTTTTGGTAAAGCCAAATTTTTGATGTCATAATTACACACGATTTTCTTCAAATTAGTTAGAGCACGCCATATGTTCTCGTAGCTTGGCGTGTCCGTATAAGACTTTCTGGTCACCATATACAGCAAAGATCGAGGACCATCTTCCAATCGCAGTACTCTTCCAATTTTAGGCTGCTGATTTCTTAACTCGTCCAGGCGGCCGAACTTTCTATTGAATACGGACGATATTCCTTTAGTCATCTCGAGGTCTTGGGCAACACAGTGGGCCAGAGAGACGTTTTCTGGAACACCAAACAGATCTTGCTGAACTTCTGTGGTCACGCCGAATCTAGCACTCTTTCTCGCTGCGTAATTTGACATAAATTGATTAAAACTTGGCTGTGCGACATCTTTCATCTCCTGTTGGAGGACTCGTGCTTCTTCTGTTTCATTTGAGCCAGCATATGGTGCAAGACGATTTATGTGAATAACTTTTGGTTTACCGTTTGGCAACTTCTTAATTCTATATATTACGTCATTTATTTTCTTCTTAACTTCATACGGACCCTCCCATTGTCTTTGCAGTTTAGGACACAAGCCTCGACGACGTTGCGGATTATAAAGCCAGACAAGATCACCTACTTCGAAGCTTTCATTCTTGCATCGAGAATCATATTGATCTTTCATTCTGTCACTGGCTATCTGGATGTGTTGTCGGGCAAGTTCATGAATGTTGTTCATTCGTAATTTCAGGCGGTCAACGTAGTCTTCGCCTGCAACATGTTCCTCGGAAGGTCCGCAGCCAAACTCTAGGTCGCAGGGCAACCGAACTTCACGACCCAACATCAGGCAGGTTGGTGTTTGACCTGTAGTTTCATTTACGGCCGAGCGGTAGGCCATCAGGAATAAATGAATGTGTTGGTCCCAATCTCGCTGATGTTCAGATACAACTTTGGACAAGTGTTTACCCATCGTTCGGTTCATCCTCTCGACCATCCCATCTGATTGAGGATGCAGGGGTGTTGTTCTGGTCTTATTGGCACCAATCAATTTACAAACGTTTTGGAAAAGAGCTGACTCAAAGTTTCGCCCTTGGTCGGAGTGGATCTCCAAGGGAACACCAAATCGGCTAAAGAATTCTTTAACAAGTACCTCTGCAACGGTAGCAGCTTCTTGATTTGGTAATGCATAGGCCTCAGTCCATTTTGTAAAATAATCCATGGCTACCAGGATGTATTTATTTCCAGCATCGGTTTCTGGAAATGGACCTGCAATGTCGATAGCTACTCTTTCCATAGGACTTCCAACATTGTACTGTCTCATGGGTGCTCTCTTTTTACCAACCGGACCATTACCGGATGCACACGGTTCACATTTTCGGCACCATCTTCTTACATCATCTTTACAGTTCACCCAATAGAACCGTTCTCGAACCTTTTGCAGAGTCTTCGTAATACCAAAGTGTCCACCTGATGTACCGTCATGCAACTGACGCAATACTTCTGACACTTTACTTTTAGGTACAATTAACTGAAGCTTAGATTCTGTACCATCATCGTTCTCAAAGGTTCTGTACAGAAGATCATCTTTTAGTACCAGGCAATTCCATTGGCTCCAGTAGGCCTTGACTTCTGGACTACATGCACTAATGTTCTGCCAACTAGGTCTCTCACCTTGCCGCATCCAATCCAATACTCTTTTTATACATGGATCATCTTCTTGGGCGTCTTGTAACTGTTGGGGCTGCCATTGCTCATTAATTACGGTGTTTCGTCTCACGGGGCAAAGCTGTTCATCTACTTTAAGCCGGTGATTACAACTTTCACTGCATGGCCGTATCGAGGAAGCATCTGTATTTGAACCAACTCTTCCAGCCCTCTTCATGCGTCTCTTCGGCATCGTGTCACGAATCACCCTCCGTACCATTTCCACCAAACGTTCATCTTTTCTCTTATCGCCTTTTTCCACGGTTATTACTCGATTGTTTCGTGAAGCTTGGCTAGCTGCTTCGTGTTCCAAGGCAATAGCAAGTGCTTCATCTAAAACTTTCGGCCTTGCTAGTCGTAAAGCTTTCTGTAGTTCATTATCTTTCAGCCCATTGACGAAGGTATCTACTGCAATTTCTTCTAAAACGCTGTCTGGCACCTCTGGATAAGCCAACCGCACCACACGAGCCACATCTGCTTCAAATTATTGCAGATTCTCACTTGCTCGTTGACTTCTACTTCGCAGTTGTGCTTTGTATACTTGTTGTAGATGGGCATCTCCATAGCGTTTTTCTAGACGAGTGAACAAGGTCTGGTAACAATTTTCTTGACCCTTAGGAATTGATCTTAATATATCTGCAGCATCACCTCGCAAAGCAGCAGTCAAGGAAACAGCCGTTTCCTGTTCGGTCCAATGATTGGCGGTCGCAATAGCTTCAAATTGTCTAAGATATATGGACCAAGAGGACTTTCCATCGAATGGTGGTAATTTGAATCTCATATTATGCGACGTTTCGTCTCTCGGTAGTTCATCTTTCACTACAGGATCTAACGCTGCTGCATTAACTGATGGTTGTACTTTTGTATCGGTTATCATGCTCTCTAGTTGTTTGATCTTTTCTTCTACGGTCTCTACACTTTTCTGCATCTTATCGAATGTTCTAGAAACTTCTTCAAATTTCTCGTCATTCTGTCTACAAACGTCTTTAATTACTTGAGAAACACTTTCAAATTTCTCGTCGCTTTTTCTAGAAGTTTCATCGATCTTTTGAGAAACACTTTCAAATTTCTCGTTGTTCTGTCTACTAACTTCTTCAAGTTTCTCGTTATTCTGTCTACTAACTTCTTTAATTACTTGAGAAGTCTCGTCAAATTTTTTAGCAACGTTTTCGAATTTCTCGTCGCTTTTTCTAGAAGTTTCATCGATCGTTTCAGAAACAGTTTTTAATTTCGATAAGATTGCTTGTTCTGCTGACTGGAAGTGGAACGTCTTTGGGTCTTCTCCGTTCTTCGTGAGGACATCCTCGAGTCGTGCTTGTAGGACTATCTTGAGCCCACTGCTCTCCAGATCCCGTTCCTCTAGCTGTTCACGGAGCTGTTTTACTGTAAGTTCTTGTAGCAACATCTTTGGTCGGCACACACGTACTTTCCAAAATGTCTTTTAACAGTCTTTCCGAATACCGAACAATCAACGCACTTTAACTATTCCCGACGAATAAAGTCCAAAAGTCTTTCCGAATACCGAACAATTAACGCACTCCGGTTATTCCCGACGAATAAAGTTCAAAAGTCTTTTAAAGTCTCTCTGTAATTTACTTATTTATATCGCACTAAGTTAACCCCACACCTGACACCAACTGTAACGTGACTATTGTAATTACTTCTAATTACAATAAAACTAGCGGTTCGTATTTATTTACGACTTTATTATTTATTTATACAAGTTTACTTTACAAACTTTAGCTTAAGACTAAACTGTATTTACAAATATGCTCGTATTTATACCCAGTTGTTATTCTGGAACAATCGACGCCCATCTCTATCTATCAGCGTGTTCCGCATACGGATCGTACGTTCGAGAAGTCCCTCCTCCTTTCCGCCGAGGCCTAGATCATTCGATGACGTCATTCTCGAGGTGTTTACTGTTATACGGCGGTCGTCCAAGATTTCTCTTTTGTTACAATATGTTTTATACATATTTTAAGAAACATGACGATATATTTTAATGTTTGAAAAGTGTAAGACTAAAAATAAAAAAATATGAAAAAAAAAAATTTAAGAAACGCTTTTCTTTAGTTACGAGTGACTAAAATTAGAAATATGAAAAAAAATCAACTAAAAAGCAAAAAATAAAAAAATCGAAAAAATCTAACACATTCGTTAAAGAAAAGCGTGGGGCGAAAACGCTTTATTCGATGAAGACGCGCCACGCTTTTCTTTGACGAATGAGTTAGATTTTTTCGATTTTTTTTATTTTTGCTTTTTAGTTGATTTTTTTTATAATTTTTTTAATTTTAGTCACACGTAACTAAAAAAAGCGTTTCTTAAAATTTTTTTCATATTTTTTTATTATCTTTTATATTTAAAATTTCGTGCAACGATGCCACACCTAATTATGGGTGGTATCACTGGTTGATTTTTAATATACGCCATACCTCAAAACACTTAAAACTATCCGTTAGTTTCGTGGGTTGGTATCGGTGAATATTCTTTCGTGTTCCGAGAGTTTGACATCGTACTCGTGGAACACTGGAGACGACACTTGCCTGTTGGCTGCGAATGGGTTAGGTTGGACTAATGGCGGGTTGATTTCCAGTGGAAATTATGAAGACTTTTATTAAGTTACTATTCAACGTTTAAGTTTAAATAAAGTGAAAAGTTACCACCCCTTGTTGTCTGGAGAAATAATTGAAGTACCATCGATGAAATTTAATTCAGTCACCCGGCAAAAAAACTATGTTTTCTAATAATTTTTTAGTTAGCTATTGTGATGTTTTTGTTGTGAAATATTTAAAATATTAGTCCCATTGTTAAACTTTCTTAGTCAATGTATTAGGTGAAGTTTGTGTAGATTATTTCGATTTTTATTTAATATCCATTCAAGGGAAATTATAGATATATTAATGTGTTTTTGGTTTTACATAACCAAACATTTTTAGGTTTTAAACTGATTGAACATGCAAAATCTATCAATTGTCGAATAGCTAACTATCTTTGCCTGATTCCATACCATTTCATTAAGGTACATAATATGTATGTTTTATTATACTATTATTCTATTAATATAATTTTCTCTGAGATTAATCATTCTATATTCATATTTCAAAGTGCTTATAGCTGTTCATATCTTTACACTCACATGTTCAATGCTAAATGAGATTCGTTTTTGTTTCAGTTAATGGTCACTTTTTTATTATTATGTCTTCTTAAAAAAAGTTACTCATTTATTTCTTGTTTTTACTTTTGCTCATGGATATGTGGGAAATAAAACTGGGAATGTTCTTTTAGCCATTTGGAGGAAATCTACGAATCCATACCCTTTAAACATCTAGAGAAGCCTGAGACAGCCACAGCCAAGTCAATCAGGGAATATGTCTATTGGGGAGCAAGCTATGGGAGCGTTCCAGCTCAATTTTCGTCTTGGCACCTAGGCCTACAGGAGGCATGGGGTCGCACCATCCTGGTGCTCATGTTCGAGGATGCCACCGCAACCTCTTTAGGAGTCGTTTGGGTTTGTTTTGGGAACATTTAGTGTTGTGCTTTGAATAACTATTGGTTTTATATTTCAGGCATTTGGTTTAATACACTGTGTTTATGAATTACTTTTTCAGATTCAGTTTTCAGACATATTTGTATATTAATGTGTTAGGTTCCCAAACTATTGTATCTATGGTAAGTTACTTGTGTGCACAAGGTAATCAGGCCTAGAAAATTAGGGTTTTATATTTTATTATTGGTTTGATATTATTTTGTAATACTACTTGCTTGTTTCCCAAATATTTTATTATTTATTCGCTTTATTCCATTTGTTCGGTTAATTTAGGTCATCCTTCGGTATTTATCTTAGCTTTATTTTTATAACTTTTATTAATTAATTTTGCTTAATTCATCATTGTGTTTTCTCTTCGTCAGGCTTGTGCCTATTTCTTTATATATTTTTCATATTTATTATTATTATTATTATTACATAACAAGTAAGGGCAGAGGAGCAAGCTCCTATTATGCCCAAAAACAAAGAAAAATAACAATGTAAAATAACTACTGACAGTTACATAAAATAAGAGATATTAGTAAAATATCCATAGAAAATTTAACATCGTACAATTTTTATGTATGAAATATTGTCGTATCCAGTCTGTTTTTAAACGTATTCACTGTAGTTGCTGATATGGTGTCTCGATCTAAATTATTCCAAATATTAAATATCCTGTTAGGCAAGAAGTTTACTCTGGACCGTGCTATTGCCTGCTCCTTCTTTAATTTGTATTGGTGGCCTCTTAATCTATCATCTCGGTTTATGGTAAACATGGTATTTAGGTTTCCAAAGTTGTATTTCAGAATTCGGAAGCACAAAATTAGATCACCTCGAAGACGTCGACGCTTGAAAGTCGTTAGATGAGCCATGGTGAGTCTATCTTCATAACAAGGTCTTACGCGGCCGAATGCGAGTCTTGTAGCTTTACGCTGCACATTTTCGATTAATACCTTGTCACGAGCGAGATCTGGATTCCAAACCGGTCCTGCAAACTCAAGAGTAGGTCTGACGTATATTGAATAAAGTCTGCACATGGAATTTAAAGAAATACGTGTAAAACACTTACGTATCAGAACTAGTTTCGAGTTTGCACGTTTACACACCGACACAATATGCTCCGACCAATTTAAGTCACTGTTAATTATCACTCCGAGGTCATTGTGGGAGGTTACCGAGCTTAAGGGATGTCCATTTATAAAGTACGGTAGTGACGGGTTGTTCTTGCCAATGTGTAGTACAACGCATTTCTCAATGTTTAGAGGAAGTAACCATTCCAAGGACCATTCCATATTTGTCGGTTTTAATTTAGTTGTACGTAGCAAGCGTACTATAACCATTTGGTAGAAATCTCATGTGAGTTGTACCGTATATGTAAGTAAGAGGTACTTATGTAATTTTGTAACAGGTAACATTATTGTTATCTCAAATATATCTTTTGTATAACGTATGTCATTTTAGAGTCACATAATATTAAATTTGGTTTAACTCAAAGATTGTCAAAAATCTAGGTAGTTATTTTTAATAAATATTAACTTATTTTGTATATCATTTATTTTTATTATTCCCTTATGTTCATGTTTAGTGATTTAATATATTAAATATTTGACAGCAGCGTAAGATACCTGGGAAAGTGATCGAAGATCATTTCCTGCCCATGATTTGTTAGTTTTATTTAATTGGTTTTTCTTTAGCACTTATCCATCTTTATACATTTTCGGAACATTATTCTTATCTTAGTATATACCTTTTCTAGTCATCATTATCTACTTTGAGCTAGTGTTCTTCGACAGGCATGAAAACAAGCCGTATCCATCCAGTTTGCCTCTGTCTCTTCATACTTATACTTCTATCCCTTTTAATCCCCCTTTCTTCAACTTCATCATCTTATCATCATTATCCTCCCATACAAGTACTACTGCAAAGTAGTATTTTTCTTACTTCGGCTTCAATGCTGAAGCCACCTAACTCTCTCTTCATTCTTGTCCCATTAGCTTACATCTTGTTCATACATTAAGCGATTTTTCTTTTCTTTACTTCTGTTGGAGTTTATCACTCTCTTTGCATTCACTCCAACATAAGTTCTTCTATTTTGTTACAACACCACACACAAACATACAGTAAAGTTCATCATAAACAATCAACTGGTACGTTTCACAAAACAGTTAAAAGGCTGAGGCTAAATAGCCCAGACCCTAGATTGTTTCCCAACCTAGGACTCTAGGGCCAGATTCTAGTATTTTAACCAATAACAGTTACGTTAAGAATTTAAACACCTCAGATTTCTCAACTCATCATTCAGGGTTAGGTTCAGAAAATGTCAAAATTATTTTAGAATTAGTGGCAAACATTATCTCAACAATTAGGAGAATCAATAATTATGATATTTCAAAAACGGAACTAGAATATATAATTAGTAAACAATTAAATATAGACTCATCAGAAAACACATTAAATACGCAGATACAATACAAAAAATAAATATAATTCAATGGAACTGCCGATCAGCAGTTTCAAATAAAGAGAACTTGGAATTCCTTCTTCACGAGTATGATGCTGCTCTTGCAGTATTATCTGAAACTTGGTTCAAACAAGGAAAGTATTATAACTTTAAAAATTACAATTTTAGTCGTCAAGATCGTCCAGACGGATTTGGAGGGGTAGCAATATTAATTAAAGCAAACATTTTATATAAAGAAATAATAATAAACACTAAAGTCAATTTTTCTCTTAAATGCATTGCTCTTAAGCTTTTACCTACTAAAAAAACAATTCATACAGTTTCATTATATTATACTGAACCAAGAAAGAAGATAGCTCTGCAAGAGTGGACTGAATTTTTTGATAATGAACCAACACCTTTTGTAATAGCAGGTGATTTTAATGCCCACCATGTTTCTGGGGGTTGCGATTTTAATGACACATATGGGAATATTTTAAACATTAGTTCCTAGCTGTATCCTCGGAGCACAACAGATGGCAGTTAAAAAATGCAAACTGGAATCTGTATGGACCTATTCTTGAATCCAGAGATATAGCTCAAAATTATGATGAATTTCTTTCTATGATTAATGAAGCTGCAGAAATCTCCATCCCAAGAAAAGTTTCTAGTCAGACTAAGCACCGTAATCACTGTCCGAAGCCTTGGTGGAACGAAACTTGTAACAACGCTGCTCATCAGAGAAAAATAGCTTTCATCAAATATAAGAGATTTCCAAATAGTGCAAATTTAATAGAATTTAAAAAATTGGACGCTTTTGCCAAACGCACTTTCAAACTCACAAAAAGGCAAAAATGGATTGAGTACAGTGAAAGTTTAAACCATCATACACCAATTTCACAAATTTGGAAAAAGGTAAACTCATATAAAAATCGGAAAGTCCAAAATAGACTACCAATAGACCCAAATGCGAATTGGATAGAAGAATTTCATATCAAAATTTCACCGCCATGGGTACCAACCAACCAAGATGCATATGATCACCAAATTTCGTCAGTACCAAGGAACATGACCAATCTAAGCGATAGATTTTTTATGTGGGAACTGGAACGATGTATGAAACATACCAACAATAGCTCTCCTGGTATAGACCATGTTTCATATTCCATGCTTTATAATTTGCCAATGAATCAGAAAAAATATCTTTTAAGTATATATAATGCAATATGGACAGGACAAACAACAATCCCTGAAAGCTGGAAGGAGTATATTATCATCCCAATAAAAAAATATGATAAACCGTATTCCATTCCAACTTCTTATAGACCCATATCATTAGCTTCATGTGTAATGAAAACCTTTGAGAGGCTTATCAAAAATCGTCTTGAACAATCGTTAGAGAAAGAACATATTCTACCTTACACACAATATGGTTTCAGAAAATCTGGGTCAGCATTGGAGGCATTAACAGTAATAGTAACAGACACTTTAGCTGGATTTTCTAGTAACTTTATGACTACGGCAGGTTTAAACGATATTACAGGAGAATTTGATAACGTTAACCTAAATGTTCTAACGAACGAACTGATTTCAATTGGATTTCATAAACAATTAGCGAACTTTATAACTTCCCTGTACACCAACAGAAAAATTCATTTAAAAATAAAGCAAGAAATCAACAAAACTAGAATCACGAACCTTGGACTCCCCCAAGGCAGCATTTTAAGTCCACTTTTGTTTATATTATATACAATGGATGCCAGTGTTAAACTCAAAAATATACGAACAATACAATTTGTAGATGATATTGTTTTTTATTGTACCAGGAAAAACTTTGAAACATGTGAATATGAATTGAACAAAACCTATGACATCTTTAATGAGTTGCTGAATGAAAATAATTTTACACTCTGAACAAAAAACAGGGGTGTGTGTATTTAGCCGAAAACTAAACATTGAGCAGGATCATGTAAAGCTGGGACCTTATAATTTCCAAATAAAAAATGTGAAATACTTTGGATTATATCTAGATCGGAAACTGCTATGGAAAGACTGTATACATCTAATAACTATAAAGTCTGAGAATGCTATTAACATACTGAGAGCTTTCTGTTATACCAAATGGGGAGCTGACCCAAATATTGCCTTGTTGTTTTATAGAACCATGATAAGATCAATCCTGGATTATGGTAGTCATTTGTATGGATCAGCGGCACAAACGCATTTAGATAAAATAGAAAACCAAAAAAACAAAAGCTTGAGAATATGTCTTGGATATATCAAGTCAACTCCAACAAATATTATGGAAGCAGAAGCCGTAGAACCACTATTACAACTGAGAAGGCAACTAATCAGTAACAAGTTCATCACCAAAGCATTTTCCAAATCCGCAAGTTATATATCACCTATCCATGAACTTTCAGTTTCAGTACTCACTCAATCGTATTGGGTCAAAAAAAATCCACTTATCTGTGAAAGTTACACCACTCTTTCTCAATACAGGTTGTCACTTTACACATCAAAAATCCAACCAATATTTTCAGAACATCCACATATTCTGTTTTCTAAACAAATCAAGACATTCAGATCGACAAACACGACCACTTTCTCGAAACGGTTAATCAACGATGGCCCCGACTACAACCAGATTTACACCGATGGATCAAAACAAATTCGTACAGGTGCCACTTTTTACGATCACACCACAAAATATCGCGAAGAGACCAGACTACCAGATGAGGCAACGATATATACAGCAGAAATGTTTGCAATAAGTGAAGCTTTGAAATATATACTTAGGAGTGATAGATCGAAAAGTATTATATTTACAGATAGCAAAAGTGTCGTAGAGAGACTAAAGAATATAGGTGCGTCCAAGAACTTAAATCATCTAGAAATCATCAAGTAGAAATATTACAGACCAATTACGAAATACGTAGCTCTCAACGAAAGGTGATAATAGTTTGGATAAAAGGACATTCGGGTATTCAAGGAAACGAAATTGCCGATAAGTTTGCAAAGTCTGCGTCAGACTTAGACATATATTGTATTAATCAGCGTATTCCTTATACCGATTTAAATTCCATACTTAAAATTCAGCTCAAAACCAAATGGCAAGAATTGTATAACAGCAAACAGCAAACACTAAATTACAAATCATGTCAAGTCCAGATCCCGAGGCTAAGATGGTTCCACAACCAAAATAACAGGAACTTATTATTACCATTAACCGAATAAGAGCAAATCATGCAATGTCACCAACCTATAAATTTAAAATTGGTTTAATTGATGATTCTTCATGTTTATGTGGTGAACTGGGAGACTTACTCATATTATACTCAGGTGTTCATTAAATAGTGCAAGCACTGATAAATTCTATTATGAAATAATTAATAACAACATTTTCTTTCCCATAAATTTAAATTGTATAATTTTCAATACGAATAATAGCTATTTGTATAACAAGGGAGGAAAGTGTAACTTTTCCTCCCGAGAATGAAGTTTACTGCCCGACGCGTAGCGGAGGGCAGTAATCATTCAAGGGAGGAAAAGGCACTTTACTCCCATGTTATACATATGGGTTTTCCACCTTCCTCAAATAACAAGTCATTTTTTCATTTTTACTTAATTTATTTATGTAACTAACCAACAAAATTTATTAGAACTAAAACAACAAGTAGGTACAATATAACTGTCAACTGTCAAATATAAGTCAAATTATTAATGTAAACACTGTTAAATCAAAATAACAATTTACTGTTTTTTACCATTCTGCAAAATACAGGATGTTTTATAAATAAACGTTAAAATGTATAGATACTTCGTAATAGAAAATAGATATTATACAGGGCGTCAATAAGTTATATTTCATGAATGAAATACCATGACGTCACTTTTACTTTTCCTCCCTAGGGAGGAAAAATATTTTCCTCCCTAGGGAGGAAAAGTACAACTTTGCTCCCTACAATCAGGTCCGGAAAAGTATACTTTCGGTAGAGGTAGGTGGAAATAATATATTGCATTCCTTATATAATCACACCAAGAGGTGCAAAATGAAATTGTACATTACTAACCACATCTTTGTTAGCAATTCTGCAACTAGTTATATTTTGTACGTGTGCACCGAAAAAATAAAAAAAATATATATAAAAAAATTAAACAAAAAAAAACAATAGTAAAAAAGAATAATAAGAAGAAAAAAAAACAAAATAAATTATACATATAAAAAGATGAAGTAAAAATTAAATTATAAAGAAAACAAAAGAAAAATTTGCACACATTAATCTTACCTTACTAATATTTTCAGCATTGTAATCGTGAGGAAGGATGAGTTTTAAATAAAAAAAAAAAGAATTATTATAGTTAAAGAAAAAATTGTCCGGCTAATTGGTCCCTACTAAAGCCATCAAATTAATTTAAAAAAAAACTTTATAAAATTTGTTTCAATTACTTTCTGTTTTTATTAATATGTATACAAGTTTTATTGTTTATTAACTTTTGGGTTCAAATAAAATTTATTTTCATATTTATCGTATGCTGTGTCCATGGTACAACATTCTTGTGTTCAAGGTACAATACACATGTTGTACCTTGGACAATCTTGGACAATTTGTCACTATTTTTTTAATTGACCTAATTTCTGTAAATACAAATGTTATAAGCATCTAACAAAAATTATATTGTTATGTCACAGTTCAATATTACACTACAGAAGAAATATTGCTTTATTACTTATAACAACTTCCAAGACCTCAATTTAGTAAAAAAGTGGCCGATGTACAACACGTTCCCCTTTATGTTAAATAGCAGCGATGATAATATAAACCCCTGTCTTACTCCTTAACAATATATATCCCTTCTGACAGTTGATCTTCGATTCTTATTTTGATTCCAATATAAATTTGTTATTATACTGAAGTCACAGATGTAAATGTTTTTGTTTTTATAGTGATTAATTTGTCGTGTGTGCCCTGTTTAAAGCCGTTTCAAAACCAATAAAGTATATGTAGACATCCTGTTTTAATGAAGGGTAACCTTTTTTGTTATTGCTTTTTGAAACAATATGTTTTGTCTATAATTTTAATGTCTCCAGCTTATTGAGCAATTTTAGTAAATTAATTTGTTTTTGTATTTTAGGAATGATTCCCAGAACGATATTTGCAATTTTCGACAGGATTAGCTACCTGGTAAGCAAAAAATGGAAATATGTTACTGTAAGTTTTTTTAGGAATGATTTCCAGAACAATCTGTGCATTTTCGACAGAATTAACGACCTGGAAAGTAAAAAATAGGAATATGACGAAGAAGATGGGAGTTACAGACTAGTCAAAACAGCTTGTTTAGATTATTTCTATAGTATAAAGAATTTATAGTAACCGAATGTTGTTAAAAAAACCATTTAAAATTTTCAAATTTTCAAACAATCCACAACAATGATTCATGTAAACAACATTTCAGCAGAAAGCAATTAATTTTTGTAAGAAGCGTGGTAGTTCTGTAATTTAAGTGCCAAATTAATTCTGCATCTCTTCTCAGGTTTGCACGCAGCTCAGGTCTACTCCTATATCGATCGGCCTCTAAAAGTAATGATTTTCACCACAATTGAGAAGAGTGGAGTTATGGAGTATTGTTTGGTATGTGAATGGATTAGATCAGACAAAATTATTAGACAACATATGTTTCCAAATACGCCGACACGAATAGAGTTTATCGTACGTACTTTTTAAAATCAGTATCCGTGTCCACGCCAAGTGGAGTTCGTAGACGGACGAGAGGAAAATTGAGATTTGAAACTAAGGGATACTTTAGTTTATGCACTTATTGGGCAACATCATACCCAATCAACATCTCGTCTCGGAGAGCGGTATGGACTGTCAAGATTTAGAGTAGGTAAAATTTTGAAATAACATGGATACCGTCCCTATAAACTACATAAATCCAACGAACAATGGACCGTGATAGTGTGACGTCAAAACGTCAAAATTTTTCCAAACACGCTGTGTCTAGGGTATACGCTAACGTGTACGCAAATAAAAAAGTTAGGTAGAACGGGTAGAATTAAAGGTCATAACAAATATTTTTCTATCAAACAAACACTAAACATATCAAAATATACAGTCACTGCCCACGCTAAATAGTCACTAGCTTGATGAAGTCTAACTTCTTTATTTGCGTACATTTTAGCGTGTACCTAGACACAACCTGTTTGGAAAACTTTTTTTGACGTTTTGACGTCACGACTATCGCGGTCTATTCCCTGGAGATCATTATCGACATTTAGGATTCTGTCAAAATGCAATGGGAATGAAACATCAACATGAACATTTTTTAGGTGAACGCTCGGTATTGGTCTCGAGACAATCCTCGTCATATGCATGTCGCTTGTATCCATTGTCCTCGAAAAGTAAATATTTGGGGAGGCATAATACGGAATCATGTCATTGGTTCATTTTTTTATAGACCGTATGTTGACTGGGCGGAAATATTCGGAACTACTGCAAAATCAAATTGTCCCGACTCTTAGTAATTTACCAATACTTTTTGATTCCATCTGGTTCAACAAGACGATTGTTCTGCACATAATTCTCGCATCGTCAGTACGATTTTTTCTAATCAATTGATTAGTAGCCACGGCGATATTTTCTGGCCTGCATGACCACTTGATCTTCTACCTTGTGATTTTTTTATGTGGGGATATATCAAGTCTAAACTACATGGAATTAAGGAAGATAAGCCTAATACCCTCTAAAAATTAAGAGAAAAGATCTCTGATTCGAGAGAGGTATTAGTCCAGAAACATTATGTCATGATAGACGCAACTTTTACAATAGGTTGGGTTATTGTTCTGTTGCTAAGGGAGGCTTATTTGAACATTTTTGGTAAATACATTTTGTTTGGGAAAGTATGCAATAGTTATCTAAATATTTTACTTCATTAGTTTTTATATTTAAAATATGACTCTACTTAATTATGTAATAAAGAATCTCCTTTCTAATAACTATCATCGTTCAACTATCTTTTCTCAACTATCAGTTTTCTTGTAATAAATAATATACATTTTTAACTCACTCTATATCACCTAATAGACTTTCTAGCTAAATCCCTCTTTTCCACACCATTGGCTGTTCACAGATATTTTTCTTGTTAAGGGAGAAAGCATGTTTGCCTCGAAAAAGGGTAGATACAGCTAGTGCCGTTCTAAAAGTACCATGTGCTTTGCATTGTGTAAGACAATTTAATACACTCGCTAAAGCTCTTTTCTCCGAAATTCTCTGGACCAAGGCAGCAAACGACCATTCTCGCTCTCTGTGTACGGCAGTACGAAGTTAGAAGTTGACTCGAAATGATCCACAAGAACGTGTGACCAAGCCGGCGTTTTAGCATCGTACCGGTAAGAGATAATGGGCATCCAGCAGAATCTCCACGCGAACTAAGATACTTCATCATCAAAGGTAGGTGCTATAATCTCTCTGACATGATACAATTTATGATAGCCAGATTTTCTTCACATTTAGATATGAACACACATATTTATTAATTTTTTCATGCTAAGGGCATTATTTTGTATCTTATACAGTGCGTTGGAATAAGTGTTCCCCCCTTATTAACTTATTTATTTTTAGCACACAAGCAAAATGCTCGGACAGGTCGATTTTTAAACTAATCATAGTATATTATAGCATCAATGTCTCGAACTTTACGTAATCCCTCTTCAGATGCCAGGCATAACTTTGATTTTTTTAAATGGGAAAGTACAACATGTGACCCCTCACTTAAAAGCTTTTAAAATACAGATTACAAAAATGTATAATACTTTAATCATTTTTGACAGCGTAGGCGCAAAATTTTGGTCGAATTATTTTTAAACGCATTTATTTTTTTTTAGAATCCTGAGAAAACTAGTAAGTATTTTTGAAAAATCTAAACGCAGAATGAAAGATTACATTATTACTGAGGGCAGAAAGTCCCATAGAATAAACAAAAAGTTTCTTTTGAATAATTTAAAATTAAAAATCGGACTAAATTTTCTCTTTTTTCACCCCTCTGACTTATTAAAACAAACATTATAGAAGTTCTCAGGTACTTTCGACCATCGATAATACTGTTATGCCTGTTACCTGAAGAGGGCTCGCGTAAAGTTCGAAACATCGATGCTATAATATACTATGATGATTTTAAAAATCGATCTATCTGAGCGTTTTGCTTATGTGCAAAATATAAATAAGTTAATGAGGGGGGGGGGGGTAATACTTATTCCAGTGCACTGTATTTACATTATCATTCAATAGTCCACTTTGTTGTTTTGATTATTTAATTAATTCAATCCAGCGACCTTAATCATCAAATATTAATCATTTGTTTAATCATTTTGGTCATTTCGAGCGGATTTTCATTTTTAGATTCATTTACATTCGTTTCTTTGTTAGTAATTGTAATTTTACTTGGATTTCATATTTTGTTTCAATTAATATCTAAATATTACTCTTAATTAATCGGTCCCTCGAAAAATAAATCCATAATTATCTTAGTTGCATTTAATCTACTTATATTACAGCTAATTTAAAATAATTCAGTGTGTTCAAAGTGAACAACAATTTTGAATTTATTTTTTTACTTAAACAAACATTTTTATATTAATTTTTTTTGATGATTTAGTATACATTACTATTTCGATATTATATCATTATATTTATCACACATTGTTTAATAACACAATATTGTTTAACATTTATTGGGCTATATGATTTTATTATTGCGATTATTTTTTATTTCAATCTGGTATTATACGCATACTTTTTCTAACACGCTCTTCTTCTATTAAATTATTTGAATTATATCTATACCTGTTTCGTTATCATTTTTATACTTATATCTTTGTTGTTATTTCTGCTATCATTTACTATTGTTATATTATTATATTAGTTCTATTGGCAATAATATTATTACTTGTTTGAAATTATTTGGGTCTCACATCAATAGTACGGGCGGCTTATTCACTTCTAGAATATTTATTCATTTCATTGGTTTGCGTTGTTAAATTTTGACTGCATTGTCGCTTTTATATACATTCTTACTTCTTCTGATCTTGCAATGTCCAGCAAAGTAAACAAAGTCAATTTATCACGGCAAACGGCCTATTTCCGATTAAAGGAAGCTCATGAGGCCGGCATTCAAGCATTAAGGGATGATTCTCTTAAATCAATTTTCTTGGCGAAGAGGAAATCGACCCCATTTATCGAGATTTTTATACAGCTCACAATCTCTTCATCGAAAAATCAACCGATTAGGAATTTCTGGAGCAGGATAAGATGAGGGTGGCCGCTTAACAGGCATACTATGGAGTAAAATCCATTAAAAATGATCTTTCGATTAAAGATTCATCATCTTTAAGACCTCCAATTAGACTCCCCAAGCTGAATCCTCCAACTTTTTCCGGCAACTACCGAAAGTGGTTTTTTCGATTTATTCAATAGTTTAATCCACCACAATCACAAGTTGTCCCATTTGGAAAAGTTCCGCTTCCTCATTACATCAATTAGTCAACAACATTTGGCTCTTATTAAAGGTATTCCTCTGACTGATGCAAATTATCAGATTGCTTATGACATCCTAGGGAAAAGGTATTAAATAAGCGGATTCTTGCTACTCAATATTATAATGACATTTTCAATGCTTCAGTTATTCAAGATTCCACGTCTTCTAATTTAAGAACTCCATTAAATACATTCACGGAAAATATTGCGGCTTTACGTGTCTTAGAATTCCCGGTTGAGCAAAGGGATTTCTTGTTATTTAATATGTTGTTGAACAAACTGGATACCAAAACCCGTACAGATTTCGAACTGGAAAATAGTCGGAACTGTGACATTCCTACTTATAGGAAATTGACTCAATTATTAGAAAGACAATGCAATTTGGAGTCGGTTCAATTCAATTCATTAAATCTCTCTCTCTCTCTCTCTCTCTCTATATATATATATATATATATATATATATATATATATATATATATATATATATATATATATATATATATATATATATATATATATATATATATATATATATATATATATATATATATATATATATATATGAAAGGAAACGGCAATTGCATTTTATTTCACTTCGACCACCACCGATATTCTACACGACGTGTTTCGAGCTCATGTCAAGCTCTCGTCAGGAACATCTAGGTGGATGGTCGAAGTGTAAGAAAATGCTTTTGGCCTTTCTGGTAATAATAAAATAACCAGACTTCAGTACACTTGGTACGACATCTATATTAATTAAACGAAAAGATTTCTCTGGTATACAGAAGAAATCTTTTCCGTAGCGGACGCGAAAATGTAAATTTCAAAGTCTTCATAAAAGACGATGAACGACAAAAGACCTCTTTGTGTCACAGATTTGTCTACAAAGCCACGTTATTCGCTACACATTCGTCAATAACGGAGAAGAACCGTGATATGAAAGGAAACGGCAATTGCATTTTATTTCACTTCGACCACCACCGATATTCTACACGACGTGTTTCGAGCTCATGTCAAGCTCTCGTCAGGAACATCTAGGTGGATGGTGGAAGTGTAAGAAAATGCTTTTGGCCTTTCTGGTAATAATAAAATAACCAGACTTCAGTACACTTGGTACGACATCTATATTAATTAAACGAAAAGATTTCTCTGGTATACAGAAGAAATCTTTTCCGTAGCGGACGCGAAAATGTAAATTTCAAAGTCTTCATAAAAGACGATGAACGACAAAAGACACCTCTTTGTGTCACAGATTTGTCTACAAAGCCACGTTATTCGCTACACATTCGTCAATAACGGAGAAGAACCGTGATATGAAAGGAAACGGCAATTGCATTTTATTTCACTTCGACCACCACCGATATTCTACACGACGTGTTTCGAGCTCATGTCAAGCTCTCGTCAGGAACATCTAGGTGGATGGTCGAAGTGTAAGAAAATGCTTTTGGCCTTTCTGGTAATAATAAAATAACCAGACTTCAGTACACTTGGTACGACATCTATATTAATTAAACGAAAAGATTTCTCTGGTATACAGAAGAAATCTTTTCCGTAGCGGACGCGAAAATGTAAATTTCAAAGTCTTCATAAAGTCTTCAAAGTCTTCATGAAGACTTTGAAATTTACATTTTCGCGTCCGCTACGGAAAAGATTTCTTCTGTATACCAGAGAAATCTTTTCGTTTAATTAATATAGATGTCGTACCAAGTGTACTGAAGTCTGGTTATTTTATTATTACCAGAAAGGCCAAAAGCATTTTCTTACACTTCGACCATCCACCTAGATGTTCCTGACGAGAGCTTGACATGAGCTCGAAACACGTCGTGTAGAATATCGGTGGTGGTCGAAGTGAAATAAAATGCAATTGCCGTTTCCTTTCATATCACGGTTCTTCTCCGTTATTGACGAATGTGTAGCGAATAACGTGGCTTTGTAGACAAATCTGTGACACAAAGAGGTGTCTTTTGTCGTTCATCGTCTTTTATGAAGACTTTGAAATTTACATTTTCGCGTCCGCTACGGAAAAGATTTCTTCTGTATACCAGAGAAATCTTTTCGTTTAATTAATATATATATATATATATATATATATATATATATATATATATATATATATATATATATATATAGCATCCCAACCAGTACCGGAACCACAACCAGTGGATCAACAACCAGGGCCGTCAACATTGTTCCAAATTATGCAAAATAGGCAAGGCTCAAAAAGGAGCCTTGCCTATCAGGCAACCAAGAGGAGTCAACCATTCCTGGCCAATGGCAAGAGGAAAAATCTAATATGTTGAAAGAAGTTGAGGCTAAGAACCCTCGCAATAGATTTAATATTTTTGGGGAATATGTTGAATTGAAGTTAGAAGCTTTGAATTCAAGCTATGGTCAAAATATGGTGGAGCATTTGATATCCAATATTTTATATAATGCCAGCATCGGAAAATATGATCATCCTACTACTAGAGACACCGACCCACTGCTAATTCATTCTGGTGACTAAGGGGATAGTTACAAAAACATGGCGGTGGTATGGACCATTGAACTCCCAGAGATGTTAATTGATTTATCTCACTACCATAGTGTTTTATGGGTTTCAACTGATAAACATTATGAAGATAAAGTTAAGAAAAAGGCTTCTTGGAAGAGTATTAGTAATTTTATGAGGATACACGAACTAGAAATACGGAGAAAGATAAAAAATTTGACTTCGCAGTTTTTTCGAGAGAAAAAGAAAATTAAAGAAGATACTAAATCTGGAACTACTCCTAAGTGGTTTGCCTACCAATCGCTTCTTTTTTTAGCAGACAAACATGAACATAGGACTTCTGCAGATGAAGAAAAAGGATTAAATGAAGCTTATAATTCTGATTCGGAACAAAGCACTGAAGTAGAAGATACTTTAAATCAATCAATAAAAGAGGAAAATATAGACGATATAGCATCCCAACCAGTACCGGAACCACAACCAGTGGATCAACATCCAGGGCCTTCTTTAACATTGTTCCAAATTATACAAAATAGGCAAGGCTCAAAAAGAAGGCAACCATTCCTGACCAAGGGCAAGAGGAGACATCTAATCTGTTGGGAGAAGTTGAAGCTAAGAACTCTCGCAATAGATTTAATATTTTTGGGGAATATGTTGCATTGAAGTTAGAAGCTTTGAATTCAAGCTATGCTCAAAATATGGTGGAGCATTTGATATCCAATATTTTATATAATGCAGGCATGGGAAAATATGATCATCCTGCTACTAGAGACAACGACACCAGTGCTAATACATTCTTGTGATTAAGGGGATGGTAACAAAAACATGACGGTGGTATGGACCATTGAATTAACAGAGAGGTTAATTGATTTATCCTCTTCAGCCCCAAGAAAAAAGTTTTTATTATTTTAACAATATTTTCTATTTTCTCTCCTCATTTGTGAAAACAATAAACGAAAATCTATAAAAACTATAAAAAATTATTTGACAGACATAATATAACAGGGCCAGCATAATGGACATCAGGACTTAGCTTTCATATAATTTAAGTATGAAACTGAAAAAACATTCTGGTTCAGGAGAAATACACATATAAATTTTGCATTTTGTACAAAAGAATCTCGTCTTCTTAGTGCATCCAAGAGGTTTAGGCAACGGGATAAGAATTTCTATTGCTGACAGAGCATATGGGCGACTGGTCATTACTGGTTTTTCTTACATCTATAGGCGGTAACTGGAAAACTGTAGATCTTTTTACAGGAATTATGTGCACTTCATCTTCAGATGTCTTGGTTTCCTTGAAATAGACGCACTAGCTTGTCTCCCACAACCAGTGGGACAACAACCAGGGACTTCTTCAACATTGTTCCAAATTATACAAAATAGGCAAAACTCAAAAAGAATGGCAACCATTCCTGACCAAGGGCAAGAGGAGACATCTAATCTGTTGGAAAAAGTTGAAACTAAGAACCCTCGCAATAGATTTAATATTTTTGGGGAATATGTTGCATTGAAGTTAGAAGCTTTGAATTCAAGCTATGCTCAAAATATGGTGGAGCATTTGATATCCAATATTTTATATAATGCAAGCATCGGAAAATATGATCATCCTGCTACTAGAGACAACGACACCACTGCTAATACATTCTTGTGATTAAGGGGATGGTTACAAAAACATGACGGTGGTATGGACCATTGAATTAACAGAGATGTTAATTGATTTATCCTCTTCAGCCCCAAGAAAAAAGTTTTTATTATTTTAACAATATTTTCTATTTTCTCTCCTCATTTGTGAAAACAATAAACGAAAATCTATAAAAACTATAAAAAAATTATTTGACAGACATAATATAACAGGGCCAGCATAATGGACATCAGGACTTAGCTTTCATATAATTTAAGTATGAAACTGAAAAAACATTCTGGTTCAGGAGAAATACACATATACATTTTGTACAAAAGAATCTCGTCTTATTAGTGCATCCAAAAGGTTTAGGCAACGGGATTAGAATTTCTATTGCTGACAGAGCATATCGGCAAATGGTCATTAAGTACTGGTTTTTCTTACATGTATAGGCGGTAACTGGAAAACTGTAGATCTTTTTACAGGAATTATGGGCACTTCATCTTCAAATGTCTTAGTTTTCTTGAAATAGACGCAATAGCTTGTCTACCACAACCAGTGGGACAACAACCAGGGACTTCTTCAACATTGTTCCAAATTATACAAAATAGGCAAGGTTCAAAAAGAAGGGCAACCATTCCTGACCAAGGGCAAGAGGAGACATCGAATCTGTTGGAAGAAGTTGAAGCTAAGAACCCTCGCAATAGATTTAATATTTTTGGGGAATATGTTGCATTGAAGTTAGAAGCTTTGAATTCAAGCTATGCTAAAAATATGGTGGAGCATTTGATATCCAATATTTTATATAATGCAAGCATCGGAAAATATGATCATCTTGCTACTAGAGACAACGACACCACTGCTAATACATTCTTGTGATTAAGGGGATGGTTACAAAAACAGGGCGGTGGTAAGAACCTCGAGAAACGAATCAAAGAAACGAAATAGATGGGATTCAACTGATAAAAATTTTGAAGATGAAGTTAAGAAAAAGGCTTCTTGGAAGAGTATTAGTAATTTTATGAGGATACATGAACTCGAAATACGGAGAAAGATAAAAAATTTGACTTCGCAATTTTTCCGAGAGAAAAAGAAAATTAAAAAAGAGACTAAATCTGGAGCTACGGCTTGTGAGACTCCAAAGTGGTTTGCCTACCAATCTCTTCTTTTTTTAGCAGACAAACATGAACCTAGGACTTCTGCAGATGAAGAAAAAGGATTAAATGAAGCTTGTAATTCTGATTCATAACAAAGCACTGAAGTAGAAGATGCTTTAAATCAATCAATTAAGGAGAAAATATAGACGATATAGCATCCCAACCAGTACTGGAACCACAACCAGTGGATCAACAACCAGGGCATTCTTCAACATTGTTCCAAATTATACAAAATAGGCAAGACCCAAAAAGAAGGGCAACCATTCCTGACCAAGGGCAAGAGAAGAAATCTAATCTGTTGGAAGAAGTTGAAGCTAAGAACCCTCGCAATAGATTTAATATTTTTGGGGAATATGTTGCATTGAAGTTAGAAGCTCTGAGTTCAAGCTATGCTCAAAATATGGTGGAGCATTTGATATCCAATATTGTATATAATGCAAGCATCGGAAAATATGATCATCCTGCTATTAGAGACAACGACACCACTGCTAATACATTCTTGTGATTAAGGGGATGGTTACAAAAACATGGCGGTGGTAAGAACCCCGAGAAACGAAATAGATTTCCTGGAAAACTAGGTTGGGCCCATATACAGCCCACCTAGGTTGTATTTTATTTATACAAATTTTAAAATTACTCATTTATTATTTTATAGAACCGAACAAAAAAATAACGTCATACGGTAGATGGGTCCAGATAAGGAAAAAATGTGGCGGCCCTCATTAGAAATGGGGATCTAGGGACTTTAAACCATTTTTTGGAAAATCAGTAGATCTGAAGGACGTCATCACAAAAATGAATAAATGTCTTCTAGATTTAGCTACTGAAGGCATGCTTAAAATGAAATTTTATTCGCCAAGTGTCCACGTATTTTATATGAAAAGAAAACGCAAATATCCAGAGTTGAAAAAACTAAAAGGACAAATAGACTGCAATTAGAAAATGATTTGATTATATACGTTTCAAAAAAAACTACTATTTGATAAACTTTTAAATAATAAAGAAGCTTATCCTTCCCACTACAATTATTGTGCTTTTTTTTTGTGTAATAACCTCAACTTTTTCTTTCAGCCGGAGACCCCCCCCAAGTACGGCTTCGCGATCACCCTAAGGGTCACGACCCACAGATCGAAAAGCACTGTTTTAGGAGAAAAGAAATTGTTTTCTCGGTGTGACCAAGAATTTTTGCAGAAAATACCAGCAGACAGGTCAGTCAGAAGAGAAATACATTATGAGAACATTTTCAAGCATGAATTGACAGCTTATCCAATGTCACTTACACCTGCAGGAGTTTTATCGGTACCATCAAATAAACTTGCCTCTGGTTCTATAATAGAACAGTTTACAGTAACGACTAAATATCTACTATTACCGTTACAAAATCACAAAACTAGTCACAGTTTTGATGACATGGGTTGGATCCAAGCCGTTGGCAAACCATAACAAGAAATCATTTGGCAACTATGCAAGAATTCTGAAATCAATAATATTCAAGAACCCCGTTGCGAAGAATCTTCTATTATAAGAACTGCAAGAAACAAAATAAAGTCGCCTAAAATGAATCCATAGAACAATCAATTGAAGGTCCCGATACAGTATTACCCCAAACATTTAATTTATTTATTATTTCAGTTTTTAATAAAAACAAGCTTACACGTTTCGTGAGCAATCAGCTAGTCGAGTATTCCTTAAAAAATTATACCACTCACTTCATTGTGTACGTTCGTACACAAAGATTCATTAAGCCTACTACCGAAGAACGGGATGTAGTATTGGCAGATAAATGATTGTCAGATATCCAAACCATGATTGACAGTCAAGGCAAAAAGATATTCATTATGCCAGCTTGTTTTAGAAATAAAAAAAGAATTTTCTTAAGAAACAACTTAACAAACTTATACTATATAGATAGACGTTGGAAGAATAATACAACGGCTGAGGACTTATTGATATTTTAAATAAAATACCTGAATATTTGTTTGGCAAAGTCGATGACATAATACATAATATGTATACGCTGTGTATTAGTAAATCTACAGCCGCCAATATTTGCTGAGAAAAGTGAAAAAGATTGATAATCAGTAAAAATTATTGTTTTTATAGCATTTTCATCTAGATTTTAGAAGGGACATGGTACAGGTTTATTTGAACAAGTACGGTACGGCTCCAAAAAGAGTTGGAATAATTACTCTTAACAAGAACATATTCCCAGATGTACGGTTTGAAGGTATATAAATCATTTCGTAGTTTCTTCGCAGGTACGGAATGTAAATCTTTTGGCCGAATAATGTGCCAAAAATGTAACGTGAGATTAAGTGTTAATGGTTTTGCAGCATTTCGTATGTAACTTTTATTTAGCAATATGTAATTTTAGTTTTAATTTTTGCAATAAAATCAACATAAACGCCCACTGATACCATATTATAGTATCAGCATTTTTTAACCCCTGTACACAAATCGTAGTGGCATCCACTAGCCGCAAAACTTTTTCAGAGACCACTTTTGTAGCTGCCGCAGTATGATACGAGTGCTTACACCGTGAAGACGAAAAAATATCTTTTGATTGCGAAAGATTTTTAATTGAAGTTCAAAACAGACCAGTTATATGGGATACAAAAACCCAAGAGTATAGCAATAAGATATTGAAAGGAAAAGCATGGGACGAGATATGTGAACTATTTGTTCCTGATTTTAAAAAAGGCAACCCTATCGAAAAGAATAAATCCGGTAAGCAATATTTGCTCTAGTTACATTTTATTGTATACATATTTTAATGTATTATAAATATATATCAGAGAAAACTTCAACAGAGGCCTTCCTCGTCTGAATCCATCGTTGAACTGAACAAAGCAAATACTCACTATCGTGTATGTTTATTTGTCTAAAAGTGGCGTGACATCCTCAGGCCAAAAAAGGTTTTATTGTTTGTTGTTGAAAAATGATATATTTCATATCATAAGATATCAATTACAAGGGGGTTGCAAGCTAACATGTTTAGATTCGTTCAATGTCATCATGTCCTTAAAACAGGAACACGTTCACGTACTTGTCAGTTTGGGAATATTACTATGTGCGTGCTTTTTGTGTTGAAAATTGTATCAAACTATTTTACGGCTGTAGTATGCCAGATGTAATGGCTGATTTTTTAGGTGATTCTTTTCTGCGTTATAGCTGTTTTTGTCTGGTTCTAGAGTCTGGTTAGAGTCTATTGGTGTTTTTTCAGAGTGGTTAAAATTTTATAAAAAATTTTAAAACTATGAACATTACAAACATTAGCATTAATGATGCTGGATTTGTAGTTGTTGGTATCGTAAGTGACATGGGCACGGGCAATATGTTATTATGGTCAAACATGAATATCGGCTATAATAAGAATTAAGTCAAAACGGTAATATAATAAGAATTGTTTCATTGGAACACGGATGATTTATTAAAAATATTTTTTTGCACATGTACCCCATAACTTTTAATGAATCATTTGTTGGACAGTGGGTTTTGGTTAGACGGTACATTGACTGACAAATCTTGTTTAGTGAAATCGTTTGAAATATCTACAACGGAATTGTCAATAGCGTATAAAATTACACAACACCATTTTGAATTGAAAGGTGAATACTAGACTAGTTGCTCTATACAATGGCAGAGTGCGAAACTTTAATTCAAATAAATATTACTGCTGCAAATTTTTCACATGTGAAAGTTAATTTGTTGGAGTACACACAAGTGGACAGTTTTGTACGTTTTCAATTCAGCATAAACGATTTATTGTTCGGTGGAGAGGTATGGCTAGGCCCGAACTATGGGGTAGGTGATTTGTGCCAATTGCAATTCTATAGAGATGGTTCTTTGGTTTATATGAAAAATCTTTATGTGGTTGAAGGATTTACTCAGGAAGTCAACCCCTCTGATGGCTATTTCAGTTTTGGAATTGTATATATTGTGTTTACCCCCCACCATTTTCAATGCATTAATGGCACTATAATGCACTTAAAACTATTTATATTTTTTACTGTATAAGAAAACACTGGAATTTTTTTATATATATTCATCGGCTACGAGACAATAGAAGACACTGGTATACACGTTCCAAATTTGATAATTGCCCACGATTTTGAGGGAAAGAAATTTGTTTTTAAATATAACGAAGAGTTCTGTAGATGGTTAATTTCCGAGAAACATAGAGGGTACACAGCGATAGCTCATAATTCCAAGAATTACATTTTGAAGTACTGTGTGGAAAATACAATTACGCCTTTTACTTATTATTCAGGGACAAAGCTGTTTCTTCTGGAAATACTTGGTATTAAATTAAGAATTATTGATTCTTCGTCTTTTGTAGCAGGCCCTCTGGCAGCCTTTCCTAAAACATTTGATACGTCCCATCTTATGAAACATTTAAGGAATCATTTGTTGAACAGTGGATTTTGGTTAGACGGTAGATTGGCTGGCAAAACTGGTTTAGTGAAATTGCTTGAAATATCTACAACGAAACTGTCAATAGCGTATAAAATTACATAACACCATTTTGAATTGAAAGGTTCCTAACGACAAAAAGTTAGACCTGTAGTCCAATTACTATCACGCTCTGTTTCTAAAGCAGTTGAATATTGTGAAAAAATGATTTGATGCCGGTTAATGCGCCTTGGAAAAAGGTTTCAGACTTTATATTAATAATAAATAATTGGTTGGACCTATTTAACTCTCGATCAAAATTAACGGGAAATTGCCCAACAAAAAATGCATTTGAAACTGATCTGGAAAACCAAAAAAAAATATTGACAGAAGTGTCAAGAATTATTGACAGAAGTATCAAGAATTGCTGGCTTTTACTTTTCTCTTTGTGAAGACAGAAAAATCATCTCAACCACCCACATGCACGTGGGAGTCATATGATGCTTTGAGGTATATCTTGTTTAAATTTCACCCATCACCAGGGTTTAATATATAATACGCCAATGTAAGACTTTTGATCGGCATTTTAAAGGTTTTAACCCATGTATTTTTGGTGACATAGCATGTAGAGCTTGCTTAGAACACTGATGATGCTCTCTTTAGAGCGAAAACGTTCTGTTTTTTAATGTAGCCCTTTATTGGGGTTTTAAATAAATATACCTTTTACACAGAAGATTTTTTTCTTCAATTTTTGTAATTAATGGTATACAGCCAGCCACAGGAAATTTTTCCTTATGGATAACAAGAATTATTGACAGAAGTATCAAGAATAATTGACTGTACTATGACTGTAGGTAACCGTACATACTATGTACTGTAGGTACTATGACTGTAGATAAACACACATCTGTTATTCCATTCCAACAAGGTATATTGCTAACAAATAGATCTTTGGAGCAATTATATGATTATCTTCATGTCAATTATAAAGTAGATTACATTTTAACATCACGGCTGAACCAGGACGTAATTGAGAACTTTTTATCTTACATTAGGGAATGGGGACCAGCAATAACCATCCTTAGCACCTGGATTTTATGTATCGACTGAGGTGGTACATACTGGGCAAAAACTCAGCTGATGTATTAACAGAAAATTTAAACACCGAAGAAGACGGAGAAGACTGTCAGAAAACCTCTATTGTTTATAAGAAAAGCGGTTAAAGAATAAATTGTGTTAAATGCTAAACACGGTGCAGAATCAGATAGTGACATAACAGTTTCTGGAGACGGAACATGGCATAAGCGTGGATTCACATCTTTGTTCGGTGTCGTTTCGCTCATTGGACATTATACAGGCAAAGTTTTAGATATAATGATAAAAAGTTCCTACTGCAAAGGTTGTGAAACCTGGAAAAGTAATAAAGGCACTGCAGATTATGCAGAATGGTATGCATCGCACGCAGACTATTGTTCAGCAAATCACATTGGTACAGCCGGAAAGATGGAAGCGGATGCGGTAATAGAAATGTTTCTCCATTCCATCAAGAACCTTGGTGTAAGGTTTATTAATTATGTGGGCGACGGTGATTCAAAAACCTATGGCGGAATCCTAGTTCCTACTGCAAAGGTTGTGAAAGCTGGAAAAGTAAAAAAGGTACTGCAGATTATGCAGAATGGTATGCATCCCACGCAGACCATTGTTCAGCAAATCACGTTGGTACAGTCGGAAGTGGATGCGGTAGTAGAAATGTTTCTCTGTTCCATCAGGAACCTTGGTGTAAGGTTTATTAATTATGTGGGCGACGGTGATTCAAAACCCTATGGCGGAATACTGAAAGCTGCTCCTTATGTGATGGCGAAACTGTTTTGGTTAAAAAAGAGTGTGTGGGGCATGTCCAGAAGCGGATGGGAACGCGACTTCGAGCACGCAAAAAAACACGAAAGGACTCGGTGGTAAAGGAAAGCTGACTGGAAAATTAATTGACAAGTAATCAGAGTATTTTGGTAACGTAATGAGGGGACAGTGATAAGAACCGTGTAACGTTACAAACGTCACATCTTTGCTATTTTATTTTCAAATAATTATTTTATTCTATTTTCTTTAATAATTCTTTAATAATAATCCTCTTCTATTTGTTTTACCTTTTTTCCCGTTAAAAATTGGTTGGCGTCCTCTTTCGGTATTTATAGGCATATCTCAACATTCTTGTTCTATCTCAGAATTCACATTCTTATTCAATCATTCTGTGGTTCATGACAGTGACTTCGCACTGTCGTTTCTCGTTTCAAATTTTAAGCCCCCACTCACGAACTCTGTCAATGTCAAGTCAAACCCTTTCTCTTTGTCAAAATGAAGAATATTTTTTATTTTAATTCTAAAATCTACTTAAGGCAAATGTCTGGCCTCATAGCCACATTTTCAAACAGACGTTCTTAATTGGGGTAAGTGTTTAAATATAAATGTACACATTTTTCTAAGCCTATATCCGTAATCTTTTTTATGTTCCTATCTAACCTTACTTTTCGTACTTTTTATTGTTGTACCACATGGTAAAATTTTTATATTATCTATTATCTTCATATGTGTGTAGTAATCCACAACTATTTAACTACTAACATTATTTAATACTATTCATTTTGTATAACCTTGCCTTTCTGCAACATTTCTGGATTATTTCTTGGAATGGCAAGGATATCTTTCATTTATTCTTGGTGTCTAATGTACCTGTATGTATTCTAGTTTTCTGGACAAATAAGAATCTTCACCGGACAACCCTTCACCTCGTGGGAGGACTCCCTGAACCTGGAGCCCCCAATATCGCCGGCGATGCTACAGTAATTTAGCATAGACACCACACCATCAACCAACACCTGTACGCCTGGTGGCCAGAACATCCACGTCGCCAGAGCCCGTTGCAGAACAACAGCAAGACACCAAGAACCCGCAGACAGATACCAAGTGCCATCGATAAGTATAATCTCTGATCTGTAAAGTTTCGGCAAGGTCTTGTAAATTATTTTTTTTGATACTTTAATTATGTCTTTTATGAAAAATAAACATGATTAGTTAAATATTATTGTTTTGTTTGCTCCATTCTGCATTTTCATTGTTCATGTTTTTGATTAGGACAAGGTGGACTCACAACTTGGGAGATTGAGCTAGTCTAGGGTGGACGATAGCTATCATAGTTGATTGAAATATTATTCTCGAGTATTATTTCAATTATCTGGGGTAGTTTATCGCCTCACTTTTGGCGCCCAACTTGAATTGTCTTACTCAAGGATTTGAGCTGTGGATTTTTAGTTCGGTAGCAAATAATAAAGCATTAATAAATACTGTTTTCATATTATATTCATGTTTTGCAGTACATCTTAGTATTTGCAAATTTTTGATACTTTTTGAGCATTTTCTATATATTTAACCATTTTTCAAATGTTTGGGGTAAAGAGTATTACCATTTTTATAATATATCTTATATTTCAGCATATTTAATTTGCATTAAATACATTGATGGTTTTATACATAATTTTTTTGCTCATTCTTATAATGGTACTTTTATAGTGAGTTAAATGGTCTGTTTTTTTAACTTAACCAGTTTTTGTGGATAGTGTACTTTGAATTCTTTCTTTGATTTTTATTAAATTTTTTTTTCTTCAACATGAAACCTGCACATCTTACCACAAATGAATTGACATATGAGCTTCACATTAGGGATGTCTCTGCTCCTGATGATATTGAGGAAAAACGTACAGTTCTTACTGGTCTTCTTTCTCAGGAGACTAGTAGCCGCAGTTTTTCAGATATTTCGGTCCCTTTGTCTTTTGAGGTTGATTATAAACAAGCTTTAGCCTCTTATACTGAACTTCAGATTCTCATATCTGAATTTACAGGAACAAAGTCTGATATTCTATATAAAACCTTCAATTCTCGTCTCCAACATTTGTCTGGTAGGATTTCTCGTTTGCGGTCATCTTCCGCAGAGGAAGAAAAGTTGAAGAAAGCTATCCGCTTTAATTTGTTAAAGTTAGAAGGTACTTTATGTAATATTGTAGAACAACCTGATCTAGACCAACCCATGACATCTACTAGAGTTAATCTTAATTGTTCGGAATCTTCAACATCACCTTCCAAACCTGTTCCCGTGTATAAATGGGGTATCAAAAAATTTTCTGGTAAACAACCTTTAATCCCTTTTCTGGAACAGATCGAAATTTTTAAATTTTCAAGGAACTGCACAGATGAAGATTTATTCATCTCTGCATGTGATTTGTTTGAAGGTGCTGCTTTTACTTGGTGGCATAATAATTTCTCTCAAAAGAAATTTCATTCATGGGCTGATCTAGTTACTTCTTTAAAAGAAACTTATTTACCTTATAACTATGAAAGAGATTTATGGGAACAAATACGTTCCACAGAACAGTTTTCACGACAACCAGTTTCTGCATATATTTCCCATATGGAATCTTTGATGCTCCGGTCGTCCAAATCTATTTCGGATATTGAAAAGGTGGATGAAATTATCAATGGTCTTCTTCCTGAATATGTTAAAGCTCTTGCTTTCCAAGATGTTAAGTCAGTTGCTGAGCTTACAAAGTATTGTAAGAAGTTTGAATCTGCTTTGGCAATTTCCTCACGCAGCAAATTTTCTGTAGAATCCCTTCGTTCAACCCCAACTTGTTGGAATTGTGATGTGAAAGGACACAATTTCCATGTCTGTAGAAAACCCAAGAGAACGTTTTGTTTCGGTTGTGGCTCGAAGGATGTAACTATTGCGGAATGCATGAGGTGCTCAAAAAACGACCAGCGAGGACACGCTTCGGCAGACAGCATGCCTCAAAGCAGTCAAACGTCTGTCCCAGGAACATCGAGCAAAGGCAAGAATATTCCGGGAAAAACTTTTCAAAAAGGGTCGAACAAAAATCTGTAAACATTTCTAAACCACTTCCATCTAAATCTACTTCTACTTTTTCTTCAGTACAATCTGAAATTTTACCTTCTTCTAGTACTTCTGTTTCTTCTAGTGATTTATCTAATTCAAAAGTACATTTCAATTCTGGTCCTTTATTAGATATTCATAATAATGATAATAGACCATATATTTCTGTTTCTATAGGTAATGAAACAATTTCTGCACTCCTTGATAGTGGTAGTAATGTCAGCATAATTGGTTCTCCTTCCTTATTTTTACTTAAAAAGCTTAATTTAAATCTTAATTATGATGTTTCAATTCAACTCACTACTGCTGATGGAAACATACAGAGTACTTTAGGATATGTTTGGTTACCTGTTACTTTATTGAATAAAACTCAATCACTTAAAGTGTTAGTAGTTCCTTCTATTTCACATAAAATGATATTAGGTATGGATTTTATTCAGTCGTTTCAACTCTCTTTGGACTTCTCTGATTTTTCTTTTACGGCAACAAATTTTTCTACTTGTGTAGTTAATACTATCATTAGTTCTGAAAATCTTTCTGATATTCAGCAATCTCAACTTAATTCTGTTGTTAAACTTTTTAAAGAAATAGGTCCTACAGATTCTATTGGCAGAACTCATCTGTATACACATCATATAGATACTGGCAATGCTAAACCTATTAAACAGAGACAGTATCCATTATCTCCTGCTATGCAGAAGGTTTTGAATGCTGGAGTTGATGAGATGCTTAAACTCAAAGTTATAGAGCCCTTAACTATTAGTACACCGTGGTCTTCGCCATTGTGGCTCGTACCAAAGAAAGATGGTTCACATCGAGTTTGCTTTGATGGTAGGAAACTTAATTCAATTACAGTTCCTGATAGTTATCCTATGCCTTTAATTGACACAATTATTTCTAAAGTAAGAGATGCTAAGTTCATATCTTCTATTGATCTTAAACAGGCTTTTTATCAAATTCCTTTAGATGAAGAATCCAAATTGAAAACTGCTTTTTCTGTGCAAAATAGAGGTTTATTTTGTTTTAATGTTTTACCTTTCGGTCTTAATAATAGCGCACAAGCTATGTGTAGAGTCATGGACTCTGTTATAGGTCCTTTATTAGAACCTTATGTTTTTTATTATCTTGATGATATTATCGTTGTAACTCCAGATTTTGATACTCATGTCAAAACTTTGAAGATGCTATTCAAACGTTTGAAAGATGCAAATCTCACTGTCAATTTTGAGAAATGCCAGTTTTGCAGATCTTCATTGCAATTCCTTGGATTTGTAGTGGATGATCAAGGGTTAAGAACTGATCCTGGTAAGGTCCAGTCTATTTTGGAATATCCTGTACCCACAAATACAACCCAGATACGTAGGTTGATTGGCTTAATTGGTTATTACCGTAGGTTTTTAAACAATTTTGCTACTATTTGCAGTCCCATTTCTGACTTATTGAAAGGCAGGAAGAAAGGTCAACCTATTACTTGGACTCCTGAAGCTGATGAAGCTTTTCATAAAATTAAACAGGTTCTTACAACAGCTCCTGTTCTTGCAAGTCCTGATTTTTCCAAGCATTTCTATCTTGCTTGTGATGCAAGTGACACTGGTGTGGGTGGTGTTTTATTTCAAAAGGATGATGGATTAGAACATCCTATTGCTTACTTCAGCAAAACTTTAACTAGAGCTCAGCGAAAGTACACAACTACTGAGAAAGAATTATTAGCAATTTTGCTTTCAATTGAAAAATTTAGATGCTATATTGAGGGTAGTGATGACTTTACTGTGATTACAGATCACTCCTCATTGCAGTGGTTATATAACATGAAGAATCCTTCTCCTAGAATTGCTAGATGGATAATGAAACTGTCTTGTCACAAATTTACTGTTGTTCATCGTAGTGGTTCTTTGAATGTAGTAGCTGACTCTCTTTCAAGAATTCCTGAAGCATCTCAAGTTTCTCTATTAAATTTGTCTGATTTAAAAACAGATGCTTGGTATAAAAATATGATAGCAAAAGTTACAGATAATCCTGATTTATATCCTGCTTTTAAGGTTCAAGATAATGTTCTTTATAAACATGTTTTTTCTAAATCTAAATTTTCTGAATCTACTCCAGAATGGAAAATTTTTGTTCCTGCTCCACATAGGAAGGAAATTTTACATATGTATCATGATGATCCTACAGCTGCTCATTTAGGTGTCTTTAAAACCCTTTCTAGGATATCAGAACTTTATTACTGGCCTAAAATGAGATCTTTTGTTGTGAACTATGTTCATAAATGTAAAGTTTGTGCTTCTTGTAAGCCTAGTAACTTACCTCCAGCTGGTTTTATGGGACAATATCGTGATATTAATTTTCCTTTTCAATTTTTATCTGCTGATTTACTTGGTCCGTATCCTAGATCTAAAAGTGGAAATCGTTTTCTTTTAGTTGTTGTTGACTGGTTTAAAAAGTTTATGTTTGTACATCCTTTGGCTAATGCTACTTCTAAAGCTATTGTCAAGTTTATTGAAAATCAAATTTTTCTAATTTTTTGTGTACCGCAAATCTTTGCAGTTGATAATGGAAAACAATTTGTTTCCAATGATTTTAAAACTTTGATGGAAAAATACAAGGTACAAAAAATTTGGTATAATGCTAGATACTTCCCTCAGATTAACCCTACTGAACGAGTTAATAAAACGATTGTTACTGCAATCAGATCTTTCATCCAAGACGATCATAAAGATTGGGACAAGGAAATTTTTAAAATAGCCCAAGCCATTCGTCTAGCTAAACATGAAGTAACTCAATTTTCTCCTTCATTTTTGACGTTTGCTAGAAACATTCCTGTTGATGGTTCATTCTTTGGTGCTATTAAAGAAACATCTAATAATATTGTTAACATCAATAATAAATTGTTCGATCCCAAGCCTTTAGAGAATATGTCTCCTATCTTTGATGAAGTTCAAAAAAGAATACGTCACTCTTACAATATCAACACTAAACGCTACAATCTTCGTAGACGTGATGTAAGATTTCATGTAGGTGATAAAGTCTGGAAGAAAAATACCATTCTTTCAAAAGCTGTGGATGATTTTTCTGCTAAATTAGCTCCCAAATTTATTCCATGTATTATAAATAAAGTTTTATCTCCTTTGGTATATAATCTTAAGGATCTAGATGGTAAAGACCTTGGCAATTTTCATGTGCAAGATATTAAGTTGAATGTTACTGATTCTAGTGATGATGAGTCTCAATAATTTTGTTTAATATGGTAAAGCAATATTTCTTATTGTATATCTTTATATTATAGCATTTTGTCTGATTATGATAAACATATTAACCTTTTTCATTTGACAATACCCTTGTTTAAATTGGTATTATTTTACCTTGGGTAATTTTTTTGATTTTGATACAATTAAAAGCCTCATCCGGCACTTGTAAGTTGTTTATGGCATATATGTTGCTGCATAGACACCTAGTGTTTTTATTTTCCTAGGATACATGATATCCTGAGGATATTATGGGCCAGATCATATGAATCTGTGTTCCTTTTTTTTTTGTCTTCGAGACAGTTGATATACAGTTAAACCTGTTTATATATTTTTAAGGATGATGTGTTTTTTCTTATTTCTTTTGGAGTTAAAACAATTCTATGCATATCTACTTTTAGAAATCTGGTGTAGAATTGTGGCGCTTTGAAGTATGATTGTAGTATACCTACTTTCACTTGTTTTCTTCTATTTTTTGTAAACTATATTTATGCAGTATTTTACTCTTTTGTGTAGATCCCTGGTTTATATTTAGTGAGAATAACTTTTATTATGTATCATTATCTTTCTTTCATTACTAACCTACTTTTAGTCTTTTAGGCCTTGTTTTATGCAGTTACTGTAACTCTTTTGTGTAGAACTTAGTCATATTTGACATATCAGTACAGTTAGTACATTTTTTTGAGGTGTTTATCAATAATTACATTTGCATTTTATTATTTATATGCTTTTACTCATATTGTTATGTGATTATTATTATTATTACCTGACTTTAGGTACTCAACCTATTCAGAGTACTTGGTATATTTTTTGAGATTCATTCAACATTTTCTTTTGACAGTCTTCATTTTGACTATTCCTTTATTTGAGATATTATCTCTATTTTATATATTTGCCTTACTTTGTGTATTTGCCTTTAACGTATATACTTACTTGATTTGACTTTAATAATTATAAATTAGACTTCATACTATGTGTATAGCAGGGGTGTCAAACTCAATTTTGCAGAGGGCCATATATTAAATTCAGAATGTGTCGGCGGGCCAGATTCAAATAAAAAAAAATGTACTGAATTATTATAACATTTTATTTAATAGTATACTTATAATATACGGTTGTTAAAAATCATATCAAAGTTATAAAAGAGGGTAATTATTTTGAGCTCGAGGATCCAGATACCTGACTTCTCTTGTTTTTGACAAGCTCATTGATGTCAGGTATCATATTCGTTGTATTTATTTTAAGAATTGATTGGAGATGTTCATTTGTAAGTCTTGTGTGATGTTTGTTCTTATTTATTTTCATGACGGAAAACATCTGCTCACATAAATAGGTGCTACCAAACATGCACAGAATGCGTGCTGCATGCTTTTTTAATTCCGGGTAGTTATCCAAACTCTTGAAATATTGTGTATAAAATGTAAGTGCGTTAACCTCTTTAAATTTTTCTTTCAAAATACTGTCCGATTGAAGATCTATCAAGCTTCAAAATTGAATGGATTGTTGAAAATTGGGAATTCCATTTCATTCATTTTGTGGAAGTCTTCAAAACGATTGTTGAATTCCGTGATAAGATTTTGCAGAAGTTGAGAATATTGATCCAATTTTTTTTGATCCACTGTGCCAAATGATTTTAAATGAGGGAAATGATCCAAAGTTTGATTTTTTACCTGATTTTCCCACAGCCTCAACTTTGTTTCAAAGGCTTGAATACATGAGTACATTTGAGTGACAATCAGATTTTTACCCTGTAACTTTACATTCAGATCAGTCAAGTGTTTATTCATATCTACCAAAAAGGCACAATCAACCCACCAGTCATTGTCATAATCAATTGGGTTGCCTTTTTCTAACATGAAAGCTTGAATAGGGTCACGTAATGCAAAAAATCTTTCTAAAACTACTCCTCGACTGAGCCAACGAACTTCGGTGAAATAAGGGACATCAGAAAACTTTTCGTCCAAATCTTGTAAAAACTGCCTGAACTGTCGGTGATTTAGTCCTCTGCTCCTTATAAAATTTACTATTTTAATTATAGGTTGCATGACATGGTCCATTTTTAAATGTTTGGATGCCAATGATTCCTGGTGAATTATACAGTGAAATCCCACAAAATTTCCTGATGTTTTCTGTTTTAATTTAGTTACAACGCCCGAATGTTGGCCAACCATGGCAGGAGCGCCATCCGTAGTTGTCCAAGGAGACCATACAGAGATAAGATATATATAAAGTTAATAAGAATCTTCACCGGACAACCCTTCACCTCGTGGGAGGACTCCCTGAACCTGGAGCCCCCAATATCGCCGGCGATGCTACAGTAATTTAGCATAGACACCACACCATCAACCAACACCTGTACGCCTGGTGGCCAGAACATCCACGTCGCCAGAGCCCGTTGCAGAACAACAGCAAGACACCAAGAACCCGCAGACAGATACCAAGTGCCATCGATAAGTATAATCTCTGATCTGTAAAGTTTCGGCAAGGTCTTGTAAATTATTTTTTTTGATACTTTAATTATGTCTTTTATGAAAAATAAACATGATTAGTTAAATATTATTGTTTTGTTTGCTCCATTCTGCATTTTCATTGTTCATGTTTTTGATTAGGACAAGGTGGACTCACAACTTGGGAGATTGAGCTAGTCTAGGGTGGACGATAGCTATCATAGTTGATTGAAATATTATTCTCGAGTATTATTTCAATTATCTGGGGTAGTTTATCGCCTCACTTTTGGCGCCCAACTTGAATTGTCTTACTCAAGGATTTGAGCTGTGGATTTTTAGTTCGGTAGCAAATAATAAAGCATTAATAAATACTGTTTTCATATTATATTCATGTTTTGCAGTACATCTTAGTATTTGCAAATTTTTGATACTTTTTGAGCATTTTCTATATATTTAACCATTTTTCAAATGTTTGGGGTAAAGAGTATTACCATTTTTATAATATATCTTATATTTCAGCATATTTAATTTGCATTAAATACATTGATGGTTTTATACATAATTTTTTTGCTCATTCTTATAATGGTACTTTTATAGTGAGTTAAATGGTCTGTTTTTTTAACTTAACCAGTTTTTGTGGATAGTGTACTTTGAATTCTTTCTTTGATTTTTATTAAATTTTTTTTTCTTCAACATGAAACCTGCACATCTTACCACAAATGAATTGACATATGAGCTTCACATTAGGGATGTCTCTGCTCCTGATGATATTGAGGAAAAACGTACAGTTCTTACTGGTCTTCTTTCTCAGGAGACTAGTAGCCGCAGTTTTTCAGATATTTCGGTCCCTTTGTCTTTTGAGGTTGATTATAAACAAGCTTTAGCCTCTTATACTGAACTTCAGATTCTCATATCTGAATTTACAGGAACAAAGTCTGATATTCTATATAAAACCTTCAATTCTCGTCTCCAACATTTGTCTGGTAGGATTTCTCGTTTGCGGTCATCTTCCGCAGAGGAAGAAAAGTTGAAGAAAGCTATCCGCTTTAATTTGTTAAAGTTAGAAGGTACTTTATGTAATATTGTAGAACAACCTGATCTAGACCAACCCATGACATCTACTAGAGTTAATCTTAATTGTTCGGAATCTTCAACATCACCTTCCAAACCTGTTCCCGTGTATAAATGGGGTATCAAAAAATTTTCTGGTAAACAACCTTTAATCCCTTTTCTGGAACAGATCGAAATTTTTAAATTTTCAAGGAACTGCACAGATGAAGATTTATTCATCTCTGCATGTGATTTGTTTGAAGGTGCTGCTTTTACTTGGTGGCATAATAATTTCTCTCAAAAGAAATTTCATTCATGGGCTGATCTAGTTACTTCTTTAAAAGAAACTTATTTACCTTATAACTATGAAAGAGATTTATGGGAACAAATACGTTCCACAGAACAGTTTTCACGACAACCAGTTTCTGCATATATTTCCCATATGGAATCTTTGATGCTCCGGTCGTCCAAATCTATTTCGGATATTGAAAAGGTGGATGAAATTATCAATGGTCTTCTTCCTGAATATGTTAAAGCTCTTGCTTTCCAAGATGTTAAGTCAGTTGCTGAGCTTACAAAGTATTGTAAGAAGTTTGAATCTGCTTTGGCAATTTCCTCACGCAGCAAATTTTCTGTAGAATCCCTTCGTTCAACCCCAACTTGTTGGAATTGTGATGTGAAAGGACACAATTTCCATGTCTGTAGAAAACCCAAGAGAACGTTTTGTTTCGGTTGTGGCTCGAAGGATGTAACTATTGCGGAATGCATGAGGTGCTCAAAAAACGACCAGCGAGGACACGCTTCGGCAGACAGCATGCCTCAAAGCAGTCAAACGTCTGTCCCAGGAACATCGAGCAAAGGCAAGAATATTCCGGGAAAAACTTTTCAAAAAGGGTCGAACAAAAATCTGTAAACATTTCTAAACCACTTCCATCTAAATCTACTTCTACTTTTTCTTCAGTACAATCTGAAATTTTACCTTCTTCTAGTACTTCTGTTTCTTCTAGTGATTTATCTAATTCAAAAGTACATTTCAATTCTGGTCCTTTATTAGATATTCATAATAATGATAATAGACCATATATTTCTGTTTCTATAGGTAATGAAACAATTTCTGCACTCCTTGATAGTGGTAGTAATGTCAGCATAATTGGTTCTCCTTCCTTATTTTTACTTAAAAAGCTTAATTTAAATCTTAATTATGATGTTTCAATTCAACTCACTACTGCTGATGGAAACATACAGAGTACTTTAGGATATGTTTGGTTACCTGTTACTTTATTGAATAAAACTCAATCACTTAAAGTGTTAGTAGTTCCTTCTATTTCACATAAAATGATATTAGGTATGGATTTTATTCAGTCGTTTCAACTCTCTTTGGACTTCTCTGATTTTTCTTTTACGGCAACAAATTTTTCTACTTGTGTAGTTAATACTATCATTAGTTCTGAAAATCTTTCTGATATTCAGCAATCTCAACTTAATTCTGTTGTTAAACTTTTTAAAGAAATAGGTCCTACAGATTCTATTGGCAGAACTCATCTGTATACACATCATATAGATACTGGCAATGCTAAACCTATTAAACAGAGACAGTATCCATTATCTCCTGCTATGCAGAAGGTTTTGAATGCTGGAGTTGATGAGATGCTTAAACTCAAAGTTATAGAGCCCTTAACTATTAGTACACCGTGGTCTTCGCCATTGTGGCTCGTACCAAAGAAAGATGGTTCACATCGAGTTTGCTTTGATGGTAGGAAACTTAATTCAATTACAGTTCCTGATAGTTATCCTATGCCTTTAATTGACACAATTATTTCTAAAGTAAGAGATGCTAAGTTCATATCTTCTATTGATCTTAAACAGGCTTTTTATCAAATTCCTTTAGATGAAGAATCCAAATTGAAAACTGCTTTTTCTGTGCAAAATAGAGGTTTATTTTGTTTTAATGTTTTACCTTTCGGTCTTAATAATAGCGCACAAGCTATGTGTAGAGTCATGGACTCTGTTATAGGTCCTTTATTAGAACCTTATGTTTTTTATTATCTTGATGATATTATCGTTGTAACTCCAGATTTTGATACTCATGTCAAAACTTTGAAGATGCTATTCAAACGTTTGAAAGATGCAAATCTCACTGTCAATTTTGAGAAATGCCAGTTTTGCAGATCTTCATTGCAATTCCTTGGATTTGTAGTGGATGATCAAGGGTTAAGAACTGATCCTGGTAAGGTCCAGTCTATTTTGGAATATCCTGTACCCACAAATACAACCCAGATACGTAGGTTGATTGGCTTAATTGGTTATTACCGTAGGTTTTTAAACAATTTTGCTACTATTTGCAGTCCCATTTCTGACTTATTGAAAGGCAGGAAGAAAGGTCAACCTATTACTTGGACTCCTGAAGCTGATGAAGCTTTTCATAAAATTAAACAGGTTCTTACAACAGCTCCTGTTCTTGCAAGTCCTGATTTTTCCAAGCATTTCTATCTTGCTTGTGATGCAAGTGACACTGGTGTGGGTGGTGTTTTATTTCAAAAGGATGATGGATTAGAACATCCTATTGCTTACTTCAGCAAAACTTTAACTAGAGCTCAGCGAAAGTACACAACTACTGAGAAAGAATTATTAGCAATTTTGCTTTCAATTGAAAAATTTAGATGCTATATTGAGGGTAGTGATGACTTTACTGTGATTACAGATCACTCCTCATTGCAGTGGTTATATAACATGAAGAATCCTTCTCCTAGAATTGCTAGATGGATAATGAAACTGTCTTGTCACAAATTTACTGTTGTTCATCGTAGTGGTTCTTTGAATGTAGTAGCTGACTCTCTTTCAAGAATTCCTGAAGCATCTCAAGTTTCTCTATTAAATTTGTCTGATTTAAAAACAGATGCTTGGTATAAAAATATGATAGCAAAAGTTACAGATAATCCTGATTTATATCCTGCTTTTAAGGTTCAAGATAATGTTCTTTATAAACATGTTTTTTCTAAATCTAAATTTTCTGAATCTACTCCAGAATGGAAAATTTTTGTTCCTGCTCCACATAGGAAGGAAATTTTACATATGTATCATGATGATCCTACAGCTGCTCATTTAGGTGTCTTTAAAACCCTTTCTAGGATATCAGAACTTTATTACTGGCCTAAAATGAGATCTTTTGTTGTGAACTATGTTCATAAATGTAAAGTTTGTGCTTCTTGTAAGCCTAGTAACTTACCTCCAGCTGGTTTTATGGGACAATATCGTGATATTAATTTTCCTTTTCAATTTTTATCTGCTGATTTACTTGGTCCGTATCCTAGATCTAAAAGTGGAAATCGTTTTCTTTTAGTTGTTGTTGACTGGTTTAAAAAGTTTATGTTTGTACATCCTTTGGCTAATGCTACTTCTAAAGCTATTGTCAAGTTTATTGAAAATCAAATTTTTCTAATTTTTTGTGTACCGCAAATCTTTGCAGTTGATAATGGAAAACAATTTGTTTCCAATGATTTTAAAACTTTGATGGAAAAATACAAGGTACAAAAAATTTGGTATAATGCTAGATACTTCCCTCAGATTAACCCTACTGAACGAGTTAATAAAACGATTGTTACTGCAATCAGATCTTTCATCCAAGACGATCATAAAGATTGGGACAAGGAAATTTTTAAAATAGCCCAAGCCATTCGTCTAGCTAAACATGAAGTAACTCAATTTTCTCCTTCATTTTTGACGTTTGCTAGAAACATTCCTGTTGATGGTTCATTCTTTGGTGCTATTAAAGAAACATCTAATAATATTGTTAACATCAATAATAAATTGTTCGATCCCAAGCCTTTAGAGAATATGTCTCCTATCTTTGATGAAGTTCAAAAAAGAATACGTCACTCTTACAATATCAACACTAAACGCTACAATCTTCGTAGACGTGATGTAAGATTTCATGTAGGTGATAAAGTCTGGAAGAAAAATACCATTCTTTCAAAAGCTGTGGATGATTTTTCTGCTAAATTAGCTCCCAAATTTATTCCATGTATTATAAATAAAGTTTTATCTCCTTTGGTATATAATCTTAAGGATCTAGATGGTAAAGACCTTGGCAATTTTCATGTGCAAGATATTAAGTTGAATGTTACTGATTCTAGTGATGATGAGTCTCAATAATTTTGTTTAATATGGTAAAGCAATATTTCTTATTGTATATCTTTATATTATAGCATTTTGTCTGATTATGATAAACATATTAACCTTTTTCATTTGACAATACCCTTGTTTAAATTGGTATTATTTTACCTTGGGTAATTTTTTTGATTTTGATACAATTAAAAGCCTCATCCGGCACTTGTAAGTTGTTTATGGCATATATGTTGCTGCATAGACACCTAGTGTTTTTATTTTCCTAGGATACATGATATCCTGAGGATATTATGGGCCAGATCATATGAATCTGTGTTCCTTTTTTTTTTGTCTTCGAGACAGTTGATATACAGTTAAACCTGTTTATATATTTTTAAGGATGATGTGTTTTTTCTTATTTCTTTTGGAGTTAAAACAATTCTATGCATATCTACTTTTAGAAATCTGGTGTAGAATTGTGGCGCTTTGAAGTATGATTGTAGTATACCTACTTTCACTTGTTTTCTTCTATTTTTTGTAAACTATATTTATGCAGTATTTTACTCTTTTGTGTAGATCCCTGGTTTATATTTAGTGAGAATAACTTTTATTATGTATCATTATCTTTCTTTCATTACTAACCTACTTTTAGTCTTTTAGGCCTTGTTTTATGCAGTTACTGTAACTCTTTTGTGTAGAACTTAGTCATATTTGACATATCAGTACAGTTAGTACATTTTTTTGAGGTGTTTATCAATAATTACATTTGCATTTTATTATTTATATGCTTTTACTCATATTGTTATGTGATTATTATTATTATTACCTGACTTTAGGTACTCAACCTATTCAGAGTACTTGGTATATTTTTTGAGATTCATTCAACATTTTCTTTTGACAGTCTTCATTTTGACTATTCCTTTATTTGAGATATTATCTCTATTTTATATATTTGCCTTACTTTGTGTATTTGCCTTTAACGTATATACTTACTTGATTTGACTTTAATAATTATAAATTAGACTTCATACTATGTGTATAGCAGGGGTGTCAAACTCAATTTTGCAGAGGGCCATATATTAAATTCAGAATGTGTCGGCGGGCCAGATTCAAATAAAAAAAAATGTACTGAATTATTATAACATTTTATTTAATAGTATACTTATAATATACGGTTGTTAAAAATCATATCAAAGTTATAAAAGAGGGTAATTATTTTGAGCTCGAGGATCCAGATACCTGACTTCTCTTGTTTTTGACAAGCTCATTGATGTCAGGTATCATATTCGTTGTATTTATTTTAAGAATTGATTGGAGATGTTCATTTGTAAGTCTTGTGTGATGTTTGTTCTTATTTATTTTCATGACGGAAAACATCTGCTCACATAAATAGGTGCTACCAAACATGCACAGAATGCGTGCTGCATGCTTTTTTAATTCCGGGTAGTTATCCAAACTCTTGAAATATTGTGTATAAAATGTAAGTGCGTTAACCTCTTTAAATTTTTCTTTCAAAATACTGTCCGATTGAAGATCTATCAAGCTTCAAAATTGAATGGATTGTTGAAAATTGGGAATTCCATTTCATTCATTTTGTGGAAGTCTTCAAAACGATTGTTGAATTCCGTGATAAGATTTTGCAGAAGTTGAGAATATTGATCCAATTTTTTTTGATCCACTGTGCCAAATGATTTTAAATGAGGGAAATGATCCAAAGTTTGATTTTTTACCTGATTTTCCCACAGCCTCAACTTTGTTTCAAAGGCTTGAATACATGAGTACATTTGAGTGACAATCAGATTTTTACCCTGTAACTTTACATTCAGATCAGTCAAGTGTTTATTCATATCTACCAAAAAGGCACAATCAACCCACCAGTCATTGTCATAATCAATTGGGTTGCCTTTTTCTAACATGAAAGCTTGAATAGGGTCACGTAATGCAAAAAATCTTTCTAAAACTACTCCTCGACTGAGCCAACGAACTTCGGTGAAATAAGGGACATCAGAAAACTTTTCGTCCAAATCTTGTAAAAACTGCCTGAACTGTCGGTGATTTAGTCCTCTGCTCCTTATAAAATTTACTATTTTAATTATAGGTTGCATGACATGGTCCATTTTTAAATGTTTGGATGCCAATGATTCCTGGTGAATTATACAGTGAAATCCCACAAAATTTCCTGATGTTTTCTGTTTTAATTTAGTTACAACGCCCGAATGTTGGCCAACCATGGCAGGAGCGCCATCCGTAGTTGTGCTGCTAAGTATATTCCAATCGAGTCCATATTCTGCCATCAAATGCTCCAATGCAGAATAAATATCATTTGCTGTTGTAGTACCTGTCAATGGAACGCACTTTAATAGTTCTTCAGTTATTTCAAAGTTACTGTTAATACCTCGTATAAAAACAGCAAGTTGAGCTGTATCAACAGTATCAGTGCTCTCATCAACAGCCAGTGAAAAGTTTGTAAATTCCTTAATTTTCTCCTTCAGTTGAAGAACCAAATTTTGAGATAAATCATTTATTCTTGAAGCAACAGTGTTTCTTGACAGCGAAATATTTTGAATTATTGACTTTTGAAATGGAAATGAAACATCGGCAACTTTCAACATACAGTCTTTAATAAAATCACCATCAGTGAAAGGTTTTGATCTCTTCGCGATTTCTAATGCAATAATAAAACTTGATTTCAGGGCATCTTCGCTCTCAGTATTAGCTTTAGTAAACATCGATTGTTGACCTTGAAGTTTAGATTTTAAAGATGACAATCTGTCCATTCTTATTTTTTCAGTGTAACAATCGAATTTTGATTTATGATTCGTATCATAGTGTCTCTTCAAGTTAAACTCCTTACAAACAGCAACTGTTTGATTGCAAATCAAACACAGTGGTTTACCTTTCCATTCTATGAAAAAATATGCATTTTCCCATTTAGACTGAAAAACTCTACGTTCACTATCAACTTTACGTTTTTGTGACATTATGCCGAAATCGTAACAAATATGGAACTCGACACAATTATGGATATCGCACACGCACGACACAAACAAATGTACAATACCTTCTCAACCACTACTTCGCAACTGACTCACGTGACACGTCGACGCACTTCTTTTATATAGATAAGGAAGGTTCTAGTCTAGACTCGAAGCGCATGGAAGATTCTATTGTTCTCAACAAAAATAATAGGGTGTTTCCGCTAAGAGATGGTGTTACTGTCTATCTCTCTCGCTTGTCTAGGCACGCGCTGCCTTTGAAATGACTTATAAATGTAGTGTAGTGTACGCATTTTAAAACTTCCGTAGAGCAATCGAGTGAAGTCTAAAAGCTCTAAAAAACATGATTCTTCTTTCTGTGACACATTGCGATCGCGGGCCGTATTGGTATGGCCCGGGGGCCGGATGCGGCCCGCGGGCCGTATCTTTGACATGACTGGTGTATAGTATGTTGTCTTGCAAAGGAAGTCGTTGTACTTCCGAAGAAGAATTTCTGAAGACAGAATTCTTCAACAATGCATATCTGAATATGCCAGATGCATTGTCCCCTTTGTTATTATTTTTTTTTGTGGGCCTGAGCTTTGGTGCAGATGTACATTCGTACCACTGGATCTTCCTTCAATGGTAGATGGTCTCCAGGGTATGGCGTCGGGGGGTCCATGGCACCATATGATTATCGTCTCTGAGGAGCGCTGTCGTGGTTTAACCGTGGGTTATGGGCTACTGCGTTCGTGCCAACATGGTTTCAATCGCTCCTTTGGTATGGTCCATGTACAGTACCAAGGTCTCCAGATACCCGATTAATTTAAATTTATCCCTCCAATATTTTTAGTTTGATGGATACTAAAATCCATTGGGTAATATTCAATGTTGGATAATTGAATATTCCCCTGAGCGTTTCCCTCAAAAACTGTATATTATATTAATTATTAAATTTTATTTTTAAAAAACATACTGTACCATTTTACTGGTTACGTTATAACAGTACCTTATTTAATTTCAGTTTAATGAATACTAAAATTCATTGAATAATTTTTTATTTATTTTTTTTCTCTCCAGAGATATTCTCTGTAGTCATTATTAATTATAAATTACTAATTTTAGTGTGATGAATACTAGAATTCATTGGGTAATGTTTTTTATTTTCCCCAGAGTAACATCTGAAAATTATCTTTATACTTTAAAACTTTTTATGATTCATAATTTCAATTCAATATATTCATTAACTTAATAAATTTATAATGAGTATTTATTTTTGATTTGTTCTTAACGATTACTACTACATATATTTATTCCTGGTTAGAACTTTTTGTTCTTGTTTTCTTTGAGAAAAATTTCTCAGCTGTGTTCAAAATTTTTCTGATGGGTGGTAGGAGTGTGTAACGTTACAAACGTCACATCTTTGCTATTTTATTTTCAAATAATTATTTTATTCTATTTTCTTTAATAATTCTTTAATAATAATCCTCTTCTATTTGTTTTACCTTTTTTCCCGTTAAAAATTGGTTGGCGCCCTCTTTCGGTATTTATAGGCATATCTCAACATTCTTGTTCTATCTCAGAATTCACATTCTTATTCAATCGTTCTGTGGTTCATGACAGTGACTTCGCACTGTCGTTTCTCGTTTCAAATTTTAAGCCCCCACTCACGAACTCTGTCAATGTCAAGTCAAACCCTTTCTCTTTGTCAAAATGAAGAATATTTTTTATTTTAATTCTAAAATCTACTTAAGGCAAATGTCTGGCCTCATAGCCACATTTTCAAACAGACGTTCTTAATTGGGGTAAGTGTTTAAATATAAATGTACACATTTTTCTAAGCCTATATCCGTAATCTTTTTTATGTTCCTATCTAACCTTACTTTTCGTACTTTTTATTGTTGTACCACATGGTAAAATTTTTATATTATCTATTATCTTCATATGTGTGTAGTAATCCACAACTATTTAACTACTAACATTATTTAATACTATTCATTTTGTATAACCTTGCCTTTCTGCAACATTTCTGGATTATTTCTTGGAATGGCAAGGATATCTTTCATTTATTCTTGGTGTCTAATGTACCTGTATGTATTCTAGTTTTCTGGACAAATAAGAATCTTCACCGGACAACCCTTCACCTCGTGGGAGGACTCCCTGAACCTGGAGCCCCCAATATCGCCGGCGATGCTACAGTAATTTAGCATAGACACCACACCATCAACCAACACCTGTAGGCCTGGTGGCCAGAACATCCACGTCGCCAGAGCCCGTTGCAGAACAACAGCAAGACACCAAGAACCCGCAGACAGATACCAAGTGCCATCGATAAGTATAATCTCTGATCTGTAAAGTTTCGGCAAGGTCTTGTAAATTATTTTTTTTGATACTTTAATTATGTCTTTTATGAAAAATAAACATGATTAGTTAAATATTATTGTTTTGTTTGCTCCATTCTGCATTTTCATTGTTCATGTTTTTGATTAGGACAAGGTGGACTCACAACTTGGGAGATTGAGCTAGTCTAGGGTGGACGATAGCTATCATAGTTGATTGAAATATTATTCTCGAGTATTATTTCAATTATCTGGGGTAGTTTATCGCCTCAACCGCTAAGACTGATCATACAGGGAAAGATAAGAGGAGGAAGGAGTATACGAAAAAGGAGAATGTCATGGTTGACGAATTTAAGAAGGGACTGGTTTAAATGCAGTTCTATAGAACTCTTGAGAGCAGATGATATCCAACCTCCGATTGGGAAACGGTGCTTAAAGAAGATATGTAGGTCAACGAAAATAGTTTACAGCTGGTATCTTTTCTATATCGTGTAATTATATCATGTAATATAAAATCACACTTAAGAAATCACATTGAAGAAAATATAAATGATTCTGTGATGTCTGCTTCGTGAGCTATGCTATGGAAAAGAAAAGCCCAGACAAAGAACTAGCCGGAAGGAAAAGCTCCAGGTTGAACCGGGAAAAAATGTCTCAAATCTTGAACAGGAGGCAGTGGCTGAACCAGAATCGACAGAAGAGTCGGAAATGTCTAATGATAGCACAGACGAAGAAGACTTTGATACAGTTGCCTTAGGAGAAAATGAAAAACCAATTCCACAAATTGATTATATGTCCATCAATGAAGGAGAATAATACAAAATTTATTTTATATGGTGTATCACTTCGCCCACTTACCTAGGGTGAAGTGATTCAAGGGATTTTTTTAATGAAAAAAGTAAAGATTTTTGAAAATAAAATCTGATCAGATGACTAAATAGTCTGAAGGTAGATCAATAAAATCATGAGTATAAAGGCCATTAAAAATAAAAGTTGTAGCTGCCAATGCATTTTGAATTTAAAAACTGTATCACTTCACCCCGTTACGGTAGTTGTTGGTATCGTAAGCGACATGGTCACGAACAATATGTCATGACGGTCAAATATGAATGTCGGCTATGGTAAGAATTAAGTTAAAATGGCAATGTAATAAGAATTGTAAGATAATACACAGATAATACATGTTTCTACTCCCGATGAAAATATCTCCAAATATTCCATATTCCAATGGAATGTTAAGTTTAATGGTGACCCCAAGACTCTTTGATTTTATTGAACGAGTTAGTGAGTTATCTGAATCACGTAATGTTCCGAAAGACATTCTATTTAATTCAGCTATTGAAGCGTGGCAAAACTATAATAGGAAAAAAGAAGATGAGAAAACAAAAAAACTTAAAGAAAAGAAAAGAGAGCTTTTGATGTAGTTGCTGTAGGAGACTATCTACTTGTTAAGCGTCGTGGTGGAAAAATAAAAACTGTTACGTATAAGTATGCTTGTGATGCTCAAAACGTATTTCATGGAAAGTGAGGTAGAAGTGATGTGCCTTAAAGCAACAAATGTTAAAAAAACTCAATTTAAAACTGATGAAAATGACATTTTAACTATCAAATTTTTAGATATAATTGGTAAATTCTGAGATTGTAACTTCAGGAGATAGGCTAAAATATAACTTTTCAAAGCCTATCTATGTTTTTGAGGCACCTTAAATACCTACTATGAAGTGCATTTTTTACTTAATATTTTTTCATTTACGTTTCTTTTCTTTTTTAATACATAGTTTAGTTTTTATAAATAGTTAGAATATCATTAATAATTACTTTTTTTAATTTTATCATGTCAATAACTGGGATGTCAAAAATTGGATTTTTTCAAAATTAGTATCTCAATTACTGGGTAAAAAAATTGTTGTGTTCCAACACTAGAATAAACCAGAAAAAATGTGTCTTTTTATTATTTAAACATTCGATAGCATTAACATTGAAGTACTCCCTGAACAAATTTTGATTTCAGCAAATATGATAAATGAAGAGTAGGAATATTTTAATGAACTTTGTTGCTCTAACTGTGTCAATAAGTGGTAGGTTTACCTTATAATATTTTTTAAGACAAAAACTATTGAAAATAACCATATAATAATGCTCTTCTTAATATTAAATGTTATAGCAAGCACAGAATAGGGGCGTCCTAAGATCTATTTTGATTTAATAAACCTTTTAAGAAATCAATTTATGTATTCATATTTTTTAAGACAATAATTATCGAAAATACCCATACAAGATCAACCTTCGCACACGTTGTTACTTTCTTTTAAAATTAGCGTGCCTAGATATATCGTAACGCGACAATTCGTAACCGGACAACTCGTAACAGCGACAGTTCGTAACGGCGACAGTTCGTAACGGCGACAATTCGTAACTATACAAGTTCGTAACGGACAATTCGTAACGTCCAACTTAATTATTCTGTTTATTTTTGTCAACGTGGATATTAACTGTTATTATAGGAATAATTGAAATTATCGTTATCAATTTAACGAATCCGTTCCGGGATAAATATCTTTAACACATTTTATATTTCGTGTTTCAGAATATATTAAAAGTGTTTAAACACAAATAACTATTTACTTAAATACCTACAAACTTTTAACAATATTTCTAAAATCCCTTTAATATCCCTCTTATTGTTCCTTAAATTTGCATATATCTAGACAAAGGGATAATGATGTAATTCGCGAAATTCTTAAGCCGTGTTAACCGTCTTTGACATTCCAAATTTTTTAAGTAAAGAAAAGATTTTTGTAAAGGAAAGATTATAATTACCCGTTATTATAATAAACCTTGTGATTGGTTATAACGTTGGGCTATTTAATCCACGGTTATAGTTGATAAGAGGCTTCAAATAATATGATAGCACGAATCATTCTTCAAACATAATTTGAGAAACACTAGTGATCCTTTAACTAGTCTCTACTATGGAGTTTTCTGAATAATTGTTAGGAATTTAATATGGCAAATGAACTTACGTATGGTGTTAGTTCGCGTGGAAAACGGACTCTAATATACAAAAATATCCAGTTTGTTCAAAATCGTGTAACGAAATCTGAAATTGTGCATTGGAAGTGTCGGAATAGTTATAATTACAAGTGCAAAGCAACTGTGCATACAAATGGTGACGATATCATTAAATCCAACGAAGGACATTCACATATTGTAGAACCTTTCGCAGCAGATGCAAGAAAGATGGTAAGTGAAATGAAATCAAATATGAAAAATCCTGGAACGTCTAAAATTGTCTATAGCACAAAACTGCTTGAAGCAACTGAAAGCGTTAGACTACTATTGCCAAAAAAGACATCAATTTCAAGAGCACTTCAACGTGCCAAACAGCGGGAAAGAGATGTCGTGCCTGCTATCCCCAACAACATGAATTTTCAGCGTCCTGAAAAATATAACTTATTACATGACAGTGGATCTAATGATCCTAAAATAATATTAATATTTGGACATGAACAGTTATTACACTTATTACTGACGCATAAAAGTTGGTTAGCCGATATAACTTTCAAAGTTGTACCTGAAATATTTTTCCAAGTTTACACTATCCACGTTCAACTTGATGGCATAGCATTTCCTTGTATTTTTGCGTTACTACCCGATAAGACTGAACAACCTTAAGTTAAACCATTAAGTATGTTAAAAACCCTACTACTAAATTTATATCCTGATTTTTGCCTACTAGGTTTTGAAAAGGCAACAATCAGTGCTTTTCATGCTGAATTTCCTGGAATTCAAATATAAGGATGTTTTTTCAATTTAAATCAGTTATTCGAAAGCTAGGTGAAATTGGTTTGAAACGTGAATTTAACTCTAACGTAAACAATTTTGCAGTTTGTGTTAAGATGCTAACGTCAATATCATTACTCCCTATAGACGAAACAACTTATGCATATTTACAAGTCGCAGGAATTTTTCCCGAATTTGATGAGAAAACTAAAGAGTTTTTGCAGTATTTTGAAAATACGTATATTAGAGATCGTGAATCGAGAAATGGCAATAGCGAGATCCAGTTTTTCTTCCAAAGTTATGGAATCATCGTCAAAATGCAGCGGATGGTTTGGCCAGAACTACCAACAGCATAGAAGGCTTCCACTATTCCCTTCGATCTTTATTTCAATGTACCCATCCCACAATGTGGAAATTTCTTGATGGACTTGTTGCAGAAATTACTTTACAAGACACATATTACTTGCAATATGAAAGTCGACAAAGAATGCCTCAAAGTTTGAAATATAAACAAATAAAAGAGCACATCGATACAGTCGTCCAAGGGTAGGATGCTGAACGACAATTGACATTTCTAAGAAATATAGCACATATGTTTTAAGTTTTACATTAAATAAATATGTATATCTACTTTTAAAATTGGGCGGCTGAAATGCAAAGTGGTCTAAGTCATACAAACCTGTTTCTGAGATAATTGATGTTTTTGATTTTTTGCAATAATTTTGTAATGACTGACTTTAGTTAAACAATTATTTTTTAGTTACTTTTGTACAATAATCTTTTATTTTTTAAAGCATATAACGTTTTTTTAGCGTGTTTTTCCTTAACGCTATAGCCAAAAAACTGACTTAGACCACTTTACCTTAAGTAAGTTTTAATACCAATTTTAATTAATTAGATGGGTAAAAGTGGTCTAAGTCAGGACTTAGACCACTTTACCGTAAAACGTGACTTAGATCACTTTGGCTTACATTAGTTGATACTTTTAGCTATCTGGGAAAATGAAAAATAAAAAAACTGGTAATAATAAAAAGTAGCTTACTTTATTACAGTTCAACTTGTATAAAAAGACATGATAGGCCTACATCAGATAAATGTTTTTTTAATCAATGTTTTCGTCTTGCTCTGGTTCAGCCACCTCTTCCAGAAGTCCAATGTCCTCAACATCATCACCTGTGATCAAGTTACGGTAGAACTCATGATGGACGGGTGGAATATAGTCCAAAAGGTCTAACATATCCCTTTTCTTCTCTTTAGTCACAGGACGGGGAGCATTGTACAAGTGACTTTGTTCAATCAACCCAACAGGTATTTGGTCATTGTTTCGATTTTTCTTTGTCTTTTGTTTCGACCAAGCGAGAGACACTGATTCAAACTGTACATCTTTCTGTAGAGTTTCCTTGTAGAAAAGGACAAAAGGATCTTCTCTGATAAATCTGATCCACTGGGTTTTCAGCCAGTTGAAGTTTCCTTTATCAACGTTCACTGACCGTTTAGTTACAGCATCAACTAACTCCGTGGTGGAATAGAAGTCCTCTCTGTCCATTTTTGTTAAGTGAAACGGATTCTTACTTCGGCATTTCAGGATGGCCTCATTCCACTCATTTGGGGAATAAATTACCTGTAGCTTTTTCTGCGCATAGGACTCGATTGAAGCAAAGTCCGTGTCATTTGGTAAAAATGAATGGCCACTTACCATGTATTTCAAATCAATTACATCGATAGACGTTTCCATCTGTGTCAACTTTTGCATAGCAAGAGCAAAGTTCCAATTTCTGTTTTGTCCAGTACATGTATCGCTGTACATAACAATATGTTTGCAATCTTTAGCCCTTGATAGCAAGTGCTTGGTTACGCAGGAACTAATCTCTTGGGAACCACGGGAAGCTTGGGTTTCGTCCCATGTGTACATAAACCCTAACCCATTTTTGAGTTCGTGACACCCTAAATTGTACAAATACATGTTTCGCTTATAATAAGCTATACCAGTAGTAAGTCTAGGAAATGGTAAAGCCTTTTCCAGGTCAAATGAGAACGCATAATAGTTTGGATCATCTTTTGATTGCTTTGCGTCCTCGTCCTTTGCTGACCTAGCAGCTTCTGCTTTTCTTAAATGCAGTTCATGCATTGCTTTCAAATGTTGTTTTTCCTGCTCATTTTGTAATACGTTCAATTTAGTTTTAAACACATCGCATTTTCCGCAAGTATCTTTTAGAGGGGAATGAAAATGTAAGTTGAACTCAGAGTTAAATGTGCGACGATACACCGCCTCACTGACAGGATCGCCTTTCCCATTACAGTATTCTAAATACGACTTGTACATAGCAGTGATAGTCAAGTGTGTTGGTAAATACTTTCTGTTAGGGTTTTGAGTCCTAGTGTAATGCGATTGGTACGCAGGAAAAGAGAATATATGTTCCCTAACAACATTCATACGATCAACAGCAATTTTGTTGGCTGGAACATGACAGCCACGTTCGTCCAATCCAGGTGCTTTTCCATCTCTTAGCTTCTTCAAGGATCGCGTCAATCGACCGTGGCTGATCTGAAAGGTGTCAACTAAATACTGTCTACAAACATTGATGTTGTTGCCATCCACATTATGAATGTAAAAATGGTTGGACGAGCTCTTGTTTGGGCGGGAACCATCCCTTGGCCGACGACATTTTGGGATTTCTTGCTTAACCAAGCCACACAAATAGGCATTTTGCAATTTGAAAGATCCCAACTTCCAAAAAACTGAAAAAGCATGTTTCCTTGCTTCTTCATCAATGTTATTGTCACATTTCTTTTTGCACAAGCACGGAGTATTTCTAAATAATTTTGCTAGAACTGTTTTACCTTTCTCTGTTTTATAGGACGAACCAGAATTCCTTTGCTTCTTTCTAATTTGTCGCTTGCTTTCTCTTCTTTGACGTTTTCGTGTCCTTTTGGGTGGCTCTTCTTGAACAGCAACTGGAATCATTTCATCATGTCCTTCGCCATCACCATCACCGGCAGAATTTTACAGGGTTTCCAGAGTGCCGAGAGTCATCTGTAACAAAAAACACATATTCGTTTATACAGATTGAACTATCGCTGTACGCTCTAAAAAAAGTACCTATACTACATTCGCTCTCGCGAGATTTTTTTTGACACTGACGTTAGTAATTTCTTTTTTGAAAAGTTCAGTTGTCAGAAGTGACTAGAAATTACTACAAAACCAACGCACCTGCTCATATCCAATATTATTAATAGTAAACAGACATAAAAATAACATAAACCTTACGCCAATCAATAATTATTTATTTAAACCATTATAATGTATTGATAGCAAATGAGAAAATTATTTATTGTACAAAATAAAAATACACACACCGGCAAAATTAGCCGAACACGTTAAAAATGGGACATGTTTGATGTCTCGTATTTCATAAACCAGTGGTCCGATTTGAGTGATTCTTTTAGTGTGTTATAGCCTTATTATTTAAGAATTTCGGTGTAATAATATTGTTGCTAGACAGGTAAATGTCATTTTATACCGGGTGTAACAAGCATACTGTGTTTTTTTCTTAAAGTTCGGAACACCCTGTGGAATATTCCAGCGTATATAAAATATTAAAATTAAAACTCGATTGTAGAATTATGCTTTCTTAATATTTTCTTTTTTGATTCATTTGCTTATGTTGGAAAATAAAAAAGTTATGTGCTTTAACAACTAACCATGTTTTTTATCAATAAATCCTCATAGTAGGGGAGAAAAGTATGGTAAATTTGCAATTACTCGAGCGTTCTTGGGACCTGGAGTGGATTGTGAAGAGTGGGTGCTACAACCAAAAAAGTTAAGTTAAGTTTTCCATAAAGTGTGGGACTCTTCATTTTCCAATTTAATTTTCCATTTCCACCAATCGTTTTTTCCGATTATAGCGCCATTTATCCATAATAGGAAAAAACGTTGCGAATAAAACTTGCTTATTTTTAGGTCAAGGATCCAAATCTGCAATAAAAATTGGGGGCTCCTATTTAATATTTTAATGTAACCCCCCACCCCACCTCCGTGGAGGGTTGTGTTTGGTGCCATTCGGTAGATTTTTGAAAAATATTGAATAGGTATATTTTGCAGTTTTACGATCTGATGTTCATTTCGAAAAATATCGCGGGGTCGTATTAATAATTTTTAATTTACCCCTCTCCGTGGGGTGTCACGAGCCCCCACGGAGGTGGGGTGGGGGATTTAATTTAAAATATTAAATAGGAGCCCCCAATTTTTATTGCAGATTTAGATTCTTTACGTAAAAATAAGCAACTTTTATTCGACATATTTTTTCGAATTATGGATAGACAGCGCTATAATCGGAGAAAAATGATTGTTTCAAATGGAACATTAAATTAAAAAATGAAAAGTCCCCCACTTTATGGAAAACTTAACCTTTTTCTGATTTTAGCACAACCTCTTCAAAATCCAATAGGTCCCCATAACGCTCGAGTAACTGAAAATTTAGTATACTTTCCTCCCCTACTATGAGGATTTATTGATGAAAAACATGGATAGCTGTTAACGTACATAACTTTTTTATTATCTCACATAAGTAAATGAATCGAAAAGGAAAATGATAAGCAAGCCTAAGTCTACAATCGAGTATTAATTCTAATATTTTACATATGCTAGAATATTCCACAGGGTGTTCCAAACTTTACGAAAAAAACACAGTATGATTGGTACACCCAGTATAAAATGGTATTTACCTGTCTAGTAACAATATTATTACAACGATATTCTTAAATAATAAGGCTATAACATACTGAAAGAATCACTCAAATCGGACCACTGGTTTATGAAATACGAGACATCAAACATGTCCCATTTTTAACGTGTTCGGCTAATTTTGCCGGTGTGTGTATTTTGTAGAAACAAACTTCACAAAATTTTATGAGATTAGTAGACACTCCCACTATTTCTAATAATTCTTCTTTTTTTAATGAAAGATTAAGTTGATTTGAGTTGATTTTAGCAGTTAATAGTGTGAGGTAGGAATTTTTGTGTTGTATGTTTCCTATTCCGAATGTGTCAAAAAAAATCTCGCGAGAGCGAATGTAGTATAGTAATGTGTAGATCTAGGCCCAGCCCGGTACAAGTTTTGAGGTTAGGTTCATAATTATTTATTTTCTTACCTGAACTAAATTCATCAGAAGGTTGAAAGTCATCTGATCCTGAGTACTGAAGAACGCTAGGCTCACTAGGTGTATCATCGTCTTCCATCACCGTGAACTTTATAAACACAATAATAATTATTGGCAAAAGAAAGCAACTGTTTCAAGCCTCAGCTGGTATGACAAGTGAATGAACAAATCGATTTCAGGCAAACTGGTCTAAGTCTGACTTAGACCACTCTGCCGGCCGAATATACAGCTGACATCAGTCAGGCACAGTAAGCTTCTGCGCTCTAGCGGATTTTTAGGCGAACTACGACTTGGGTCTCTTTGCCATAAAATGAAATCAGCTGCTGGCAATCCAAATATGACCATAACTCAAAATGACAAAAAAAGTGACTTAGACCACTTTGCCTTTCAGCCGCCCAATTGTATACCTGGTTATACTTTTTTGAGGTTAGTATTATATCATTACTAAACTATTTTTATTTGTTTCATTCTTTTTCAAACCTAGTTTTACTACATTTAGTGGAAGTTTTTACTTGCGAAAAACATCAAACAAGATAAAACTTTTTATAATTTCATTAAGAAATCTATAATAAATAGCATTATGTCAAAAAATTCTACTCCAAAATCATATAGTTACGAACTGTCGCGTTACGAGATGTCATGGAACCAAAATTAGACTCATTGAAAAATTATTCAATAGAATTTTTTAGCTACATTTTTATCAAAATCGCTTGCATGTAGCTACCTTTTTTTTTCGATTATTTAGGTATGCTTCAAAAATAATTTTTATAACTCAGTCGTTTAATTAAGCGACTAAAGTTAAGTTTATAAAGTGTCTCTCAATACATATTTTCAAATAATTGTCAGAAATACTAAAAATACGCAAAAACTGTTTAAATTTTTCCCTAATTACAAATGTGATAAAACAAGAAATAGTAACACATGATATTGTATAGTGTGGGAATTCATTTCTTGGTTTTTTCATGAAAATTGGCAGAAAACAGTTGTCGTAAAGCATAAAAGGCATTGGAGCATAATTAAAAATTTAACTGAACCCCACACATACTGTGAGAAAATAGCAATACAGTTGGTGGTCTTTTTTGAGAAAAATGAAGAGAATATGCAGAAACATAACACAAACAGACTGTGGAAGTAAAAGACATATGGATGGTGTTTTTTGCAAAAAGACATATAGATGGAGATTCACATCACACATAAAATAGTCTTAAAAGGAAGCTCTATTTCCATGGAGGGATACAAAGCTTACAAGCCAAGGGAAGCACAATATGGGCGTGGTGTAGCTATCCCATTGGTTGGTTCACCCTCTTAAGTCGTGGGTAACAAAATGTACAAAGAAGCGGCGGGATTTTAAAATTTTTAGATTGATCTGCTTATCTCCACTCCTTTCCACTTCAAAAAGCTATGAAACCATAGGTATTCCAGCAAGTAGATTATTTTATTAAAATTAGCTCATACAAGTTCTGCCTAATATTTCAAAATGAAAGTAAAGTTTCCAGTACCTCAATGTTCGAAATCAAGTGCCAAAATTATTTCCCATTTCAGAAAGTCCCCCCAAGGGAAAAAATTTAGTGAAGTTAAACTACAGCGTGGGCGGGGGAAAGTTTAATGAAGTGAACTTAAATTCCAGCGTGGAACTAACCGAAGGAGATTTTAGTTGTCACCGGCCAATGGAATATAAAAAATTTGAGCAACAAGTTATGGTGTCATCCACCCCACTGATCGACCCAAAATACGATACTGTATCACCTGACGATAAAGAAGACGAAGAAGAAAAAGAAAACGAATAGCTAATGGCTCTTTTCATGGATTAAATCTTATTCAGAGTGACAATTTTAATGAAAGCATGGAAGAACAGCAAGCTCATCGTGAAAAAAAAAAGGTTAATGAACTGGACCTCTGCTTGTCTAGACAATATCCGGTCTAAAAATAACTCAAAGTTGATGACCAATATCTAAAAATAACTCAAGGTCAACGACCTGGACATCTGGTGTGTCTAGACAGTATCCCGTCTAAAAATAACTCAAGGTTAACGGCCAATATCTAAAAAATAGCCCAAGGTCAGCGACCTGGGCATCTGCTTGTCTAGACAATATCCGGTCTAGAAATAAAGAGAAGGGACTCTAAAAGTAACATCATCAACAGCCTCGTAACGAATTTATCCTACATAAGGCAAATTAGTGGAGCTGCTCATTACTGCCACTCATGTGAACCATTAGTTTATCGGGAATCATGAATACGTGTAGGAAGTGCAATAAATCGTTTTCGCGCTGGGATAACCTGTCGCGACATAGGAAAACAGGTAGATACGGAAATGTGAATAGTGATAATGAGCATAATGGGGATTATTATATTCCCAAGAAAAGATTAAGACCACTTAATTTGGAAGTAATAGATGCTACTGGTTCAAAATTGACACATGCGTTAAAAACAGAATCGCATCTTATAGTTTTAATAGTGATAAAAAACTGGATTATCATGGATGTTTAAAAGATGTTAAATCCAAAGTTTTGAGCATCTTGAGTGAACATCTACATCAGCACAATACCATTAAGGTATATTTTGAAATATTTGCTATTTATCTAAAACCTGACACCAATCTATCAGATATCAAATCCATGAACACATGCAATAAAATTTTAACTATCAGCACTGAACTGGATGAAGCATTTGATGATTTTAAGGAAGCACTAATGACACAAGTCTCGGAATATCAAGAGAAATATTCAAATTGGGTATTACAGGAAATAATGATTTTAGATGTTAGCATAAACAAACTTAGTAGTATTTCTGCATCAACGTATAGTCGTCTTCCAACACCTATAGCAAGAAAACACGCTATTTTAAATATCGAAATTTTTCCTATCGCTGGTAACCCAACCAAACCAGAATCGTATCCACCATACGATACGAATTTTGAAGGTATTGACTTTCCGATGAAACTAAGTCATTAAAAAGTTTGAGACTCTTAATAATATTTCAGTAAATGTTTATGGGCTAGAATCCAATTTCATAAATAATAAAAGGCAATATGAAATAGTTGGGCCACTGTATTTTACAAGTAATCGCCATGCCACTCACGTGAACCTTTTGCTTATAACAAATGATAAACAAAGTCATTATTGTCTGATTCTAGACATGTCGAGACTTGTAAGAAGTCAAAGCATACGTATGTGATGGATGTCTACAATTCTTTGTTAGCGAAGAAAAGCTAAATATTCACCAAAAGAGCGACTGTTCACATATTTACACAGAACTTCCCACAACAAAACCTAAAATTAATAAGCTTCGTGAAATGGGCCCAGAAAATATACTAAAATTTATAAACCTTCAAAAAATGTTACCAGTGCCAGTTGTGATCTATGCGGACTTAGAAGTTTTGCTGAAGCCCATAGACTATACCGAACCTGTCAACGGAAATTCATATTTCGTTAAAACGGCTGAACACCAAGAATATTTGTTTGAATTTTATCTTAAATGCAGCTATAATGATTCACTCTCAAAACTAATAAAATATGAAGGAAAGGATGCTCCCAAAGTGTTTACAGAAATTGGATGATTTGGTACATGAACTATACAGGGTGAGGCAGATAAAGGGCATGTTAGAAATATCTCGAGAACTAAAGGTAAGAAAATCATGAAAATTGTTATACAGGGGTTTTGAGGTGTGAACTATTTAATGAAAATATTTTGGTCTCTTTGCTACTTCCGGTTATACCGGAAGTTGATTGTAACTTCGTTTTTTTAAATGGGACACCCTGTATATTTTTACATTTTTGGATTCTCCTCGATTTCGTCTTTCTTTAAATATGAGGTTTTGTAATATTATACAGGGTAGTTTAAAAGATAATTACGTTTTCTTATTAATTTCGTAGCAATATTCACACTCTGTAGGCTTGTAGTACTTTGACATAGTAAATATTTATGTTCAAATGATTTTTAATATAGTCTACTATTGTTAGGAATTATTATTATAGTTAAATTTTTCGTTTTAGTATACAGGCTTGGTCGAAACTAGGAATGAGTATTTTCATGAAATATTGCTTTATGGTACATTTTAATTAAGCACTCCCTATACCTAACTGCTTTAATTTGTGAGTTATTGGTGATTCAAGCAAAACATTAATTGCAACACAAAATATGTGAAATTGTATTAGGTTGGCCGTGAAAATATTCAATCACAAATAATTTTTTGGAAATAAATACATATTAATCTAGACTGATACTTAAAATTGCCAATAATGGTTGAACTGTCAAAATGCCATCGAAGTTAAGATTGTTGGTGCAATTAACAATTAAGCACAAATTAAAGCAGTTAGGTATAGGGAATGCTTAAGAAATAAAAAAGTAACGTGAAATATCATTTCATTACAATACTAAAATATAGGGTGTTCCATTTAAGAAAACTCAGAAAATACCCATTCCGAGTTTAGACCCACCCTGTATACTAAAATTAAAAATTTAGCTATACTAATAATTGTTAACAATAGTACACTATATTAAAAATCATTTGAACATAAATAGAGTTTATTGTGTCAAACTACTACAATCTTACAGGGTGTGAATATTGCTACGAAATTAATAAGAAAACGTAATTATCTTTTAACCTACCCTGTATAATGTTACAAAACATTATATTTTAAGAAAAAAGAAATCGAGGAGAATCCAAAAATGTCAAAATATACAGGGTGTCCTATTTAAAAAAACGAAGTTATAAGCAACTTCCGGTATAACCGGAAGTACCAAGTAGATGAAAATATTTTCATTAAATAGATCAGTCTTCAAAACCCCATTATTCCAATTTTCATAATTCAGTTACCTTTAGTTCTCGAGATATTTCTAATAGGCCCTTTATCTGCCTCACCCTATATACCAGTCACCTTAAACATATTAAACCAATGTCACCGTTAACAAAAGAAGAAATTGAAAAACATGATAGCGCTACCGAGTGTTAATTATGTGGGAAGCCATTTAATCCTTTTAATCATAAGGTTAGAGATCGTCATCATTTAACTTCAAAATATCTTTTACCAACTCAATTCATGTACCAAAATAATTCATGTAATATAGATTACAATCTCTCAAATACAATACCTGTGTTTTTTCACAACATGAGTAATTATGATTGTCATCTTTTTGTTAAAGGGCTTTCAACAACTGGTGAACAAGTGTCAGTAATCGCACAGACCAAAGAAAAATATATCGCAATTTCTAAAAAAATACTGGTAGAAGAGTCGAAAAAGGGTTCACATAAATACATAACTTTCAGATTTGTTGATTCATACAGATTTTTGGCAAAATCTCTGGAGCACAATTTTAGACTCGGAGCAGTGTAAAGAAATTAGAAAGTATTTCCCACTATACTTTATCCCACATACTAAACACTGTGAACTTGTGAGACAAGGTGTGTTTTCTTATTCATATATGGATGGATTTGACAGACTTAAAGAAAAAAACACTACCACCTAAAGAAAATTTCTAGAATAATCTAACTAACACACACATTTCTGATGAAGATTATGCAAGAGCAATTGATGTATTGAACACATTTGATTGTAAATCTATGAGTGACTATGCTACGTTGTACCTAATATCAGATGTCTTATTATTGGCTGATGTGTTTGAGAATTTTAGAAAAATATGTCACAAAGAATACAATTTGGATCCTTGTCACTATATAACTGCTCCAATAAGTATTCTCCTGTAGGCTGCTTCGTCAGTATATTTTTATGTTGACTTAAAAAAAAAAGAAAAGATGAGTTTAGACCTCAATTGCAAAACAGCTGCTTCAGTCTACTATTTGACAAAACACGGTCAACATAAAAATATCCATTAAAATGTCAGAGATCGGGGAAAATCTTAACGATAGTAAAATATCTTTCCTATATATATATATATATATATATATATATATATATATATATATATATATATATACAGGGTGAGGCAGATAAAGGGCCTATTAGAAATATCTCGAGAACTAAAGGCAACAGAATCATGAAAATTGGAATAAGGGGGTTTTGAAGGGTGATCTATTAAATGAAAATATTTTCATCTTATAACTTCGTTTTTTTAAATAGGACACCCTGTATATTTTTACATTTTTGGATTCTCTTCGATGTCTTCTTTCTTAAAATATAAGGTTTTGTAATATTATACAGGGTATTTTAAAAGATAATTACGTTTTTTTATTAATTTCGTAGCAACATTCACACCCTGTAGAATTGTAGTAGTTTGACATCTAAAACTCTACCTACGTTCAAATGATTTTTAATATACTCTACTATTGTCAAGAATCATTAGTATAGCTAGATTTTTAATTTTAGTATACAGGGTTGGTCGAAACTCGGAATGAGTATTTTCTTAAAGAGTCTTAAACTCTTTCTTAAGAGTTTCCTTAAATGGAACACCCTGTATTTTAGTATTGTAATGAAATGATATTTTATGGTACTTTTTTATTTCTTAAGCATTCCCTATACCTAACTGCTTTAATTTGTGCTTAATTGTTAATCGCACCAACAATCTTAACTAAGAAGGTATTTCGATAGCTAAACCATTATTGGTAATTTTAAGGACCAGTCTGGATTAATATGTATTTATTTCGGAAAAATTATTTGGGATTGAGTATTTTCACGGCCAACCTAATAAAATTTTACGTATTTTTTTGCAATTAATGTTTAGCTTGAATCACCAATATCTCACAAATTAAAGCAGTTAGGTATAGGGAATGCTTAAGAAATAAAAAAGTACTATAAAATATCATTTCACTACAATACAAAAATACAGGGTGTTCCATTTAAGAAAACTCAGAAAATACTCATTCCGAGTTTCGACCAACCCTGTATACTAAAATTAAAAATTTAGCTATACTAATGATTCTTAACAATAGTCGAGTATATTAAAAATCATTTGAACGTAAGTAGAGTTTTAGATGTCAAACTACTACAATTCTACAGGGTGTGAATGTTGCTACGAAATTAATAAAAAAAATGTAATTATCTTTTAAAATACCCTGTATAATATTACAAAACCTTATATTTTAAGAAAGAAGACATCGAAGATAATCCAAAAATGTAAAAATATACAGGGTGTCCCATTTAAAAAAACGAAGTTATAAGCAACTTCCGGTATAACCGGAAGTTGCAAAGAGATGAAAATATTTTCATTTAATAGATCATCCTTCAAAACCCCTTTATTCCAATTTTCATGATTCTGTTGGCTTTAGTTCTTGAGAGATTTCTAATAGGCCAGTTATCTGCCTCACCCTATATATATATATATATATATATATATATATATATATATATATATATATATATATATATATATATATATATATATATATATATATATATATATGTACACCCGAAATGGTGGATGTGTGAATTGTTCGTAAGGGGATTTTTCCACATTCTCTATTTCATCTGTTTTATATATATATATATATATATATATATATATATATATATATATATATATATATATATATATATATATATATATATATATATAATGTGATATTCAAAGATCGGTGTGCTCAAAGCGATTGATTAGATAATTAATTAATTAATTAAATTTAATTTTAATGATGCACTTATGATTTAATCACACTATTTAATGCTCTAATCTCAGGGTTTTATATTCTCGTGCTTCAATATCTCCTTTGCTTTACATATGATAAATAAGGTCAAAGACTAACGGAATAAAACACATATATGGTACAAAAACATCTATTGAAATAAATTCACCCTCAAAATATCCTCTAAAAATAATATCTCCTATTCTGATTATTGAAATACTCCTACCACTATCTAAAGTACTTATTGAAATTTGCGTTATGAATAATTCTACAAAAAAAAACAAAATGTCTCTCGGATGATGAGTTGTCCAAATTCTTGTCTCTGGTCGCCTACAATTTACTCTTAGCAGCCCCCTATGTAGTCAGCAATCTCGCAACAAACTATTGCAAGCCTATTGTCATCAATGACCCCCTACAGATGCACGTATCTTTCAAAAAACAATGCTAGCCTTTTCTCCTCTCAATAAACTGAATCTATTTCTCGTTCCGGCATGCAACGGTGACTCTTGGAATATAAGTAGAACAATATAACTTACAATGCTTTACGTGATGAGCCTCCGTCAGGACACTTATTTCAACAAACTCACAGCTATTCATTTATCTGCCTTACTACTTCAGGAGACTCTCAGAGATCACCACTATTCGACTTGACGATCATTTAACAACTATCGTCTAGAATCACATTCGTTTAAAGGCCAGCACTAAACAGTAACGTTGAAAAAATTATTCTACCGTAAAATTAAATTATGAAAAAAATTATGAAAGTCCACTGACAACGATTCCAAAGAATTAAATTCAAAATTGTCAATGTCAGATTCAACACCAACTTTTCCTACCATTAGAAATTTCCTAAAACTAATTACATGCCAATCGGTTTTTAAGGAGATTACATTCATTTAAATTTCTAAATACAATTGTTCCCTAACCCGGTCTCATTGTCCAAACACATAACCACTTCCTTATCATACTAACTGTACAAAGAAAATACTTAATCCCTATTTAAATTTTGTTTACCTACGGCCATCCAAAGATAATTGACTTTCATTTCTTCGAAATGAATTTTGGTATATTTTTATTATATGTTTTAACTTTTCTAAAATATTAAGATCGAAACCATATTAATTCAAATTTTACATATCTTAACAACTCCCCGCCATTTGATTTGCCGAAAAACTCTGTTATTTATTTAAATGACACAAGTTTTTTTTAGGATCAAATTATTCCATTATGTTACCAAACTCTACTCATGATACTTATAAATGTCGTGAATGTTAAAAATACCCCGTATCTTGCCTGTCTCTATATGCGCTAATTCATAACTATTTACCCCATTTTCCGTATTGACCCTATATGGACCTTCAAATACCGGCATCAATTTAGCACAAATACCATTTTGTAAATTGGACACCCTTAGTGCCCTCACTAAAACTTTATCCCCTTTCTGGAATGTAACCGGCCTTCTTCTTCGGGTCCTCTCTTGCCTTTGGAGATATTTCTCTCCACTTCGTCTCAATCTTCGTTGAACCACCTCGATCACTTCTTCGTATTGTCTGGGGGCGGTGTCTTCCCACGGTCTCGTAGGCATTGTTCCTTTCATTACATATAAAGGCGTCTCCTTGGTAACCGTATTTGGTGCACAGTTCAAATACGTCTCTATTTCAAACACTTTTCTGTCCCAATGTCGATGATGTTCTTCCGCAGCAATTCTTAGAAATTTTGTGACTTTTTGTATAAAACGCTCTGATGGGTTGCTCTGTGGATGTCGGATGCTTACAAATTTTGTATTTATGCCTCTCTCTCTTAATTCCCCTTTAAAACGGTCGTTCCTAAAGTATGTTGCATTGTCCAACAAAATATTGTCTGGTCTTCCCACTGTTTCGACAAAATCGTCTATCTTCCGAAGTATTTCAGCTCCTTTCGTGGTTCTACATGGGTACAGTTTTAAATACTTTGAGAAAACATCCACCATAACTAATATGTGTTTATTCCTCTGTGTTGTTGTTATTAAATCGCTCAACATATCAATGGCGACAATATCCAGTTTCTTCCGAGCTATGACGTTTTTTGTGATGTTTTCGTTTTTGAAATTCTTACTTTTACACTTTTGGCATGTCTCGCAATTTCGAGTCATCTCTTTAGCTATTGTATAGTCCTTTCGACAAATGTAGTTCTCCCTGAACATAAGCCACACCTTCCTGCTTCCAATGTGTCCGTTGTCACAGTGTAATTTTGCTAAAACTTCTTTTGCCATCTGTTCCTTGATTACATATAGTTCTCTACCATCGACCCTCTTAAAATATAAGTTATCCTCTTGTTCGACCCTTTGCTTTTCTCTTTCATCCAGTTGTTCCTGATTTTCCCTGATCTGAGCCAAAGAAAATAAGCCTGCTTCTTCTCTCATTATGTTCATGCCAACGTGGAGAGTTTTGTGGTCCTCTTTGCGGAATTGTTCATCTCTCGTCAACGCATCAGCCAAGATATTGTCAGTTCCTTTGATATATTTAAATTCAAAATCATACTCTTGAAGTAAAAGAATGCCCCTATGAATTCTATTATTTACCAGCCTATTTTTCATTATATGTATCAAAGCTGCATGGTCTGTTTCAATGGTGAATTTTGCCCCTAGTAGGTAAAACCGTAATTTATTTACACAAAATAACACACTGGCGAACTCTAATTCAGTAACGCTGTACTTTCTCTCATATGTTTTGGTTACACGGGAGACAAAACAGATTGGCACCTCTACATCGTCTTGGATCTGTGATAACACCCCTGCGAATTTTGTTATGGAAGCATCGGTCCGGAGAATGAAAGGTTGATCATATCTTGGGTGGTGTACTCTTACAGCTGTGGAGAAAGCTCCTTTTAAATTTTTGAAAGCCATTTCTTGTTCCGTTCCCCATTTCCACCTAACATTTTTCTTAAGTAATGCTATCAACGGTATTTCTTTTGTGCTGATGTCTAGTATTAGTTTTTTGAAATAGTTTACCATTCCCAAAAATCCCCGCAATGTTTTTAAATTGGTTGGCCTAGCGTAGTTATTTATAATTTCGATTCTATCTTCTGCAAGACTAATCCCTTTTGTGTCTAATTTGAATCCTAAATACAGTATTTCCTTTTGGAAAAACTGACACTTTTGAATATTTAATTTCAATCCCGCTTGATCCAGTTCTTCTAGCACAGTGTGAATATGTCGTAGATGGCTTGTTATATCTGGTGAGAAAATTAATAAATCATCTATGTAATGTACAACAAATTCTCCATGCCTATTTAAGATTGTGTTCAATGCGCGAACCAAAGCAGCGCATGCACTCTGTAGGCCAAATGGTACCACCCTAAATCGGTATACCACTCCGTCGATCGAAAAAGCGGTATAATTTCGACATTTCTCTGCCAAAGGTATTAACCAAAAACTATGTTTCAAATCGATTTTGGAAAAAATGTGTGACCCTGTGATTCGTCCAAATATGGCTTCGATGTTCAAAGGCGCTTCGTATTGCGCGATTGTGTGTGAATTAATGTTTCTTGCATCTAAACATAATCGCAAATCACCACTCGATTTTTTAACGCATACTATCGGGTTGATATATGGAGAGTCACATCTTTCTATCACCTTGTCTTCGATCATTTTTTCAATTTCCTGTCCGACGCTTTGCCTGTATTTATACGGGATTGGATATGTCTTGGATTTAAAATTTTCTAAGTTTTTAACTTTAAAAGAATGTTCATAATTTTTAGCCACTCGGCTTTCTTCATTAATCAAATCTCCATAATTTTCTAGAATCTTCTCTACTTCCTTTTCCATGTTTTCTCCACATTTTAATTTTCTTTCATCCTCATTTTGTTCGCATGTATTCACTGTCCATAATATTTCTTCATAAAATTCTGGATTCTCGTCCATTATTGCCATTTCTTCTCTGTCCTCATCCTTTATTTCTTCTTCTGTTTTTTTTTTATCTTCAATTTCCATTTGGTATCCCGAGCACCATGTTTCTACTGCTTTCATTTCTCTTATGAGAACTTCCTTTTCTTCCTGCTTCCTTTCTGTTTTATCGTCGATTGCCGACAATTCTTCCGTACCTTCGATTTCCTGTCTTTCTCTTGTATCCACCTTGTTTTCCTTCTTTCTTTTTGAACTCTTCTTCTTTTTCTTCCTTCTTTTTTTTTGGTTGATTTTTTTCTTGTACTTTCGGTTTTTCCTCTACAGTCATATTGATTTCTTTATGTTTTTCCTGTTCATTTATCTTTTCAACAATTATTTTCCTATCTATTTCCATTTCTTCTTCTATGTTGTCTGGTTCTGCTCTGATTTCCAGTTTATTCTCCGAAAAATTTATGGTGATATGTTTTTCACTCAATTCATCAATTCCCGCTATCATATCATGGTTTAAATCTTCGATCACCACACATTGCATAATATAGTATTTGTCTCCCACTCTGATCCGCACTCCCAAACCTTCATTTACTGTCGTCAATTTTTTGTTGTTTGCACCCACTAAAGCAACCCTAGGAATTTTATACACAAATCTGTCCAAATTTAATTCTTTTACTAGTTTCTTATTGATTAACGATATCTCCGATCCAGAATCAATCAAAATTTTAATCGCTTTATGTTTTATAAATGCATCTAAGAATATTAAATTTGAATTAGAACTTTGTCTTTCATTTCCCGCCAACTGTATAAACTCTCTCGGATGACAAAATATACCGGAGAGTTGTTTATGTTTGTTCAGTGGATGCTTTATTGAAAAATCCTGTCTGGATTCATTGCATACATCTTCTTCCTCGTTTTCTATTGTTACATGATTCATCTCCCTTCTATTTTGTCGTTGGAAATTCTGATTGTTTCTACCGTCCCTTTGTTCGTTCGTATTCCTAGTCGGAGGATTTTGTGCATCTCTGTTTCTGTTGTGATTTTCATATGTTCTATTTTTTGCGTGATTCCTGTTATCATAATTTTGTTGTCTATTGTAATTTTGGTATTCTCTCGGCCTATCTTCGTTTGTTGATTGGGCATGTCGGTTTCTCTGGTCATAATTTGATTGATACCTTCTTGCCGGTCCATTATATTGTTCATGTTGTCTTCTGTTTCGCATTTCTCTTCTTTTTGCTTCCCTTACTTGAAGGAATTGGCACAAACTATCAATATCTTGATAGTTTCTCAAAATCACGTGGTCCTCCAGCGTTTCTTCGAAATGTCTGCTTATCATTTCTACCAGTTGTTCGGTAGAGTATTTGTAGTCTAGATATTTGGAATTGTTATATATCTGCAAAGCATATCTTTCTTCCGATATTCCCATTTTCTCGTGATATCTTCCATTCTGTAGCTCTTGGTTGATTTCCCTCTGTTTAACTTTCCCCCAGAAATAGTTGAGAAATTTATTTTCGAAATCTGTCCAATTTTCAAACTCATCTTCTTTACTTTCATACCATAACGCTGCTCCTTCTTTCAGATGGTTTCTAATTGTTTCTTTGCAGTCGTCAAAATATCTAATATGTTGCAATTTGGTTTTCAAATTTTTAACAAATGGTACTGGGTGTGTTTTTCTAATATCCCCTCCAAATTGTATTTTCGCGTCGCTTGTACCAAGGATAATCATTTCCCTTCTTTCTCCACAATTCTGTTGATTCTTGAGTTCCGCAATTTGTTTTTCGTTTTGCTTAAATTTTTCTTCTATTTCTCGCCTGTCTTCTTGTATTGCATTTTCAAATTTGCTTTCTAACTGTTCTAATTCCATCTTCTGCACAGTCTTAATATCCTTCATTTTAGTTTCTATTTCTTCTCGTTGCATCTTCAGTTTCCTTTCTGTTTCTTCTCTAACTTTTTCTAAACAGGCTTTCACTTCATTTTCATATTTTTCCAAACGCTTTTCCAATTTGCCATCATTCTCTTCCAATTTCTGTTCTATTCTCTGTGATATTTCTCTTTGTGTTTCTTCCATTTTTTGTTGTGTTATTTCCATGGCTCGTTTTGCTTCCTGTTGATTTTTCTCTATTTTTTGTTGTGTTTCTTCCATGGCTCGTTTTGATTCCTGTTGATTTTCTTGCATTGTCCTTTTTGTTTCCTGTTGATTTCTATCCATTTGTTGTGATTGGAGTTGCATCAGTTGCAATAGTTTCTCTATTCCTGTTAATTCCTGTTCTTTTCTCTCCATAATCGTTGTATCTCCTTCATTACCCAATCCTTCTTCAACAATTTTTTCCTCTTCTCTGTTATTCTCTCTGCTTTCTTGCATTTTGCTTTGCCTCCTTGTGGTCGACATGTTGTTTCTTTTTGTTACTGTTTTCTTTGTCCCCGCCAAATGTGAAATTTTACAACACTCTATAAGTTGCAGAACACGACAAATATTTCTCCCCAAATTTAATAAATTTTCGCCACAAATATCAAATATGCAATCAGTAAATTTCAAAATAAATATCAAATGTACGATTGGTAAAAATATTAAATAATTCAATAGCAGTAAATATCAACTACCTACGATCAATCCATAAATCAAAAATATTTTTACACCTGGAAAAATTGTCAAATTATCTCTGGATCACCTGTAGTTATTCCTTATCTCTTTCCCTACCATCAAATGCAAAGCTGCGATATTTTTTAAGCCACCACGTTCTGGGCTCCAGTTAATGTGATATTCAAAGATCGGTGTGCTCAAAGCAATTGATTAGATAATTAATTAATTAATTAAATTTAATTTTAATGATGCACTTATGATTTAATCACACTATTTAATGCTCTAATCTCAGGGTTTTATATTCTCGTGCTTCAATATCTCCTTTGCTTTACATATGATAAATAAGGTCAAAGACTAACGGAATAAAACACATATATGGTACAAAAACATCTATTGAAATAAATTCACCCTCAAAATATCCTCTAAAAATAATATCTCCTATTCTGATTATTGAAATACTCCTACCACTATCTAAAGTACTTATTGAAATTTGCGTTATGAATAATTCTACAAAATAAAATAAAAATGTCTCTCGGATGATGAGTTGTCCAAATTCTTGTCTCTGGTCGCCTACAATTTACTCTTAGCAGCCCCCTATGTAGTCAGCAATCTCGCAACAAACTATTGCAAGCCTATTGTCATCAATGACCCCCTACAGATGCACGTACCTTTCAAAAAACAATGCTAGCCTTTTCTCCTCTCAATAAACTGAATCTATTTCTCGTTCCGGCATGCAACGGTGACTCTTGGAATATAAGTAGAACAATATAACTTACAATGCTTTACGTGATGAGCCTCCGTCAGGACACTTATTTCAACAAACTCACAGCTATTCATTTATCTGCCTTACTACTTCAGGAGACTCTCAGAGATCACCACTATTCGACTTGACGATCATTTAACAACTATCGTCTAGAATCACATTCGTTTAAAGGCCAGCACTAAACAGTAACGTTGAAAAAATTATTCTACCGTAAAATTAAATTATGAAAAAAATTATGAAAGTCCACTGACAACGATTCCAAAGAATTAAATTCAAAATTGTCAATGTCAGATTCAACACCAACTTTTCCTACCATTAGAAATTTCCTAAAACTAATTACATGCCAATCGGTTTTTAAGGAGATTACATTCATTTAAATTTCTAAATACAATTGTTCCCTAACCCGGTCTCATTGTCCAAACACATAACCACTTCCTTATCATACTAACTGTACAAAGAAAATACTTAATCCCTATTTAAATTTTGTTTACCTACGGCCATCCAAAGATAATTGACTTTCATTTCTTCGAAATGAATTTTGGTATATTTTTATTATATGTTTTAACTTTTCTAAAATATTAAGATCGAAACCATATTAATTCAAATTTTACATATCTTAACAATATATATATCCAAATATATATATATATATATATATATATATATATATATATATATATCCAAATATAAATGAAAAATAAAATAAATAAAAAGAATACAACCCCCCCCCCCCCCAGTATTGTTAATTATCTGTAATTCATCTTTTGTAACCACAAGTAATTTTCAAATATGTCAATTTAGATTGATTTCTACCTTTATATTGCACAGAATTGTATTAGATCTAGCCAATATTATTCATTAACAATATTGTCAAAAAATATATATTTTATCGCAAACTGACAAGGCCTGCAACTATTACATCATAATAGAAGAAGAATTTGACATTGACTTAACCTCTCACTCTCAGTGACATTTGAGTTTTTCTTTGTAAATAAACCCAAATTAGAGGAATTTTTACATTTCTTAAAAATCGAAAAGAAATAAGATGTAGTAGTACACAGATTGCTTTTCTCATCAAAAATTCCCAAACTCCTGTTATGTCCATCTCCTTTGTGTGCGTTCGAGAATCTGTTATGTGTTATTTATCGACTTTAAAACAAAAAAATTTATCAAAACTTTTTTAAGTTTACAAAGAAACCATATAATTCAGCTCAACCAGGTAACTTTTTCAAAGATCTTTTGAGATTAACTTTCAATCTACTCAACTATTTATTACATTCAACAGATATTAACATAAATGAATGATTTTTTCATATTTGCCTTTTTCTGCCTCTTTCTACCTTTTTCTAACTTTTTCAGTAAGTAATATCACATAAAATCTCATTGATGTACAAATAATCATAACTTTATATTACTATAAATTTAATTTCATGTACCTTTACACTTGACTTTAATTCTGAATTATTTATTAATGATTTTATTGTTTGACACTTTTAATATTAAAAAGATTTTAGCAAATTTTTACATAATTACTATTGTTCAATTTAATTTCAATATCTCCAATAAAACAAATTAAAATATTTTCACAATCACGCCACAACTAGTACACAACTGACCAATTCTGGTTTGGAAAAATTGCACAACCAATCTTACATCTATTAGTTCTTGAACATCCAGAACAACATCTAATAATTCCAACTAAATTAAAATATACACACATATATAAAATAACATCACTTTATATATAACTAACAATTTTTTTTTGGTTTCACGGTTTAATGTCGTGTTTCCTTACTAATCCCCTCAAGATCCTGCCAATTATTTTGGTTTTGTTAATGCATTACATTCAAATCTGTCCCTCTACCGTCTCTCCCTTTAGCATAATATAGAGAAAAAGTATGATATTGAATACCACTATTTTCTTCCCTTATACCGGAAAGTAAGTGTATATTTTATATTTATACTTATACTTAACATACTTTTGTTGCCACTACATTTGAATGCGTGCATGTATGTGAGTGTGAGGGTTGTAAACCATATTTACGTACATGTTAGTATTTATACGTATGCATAAATATATATGTTACCGGCAAAGTGTAAAATCAGGCATTGTATAGAATACCTAGGCATTCTATACATTGCCAAAAGTAAGCAGGCAAAGTGTGAAATTTTAAACATTTCATACTTTGCCTAGGCATTCTATAGAATGCCTGCTGGAGTTCAGACAGAGTTAAAAATCTGTCTGTTCCATTGTTTTCGAGTTACAACGTGCTTGCCTCACCTACTCCCCCCGCCCATCCCCGCTATAACGCTGCTCACAGTTCTGTTCCTTCACGCCACAGTATTGTGCTAGGCCTACGCTTCAGTTCTGTTCTGTCGTGCCACTGTATTGTTGCTTGAAAATGTCACAAGTGAACAGTAGTATCATTAGTTCTAGTGATCGTTTATCGCTAATGAAACTTCGTTTTAGTGCTGAACTTGTAAAAATTCGGAATGCAAGTGCTAAAAATAGTGTTTTTTTGACTGAAGACGACTATAAGAAGCTGGTGTTGGAGGTCGAAGATGCCAAGGCCAAGCCCAGAAAGGAACCTCGTCACTACTGGCTACTCAACAGGTATGATGTAATGATCGTAGAAAATGTGCAAAAACTAATACACCCATTAAAACAAGGAGACAGTGTTGTAAAATTTTATGTCCACGATTCAGATTTATTTACTGTTCTCCATGAAGCTCATGTAGCTATTGGTCATGGTGGAAGAGATCGAATGTTAAAAGAGCTAAATATTAAGTACAAAAATGTTACACGTCATGATGTTGAGCTATAATATTAGTTTGTGTGAGCCATGTCAGAAGAAACAAAAGGGTTCGAAAAGAGGAGTGGTAGTAAAGCCCCTGATTTCATCAGAATTTAATTCTCGTTGTCAAGTAGATTTGATTGATTTCCAGTCACAGTCCGACAGGGAGTTTAAGTTCATAATGGTCTATCAGGATCATTTGACAAAATTTGTGATTCTTAAGCCTCTCAAAACTAAAACCGCTGAGGAAGTAGCATATCACCTAGTTGATATTTTTACTCTCATTGGAGCACCAAGTATATTGCAGTCAGACAATGGAAGGGAGTTTGCAAACAAAATAGTTTACAATTTAAAAGATTATTGGCCTACGTTAAAAATCGTTCATGGCAAACCACGTCATTCTCAAAGTCAGGGTAGTGTAGAACGTGCAAACCAAGATATTGAAAACATGATTTCGACTTGGATGCAAGATGAAAAAACTGACCGTTGGAGTGAGGGATTGAGATTTGTGCAACTTATGAAAAATAGAGCTTTACATTCAGGAATCAAAAGAACGCCCTATGAGGCTCTCTTCGGCTGTAAAGTAAAGGTCGGTCTTACAACATCTTCTCTGCCTCGAAACATTTTGGTTTCCATTAACAGCGAAGAAGATTTGGAAAGAGTGGTTAATAACATGCACACAACAGAAACACAAACAATGTCAAGTCTAGAACCTCCACTCCAAACCGATCATAACACTTCAGAAGTTAATGAGGCAACCGTTGATGTCTCGGTCAGTTCTAGCCTTCTACAAATGTGTAGCGTTTGTTTGCAGCAAACTAATGAGAAACAAAACTGCACAAAATGTTTAGCGGACATACATATTTCATGTGGCCATTCAATTCAGGGGTGTGATGATACTGAAAAAACCCTGTTGTGTGTCCCTTGTTTTAATTCGGAAAATATTGATAAAGAGAGGAAGAGGTCAAAAGCTTGTCTTGAAAAACAAGCTAAGAAAATGAAAGCTAATTCCGATAAAAAGTTTCCCCCCGTCACCAAAGGAGTCACTGTTCGTGTTCCAATTCCTGACGTTGACAAAGGAAAAGGTGACTTGAGAAATATTCTGGCAGTGGTCATGAATACGACAGAAGATGGGTTTTACAAATTAGGGACCGCCAACGGAGTTTTGAAACAACTGTACGCAAGGTCACAGTTTACAGTTTGCAAAAAAAGCCTAGTTCGAGTAGAAGACGTGCCTGATCAAGAAACAGGACTTCGTACCGTTGCAACAGCTCAGTCAACAGGAAGCGGCCAAGGATTTGTGAGATGCACTTGCAAAACTAAATGTCAAACCAAACAATGTGCTTGTGTTAAAAACAATCGAAAATGCAACTCGAAGTGCCATAGTTCTCTTTCCTGCTGTAACAAGTAATTTCTTAAATTAATATTTCACTTTTAAATTTTACTCTAGTAAAATATGAGGATTTTCAGATCCTATGTTTAATACATTTCATGTTTGTTATTTGCAATAAACAATTTTTAACAATGTTGTTCATTTTATACTTTGCCTGCAAAACTTTCGACATTCTATATAATGCCTAGGCATTATACACAATGCCTAGGCAAAGTTTGTACAATTGTTAAGAAATGAGTTTATTTCATACTTTGCCTGGATTCACTCGGCAATGTATACAATGCCTAGGTATTCCATACAATGCCTGAATTGTACACATTGCCGGTAACATATATACTTTAATATTGGCTTGATCATTACCCTTTGATTTCAACCAGACCACTTAACTAACTCTGGTTTTTTGTTATTTGTAGCATTTAATTTTACTTTTACCGTGACCTGAAGATGCTGTGAATATTGTAGACAGCGAAACCGGTCGTCAGTTGTAAAATAAATTGTTTGTGAGAACGTCTCTCTTTTCTTTACTACAATAGTATGGACTCACACATGCAACCCATTCATTTTTTTTTAAATAAAAAGAACTTGATCTTTTAAATCTAGGCCTCAAATACTCCATCCCTAAGAAGGTTTCTGAAAAGGACCTTCAGTCTCTCCATTGAGCTAGATATCATTATCCAAAACCTTTCCGTCCCGCTGAATCAAAAAACTTTTATCAGAAATTCATGTTTTAATACCATTATTAAATTCAAAAATAAATACAAATTATCTTCCTCTTTACTTAATTATTCCAATTCCCAATTCTCACTAAATTTATCTAACAATATATCCTCCATTAATCTCCCATCATCTTCTCAAAATACATCATCTACATTTTCTTTCCCTAATTTTTCAGATAAGAAACGCTCAGAAACGATCATCTTAACACTGTAAAATCCATTAAAAACAAAATAAAATCCAACAATTTAATCATCAGCAAGGCAGATAAAGGAAACTGCTTGGTCATTATGGACCACACACTCTATAATGACAAAGTCATTACGTTCCTCTCTAGCGACAACTTTACACTGCTGTCTTAAGATCCCACTAAAAAGTTCATCAATAAACTTAAAGACAACTTGAAACCTTTTGCAGAATTTTTTCAGAACAGTTTGCTCCATATTATAAAATACCAAGTAACCCGTTGACACCCAGACTGTACGGTTTACCTAAGATACATAAAGAGGGCATTCCTATTCGTCCAGTTGTGAGCTTCATAAACACCCCAGTCTCTATTCTTTCCAAAATTATATTGAACCTCATTAATACTTTGACGAACTTCACCCCTCGTTTTTCAATGAATAACACGAGTCATCTAGTCAATAAACTCCAACAAATAAATGTTCGTCCCAATATCACTGTTCCGTCCCTTCACATACTTTTCTTTATATATATAATTAGTAATTAATATTCTAAGTTTTATTATTATTCATTTTTTTTATTGTTTAATCATGTGTGTGTATGCTACGTACTAATACGGTCCTGCACCACCCCCAAGCTAATAGCCACTTAAGAAATAGCTTGGCTTGCGATGCATACACACGCATCCCGAATCGTATAGACATTCTTTATGACATGACATAGAGTTCAGTGCGAAATCACAGTTTTATCTAGTTTTAAAACAAAACCAGTGCCAAACCGCCACCCAGCCTTAGTCGACTAAGAAGAAGAAGACATCATAAAGGTACCGTACATTATATACATCACACACATTTTATTTGATTAATTTTGATTTAACCCCTTTTTCAAACTATCATATAAACCAGCACCTGTTCTAATTGTCTTATTTCTAATTACCTAAATAGAATCTATAAGTATACATTTGGTCCTTCGAATCGGATAGAGAAATTAATTAAAGTAATTAAGTCAATTAAAACTATTAAATTATAAAATTTAAAATTATTCAGTGCATTATTTTTCACAAAAGGTCGTTTCTTTTGCCTATATAACGTGATACCACACCAAGCGGTCGGCCCAACATCTGTTTTTGTGAAATCATTAAAATCGAAAATCAATCCACATCTGGTAAAGATTGGCCCTCTCGCTCATAAGCATTCAAGATTTTACGAGATTGCGTGAATTCTTTTAAACCTGAGTTCATTTCAGATACAAACAAAGGGATAGGGATTCTTTTAATTTTAAAGGCATATTACAGGGGTGGCGTTGTAATTTTTGAATATTGAATAATTAAAAATATATTTTATTAGTAATTCATATTTTGGTACATTATTATTATTATTTATATTTTAAATAACGTAAGAAGTTAAAAGCGCAATATTTAATGAACACTTTATTTTAAAAATATTTTATGCGTAGATTTTCTAGTTACAAAGAAATATAAATAAATATATTGTTGGTTTTCTAATAATTCTGTGTTAATTTCCGGCTATACATTCTCAAATATAATAAATATTAAACATTATTGATACTTATTGAGTTTTCACTTTAAAAGTACATACTATTAACGATTAAACTTATTGAGAGCGTATTTTTAAAGGTTTAGTTAACACATAATTTTAATAAAAACATTTTATCATGGCAGCTAGGACGCAAAATCGAGTCACAAGACTACGTGCCCTTCGTAATATTGAAATCTGTAAAATTAAACAAATTGAAAAGCTTGCAGATGAACTTTTAATAGATGAATCTCTAGTTCCAGGATTTCTCTTTGCTGCAAAATATTACGAAAATATCAATACTAGTTTTAATGATCAACATACTGAGTTAATTAATTTAATCGCTGTTGAGGAAAATGCTGATATAGATGGGGAAGAATTAATTAGGTTCGAATTCGCTAATTCAATTAATAAAATAGCTTCACTTTATTTTAAACATCATTCAGCATTAAACATTGCTTCTAGTGGACCTTAGAATGTATCATCTGATCCACCAATTAGATCTAAACCTAATGTAAGTCTCCCCAGACTGAATTTCGGTATATATAATGGAGAGATTACATATTTTCCTACATATATTGATTTATATAATGCTCTTGTACATAATAATTCAGATCTTTCTAATATAGAAAAGTTTAGTTATCTTCTGCAATCACTTAGGGGAGCACCTTACAATTTAATTAAAAATATCAAGTTGCAAGATTTAAACTATATGATTGCATACAATACCCTAATTGATCGCTATGAAGGTAAAAGAGACTTATCTAGAGCATTATGGAAAAATATTCAGAATGCCAGTGCGGTTAAAACTGATGAGCCTGTTTCACTTAGGAAATTGCTAGATATTTTCGATGAAAACTTAGCTTCTCTAGAAAAATTACTTTTTTCTCCCGCTCAATGGGACTTCATTCTAATGAATTTACTCATGGATAAATTGGACGAAGAGACAGTTAGGGCTTTCGAAATATACTTTGCTTCAAAAAATATACCTACGTATGAGGAAGTTTATAAGTTCGCATTGCAGCGGTGTACTTCACTGGAGTCATATAAAAGACAAGTGAGCAAAAATAAATCTTCCAGTTCAGATAATTCTAATAAGGTAAAACATTCGTCTCGTCAAACTTCTACATTTCTGACCAGTTCTGTCAATAATAAATGTCTCTTTTGTGATTCCGACCATCCTATATTTAAATGTAATAAATTTCTTGCTGAAACACCTCAAAAACGCTTCGAATTTGTTAAACAGAATAAATTTTGTGTAAATTGCTTGTCTAATACTCATGCCACAGTCAAATGCCTTTCGTCCAGAAGGTGTGCCCGATGTAGCAAAAGGCATCATAGCTCTCTCCATTTTGAGAATCCCAATGATCATTATTCTTCAACTCATAACGAGGTTGCAAGTTCATCTAACGACCATATGCCTTCTGTTTCCGCCTTATCAAATACTTTGACAAATAATGTCTTGCTAGCTACAGCTACAATCCATGTTCTTGATCGTTTTGGTAAAGCCCTGGAAGTTAGAGCCTTGTTAGACAGTGCGTCTCAAGCTAACTTCATTAGTAAAGAGTGTGCAGACAAATTAAGTCTCCCTAAATTTAATGCGGCTTTATCGATACAAGGTCTTGACAGGATGTGTACTCCAGCCAAATCAGGCGTAAAACTAAACATTTCTTCGTCTTATGACATAAGCTTCCATTGCGAGCTAGATGCAATAATTCTCCCTCATATTTGCCAAAACATGCCAACTGCTCCCATTTCCTTGGACAATTTGTCACATCTGCAACATTTGAGGTTAGCTGATAAAGTGGAACATATTCCCGGCAGAGTTTTTTTTTTATTTATTAAACACCAATAAGATGCTTAAGGACATTATAATCTGATCAAATAATGTGATCAATGAGCAACTTATTTCTAACCTAAATTACTACTAAAAAACTTAAGACTAAGGACAAACTCGATAGTACCCCCTAGGTTCTGTTAATATATTGCACAAATTTTAACTTGTACCATCACTTGCACCGTGCACTATTTTTCACTAAACTAACTCGAAGGGTTTCTTCCTCTTGAGTCTTCTAGCTAGATCCGTGTTGTCGAGGAGCTGGATGGCCTCAACATTGACGTGTTGAAGAAGTCGTTGTTCGTGACTCTTGGCAAATTTTTCTATGGTCTTGTTAACAGTATCCATGTCTAGGTCCCTATGGAGATCACTCTTCCTATAGTACCATGGAGCGTTGACAATGCTCCTTAGCACTTTGTTTTGGAATCGTTGAATTCCCGGCAGAGTAGACGTCCTATTAGGAGCCAACATTTTTCCGTATATCTTAACAGGGGGAATCATTAAAACTCGAAATGATCAGATCTCAGCCCTTGAAACTAGTTTCGGGTATGTTTTGATGGGAAATATTCCACCCACAAACATTACAAACATCCATTCGTTTCTTACTGCATTCTCAACTGATGACACAGATCAGTTGGATGCAACATTGAAACAATTCTGGGCAGTTGAGGAAGTGCCAGAAGTTAAATCTTGTTAAAAAATCCAGGAGGAAAATAAACTTCCTGTAGCTGGCTGTATACCATAAATCACAAAAATACCAAGTTTCTTGTAAAAGGTATATATTAAAATACCCTAAATAAGGGTCACAATACAAAACGTTTTCGGATTAAGGAATCCATCATCAGTGTTTAAAAGCCCTAAAATTAAGTATAACCTAATTAAATGAGATAAAAGTTAAAATTGACAGAGGTTTTCAAGAACAAGAGGTCATACTTACAAAATTTGCATGCCTGAGCCACCAAAATGTATCGGGTAAAAACCCTTTAAATGTAAATAATAAGGATGTTTTACATATTTATTTAAAATTCATTGGATGGTATAGATAAACCTGGATGTTACCCAGGGCAACACAGGACTCTCTCCACGTGGTTGGAACTTTTTTTGGAGAAAACCTCACATATTGGATTTCAATGGCCAACTGACAAATGAATTCAAGAGCAACCCAAAATGACATCAAGAACTGTCAATGTAACCTAGTTGTAATGTTACTTCAGCCACAACATTAAAGATTAATTTAAATGTTTTAAGATAAAAAACAGTATCAAATTTACAAATAGTAAAAATAAAAGATGTTCACAAAATATGAAAGATTTTATTCTAAAAATAATGCATTAATTAAGTATTCAAAATAGGGAAATGAAATGTTTACGTTACAGGAAGTTATGCAGTCAACAATACCAATAGGTGTTGTATTGGTGGTATAAAATTGTCAATACGATTAGACAAATAATGGTAAAGGTCTTATACTAGGAACACAAAATAGTATGTAATGTGTACATATGTGTACGATTTTAAGAGTATTGATGAAATGATAATTGTTTAATGACTGGTAACTTTCTTGGTAGTCGACCCCACATAAATTGTATAATGATAGAAAAAGTGATATGATAATTGTAAAAATACTGTTTTGTTTTTATCTGATTTTTATCTGAAAATGAGACTAAAGTAACTTGATGAAACAGTCCTCCAGAGACTTGACATCAAATTGGTTAAAAATGAAATGGTTGTAAAGTACGGGGGGGAGTAGGACGGTATGAGAAGTCTGACAGAGTATGTTGTGATATTGGACCATGGAAGATGTGTAGTGTGTTGTTATGAAATAATAGTTATCTAATCTATAAGCTATGAGATGAGGCTAAGAAGACAGGTGGCTGGAATGAGACTCAATTCTGATGGATGTGGTTGTATATGTGATGTAGGAGCTAAATTTTGGAAAATTAAAGCTGGTGTGAAATAATGAGGATGTAAGAGGATGAGGTACAAATGAATATTAAAGAGTTAAAGTAAGATGTTGCTTATCGACAATTGGGAGTGAAATAGATGTATGTGGTCGTCATGAATGGTGTAGCAGAGAAGAGGAAATTGTATCTGATGTGGTTTATGAAAAAAGTTGACGGTGTAGGGGTTGAAAATCTCGGTTAAATGACACATGGCGATTGACACAGTTAGGACTTCTCTGCTTCTCTTTAACTATTTCTAAGTCTTCATACAGGTCCAATTTTAGGAAGTTTTTTTGTGAAATATTATGTAATAACGAGACATCTTCTGGGATATTAAGGGTATGTTTGTTTTTTACAAGACGTTGAGAGAAAGTAGAAGTGTTTTCTCTTTTGGTGTGCTCTAAGGAGTGTGAAGATAAGGATCTACAGGTCCTACCTATATATGTAGCGTCACAATCAGAACATTGTAATCTATACACACCACTACGATCCATGTAGTTGATAGGGTCTTTGGAATTGGTAAGCCACTGTCCCAGATTGTTGGGCACTTTGAAAGAAAAATGAGTATTATCAACTGCTCTTTTAAGAATATATCTAATGCCTCCAGAAAGACGTTCATGAAGATATGGTAAGGAAGCATATGAGGGTTTGAAGGTCAAGTCTCTAGGGAAAGCAGTCTCTCTCAAGACTCTAAGGTGTCTCTTTTGAATAAGTTTGTAGACAATATTAGGATCGTAACCGTTGTTGAACGCTATTTGACGAAGAATATTAAGTTCTTTATCATAGTTTGATGGTGATAAAGGAATAGTTTCAAGTCTATGGATGTAACTATGGAAAGCTGCATATTTATGTGACATAGGGTGGTTAGAAGATAAAGGTATGACATGATCAGTCTGTGTTGGTTTCCTATAGATACTGAAATCGAAATGGTCAACTAATCTGGTAATAGTGAGATCAAGAAAGTTAATTGATTGGGAAGATTCTAGTTCCATAGTGAACTTGATGTTAGGGTGGATTTGATTTACTTTAGAAAGCAATAGGTCAGCTGAATTAGAATTACCGGAAATGAAAAGCAAAATATCATCTACATATCTAAACCAATGGAGTATTTCCGGATTTTTCATGATATGAGTGGATTCTAAATGATCCATGAAAATATCAGCTAGGAGAGGGGATAAACAACTACCCATGGCTAGGCCATCAGGTTGTCTATAAAATTTATTATTAAATACAAAGAAGTCTTGAGCTAGACAAAATTGTAGTAATTGGATGATGGAATTAGTAGTAGACGTAGTAATAGAGTTGGCTCTTAGAAGAGAATGTACCAGATTAATAGTTTCAAGTTTAGGGACAGAAGTGAAAAGGTTGCTAACATCAAGTGAAAGCATAGTAATGTTGGGACGAAGGTTTATTTGTTGGAGATTGTTGACTAGTTGAATGGTGTTTTTGACTGAGAAGCGAGGGGTGAAATTCGTCAAGTTGTTAATGAGATTTAATATGAATTTTGATAAGATAGATACTGATGTGTTTATGAAGCTAACAACTGGAGGGATGGGGATGCCCTCTTTATGTATCTTAGGTAAACCATACAGTCTGGGTGTCAAAGGATTGCTTGGTATTTTATAGTAGGGAGCAAACTGTTCTGAAAAAAATTCTGCAAAGGGTTTCAGGTTGTCTTTAAGTTTATTGATGAACTTTTTTGAAGGATCGTCTGTTAGTGGAATGAAGTTGTTGTTAGAAAGAAAAGTGATGACTTTGTCATTATATAACGTTTGATCTAGGATTACTAAGCAGTTACCCTTGTCTGCTTTGCTGATGATTAGATTGTGTGTTTTGATTTTGTTTTTGATTGAATTAAGGGTTTGAAGATGAATGTTCCGTTTGTTGTCAGAGAATTGAGGGAAAGATGAGTTGTGCAAAGAGTTTTGAGAAGTGGAGAGTAAATTGAAGGAAAAGTTACTAGATGTATTTGGTGGAATGATGTGATTAGAAGCGTTGAAAGATGTAGAAGATGAAATATTTTTGTTTTTGAATTTATTGATAGTTATGAAGCAGGACTTACGAATTACTATTCGTAATTCCTGCTTCATAACTATCAATAAATTCAAAAACAAAAATATTTCATCTTCTACATCTTTCAACGCTTCTAATCACATCATTCCACCAAATACATCTAGTAACTTTTCCTTCAATTTACCCTCCACTTCTCAAAACTCTTTGCACAACTCATCTTTCCCTCAATTCTCTGACAACAAACGGAACATTCATCTTCAAACCCTTAATTCAATCAAAAACAAAATCAAAACACACAATCTAATCATCAGCAAAGCAGACAAGGGTAACTGCTTAGTAATCCTAGATCAAACGTTATATAATGACAAAGTCATCACTTTTCTTTCTAACAACAACTTCATTCCACTAACAGACGATCCTTCAAAAAAGTTCATCAATAAACTTAAAGACAACCTGAAACCCTTTGCAGAATTTTTTTCAGAACAGTTTGCTCCCTACTATAAAATACCAAGCAATCCTTTGACACCCAGACTGTATGGTTTACCTAAGATACATAAAGAGGGCATCCCCATCCGTCCAGTTGTTAGCTTCATAAACACACCAGTATCTATCTTATCAAAATTCATATTAAATCTCATTAACAACTTGACGAATTTCACCCCTCGCTTCTCAGTCAAAAACACCATTCAACTAGTCAACAATCTCCAACAAATAAACCTTCGTCCCAACATTACTATGCTTTCACTTGATGTTAGCAACCTTTTCACTTCTGTCCCTAAACTTGAAACTATTAATCTGGTACATTCTCTTCTAAGAGCCAACTCTATTACTACGTCTACTACTAATTCCATCATCCAATTACTACAATTTTGTCTAGCTCAAGACTTCTTTGTATTTAATAATAAATTTTATAGACAACCTGATGGCCTAGCCATGGGTAGTTGTTTATCCCCTCTCCTAGCTGATATTTTCATGGATCATTTAGAATCCACTCATATCATGAAAAATCCGGAAATACTCCATTGGTTTAGATATGTAGATGATATTTTGCTTTTCATTTCCGGTAATTCTAATTCAGCTGACCTATTGCTTTCTAAAGTCAATCAAATCCACCCTAACATCAAGTTCACTATGGAACTAGAATCTTCCCAATCAATTAACTTTCTTGATCTCACTATTACCAGATTAGATGACCATTTCGATTTCAGTATCTATAGGAAACCAACACAGACTGATCATGTCATACCTTTATCTTCTAACCACCCTATGTCACATAAATATGCAGCTTTCCATAGGTACATCCATAGACTTGAAACTATTCCTTTATCACCATCAAACTATGATAAAGAACTTAATATTCTTCGTCAAATAGCGTTCAACAACGGTTACGATCCTAATATTGTCTACAAACTTATTCAAAAGAGACACCTTAGAGTCTTGAGAGAGACTGCTTTCCCTAGAGACTTGACCTTCAAACCCTCATATGCTTCCTTACCATATCTTCATGAACGTCTTTCTGGAGACATTAGATATATTCTTAAAAGAGCAGTTGATAATACTCATTTTTCTTTCAAAGTGCCCAACAATCTGGGACAGTGTCTTACCAATTCCAAAGACCCTATCAACTACATGGATCGTAGTGGTGTGTATAGATTACAATGTTCTGATTGTGACGCTACATATATAGGTAGGACCTGTAGATCCTTATCTTCACGCTCCTTAGAGCACACCAAAAGAGAAAACACTTCTACTTTCTCTCAACATCTTGTAAAAAACAAACATACCCTTAATATCCCAGAAGATGTCTCGTTATTACATAATATTTCACAAAAAAACTTCCTAAAATTGGACCTGTATGAAGACTTAGAAATAGTTAAAGAGAAGCAGAGAAGTCCTAACTGTGTCAATCGCCATGTGTCATTTAACCGAGATTTTCAACCCCTACACCGTCAACTTTTTTCATAAACCACATCAGATACAATTTCCTCTTCTCTGCTACACCATTCATGACGACCACATACATCTATTTCACTCCCAATTGTCGATAAGCAACATCTTACTTTAACTCTTTAATATTCATTTGTACCTCATCCTCTTACATCCTCATTATTTCACACCAGCTTTAATTTTCCAAAATTTAGCTCCTACATCACATATACAACCACATCCATCAGAATTGAGTCTCATTCCAGCCACCTGTCTTCTTAGCCTCATCTCATAGCTTATAGATTAGATAACTATTATTTCATAACAACACACTACACATCTTCCATGGTCCAATATCACAACATACTCTGTCAGACTTCTCATACCGTCCTACTCCCCCCCGTACTTTACAACCATTTCATTTTTAACCAATTTGATGTCAAGTCTCTGGAGGACTCAGTTTCATCAAGTTACTTTAGTCTCATTTTCAGATAAAAATCAGATAAAAACAAAACAGTATTTTTACAATTATCATATCACTTTTTCTATCATTATACAATTTATGTGGGGTCGACTACCAAGAAAGTTACCAGTCATTAAACAATTATCATTTCATCAATACTCTTAAAATCGTACACATATGTACACATTACATACTATTTTGTGTTCCTAGTATAAGACCTTTACCATTATTTGTCTAATCGTATTGACAATTTTATACCACCAATACAACACCTATTGGTATTGTTGACTGCATAACTTCCTGTAACGTAAACATTTCATTTCCCTATTTTGAATACTTAATTAATGCATTATTTTTAGAATAAAATCTTTCATATTTTGTGAACATCTTTTATTTTTACTATTTGTAAATTTGATACTGTTTTTTATCTTAAAACATTTAAATTAATCTTTAATGTTGTGGCTGAAGTAACATTACAACTAGGTTACATTGACAGTTCTTGATGTCATTTTGGGTTGCTCTTGAATTTATTTGTCAGTTGGCCATTGAAATCCAATATGTGAGGTTTTCTCCAAAAAAAGTTCCAACCACGTGGAGAGAGTCCTGTGTTGCCCTGGGTAACATCCAGGTTTATCTATACCATCCAATGAATTTTAAATAAATATGTAAAACATCCTTATTATTTACATTTAAAGGGTTTTTACCCGATACATTTTGGTGGCTCAGGCATGCAAATTTTGTAAGTATGACCTCTTGTTCTTGAAAACCTCTGTCAATTTTAACTTTTATCTCATTTAATTAGGTTATACTTAATTTTAGGGCTTTTAAACACTGATGATGGATTCCTTAATCCGAAAACGTTTTGTATTGTGACCCTTATTTAGGGTATTTTAATATATACCTTTTACAAGAAACTTGGTATTTTTTTTAAATCTTGTTCTCCAGACGACTCGTTCTGCGAAAAATTATATTCTGAATCCACTTCTCGAAATTTAGAGGGCAGATTTATTGTAAGTCTCCCTTTTAAAAATGAAATACCTTCTTTCGGCGACACAAAACGTTTAGCCTTACAAAGATTTAGCTCTTTAGAGCGCAGATTTGCCAAGAATGAATCACTTAAGATTCAATACTCAAACTTTACTAGAGGATTCATAGACAATAAGTATTTAAATCCTATTCAGCCAAGTGCGGCCATAAATAATGCTTATTATCTACTACATCATTGCATTTACAAGGAGTCCAGTACTACGCCCCTGCGCGTTGTATTTGATGCTTACGCACATGCTCCCACATTCCCGTCCTTAAACGACGCTTTATTACCGGGTCCAAAATTACAAAACGATCTCGTAAAGTTGTTACTTAAATTCAGGTTTCATAAATATGTATTCACTGCGGATATTAAATCCATGTTTACTCAGATTCTTATTGCTCCCGATCAACAAAGGTTTCAACGAATACTTTGGCGTTTTTCGGAACAGGAATCTATTGCTGAATACGAACTCACTCGCGTTACTTTCGGTGTGTCTAGCTCACCATATCTTGCAATTCGTACTCTACAGCAGCTAGCACGCGATGAATCAGATTTACCTGTAGCCTCGTCTATACTTCTGAATGATACTTACGTAGATGATGTGGTGACAGGAAGAGATTATTTACAAGATAGTGTTGTCGCTATAAAAGAATTGATATCTTTATTAAATCGTGGTGGATTTGAGCTACACAAATGGGCAAGTAATGCTCCTCAATTATTCTCTCTTGCTGATATTCCTTTGGATAGTATTCTGCAGCAGTCTTTTTCATTCGACTTAGATCAATTATCGTTGAAGGTATTAGGGCTATATATTTAAAATTCAATTGCCTTTACTCTCAAAGTTTTCTATACCTCGCTATATTCCGTTAAATGGAATTGTTTTCTGTGAGCTTCATGGGTTCTGCGACGCTTCTTTACGTGGAGCTTCTGCGGTTACATACCTTCGTGTTTGTTATGACACAGGAGTCATCAAAACCTATTTTCTCTTAGCTCGAACAAAGGTGTCTCCTACCAGAGTTCAAACTATTCCTCGTCTCGAGCTCAATGCAGCCGTGATTCTTAGTAAATTAATGTCTTATTTACTGCAAACTCTTACTATCTCGTTTAGTAGAATTTATGCATGGTCAGATTCGACTGTCGTCCTTCATTGGATTAATTCACAACCGTATAAATGGAAAACTTTCGTAAGTAACAGAATTTCTTATATTCAGGATAGGGTTGCTTCGAAACACTGGCGATATATTCCTTCGTCATTAAATAGTGCTGATCACGGATCCCGCGGACTTTTCCCTAAGGATTTCTTAAATACTCCTGCTTGGTGGGTGGGTCCGGAGTTCCTTCGCACTACTGAAGATAATTGGTCATTCTCTTTGCCCGATTCTATCGAACATGATGTGGAATTAAAACCGAAAAGTTGTCTTTTATCTTTTCCAACAGATGAATTCGTCGATAATCTGTGTAATCGATTTTCTTCCTTTTCATAATTAAAACGCGTCTTCTCGTATGTTCTCCGATTCATTGGTAATCTAAAATCAGCCAATCAACGAACCGTTGGAATGCTTACTATTCAAGAGCAAAGTAATGCCACTAATAAATTAATTAGATTAGTGCAACAGAGATATCTGAAGGAGGAAATAGAACAGGTTAATGGTAATGCTGTTAAATTTAAATATTTGAAAAAATTGAATCCTTTCTTTGACTCACATGATCTTCTAAGAGTGGGTGGAAGACTTAGCCAATCAGAATTAGCATATGACAAGCGCTTTCCTCTTCTCTTGCCTTCCAAAGGTAACTTTGTCAAACTCCTCATCTCAGAAATTCATGTTATACATCTTCATGCAGGCATTCAAGATACGCACTTCGCCTTGTCACAAAATTTTTGGATAATTTCGTCCAAACGTGTTATTCGTAGTGTCCTTTCAAAATGTATTTCCTGTTGGAGACTAAAACCTTCGAATTATCAGCCACCCATGGGGGCTCTTCTCGACCTACGGATATCCAAAGTGAAACCATTTTCTTGCGTTGGCGTCGATTTTGGCGGCCCTTTTCTGATACGGGCCAATAAACTCAAAAATGCTAAACGCACCAAAGCCTATATTTGTGTCTTTGTATGCTTTGCCACTAAGGCCTTGCACTTGGAATTGGTATCTGACCTTAGTACAGAGGCATTTTTAGCCGCATTCAGACGTTTTATAGCACGTCGAGGACGTTGCTCTGTTGTATATTCCGATTGTGGAACAAATTTTGTAGGCGCAAAATCATATCTAGAGGACATTAAGTCACGGTTTGATAAAGACAACGTCATTACATGGCATTTAAATCCCCCTGCAGCTTCCCATTTTGGTGGATTGCTTGAAGCAGGTATAAAAAGCGTAAAAACTCATTTGTATAGGGTCATAGGCGAGCAAGTTTTAACGTATGAAGAATTTAATACGTTACTCATTCAAATAGAGGCCACAAACCATACATACTCATAGACGTTTCACGTAAATTGTCAAGGTCAAGACAGCAAATTAGTTACCATTCCAATCCAGAGATGTCGCTGTCAGTCAATTCGCTTGTCATATTTAACAACTGACAGTTGACAATTAAATTAATTTGTTATTTACTTTTTATTTTACAGTTTGTGGCTTAATTATTTTATTATAGTGGTGTTACGTTTTTAATTAGATTTAATCACAATTTTAATCAATTAACCTGCTCTCCGTTTTTATGAGTAGAATTTTTAGTTTACATTGATCATCCCGTGTTGTGTTTCTCCACATTAAAAAAAAGCAATATAATAGATCCTGAAACAGTTTATTCCAATAGACAAGTGTGTCATCAACATTTCGGGCCTATATATTTTTGGAAGTTTGTAAAAGATTATAAGGTAATATTTATCTAAACAATCATCCTACAAGATTCTTTCAAAAATTTTCATTCAACTCAATATTACACATCAGGGGTGAGAGCACGCCAAATAGAATTCTATTTTGCTGACGTCACAAAATCGAATTTCACAATGGGAGAATCGACGGTTGCTAGGCAACGTGACGTCACTAAAATAGAATTCTATTTGGCGTGCTCTCACCCCAGTGCTTTCACGTGACACATGGCAGTATTGTTTAGCATTTTGAAAACAAATTGGAATATTTGAAGTTTTCAGTAAAATATTGAATAAAACATTGAATTGTCTTTCTGTTGTTTTAATTTCCTGCGAAATTTCATCAAAAATCCCGCAAAATTTATAATTTGAAATTCCCATGTAACTAAAATTTGTCAATTTAGTTCCCATTCCAATCAAGAGATGGCGTTAATTCGATCCGAAAGATTAACATGGTCGTGAAACGTCTATGAGTATGTATGGTTTGTGATAGAGGCTGTCTTAAATAGTCGTCCTTTATGTCCTGTCAGTAATGATCCAAATGATTTTTCAGTGCTGACGCCTGGTCATTTTTTGACATTGGAACCCTTAAAGATCATTCCCGATCACGATTACAGTGATTTTAATTTAAATAGATTAAACCGTTGGCAATTACTGCAACGATTACATGCAGACTTTTGGCGAAGATGGAGTACAGAATATTTACATACTCTTCATCAACGCACAAAGTGGCATAAAAATGAGTGTAATCCTAATATAGGTACACTCGTCTTAATACGTAATGAGACCAAGCCTCCCTTACAATGGCAAATGGGTCGAATTAAAACGTTAATTTTCGGCAAAGATAGTATTGCACGCGTCGCTATAGTACAAACCGCGAAAGGTGAACTTAGGCGACCTTTAGTGAAGCTATGCCCTCTACCATATATTGATTAAAATGCAAATATGCATTTTGGTGGATGGGAATTTTCCGTCCCTCCACATATTTTTCTTTATATATATAATTAGTAATTAATATTCTAAGTTTTATTATTCTGCCCTGTTAAGCATAAGAGTCGTATCTGCACTTTTTGGTAATTTTGAAATCTTCTGGTATTTCACATCATATTAAAGTTTTACATCTATTTGTTAGATCAAAATGTCGTAAAACATTCATTACTAGCCAATTAAACCATATTATTTGTTTGTCGTATGTGAAATTATGCTCACTTTGTTAAACAAAATTGTCCAAACTGCATATTTTTAGGTATATATGTCATATTTGCAGTTTAAATACGACAAATAAACCTAACACATATTTACTTAACAATGAAGTAGATACGTCAAATTGATTTAACACCGGCTTTGACGGGCAATCTAGTATTTTGACGCTTGACATAACCTAAAAAATCTATTTGTTTGCCATTTGTTGCTTCTGTTGGGACAGTGGGTATTGTTCTCTTAGAAATAAATAAACGTTATCCTTATAGTGTTAAAGTGATACCCAGACTTTGGAGGACTTTAAAAGAAGGTGAGTAAATTGTAAATTTATTGTTATTCCAAATAGCTAGTCCTTTCGTCGGCCTTATGCGAATACCTCGTAACTCCAAAATTGTAAATGTTACAGAAGAAGCTAAAAACTCTTTAAAGCTTTGTGTATATTAGAATATTTGGAGTTATTATATTACTACTGTGTTTAATGATTTTCTTATGTAAATTGGCAATTTATGGAGATACGGGGTTTCATTTCAAAAAGATATAAGTTTTTTTTAACTGTAATTACAATGTAAAACAAAAAATAATACCACAGTATGAACATTTTTTTGACGTAAATTAGTAGCTACCATACTTATGATCTATGTTGTCATAAAAAATTAAAAACATATTATTTAGGGACCAATTATTTAATGTCAGACACTTTATAACTAGAAAAACCATTTTGAATATATTTTGATCTATACCAACACTTATTTTCTTGGAAATTATTTTTTTACTCGTAGCCTTTTCGTTTGGTAAACTAGCCTTTTTTAGGGCAATGGCTGCTAATTCTAATAGCAGATCTATGCGAATATTGCAGCTAGCAAAGCAGAATAAAGAACTGGTCAGTAAATTAAAGGAATTTAAAGAAAAAAATGCTAAAACCCGCTTAACAAAAAATTGCGAAAAAAATGATCCAGATTTTGTGATTCCATGGTCGCCTAGTTTATCAACTTCAGAATCAGAAAATGAGGAACCTAGACGTCCTTCGATTATTATCCAACAAAACATAGTTATTTGTCCTGAAAACACTATAAATACAAATTCAAATAACAATAACCAGTATAATGTTGTCGACTTGGTTACCGAAATTGTCGATAACATGATTGATGCTGCAATTGAGCAATCCGAAAATCGAAAAGCCAGTTTATATACAAAATCTGGACGGCTACGTAAACGAAGAAGATTTAGTATGTCTTTACAGAGTAGAAAAAAACAAAAATTAGAAGACAAGAAAAATAAGTTTTTACTGAAAGATCCATGTGGAAGCAAGTGCAAAAAATGATGTACTAAAAAATTTCAGAAGCACAACGTGCAAATATACATTGAAGTTTTTGGCAATTAACGAATTTAGAGCAAAAAACTTTTGTGTTAAATATGACGGAAAAGAAAAATGCGAAAAGAAAAGTATCTTTAAATTCAAGACGGTCAATGAGTTTTACCTATAGGCTCAAAGATGATAACGGTAAAATACAGGAAGTATGTAAAATATTTTTCTTGGCCACCCTTGGATATTTGCCAAACAATGATCGAATTATCAGAAGTGCATTCTCTTCCACTACTACATCTCAGTTAAAGGCAAAAAAATCCCAAATAGGTACCGCTAGTTCCTCGAAAAAGATAGATCGCTCTATAATCAGAGAGCATATAGAGTCGTTCAAGCCTACAATTTCACACTACCGGAGGGAGCACGCTCCAAATAGGAGATACCTTCCAAGTGATATCACCATAGTGATTATGTACAAGGACTTCAAGGAGAAACATCCAACAATTAATTTTTCCTATTATTTATATAGGGAAGTCGTCAGTAAAATGAACATTTCATTCGCTGCACTTGGACATGAAGAGTGATTTTCTTGTGCAGCATTCAAAAACCATAAAAATAACACCAACCATGATCCCGAAAATATTGAAAATGATTGCGCCGAGTGTGATTCATGGAATAAACATATTGAAAAGGCAAACTCAGCTCGACACCAATATCAAATTGATGCAGAAGCGGATAATCCCAACACATTGGCATGTTCAGCAGATCTTCAGAAGGTAAGAAAATATTATAATGTTTAACATATTTTTTGGGCTTATGGGCGGCTGGCGGCTACTTTAGAAGTTGCAGTAAATTCCAATTTACTGCAACTACCATATCCGATGCTAGTTACAGGAAATTGGAATTTCTTCCCGACGCGATGTTTCGATAACATGTTTCTTAATATTAGTCGTGACAGCCCTAATCACATTATACTGTTTTCTTCTCCCAAAGTAATATTTTTTTAGGTCATTATGCTGCCGCGGTGCGAAATGTTTAAGGAGGTGATTTTCGTACCTCGTATTATAGCATTCAATGAAAGTACTGTTCCAATAGGAAGAAAACACAAGCAATTCCCCACAGTAGTAGTTTGGCATGAAGCCATATCGGGACGATCCAAAGAAGACATTATTAGTGCCTTCTATGCTTTTTTTTCTGGATAACAGAGACGTGGAAAATGTTATTTTGTGGTTGGACAACTGTGCAGCCCAAAATAAAAACTGGGCTTTCTTTAGTTTCTGTGTGTATCTGGTAAATTCTTCTGACGTCGCTTTAAAATCTTTATCTCTAAAATTTTTTGAACCGGGACATACATTTATGTCGGCAGACTCATTTCACCACCAGGTAGAAAAGTCCCTAAAGCAAATGAAAAAGGTGTTTGATTTCGAAGATTATAAAGATGCTGTTCAAAAAGCTAACTCGTCCAAAGTGAAATTAATTGAAATGAAAATTAACAATTTTTTCAACTGGGAAGACAAAAGTTCTCAGTATAAATTAAGCAGAATAAATCCTCGGCCATATTTAAACAATATGGTGCAGGTTGATTTTGAAAGAGGAAATCAGTCATTGTCGTACAAATGCACATTTAATGAACAAGAGGCTATAGTATTGAATTTTTTAGTAGCAAAGCACCAAAAGAATGGTTTGGAAAAGCCTAAAAGCAAGATCGACTAGCAGCATAAGTCAAAATAGGAAGGACACTCTTATAAACCGACTTCGTGGAATTATTCCCATTACCAGAATGAACTTTTGGAATGATTTGCCGGTATCCGAAAATCCTGTAACTGAAGATGAATAAATTACTAATCATAATCAAAATTTCAGTTGACATAATATTGCTCTGTATTTATTGGATATAAGTTAGAGTTTTCGTTTTAGTTACAAATACAAATTATAATGTTTTTTAGTTGGTTTTTAGATATGTAAAACGTTGTTTAAGTTAAACAGTATAGTTTACTAGTAAGTTACAGCTCAGCGTCTCATGAACATTAAATATATTTTTTTGTAAAGCATTTATATGAAAAAATTGAAGTTATAATATACATTTTAACCTTTGTTAAGTGTCGTTTTTCTATAGAGATGGTCACTTACGATTTGTTAAACTAATCATCATTACTATTTTAGTTGCTGATTGTTAGGCAAATTTGTCGTAGCTAACAAAAACATGTTTTAAATTCTTAGATTGTAAAAAACAAGTTTGTATTTAAATTCTACGTTAAAAAATGTATACATTAAGGTTATTACAATGTAAATCATATTAGTACTTAGGATGGCAGAAAGACAAGAGGTTTTTCCTTATTTTCTCAAAATATTTAAATATGGAGATACGACTCTTATGCTTAACAGGGCAGTATTATTCATTTTTTTATTGTTTAATCATGTGTGTGTATGCTACGTACTAATACGGTCCTGCACCACCCCCAAGCTAATAGCCACTTAAGAAATAGCTTGGCTTGCGATGCATATACACGCATCCCTCAGAATCGTATAGACATTCTTTATGACATGACATAGAGTTCAGTGCGAAATCACAGTTTTATCAAAACAAAACCAGTGCCAAACCGCCACCCAGCCTTAGTCGACTAAGAAGAAGAAGACATCATAAAGGTACCGTACATTATATACATCACACACATTTTAATTGATTAATTTTGATTTAACCCCTTTTTCAAACTATCATATAAACCAGCACCTGTTCTAATTAAGTGTCTTATTTCTAATTACCTAAATAGAATCTATAAGTATACATTTGGTCCTTCGAATCGGATAGAGAAATTAATTAAAGTAATTAAGTCAATTATTAAAACTATTAAATTATAAAATTTAAAATTATTCAGTGCATTATTGTTCACAAAAGGTCGTTTGTTTTGCCTATATAACGTGATACCACACCAAGCGGTCGGCCCAACATCTGTTTTTGTGAAATCATTAAAATCGAAAATCAACCCACATCTGGTAAAAATTGGCCCTCTCGCTCATAAGCATTCAAGAAAGGCATATTACAGGGGTGGCGGTGTAATTTTTGAATATTGAATAATTAAAAATATATTTTATTAGTAATTCATATTTTGGTACATTATTATTATTTATTTATATTTTAAATAACGTAAGAATTTAAAAGCGCAATATTTAATGAATACTTTATTTTAAAAATATTTTATGCGTAGATTTTCTAGTTACAAGGAAATGTAAATAAATATATTGTTGTTTTTCTAATAATTATGTGTTAATTTCCGGCTATACATTCTCAAATATAATAAATATTAAACATTATTGATACTTATTGAGTTTTCACTTTAGTACATACTATTAACGATTAAGCTTATTGAGAGCGTATCTTTAAAGGTTTAGTTAACAAATAATTTTAATAAAAACATTTTATCATGGCAGCTAGGACGCAAAATCGAGTCACAAGACTACGTGCCCTTCGTAATATTGAAATCTGTAAAATTAAACAAATTGAAAAGCTTGCAGATGAACTTTTAGTAGATGAATCTCTAGTTCCAGGATTTCTCTTTGCTGCAAAAGATTACGAAAATATCAATACTAGTTTTTAATGATCAACATACTGAGTTAATTAATTTAATCGCTGTTGAGGAAAATGCTGATTTAGATGGGGAAGAATTAATTAGGTTCGAATTCGCTAATTCAATTAATAAAATAGCTTCACTTTATTTTAAACATCATTCAGCATTAAACATTGCTTCTAGTGGACCTCAGAATGTATCATCTGATCCACCAATTAGATCTAAACCTAATGTAAGTCTCCCCAGACTGAATTTGGGTATATATAATGGAGAGATTACAGATTTTCCTACATATATTGATTTATATAATGCTCTTGTACATAATAATTCAGATCTTTCTAATATAGAAAAGTTTAGTTATCTTCTGCAATCACTTAGGGGAGCACCTTACAATTTAATTAAAAATATCAAGTTGCAAGATTCAAACTATATGATTGCATACAATACCCTAATTGATCGCTATGAAGGTAAAAGAGACTTATCTAGAGCATTATGGAAAAATATTCAGAATTCCAGTGCGGTTAAAACTGATGATCCTGTTTCACTTAGGAAATTGCTAGATATTTTCAATGAAAACTTAGCTTCTCTAGAAAAATTCCTTTTTTCTCCCGCTCAATGGGACTTCATTCTAATGAATTTACTCATGTATAAATTGGACGAAGAGACAGTTAGGGCTTTCGAAATATACTTTGCTTCAAAAAATATACCTACGTATGAGGAAGTTTATAAGTTCGCATTGCAGCGTTGCACTTCATTGGAGTCATATAAGAGACAAGTGAGCAAAAATAAATCTTCCAGTTCAGATAATTCTAATAAGGTAAAACATTCGTCTCGTCAAGCTTCTACATTTCTGACTGTTATCCTCTGACCAATATCACTGTTCCGTCCCTCCACATATTTTTCTTTATATATATATATAATTAGTAATTAATATTCTAAGTTTTATTATTATTCATTTTTTTTATTGTTTAATCATGTGTGTGTATGCTACGTACTAATACGGTGCTGCACCACCCCCAAGCTAATAGCCACTTAAGAAATAGCTTGGCTTGCGATGCTTATACACGCATCCCTCAGAATCGTATAGACATTCTTTATGACATGACATAGAGTTCAGTGCGAAATCACAGTTTTATCTAGTTTTAAAACAAAACCAGTGCCAAACCGCCACCCAGCCTTAGTCGACTAAGAAGAAGAAATCATAAAGGTACCGTACATTACAGGGATGTACATTACAGAAATCATAAAGGTACACACATTTTAATTGATTATTTTGATTTAACCCCTTTTTCAAACTATCATATAAACCAGCACCTGTTCTAATTAAGTGTCTTATTTCTAATTACCTAAATAGAATCTATAAGTATACAATCACTATGCTTTTATTTGATGTTAGCAATCTTTTCACTTCTGTCCCTAAACAAGAAACTGTTAATCTGGTACACTCTCTTCTTAGAGCCAGGTCAATCACTTTGTCTACTACAGATTCTATCATCCAAGTATTAAAATTTTGTCTAGCTCAAGACTTCTTTGTTTTCAATAACAAATTTTATAGACAACCTGATGGTTTAGCCATGGGTAGTTGTCTATCCCCTCTCTTAGCTGATATTTTCATGGATTATCTAGAATCCACACAGATCATGAAAAATCCGGATATTCTACACTGGTTTCGTTATGTGGATGATTGTTTGTTATTCATAGCCGGGAATTGTAATTCTCTGATTCACTTCTTTCTAAAATCAATCAAATCCACCTTAATATTAAGTTCACCATGGAACTAGAATCATCCCAATCCATTAATTTTCTTGACCTCACTATCACCAGATTAAATGATCATTTCGATTTCAGTATCTATAGGAAACCAACACAGACGGATCATGTCATACCCCTCTCATCTAATCACCCTATTTCACACAAATACTCAGCATTTCACAGTTACGTACATCGTTTAGAAACTATCCCTCTATCACAATCCAATTACAATAAAGAATTGAACATTCTTAAACAAATAGCTTTCAATAAAGGTTACGAACCTAGCATCATAGACAAGCTTACCGATAAGAGACAACTAAGAGTCTTGAGAGAGGCTGCGTTCCCCAGGGATTTGACCACCAAACCCATTTACACTTCTTTACCATATCATCATAAACGTTTGTCTGGAGATATTAGAGATAAAAAAAACAGTAAAATCCTTTATAAAAGGTATATTTAAAATCCCTAAAAAGGGGCTACATCACAATCAAATAACTAGTTTTCGACTGGTTTACCAGTCATCATCAGTGCTTACGTGAAGTTTACATGCTAACCACCAAGATATAATTTACAAAAATATTAGGGTCAAAGCCCTGTAAAAGTAATCCGTCAAGGAAACATCGATTGAAAATACTAACTTAAGCGTGGATATTTGAAATATTTACTGATATGTCCCAGGTAACACCTGAGATGTGATTTGACTTGTTCGCATGGTGGAAGTGTGGCAGCGAGCAGTATTAGAGATATTATTAAAATATCAGTTGATAACATTCAAATTTCATTCAAAGTATCAAGTAATTTAGGACAGTGTCTCTCCAACTCCAAAGACCTTATTAACTACATGAATCGTAGCGGTGTCTATAAATTACAATGTTCTGATTGTGATGCTACATATATAGGGAGAACTTGTAGGTCACTTGCCTCGCGTTCCCTTGAACATACTTGTTCGGGAATCCTTATTTCTTTATTTTATATTGCTGTGATTCTAATATTTATTTATTTTCGGGTAGAATAAGTTTTAGATACTTTAATTATATTTAGTTACTTTGGTATGCCCCTTGTAAAATGATGCAGAATAACCTTCTTATTATCAATTTTTAAATTATCCACAAGCGCAAAGCATATCGCTTTAAGTACGCATGTATCAAAATAGACATGCTCCGTCTACTAGTACCTTTAAGACAAGGTACCACTATTTTGACTTCGCTTCAAGCCTTCAACGGAAAAGGTACTCCCGAATTCCGAACTGTTCGTGATTTTTGACGGTACCGTCGTCCGCGTCCCACGTGCATCGCGAATTCCATGGAAGGAGTCCAGAATTGAGTCACCCATTGGATCTACAAGTTTACCATATCCTAAACATCACCGATTTCCAGGTAAGCGATATTGTGCAAAGCTTGTGGAAACATAATTTTAATTTCAATTTTTTACAAGTCAGTTTTCATATTTTTTGCAGTTTTTCATACAATACTAAAAGAGAGAATACATCAACCTTTTCTCAAAACCTTAAACAAAAAACCATACTCTTAATATCCCGGATAACGTATCTCTAATACATAACATTCCCAACAAGAACTTTTTAAAATTTGACCTTTACGAGGACCTTGAAATAGTCAAAGAGAAACAGAGAAGTCCGAATTGTGTTAATCGCCATGTGTCTTTCAATCGTGACTTTCAACCCTTACATCGTCAACTCTTTTCATAATTTTCATTATAAATCTGTTTCTCATATTATCTTTGCTTCCCCTAACTATTCTCAACTACATTAATACTGTTCCTATTTCTTTCTTATCCACATTCACACTTCCACCCAATTTTCTATAATCATCTAATCCTTTCTTTAAAATTTTCTCCCATATAATTCATTTTTAACGATATCTATAACATCCATTTGTCACAACTTTTACACAACTATATCTAGTCAATATCTCTCCCATTCTCTTCACATCATCTTTTTCAACCGGGTCTTCGTTTAGTGTCCAATCATAACCATTTCATATTCCCAACTCATTCATCCAACAATACTTTACAATAATTCAATCAAGTTTCACACATCAAGTTATTCTGTTCAGCCCACCTTTTACTCTCATCATCTGGTTTGTTTGGTTGCCGGGTCTCTGGAGTTCCCAGTCTCTCAATAATTATCATTAGTCTCATTTCTGATTTAATGTTATTCCACAACCTCATTTATCTATCCACCTTTCGTTTATTCTGTTTTACCTTTTAATTTAATTAAATAAACACAATTTTAATTTTTTCCCACATACTCAACAATTTTACTTAACACTTATCTTCATCTGACCTCACTTTAGACATAGGTTAGATACTTTTAATAATTTTTAATACTAATAAAGGTTAATACTATTAATAAAAAATCTTTTAAGTAACGTACATATAACAAAGTGAATAAAACGTATAAATCAGAAAAATTATTATTTTGTAAGTTAATAATTGGTCATATTCATTTATTATTTTAATTGCGAATAAGCCACAAACTTCGCTTATTCCTAACTAAAATAGTAAATAGAGATAATATAATAACATAATAGTAAATAGAGATAATAACAAAAGGATTATGTTTGTAAAATTAAAATATTAATTCTTCTCTTTGCGTTTTTGCTAATGTATGCGTTTATAAACGAGGGTAGACCACACACTATAATAGTACCAACTACATATAATTAATACACAGAATATAAAGATATTGTCGGTCCGCTAAGAGTCCCAGTACAACTGAGTGTCAGACACAACTGGCTAGTGATTTTAGTAAATAATTTTGCAAATTTTACCAAAAAAAGAAAATAATTACTAAATAGTTAATAATTACTAATTAGTTAGTAATAGGGCTTTTCATTCAGTCATTTATTTCGAGCATCTATCATATGTCGCATAATCCATGTATATTAATATTATACACAGATTATACAACATATGACAGGAGCTGGAAACAAATGACAATTGATGAAAAGCCCTATTTTGCCAATTTTGGCAAAATTGGCCAAAAACAAAAAAAATACCTACTAAAATCACTAGCCAGTTGTGTCTGAGTTTAGCGAACCGACTATATTATTTTTCTGTTTCTAACAATTTCTAAGCTGTTTTATAATATTTTTGAGTTCATTAATCATATTTTTTATTTAAAACATAAATTCGTTAATAATGCTTAGTAATGCATATATTTGTATTTTTAGCTTTGCAGAAGATCCTGGGAAGAAGGCGTAAGTATAGATCAGATTTGTTAGTAGAGGAGTATGAGCAAAACATTTTTTAGAAAAAGATATTGACAGAACTTCACTTTCATCTGTTCATTGAGAGGCTGTGCTGTTCCAATAGCTTATGTCACACAGGTAATATGCTTAACCTAATTAATAATACAGTCCGTACAATATAGATACCGCTACACTTCATTATCTACATCAGAGATCTAAGTTGACATTGTTTAATTATTTGATTAATATTCAATGTTTGATTAAGATTCAATGTAAATAAATAAAAACATCAGAAACAGAAAACAAGAATTAAGTTATAATCTTACGTTAAAGTAAATAATAAAAACAATAAATATAATAAAATAAATACTTATTTGTTTGTGAAAAAGCTATTTCTTTGTGACATTTTTGTAATAAACTAGTCTAACTGGGAAATAAGCCACAATTTACTTGAAAAAATAATTTTATTAAGGTTCTACTTCCACATCGGACGTCATTGTCAAAATACAAAATATTTATTATTTATTTAAATATTATGTAATATTTATTTTATTATTATCCAGATTTAGCCATACGGCTCACACTCCCTCTAGGGGGAAATTGACTCATCCCAGATACCTACGGTATCAAAAGGATTGAGCTCTGGTGGGACTCTTTCCGTGTTATCGAGCCCTAGGTGACTTGATATGCTGGAGTATCTCCCAGAAATTTTCGTACACGTCTGGCCGTCGCAAGTAGTACAGCTTTCTGCATGGTCTTATAAAGGTGTTCATTTAGACCCAGCTTTTTTATGTTTTCGAGGAGGTTCTTCGGAATAACTCCAGTAGTAGACATAATAATAGGTATCGTCTGGGTACTTTGCCTTCTCCATTGTCTTCGTATTTGAATTTCCAGATCTCTGTACATGGCTATCTTTTCAGTAAATTTACTGCGCAGATTATTGTTGTTAGGTATCGCCACATCAATTAGTGTTGTTTGTCTTGTTAATTTATTAACTAGTATGAGATCTTGTCTATTATGTGCCAGTTTGGTCCGTGAGCACAGTGCGGTCCCAGTATAGCTTGTAGTTGCCATCCTCAAGCATACTCTCAGGGACGTATTGATAATATGGGAGATGGTCCGTTTGGAGAAGTCCCAGCTTGATAGCTATCTCTTGATGAAGGAATTATTATTATTATTTATCCATATTATTACCTGTAAATAATATTTCTTCTGATTGTTAATTGTAAAGGATAGAAAAATTACCATTTATTTTAATTTTTTTTAGAATCAGCTGAGAGAAGTGGTCTACAAAAAAACCAGGAAGGAAACGGAATATGTGGCTACGAAAGGCAAAAGAAAGGTTTACAAAGCAAATGTGACACATTTTTTTATAGGAATATCAGTAAATTACATTAAAAAAATCTATGGAAAGATTTTGTGCAATAAAAATGTTTATATTTATCAAGGATGCATTATTTGGTATGGCCACATATCGTCAGTGATGTGACAATACCTCCTATCTGTTTTTTCATGAGATTTGTAAGAGAGACTAAACACTTGTTTGGGCCACCTCCTGTTTTCATATATTTTTTGACTTGTTTTGTAGTAAATTCAACTATCTATTTACTATAAAACAAGTCAAAACTTACGTATGAAAACAGGTGATCTTAAAAAATGTTTTTCGTCTCCTGCAAAACTCATGAAAAAACATATAGGAGGTATTGTCACATCACTGACTATATATTTCAGAGAATGTCTAAAAAATATACTGTGAATGTCCTAGGAACATTCGTGGACATTCATGGAATGTTCTTGGACATTCGTGGAATGTTCCAACAAGACATTCAGTCTAAAAATGTACTGTGAATGTCCAAAGAACATTCGCAGACATTCATGGAATGTTCCAACAAGACATTCAAGGAATGTTTAAAATGCTGACACAGCACTTTCCTGGGACTTTCGTGTGCTTTTGGAGACATTCCAGGAATGTTTTCAATGTCCTGTGTGTACCTTCTAGGAACATTCCTAGAATGTTTTGTGTTATTAGGGAAATAGCCCCTATTCAAAGGCAGAAAAATTAAGGTTCAACCAACTGCTAAATGTGCTTATCTGTCAGCAGAAAAAAGCATCGTGAATGATTGTCTTGCGAATCTCGTAGTATTCAATCTGGACGTCGCGCGTCCGTTCAAAATCGAGGCAACAAAAGGAAAAAAAGAAGTAGAAACCTGATGAGAAACATCACACAACATCAACTTAACGCTTAAGGGCTTGAACCTGCTTATTAACCTAATATTATTTTTTATGTTCTTTTGTGTTAATATATTTATATTGTTCATATCCCAAAAACGTTTAATTATTTATTAATACCTAAATCACTTAAATATTTTTCCACAGAAGTAGGTATAATATAAAATTAATGTCAATAGCCGTTAGCATCTATGCATGTATAGCCACTAAAAAAGCTAGCTGGTTTCAACACTCTGGTATCCAAATCTATTCGTATTTGTACTGTTTTTCCAAACCCTAACTAATTTCAAAACCCTGGTGTCTACACACGCTAGCAGCTCTAAATATGCTTACGGGACATCGACTGGGTTCAGAATCCATTCACAAAACATACCAAGCCATCGATGCCAGAATATGAGAATTTGATCGACATTAAGTGTCCATCCCTTCTAAAACAAAAATTCGAATTAAGACTTCTAATCGAAGATTCTAACCTGAATGATTTTTGGATTGCACTTAAAGATAAATACCCCGCAATCGTTGAGAAAGCTACAGTTACTTAATGGAGAAGTTTCATAGTGTTGATAATATGTTTTTCAGTCAAATAGAGTCAAAGTATAGAATAAAACTGGTAAATCAGTAAAAGAAAGAATGAAATCCGTTAATAAATGACGGAGATATGGAATATTAAAGTTGAGAATTTCCGCGCGAAATGATTATCGCTTCGACTTTGTTTCTGACTTCACGTCTCCGTATTGGAGCGGCAGAGTGCAGAGTCCCGAACGGTCCATTTATTCTGCATTGAACCAGCAAGTGTTATACGTGTAGTAGCGTTCAAATTTTATTTTATCGTAATGGAAGAAGGATTTGTAAAAGGTCAAAGTGATAATTTGCCAAAAATTGATATTTATACAGTGATGGACTTTTTTTCTTCCAATCCATCTTATATAAGTGCTGAAATAAAAGGAGTAAAACTTTCTAAGTAAGTATCTATTTACTTTCGCTTAATATTATAGTCGTCTACATACTACTTAACTACTAATATAGAAATTCTTTGGCTGATAAAGCAAAGATATAATAATGCAAACATTATTCTTTTACCAATTTGTTTACACTTACTATTTTTTCATGAAAAGTTTTAATATCAGTTGTTATCAGTAGTGGCTTGTAGTTATTATAATATCATTAATATATTATTATGATGGTCGTCCATAAGTAAAGTTGATTAAAACAATATTAATTAAGTAAGTACCTAAGTATTGGTAATTTTTTAGAGCCTGCAGAGAATCCTATCGAGATGAGGCTGTCGGATATGTCCAGGTGAAACGTGAAGGCAATAAATGTACTGTCAAATGCAGAATTTCACCTGAACACAAAGTAAAAAGTAAACCTTATCACTGTACATTGGTTTGTGACGAAAGTGAGGAAAAGGTTGAAAGTGTTGTTTGTCATGACTGTGCTGCTAATCAAGGTGGATGTAAACATACAGTAGCTTTTTTAATGTGGCTTTTTAAAATTAGTGAGGCACCTGCAACTACTTCAGTAAAGTGCTACTGGATGAAACCAGCGCTTTCTAATGTTGGAAGTAACGTTAAATTTATTAAAGCCAAAGATTTTAACAAAGACTGCGCAACAATTTCGGAAATAACAGAAGATAATGAATTTTGTAATACTTTTATTAGCGAATGCAAGAAACGAAATGCGAACAACATACAAATAATGACATATTTTAAGGATGTAAACTTGGAGATGAAAGCTTCACTACACTACCTGATTTGTAAATACAAGAGTAGTAAGGTTCAGTTTAGTTTAAATGATTTTATAACATTTTGCAAACAGAATATTACTGAAAAGCAATGTAACTTGATTGAAAAGGCAACAAGCAACCAATCTGACTCTCCACTATGGTTCGAGCTGAAGTACGACAGAATAACGGCTTCTATTGCTCATGAAGCGTCAAAATGTAAAACTTCGGATGGGGTACTCGTAGAAAAAATTTTAGGAGCATATCAGTTTAAAGAGCCGATAGCAATGCAAAGAGCTACTTAATAAATTTTTATTTAATATGTTGGTGTACATAATACTTTTTAATTTTTGTTTTAGGAAAACGCCTAGAAAACGATGTAAGGAGAGAGGTAGAAAAAATGAAAAATATTAAGATCAAGAAGTGCGGACTCTTTCTCTTATAGCAGATGGATTTTCCGCTATAATATATTATTAATATCATTCATTAATTTAATATCCTAATCCCAAAAAAAAATACCTATTTTTCTAATTTGTTTCATGAAGTAATTTACCATAAGTATTTTAAAGCCGTCCCTGTTTAAAAATTGCAGAATCTTACGAAGTATTGTGCAATATTGGAAATATACAGTACCCCCCTTGAAGAAAATAATGGTTTCGTCAGAATCTTGCAAAGTTGCAGCATTAAAGGCGAAAATCGCGGTGTAACTACGTGATGCTTTGCTCGAATCCGTGTCTTCACCCGGTATTGCGGGGAGAAGAAATTCAGTCCAGTTTTAAGATCTGAGGGAGTAGCATCGGCTCCGCTCGCTGGTACTCGCTTGAAAAGGGCGTTGCCTCTCGTTGGTAATGTGTAGAATTGTCGTTTTGTGAAGTTATGAAGATCTAAATCTGTAGTGAGTGCTCTAGGAAGATGTTTTACCCATGATAATGGATTTGTATGGTGAAATCGAGTATTCCTACGACTTAATGACGCAGTTCTAGAAGCCGGCATTGTCCTTTGTTTCCTGTCTTATTTATGATGTCAAGCCCTGATTTCGCAGAAGAAATGTCTTTCCTGTCCCGTTTTGAATGCCCTGCCACGCCTCGTGTCAAAAAGACACCGATGTCTTGTTTCCCGTTCCAGTATTATATGTTCCAGTATTCAAGTTGTACCTGTTGTCTTCCCCGCACCCCGTGTCAAGGACACCGAAGTCTCTGTTTGATGAAGAAACCCTTTTCCCGTGTAGTTTGTGACCTGTGACGATGGATTTTGTTGAAATAAAGAGGTATGAGACGTTTTTTAAATTTTGCTAAATTCCAAGTGGAAATATACTAAGGTTTGCTGGTAAATAATTAGATTTTTTTATAGTACTTTCATGATGAAAATTGTTTGTAAGTAAAACAAAATGGCAGTGACTTATGACATCTGTCAAAGTCAAACTTTTGTGTTGAAATAAGTGGGTCAAATTTTATTTGACATATATACTGCCCAACAAGTTTATTTGTAATTGTTTTGTTTGAAATGTTTTAAACCAGTCAAAAGTTTTGAGTAAATATAGTAAAAGTTTGAAGTTTTAAATAAACGTTTTGTAAGTGTATCTACCATTTTATTTCTGTAACCTTTCTTGGAAAAATATTAACTAGGTTCTAATACAAATGAAATAAGTTTTAGTATAGAAGAAAGAAAATGGCATTGAAGCCAAAAATGATGATAAAGTTGCCCAGTTTAACCCCAAAGAGGAATTGATGATGATTGTCCCCCCATTTGGTACCCGTAAGTAAGGAATATGTCCAGTAAGTACTCGTATATGAACCAGAGGATTTGTTTCGAACGGCGTCCTGTTGTTTAAATAGTAGAAAGATCCTCTAGTCTGAGTAAGTACCCTTTTGTATTGATTATGGTAGTTTAGTCTTCTTAACACCCTCCTACCCCCCTTAACGAATCTACGACCCAGCCACCGCACAAAAAATGAGCTGTCGTTCGCATGAAGGTTTGCGTGTCTGTTTCTTCTACTAGCCCCATTTAGACCCCCCAGTATTTTTATGGTTAGTTCTTTCCTTGTCCCCATATGAGCAGACATGTAAAACGTTTCAACTGCCGCCCAACGTGTGGAGCTCGACTCATTTTTAGCCTGCTTCCGGCTGCATTTGAAAACGCTTCAACTGGCCCCGGCAACGTGGGGCATGTCTTTTTTGACCTCCTGTAGATCCCATTTGCATGTTCCCACTACCATGTCCATTTGGCCTCCTTTCGGTCTCATTTGTACTACAACTGTTGGGGTAGAGTCCGTACCTTTGGGCGGCCCGATCTCAGTTTGTGTTGCAAGTGTTTCCGACAACATGGAAGCTCGACTCTTGCCTGTTTTTTGTATGCCCACTGTTACAAGTTCAGCTTGTTTACCTGTTCAACTAGTAGTTAGCCTATCTACTAGTTCGCAATGTCTTTAGCCACCCCCCACTTAGTGTTACACTTGTAACGTACACCCTGAAGTTTGACCCCGAGTAACTATCGCCCCAGTCTTCCCAAGTAGTTTAGCCCAGATTCCTCTTGTCTTGTCCCCAGAAACTGTTTCATGTCTTGTAGTGCCCCCGAAACTGTTTCAGTCTGTTAGTCCCCATGAAAGAGCATTTTTGTGGTTTTTGTTGCAGAATGTTAATAATTTTTCCAAAGAGGTGTAAGTATGTACACATTTTATGTGGTGTTGATTTGGTCATGCTGTTGATTGTATAAGCATGTACCATTTCATACATCATAGTGTATTTAACTTGTAACCCCATATGTATACTGGTATTGTATGTATCGTAGAACAGAATTGTATGTTATTGTAGCGTACTAACTGTATTGTATTGATATTGTACCCATGATGAAAGCATTGATTTAATTTTTTGAAAGTATTGATGAAATATATAGACAAACAGTTGAGTAAAAAGTAACGTAAAATTTTTTTTTTAAATTTTGGTAAAAATAATGTTTAAATTTTTTGAATATTGAATCCACTTATAGAGTATAACAGTATGTTGTATTTTTTGCATGTATTCCTATAGATCAACAGTTTTTTACAGAATAACCGTTTTTTGTGATTTATTGATTTGGTCATTTGAGTAGATGTGTGATGTTGGTATGGTCCGTGTATGAGCTTAGTCCCGTATTGTCTGTGAGAGTAATCCCTTGTTTTTCCAGCGAAGCCTATTTCTGTTGGTGTATGTCATGCCACAGGTTAGTTGGAGAAGTCATCCCCTTGAGAAGTCACCCTTGAAGAAGTAACCCCATGAAGAAGTGAAGAGGGAAACCGTGGAGAGGCCCCCCACTTATTCATGAAGAAGTAGAGCCCCTTGTTTTTTCAAGCAGCCAGGAGAAAAGCTGTCGCTGTTCGAAGATGGCGTTCTCTGTCGACACTGTTTGGAAATAACTGTTTTGATGAAGTGCAGAGGTTAGCCCATGAAGAAGCCCCCCCTTGTCTGTGTTGCCCCTTGTTTTTTGACTGATCTATCTTTGTAGGTGTCAAAAGGATGCCAGAGGTTAGTCCAAAAAGAGCCCGTGAAGTAGTAGTTGAAGTCTCCCCCCCCCCCCCGTGAAGAAGTAGTAGAAGTCCCCCCGTGAATGAAGTATGTCTTTTTGTATCTGACATGTCACAAGTGTAATACTCGTGATGAAGGAAGTGTTGTTCAGCTATCTGTGAACACTTTCATTAGTAGTCGGAGCAAGAACTGTCTTATTCTGTGTAAGCTCATATAGGAACCAAGTTTCAATATTGTTTGTGTTTGTAAGCCCCTGTGTATGTCTAGAGGTCTTTGATAATGTTGCCTGTTTATTTGTCTATCCCTGTTTTGTCTGGAAATTTTAGAGCCCATTGTCCCGTGTTGTCTGTTAGCCCGTGTCCGTGATGGAGTTTGATTTTTTTTGGCGAATAGTTTGTTGACCTCTCTTCTGTTTGTTGATTGAAAGTAGGCCAGAGCAGAAGCTGTGACAAGGCTGGTGAGGTTAGGATCTGGCCGCGTTGAGTACAGGTGAAGCTTGCTTTCGGTCGATAAATAGAAGCGGTTGTTCGTCAGAACTGTCATACTTTCCAATGTCCCTTTGGTCTTCCCCGTGTGTATTGCTTTCATCCCTGTTTTGAAAAATAAAGTCCATCCCCAGTCTTGAGAAATGAAATACCCCCAGTCTTGAAAAAGTAGTCTATACCCAGTTTTGAAAAGTAAGTCTACCCCTGTTTTGAAAAATGAAGTCTTCCCCCAGTTTGTGATTTGAAAATGAGAGAGTTGTCTTGTGAACTTTCAATGAAAGGTTCTTATGTCCTAGATGGGACTGTTGACTGAAAACGTAATGATGTAGTGTTCCCTATATCATATGTTGCGTTCATTTCCCTTAGTCTTGTTTGATATCCCGTTTGAACCCAGTATACTAGTCTTTTTGGTCTTTTATTGTTGTCACACGTACCTCCCTTGTTAATATTGTCTTGATTTTAGTCCTTGTTGTTGTCATATACCCCTTTGTCTAGCCCTGTTTTGTTTGAATGAGTTGTTGAGGTAAGTTGTTGGTGAGATTTTATCTCACTGAGGTGTTTAGACTGGATTGTCTAAATCCTCCTTTTGCAGAACCGTTGCCGAAATGTCCCGTGAAACTCGCTAGGTGTTAGCAGAGTTTTGGCAGATGTTTATCTGCCAAACATCAACTTTTTTAGTTTTGAGAACCGCTCGCGGTTAGGCAACGAGGTGACAAGGCTGTGTCTGCCCTGGTATGTCACTTGTGTTACTGCTGTGGATGTCAGCGAGGTCCACACAGGGCCCAAGTTTAGCTTCTTTCCCAAGGCACAGAAACTCTTGTCACCTACAGTTCTTTGTAGAGTCATAAAACATTTTAGTCTACTCGACTTTAAAGAGTCTGGAGATTGATGGCACGCTAGCCCAATCCCTAACGATTTGTGTTTTGTTTAACCCCCACTAGCCATTATCTAAATATTTTGATATTGTTATCCTCACACCCTAGATGTCAATGTTAGATTTCTTTGTAGTTATCGAAAACTGAATAGATAATCCAGTTTACTCTCTTCCGAGGAGGCTATTATAGCAGTTGGATTTCCCACTATAATGTTTTATTAATATCATTCATTAATTTAATATCCTAATCCCAAAAAAAATACCTATTTTTCTAATTTGTTTCATAAAGTAATTTACCCAAAATATTTTAAAGCCGTCCCTGTTTAGAGTATTACAAACTATTGCACAACATTGCACTGTTAGGAAAATTCCTATTTATTTGGTACGCAGTTACAAAATTTGTTAAAAGTACTGCGTATTTTCTTTTGAGCGCGAAGAACTCATTATACTATTGGCCTGAATTTTAAAAGATCTGAGAGTGGTCTCAGATGATTGGTCGCATCTCTGGTCGGAAGACCGAGGAGAAATGCTTCGGCTTGACGAGCAAGAGAGGTGACGAAGGTCAGAAGATTAGTCCAGTTTTAAGATCTGAGGGAGTAGCATCTGCTCCGCTCGCTGGTACTCGCTTGAAAAGGGCGTAGCCTCTCGTTGGTAATGTGTAGAATTGTCGTTTTGTGAAGTTATGAAGATCTAAATCTGTAGTGAGTGCTCTAGGACGATGTTTTACCCATGATAATGGATTTGTATGGTGAAATCGAGTACTCCTACGACTTAATGACGCAGTTCTAGAAGCCGGCATTTGTCCTTTGTTTCCTGTCTTATTTGTGATGTTCAAGCCCTGATTTCACAGAAGAAATGTCTTTCCTGTCCCGTTTTGAATGCCCTGCCACTCCTCGTGTCAAAAAGACACCGATGTCTTGTTTCCCGTTCTATTGAAGATGAAGCCTTTGTGTCGAAATTATGAAACCCTTTTCCCGTGTAGTTTGTGACCTGTGACGATGGATTTTGTTGAAATAAAGAGGTATGAGACGTTTTTTAAATTTTGCTAAATTCCAAGTGGAAATATACTAAGGTTTGCTGGTAAATAATTAGATTTTTTATAGTGCTTTCATGATGAAAATTGTTTGTAAGTAAAACAAAATGGCAGTGACTTACGACATCTGTCAAAGTCAAACTTTTGTGTTGAAATAAGTGGGTCAAATTTTATTTGACATATATACTGCCCAACAAGTTTATTTGTAATTGTTTTGTTTGAAATGTTTAAAACCAGTCAAAAGTTTTGAATAAATATAGTAAGAGTTTGAAGTTTTAAATAAACGTTTTTGTAAGTGTATCTACCATTTTATTTCTGTAACCTTTCTTGGAAAAATATTAACTAAGTTCTAATGCAAATGAAATAAGTTTTAGTATAGAAGAAAGAAAATGGCATAGAAGCCAGTATTGAGAAAAGATGTTGCCCAGTTTAACCCCAAAGAGGAATCAAAGATGAATGTCCCCCATTAAGTACCCATATGTGAACCAGAGGATTTATTTTGAACGGCGTCCTTTTTGTTAAATAGTAGAAAGATCCTCTAGTCTGAGTAAGTACCCTTTTGTATTGATTATGGTAGTTGAGTCTTCTTAACACCCTCCTACCCCCCTTAACGAATCAACGACCCAGCCACCGCACAACAAATGAGCTGTGGTTCGCATGAAGGTTTGCGTGTCTGTTCCTTCTACTAGCCCCATTTCAACCCCCCAGTATTTTTATAGTTAGTTCTTTCCTTGTTCCCATATGAGCAGACATGTAAAACGCTTCACTCTTAAGCGAATATCCTTTGTTGGGTGCCTCTCCAGATGGTATTACAGAAGACCATATTATTGAAATTAAATGTCCGATGAAGAACAAAAATTTAACCAAATATATTAATTCAAATAACTTAACACCAAAATGCGAAGCCCAAGTGCAATTACAAATGCACTTTGCAAAAAAACTGAAAGCTTATTTTTGCATCGCTCACGATGATTTTGAGACTTCTAAACAAGTAGATGTTTTTGAAGTATTTTATAATGAAGAATACTGCAAAAATTTAATTAAACAGTGTACATTGTTTTGGAAGTATGTTTTTGATTTATTGATTGTAGATTAAAAATAAAACACAATACGTTTTAATTACATGTTATTAATTTATTTTGAACATTAACCATACCACATGCAATCACAACAATGAAATCCAACATACAAATGACTTTAGTATCGATACAAGCGTGAGGGGCTACCATGGAAAAATTTCTTAATCTACCTATTGATCTCTCAACATTTATACGTAGCGCTGCTATACGTTTCGTTTCCATTACTTCCAATTTTGAACTAACCGTGTTTGCAGAAACGCTTGGAGGTCTTATAAGATGGCAACCTTTAGTTTCTAGCAAATGAGATGTTTTTAAAACCCCTGTCAGCCATAACAGAATATCCCGGTGACAAATTCAACAAAAAGTCACAATCTTCAAATATTATTGTGTCACTGGCCCTTCCACCATAACCATCCGAAATGTAGTTAATTAATCCATCAGGTGTAATGGAAATCAAATATTTAATTGTATTACAATGTTTATATTCAGACCAGGTCAAAGACTGTTGCTTGGCACTCGAAGGTTTTTCTACTCGTATTTCAAAGCAATCTAATACACTGACAGTTTTAAAATATCTCTTTCTAAAAGATATGGGTAACTTCTCATAAATTTGTTTCATCGGCGGAAAAAAAATAAACTGTTTCATGCGGTTGGCTATTAACGGAACTGTTCTGTTAAATATTTTTCCTATTAAACTTGTGCTGACATCGAAGTCAATGGCCAGACGTATATATGGGTCGTTAAGACGAATTTTTTTTAATGAAATTAAAATATCTCTTACTGGCGAAGCAATGCTTTCAGATAATTGTTTCGTTAGAAAATATACTTCTTCTGGTAATCCCAAATAAAAACCGATGTTGGTATTTATTTTAAGTATAGTATCTTTACAAAAGTTAGGTTTGATTGTATTTGACATGCTATCTGAACTTGTGCTACTACATGATGACACAGACATTTTTGAAGGAGAACTTTCAGGTGAGGAACATATGTTTTTTCGCTTATTTTCCATGTCACTTTTTTTCGTTCTAAACCTTACTGTTGGCACCTCCTTGTTTTTTGTGGAGTTTTTATATTAACTTGCACTCTTTTATGTTTATATTTTTTCTTTGGACTACCTAGTACACTTTTCAAAATACAATCCTCGGATAAAGGGTCCTTTGGTACACTTTTCTCTTCATATATTGGATCACAATTAATGATTTCGAAAGGTTGACAACCTGAGGTCGATGGAACATCATCTTTTAAAATCTCATTAAAACATTCTGCTTTTCGTCTTTTTTCATATGCTCCACTTTTTCTTAAAGTTTTTACTACTTTCTGGCAATAAAACTTGTGAGGGTATATTTTTGATTGCAATTTTAATGTTCCACCGACCAATTTAAACTTTATTAAATTTTCTGTATCATTTTCAATCTGTAATAATAAAATGAATAGATATATAGAACAAAATTTAACTAGTTTACTTGTTACATTATAAAGGTATAAATATAAATTTTACATATTGCAAATACACTTTAACGAATTGTTAAATATTCTGCAATAAACATAGCTTAAGACTTTAAAGTCAATTTTGTGATCTTTCTGGAGTTTTTGCAAGCTAAAATTTTCTACTTATGACGGTTGCATATTACTGCATGCATTTATGGACTTTGTAGAGATACAAAAAAATTAAACTAGTATATTTGATATTACATAAGTAACATATATAATATTATATTGTTTGCAATTACACCATTAGTTAATATCTATTAATTATTATATCTTGATAGTAAATAAGACAGTGTTAACTCACATCAAAATGTTCTTCACATACGTATTTGATACTTTTGGGTCCAATTAAATCTCGCTTCATTAATTTGCACCATTTCTTTCTCTTGTCTGTTTGCAAAGGTACATGGAAACATATTTTGTTTGGTGTTTTAATTGTTGTGCTCGTGCAATTAGGCACAATACAGTATTTATAGCAGCCTTTTTTAATATTACTCATCATATAAATCAATAACACTGTTTCTTCACTCTTTATACACCACTTTCAAACTTTATAACAACAATAAAATGGTACACATTCGACAACGAACAAACGATGAGTAATCTAAGCGAGTCGGCGCCGGTCGCTCCGTTCAGTTTATAAACCGGTACGGAGATGTGACGTCACAAAGCCCGTCTGCTGAAATAAAAATGATGAATGCAACGCGCAACTTTATATGCCTATAACTTTTTTATTTTTAGAGATATAATTTTTTTTGATAGTGTAATTTAGGTGTGCTTTAATTTTTATTTGCAATCATAAAAAAAAATGGTAAACTTCTCCACTGTATTTATCTATGTATAATAAACTTACGTGCGTAGAAATCGGCCCACTTAAAAATTTGGTAATTTTTGATGTCTCGTATTTCCTAAGCCTGTTGGCCGATTTAAGTGATTTTTTACAAATGTTATAGCCTGATTCTTTAACAATACCACTGTAATAATATTGTTGCTAATCCGGTAAACTGTCATTATTTTTGCATGCAGAATTACCCCTTTAAGTTTGTCATACTTATCGACCAACAGGTTTAGGAAATATGAGACATCAAAAATGACCAAATTTTTAAGTGGGCCGATTTCTATGCACGCAAGTTTATTTTGTATTCCTTAAAATATTATTTTTCATTCATAATTTGGTTCTGTTTTCTCACATGAAAAATATTCAAACTACAAAGTAATTTCTTATTTATCAAAATAGGATTCCGCCAAAAAAATATCGTCAATTAGGGTTCCGAGACCAAAGAAATTGGGAACCCCTGATGTAGATGACAAAGTGCTGTGGATTTCCTTGTAGAATCCTAGTGAGATAATTCAAATTTCTCTTTTTAAAATAATCATGAACTGACTTCGGTCGCACAAACCGAGACAGCTTACAACGTGTTATGTTCATTCTTTCGCCTGATGACGTACACAAATCACTTTAGAATTGCTCGAGATATTTTGAAAAAAATGTCTACTTCTGGTTATTTAATAAGTCATAAATTGGCTTGTTCTCGGTCGCATAGGCCGACACAGTTTACAACGTGTTAAAAAACAGGAACACATGGACAAGATAAGTAGTTCGCAGAGATCCGAAATAATAAGTAACTGTTTACACACATCTCTTGAATAAGCATGAAATGTCCACTTCTTTCGCCTGATGACGTAGACAAATCACTTTGGATGTGCTCGAGATAGTTTGATGGTGCTATAATAAATCATTAGTTGACTCGTTTCTCGGTCGCACAGACAGAGACAGCTTATGTGTTAAAAAAACTGGATCACATGGACCAAAGTAGTTCGAAGAGTTCAGAAATAATAAGCCACCCTTTACATACATCTCTTTGAACAAGCCTGAAATGTCAGTTCTTTTACCTGATGACATAGGCAAATAACTTTAGATTTGCTTGAAAAAAATGTCTGCTTCTGGTGTTATAATAAATCATAAATTGGCTTTTCAAATTTGAAGCCAACACTAACGTAATGATTATTATAAATAAATATATTTCAGACATTTTTTTTTGTTAATGGCATAAACTATCTATCAGCGAGTCACAACATAAAAGTAGCTTCTTTTCAACATCACTATGTGTGCTCAACAAACGGTCTTCATATTACAATATACTTATAACAGCGTATGATGGATAATCATACACCTAATTTTGAATTGGAGACGTTTCTATCGTTAATATTACTTTTATGTTAAGTGTAGGTTTTTACAGCAACCATTATAAATCGTAATTGATACCATTCTCTCTATATGCCAATCAAGTTAGGTTTTTTCTAGACATAACGGAAAAGACGAGGTTTGACAGTTGAAATGTGTAGTATGAGATATTACAAAAAGACTACCATCTTGGGATTCATCAATTTTTTAGTGGAACATTTTTTAAATAAACAATCAAAACGTCAAACTTAGTTTTTTGCTCATAACTTAAAAACTTGTTTATTTAGAAATTTGACGTCCACAGATAACTTTAAAAAAAAAAGATACATCGAATGAGATAGGCTAAATGAAAATCGGTTAATAAACAAAAAAGTTATTGCAAAACGGAAGACAAAATCACTGTTTTTGAATATTGTTAATAACAATTTTATTGTTTATTAGAATATGTTTTAATATAACTAAAATTGAGGGCATTATGGTGTTTGAATGGTGTGCAAAAAATGGTCCAGATCTGTTAAATAGTTTTAGCAAAATTGAATTTGTTTATAAATTTTTTTGAAAAACGAGCTAATTTCTGAGGCTGGTCCAGTTAATATAGCTGGATGTATCTCAATAATCCGGAGCTCATTTCCTTCGTTAAGATGTATACTAACAGCCTATGAAAAAAAAAAGTAAAAAAAATTACATATACGTACACAAAATTATTAGTTAATAAATAGCAGTTTTTAAGCTTATAAACAATTACAATAATTTCGTAGAAATTAGATCAAATTAAATGGCAATAAAAAATACGGAAAGCTGGTTAAAATACACAACTTCTAAAAAAAAAATTTAGGTCGTACGACCCTTGGGGTCTGAGATAGCCCCTTTTTTTTGAAAAAATCACTGTTACGTTAATTAACAACACTAAGATCTGAAATTAACCAATATTTTATAAGAAAAGTCAAAGTTTTTAGCAAGAAAAAATGTTAAAAATTGTTTCAACAGTAGTGTTATAAACAAAAAGTATTTTGCGTTCCGACTAAAGTAAAAAATAGCGGGCGTAGTCGACTGGCTGAATAGTGGGCGCGGTTGGCGACCGGCAGCAACTCCTAAAATTACGTTATACCGACCACAAAAATCAACTTTAAAGTGAATAACAAATTTTCGTCATTCCTTATGTTTTCGAGGTCTTCGAATCCGAATATGGAGTTTATTTTTTTCTAGAATTAGTGGAACATGTTCAAAAATCAAATTTTATACCAAAATGCGATAAATCAATTTTGATGATTTTTCAATTTTAACTCACTGTATATATTTCCTTTTGAAAATTTTACTGTGCTATCTTTGAAGCATTTAGATAACAATGAGATTTGTCCAAAATGATTAAACACATTAAAAGAGAAGTTGTTAATTTTTAAACATTTTGTCGTGAGATTTCGTTAGTTTCATGTTTACTTAAAAAAGTTGAGTGACAAACTTTTTAGTTTATAATTTTAACTAACACAGAAATAAAATATAATTCATGAAGAAGTTTTCCAAAAAAATTTAATTTAAAATATGCAATAGGAAAAATGTTATGTGACTTTATAGACGAGCGGCACACTGGCACACCCCAAAAAAAGCTTATTTCTCGAGATACTGATACTAATTTTGGTAATAGGTATTTTATATTTTTGATGGTGCTAAAAACGAAAATTAGGGTTGTTTTGAATTTTACGTGGGGGAACATTATAAAAATCGCAACTTTACCCTAAAAATAAAAATCACGTTTTTTGCGTTTAACTTGCTACAACTCAGTTCCATTGTAATATTTTTTTCTGAAATTTTTATAGTATATATTTCTCACCATTCTGAAGACAATGGGACCTGCTTCAATATTTCTGTCTTGCTAAAAAGAAAGTTATAAATTGTTTGAAGTAAAAGGTGCAGATTCTTGAACTGCAAAGTTTAATCGCAAAAGTTGAGTGACAAAATTTGAAATTTAGCTGTTCAATTAATTTAATGTTAAAATCTAGAGTACAGAGAACAAAATGTTTTATAGAAAAAAGGTGGTGTAACTTTTAATTTTAACCCGGCACCTGCCACGTGGCTTTGCAAGGCATCAACTGCCACGTGGGGTGCTCACAGCACCCCTTAAAAATTTTCTGTGATCTACTTGTTTATAAACAAAATAAGGTGTTGAGTTACACAAGAATATAAAAAAACATGTTTTATTAACTTATTAGCTACTAATATATTATAAAAGTTAAAAAATAAAATTAAAAAGGTGTTATAAGCAAATTAGCAAGTACCAACCCATAATAAATGAAGTGATGTAAAATATCTAAGAAAATTAAAATTTATTGAGTATAGAGAATATATTAATAATTTAGATCAGTTATTACAATAAAAAAATGTAAATCTGACCTGTTTATCAAAAACATAAAAAAATTTTACTGCCAGATGATGACACCCCAATTCGAATTTAGAGCTACAATTTCAGAATGACACTAAATAACCACTTCAAGCACAAACAGATCTATGCTATATAATATTATTGAAAGCTACTATGACGCACAGGACGGTTAACAAATTTGAAATACCAAATATTTGATGAAAATGTGTTATGGGGTGCTGGTAGCACCCCACGTGGCAGGTGCCGGGTTAAGGAAAACGTGATTTCATTTCCCCATCTAAAATTCAAAATAAAACTCATTTTCGTTTTCAGTACCATCAAAAACATAAAGTAAGACCAAAATTAGCCATTCACCACAGTGTGGTTGATATCTCGAGAAATGAGCGTTTTTTTTTTTGGGGAGTACCACTCGTCTATAAGGTCGCGTAACTTTTTTTCTGTTGCATATTTTGACTTGAAATTTTCCAGAAAACTTCTTCAGGACCTATGTTTTAATGCTGCGTTGATTAAAATTATAAACTAAAAAGTTTGTCACCCAACTTTTATAAGTTAACAGAAAACTAATGAAAAAATTGTTTAAACAATTTGCCGGCCGCGGTAGCTCTTGGTACCCTTTGGATTTGTTATAAGGAACTTTTTTTTGAGTAAGTTTGTGCAAAAAATAAGAATCGGAATAATTTACCTAACGGGGTCGACAATACAGCCTGGACTACACACGGATTCAAAATAGAGAATAAAAAATGGCCTATACCTACCAATCGGGTTCTACTGTACCAAGTTTACTATTTTTTTATCTATGGTACCACATTAAAATAATAATGTTTATCTTATTTTCATTGCAAAATTATCCAAAACAAAGCAGCTAATGGGATGTAGAAACCTTTTTTAAGTGGCCTTTTTATTGTCATTTTTTAAATTTATTTATTTAAAATATAATTTTACTAAATAAATGTGCAAGATAATAATATTCATAAAATGCAAGTTTCTACCAAAATATATAAATATAATATTAAGCTTCAAATCCGGTATACTGTCAATGTTAAAAATGGGCTGCACCGGTCTAGCGCTAGCGAATGGTAGTCCGCAAATTTATTCTCATTCGGCTACGTCCATTATTTTTTTTACTTTAGTCGCAACGCAAAATACTTTTTGTTTATAACACTACCGTTTTAACAATTTTTAACATTTTTTCTTGCTAAAAACTTTCACTTTTCTTATAAAATATTGGTTAATTTCAGATCTTAGTGTTGTTAATTAACGTAACAGTGATTTTTTCAAAAAAAAAGGGGCATTTTTTCAAAACAACCCTAATTTTCGTTTTCAGCACCATCAAAAATATAAAGTATTACCAAAATTAGTATCAGTATCTCGAGAAATAAGCTTTTTTGGGGTGTGCCAGTGTGCCGCTCGTCTATGAAGTCACATAACATTTTTCCTATTGCATATTTTAAATTAAATTTTTTTGGAAAACTTCATGAATTATATTTTATTTCTGTTAGGGAAAATTATAAACTTAAAAGTTTGTCACTCAACTTTTTTAAGTAAACATGAAACTAACGAAAACTGACGACAAAATGTTTAAAAATTAACAACTTCTCTTTTAATGTGTTTAATCATTTTGGACAAACCTCATTGTTATCTAAATGCTTCAAAGATAGCACAGTAAAATTTTCAAAAGGAAATATTTACAGCGACCAAAAATACAGTGAGTTAAAACTGAAAAATCATCAAAATTGATTTATCGCATTTTGGCATAAAATTTGATTTTTGAACATGTTCCACTAATTCTAGAAAAAAATAAACTCCATATTCGGATTCGGAGACCTCGAAAACATAAGGAATGACGAAAATTTGTTATTCACTTTAAAGTTGATTTTTGTGGTCGGTATAACGTAATTTTAGGAGTTGCTGCCGGTCGTCAACCGCGTGCACTATTCAGTCAGTCGACTACGCCCGCTATTTTTTACTTTAGTCGGAACGCAAAATACTTTTTGTTTATAACACTACTGTTTAATCAATTTTTAACATTTTTTCTTGCTAAAAACTTTGACTTTTCTTATAAAATATTGGTTAATTTCAGATCTTAGTGTTGTTAATTAACGTAACAGTGATTTTTTCAAAAAAAAGGGGCTATCTCAGACCCCAAGGGTCGTACGACCTAAATTTTTTTTTTAGAAGTTGTGTATTTTAACCAGCTTTCCGTATTTTTTATTGCCATTTAATTTGATCTAATTTCTACGAAATTATTGTAATTGTTTATAAGCTTAAAAACTGCTATTTATTAACTAATAATTTTGTGTACGTATATGTAATTTTTTTTACTTTTTTTTTTCATAGGCTGTTAGTATACATCTTAACGAAGGAAATGAGCTCCGGATTATTGAGATACATTCAGCTATATTAACTGGACCAGCCTCAGAAATTAGCTCGTTTTTCAAAAAAATTTATAAACAAATTCAATTTTGCGAAAACTATTAAACAGATCTCGACCATTTTTTGCACACCATTCAAACACCATAATGCCCTCAAGTTTAGGTATATTTAAACATATTCTAATAAACAATAAAATTGTTATTAACAATATTAAAAAACAATGATTTTGTCGTCTGTTTTGCAATAACTTTTTTGTTTATTAACCGATTTTCATTTAGCCTATCTCATTCGTTGTATCTTTTTATTCTAAAAAAGTTACCTGTGAACGTCAAATCTCTAAATAAACAGGTTTTTAAGTTATGAGCACAAAACTAAGTTTGACGTTTTGATTGTTTATTTAAAAATTGTTCCACTAAAAAATTGATGAATCCCAAGATGGTAGCCTTTTCGTAATATCTCATACTACACATTTCAACTGTCTAACCTCGTCTTTTCAACTATGTCGAAAAACGGCTTATTTTTTACTAACTTGATTGGTCTACTATTGACAATTTATATTTGTGTGTAACTTATGAATCCTGAGAATAAAGCTTTTTTCTATTATATTCTATTCTATCCTCTTTTTTGATAACTTTCTCACGTTTCTAATAATATAAAATTTGTTATTTCATTATTTAGAATACTTTCATACACGGACTATAATACTGTGCATAGACGCCATACACCACCGGCACCTTTTGAATCTGTGCTCTGTAATATTTAAAAAGACTTGGCAAGACATCCGCTCCTTGAACGTTTGAACAAAACTTGATAAACTTGGAAATGGATATAAAAAATAATACAAAGTAACACAACATTTAATATCAACAGCACATACTTAGGGGGGGGGGGAGTCGGTTCGCTGAACTCAGATACAACTGGCTATAGTGCAGTCACTGAAGGTGAATATGAGCTATTACCTCCGATTTCGTTGAACCTTCATCGATTTGCATGAAAATTGGTGAGTGGTTAGAGGATATCTCAAGGAACAAAGATGACATGATGCCAACTTGCGCTTTTACCCTGGAGGTGGATGCCAACCCTTCTCGAGAGTGAAAATTATTTTATTAAAAATAACCCCATAATTCGATAGAGTGACAAATTCTAAGAAAAATTTGTTATATAAAGTTATTAAAATAAATCGAAACTTTTTGAGTTATTAAAGATCAAAGATTTTAATTTTTCGAGAGAAAATGCATGTTTTTAACCGATTTTTCATAAATAACTCAAAAACTCTAAGTTTTAACAAAAAAGTTATGATTACTAAAAGTGAAGCTACAAAAAATTAAATAAACTCCTTACTAGAAAGACCTGTTAGTGCTAACTAGAAGTGAGTTATATGTAATTGAATGTATATTTTTCCGGTGAGTACCCAAATCTATGTATTCAAGCTTGAATAATGGGAAAATAATGCATTTTATAAAAAACTTATAAAACATTTGTCAAAGTACTTAGAAATACCTATCGAATGAGCCTCTGAACAAGTTGATAGCATTAAAATTTATGCTCCAAAAAAGTTGATTTTTTTTTTAAATATAACTGTCAATTTTTAGATATCAGGTTCACCTGAAAACCATTTGAAAGACAATTCCAAGGGCTATTAAACCACGTTGAATTAAATCTTTTAAACCCCTTACTTTTTTAAAAATAAAAGGTTAAATTGCCCCGGTTACATGGTACTCACAGCAAAATTTAAGCTTTAAACGTTTGTATCTCGGTTATTTTTTTACCCTACAAAAATAGTAAGACAAGTAAAATATTTGATACAGACAAAAACTAACATTTGGTTATACACTCACCGGCACGAAAAACGGGCACCCCACAAAATGGGTAATTTTTGATGGCTAGTATTTCCTAAACTTGTTGTCCGATTTAAGTGATTTTTTTAATATGTTATAGCCTTGTTGTTTAACAATATCGCTATGATATTTTTTGCTCGACAGGTAAATTTTTCATTGTATACCGGGTGTACCAATCAAACTGTTTTTTTCTACAAGTTCGAAACACCCTGTGGAATATACTAGCATTTATAAAATTCTGAAATCAAAACCCAACCATAGTCTCAGGTTTTCTTAACATTCTGCTTTTTGATTCATTCGTTTATATGGGATAAATAAGTTAGGTACTTTAACAACTAGCCCTGTACTTCATCAATTCAGGGTGTTTCTAAATAAGTGCGACAAACTTTAAGGGGTAATTCTGCATGAAAAAAGAATGACCGTTTGTTTTATAAACATATGTACGCAAATGCTTCGTTTCCGAGATAAGGGATGTTGAATTTTTTCGTACAAATTGACGATTTATTTATTGCTCTAAAACCGGTTGAGGTATGCAAATGAAATTTGGTAAGTTTTAAGAGTTAGTTATTACGCATTTTTTGACGTACAATTAAAAATTTTATATTCACCATTGGCGTGCATACGGGTCATACTACCCAGTCATGTTACCCGTATGCACGCCAATGGTAAATATAAAATTTTTAATTGTGCGCCAAAAAATGCGCAATAACTGCCTCTTGAAACATACCAAATTTCATTTGCATATCTCTACCGGTTTTAGAGCAATAAATAAATCGTCAGTTTGTAAGAAAAAATTCAATAACCCGTATCTCGGAAACGAAGCATTTGTGGACATATATTTACAAAACAAACGGTCGTTATTTTTTCATGTAGAATTACCCCTTAAAGTTTGTCGCACTTATTTAGAAACACCCTGTATTGATGAAGAACATGGCTAGTTGTTAAAGTACCTAACTTTTTTATCATCCCACATAAGCGAATAAATCATAAAGCAAAACGTTAAGAAAATCTGAGGCTATAGTTGGGTTTTAATTTGAGAATTTTATAATTGCTAGAATATTTCACAGGGTGCTCCGAACTTTTAGAAAAAAAAAACACAGTTTGATTGGTACACCCGGTATACAATGAAAATTTACCTGTCTAGCAACAATATTATTACAGCTATATTGATAAAGAACAAGCCTATAACATATTAAAAAATCACTTAAATCGGACATGTTTAGGAAATACGAGTCATCAAAAATTGCCCATTTTGTGGGGTGCCCGTTTTTCGTGCCGGTGAGTGTACATCATTTTTTACATATATTGAGTATTTTTGGAGTTATTATCAAAAAAAAAATGAAAATTACGATTATTTTAAAAATTGTGATTTTTTTAAATTAGATCTTTTTTTCAAAAATATGCATTCTAAACCGGTCAAAATTGTTGAAATCATTACTTATGCTAAATACAAAGAAATTCTTGAAAGGAAAACTATAAATTTTAATTTTTTTGGAAATAGCGTTTTTATTTTTCACTTTTTCCTAAAAAATTCGAAAGGGTTCTCTTATTTTCATCACAACTTGCTTAATTTTGATGCAATTAACTTCTTCTGTAGCTCATTTGATAGATATTTCCAAGTACTTTGACAAGTGCTTAACAGGTATACATATTTTATAAAATGCATCGTTTTCCCGTTATTTACGCTTGAATACTTAGATTTGAGTAGATACTCATCGAAAAAATATACATTCAATTACCCATCTCACTTGGAATTAACATTAGTTTAGTTCTTTAAGTAAGGAGTGTATTCAATTTTTTATTGTCTTCAATTTTGGTAATTATAAGTTTTTTGTAAAGGCTCATTGTTTTTGAGTTATGAGTGAAAAACAGCTTTAAAACATGCATCTTTTTACGAAAAATAAAATCTTTATCTTTAATAACTCAAAAAGTATTGATTAATATTAATAACTTTATATAACAAATTTTGCTTAGAATTTGTCCCTCTATCGATTTATGCTATTATTTTTAATAAAATAATTTTTACCCCCGAGAAGGTGCGGCATCCACCCCCAGAGTAAAAGCGCAAGTAGGCATCATGTCACCTTTATTCATTGAGGTATCCTCTAACTACTCACCAATTTCCATGAAAATCGATCGAGGTTCAACAAAATCGGAGATGAAACCCTTCAGTGACTCCACTACTAGTGATTTTAGCAAGTAATTTTGCCAATTTCGTAAAATTGGCAAAAAAATAATTACTAAATAGTTAATAAACACTAAATACTTAGTAATTTGGCCAATTTTGGCAAAAAAACAAAAAAAATACCTACTAAAATCACTAGCCAGTTGTCTGAGTTTAGCAAACCGACTACATTACTACATTTACACAGTAGATCAAGATTTTGAATACTATTTGCTAATGTCTCTTTTTTTCTAAACACAAAAGGCTATTTCTGCTTTTTAATCCTGTTGTCTTATAAAGACCAAACTTAAAATTGCATCTTTTGCAGAAAACCTTTTGTGGTAGGTTGAAAATCAAACTCCATGACGTGTTTGCTTGCAGTCATGAGGTAAGCTCTCCTTAATATCCAAAAATCCATTTATATGTCTTCAAACTATTGCGATGGCACCGCTTCTGCTCTCCTAAAAAAAATAGAATTAGAGTAAATCAAGATCTATATTTCAAAATAACGAGTGATCCAAAATTATTGGGATCGCAGCTATCTGTGCAAAAAATTACGTATGTCGTGTTTTAATCCGAAAGACCGCCGGAGTGTGACGCAACGCCAGCTGCAGCTATCTTCAGTGTTGTTATGATCTCTAATAATCTCTTTCAACAAAGAATTGGAAAGTTACTCAAGCTCAAGACCTTTTAATTCGTATAAAGTTTAAATTTTGCTTCCTCTGCTACTTTTTATGTTTAAATATAGTGTTTTCTAAAATTATCTATCATAATTGGGTCTTATATTTCTGTGAAATATAGTTTTTTAGCGATATTCCCAAGCATCGGCTAGAAACTTGTGACCAAGTATTTTGTAAAATAAAAATGGTAATGTGCTTTACCCCGGACTGTAAACAATATAGTGAAAATGGTAGATGTAGATACTTTGTGTTTCCAAAGGATCCGGCTGAAAAGAAAAGGTGGATTTTATTACTAAGGTAAGAAAATATAGTGAAAAAAAAAGAATTGATTTTATCGCGTTATTATTTAATTCACAGAAAGAATCTGTCCATTCTTTGGTTTGCTCTTGCCAATGTCAATTCTGACCGAGAAATTTTTGAGCATAACAAATCCAAACAGTTTCTTGAGGTACAACATAACATCTAAACGAAAAAGAGCAAAGTAAGTAGTTTTACATGTGTTGAGAGATCTATTTCAATGTATTTAAATTTGGTAGAAATCAAGTTCAAAATGGGACACAGTTAGTACTTTCCAGAAGCTTTTACCAGGACCCAGTACTTCTTGTGAAGAATCAACCCTTATCAATAAAGGAAAGAAAGCAAAGTAAGTAGTTTTACTTGTGTTAAAAACTTATAAATTTACATTATCTTTATTATTTCCCACCTTTATACGCATCGGACAAGTTTGGCAACTGTCACAGTATATATACTAAGGATGTCCACAGTTTTCACTGTATTTCTTCACTCAACTGTTCTCTCCATCTCTTTCTCTCTTACCAGTCCCCTTCCTATAGATTTCTTCTCTCCATTGCTTTGTTCACTTCATCTCTGAAGGATCTTCAGGGTCTGACTCTCTTCCTTTTTCCTATCGGTCTCCACTCTGTTATTCGGTTTATCCAACGATTTTGGTCTGCTCTTCTGACATGTCCATACCAGGTTAATCTCTTCGGTTCGATGTAGTCTATTATGTCCGAGTTCACTCTCATTCTTCTCTTTAGGCATCTCTATGTTATTTATTCTATCTCTCCTTATTACTGTGCAGCATCTCCTTGTCACTGTCACTGTGATAGTGACAATTTTAGGTGACATACTTCTCGGATACGTTTAAAGATGGGAAACGATAAATAAAATGTAAATTTATAGGTTTTTATCACTAAATTTCTCACCTCTACTAGTTTCATTTCTTTTTATCTGACAACTGAATATGTTTTACATCTTACAATTAAATGTTATGTTTATATGGGATTAGCCACAGTTGTTATCGAGGTTTCTCAATAACAACAATTGATGGTTGTACACACCTTTTCAACAAATTTCTTTGAATCTTCTTTTGATAACAATGTTCAGAGTGGAAATTTAAATGTTAAGTATTTTTAGGAAAAATATGTAATTGTCATTACCAACTGGGGCTAATCCCATATAAACATAACATTTAAAAACATGCCACAAGTCAACAGTTCTAAAACCCTATCTATTTCAATGTATTTAAATTTTGCAGAAATCAAATTCAAAACGTGGACAGTCAGCAGTTTCCAGTAGCCTTTACCAGGACCCAGTACCTCTTGTGGGCCAACTCTTGTGGAACTCAGTACCTCTCATGGATCAACCCTTACATATAAAGGAAAAACAGCACGGGTAAGATGATGAAAAGTGCCCCCAACTCGATTCGAATTCGATATAGGTCACCATTTAGCATATATAGTGAAACTAACTTTCTGAAATTTTTAGCCCCCTAGGTGGTCATGTGACCCACCTAGAGCCTAATTAGACTTTTTAAGTTTTTATTTTTTATCTCAGCCGCAACGAGAACTAACGAAAAACTTTAAATAAAAAAGTTGTAAGCTTTAAAAAGTTCTGTCCGAAAAAAATTTTTTTTTAATTTTTGGCGGGAAATTTTAATTTTAGAACGATTTTAAAATTTTAAATGAGTATAAAAAAATAACTAAGACATTCGTTTTCACGAAAAAAATATATAACGTGTATTTTTGCATAATATTTCACCCTGAATTTTTTCAAATTTTTAAAATTGGTGAAACGCACCTTTAAAAATAAAAAACCGCATTTTTTCGGTTTTTTTTTCGTTTTTTGATACAATTTTATACATATTTTTCAAAAAAGGTAATAGCGTCACTAGAATAGGTAAAAAACTGAAAAATAATTGGGGTTTGCTTAATAAAAATTTTTTGTAATCCCATCCATTTTCAATATACAGGGCGTTGAAGAAAACAAAATTTTACACATTTTTTACGATTCTGCCGAAACTACTGGCAACATTGTAATACAATTTGGCGAGTTTTAAGAGGTAGTTGTTGTGCATTTTTTGACATACAATTAAGAATTTTATATTTATCATTGGCGCGTATACGGCTAAAAGTCTGAACTTTTTAAAGAAAAAAGATAGTACGCCACTGACATATTTCAAATTAACAATCCTTTTTGAATTCCTCGTTTAATTTGTGACAAAAAAACTTTCTTCCTATTTTTTCATACGACGCGCCATTTTTATTCAAAAAATAAAACATCTTAACCCTTACAAAGTATTCGAACTTCTATTAGTAGTTTCATGTTTATGTAAACTCGTACGTCCATTATAAAAACTAATTCGAATACTTTGGAAGCGTTAAGATATTTTATTTTTTGCAGCAAAACGGCGCCTCGTATGAAAAAATGATAAGATAGTTTTTTTTATGACAAATTGAATGAGGAATTTAAAAATGATTTTTAATTTGAAATATGTCAGAGGCGTACTATCTTTTTTCCTTTGAAAAGTTCAGACCATTACCCCTAAGCGCTCCAATGATGAATATCAAATCCTTAATTGTATGTCAAAACATGCACAATAACTACCTCTTAAAACCCGCCAAGTTTTATTACAATGTTGCCAGTAGTTTCGGCAAAATCGTAAAAAATGTGTAAAATTTTGTTTTCTTCAACGCCCTGTATCTTGAAAATGGATGGTGTTACAAAAAATTTTTATTAAGCAAACCCCAATTCTTTTAAAATTTTTTACCTGCTCCAGTGACGGTGTTACCTTTTTTGAAAAATATGTATAAAATTGTATCAAAAAACGAAAAAAAAAACCGAAAAAATGCGGTTTTTTATTTTTGAAGGTGCGTTTCACCAATTTTAAAAATTTTAAAAAATTCAGGGTGAAATATTATGCAAAAATACACGTTATATATGTTTTTCGTGAAAACGAATATCTTAGTTATTATTTTATACTCATTTAAAATTTTAAAATCGTTCTAAAATTTAAATTTCCCGCCAAAAATTAAAAAAGAAATTTTGTTCGCACAGAACTTTTTAAATCTTACAAATTTTTTATTTAAAGTTTTTCGCTAGTTCTCGATGCGGCTGAGATAAAAAATAAAAACATAAAAAGCCTAATTAGGCTCTAGGTGGGTCACATGACCACCTAGGGGGCTAAAAATTTCAGAAAGTTAGTTTCACTATAATGCTAAACGGTGACCTATATGGAATTCGAATCGAGTTGGGGGCACTTTTCATCATCTTACCCGGCTAGGCCCTTTACATTATATTCATTATTTCCCACCTTTAGACACATCGGACCAGTTTGACAACTGTCACTATATATATACTAAGGATTTCCACAGTCTCCACTGTATTCCTTCACTCAACTGTTCTCTCCAGCTCTTTCTGTCTTACCAGTTCCCTTCCTGTAGATTTCTTCTCTCCATTGCTTCGTCCACTTAATCTCTGAAGGATCTTCGGGGTCTGACTCTCTTCACTATGTTATTCGGTTTATCCCACGATTTTGGTCTGCTCTTCTGACATGTCCGTACCAGGTTAATCTCTTTTGTTCAATGTAGTCTATTATGTCTGAGTTCACTCCCATTCTTCTCTTTATCTCTATGTTATTTATTCTATATCTCCTTGTTACTCTGCAGCTTCTCCTTGTCACTCTCACTGTGGCAGTCACAATTTTAGTCGACATACTTCTCTGATACGTCTAAAGATGGAAAACGATAAATAAAATGTAAATTTAGAGGTTTTTATCGCTAAATTTCTTACCTCTACTAGTTTCATTTATTTTTATCTCACAACTGAATATTGTGGGCGTACTGGGAAAATCCACTAACTCACAAAAGTAAAGTTTTGAGAAAAAAAGTGCCTTCTTAGGATTTATATTGTCTTTTATTTCACCAGCTACTTCCTTCGGGGATGTTGGTCTGATTCTCTCCTCTGTCGGATTAGCCTATATCGATATTTGATCATTATTTTGGTCATCATGCGGTTTTAATGTATTTTATAAATATGTGGCAAATCTCTCTGCCTTTTGCTCATTACCAGCTACCGTCTTCTAGTTTAATGGGTGGAGAATGGGTTACTGGTCTTTTTAGCCTTTTTGTTGCTTTCCATAGAGAGTACTCCGTGCTACTATCATCCGTTAACTCTCTCAGGTAATAACTGATTGACTCATTTTTTAAATTTTGAATCTCTCTTTTAAGTTTTTGACTAGCATTGTTTAAATTTGTTTTATCTTGGGGTGCTCTTGTTTGTTGCCACTTCCGTCTAAGTTTTCTTTTCTCTTTAATTAACTTTTTAATTTGTTTCGGATAGTTGTTTCCTTTGACGTTTGATCTTATAGTAGTACTTTCCCATGCTGATTTTTGTATATTTTGTACAAGCAACTCAACTTCCTCATCTAGTTGTTCAGGTTTTTTTAATGGTACTGCTAATTCAATTCTATCTTCAAGGATTGATCTAAAACTTACCCAGTCTGTTAGTTTATTTGTTAGTATTGGTTACAATCCTTTCTGATAATCGTGTCACTCACAGTGAGTATTATGGGTGAATGATCTGAATTCATATCCCAACCTTCATTAATATCTACATAGTTATATGAAATATTTTTTATAATAAATAAATCAATTAAGTCCGGTATTTTGTTTGTATCTGTTGGCCAATAAGTCGGTCTACCTGTTGATATTACTTCACATTTCTGTTCTTTTATGGCTGCCAGTAACTCTTTTCCTTTAGTTGTTGTTAATCTTGATCCACATTGTGTGCTTTGCATTAAAGTCACCTCCAATGATATATCTTTTTTGCAAACTTTTAAAATATTCTACATACTGTTCTTTTTTAATGGAATGCCTAGGGGGGCTATAAATTGAGCTTACATTAACTTCGCAATTAGTTTTGAGTTTGACACATACCGTAGTTGCTTGTATGTGTTCTGTTTCATATTTTAGCTCCTCATAATGTTCAATGTTATTTTTTATTATTAGTGCGCTGCCTCCTTTTGCTGCATTGTCAGAATTGCTAAATAGAATTAACGATTATTGCATTCATTACGGACTAAAAATAAACAAGAAAAAAACGAAATTTATGATTGTCTCAAAAACAGAACATGGAAATGAAAGGTTAATGATAGAGCAAACCCAAATAGAAAAAGTGAAGACATACAAATATTTGGGAACCTGGGTTTATGACAAAAATGACCAAAGCCAAGAAATTAAAGTCCGAATTGAAACTGCAAGGCAAGCATTTATAAAAATGAAGACACTGCTTACAAACAAAGACCTTCAGTTGCCTCTCAGATTGAGGGCTCTACGATGCTACATATTTTCTATATTGTTATACGGAATGGAAACTAGGACATTGAAGAGACAACACATAAGAAGAATAGAAGCGTTCGAAATGTGGTGTTACAGAAGAATATTGAAAATTCAGTGGGTTCAAAGGATTACCAATGTTGAAGTGCTACGACGTTTAAATAAGGAGTTAAAAATTATGAAGAGTATAAAAACTAGAAAACTGGAATATTTGGGTCACATTACCAGAGGAGAAAAATATGAGTTGCTGAGAATTATTATGCAAGGAAGGATCCAAGGAAGAAGACGCATCTCCTGGCTGAGGAACCTTAGAGAATGGTTTAACTGTAGTTCATTACAACTGTTCAGAGCAGCAGCCAACAAAGTGACCATAGCCATTATGATATCCAACCTCCGATAGGAGAGGGAACTTTAAGAAGAAGAATACCTTATGGATTACCTCTTAAAAATCGGGTATACTGGCTATTCAACTTTTGGTACCTGGATATGATTTTGAAGGATGTTAACCACAGGTGTGGTGCACATACATGTACATAAAAATATTTGGAAAAACATTATTTTGTTCATGAAAACTTGAAAAAAGGTGGAGTTAGTTGATTTTCTTTGTCATTGAATGTGCCGATTTAAGCACGGTGGATGACGAATTTGGAGATATTCCTGATAGGGTTTTTCCTGTTAACATATTGATGTTTGTGGATTTAATGGTAGTAAAATGTCAAAATTGAAAAATATAGAGTTAGTGGATTTTCCCAGTACGCCCACGATATGTTTTACATCTTGCAAATGTTATGTTTATATGGGATTAGCCACAGTATTAGTTGTTATTGAGGTTTCTCAATAACAACAATTAACGCTTGTACACACCTTTTCAACAAATTTCTTTTAATTTTTTTTTTGGATAACGATTTTCTAGTGGAAATTGAAATGTCAAGTATTTTTAGGGAAAATATATAATTGTCATTACTAACTGGAGCTAATACCATATAAACATAACATTTAACTTAACATAGCACAAGTCAACAGTTTTAAAACCCTATGTATTTCAATGTATAGGATGTTCAGAACCCAGTACCTCTCCACCTGCATGTGCAGTAAGAAGGAAAAAAGAAAATAAACGCAGCGCTGCCAATGAAGCTTCTCCATTTCCTTCGGTTGCAATGTAGGAAGCAGAAAATTACTTTAAAAAAAAAAGAACATCAGGAAGCACTGGATAGTGCAAAGAGGTTGTCTGCGTCTTTTTCACTTAGGTATATTGAAGGTAGCGATGAAAAAATTTTGCTCTATACTGGTTTACCATGTAGAGATGTATTTATGTGTTTATATGAGTTAATGGACTCATTTCAATTAAATGATTATCAATATTGGGCTGTTGTAAATGTACCTAAAATTGATCAATTACTACTTAAATTGATGAAATTAAAGTTAAATCTTGTGAATAAAGATTTAGGCATTAGAGAATTCATTTCAAGCAAAACAAAATATTTAAAAATACTATTAAAGAAATTCCCAGCAGGAATAAAAATAAATTATGTATGGCTACATGTTTTAACAATTCTACAAATTGCAGAACAATTTTAGACTTAACAGAAATCTACTGTAACCAGCCGAAAAATATGGAAAAACAGAAAGCAACATATAGCTCATATGTACACAAAAATACTTAAAAATGTCTAACTGGAGTGGCTCCGAATGGAGTAGTTACTTATGCTAGCAAATTATATCCAGGTTCAGTACCTGGTAAAAAAATATTAAAGCATTGTGGTGTGTTAGAGCAGATGGTACCAGGTGACTTAATAATTGCTGATAAATGATTTTTAATTTCTGATTTGCTTCCTCCAGGTGTATGTTTAAATATACCACCTTTTTTAACAACTGCTCAATTTACACCACAACAGGTAATTCAAACCAGAACAATTGCTAAAGCAAGAATACATGTAGAAAGTACTATAAGGTGCATTAAAAGCTATAAAATTTTAAGTCTTGTACCTGCTAGTCTAGTACCACATTCTTCATTTGTATTCCAAGCTGTGCAGCATTAACAAATTTTCAATATCCTCTAATTCGGGAAGTCCAAGATTTATATAAGAAAGAAGATAACTGATATTTTCTAGTAATCAATTCTACGTTGCACATAATCACGGAAAGGGTAGTCTCACAAATATCGTTTTAAGAGTTTCATATAGCCAAATTAATATAAATCAAAAATATGTAAATTACCTTGCTTGTAAATTTAAAAAACTAAAATCCTCACTATTTTACATGGAAAACAGTTATGTTGTATTGAGCCTCCCTGTGCATGGCTCTAACATTTGATTTAGTGTTCCTTAGTTGAATAATTCACTTCATTTGAAAATTGCATAAGATATTGTCATACTTAGTTGGTTTTGTACTTTTTTAAACTTTCACTTTATAAAGAACCACTGAAAGCTGTATCAACTGCGAGAGATCTATGTGTTCAATTAGATTCTACACTAAATTTTTATGCACATTGTGATGATGTGAATAACCAGGCATTTCAAATGTTAGGCTTCATTATCAGAACTTCTAGATGTTTGCACAACATTAATTCCATTAGACTGATTTACATTTCCCTAGTTAGATCTGTTTTTGAGTATTGCTCAGTTTGGTCACCCACTTATGAAGTCCAAATTGTCAAGCTTGAAAAAGTTCAAAATAACTTCATTAGGTATTGAAGTTTTGAACTGCACAAACCGTTAAGCGATTATTAAGTACCTTTACCTTACTGTTAAACCTTTAAGTAATTACTCCGTAATTGGAAACACATTAAACCTACCTAAGTTATCTTCCAGACAGATTTTTTTTTATTACTCCAATTTATTTAACAATCTGTTCCGTTAGGAACAATCAGTTAAAGTTATGACTTTCTTAGGCTATGACATGTAGGTAAGAATTCCAATGAAAACTTTCCTTTCTAAATTATCAACAAATGTATAGATAGTACTACTAGTAAAATAAAGTAAAACTTAAAATAGTTCTAATTTATCTAAAATCTGTTTGGTAAGTCAGTTGGTTTATAACGCTTAAGTCTGCGAACTTCACCCTCCGTGTTTAATAATTCACTCGCGAAATCATTTGGATGCGCACTAAGTCTTTCTTCATACTTTTCACTGTATTTGCTGATTTCTTCTTTGATGCTGGGAACTTTCAGGTCTCTCTCTATTATTGCGTTGGGGACGTACCATGGAGCGTTTACTATGGTTCTTAATGCCTTATTTTGAAAACGTTGTATAATTTCCAAGTTAGAGTTACTGGCTGAGCCCCATAGCTGTATGTCATAGGTCCATATGGGTTTAAGTATGGCTTTGTATACCACTAGTTTATTTTCAATTGACAGTCTTGAATGTCTACCCAGAATCCAGTACATTTGTTGAAGTTTGAGTCCAAGTTGCTTTCTTTTGGTGAATATGTGTTTTCTCCATGTTAGTTTTTTATCTAGATGTATGCCCAGGTATTTGGTTGTATCTACTTGTAATAATTGTTTGTTGTTTATGTATACTGGTGGACAGCTCTCTCTTCGCATGGTAAATGTCATGTGGGTCGATTTTGTTTCATTAGCTCTTAGTTTCCATTTTTTTAACCATTTTTCTATTTTATTTAAGTGGGCTTGTAAGTTATGCGAAGCTCTTTGGGGGTCTGTGTGAGATGCGATAATACCTGTGTCATCCGCGAATGTTGCGACTGTTGTCAATCTAGTTGTAGGTAGGTCAGCAGTAAATAACAGGTATAGTAAGGGACCAAGTACACTACCTTGTGGGACGCCGGATTTTATTTTAAATAGTTCTGAGCGAGCATCTTGTTGTTTTACTAATGAAAAGCGATCTGTCAGATACGATTTTATAATTAAATAATATTGATACGGAAGATTTTTCTTCAGCTTATGGAGGAGTCTTGTATGCCACACTTTGTCGAATGCTTGGCTGATATCTAGAAAAGCTGCACTACAGTACCTCTTGTTTTCTAGATCATTGCTGATTTGTTTGACTATACGATGTGTTTGCTCTATTGTTCCATGTTTGCTACGAAAACCAAATTGGTGTTTTGGAATTAATCTTGTTTCTTCTATTATTGGTTCTAATCGACGTAGAAACATTTTTTCAAATAGCTTAGATAATATTGGTAAGAGACTAATGGGTCTATATGAGTTCAGTTCTTTGGGGTCTTTTCCTGGTTTTTGTAACATTATGATCTCTGCTACTTTCCACTGATTGGGAAAATGTGCATACGTAAGTATTGCATTAAGTATATGTGTTATTGCCATGATTGTTTTCTTAGTTACGTTTTGCAGGATTTTTCCAGTGACGAGGTCATATCCAGGAGCCTTTTTTGGATTAATTTCATCCATAATTACCATTCGGATTTCTTTAGGTTTAAATTTTTTTATTGGGAGATCCATTTGAAAAGGTATATCAAGAAAATTTAAGATTTCATTATTATCTTCGTCGTTTTGGTCCATGTTGTAAGGTTTAAAGACGTTGCTTAGGTGTTCAGCAAAGGCCTTTGCTTTTTCATTATTACTTCTGGCTCATGTTCCCGCAGAGTCTCTAAGCGGAGGTATTTGTTGTATTGGTCTTTTCATTTTTCGTGTAGCACGCCATAGAGAATAATCTGTTGCTTCCGTAGGTGTTAGTTTTTCGAGGTACTCTTGTACGTTCTGATTCCTTATTGTGTGTAGTAGTCTTTTTAATTCAGATGCTGCTCTGTTATAATTCCTTTTATTGATTTCAGTTCTATTGTTTTGCCACTTTTTACGAAGTCTTCGTTTTTCTATGATTTTTTCTTTTACAATAATTGGATTATCACCTTTGGATTTATTATCGGCAACATTGGGAGTTGCGTGCCAGGCTGCTGTTTGAATTCCTTTTGTTAGATTTGCGACGGCTTCATCAATGTTCTGTGGTGTCTTGAGTGGAACGTTTAGTTCAATGTTCTCATCAAGTTTTTGTCGGAATAGCTCCCAGTTGGTCTTTAGGTTGCATAATTGAGGTTCTTGGTATTTTCTTATTACTTTTGCATGTAACGTCAATATTATAGGAGAATGATCTGATGAAAGATCATAGCTGCTTTCAATTTTTAGGTAGTTTGGGTTAATACCTTTTACGATGAAGAAGTCGATAGCGTCTGGTATTTTCGCAGGATCGGACGGCCAGTAGGTGGGCTCTCCTGTTGCTTTGATGCTTAAATTGTTACCTGTGATTGTGGTCAATAATTCTCTGCCCTTAGTGTTTGTAAGTCGAGATCCCCAATGTGTATTCTTGGCATTGTAATCACCTCCACTTATAAATTTGTTTCCGAGTGTTCCTATGTAGTTTTTTTTTTTTTTTTTTTTTTTCGTGGAATTTATGGCTTTGGTGAGGACCAATTAGCCAGACTATGTTAGATTGTATAAATAGTTTGTGTAAATTGTTTCATAGTATCAAACTTGAGCATGATGTATTCATTTGTTTTGTTAGTAATATGTAGCATTAGTAAAGTGTAAGGTGTTTAATTTTTTTTTTCCTTCCGCGCTAGAGCATCAACCCGGTTCAACGCCGCGGAGGTTTTAGCCCTCTTTGTGTGTTTTTATTTTTTTTTTTCTTTTTTTTTTGTTTTTTTGTTTTTTTTTTTGTTTTTTTTTGTTTTTTGTTTTTTTTTTGTTTTTTTTGGTTTTTTTTTTAATTGGTTCATTTTTTTTTACTTGGTTTATTTTTTTATTATTTTTTTTTTATTTTTTTTTTGTATTCACCTTTTTTTTTCCTTTAATGCTTTACATTTAGTTTGTTTTGCAGAATTGCTTACAAAATTGGTTAGTAATTTTACAATTTTAGTTTACAGTTTATGATGTGTTGATGAAGTACATAAAGTATATTATTATTTCCTGAAAAAATAATACAATTTAGGTCTATTGGAAGGTTTATCTTGTAGTGAATTAAGTTTTTATATAGATTATTAATGTTTACAATATTTATTGGACATTCAAGTAAAACATGTACCAATGTACCCATTTTACCACAACTACACAGTGGATCGTCTGTAATTTTTATTTTGTGCTTATAATAAGGTGTTAGTGCATGGTTTGCACGTATTCGATTTATTGTGGCGACAAAGTTTCTGTTTGGTATTTTGTGAAACCATGGTTTTCTGGGGATCCTTGGCTGGTGTTTACAAAAGTTTGTTCCAGTTGTTGATGCACTGTATAGGTTTTGCCACATCTCATTTATTTTGTTCCTTTGATTTAAGAATAAATCGGACGGGGGTAGTTTAAGATTTAGTTCTTCTCCTGATGTTGGGGCTGTTTTTGCTAAGGCATCCACCATTTCATTACCTGTTATGCCTGCGTGTCCCTTTACCCATAGATATATGACGACTTTATTCTTGATGTGTATCTCATTATGTAAATATAGGATTTTTGCTTCAATATGATTAACTGATCTATTTATTTTAACATTTTTAAGTTTATCTACTGCACTTTTGCTGTCCGTACATATTATAAATTTGTCGTGGTTAGAGCCGAGTACGTATTTCATAGCTTGCACTATTGCTGTTAGTTCTGCAGTGTATATGGAAGCTTCCTTTGGTAAAATAAATTTTTTGTTAGTATTTTCCTCAAAATGGTAAAAGGCACAACTGGTATATTCTTTTGACTTTGATCCATCAGTGAATATAGAATCATAGTTTGGCCAGTATTTGTTTTTTGTTTCGTTGAACTTTGTTTGATTGATACTTGCTACTTCTTCACTTTCAAAATAGTAGGTTCTAATTTCACGTGAAAAAATTTGTTCAGGTGAGTAAATTAAAACTGGAGGGAGTTGGTTGGAATAGAGTATATCTGTAATGTCAGCTATTTCTGAGAAAGATTCTACTATGAGGGGGGTTTTCTTGAAGTGCCAGTATCTATGGGTCAAAACTTGAACTGTTAGTGACTGTACACTATTGAGGTAAGAAGTTTTTTTTGAAATGGTTTTTATCATGAATTTTCTGCTCAATAGTTGTCTTCTTAGTTTAAGAGGAGGTTCCACGGCTTCAGCTTGTATAATGTTTATGGGCGTTGACTTAAGATATCCCAGGCAAACTCTTAAGCATTTATTTTGTTGTATCTCGATTTTATTTAGATGTGTATCTGCTGCTGTTCCATAGAGTTGACTTCCATAATCCATTATTGATCGTACCATTGTTTTGTAGAATAGTAAAGCCGTATTTGGGTCTGCTCCCCACTTTGCTCTACAAAACGCTCTTAGGATATTTATAGAATTACTTGTTTTTTTGATAATCTGGTGGATACAGTCCTTCCATAATAGTTTTCTATCTAGATGCAGACCAAGATATTTTACAGAGTTACTAATACAGAGTTTATATTTTCCTATTGTTAATTGTCTTTGATAGTTGTTTCTGTTTCTAGAGAAAATACATATATTGGTTTTGGACTCGGATATGGAAAGTCCCATGTTGTCTAGGTATTTTTGGATTTTTATAAATTCAGTGTTGATATTTTCTATGCATTTGTCCTCTGATTTGCTACTGGTGTAAATAACAACATCATCAGCGTATTGAATGATTTTAGACTTTTGTGATATAACATTTTCTATATCCATTGTGTACAGGCTGTAGAGGATTGGGCTCAGGATACTACCTTGTGGTAATCCAGATCTACATATTCTTGATTCCGAAATTTCTTGATTTATCTTTAAGGAAACTGATCGATTAGAGTAAGCTGATTTTATGAAGTTGGCAAAGGAGGTTGGTAGACCAATATTGATGAGCTTCTCTTCTAGTATATTTATTTGAACATTATCATATGCTGAAGTTATATCCAAAAATGTGGCCAAAGTGCTGTATTTGTGTGTGAATCCTAGATAGATGTCATTTACTAGTATCGTTAGGGGTTCCAAGGAAGATCTTCCCTTTCTAAAAGCATATTGTGAGTCAGGTAATATTTTTTCATTTTCTAGCCAATATTCAAGCCTGTTCTTTATCATTCTTTCCATGGTTTTAAATATACACGATGATAAAGCTATGGGTCTATATGAATCTGCATTTCCATTCTGTTTTCCAGGTTTTTTGATAGGTACTATGATGTATTCTTTCCACATCGGTGGAAAAGGAATCCTATTTATCCAAATCGAATTGAACAATTCCAACAGGGCTTTCTTATGGTCTAAGGGCATTTTATGCAACATATTATATGAAATGTTATCCGCCCCGGGAGATTTATTATTTGTTGATTTAATGCAATGATCGAGTTCCCATAATTGAAATAACGATTGTAGGAAAGAAGTGTTCCTATTTACAGTAGCTATTTGTTGAGTAATGTTGTTTTCGACCCATGGAGGTGAGATTTTTGTGTGGAATTCGCTTATCCAGTCTTCTTTGGGGTCCATTAGGGGTTTATTCGCTTGTTTTCGGTTTTTATATCGGTTTACTTTGTTCCACACTTCTTTAATTGGTGTATTTTGATTTAGATTTTGGCAGTAATTTATCCAACTTTTTTTCTTAGTTTCTTTAAAAGTTTTTTTAGCTACTGCATCAAGTCTTTTATATTCTGTTAGATTATTAAGATTTGGAGCCTGTGTGTAGGTTAAGAAAGCTTGTTTTCTTGCTTTAGCAGCTATGTTACAGGTTTCGTTCCACCAGTCCTTTGAGCAATGATTTCTATTTTGTGCGTTTGATTTTCGTAACGGAATTGCTTTGTCGGCAGCTTTGTTAATATTGTCGATAATGCCCATTAGTGATGATTTTGGTTCTGTTGCTTCAAGGGTAGCGGTGTATACATCCCAATTAGCAGCCTTGAGTCTCCATATATTATGTTTTGTCTGTTTAATTTGCGCAGGTGGAATATTCCTTCCAAATTGTATGTGTATTGGTAAGTGATTAGAGCCATAAGGTTCTTCTAAAGTACACCACGTAATTAGTTGTGTCAGATCCTGTGTACAGAGGGTCAAGTCTACAGCTGACTTCTTATTGTTTGCTAATGTAGGTGATCCGTCGTTTATAATTACTAGGTTGCATTGTTCGATAGCTTCCAAAAGAATCTTGCCATAGATATCGTCATATCCATCGTTCCATGCCAAACTATGTGCGTTAAAGTCGCCCCCAATTATGAATGGTTTTGGAATTTGTTCCAAAAAGTTAATCCACTGTTGTAATGATATTCTAGTTCTCGGTTTAAGGTATAGTGAAACAAAGTAAATTTTTTTATGTATATATGGAAAATTTACCGAGATACAAGTATGCTCAAAGTTGATTGTAGTTGGAATTGAGACTTCTTGGTATATTAAGTCTGATTTTAATAAAATGGCAGAGCCGCCGTACCCGTCGTCCCGGTCACAGCGAATATTGTTGAAGCCTTTAAAATTATAGTATTTTTCTGCTTTAAACCATGTTTCCGATAGAAGTGCAACGGAGTAGTTGCCCCTATCTAGTAGATATTCTAAGTTATTTTTATTAGAAACTGCCGAACGGCAGTTCCATTGAAGGATATTTATTGCATGGTTGAGGTCTGAGAATGTGATGACGTGTTTCCATTTATAGTTAATTTTACTAAGTTTTCGAGTTCTTCCTTATTTATGTTTATACTTTTTGTTACTAAAACTTTTGTGACAATTTCTATAACTAATTCTAATATTGAATTTATCATGCTCAAGTCTGAAGGAGATGCAACTGGATTATTATTAATATTTCCCTTATAGTTAATGCTGTCTAATATTCCTCCCGTAGGTAATTGAGATCTAGGGGAAGATATAATTTCATTATGCAAAATTAATGTTGGATCTGGACTATTTGGTCTGTCTTTTGAATGTTCGAGAATTTGTACTATTTGAATTATTATTGTAGAATATATTATTAGTTGACATTTTGTTAATTGGATTTGATGGGAATTGGGTGGGTGTATAATTATTGGGATTTAATGGAGGGAAAGTTTTGAGGCAGGAGAGGTTTGTAGTTTGTTCCGTATTTATGGATGTTACTTTTGCATAGGAGTTACTGGGGAACTGTTTGTTTGCGTCTTGATAACTAATATTATTGGAAGACATAGCGTCTTTAATAAGTTTTTGACGCTGAAATTCTTGACACGCGCTTAAATTTGTAGTAAAATGATCTCCCGAACAGTTAAAACATTTTGGAGTGAGATCGGTCTTTTTACAATCTTTTGAGTTGTGGGATTCTTGACATTTATCGCACCTAGCCTTGCTCTTACACTGCCCACCTGTATGTCCAAATCGAAGACAATTAAAGCATAATAGCACCTTTTGTTTGTATGGTTCGACTTCCTTTAGTACCTTGTTGATTGTTATATATTTTGGTAACACTTGTGACTTAAAACTAACTACGCATGTTTTTGTTGGAATGTATTGAGTACCGTTTTCATCTACTTGTCTTCGATTTAATCTTGTGACTTGAAGGACTTCAAATTTACAGTGTAAATCGTACATTTTTATTCTGTTTTTAACATACTCTACTGAAAATTCTGTGGAAATATCTTTTATTACGCCCTGTCTAACTAAAAGAAACTTAGGAATGTACATGTCTAGATTATTTTTTATAAATATTGCTTCATTTTTTTTAGATATGATATAGTTAGCCGATTTATAATCTTTAAATTTTATACGTATTTTATTTCTTCCTACTGCGTCAATGCTTACAATTTTTTCATCAATTTCTTTAAAATTTGTGATAATAATGTCACCTATCCTTAACGCGTTTAATCTGCCTTTAAAATCGGGTGAATTATTTTCTAAATACGCGTAAAAAGGTCCTAGGTCGTTTTGTCGGTAAAGAAATTCCTCCCTTTTTGTTCCTACTTCTTTGTTAATGTTATTTGTTATTGAAGTGTGTACATTAGCAAAGTCATTATCGATAATGGGTTTATTATTAACAAGTTTTGTGGTACTTATCTGTGTAACTGGAACAAGATTTTGGAATCCTAATAGCTCCTCCTTTGAAGATGTTGCATGTTCTGTATCCATTTGGGTTTCTAAAACATTTTTATCGGGGGCGTCGCCCCCGCTAACTGCACTCATAACTTTTTAATGTTTTTATTCCGATTTCGCTTTTTTATTTGGTGTAATTAATTTACTTTTAAAGTTCACAAAATATTTATTTAAATATCTAATTTATAGACACCGGTTTTAAAAAACAAGCTTCTTTCCTACGCACGTCTGACTACCACGACGAATGGAAGCTAAGTGATCCTATGTAGTTAGTATATTGTTCTTTTTTGTTGTTGTGTTTAGGTGGGCAATATGCTGCTGATAGAACCAGAGTACCAGTGCTACTTTCTATTGCTACACTGGTTGCTTGTAGGTATTCTTTTTGATAACTTTCTAATTCATAATGTTGTATACTGCTACGAATTATAACTGCTGTTCCTCCATGAGCTGTATTATCTGGATGGTTTGTGTGGTAGATGTTATATTTAGGTATTTTGAAATAGTTTTTATTGGTAAAATGTGTTTCTGAGACTAGAAATACATCAATGTTATTGCCGATGATGTAAGCTTTAATTTCATGAGCATGTAGACTCAGACCATTGGCGTTCCACTGTACTATCTTTAACAATTGAGTATCCATTAAGAAAGTTTTGAAACAAGCGTTGTGATTAGATTCATGATCGTTCCCATTTGGGTTATTAGATCTCTCATCATATTTTTTAGTTCCGTGAGATCATTTGATTGTGATTGTTGGATATTGGTTGCTCCGTTAGGATTATTTGTTACGTTTTGCATTGTAACAACTTGTGCATATGTATTATCAGCGGTTACTGTGCGTGCACTATTAGTTGTGGTCGCTGTGTTTTTCTGTCGCAGTCTGGGGTATAACTTTTGTTGTAATTCTTTGTGTATTATGCATCCTCTATAGTTTGCTGGATGGTTCTCCAGGCAGTTTACGCATTTGACTGTGTTGTCTTTTATATTTCTAGGACATTCAGATGTTTGGTGAAATTCTGTACATTTGACGCATCTGTATTCTCTTTGACAGAAGTTTTTTGTATGTCCGTACCTTTGACATCGCATACATTGTGCTATTGTTCTTCTAGAGATTGGCGGTTCGAATATTACGCTTGTATTCATGAACAGTTTGGTGTTGTATATATCTTTGTTATTTTCTTTGACCTTTAAGTCGACGAAGAACATTGGTAGTGGTTTTCTTGTCTTGTTTTGTTTCACATTCCATATCTGGACAACTTCATGGCCGAGGTCTTCTACGTTGTTTTTAATATGCTCAATGTTTGTTGAATGGTGGAGGTTCTTTAATACCACTCTAAAACTTTTGTCCTGTTTTGGTTTGTATGTATGAAATTCTGTTTTCTTCTCTTGTAGTGCTTTTGTGATTTTACTATACACTTCTCCTGTATTAGGTTGTAGTTTTATTTGTTTTTCTCCCAAGGCTTTTAATGTATACTGATTGGGACATAATTTTGTTAATAGATCGGTTTACGCAGACAGATTTACGCTGATATTTTGTTTCTACATAAACTACTGAATTCCAGAATAAATTGCAATGATCTGCTGTTGTATCTAATTGATTTTAATGTTCCCTCTAGAGTCATTAGATTATCTCAAAATTTTGTAATTAAATTTCATAGCTGCTATTTTGGTAGGCATTCTCTATTGAATGGAATGATTCTAAATGGAAATACTTTGATTTGTTACTGTGCACTTCTGATGATGTTTGTAGACAACATATAAAAAAACTTTTATAACTTAGGTGATTTCTGTTTGTTGTATTTTATCTTATTTTAATATTTGTTTTATTCTATAGGGCTGCTTGGCTGACTTTTGTCGTATTTACTCCATTTTTATATTTAATGTATCACTTGATATATTTGTAATATGTTATGTATATTACTAGGAGGTTCTCTAAATTTATTTATATTTTTATTTTATTTATTTATTTACGGGGTACCACCCAATATATTATATAATTGAGTGGTACCCCGTAAATAAATAAAATAAAAATATAAATTTAGAGAATATCCTAGTAAATACATACAGATATTAGCAGTATATATGAGTGTTTCAATATATGAGACTCTGTGTGCAACAAGGGCGCACTCGCCATTGGAGTTCGCCCTTATTGCACGAAAATCCTCATATTGTAATTATTTTTATAAGACAATGTTTAACTTAGTTGATGTTATCTTATTTTAATATTCTTGAAATAAATATTGTCAAATTAATGAGTGAATGAATTAATTCAATGAGCTAGCTAATTAGTTTCGAGTAACATTTTACTGTGAAACATAAATGAGATAAAAAAATATCAAATTTAAAAAACTAAAAAATATTTTGTTTTTTTTATTACCACAGGACAAGCCCAATACAGTTACAATTTTTTACAAATTTTGGGATACTAATAAATATGAAAAAAATCATATATGTAACACATAAAATATAATAGTTAAAAGAAATAAATTACATATAGAACAAATTAGAAACAGACTGGTAATGGTGGACAAAACAAAACAATTAAGAGGCAATATTAATTTGTTGCAAGTCGCGTATAAATTGGTTAGGTGTGGAACTAAAATTAATTAAGCCTCTCAGTATTTTGATTTGCTAGACGTAACATTCTAGTTATAGGTTCATTGAGACCATAATTACATCGATGAAATGGTACATGAAAAGTGTTTTCAACTGCATTTCGAGTACTGTATGAAGGGACTTTAAAATCAAGCTTAGACAATAAATAATTACTATTTGCTGTACTATTTAATAAAGTACACAGAATTTTCAAATAATGGTGATAACGACGTTCTTCCAGGGTATTGATATTTATATATTATGCTCTAATTTCTTCATAACTGCAAAACCTGTTACTCCCATTAATAACTCTAATTTTAAATCCCAAAAACCCAAGGAATTTATTTTGAACTTCTTCAATTTTTTTTGCGTAAACATTATAGTTATATTATAAATTAAAAATTCTCAATATTTTACACAACAAATAGTTATGTTGTATTGCGGCTCACCTGTCTACAACATTTGGTGTATTGTTCCTTAATTTCAATCAAGTAATTTACTGATTCACTTTTGTTATGTCACAATACCATAGTTGGTTTTGTACTTTGTTATACTTTTACGTTGTAAAATTAGGTACAGTGCACAGATTCTAAAGGTGCTGGTGGGGGATGGTGTCTATGCGCAGTATTATAGTCGGTGTTGAGAGAGAAAAGTATTTGAAATAATGAAATAAAATATTATTTCGAATACTTTCTCATACAGCGACTATAATAATGTGCATATACTCTATCCCCCAACGGCTCCTTTAGAATCTGTGCACTGCATTAGCAATTAATTATATATAATTTGTAAGTGTTTGAATATATTGTAATTAATTTTGTAACACAATTTATTAATGTTACAATATAGTTATTACTGAAATAAAAATATTGTTGAAAAAAAGTGAATGAACTAATTCAATGATCTAGTTAACTAGCTTTATGTAACATTTTAAAATTAAAACTCTTTCTATGCATGTAATCTGGTAAATAAAGACAATAATGTTCTCTTTTTGCTATTTGCAATATGTATAGATATACAAAATAAACAGAAAAATATTGTTTTGAAGTGTTTTATTCACAAATAAAAATGGTATACATATATTTAATTAAGTAAAAATCTTTTAATCAATTTATATTTTTAAAAATACGAAGCAAGTTTTCAATCCTAATAGCAAATAATTAATATTGAAAAATATCAAAAATTACTAAAAGATTTTTAAATTGAAAACTTACTGGTACATCCCCATGTATACGCCTCCAAGACTTCTACACGGCCAGATGGCGCTAGCCACCCATTACCATCATTTTGGCTGCAATATTTGGGAAAACATTTCGATGCGATTTGATTGGATTAAGGAGAACAGTTCCTACGTTCCTTCTGATGACGCTCCAATAAGAGCAGAAAACTGCAGTTAAAGGGACTGGCTGCACTCCTTATTCTAATTAAAAAGTAAGATTGTTTTTCCTTCGTATTGCAGCCGAATATATAAAAATGGTACACACATTTTTAATTTATATTTTCTTCCCAGCCTTTTTCAATAGGGATATCATAGAAGGCTGATTCCAAGCGTGTCCAAATCACTAAGTGACACATTCCTTTGCGTTAAATACAAGTTTCCCTGAATTTGATGGTAATAATCATGTTTTGTATTTAGTACTACTTTATTTTTTAGTACTACTTCATTTATTAACAGAATAAATATTTAAAGCTGACAAAAACTTTTTGAAATCCTGTATATGAATTACTGTGCAACAGGCACCAGTATCAATGTCAAATAAAATTGAGTTCCTCTTTTAATACTATTTTCTCTGGAGCTGAATTTTCTAGTTCCAATGAAGACAAAGATCCCAGAAATAATTATTCTTCCTCCTTCACTTCACCTTGTATATCACCTTCTTCTAATAAACTAACTTTCGAACCACAGACGGTACTTGTATGAGCCACTTTCTTACCACTGAAACATTGCCATGCTTTGGCTGGACATTTTGATGAATCATATGTATTCTACCACATCTAAAGCATGACTTATGTTGGACATAACTTCTACCAGCTTCATGACTACCATCTTTCTTAATGGTAGCTTCATTCTTTTTGAACATTACTTTAGGCGCCAACCTAATCTCTGAACTAAGGCACCCCCCCCCCCCCCCGCTCCTAAACTTTTTTGAAATCGTAATGCATTGAATATTACTTGTAAATTTTTTAAGTTATATTGAGTTTCATTTATTTATTTAATGTGCACTACAGGCCTTGTAGGCCTAGGGTTTTACAATTTTACATAATACACATGATAGTAGGTATATACTAATGTCTTATATTTAATTTCTATGTAAAAATTGCTGCACTATGGTTCTCCACTGTATCCTATTTTTCGCCTTCTCTCTCCAGTCTGTAATTTCCATCGATCCTATATCGTCCTGAAACTTTTCTCGTCATCTTTTTCTTGGGCTACCTCGTCTTCTTGTCCCAACTGGTCTACTTAGCAGTACCTTCTTTGGCAATCTTGCTCTATCCATTCTCTCGACATGACCTGTCCACCTGATTCTTTGTGTGTCTTGTTATACTTGGTTCGTTGTAAGGCATCTTTAATTCTTGATTGGTTCTTCTTTGCCAACCGTCTTCTGTATTTTCCCCCGAAAATAGCTCTTCGTACCTTTCGTTCCCACCTCTCTATCAGTTCTTCTTGTTTTGTTTAGCACCCATGTCTCACATCCGTAGGTGACTGTTGCTCTTATTACGGTTTTGTATATTCTGGTTTTCGTCTTTCTCGATAGGTACTTTGACTCTAATAATTTTTTTAAACTGTCGACCTTTCAGTTACCTTTTGATATCCTGTGCTTTAGTTCATTTTGCTCGTTATATTAAGTTTACTTTGGAATAAACTTATTAAGATGCCACAAAAACATAGCTTCAGTTTCCCAGTAGGTACCTATCCCTTTTAATCCGTTACACTCTTTGGTACTCTCTGGAGACTCGAAACAAATTTTTTGAAAAGTGTGGGTAATTTTTCAACTACTGCTACAGAATAATAAACTACTACTACAGAGCCCTCCTACGCCTTCCGACTCCTAACCGCCATTCTTCTCTGTTTAATCACAGACCTGGACTTTCCTCTAGTTCTTTTTCAATTCTCTCCCTCCAGCTTCTTCTCGACCTTCCTCTTTCCCTTCTCCCTTGTGGTGTCCACGCCAAAATCTGTTTATGGATCTTGTCATCTGGCATTTGCTGTATATGGCCGTACCATTTTCGTAAGGTCTCCATCTTGTGGAGACTTGTTTACACTTTTAAGTATGGTATTGTACCGGGTGTCCATTTATATTTTCCCCCATTTTAACTGCCTATAACTTCTAAACGGCTCAAGATAGAAATATGCGGTTTTCGCTGAAATGTTTTATTTTAGTAAAAGTTTTGTCTGAATGGACTAAATTTTTTATATCGCTTTCAAATACGAAAAGAAAAATGGCGGATTTTTGAAAAAAACGTTGTTGACTTTTTTTTAATGGAACACCCAGTATATTTTTTGTAAATTGAAAGAAAGGTCATTCACCTATCCAGTGATATAATTTTTTTCAAAATCGGTTGTCAAATCACTGAGTAATTAATTTTTAAAATGAGAGGTGCAACGAGGATATCACATACCTAAATAACATAACTAAGCAAATTGATGTTATGTTATGTGATTTCCACATTGCATCTCTCATTTTAAAAATTAATTTCTGTCATTTGACCACCGATTTTAAAAGAATTTATATCGTTGGATAGGTAAATGACCGTTTTTTCAGGTTTTTAGGTAAATGATCATTTTTTATGTCGCTTTTAAATAAAAAATGGCGGATTTTTGAAAAAAAACGTTATTGACTTTTTTTATTGAAACACCCAGTATATTTTTGTGTATCTTGGAAAAACGGTCATCTACCTATCCAGCGATAAGAAATTTTTTAAATCGGTTGTCAAATGACTGAGCAAATAATTTTTAAAATGAAAGATGCAATGTGGAAATCATATAATTTTGCTTAGTTATGTTATTTAGGTATGTGATATCCACGTTGCACCGCTCATTTTAAAAATTAATTACTCAGTGATTTGACAACCGATTTTAAAAAACTTTATATCGCTAGATAGGTGAATGACCTTTCTTTCAATTTACAAAAAAATATACTGGGTGTTCCATTAAAAAAAAGTCAACAACGTTTTTTTCAAAAATCCGCTATTTTTCTTTTCGTATTTGAAATCTATATAAAAAATTCAATCCATTCAGACAAAACTTTTACTAAAATAAAACATTTCATCGAAAACCGCATATTTCTATCTTAAGCCGTTTAGAAGTTATAGGCAGTTAAAATGGGGGAAAATATAGATGGACACCCGGTATATGATCTGTTTGTTCGCTTTAGATATTGTTTGGTCCCACAGAATGCCGTTCATCATGGATATGGCTTTTCTACCCTGTATGTTTCTGTCATTTATAGTAGCATCGAGTATCTCATCTTGAGTTATCTTCATGCCCAGATACTTGTATTCATCACAATATTTAATTTCTACCCCATCATCTAATGTAATGGACTGTTTTGTCCCTCCAATACACATGGCTTCAGTTTTCTTAATGTTGACTGCGAGGCCTAATTTGTTATATTCTTCTATTAGCTTCCACGTCATGTAACGCAAGTCGTCATGATCCTGAGCGATCAGAATTTGGTCATCAGCGAAACAAAGTCTAACAATAAAACACTGAAAACGTTAGTTTTCTATACTTCCACAAAATTTATTACAACTAAGTGACTACAGCTGTTTCGGCAGAGTGCCTTTCTCAAGTGATGTAGTAGCAAGCAAGCAAGCCATTTGATTTAACCCGACCTGTGGGAGATGTTCACCCTTTCGAAAATGTACATTCGGGTGTAACAATTCATTGGGGCGAGGTGTTTTGACCCGGGTAAAAAACAGGGATCACCCCACCTCGCTCCAATGCCCCAGGCCATCCCTTTCCCCCCCATAGCACGCTGATGCGCGATGAGAGCACAACTATCGTAGCCAAATGCTCTTCACTATGGAATCCTGGGTAATAAGATTCCATGTGGTACCCTAATCGAATGCAAAAAACTAGGCCAGCGTGATGCGCTCTAAGCCTTTTATCTTCTTAATTACTTATCCGCGGAACTAAAATTGCTTTCTTGCTTGGGCTCCAAGCCATTGTACCAGGCCCAATTGGGCTCAGTCCAATGGCTTGGCGCTCAAGATTTTTTTGTTTTTTTTTTGGTGGCTTACGCCTTTTTATGATTTTTTTGGTTTGTATACTGGTTTTACCTGATCGTCTGTCTGGTATCTTGGATGACTTCTTGGACTACCTTGGTCACTAGTCTGACCAGGTAGTCTTCGTCTGGGAGGATCGCTGTGGTGGCTTGTTGGTTGTTGCCTTGTGTGGCTTTGGCATAGGAGACTCCGGTTACCTGTTGTCGTCTGTTGTGGTGGTCTGCTCCAGGTTGGACATCTTGGGCATCCTCTGTAGCTTGCGGGGTGACTTCCTTTGCAGTTAGCGCAGGTTGCCTTTGTGTCTCTGGGTCTTTTGCACAGCTTCGTGGGGTGATCTTCTCAGCATTTCACACATTTGGGATCTTTGTGGCACGCGTTCTGTGCATGGTGGAAGCCCTGACAGTTGAAGCACTGCGTTGGCCCTGTCGCTTTTCGTAGGTCTTCTACCACTACCTTCATGTGGCACAGATTGGTGATCAGCTTAGCCTTTTCTACGTCCTCGCGATTCAGAGTCAGTACGAACATCGGTAGTTTCCTTTTGGGGCCGGCTTTTGTGGTCATATTCTTAGCTGCTTGGCAGACTATTTGGTGTTGCGCTTCCATCTCTTCTTGGATTTCCTCCTTGGTGGTGTTTGAGGGAAATCCTCTTAAAACCACTTTGGGTTTTATATTCATTTCTACTGGTAATTTAATTACAGGCGGCTTTCTGTGAGGTGTTGCCTGTTGTTCAGGCAGCACGGTGGTTTCTTCGTTTGTTTCCATGTCCTCAGACTCCGAATCGCCAGATCGCCTCAAGGCAGACGTCTCACCATCTGTGTTTTGCTCTGGGGTGGGGTCTGGCTTTTTGGGTCTGCTGGTCCTCGTGACAGTGGTGGGAAATTTTCTTTCTTCTTTTTTGGCTTCGGTTCTTCAGCCGGCGGTGGCTTTTTGATCGCTGGGTCCTTTTTCGGTTCGGGTTTTGTCAGCTTCTCCTGTTGGTGTTGCTTCTCTATCAGTTTCCGAGTTTCTTGCAACTCTTTCAGCAGGTCGTCCATCTGGTTTGACATCTTAGTCATCTCTTTTTTGTCTCTCGATTTCGGCCCTTAGTTGCTCGTTTTCGGTTCTATGCCGGGTTGCCTCTTTTTCAAGCAGTTAAACTTGAAGTTGCTTGGACATCTCATTAACATGCCTCATGTACGGGCAGTTAAGTCCTCCTAGCCCTTTTCGTTCTTCCTCTCTCTGCCTCGCAGGGGGTTTCATTTTCCGTGTCCTCGGTGTCGGTGTCTTCTTCGGAGTCTTCCTCGGATTTCATCTCGGTTTCCTCTTCACTTTCCTCTGTTTGATGTTCCTGTAAGGGTAAGATCCACTTTGCGTGGATCCTCATGTGTTGGCGGAGTGGCCATGGGGGGGGGGGGTGATCGAGACCTAGCTCGATCAATCGTCTGAGGGAGGAAGTCCTAATTTGGACGAACCTTTTTTTTTCGCCGCCTGGCCCGACGCCAGCTCGGCTTCAGGGTTGGTTTCCCTGCATCTATCGCGGTAGTTCTCGTACCCAGACAGAACTAGGTACGGGATTCTCTTGATGTTCTCGTTCTACTGACCTAGGGGCCGGGGCTGCCCGATGTAGATTCCAAAGAACTACACCTTGCAGTGTCGATACCCTTACGGAGGCACAGTAGACATCCCGTAACGGGCTCACGTCGAGCCCGTTATTGCTTTTTCCGCTAACCGATGTCTAGCTGCGGCGTCTCAGAGAATTCAATAAAATCAAATTCCCTAAGTTTCACCACATCCAGTCAATCGGCCTTTGCCTCTCCTTCTCGCCTCAGAGAGTGAGAAGCGCTCCACTGCTGTCTTGCTTGCATTCAAGACTGAACTGAAAAGTTCACAGTCAAGCCACTCCTACTTCGTTGGCTGTTGTCGCTGTTTTCCGCTCCGCTGCTGGCACGTCTTGTTCCTCCGGTGTCTGACACCGGAATTTCAAGTGGTGTAGTTTACAATGTGTTTGCCTTTTTAAGTCTTTAACTGAAGAGGTTGAGGAGTGGGGAGCTGTTTGTCTCGAGTTGGTCATTCAGAATTATATCCGTATTTTTCAATTTATTAATTTCCATAGATTCTAAAAAAGATAGCTTAAGGCCTTTATTTTGAATATGCAGAATTTTAAACTCTTCATTGAAATAATGATTATGATCTAGAAGGTGAAGTGCGTATGTAGAAGTGTCTGTTTTTCTATTGTTGAAAGCCCTTTTGTGTTCTGCTATCCGTTTGTCAAAGGTTCTGCCAGTTTGACCGATGTAAGTTTTCGGACAGTCACCACACGTTATTTTGTACACACCACTCTGTAGTTGCTTTCTCTTTCGGCTTTTATTGTTCTTAATATATTTGCTTAAGTTGTTATTAGTTCTGAAAGCTGGTGTTACTCCTTTCTTTTTTATGTACGAGTATCTGGCTATTTTTATTGTTATCTTGCCAGTGTATGTGAGAGAGCAGAAGGCACTGGGTTCTTTCTGTGGTGGTGGATACACTAATTTCAGGGCTTTCTTATGGAGTTTTTGGTTTAAAATTTTGTTAACTGTTTGTTCGTTATAGCCATTGTTTACTGCTATTTGTTTAATGATGTTTAGTTCTATCTCGAAGTTATTTTTTGTCATGGGAATTTCTTCATATTAAGAACAATAAAAGCCGAAAGAAAAAGCAACTACAGAGTGGTGTGTACAAACTAACGTGTGGTGACTGTCCGAAAACTTACATCGGTCAAACTGGCAGAACCTTTGACAAACGGATAGCAGAACACAAAAGGGCTTTCAACAATAGAAAAACAGACACTTCTACATACGCACTTCACCTTCTAGATCATAATCATTCTTTCAATGAAGAGTTTCAAATTCTGCATATTCAAAATAAAGGCCTTAAGTTATCTTTTTTAGAATATATGGAAATTAATAAATTGAAAAATACGGAAATAATTCTGAATGTTGTTAATTGGGAAGTCAAAAAATGTTGTTAATTGGGGTCATCGAGCATTTCGATCCTGCTAAAAGTGATATCACATCTTACGTGGAGAGACTTGAGTAGTTGTTTTTATGTAATGTAGTGGAGAAAGACAAGGAAGTTCCATTATTGATTACTTTAATTGGTGGAGAAGTTTACAGTGTTTTAAAAGACTTATTTGCACCAGAACTATCAAGTTCAAAAACATTTTTGAAAAGTTAAAAACCGTTCGGTCTGAACATTATAGTCCAAAGAGGTTAATTATTGCTGAAAGGTATAAATTTTACAACATAAGTCAAGAACCTACAGAGGATATTAAAAGTTTTTTGTCAAAACTAAAAAGTGTAGCTCAATATTGTAAAGGGCCTAGCCGGGTAAGATGATGAAAAGTGGATTCGAATTGCATATTGGTCAACGTTTAGCACATATAGAGAAACTCACTTTCTGAAATTTTTAGCCCCCTTAGGTTTTCACGTGACCCACCTAGAGCCTAATTAGGCTTTTTATGTTTTTATTTTTTATCTCATCCGCATCGAGAGCTAGCGAAAAACTTTAAATAAAAATGTTGTAAGTGTCAAAAAGTTCTGTCCGAAAATTTTTTTTTTAATTTTTGGCGGGAAATTAAAATTTTAGGACGATTTTAAAATTTTAAATCAGCATAAAAAAATAACTAAGGCATTCGTTCTCACGAAAAAAAATTATAACGTGAATTTTTGCATAATGTTTCACCTTGAATTTTTTCATATTTTTAAAATTGGTGAAACATACTTTTAAAAATAAAAAACCGCATTTTTTCGCTTTTTGATACAATTTTATACAGAGTGTTTAAAAAAGGTAACACCGTCACTAGGATAGGTAAAAACTGAAAAATAATTGGGGTTTGCCTAATAAAACATTTTTGTAATGTCATCCATTTTCAAGATACAGGGCGTTGAAGAACACAAAATTTTACACATTTTTTACGATTTTGCCGAAACTACTGGCAACATTGTAATAAAATTTGGCAGGTTTTAAGAGGTAGTTATTGTTCATTTTTTGACATACAATTAAGAATTTTATATTCATCTTTGGCGCGCAGACGAGGAATGTCTGAACTTTTTAAAGAAAAAAGATAGTACGCCACTGACATATTTAAAATTAATAATAATTTTTGAATTCCTCGTCCAATTTCGGACAAAAAAAGCTTTCTAGCCTTTTTTTTCATAGGACGCGCCGTTTTCATGCAAACAATAAAATATTTTAACGCTTCCAAAGTATTGGAATTAAGTTTTTCTATGGATGTACATAATATACCCTATTCCACGAACATACGCCTGTTTTGGATTACTTCGACAACGAATATTTTACTGTGCAAAATAAGAAGAACGAAAGTAAATTGCAAATTACATTGTTGTTTATTGGAATAATTATTAGCGCCATTTACTTTCGTACTTTTTATGTTGCACAGTAAAATATTCGTTGTCGAAGTAATCCAAAACAGGCGTATGTTCGTGGAATGGCCCATATGAGTGTAATGTAGATGTATAGAAACTTACATAGAAATTCGAATACTTTGTATTGTAAGGATTAAAATATTTTATTTTTGCATAAAAATGGCGCGTCATATGAAAAAATGGGAAGATAGATTTTTTGTCACAAATTGAACGAGGAATTTAAAAATGACTGTTAACTTGAAATATGTCAGTGGCGTACTATCTTTTTTTCTTTAAAAAGTTCAGACCATTACCCGTATGCGCGCCAATGATGAATATAAAATTCTTAATTGTATGTGAAAAAATGAACAATAACTACTTCTTAAAACCTGCCAAATTTTATTACAATGTTGCCAGTAGTTTCGGCAAAATCGTAAAATTTTGTGGTCTTCAACCCTGTATCTTGAAAATGGATGACATTACAAAAATTTTTTATTAGGCAAACCCCAATTATTTTTCAGTTTTTTACCTATCCTAGTGACGGTGTTACCTTTTTTAAACACGCTGTATAAAATTGTATCAAAAAGCGAAAAAAAAGCGAAGAAATGCGGTTTTTTATTTATAAAAGTACGTTTCACCAATTTTAAAAATCTGAAAAAATTCAGGGTGAAACATTATGCAAAAATACACGTTATAAATTTTTTTCGTGAGAACAAATGTCTTAGTTATTTTTTTATACTTATTTAAAATTTTAAAATCGTCCTAAAATTTGAATTTCCCGTCAAAAATAAAAAAAAAATTCGGACAGAACTTTTTTATTTACAGTTTTTCTCTAGTTTTCAATGCGGCTGAGATAAAAAATAAAAACATAAAAAGCCTAAAGAATTAGGCTCTAGGTGAGTGACGTGACCACCTAGGGGGCTAAAAATTTCAGAAAGTGAGTTTCTCTATATGTGCCAAACGTTGACCTATAGGGTAGGTGGGGGCAAATGTACGCATTTTCTATATTTTCATCTCTAGTGAATCTCCTAATGCTTGAATTGGCACAGAGTATAGATGAAAGTGAAATTGATACATTTTGTAATCATATTAGGCAAATGGAAATTCTTCATTATTTTTGTAGTGTTGATAACTTTTTGAAAAAAAAATGTAAATGCGTACCTTTGCCCCACCCAATGGGGCCAAAGTACGCACATGCGTACTTTTGCCGATTTGAGACATTTTGCAATTGAGACAAAATTAGCTGATAGAATATCAAGCTCAACTTGATATTCACTTTGAAGATTGACTTGAAACATGCATTTGCCAAGTATACCTCACTGGGGGCAAAGGTACGCACTGCGAACGTTTGCCCCATTCCAACGTTAGCAGTGCGTACCTTTGCCCCATTTGTGTGAGTACTTTTGCCCCATCCGGCAACCAATAATATATCTAACCTCAATATGAAACTATGCACATATGAACTTCAAACTGTCATGTAGAAGAAGACTTCTAACAATAAACTTTCAACATGCCTAACCAATAATAATCTGAGTTTGAAAGATTAAGAATTAGAATCAATCAATTTTTAAGAAAAATTAGATCAAGAGGTACAAAAATAATTTTTACCTCATTTTTGTTGTTGTGTTCGCCCTGATTGCGCCAAAGTTTCTCATCCAATGCTACTGAGTAGTACAAACATATGCCACAAGATGTTGTTGCCAACATATAAGAAGTTACTGAAAAATGTAAGTGCGTACCTTGGCCCCGTGCGTACTTTTACCCCCACCTACCCTATGCAATTCGTATCGAGTTGGGGGCACTTTTCATCATCTTACCCAGCTAGGCCCTTTACAATATTGAGCTACACTTTTTAGTTTTGACAAAAAACTTTTAATATCCTCTGTAGGTTCTTGACTTATGTTGTAAAATTTATACCTTTCAGCAATAACTAACCTCTTTGGACTATAATGTTCAGACCGAACGGTTTTTAACTTTTCAAAAATGTTTTTGAACTTGATAGTTCTGGTGCAAATAAGTCTTTTAAAACACTGTAAACTTCTCCACCAATTAAAGTAATCAATAATGGAACTTCCTTGTCTTTCTCCACTACATTACATAAAAACAACTACTCAAGTCTCTCCACGTAAGATGTGATATCACTTTTAGCAGGATCGAAATGCTCGATGGCCCCAATTAACAACATTTTTTGACTTTTGTGTAGATTCTTTCTGTGGCTCGTTGCCTAATATGTTGTGTATTTAATAAGGCACAGAGTGACAAACGTAATTATAAAACAGATACAAACAATTACATTTTAGCAATAGCCGTGTAGACTTCGCAAGCTACCTTGTAACATGAACATAACCTCACTGACACACCGTAGTGTCTCCAATTCCGATGTCGGGTTAATATACAAAATAATAAACAAAATCAAAGAAGATGTTGTATATGTCCACCTCCAACATCTCTACATAAAGTAACTCTCCTTGTCATTGATTCTATTACATTGTTTAAGATTGACGGAGTATTATTTAATTCTTCAATATGATTAGTTATTCTTTGTTTAAGATCTTCCAAATCCGCTACAGGAGTTTTAAAAATCAAATTTTTTAAATATGGCCACAGAAAGAAATCACAGGGAGTCAAATCACAGGATCGAGGGGGGAATATAATAGGTGTATTTAAACTAATGACCCTATTGTCGAAAAAGTCCATAATATAATTCAAATTTTGCAGCGTTGTATGAATTCGAGCTCCGTCTTGCTGAAAATATCCTTCTGTTAATTCATCATCCATCAACTGATTTATAAATGGAGTTAAAATTTCTTGACGGTATCTTTCAGCATTTAGAACCCCTTCAAAAAATATGGGTCCTACAATACGTCGCTTGCTTATAGCAGCCCAGACTCCAAGTTTCTGTGGATACAAAGGAGTTTCAACAAAATAATGTGGGTTATCTGCACTCCACATCCTCATATTTTGAGAATTTGTGTATCCAGAAAGGTGAAACCAACATTCGTCAGTAAAAAAAGTTTTGCTTAATACATCACCATTATTACTGAGATTGTCCAGATACCAATTACAGAAGCCTAGCCTTTGGGGATAGTCGTTAACGGCGAGTTCATGGAAAGCTTGTAAACGATACGGATAAAAATGCAAATCTTTCTTAAGAATACGCTGGCAAGTTCCATATGAGAGATCTGTCTGTTGACGTAAATGCCGAATTGATGTATGCGGTTGATCTACAATAACTGCTCTGACCAGTTCGACGTTTTCTTCAGTTCGCACTTTAGGCCTGCCTGCCCCTGGCTTGTGACTTACACTTCCCGTTTCTCTGTAAACTTTTACAACTTGACGAAGAGTTTTGCAAAACACGTTATAAGGAACTGCAACATTGGGAAATTCTTCACTAAATTCTGCAAAGGCGTCTCGGTTGAAGTAAACCCATTCTCCGTTAATTTTTTGACCATTTCTCAAATATATTTCGAGCATAGATCGCTTTTGTTCATGCGTGAAAACCATTTTTATTAATAATAATTTTGTGTAGAGTCTAGTAAAACTTGAAAGTCAAAGTTGACGTATGTACACTGACACTGACAAGTGTCTGTCAAAGTTGACATAAAATGGAAAGTTTATCCGAATTAAGAATCGACATGTACTGTATAGCTATCTCTGTCGTTCAGAGCCACCTTTGATCCCAATAATTTTGGATCACTCGTTATAATTAAAAAATAAAGATTACTGTAAACACGATCTGACTAAATGTTAACGTAGAATTAAGAAATTCGAGACATTAAAAATTACCCATTTTTAAGGTGGTTTCACAATGAAACAGAAAAGAACACCTGGCCCAGATGAAATTCCCAATAAGATAATTAAAAACGGAGGGGAAAAGTTATTAACAAGCATCTATAACCTAATAGTTAGAATATGGGAAGCAGAAGAAATGCCCGAGGATTGGAAAGAAGGCAGAATTATACCAATATTTAAGAAAGGAGAAGTAACAAACTGTAACAACTATAGAGCAATATCTCTACTGAGTACAACATATAAAATTCTAACAGCCCTCATCAAACAAAAACTTACTCAATTCACAGAGAAAAAAATTGGGGCTACCAGCAAGGATTCAGAGAAGGCAGATCCACTACAGATGCGATCCACATAGTTACACAAACAATTGAAAAATGCCACGAACACAGCATAGAACTCCACATCCTCTTCGTAGACTTTTTTTTGTCACTACGATAGGATGTCAACCCGGTTCAACCCCGCGGAGGTTTAAATCCTTTTAGTGATTTTTTTCTTTATGTTTTTATTTATTTTATTTTTTTTTTACTTTTTTTTTATTTTTTAAATATTTTTTTACACATATTTTACAAATACCTATAACTAATTACAATAATATTTTACTATCCGACAAGAAAGATACCAAACAGTCAAAAATTTTCTTTTTATTCAGTGACAGAATAAAGAGAATATTTACAGGGAATGGGATGTTCTGGTCTATAATTCTTTTAATTATGTGACTTCAGACTCTTCGTAGACTTCAGACAAGCCTTTGACTGTATTGGAAGAAATAATTATTTATTGAAATGAAAAATCAAGATATACCAGCAAAATTAATCAGATTAACAAAAATGACCATGGATGGAGCTAGAGCTAAAGTAACAACAGAAGAAGGTAGCACAAAATAGAAACAGGAGTGCGACAAGGTGATTCCCTGTCAACCACATTATTCAACATAGCAGTAGAAGGAACAGTCAAGGCCAGCAAAATTAAAGGAACTATAGCCCACTCCTCAACACAAATAGTTGCATATGCAGATGATTTAGTTTTTATGGGAAGAGACAAGGACAGTTTAAAAGAAGCAGTAACAATCCTGGCAAAAGAAGCACGGAAAAGAGGTCTAGAAATTAACGAAGGAAAAACAAAATATCTATTCTGCTCTAGAAGAGAAGATAACAGGACGACGGAAATCAAAATAGAAAACTACACTTTTGAAAGAGTCCAACAATTTAAATATTTGGGAGTAATAGTGAATGGCCAAAACAAGAGAAGTGAAGAAGTAACGGAACGAATACTAGCAGGCAACAAAACATACTGGAGATATCATAGGCTTATGAAGGACAAGAACTTATCCAGAAATACAAAAATGAAAATATACAGCGTTGCAATCAGACCAGTAGTTACGTACGCAGCTGAGACAATGTGCCACACGGAAAAAGATGAAGAAAAATTGAGAATAATCAAAAGGAAAATCCTCAGACGGATTATGGGCCCGATAAGAATGGACAACGGAGAAATGAGAAGAAGAATGAACCATGAACTAAGAGACATAATGAAGGGAGAAGATATACAGTCGAACCCGCTTATTGGAATAGCCTTCGTGCCACGCAAAAGTATTCCTATAACCGAGATATTCTAATAACCGATCATTGGTAGCAAGTAAAAACGTTCCGGGACCTCAAGTTTCTATTCCTTAAAGCGGGATATTCCTTTAACAGGTATTCTAATAAGCGGGTTTGACTGTAGTTAGATTTATTAAAGCACAAAGGCTGAGATGGCTGGGACACATAGAGAGAAGGAAAAACGACCTACTTATTAAGAAGATCACCAGATGGAAACCAGCAACTGAAAGACCAAGGGGAAGACCCAGAGAGAGATGGGAGCACCAGGTCAAGAGAGATATCAAAATTCTGGAAGTGAGAAACTGGAGGGAACTATGCAGATATCGAGATGAGTGGAAGAAAATTGTAACGAAAGCCAAGTCGTTCAACAAACTTTGACAACATACAAGTGGAATGCGGAGTGTTTAACCGCAATAAGCGAATCAGAGAGCTCTAAGTAAGAGCGGCAAACATTCCACCCGGAATGAAAAGCCCTGATGATGATGATGATGATGATGAAGGTAGTGTTTTTATTTCTTGGAGTAGTGTATTTCACTTTCTGACTATATATCAAGCCAATATTAAATAGGAAAGTTTTAGATTCTGAAATACTTTCTTTGAGTTGTATGTTCCTTACCAGTAGAATAAAAAATTAGCGTTTTTACTATATTTAGCTTTTATCTACAAACGCTGGCGTATCTTGTATGCCAGATTTAAGAATTCCGCTGTAAATATATTTAAAATTTTAATTTTTGACCTTGTTTATCAAACCGATCACTGGAACGTGCTTTACAATTGGTTTTAGTTTCGTTATAATCGGAATTCTGAGAAGATCATAAATTTCCAGTAAATTATTTGTTGTTTCCGGTGGTGTACAAAATACGCCTCGATTGTAGTAATGTAAGTACATACATCCTTCAATCGTTTTTTTTGTCAATATGGCACAAAATATATGTCTTTATAAACAATACTTTTTCTCATGTAAAACAATCACATTTCAAAAATGTTTTCATTCGTAATTTTATTTTTCAAGGGATCAGACTCCAGTTTGAAATCCCTATTGGCTTACTGAGAAGGAAATCCAAGCATGCACTGATGCCAAGTAAGGTTTATAACAAACAACTTCAACCGTGACAAACCGAATCATTAAGGCTAAAATTAGCGGGCATAATGTGGATCCATGGGAGAAGATCTGTAGGGTGAAAGAAGATCACCCGGAAACAGTGGGGAAGTTTGCATTGCACCATGTAAGCAGCGTATCCGTGTCAGAGCTTAGAAAGATGTGTGAGATCATTTTCTGAGATACAAACAAACGTTTTGATCCACACAATGGACCAGTAAAGAGAAAGACCAACCTACGGTATGATAGTCACCAAATAAAAATGGTGATTATAAAGACATATTAAAATCTGTTAAGAGAGCTGTGAGGAGTATGGATGCCTCTGAAGTAGTCCGCTCTCTTTGGAGTAGCAAGGACGGCAAACTTCTAATTACATTGGACAAAGATAGAGCAGCCTTGCAAAATATCAAGGCTGCTAAAGGAGCCCAGATGAAATAAAGAAGGTTTTGAGGAACAATTCGGTAAGTGGGAGGAGTTTTACAAGATGGGAGACCTCCGCCTCCTTAAGAGACAGACCCAGGCCACGACTGTAGACTACATATACCCTAGTACCCTACTAGTGGAATGACCAAATCCAAAATAAGCGAGAGGAATGCTTAAGACGCAGGCGAATAGCACAAAGGCACAGGAACCAAGAAGAACATAAAAAGGCATATAAGAGAGCCAAAAAAGAATATTCAGGTATAACTGTTACAGAGTTCTAAATTATAATATAACATAACAAAGTGGTTTGAGAAAAAATAATTCTATGAGTAGTACAGTTACAAAAAAGAAAAAAAATAAGATAACATATAGGTCAGTACAAATACAAACAGAAGATAACACATAAATCAATTCGGAAATGTTCCAAGGTATAACGGTTTTGAGGTATTTAATACATACAGGTCATGTAACACCAATCACAATACAAAAGCTCTGGCCGAAAGTATTAAAAGGTTAAAAAGTTAGGGAAGAAATATGATTTTTAAAGCGGGAAACTGATATATTAAAAATTTCAAGGTTATTTTTTTAAGTACATAGTGAAATTAAAAGGGCTAAACACACATGTTGGCAGGATTTGTGTACCGCGCTGAAGAAGACATATGGGGCGAAGCATATAAGATTGCCACGAAAAGTCTAAGGTTTGAGTCCCCATATAACCTTTGTGCAAAACGAAAGATGGAAATAGCGAACACTCTATTTTCAAGGAAGCCTGACAACACATTCCTATGGATAGACAATAATATTAGACCTGCAGAGTTCACTACTGAAGAGATCATACAAGCAGCAGAAAGTATAAAGGCAGGAAAAGCACCGAGTCCAGATAAAGTAACGCCAGAAGCAATAAAACTGGTAGTAAAAGAGAAACCCGAAGTGATTCGCAAAGTATTCAATCAATTGTTGAACACGCAAGAATTCCCAGATAAACTGAAGTTGGCGAGACTCGTATTATTACCAAAACCAGGAAAGAACCCAGACGAAGCCAACTCATATAGACCTCTTTGCTTACTAGATTGCATAGGAAAATTATATGAAGGTCTTATAAAGAAAACGTCTTGAAGACAAATTTGAAGTTCTGGGAAAAATTTCAGATAGAATGGGATTTAAAATTAAGAGCTATTAATGGGATTAACAGGTTTTACAGTTATGACGAAATTAGAGCATTTATAAATATCAATACACTGGAAGAACGTCGTTATCACCATGATTTGAAAATTCTGTATAGTTTGTTAAATGGAACAGCAAATAGTAATTATTTATTGTCTAAGGTTGGTTTTAAAGTTCCTTCATACAGTACTCGAAATGCAGTTGAAACCACTTTTCATGTACCATTTCATCAATGTAATTATGGCCTCAATGAACCTATAACTAGAATGTTACGTCTAGCAAATCAAAATACTGAGAGGCTTAATTTTATTTCCACACGTAACCAATTTATATGCGACTTGCAACAAATTAATATTGCCTCTTAATTGTTTTGTTATGTACACCTTTACCAGTCTGTTTCTAATTTGTTCTGTATGTAATTTATTTCTTTAAACTATTTTAACTACATAAACTTACGTGCATAGAAATCGGCCCGCCTAAAAATTTGGTCATTTTTGAAGTCTCGTATTTCCTAAACTTGTTGGCCGATTTAAGTAATTTTTTTAATATGTTATAGCCTTATTCTTCAGTAATATCGCTGTAATAATATTATTGCTAAACAGGTAAGTGTTATTTTATACCGGGTGTAACAATGATAGTGTGTTTTTTCCTCAAAGTTCGAACACCCTGTGGAATATTCTAGCGTATATAAAATATTGAAATTAAAACTCAACTGTAGCCTTAGGTTTTCTTAACATTTTGCTTTTTGATTCATTCGCTTATGTTGGATAATAAAAAAAGTTAGGTATTTTAACAACTAGCAACGTTCTTCATCAATACAGGGTGTTTCAAAATAAGTGCGACAAACTTTAAGGGGAAATTCTGCATGAAAGATAATGACCGTTTCATTTATTAACATATGTCCGCAACTGCTTCGTTTTCGAGATACGGGATGTTGATTTTTTTTACAAACTGACGATTTATTTACTGCTCTAAAACCGGTTGAAATATGCAAATGAAATTTGGTGGGTTTTAAGAGGTAGTTATTGCGCATATTTGACATACAATTAAGAATTTTATATTCACCATTGGCGTGCATACGGGTCATATTACCCGTATGCACGCCAATGGTGAATATAAAGTTCTTAACTGTATGCCAAAAAATGCGCAATAATTACCTCTTAAAACCTACCCAATTTCATTTGTATATCTCATGCCGTTTTAGAGCAATAAATAAATCGTCAGATTGTACGAACAAATTCAACATCCCGTATTTCTGAAAAGAAGCATATGCGAACATATAATTATAAACCTAACAGTCATTATTTTTTCATGCACAATTACCCCTTAAAGTTTGTCGCACTTATTTAGAAACACCTTGTATTGATGAAGAACATTGCTAGTTGTTTAAATACCTAACTTTTTTATTATCCAACATAAGCGAATGAATCAAAAAGCAAAATGTTAAGTAAGCCTAAGGCTACAGTTGAGTTTTAATTTGAATATTTTATATATGCTAGAATATTCCACAGGGTGTTCCGAACTTTGAGGAAAAAACACACTATCATTGTTACACCCGGTATAAAATAACGCTTACCTGTTTAACAGTAATATTATTACAGCGATATTGTCGAAGAATAAGGCTATAACATATTTAAAAAATCACTTAAATCGGCCAACAGGCTTAGGAAATACGAGACTTCAAAAATGACCAAACTTTTAGGTGGGCCGATTTCTATGCACGAAGTTTATTATATTTTATGTGTTATATATGACTTATATTTAGTACCTATTCGCGGTGTGCAAGTACTTGGAAAGGGAAACGAGAAACGACCGTGCGCGAGTCGCGGAGAAATATTGCATCTATCTTAAATAATTCATATTGTCAATTGAAATTGTCAAATTGACGTATATTTCATACCTTCTGTCATTGACGCAGAAAAATTATATATTGCTCCACAATATTGATATGATATGCAATTATTATATAAAGGTAAATTTAATTAATTGTATTTTGCTTGCAGTACTGCACTTTAATAACTGATTTTATTTACTACATACAATTGTTTACGTTTGCTAAACATAACCTGCATCTTATTTTTTCTTCTTATTATTTTTTTGGACTATGGTCTTGACAATTATCCAGCAACCAGGACTAATATAATTGGCCAATATAATTAAAAGTGCGAATAAAAGTACAGAGCGTAGAAATAGAGGTCGCTTTGCCGAACTTGCACGGTCCCAATACTAAATTGTTCCAAAATTTGTAAAAAATTGTAACTGTATTGGGCTTGTCCCGTGTAAATAAAAAAAAACAAATAGAAAAAATCTCTGATACTGTAAAAAGGTCAGAAAAAAGATGGGCCATTCTTGTGATGTTCGACGTGAAGAACGCCTTCAACTCTGAAAATTGGCATCACATACTAACGAAGCTCAAAGTGACAGGAGTGTCAGAATACATCATAAATATTATAAATAAATACCTGACAAACATATATTTTAAATGTAGCATATAATACAGACATGAAACTCTCATCAGGAGTACCGCAAGGGTCCGTTTTAGGACCTACTCTATGGAATGTACTGTACAACGGGGTATTAGAAATAGACTACGGGCAAGACACCTACGCCATAGCATATGCAGACGACCTTGCAATCCTAAATATACAATCCTAAATAAACATAAATGGGGATAGATATTGAAGAAAAGGTGACAAGTTGTTACAGAAAAGTCAACAGCTGCATGATAGAGAATGATCTAGAGTTGGCAAGTAACAAAACAGATATAGTAATACTAAAGGGACCAAGACAGACCAAATTTGAGTTTTGATTTAAATGGTAGCATTATAGAACCGAGTAACTGTGCTAAATTTATTTATTTATTTAACGGAAAATCTCCTTTTTTACAATATAAAGATATATAGACATTTTTAACACTAACCTACTAACAAGTAAATATATCACAATAACATATTACCTACATAAAATACTTAAAATATATAAAATACAAAAATTACATAAATACTCCCTCAGTTGGTTCCTAACAAATAAATATATCACAATAACATATTACATTAAATACTCCCTCAATTGGTTTTTAAACCTGGTTTGACTAACTCCCAGCAGATCTGTAGTTTTATTAATTTCATTATCCAGTCTATGAAATCTAGGTATAGGACTATTATATCCGTAGTTGGTATAATGAAAACTAATTGAGAATAATGGTTTATCTCTTAATATTTATAGTGTTTAATTTAAAGTTGATTAGCTCCAACAAATCCGGGCAAGTTATATTACCCTCCAAGATTTTATGAAGAAATAAAAGATCATTAATAATTAAAGTTTTTTCAATAGACAACAACTTTAAATGATTATTTATTCTCTGATAAGAAGAAAATTGAGGCATATGTAATCTCCACCGACAAGTTCTCAAAAACCTATTCTGGACTGCTTCCAAAGATAAAATATGTGATCGATAATGAGGTGACCACACTGGTGAAACATACAATAGGATGCTGCATACTAAAGATAAATACAAAGTCCTGAATGTAGAAACAGAAAATTCTCTAGAGTTTCTAGTTATAAATCCTAAAGTTTTCAAAGCTCTACTAGTAATAGATCTTAAGTGTGAGACAAATGTCAAAGAACTGTCAAAAATTACTCCTAGAACCTTGATTTCACTAATTTTCTCTAAAGGAACAGAATTAATATTATAAACACAATTTACAGGATTTGTTGATCTCAAGAAAGTTATTGTAAAACATTTGCGTGGATTTAAAGACATGGCATTATTGGTAGCCCAATTAAAGTAATTTAAATCATCTTGTAACTTGATACAGTCAGATAATTCAGAAATTTCCATAAATAATTTCAGGTCATCAGCAAATAATAAAAACTTACAATATTTAAAACATGAAGCTACATCGTTAACTAAATATCTGGGCATACACCTTGGTTCAGGTTTGAGAAACACGAAACACCTTACAAATGCAGTTCAGAAGGCTGAACACAGAATCGCTGCTATGACAAAGATTATGCCAAATATAAGCGGACCGAGTAACTGTAAAAGAAAATTGTATCTCCAGGTAGTACAATCCACCCTCCTATATGGAGCACCTGTATGGTTTGAAGCGTTGAGATTCAAAAAATATGAGGAAATATTAACAAGAAGTCAAAAAAAACCCCTCCTGAAGGTAGTAAAAGTGCATACCGGACTACATCGACAATAGCCCTACAGGTGATTGCAGGTACGCTCCCCATTCAATAACTCCTGGCAAAAGAACGTAAGATCACATACGAAAATGATAACAGCCACCTAAGAGGGGTGAAAGTCGAGGTAAGAGAGCAAATGATAAACGAATGGCAACAAGAATGGGAGCAACAGATAGAAAAAGCACAATGGACGAAAACACTAATTCCAGATGTGAAAGAGTGGTACCAATGTAGGTTTAAAAGAACAAATTACTTGTTTACTCAATTCCTCACCGGGCACGGCTCATTCAGTTCTTACACATATCGTATAAGGAAAACTGAAGATGACTTATGTATAGAATGTGGAGTGCGTGACGATGCAGAGCATTGTGTATTCCATTGCAACGTTTTCCATGATAAACAACAAGACATGAGAAGAAAACTAGGTGAGATAACACCAGAAACTATAATGAATGTAGCCCTGCAAAGCAAAGAAAATGTCAACGTGATAGTAGACCTAACAACAGAGATAATAAAAAAAAGGAAATGCGAGAGAAAGCGAGACAAGATGGGAGATGAGAGAGTGACAGAAGACATCATCAAGGATATTTTATCCCTTATTTTACTTATACGTCTTTTTTCTATACACTTTTATCTTTACACTGTTGTATGAATACTTATTTTTATCTTATTTTATTTTAGTTGCGTACACTTATGCTTCCTTTTATTTTAACTTTTTTTATATACAGTCCCTGGCCATATTATTATGACCACCTATGAATTTTTACAAAAATCAACTATTCCACTAGGTATGTTTTGTTTAAAATATGATTTTTAAATCTTAATGTTGTTATGCAATGTTAATGTTATGCATTAACTATAATATATTTAATAATAAACAGCAATAAAATGTTTGAATATATTACATATTTATATTTTTTTAATATTCTGTTGAACTTCTGACCTTAATCAGATGGAAAATATTTGGGAGCTTTTAAAACGAGAAATTTCCGATGAAAAGGTCACTAGCGAAATTGTTTTGATTAAAGAACTAATATATACTAATATATAATTGAAACCACAATGACAAATTGAAGCAAAAAAAATTTAACTGCATTCAAAGTATGCCAAGACGGGTACTAGCGGTAATCAAAATTAGAGGGGCTCAGCAAAATATTAAAAAATGCAAATATGTGATATTTTCAAATGGTTTATTACTGTTTATTTTTAAATATATTACATTTGATAATAAACACCAATAAAACATTTAAAAATATCACATATTTTTATTTTTTCAATATTTTGTTGAGCCCCCTTTAACTTTGATTAGCGCTTGTATCCGTCTTGACATACTTTGAATGCAGCTAAATTTTTTTTGCTTCAATTTGTCATTGTGGCTTCTATGACATATTAGTTCTTCAATCACAACAATTTCAATAGTGACCTTTTCATCGAAAAATTTTCGTTTTAAAAGCTCCCAAATATTTTCCATCTGATTAAGGTCAGAAGTTCAACAAAATATCAAAAAGTATATAAATATCGTCGTCGTCACGGCAAAACTCACTAAGTCCACTTTTGTCAAAATTGAGGTACCTGTCCTAATCGATTCACAATATAAATTTTCATAGTCTGGCAGAAATAACGAAGTCCTAGAAAGTACGTAGAGATGGTTGCTTAAATCACTGAATATGCTTAAGTCCAAAATTGCCATTTTGTTGTCAGGTAGAAGCCACTAAATGTTCGTTTTCTCAGACCTGTTGATTTGGACTTAGTGACTTTTGCCGTGACGACGATGAATGTAATATTTTCAAATGTTTTATTGGTGTTTATTATTAAATATAATATAGTTAATATATAACACTAACATTACATAACAAAATTATATTTAAAAATCACATTTTAAACAAAACGTACCTAGTGGAATAGTTAATTTTTGTAAAAATTCATAGGTGGTCATAATAATATGGCCAGGGACTGTACCCTTCTTTTGTACACAGTACTCAAATGTTTTATTTCTAGAACAAATAAAAGAATAACTACTACTCACAGTCGGCTCCGCCGACATGGAGTAGAGATAGGGTCAGCAGCGGGGCATCCGAACTAACGTTTGTGAAAAATACGTACCGGGTGTCCACGGCTGGAATGAGGGGGTTTTAGTGGGTAGGCAGTTGCGTTTTTATGATTGGTTCGCTCGGCTTCACGGGTGTCTGAATCAGGCAAGCAGACTGAATCCCACACACCAGGGTAGAGGGCAGAACACCAATTTCTTGGGGTGCTTCGGTCCAGCCCGACGGTCTTATGAAGATTTCCTCCTCCTACAAAAAAAAAAATAAACAACTAAGTGTATTTAAAAAAAAATAAACAACACCGTTGTTTCTCTTGTGGTGTATAAAGTACGCTGCGCGTGTACTTATGTTTTAACTTGATGCGTGGGTAGTTACAGGTTAATGCGATAATTGACCATAATTCCAATTGAAAATATGTTCACTTCGATTTCCACTTCGAAAATTTTTCTCGATAACAATAAAATAATTTTTAATGTATCAAAAATAATACGAAATAAATCACATAAAGAATATGAAGTGAAAATCAAAATATCAAATTAATAGTTATTTAACCAACAAGTGTATTAATAAGGGCGATTAACCCTTTGACTGCGGGAACCGCATATTTGCGTAATTTCAGTAGTGCACGAGATGTGCGGGAAACGCATATATGCAACAGGGCTAACCGTTTCGCTGCGGTTAGCGATTATGTGCGTATAGACAAAATATAACGTAAACAAAATATAAAATATATAATGTCATCAGATGGTTTCTGAATGAATGGGCGTGAACCGCCCACCTAAAGTGCCTCGAGCGGGATGAGGTTCCCGCAGTCAAAGGGTTAACAATTGAGATATTTTAAAGCGTGAGCGGAGCGAACGCGTTAATGTTCGAGATTGTTAATCGCCATTTTAATTCACGAGTTCGTTACAAAACTTTTCCGTCGACCATACTTTTCAGAAATAAAGATATCTTAGTTTAAATTAATTAAGTGCTCTGTGATTGGCAGTGACCTGTGGTGTAGGCAACCAAACATATCTATACCTATTTAGATTCCCACTAAAAAATTTAAAATCAAGCAGCCGCTGTTATTAGAAAATGTGTTAGACTTAAATATTTTGTCAAAATGCTATACAGCAGATAATCATTTATCAATAACTTTCTTTAATTTCAGTAATTGTACTATGTCGAATATTAATGTTTACAATAATAAAACTACCACTAAAGAAAATTAAACTTTGAATAAAGTTAATGAAAGCTGAAAAAATTGTTGTTTATAGTTAAGTAAATAAAAATGTATGCAAGCAATGTATGTTGTGTTGCCTATAATAAAATCGTTCATTAATAGAAAATCATTCATTAATAGGGGTCATTAATCAATGATTTTGAGGGTGTTAAAATTGATCATAAATGGACGGTCGACGGAAAAACGTATTTTTAACTGATGGTCCCTGACCAAATTATTATGGCCACTAATCATCATATTCAAAAATGTTATATAAGCCTTTTATTTTGGCATAAATTTAATAGAGGCCTAATTATGGTTGATTATGATTTAGTAGTAATGGCAACAGTGTTGCCTTTTTCATACCTAAAATATTTTACTCTTAAACTTTTTCTTAAAAAAAAAAGAAACGTGAGGACATCATCAGTGCTCTAGTCAACCTTTTTATTTATATAATATATCGCACCCTCAGTGCAAGACTGCAGTAACTCAAAATTTTATGAAAATGAAGTAATCATGAAATTTGATTGTAAACATGCATATTTATCCCCTGTAAAACTTTAGTAACTTTCAAATGCTTAATGGGCTAAATATTACAACAACAACAGTTTAACTATTTTACGTTTTTGAACATAAGTTCCGTGTAAAACTGTTGTAACTCTAATGTAACAGAGTTACAACAGTTTTGCACGGAATATTGCAACGGATTAGATAACAAGCAATGAAAAAAGTAAGATATTTGCTATTTTAATATCTATATCTGTGGTGTTTAATTTTAATATACAGCGCGTCTACGTAATCCATTAACGGCTGAGACAATAAACAAAGATTTTCGAGACCAATCTATTCATGTAAATTTTATATCCTTTGTGTGATATTATATTTATTTTCCATAAGATGTGTGCGATGTCATTTGACCATTTATTTGTAAGATTGGATTAAAACCACATAAATTAAGACTAATTATTTACGACCAAAAAGTATTTTTCTCATGAAAGGAAAAACAGTTATCTTAAAACTTGTGTATTGACAATACTGAGAGGTCAAAAATATCTATTCTCAGAAAACTTGCCAAAGAACAGCCAAAAATTCAAATGGCCAAAAGAAAGATTTGGTATACTTATGCCATAGTTTTTATAAAAATATTTTGGCACAAGATGATGTACGAGAAGAGGACAACATCTACGGTAAAACCTGTCAGCAACGGCCACTAAAAATGAAAGAACTATTGGCAGATATAGAAAGGTGGCCGGTATTGCCAGTTTTTGTAGTCTAGATATACATAATTATTGGTTTGGGGAATTTTTAAACTGGCCGTTAGTAGAGGTGGCCGATGTTCGCAGGTGGCCGGTAACACAGGTTTTACTGTAAAAGTAAATGTGTCTACACTTTTTACAATTTTCTCCGTGCAAAACTATTGTAACTTTGAAATTCTAATACTAAATGTGTAGTGCAATTAACAATTTTTTCCATGCAAAAGTGTTGTAACTTTAAAATTCCTAATTTTTTTTGCATTAATATTATTTTATTTAAATTTCTATTTTTGATTAATGTAGTATAGGCTGAAAAGCATGCAAAATCATAATTAAATGTTAATTTGTCTTAAAACTTGTGTCTTATTTCACCGATATTAGCACGAAAATAAACAAAATCGTCTTTATCTCGAAACTTACTTATTTTGACTTACTGCAGTCTTGCACTGAGGGTGCGATATACAGTGATGAGCACGCTAATAACCGGCAGAATAATGCAAACGATGGAAAACACATGAAGTTGTGAGATAAAACAAATGAAACCGATAAAGGACCCCACAGAAACCTTATGGGAAATGGCTCTCTGTCAAATGCTCTGAAACTGGTTTCTCGTAGTCCTTGATGTGTAGTCCACAAAAGACTCAATGGGCGCGTAGCTCCAAAAAACATAGTTTTAAGATATAAGCCTCTGAAGTTATAAGTACAGTGAGGACATTTGAGTTGAAATAAATTCATTTTCTCGAGAATGGGTGACTCTGGAAATAAATTACGAATCAGGTCGTTTTTATTTTTAAATTATAATTTTTTGACATATACAGGGTGGTGAATTGCAAAACGGGCCATAGGAAACTCAATGTAAAATTCTAAACTGTTGAATTCCTGCTTCCCTAATTATTCTACATCAAAAGACATGAGACACTATTTGTAGAGGATTTAAATCTTTATTAAAAACAATAGTTGTTAAGAGGATCGGTACGTATTTTCGGCTGCAACGCTATTCAAATGGGGATTCATTTTTTTCGAATCCTGAGAAAACTAATAGGTATTTTTGAAAAATTTAAACGCAGAATGAAAGATTACGTTATTAGCGAGGGCCGAAAGTCCCTAAGAACTTCTATAATGTTTATTTTAATAAGTTACAGGGGTGAAAAACTAAGAGAAAATTTAGTGTGACTTTTAATTTCAAATATCTCATTCAAAATAAACTTTTTATTTATTCTAAGGGACTTTCGGCCCTCGGTAATAATTTAGTCTTTCATTCTGAGTTTAAATTTTTCAAAAATATTTATTGGTTTTTTCAAGATTCGAAAAAAATGAACACAATGCCGTGGTAATATTTTCCAAATCTATCTTTGTCTTACAACGCACTCAGCCGAATATAATATTGTCAGCATATATTGTCAGTCAAACACTGACAATCAGTGACACTTTTAAATATTTGACATTGCATCGGGAATATTTTGAGTTATTGATGAAATAATATTGATATATAGTGTATTTGATAAATAATTGATTTAAAAAAGTTATTTATTGTGTATTATTGGTGGAAGATCCAAGCAGAGAATACATCAGGATAATATATTCTGTGATCCAAGTATTTTGTTGTTAAAGATGTTCAAAGTTGTAAGCGTTCCATAACAATATATTATTAAAAAATCACTTTAACACTTTTCCTCTTTTCTCGATTGAGTATTAGTTTTTGTTGTACAAATAAATTATTACAATCACTGAATACATAGTTAGTGAAAAAATTATCACATTTATTAACTGAATTAATAATTTGCAATTATAAAAATAACAGTTATCCAAGAACATTCAAAACCCATCTCTTTAAATTAATGATGACATTTTCAAGTAGAATGACATTCTAGTAATGTTTACATATCCATACCAGTGTGAATTTTACTACACGTAATTTGGCGTGTAAAGACAGAAAAAGTAGGGATACACGTAAAATATTTGCGAATTATGTACCCATAGCCTTAAAATTGTTCTACGAATTAAACACATTCCAAAATTTTGTAAAATACAATAAATTTTATCAAAGTATTTGCCAAATTTAGGCCACACACAGTACAAGAATGTGTATAAGGCTGCGTCCGGTCACAATGAAATTATTATACAGTAGAGCGTCGATTATCCGAACATCGATCAACCGAACGACCGGTTATCCGAACTCCCGCGCCCCGCACTCGAGTACCGAGCAAGTGTTAGTAATTAACGCTTAAAATATCTTAAATTTTCTTCAATATTGTATCCAAAAATATGTTGTTGCAAAGACTGCACTTTTTTGTTTAATTGCTATTTGTCATTATCAAGATATAAATAAATATGTAGGTATATAAATATGGCTTTTATTCACTTGTGGGTAAATATGTATGAGTATATCAATTTAGTTCGATTATCCGAACAAATAGGTTTTCCGAACACCCATGTCCCCCATTTAGTTCGGATAATCGACGCTCTACTGTATTAACAAAATTTTGAACTGTCAGTATTTTTATTTTATCATTTATTGTTTAAAAAACAATGAAGTTGAAAAGATGTCCTCAGTTGAGGAGAAAGTAGTAATAATAAAGATGTTTTACTCAGTCAATAGTTTGCACACTGTAAGAAATAGTAACGTGTGGCCTTACTTTTACATGCTTTTACTCACTTACTATGGCAAATGTATATTTTTCAAAATTTTGGAATGTGTTTAAATCGTAGAACAATTTTAACTTTTGTTTTTAATACAGATTTTAATCGTCTAGAAATAGTTTCTCATGACGTTTGATGTAAAATAATTAGGCGAGCAGGAATTCAACAATGTAGAATTTTACATTGAGTTTCCTATGGCCCGTTTTCCAATTCACCACACGGTATATCATACTCATGACGCACTCGATGATTTTTTTAGATTAGAATAGGGGTCGTCTGATAGTTCATTTGAAAGGTTATTTAATTCTCTATTCACTAATATAAACATTAACATAATTATTTATACAGGGTGCCCAAAAAATTTTTTTGAATTAAATTACTTGAGACAAAAAGAAGAATTTATGTAATTTATTTAATTCGAAATTCATTTTACTACTGTCAGAAAACAGAAAATAATGTTAATTTGAAAAATAAACATTGCTTGTCATTGAAATTAAATGTTCGAACTGCTAAGAGGCAGGTGGGTGGCAACTTTAACATTGAATTTAAGCGAAAAACAATATTTATTTACCAACTAAACATATTTTCCCTGTTTTCGGCAACAGTAAAATGTATTTCGAATTAAATAAACTATATACAATTTAAAATAAAATAAAATAAATAAAATCTTCTTTTCACTCTATTAATTTAATTCAAAGAAAATTTTTGGGCACCCTGTATAAATAATTATGTTAATGTTTATATTGGTAAACAGATAATTGAATAACCTTTCAAATGAGCTATCACATTACCCCTACTCTTATTTAAAAAAATCATTGATTGCGTCATCACGCCCAGATGCATGACATCACTAGTATGATATATATGCCAAAAAAGTATAATTTAAAAATAAAAATCGACCTGATTCGTAATTTATCTCCAAAGTAGCCCATTCTCGAGAAAATTAATTTATTCCAACTCAAACGTCCTCACTGTACCTATAACTTCAGAGGCTTATATCTTAAAACCATGATTTTTGGATCCACGCGCCCAATAAGTCTTTTGTTCTACATATCAAGGACTACCAGAACCCAAAGTATCAGAGCATTTGACAGGGAGCCATTTCCCAAAAGGTTTCTGTGGGATCCTTTATACCAGCGGTTCTCAATCTTTTTGTGTCATGTACCACCAAATACTTTTTATTATTTTTGGTACCACCTAACTGAAATACATATCTAACTAGGTAATCTAATTAACTATAATAGTGGTGCTGATTTTGGCGGTTTTTGCGTTTTGTGTACCACCTCAAAAAATGAAATGTACCACCAGTGGTACATGTACCACAGATTGAGAACCGCTGCTTTATACTATGTTTATTGTTTCCCATCTTTAGACGTATTGGACGAGTTTGGCAACTACCACTGTGACAGTGAGTTTTAGTTGACATACTCCTCTGATACATCTAAAGGTGGGAAACAATAAATATAATGTAAGTTTATAGGTTTTTATCGCTAAATCTCCCAGCTCCACTAGTTTCTTTTTTTATTTCCAACTTACTACGTTTTCCATCTTTTGCGTTATTTTATTACTGTTATTACTGGTGAAATAGCTGAAGAATGACAGAAGTTATCGCAATTCCGAAGCAACAGCAAGCAAAAAGATACGACGAATACAGAGTAATTCCTCAAATGACCCACACATTGAAAATTATTCTTAACATTATTCATGGTAAAATAAGAAGCCATTGCGAAAGAACCATAGATGAAACCCAGTTTGGATTTAGGAATGCGCTGGGCACCCGTGACACACTTTTTGACTTAATAGTATGGTATAACTAGACCCAAATCCAGACATCCAAAGTGAAAGTTATCCTCCAACACCAAATTGTTCTATATGGTCCACATAATGTTCAGAAAAAAGTCACTCCATTTTGAGCGTCGGGTTTGGGGGGGAGAGGGGGAGAAATCGGTAAATTCATAGTTTTTTACGTTTTTCATCAATATTTCTAAAACTATGCAGTTTAGCATGAACAATGTTCTACACAAAAATATTCTACATAAATTTGAAATAAAAAAGGCTCTATGCATAATCCTTCTAAAATGAATGGTTCCAAAGTTACGGAGATAGTATATTATAATTGGTCCAAAAAAGACCTAACCCAGATATCCAAATTAAAAGTTTTCCTCCAACACAAAATTGTTCTATATGGTCCACATATTGTTCAGTACAAAGTTACACCAATTTGAGCATCCAGTTTTGGGGGGAGATGGGATAGACAGTTTGGGGGAGGGGGGAGATGGTGGAGAAGTCAGTAAATTAGTAGTTGTTTTACCTTTTTCGTCAATATTTCTAAAACCATGCTTTAGCGTAAATTATGTTCTATACTCAAATTTTCTACATAAAATTTAAAACAAAAAAGGTCCTAATACATAATTGTTATAAAATCAACACGTGGAATTTTCGATACTTTTTATATTTTTTGGGCAATTTATAATATTATTACTGATGAAAGAAACTTTTTGGTAAATAAAATTTGTTATTTCAGTGGCCGATGGTATGTCAGTGATGAGCCCTTGAAGAAATGTCAACCTCACCACCCAAAATCATCATCAATTGTCCAAATAATATAAAAAGTATCGAAAACCTCCACTTTTCACCCTCCATAACTCCCCTCTGGAACCGTTGATTTTATAACGTTTATGTGTAGAATCTTTTTTGTTTTAAATTTTATGTAGAACATTTTTGTATAGAATATTGTTGATGCTAAAGCATAGTTTTAGAAATATTGACGAAAAATGTAAAAAACTACGAATTTACCAATTTCTCCCCCCCCTCTCCCCCCCCCAAACCTGACGCTCAAAATGATGTGACTTTTTTCTGAACATTATGTGGACCATATAGAACAATTTGGTGTTGGAGGATAACTTTCACTTTGGATGTCTGGGTTATGCTATTATTTGGATCAATTTTATCATACTATTAAATGTATTCCTCCAAATATGTCAAGACCAAAGTAAAGATATTTAAACTAAAAAGGGTAGTTACCTGGGTTGGCTGTATACCTAGTGTGACCAACTAGCCCGAAAAATCCGGGACATGGCCCGAATTACGAAGTTGTGTCCCGGCGTCCCGAAAAAGGCTTCCGGGCCATCCGAATTTTCAACTTTTTGGTAAAATTCTATTTTTTTCGTTATTCTTTTAAGAATACACATCAAATTAAATTGTTGGGACGAAAAAGAATCGACAATAATTATGATTTTAAAAAATAAGCAATGTAAAGAATTACATTGCAAGAATATGTATGTTTTGTTTGTTGAGGTCAATTTAAAATATGAATGGATTGATTTTTAAATATTTTGAAGCTATTTTCTTGTGGCCTGTTTGGCAATAATTATATTTTTAACCTAAGGTTATATTTACATGGAAATCCACTTTATTTTCTCATTTTTACCATTTTGAGAATGACTGGAAGTGGAAACGTCAAAAACTAATAAAACTATAATTATTAATATAACTTATTGTGGCTTAATCCCATCAAAAATATCATTGTCAACATAAAAATGTTAAATAATCAATAAAATATGATATTAAAGTCCTATATTTAAAAAATAAAAAATGGCCCGATTTTCATTGAAAAGTCCCGGATTTCAAGTATTTTTGTCAGTCTTGTCCCGAATTCAACTGAATTGGAGTTGGTCACACTATGTATACCATATAGTTAAACAAACTCTCTAACATTGAAGTAAAACAACTTGTATGTAAATTATACCTATTACATAGAAGTTGTTTTACTTCAATGTTAGAGTTTGTGTAAAGATATTTATTTATGGACTTTTGAAAAACCTGAAACGCCTTTGAACATATTAATAGCGAAAGGTATTGATGGTATAGATCAACATATTCAAAACTTATATTGGAAGCTTAATAAGGTGTAGGCCTAATAGTAAGAACAGAAAAGACAAACAACATAATAGGTGAAAGATATATAAACGAAAGATTTTATTAGTGGTGGAAGTAAAAATAGAAAGTACAAATATAACCAGCATAATTGTAGCATATGGGCCAAACGATAATGCCAAAAAGAGAAAAAAGATGAATTTTTTGAAATATTACAAGCAGAGACGGATAACAAAGGAGAACACATTATATTAATGGGAGACCTAAATGGTAGAGTGGGAAGAGAAAATAAAGGGATTGAATGATACCTAGGGCAACATGGAGAAGAAATGAAAAATGATAACGGAAACAGAATTATAGAACTATGTATAGTAAATGATATGGTTATAATGAATTCAAAATTTATGCACAAAGACATACACAAATATACTAGAGAAATCCCATCGAGAAAAGAAAAATCCATAGTAGACTATTTCTTAATAAAAAGAAAAGACTTAAAGATGATAAAAGATGTAAAGGTAAAAAGAGAGGCTGAAATAAACAGTGACCATTACTTGCTTATCATGGAACTAAGGGTAGCCACACAACACAACAGAAAAAAGAAAGAAGATAACTAAAGAAAAAATAAAAAGTTACAAATTAAGAGAAATACATAGTAAAGAGGAATACCAGAAGAAGTTAACCAAACACTTCGAGACTATAAAGGCAATTAACACAGAAATAGGAAATAAATGGAAGCAATTTAAAGAAATCATATTGAAAACAACAAAGGAAGTATGCGGAACAACTAAAATCACAAACATATATTCGAAGAAAAGTAAATGGTGGACAGCAGAAATACAACGCAAAGTGAAAGAAAAGAAAAAAGTTTGGAAAAAGTATCTAAAAACCAAATCTGAGGACGATTACGAAAAATACAAAATGGCCAGAAACAACATTAAACAAGAAATTAAAATGGCAAAAAAGAAGTCCTGGGAAGACTTTGGACACAAAATGAATGAAAACTATTCTAATAACCAGAAATTGTTCTATGGTACATTAAAACAGCTAAGACAAAAGAAAACACCTAGATTAAGAAATATAAGAGATAAAGAAGGAAATATATTAACTACAGAAAGAGAAATAATGCAAAGATAGAAGCAGTACTTTGAAGAGCTAACAGAATGGAAACAATATCAACAAGAATTTTTGATTTATTTATGGACAGCCTTGCTTCAAAAGTCACTCATTCTATTCGTTCTAACACTAACCGCTCTATTGCACCAAAAACACGTACTCGAACAGAAGCTTTAACTAACACAACTTAGCGTAGTTGCCACAATTCTCTAACACTGTTACTAATAAACCAAGTATAAAAGTTATACTGAGAATAAATCGGGTATAGGCAAAATCACTACCAATAAACATGGAATAACTTAGATATAGGTTATACTTGGTATAAGAATTTAGTCCAGGTTTATACCGACCCACACCCTTGTTTAAGTCTGGTATAACCTATTTTATGACTGTCAGTGTCATCAGAGGCAAAAATATAAACATTATCTTTTGATTTGTTTTGTGAGTAATTAAATAATAAAAAAATGTGTTTAAGGGGTGTTGCGGCTTTCGAAGAAGTTGATAATTTAATTAAAATGATAGAAAATACACGAAAAAGGAAACTTCTCAAAGATAGAATAAATCCCTTTTCACAGTACACTGATAAGGAATTCAGAATTAAATATCGGTTTTCTAAAGATGGTGTAAGGTTTTTAGAAAACTTAGGTAATTAACTAGAAATAGGTAATTAACTTATTTAAATTCGATATTGCATGAAAAGTTGAGTCAAACAGTCCATATAATGCACAAAAAATTTCAAGATGATTCGTTAATTAGTTTAAATTTTATTCAATTTGTTTACCCATAAGAACTATTTTTGCAATGTTATTGTTCAGAAAATAATATTGATATCTACAGAAATTATGTGGAAACCATATGAAAGAAGAATACTGGTATTTTAAACGTATTTAAAAAATTAATATGGGCCATTCCACGAACATACGCCTGTTTTTAATTAGTTCGACAACGAATATTTTACTGTGCAACATAAGAAGTACGAAAGTAAATGGCGCTAATAATTATTCCAATAAACAACAATGTAATTTGCAATTTACTTTCGTTCTTCTTATTTTACACAGTAAAATATTCGTTGTCGAAGTAATCCAAAACAGGCGTATGTTCGTGGAATAGGGATAAACACTCATTTTTATCATTCCGAAAACTTTTCGCCTAGGTTAATTTGGTTTGTCAGTTACAGAGAAAAATCAAAATTGACATATTTGACACAATATATCGTTGTTCTATGTATTTGTGCAGAAGATTGCAACGTTGCCAAACTATTATTTCGGAATAAAGTAGGAATACTTATATCTAACTTATACCGGGTTTATTAGTAACCAATTATTTTCGTACTATATCTACCTTATACTTAGGATAACTATTCTAGATATAAATACGGAATAACCTTAGAATACGAGTGTTTTATTAGTAACAGTGTAAATGTATATTCCCTATGTCCAGCTGAACGATTTACGTACTGTATATGTAATCAGTTGTTTGTAATTTGTTTGTTTATTTTATTTGTCTGTCATATTAAATATAATATAACGTCAAATCAATCAAATACACTGCTCAAAATGATCAAATCTTACAAAGAGTCGTATCAGTTTTTTAGGAACCAGCTGTACAACGGAGTCTTGGAGTTTTAAGTTTGGGGGCAGGGGTGAAAACTGTCACTTTTGCAGATGATCTACCCATCATAGTGGAAGAATACAAATTGGGGATCACAGAAAATGGATACAGGAATCTGAACAATACTGAAAGGAAAAAGAAAGAAGGGCTTTATGAAGTTCAACCTTAAGGCGTTGAAATTACACCAAAAAAGAGGTGAGGTATTTGGTGGTTTAACTCAATGACATGTTCAGTTTCACAAAACATATACAGAGTGTTGTCAAGAGAGCTTAAGGGGATGGGTACGTATTTTCGGCTGCAATGCTGTTTAAATAAGGATTCATTTTTTTCGAAACCTGAGAAAACTAATAAGTATAGGGATAGCCGTAAAATATTTGCGAATTATGTACCAATGACCTTAAGGTAAGATCACTGCTTTAACAAAGATAATGCCAAATATAGGGGGGCCTAGTTCATACAGAAGAAAGATTTAATTAGAAGTAGTAAATTCTATACAGTTCTATTGGCGGTCCCAGTCTGAAAGGAGGTATTAAAGAAAAAAATACATGTGATATGGGTGCAAAGGAAACCACTACTATAGGTGGGACCTAAGGTCATAAAGAACAACCACATTTGCGGTACAAGTGATAGCAGGAGTGGTACCCATCCAGTTAGCGATAGAGAAGTCTGAAAAAGTAAGGAGCAAATTTGCTGAACCTAATCTACCAAGAGAGTTATGGGGATTATATGAGAGTTATGTATTATTTTGTATCATTGTACTATGAAAGAATGTACAGGAATAACAGAAATGATAAAAGCAGCAGAGAAAAGGCTACATATAGCCTTTAATACCTGATACCTGTCGGTAGTATTCACGGGTTGAAACAAAATTGGGAGAAAAATTAATAGGCTTAGTGAGTAATTATGAACTAAATATTTAATATTATGTACTTACATTTGATTATAAATTCAAATTCATTTTTCCAGATATAACCAGGGTTGCCAGATGAAATTTCAGAATATCCCTAGACGGGAGCTTCAATTTCCCCTAGAAATCCCTAAATCGTATTAATGTCACCTAAAAAAGAAGAAATTGACAGATGACACTGTCAATTTAATTTATAACCTATTAAACACTGTTTAATCCACTTTAATCATTGATTAGGTAATGTTTTAATGTTTACTTAGGAATATTTATGTCAGGGAACAATAAATAATGACAATAATAATAATATTTGAACAAAAAGATATTTAATAACAACAAAAAATGGCGCTAGCACAGTCTAATAAATCCCTAGATTCCAAAAAAAATCCCTCCAGAGCTCCAAAAGCTTGAAAAAATCCCTAGATTCGGGGAAAATCCCTAGACATGGTAACCCTGGATATAACGCCTCTGCAAGTATGCAACTTTACAATAGGGCATTTCATCGATTGTCATTTGTTTCGAGCTTCTGTCATATGTTGTATAGTCTGTGTATAATATTAATATACACGGATTATACGACATTTGACAGAAGCTCGAAGTATGAAAAGCCCTATTCATCGAACTGACAGTCACAAAAACGAAACAAAATGGCCGCTCATCGCATCGCTTCTCGCAGCTTGCAGCTTTGCTTGCTTGCTAGATTTCAAATTAAATTTAATTTATCTTCAACAAGAAACAGGAAATGCAATTCTACTTCCGCCTTCCGCTACGCCAGCGCCAGCGCTGTGTAGGAGGAACCGTGCCGACGTTGTCAGATTTTCTGAACTAGATTTAGCACGATTTTTGAATGATGCATGCAATTTTTGAATCCTCTTTCGGGAAAAACATCCTAAACATCAAAATGAAAATTTTACAAGTGACAATTTGTTTTGGATGTCTTCCTCGCGATTGAAAGGGAATATAGAGGGAAGGTCGAATGCAGGAAAATGGCCGATATAAATGGTATTCGAAGAACAGAACAATACCGATTTGTTTTAAAATATTTTAATGTACTCATATAGGTCCGTTCGCTAAACTCAGACTCAACTGGCTAGTGATTTAAGCTAGTAATTTTGCCAATTTGATAAAATGGTCAAAGAAATAATTACTAAATAGTTAATAATTACTAAATATTTAGTAATTTTGCAAATTTTGTCAAAATTGGCAAAAAACAAAAAAATTACGTACTAAAACCATTAGCCATTTGTGTCTGAGTTTAGCGAACCGACTTATAATGCTAAAATTTACTAAAAAGTTCTTAATATTGACCAAATTTCATTCAAATCAACAATTATTTTCTGGTTTGTTTATACCACTTATAGTAGTTTAAATTTATTCCACCAGAGGTCTTATACTTTGTTTTTCATCGCAACAAATATAAATGAAATATTTTTAAAAGAAATAAATACTTTGAATATTTCATTCGTTAATAGCAAGGAAAACTTTATTTAGAACTTCACTTGTAAAGGTACATTCCATGTCAAATCACTCAGGCAAAAACTTTTGGATCTCCGATTTTTCTTTTTTCTGCTTCTGAGAAAAGTAAAAATAAAATATTTAAGGTCAAAAAATCTTCTTCTTTTCTCAAAATGTTATTTTATGCGATTTTACAGTGATTTGGTGTTTATTTAAACAAATTTGCATTTTATTTCGTAAAGTATCAATGGAAAAAATAATATTTACTATAAGGGACTCAACAATGTCATCATATGGTATTATAACAAGTTATTTTGATTCAAAACAAGTTTTAAATCAAATTTTATAGTGTAGAAAACGTTAAAATACCGTTTTTTTTACATTTTCCTCCATTACCAAAATTCATAATAATCGATTTGGTTGAAAATTTGCTCACTGCATAGCCAAAACATGGGACTTTAAGTGGTTAGAAGGATTTGAATTATGTTACAATACCAAAAAAGTTACATGCAATAATATAGGTATATTAGTCCAATCGGGATAGCATTTGACCTTGCATGCCGAGCTGCACAAAATTTTATTTTTCTAATCTTTAGGACTTAGGGGTCAATAGTAGCCTAAATTTAAAATCGCGAATGAATTACTCCGTTACGTTACTCGCCATCTTGATTTTAAAGGAGAACCGTTTTTACTGAATATCTCCGCCATTTTTAACTTTTCGACAAAATGGTAGGAACTGATATTGTTTCAAATAAATCGTGTTTATAATTATTATAATTTCTTTATAACAATTTTCGTCGTGAGGTCGCTATTTTCCGAGTGAATTGTACTTACAGTAGACGCCTATATTTTTGAATATGATATTGCATGTAACTTTTTTGGTATTGTAATATAATTCAAATCCTTCTAACCACTTAAAGTCCTATGTTATGGCTATCTGTGGGCAAATTTTCAGCCAAATCGATTATGATTATGAGAAAATCGTCAAAACTTGCTCTTCAAGGGATAGGGGTAGTTTCTGCAGTTTATTTTCAAGGATAGGGCTAGTGTCCGCAGGGATGTTGCAATAATCATACCTATATATTTATGTATTTATGAAAAACAATTTTGGGAATGGATAATGTAAATGTAAAAATGTAGATATAATAAAGAAACGCTGGACGGAAGGGCCGCCCGAGAACTTTATCGTACTGATCTATTATCGTTACCGAACTAGATAATGGGGTTCTATAAAAAATAACAAAGTTGCTCGTTATTTTGAAATTTTAGGGACACCCTGTATACTTAAAAATATTTGGTGGTGTTGCATTAATTCCTGCAACTTTCATAAAAATATTTTTATAAATTTTTTAATAGATTAAAAATGTTCAATGCCCTATTCGAACACCTTATATATTGTTGTATAAATTATGAATAGAATATTAGGTGTTTTCGTGGTGCACATCCTGAACGTGTTCAGAGGAAGAACGCTTGCTCATTAGAATTTTGGCTGTTCGCGGTGTTGAAAAATTCTCCTCTGAATGAAAAGTTCTCTGTTCGCGGAGTGCAACAACTTGTCCTGAACGTATTCGGAATGCGTTCAACAAGTTCTGGGATTAAAGAGAGGATTTATTGTCCGCACAAGTGCAGAAGTTGATTTGACGAAATTATTTATTTTGTTTAGAGATTCGAGATTCTATTTCTAACCTAACAGATTTTAAATTGTTGTGTTATAAAAATTTTGTAAAAGGGAAGGTTTTTTAAGTTGTATTATGTATTTCAGTTTCTTATTTTTAAAACCTTTTTAGATGATGAACCTCAGTTCAAGTGATGAATATTTGGAAGAGATTGTAGGACTTTAAAATGTACCAAAAAATGCAATTTTTTTTTAAATATTTAAAATTACTTTTCCTGTCTCGGAGGTGTCGATTGTCGATGTTATGTCGTAGATAAAGATAAAGAATTAGGCAATTGGCATAGGCAACCCAAAAAGCATCCGGAAATTGTTCGTGCAGAAACAAATTCAGAATATATTCGGAGACTCTCTTGCGCATATATTTGTATCCGGGTTATGTTCAGAGTACATTCAGGATGTGCACCGCGAAAAGACCTATTAGTCATACGTTCATTTCAAATTAGTTATTTTTTTCTAAGAAATTATAATAGTTTACATGATATTGTTTGCATTTCATTCCATTTATATGGACTGCTACGATCGCGCTTATACATATACTCCGTCTAATATACTTAACACACGTCATCCGCGTCATAGCTTGTGACATCACATGATACCAATACGAAATATTTAGTCGAAAGGTGTGTTATTTTTTAGAATCATTTTGCCGAGTACACTGGAATTACAGCCACTAGACATATTTTATTATAATATACGCGTAGAAATAATATTTGAAGATTTCTATTAATCTTAACTTAAAGAAATACATATAATATGTTTCATATAATTTGTATAAATGGATTATAAAGCGATTTTATGAAGGACATTTGTTCGGAACACACCGTAACAACTGTAATCGAACGTAGGTGATATTTTGGCATAAATTGGTAACATTTATTCGACAGTTGCTGTGACGACACTTCATATTTTTTTTATTCTTTACTATAAGTATTTGTTTAATTATATTTATTGTTTTTATTATTTGCATTAACGTAAGATTATAACTTAAATCTTCTTCACCATTTTTAAAGTTTTTATTTATTTACATTGAATATTAATTTGTTTTGTTGTATAATCCAAATCCACTTCCGCAAAAATTATGTGATATATTTGCTTTAAAATGAATTCAAGAATTTTTTGTAATTGGGCAACAATGTCAACTTAGATCTCTGACGTAGATAATGACGTGCAACGATAAGTATATTAGACGGAGACATAAGTATATATGTGTGAGAGACGACACATATGATTATAGCAAAATTTCTATTTACTTTAACTTTCCAAGAAAATCTATTTAAAATTATGTCAAATTTTGGCGCCTTAAATATAGGCAACCCATAACCTTTTTTTAAAAAACGATGATATTGTCATTATAGCCCCATTTTTAGAATATACAGTGAGCACGTAAAGGTTGGAATAAATTCATTTTCTCGAGAATGGACGATTTTGGAAAAAATCCTGAAACAGGTCAATTTTATTTTTAAATCACGACTTTTTGGCATATATATTATACCAGTGACGTCACCCATCTGGTCGTGATGACGTCATCGATGATTTTTTTAAATGAAAATAGGGATCGTGTGATAGCTCAATTAAAGGTAATTCTCAGTAATAATTAAGGTAATTCTCAGTAATATAAACATTAACATAATTATTTATACAGGGGGTCAAAAAATTTTTTTTAATTAAATTTATTGACATAAAAAGAAGAATTTGTGTAATTTATTTAAATTAAAATAGATTTTAATGCTATCAGAAATCAGGAAAAAATGTTTATTTGGCAAATAAACATTGTTTTTTGCTTAAATTCAATATTAAAGCAGCCACCCACCAGCCTTGTGATAGTTTGAACATTTAATTTAAGCGAAAAGCCATGGTCATTTTCCAAATAAACATTTTTTTCTGTTTTCTGAGAGCAGTAAAATGTATTTTAAATTAAATAAGTTACATACATTCTTCTTTTGATGTCAATAAATTTAACCTAAAAAAAAATTTTTGGACACCATGTATATATAATTATGTTAATGTTTATATTACTGAATAGATAATTGAATTAACTTTCAAATGAGCTATCACACGTCCCATATTCTCATTTAAAAACATCATCTACGACGTCATCACGCTCAGATGGGTGACGTCACTTGTATGAAATATATACCAAAAAGTCGCAATTTAAAAATAAAAATTGACTTGTTTCGGAATTTTTTTCCAAAATCGTCCATTCTCGAGAAAATAAATTTATTCCAACCTTTACGTGCTCACTTTATATAACGATCTTTTCAAATTAAACTTATCTTGAATAGGTTTTTAGATAAGTAGGGAAATGTACCGGGTGGGCGGTAGGCCATATTGGCCGTCATTTTGAATTAGGGAATGTCAAATTCCGTATTTCCATTTCTTTCGAAATTTAAAAATTCATTTTCATCAAATCACATCTTTCTTTCATTTTCTCTAACGTTTCCATATTCACAATCTTGTTTTTTTTTATTTTAATACGGATTTTTATTTAACAAATATATTCACCATGGCTAAAATAATTATTTTATAAATATGTTCAAAGAATCCATAAACCATTACAATAAATCTGTGTTTTTTTTGGCAACAGTTGATATGTCCATTTTTTTTCATTTGATAATATTAGATCCCTTTAGAATGATTATTAAGATTTGACATAACTTGATATGTCAGAAAATTCAACAAATATTAGGTTTAAATATAGCCACATATTAAAAAAATATTTTAAACACATAAAGAATGATTTTATAATAATAATTAAAACATAAATTCGTGATTTTCTGAAATTAGTGAAAATGGCATACTTACATCATATTCTGCTATACACCACAGAAATAATATTTACTAATAATAATAGCTTTAAAAGTTTGAAATTTTTTAAACATAATACAATTACAATAATAATATAAACCAATAATTCAATATATCAAATTAAAATTACATTTTTTTAAGATTAAGTTTAAAATTGACATTAATTAAAACATATTTTAATTAAACCAATAGTTCCCGAAAGTTGGCTGTATGCAGGGCTGGATTTACATAAGAGCTGAATGGGCTATAGCCCAGGGCGGCAGATTTCAGGGGGCGGCAAAATTAGATAAAAATAAAAAAAAATTATTCAAAAAGTTAAAAATTTGTGAAAAAATACTTGTAATAATTTGTAAAATAACAATTTGTAAATTAGAATTAAAAAAAAATCACTCACTTAATATATTCTATTTATTTTGTAGTTCTAACGTAACGTTAATGAAATATAGTATGTTCCTTGACGCAACAGTATTCGCGCGCCGCGCGCAACTAGTCAGCCGACGGGCTCTGAGGCTTTGAGGTTTGGAGGTATCGTTTGAAGTAGCCGAGCCCGCCGCCGCTCCGCGCTTCCGATATCAGTCAGTTCAGTTGTTCAGTTTGTGTTGGTGGTTTACTCTGACTTTATAGGTTATGTGTGACAGTTTATGAGTGTATTGTTTTCTGAAATACTTTTAATTGAAGATAAGACAGGTAAGTCAAAGAGTTTAGTATACAATCATTTTATTTCATTTTTGATTTAAACACCAAAAAGCGCTATCCCGTAATTCTGATTAGCTTATAAGGGAAATTTATCAAGTCGTCCTAACTGCTTAACTTCTAACCCTAACCACATACAGTAGGAAAAATGAAAGAATACCCATGAACGAACATATAAAACACGCTGTATTTTCCTGTCACCGTGTCACACCAAAAATTGGCCGGCGTAAGTACATGTAATAATTATTGTTACATGTACTTGCACTGGACAACTTTCTTTGTGACATGGTGACAGGAAAATACAGAGTGTTTTATATGTTCGTTCATGGGTATTCTTTAATTTTTCCGACTATATTTTCAGGCCACTTGTATAAATATTTTTTTGTAAAGTCTTTTATTTATACAGTAATTTATTTATATGAAAAGATTTTTTTGCTCATATATTACAGTTCGCCCAAAGTATCTGTGCACATGACTAGCCATTCAAAAAACATTCAAAATATTTCCATACAACAACACAGAACTGTGTAAGCCAAATAATAATGGAAATAAACAGTTTTTTATCTCTATAGTCCTCAGTAGACATGTTTTTCATCGGCTGCCTAAAACTTTAAGGTCGTGTTGTGATGACAGCAGAAGGAACCAATAACTAATGTTTTTAGAAAAGAGCCCACTCTCCATTTAACTAATGTTATTACAGCTGTTACAGTCAAGTGCACAGATACTTTGGGCGAACTGTACGTGATCCAGTAACAACCGTGCTCGTATAAAACCTTTATAAAACCCAGGCAGTAGGCCTACAGTAGAGTCCCGCTCTTGGATAATTAATAGACCTTGTAAAACATACGTTACTACATAGTGCTTAAAGTAGTCCTTCAGAATAGTTTCCATTTTTTCTTTACATTTGTTTTTAACAGTTAAAATTGAAGTTCTTAGTTTTGTGTTATGTAATTAATCAATTATTTTTGTAGACATAACATCCTAAACTATTTATACTTTTTCTACTACAGAAATACTTTATACTACAGAAATATTTTATTTTCAGAAAATATTAACGATGAGTGATGGGCGGAAACGATTGAGTGGTTCTGGCTACCGAAAAGAAGCTCAGAAAAAACTGGAAAAACAAAGAGAAGTAGTAGAAAAAACCGCAAAGATATCAAATTTTTTTAAGAAAAGCAACTCTCAAGATGAAAACTTAAAATGTACTCCTACCGACGACAATGTCACTCCGTGCGGTAGTGGTAGGCCTAATTATGGTCAGACTCACGTAAAAGAAGGTGATGATGCTCTTAATGACGCTGAAGCATCGATTAAGGAACCAGAGCGTCCATCCTCATCACGGTCTTCAAATGAAGATAAGGTGATACCGTATCCTTTGGATGTTAAAATTGTGGATGACCCAGCTTTGTGGGAGATAAATGACCGTACTCGTGAATATGTGGTTACGAGAGGAATCAACCAAAACATAGATGAAATGGATTTATCACGGTCAAAAAGATTAATTGGAGGGCAAAATCGATATTGATCTAAGTCCCTTCTGAAAACAAAGCTGATAAACGGCAAAGAGATGAAAAGATCCTACTTGATGTATTCCGAGAGCAGTGGCAAATTGTATTGTGTTCCCTGCCAATTATTTGGTGGCACAACAAAACTTGCGAAAGAAGGTTGTGATGACTGGAAGCATGGCAATGACATTTTGAAATCGCATGAAAATTCCTCTGACCACAAAACATGTGTATTGGCAATGAAAACCAGGATGTCATCAGAGGGAATACAATCACTGCTCACCAGTCAAATTGAAGACGAGCAAAACTACTGGCGCAATGTACTGAAGAGAGTGGTTGCAGTAGTTAAATCCCTAGCAGCTGCAGGTCTTCCTTTAAGAGGGCACGATGAGAAATTCGGGTCATTGTCAAACAGTGGCAATTTCATCTTGTGTCTAGAATTGATTGCCGAATTTGACCCATTCATAGCTGAGCACATCGCTAAATATGGAAATCCCGGACAGGGTCATACTTCATATTTATCCTCGACTACTTATGAAGAGTTTGTAAAACTAATGGCCCATAAAGTCGTGAAAGAAATAGTAGAAGAAGTTAAAGTAGCGAAATATTTTTCTATTATTGTAGATTCTAGCCCAGATATTACGTATACAGACCAACTCGCAATAGTCCTTCGGTATGTGTTACCTAACGGAAAGTCCGTTGAAAGATTTCTTTGTTTTCTTCCGTCAGTTGGCCACAGATCAGAAGCTCTGTTTGATGCAGTTATTAAAGTTCTGGCCGAAAATGAAACTGATATTGAAAACTGTAGGGGTCAGTCATTCGATAATGCATCGAATATGTCCGGTATGTATACTGGCTTACAAGCCAGGATTCGTGAGGTTAGCCCTTCTGCCATGTATACTCCATGCTCTGCACACTCTCTTAATTTAGTTGGAGACAACGCTGCCAGCTGTTGTACAGAAAGTACTAATTTCTTCTTACTTCTTCAAAACCTTTACGTTTTTTTCACAAGCTCTACCAAGCGATGGGAAATATTGAAAGAATTATTGGTGAAAAAAGAGAATGTTAGTTTAAAGAAATTATCAGACACTCGTTGGTCCGCACGTGATGATGCTTGTCAAAGCCTTAACAGAGACTGGAATGAAGTAATTGAGGCACTCACCGTCATATCAAATGATGAGAATGAGAAACCTGAAACAAGATGTGAAGCTTCTGGATACCTTCAGCAAATACAACGGCTAGAAACAGCGATTCTCTCTATTTTGTGGGGAGACTTGTTATCTAGGTTCAACCTGACAAGTAAAAAGCTACAGTCAACATACGTCGACCTATCAACTGTCGCAAAACTCTATGAGTCATTAATAGAATATGTTAACAGTATTCGAGATGAGTTTGAAATCTATGAAAATGGAGCCCTTGAGAAGGCTGGTATTGCTGAGTACGAAGACCAGACCAGAAGAAAAAAGAAACGAAAGCTTTTAGCGGGCGAAACCAGAGATAATGAAACTGAGCTCAGTGGTGGAATTGCATTTAAAACCAACACTTATCTCGTCATCGTTGACAGGCTCATATCCGAATTGACCAGAAGAAAGGAAGTGTACAGTTTGCTTAGCGCAAGATTTGATTTTTTAATCAGTGGAGCAACTATGAACAGTAATGACATAAAAGATAATGCAGCGAGGTTGAGCAAAGAATATCCTAATGATTTGCCAGATGCGGAAGAATTCGGCAATGAATGTCTACATTTCTTTGGATTCATTAAAACCATCGACAAAGAAGATCGCCCAAAGACACTCCCCACTTTTTGCGAGCTCCTTTATGATAACGATCTGCAAGATTTGTATCCATACGTTGACATTGCCCTAAGGATATTTTCTACAATGCCAGCATCTAACTGCTCGGCTGAAAGATCTTTTTCCGTACTCCGTAGGATAAAGAACTACTTGAGGTCAACAATGTCACATGATCGTTTGAATTGGTCGGCAGTTTTGTCAATCGAATCAGATATGACAATAAAAATAAATTATGATGACATCATCGATTTGTTTGCAGCTAATCAGTCAAGAAGGAAAAAGTTTTGAAGTAAATTGTTTCATGTGAACTTCGTCCATGCAACGTTGTGCAAAATAGGGAGTTACTTTTATAATGTGATGTTTAGGGGAAATTGTTACAGTAATCGGTTAGGTCGTATCTGGTAGGAATATATGTATCTCTTTTGTATACTATTTGAAATGAATATTTGTTTTTTTGATACGATTTAATGCTTAGCAAATAGGCAACTTTCTGAATGACGTATTTGGTAGGAAAATTAGGAAAACACGTCTCTTTTATTTGTTAGGCTGACTTTTTGATGTATGACCTTGTAATGAATGTGAGTTTTATTTAATACACTATAAGAATTACAACTCAATTAATTATCGTCCAGAATTTCATTTTCTCCCGTTTCCTTTTTAGTATTTTAATTTTTAATTTAATACGTGCAAATTACAAAATAATAAATTTTAGATGACCTTAATTCTAAATCTAAGTACGCCTACAGTATTATTAAAATCCTAGGCAAGTAATTGTATTGAAATTCCTAAATACATCTTCTTAAATCTATTGATTAAATCCAACAGGAATTTTTCGATTAATTCATGATCTTTTTAATAATTTGCCAGTTGATAAAAATGTTGGAACATAAGTTATCATACTTTATGGTAAAAACAATAACTGCAACTATAAGAAGCGTAACTTCAATGTTGACAGTTCAACCTATGTTATTTGAGCTTATTACAAGCTTAGCGTGGCCGCCTCGCCGCCGCCGACGCAACGTCGCGTCGGCCCATCACGGTACCGAGGTAATCCTACATGGTTCCCGGGGGGGTGGGGGGGGGGCGGCAATTTGTAGATAGCCCAGGGGCGGCAAATCTTCAAATCCGCCTCTGGCTGTATATCATCTAGTAAAATAATTTAACGTGAAGTAAAAACTCCCTGGTGTAGTTGGTATAAAATTTTTAACGAAGAATTAAAATATTTAAAAAATCCAAAAGGATTACATTCAGAACGTTTTTGGACTTATTAATCCATCATCAGTGAACTCCCTGTCCTTGCAAAATAGCCACAATGCCAAACACTAGTTGGGTTAAATGTTCTAACTGCATAGTAAATATAATAAAATATTTTAATAGTTTAATATAATAAAATAGTTTATAAAAAATATGTAAAGATAGAGCATCATGTTGCTGGAAGCAATCCATTGGCATCGACTTTAAGTCAAACTATTTTATTATATTTACTATGTAGTTAGAATATTTAACCCAACCAGTATTTGGCATTGTGGCTATTTTGCAAGGACAGGGAGTTTACTCATGATGGACTCATAAGTCCGGCAACGTTTTTAATGTAATCCTTTTTTTTTTAATTTTTAAATTCTTCATTAAAAATTTTATACCAACTACACCAGGGAGTTTTTACTTCACCTTAAGTTATAAAAAAATATGTTTACATAATAAAAATAATATAAGTATTGTTAATCTTAACAAAACATAACAAATCTTTTAAATAGATTAACTTTTGCAATAATATAACAATAAAATAGTTATGTTATTGAGAGTATTCTCATAATTTTTCAAATTCTAAAGATCCTCACAGTACGATTGAATTTTTTTTTCAAACTAACATATTAGCAATTAGTATTGAAGATAATCAATTTTGTTACTTTAATTTTCAATTTAGTAAAAAGGAAATTTAAACCTTAATTTTTCCAGATCTTTAAAACTGATTTCTGATTTCATTGGGTTGCTTGAAATATCTTTTTGTTTATATGGTATAGGGTGTCCAGAAACTCTAACGACAAACGAAGACAGGAGATTCCTCACATAATTTTAAGACAATTTAACCCAATTCACATAGTCCGAAAATGCTTGGGAGCTACAGCTATTTGAATATGGCGTCTGGTAATTAGTTTTTCTTAAATACCTCCGGAACGCTTCTACATAGGAAAACAAAAATTGGTATGCGTATTTATCTTCTAGAAATAAATCAATTTCATCCAGTGCGAATTTCTAGTACCTTTCATAGGCGTCCGTTTTGGGTAAGGTAGCGAGTACTTTTTCGCATAACTTTTTTGTATTTATGTTTGGATCACTTTTGACTTAGGATTAGTAAATTATGAGGTTATCTAGTACTAAAAGGTACTCTTGCTTTAAGTCGATAGGATACACCGTTTTCTAGAAAAATCAATTTGAAAATTTTTCGTTTTTTTAATTAAAAAAAAATTAAAAAAAAATATTTATGAAGATGAAAGCTTGTACTTTTAATTATATTTTAAAGATGAATCAATTTCATTAATTGCGAATTTCTAGTACCGATTATATGCGTCAGTTTTGGGTAGGTCAACGGTCATTTTATCGCATAACTTTTTTGTCTTTAATTATTAAGCATTTTTGACACTAGATTATTAAATTATGAGGTATTCTAGTACTAAAAGTTACTCTTGCTTTAAGTTGGTAAAATACACCGTTTTTTTTTTAATTTTTAAATCAATTTTTTTTCTTAAATACAAGCGACAAAAAATTTTCAAATTGATTTTTCTAGAAAACGGTGTGTCCCACCGACTTAAAGCAAGAGTACCTACCTTTTAGTACTAAAATACCTCAGAATTTAATAATCCAGAGCCAAAAATGCTTAAAATTAAAGTCAAAAAGTTATGCGATAAAATAACCGTTGCCCTACCCAAAACGGACGCCTATGACCGGTACTAGAAATTCTCAATAGATGGAATCGATTTATCTCTGGAAGGTAAATACGCGTACCAATTTTTGTTTTTAAAACTAGAAGCGTTCTGGAGGTATTTAAGAAAAACTAAATACAAGATCCGAGATCTTCAAGAGCTCTAGCTCCCTTAGGAAACAATTTCGGACTAAGTGAATTTGATTAAATTGTCTTAAAATTATCTGAGTGATCTCCTGTCTTCGTTTGTCGGTAGAGTTGCTGGCACCCTGTATATGATTTTTTTTTTGGATTGAGGTGAACGCTCTTAGCTGACTAGGGAAGGTGTCTCTAGAACTGTTGGACTCGGACAGGAGAGGAGAACACGCTAGGGCCCACAGACCACAGTATGGACCATGGGTCCCGCGTGTCCCCCATAACCAGCCGCCTACCAACTAAAACCACCCCCTCTTCCGACCCGGAATATCCCTGGACGTGTTCATTAGTGAACGATACATGGGGATATTCCGTGCAGTCTATGTAAGTAGGGCTAAAGGAGAAGATTGGCATAGGCCCTCCTATACTATTTTCGCCTTCCTAAAAACGGGGAGGCGGATAGTGGAGGAGGTCTTTGAGGATAAACTTCAAAATGAAAAGGCGTATTTTCCACCTGTACTGTACTCGTCTACATAAGATCAGCATACGGACAGGGGGGTCTGTGGATAGTGAGCTGAATAGAAGTATAGTATTAGATTAGTCCCACCTATGCTATTCTCGCCTGCCTGAAAACGACAGACGGATAGGGGGGAGTTTGCTCCTGAAGGTGGGCATTATTTAATTGATAATCGGCCCAGTGGAGCCTGTCTACAAATGGTAGAAAAAACCCACTTGCTTAAGGTATAGAAATACTTAAGGATGATTATAAATAGGTAGGCCTTTAAAAAAAATTTAAGGTTATGTGTGCCTGTAAATGTTTATTCCTTTTGAGGGAGTTCTTTTTTGTCAGTTACGTGTAGCCCACATCACCCATCTTGTTCCTCTCGTTCTAGTACCGCTCTGCGTGTTACAATACCCGTGACTAGTAACTATGTCTATAATAAATTCAAAGTTGGACTTATTCTCGACCGCGACGTTAATTACATTAGGTTTGTTCTAGCATCAGTTTCAAATGGTTTGAAACCATCAGCGAATAGCGGACCAGCGCGAGTAGAGGGGATAGCATTGGTGACTGTATTATGTTCTCTCACTGACCAACTGTTTGCTGACGGTTTCTGACTAGTTTGACTGTTTGCTAGAACAAACCTATTATTGGAGCCTATATCGCCGAATCTGTTCCTGAGCCTGGCGTGCCTGCAATCGAAGACTCTACACTAGCTTCCCTCATGTGATAGGTCCGGCACAGGTCATCGTTTTACATATAACTTTATCAGGTCATCACTTTATATAAAATACCTATTTAATATTTTCAAAGAAAGCATAAATTATTAAGGTACCTAATATTCAAAGATAAAAGCAAAACCAATAATAATTAGTATCTAATAATCAAGTGATACAAAAACCACTTAATTTATTATGATATTTAAAAAGGAATTAAAATCATTTTTAAATCAAAACGAAAACTAAAATAAGAATATCAGAATAATAAATGGAAGAATACAATTTGAGAGTTTAATTAAAGAAGGAAATGGGAGAATCAGACAATAATTAACATGATCAAATCAGTTAAAAATGTGTAGCTATTTTGATTTACAATTGTAATTTGATCAAAAATTCAAGAAGGTCAAGATGAAACACCAAAATTTTAAATTTATTAAATTATGACAAGTTAATCCAAGCAATAAAGGGTTAAATAAATAAATAAATACTTTATTTTCTTTTAGACAGACAGAGTCTGTATAGAATTAGTCAAAAGTAATACATTAAGTAAATATAACAAACAAATAAACAATTTCACTACACAAACTAACAATGAAAATACATTTAAAATTGAAGAAATTCTTCAACCGAATAAAAAGTGTGTGTCATCAGAAATTCCTTTAAATTTAGTTTAAAGCTTGTCAGGCTCCTACACAATTTTATATGCTCTGGTAATCTATTATAAAGTCTTTGTCCCATTATACCCGGGGACCTGCAATATATATTTCCCCTACACATTGGGGCACGCAAGGTATTTTTATATCTAGTATTCATGTTATGTATTTGCCCATTGGTTTTAAAATTTTCGAGGTTATTAAATATATATATATATATATATATATATATATATATATATATATATATATATATATACAAGTCTCCAGAATATATATACAGGCCAATGGCAATATTTTGAAATTTTAAAAGTACTGCCTACAACTTGTTTTATGAGGGATACCAGCAATAGTCCGTATTATTTTTTTTTGTGCAAAAAAGACTTCATTGATATGGCAACTTGATCCCCAAAAACAAATCCCGTATCTCAAACGAGATTCGGCTTGGTCACAATAAAGCATTATTAATTGTTTCTCCGTTAATACTTGTTTTAAATTTCGAAACAAAAACGTTACTGAGTTTAACTTTGCGGCCAGCGTATCACAGTGTTTCCTCCAATTAAGACATTCATCTAAATGAAGTCCTAAGAACTTTAATGATGAAACAAGTTCAATATCATTATTATTTATATTTAAGTTAATTGGGTTAATACATCGTTGCCTATTATGACACTGCATGAAAAGAGTTTTTTGTGTGTTCAACAATAAATAATTATTACAGAACCAGTTGTAAAGATCTCAGCGGAGGCCGGTCAGGGTCGGCAGGGTCGGCAGTGCCGACCCACACATTTATATAGATAGATTTTTTTAATATTTGTATCTGTGAAGTAAAAAAAATCTGTCAGATAATACAGACTAAATTTTATTCATGGTTTTTAAAAGGATTTAATCAATTCGACTTTAAGTGATCCCTGCGCATAACAGACTTCTCAAAAAATGAATGATCCGAGCCATTCATCTGACTTTTCGGCTAGCCGTACCCAATGCATCCGTAGCTGACGATTTACACGTAAAACTCAACGAAATAACAAGTCGATGAGCACGCGAACATACATTCTCTCCGTAGGCCAGGTACGTCATATTTAAATCTGCCGGTCGGTAGTGCATCGCCAGATCGCATCGGCAGAAATGGTCAAAAATAATCACGCCGTTTTACGTCGTTTAATTGATATTGTAATTTTTTTAAGTTGTCAGGAATTATCATTTAGTAGACATGATGGAGCGAAGCATTTGTTAAAAATCAAAGTAATTATAGAGATAATAATAAAATTGTTTTAGAAATATTTACTTTCTGATTCGAAGTGTATTCGTAATACAGAATGAACTAATACATATAATCAAATAGTTACATTTTGAATAACGTTATTGAATCTGAGATTTAGAAAACCATTTGCTTTTCGCTGGAAGTAGATGAAACTTCTGATTATCATGTCATTCACAATTATCAATTATTGTTGTTCGATAAGCGTTACGTCGTTACGTGGTAATATTTATGAGGGATTTTTAGGTTTAAGAAACGTGAGTAAAAGCAATAAGGCAGAATATATTTTTGATGTTTAAATGAATTTTTTAAAATTTTTTGATATCAAAAATAAATTGGTAGGGCAAACTGGGGCAATCTTATGACGGCGTTACTGTGATGTGTGGTGAATTGCATGGTCTATAGGCAAAAGTTAAAACTACAGATTGCATCACAAGCTTTATTTACTCACTATTATGTGCATATAATGAATTTAGTTTTGCATGATACCTGTAAAAAAATAAAGAATATCGTCTTTTCTTGCCAGTTTAGCTCACTTAAACGGATTACTGCTTTAGAACAAATTTATTTCGAAATAAAAAGCGAACAGTTTGTCAGGCGCGATGAAATTTTAAATCTCGGTTAGTTTTATCTAAGCAGATTATCTCTCACAGTTTTAGTATCTGTAGCAGATTTTCGTGAACAGCTTTTGAAAGTTTTTGATTTTATTATCGAAGGCGACGATTTTGAAATTGGCGATACCTCGATCCGTGAAGCAATCGATTTGAGAACTTTCTTTTAAATTTAAATTCCTTTAAATATTTTTAAGACAGAGTTTGCCCAAGATATTTATTATTGTTCAAAATCAGTCAACTGACATTATTTATTCAGAAAATAGAATACGAAAGCTGGTGCAAAATCTCAGAGATTTTCGTAATGATAGTAGTTTCCAATATATACGCAGTGACATTTTGGACTCGCTTGATATTTCCGAACCATTCCAAAAAAGACAACAACATGATACATATCTCAAAAAACGAATAGGTATATCTTGAAATTTTGGATACTTACGAATATATGCAAATAGATACTCGTTTTTCGAATTTTGAAGATTTGCAAATTTTTGACCTCTTTGACGAATCAAAATTTAAAAGTTACCTTCGCCAAAGAATTTTCAAGATATTTATTATAACAAGTTAGGTACTTAAAAATTATGCCGATCCAAATATTTTCAGACAGTGGGATAAGTTCCAAAATATGTATGTATAATTCTATGTAGTAAGTACTGCAATTAATTATAACAAACTGTTCATCAATTATCTATCACCACTACCACCAATTTCTGCCTCAAATAAACGGGATTTATCTTGTCTCAAAATAATCAACACATATGGTCGAAACACCATGAAAGAAGAGAGAATGTCAAGTACATCAAATAAAAAAAACAAAAAACAACAAAATCTCCTATGATGATTTAAGCCTTTTAGTTTGATGGTATACCTACATGAGGAGACAAAAAAACCTTGCCGACCCTGTCTCCAAGGCCACGAGCCGCCACTGAAAGATCTGACAGTAAGCTGTTACATTTGGACTTCAAAGAAGTATCAGGTCCATTGACTATTACATTTATGTCGTCTGCAAATATCGTGAAATGTCCATCCGAGTTAACCGAGACAACATCGTTTACATAAATAAGAAAGAGAACAGGTCCTAAAATTGAGCCTTGCGGTACACCTATGTCAATATCGAGATAGTTGGATTTATGCGTCGCATTTGATAATTTTCCTTTTTCTTTTAAGCTGACGTATTGACGAAGTGCAGTTAAATATGATGTTAACCAATTTAACGCACGTCCTTGAATGCCGATATTTTTTAATTTATAAAATAAAATTTCGTGATTGACACAGTCGAAAGCCTTGCTAAGATCACAAAATATCCCAACAGGACTCTCTCCAGTATCTATTAAAAATGCGAGAGTATCATAAAAGGAATGCATTGCTGTATGGGTAGATTTTTTGGACTGGAAACCATGTTGGTTACTAACAATCACTTTATTCGTCTGTAAAAATGAGTTAAGTCTTTGTAAATAACTGTACTCAAAAATTTTTGAAAATACCGAAGAAATTGTTATTGGGCGGTAATCATTTACTTGTTTTGGGTCACCTTTTTTATGAATTGGTAACACCTTTCCCGTTTTTATACAATCTGGAATATTGCCATTTGAAAATGATTAATTAACTAAATATGTTAATGGCGATATTATAAACGAAACAACCTTTTTTATTAAAAACCCAGGGATTTCATCAAAGCCCTGAGATTTTTTGTTTTTTAGTTTTTGGTTTAATAATTTGTTTAATTCAATTGTAGTGTACGGATGTAGAAGAAAGTGGACATCCAAAACAGTGTTGTTACAAAGAATATGTATTATCAGGTTTGTTTGGAATTGTCGCAATTGCATCCAATGGAGCATTTTTAAAAAATAGGTTAAATTTATTGGTTATTTCTAATGAATCTGTAATTAAGTTATCCCCTTTTGAAAGCGTTATGTTACTCTCATTTTTTTTACCTTTTGAAAAATCAGATATAATTTTTTCAAGCACTTTTAGAAGGATTATCTAAGGTGCTTATTATATTTTGGTAATGGCATTTTTTGGTTAAATTTAGAAGCTTTTGATGCTCTCTTTTTTTATGTCTATAATAATCACGCAACTCTGGAAATGCCCTAGATAATGCATGCAAATTTTTTAATTGGTAACTTGATTGTCTCACCTCATTATTAACCCATTTATTACTATTTAATTTGGACTTTTTATTTATAATAGGAAAATTAATGTTAAAATGATACATAAAAATATTAAAAAAGGTATTAAAAGCAATATTTGTATCTAGGATACCATATATTTGATTCCAGTCCTCACTTGAGATGTCATTTATAAATTTATTTATAGTAATGTCATTAAAATTTCTTTTTTGGTAGAAAACACTCGACTCACCCGCCCCAAAATCAAACTCAATCAGTACAGTTCGATGGTCGGACACAGTATTGTCGTTTACACAAGTAACAGAAGAGTTTGAAAAATTAACAAAGACGTTATCAATCGTCGTAATGCTGGTATCCGTGACCCTAGTGGGCCATTTTACGAGATTATAATTTACATTAAAAGAAGAAAGGACATTTTGTAGTTTGATAACATCATAATTTAAATATCTTGTATCAATATTAAAATCACCGCATACAATAATATAGGTATTAGATTTAAAAACGAAATTTAAAGCCGACTCAAGATTTTCTAAAAAAGTATTAATATTGCCAGAGGGGGACCTATAACAGTTTAATATTATAACTATGTTATTTAATCTGTCTTTATATGAAATGCAACAAAATTCTGAATGTTTATTAACACAAAACTCGTGAACATCGATTTTGTTTGATTTTATAGCATTTCTAACCCATATTCCTATGCCTCCATCTCTGCAGAAGTTGTCACGGGTGTAGTTACTTACTAGATTATAACCTTCAAGGTAAACGCAGTCTACAGAGTCAATTGTCTCCCATAATTATGTTAAACAAATTACGTTTATATCCTTAAAGTTATTAATATCTAAAAAAATTTCACAAGCTTTTTCAACACTAATACTTTGGACATTAAGTAGCATCAACTCAGGGTTAAACATTACCTCTGGGATTGGAGTTTGTAATTGTTCCGAAGGTATAAAAAACTATTAACACATGCATTTTTAGGCCAGATCGATGGGTCCATGGCTTTCTTAAAATTCTCTTGATATATTCTTACTTTGAAGGATGCATAAACGGTTGGATGTTTGGATGTTATAGATTCACATAAAACCTCTGGGAAGTGCGATTTTAGTAAATTTTCTATCGTAGCCACATCGGCAGCTGGGTCAACTCCATGCCCCGGAATCTTATATGAACAAACTGGGGAATTTCCCCCATCACTTTCACTACCGTCAGCTAATAAAGAGAAATGACAGCCTATCTCGCTCACGAAGACTTTAACCAATCATTTATGTTAACGCCATATCTGAATGTCATAAATAAAATAATCAAACGAAGCTTAACTCGGCAATGTCAATTCTGTCAAAAGTAATGACAGTTAGTGGAAAAAATTTTCCATTAGTTTACAGTTTTTATTTTTTATTGTATTACCTTTAACGATTTGTTCTTAGTAATTTCAATTTAAGTTGGTTCCTTATCCTTCGTTGATAAAGTGTAGTTTTGTTTTAGTTACTAAACGAAAGAACTTTTGTGTTGTGTTAATAAAAAAACTGAACATGGTTTATTATTGTTGTGTACCGTTGTGTACAAATCATAGAAAAGTTAGAAAAATGCATAGATAGGTAAATAGTAATTAGTTTATAACTGTTTTATCTGAAACAACAAATAAATACACGTACCTATATTTAGAAAAACATTGTCATAACTTTTTTATATCCCTTTTCCTTACTAAATTTGACAGCAAAAATAACATATTTTTGTAACTTGGGAATTCCGAATAATTTATGAGTATTACTTAGATATTATTTAAATAAAATACTTTAACAAGCTTAGCAAGTTCTGGTATTTTATTTTAATAATATAGGTGAGATTATAAGAAGATATTTTAATTAGTAACGAAAGGGCCCGTAAGCGGCGCTGAACGGATGAAATTAATGCTTGTCCATTTAAATTTCCCGCCAAATGGTGATTAGTTAACACTACGGTCGCAAGTGGCGAAAGGAACCAAATTTTTACAGTGAGTTGCCTATCTATCCGGTAATACTATATTATTAATCTATGGGTCAACTCTGTATACATGCAAGTCGGTGAATTTAGGGACACCTTTTATTCCGGCAGCAGCTCCCTCGGTGCTAGTACCAACAATTTGGGGTCTATTTATCTTTTTTCTTCTTTGTTTATTTCTTTTCACTTCAGTCCATTCTTCTTTAGCCTTTGTTATTGGTAGATTTATAATCTCTTGACATTTATTCTGTGTTTCTATTTTTAAAATTTCTGTAGACAGTTGATTGCGTGTTATTTTGTTGTGGTCTTGTTTTTGTTCACAAAAGGAATTCCCATCGTTTTTGCTAGTAGTGGGTACTACATTTGTTAATGTAGTTTTTGTGGCAATTTTATCAATCTGGTTTTGTTTTGACAAGGCCGGTTTTATATTAGCTGCCTTATCTGTATTTGAATCAACTGGCAAATGGTAAATTGTGTTTAATTTATTTAATAATTCTATTTGAGAATTTAGAACTTTTATTTTATCTTTAAGTTCGTTATATAAATGTACACGTAATAATGTAAGAACGAACAATCGCTCATCTCTAGAAATCTACACAAGAACAGGTGTAAGACAAGGTGGTGTCCTGAGTCCTTTGTTATTCATCACTCTAATGGACGAAATTACAAAAGAATGCAGGGGTAAGGTAAAAAGAACTAGGGTTGGGGTGTATAAACTACAACAAGTTCACGTGTCAGAGTTGATATATGCCGATGACCTGGTAATTGTGGCAAATCAGAAAAAGACTTGCAAGTGAATGTGAATGTTTGGAATGAAGCCTTTAACAAATTTGCGATGAAAATAAATATTGAAAAAACAGAAGCTTTAGTAATATCGAAATCTCAAGAAAATATAAATGTAAAACTGAATAATGAGACCATTACACAAGTAGAGGGCTTCAAGTATCTGGGATCGACAATGAATGGACAAGGAAATATAGAACCAGAAATAAACAGCAGGTTTATTCATTTATTTAACAATACTTAGTTAGTTCTTTTTATGATAACTCAAGGTCAACCTCCTCAATAACAACTTTCGTTTGGTTAAAAAGTTGGTATATCCCAGGCAACCAAGAGACGTCAATAACGTCGAGGAAACGTCAGTTTTTGGTTGAATATATACACGTGGTTGAACATTACGTCATACCGACGTCTTTGTAGATGATTTTAAATGCGTAAAATTAATGACGTTTAAAATACGTTTAAAAGACGTTTTCATTTCAGACAGCCGAAGTCTGACGGCTGACGTCACGAAATTGGGAGAAGCTTAAAAGTTACAAAACAAAGGTTGTATGTAGGTTATGTTTGTATCGTCGTTTCATTTCATTGTTTGACATCGTATTTTGCCTATTTTGGATTTTTTTGGCTGTTTTTTAAAACTTTTGTTTGTCATTTGTGAATTTTATAAATTTACCACAATGCAAAGTGATTATTTAAGGAAATTATTATTGGAAACTCAAAATGTTGGAGAAAAAGGTAGGCCAAACAATTTTTATTTACTCTTCATTTTTCCCTGATATTTATCAATAATGATGAATTTTGCAAGCATTATTTCTTTTATTGTTTTAGATATTCATATTGAAGCTGAAAATAATTGGAGATTTAGATCCATATACAATTCAGTCAATCAGAATTGGATTTTACAGTAAAATGCATATTCCACCAATTACTCTTATAATGCTATTATAGATACGTATTTATACATATTATCTAGTAGAGTCTCACAGTTACTACTTTAAGCAGCAGATGAAAGCATACAAAAGCCTTCAGGCACATAAAAGCCTTCACAACTGGATTTGTTTTGAAAGGAGTAAAAATTGTTAATGATTTCTATATTATTGTTGGAAAGGTATGTCTTTATTTTATTTATTCACCACTAAGAAATATATGGATAACAGTATTAGTGTCTTTTGGATAAATTGGTTTTGAATATTAGATTTATTTACGTTTATATATCTTTATGAAACCAGACATATTGTCGTCCTAATTTGTAAACTGTGTAACTCTATATTTCTTTGAAAATGAGTCATTACTGCCATTTATTTGAAAAAATCCCTACTCGTTTAAAAAAGGATGCACATGCATATTTTACCAGAAGAATAAATAGTGACCACTTCGTATACTATTCGTATATTAAACAATGTAGGTACAAATGTTAGTGATATGTGTACCTATCTATAAAATATTCCATTTTAGCATCCTATCTTTTAAAATGGGAGATACGTAGTATTCACATTAGTCATATTTAGAGAAATAGTTTTTTGTGTCTCCTGTAAAATTTGGATAAATGGAGTTGCGCAGTTTACAGATTAGGTCAACGACATGTAGTTGCTATGATAGAAAATAGAATAATAAACAGTAATGATTGTTTGTTCTAAAATTATATTATATGAATGTCTGATTTTAAAATATTCTCAATCATTGTAAAGAACGCAAATACTCTAATAAAAATAAATTTTGGTAGTTGAAGCATTCCCACAAAGATAAAATATTTTTTTAGGTGAAGCATTCCCAAAAAGCTAATTCTAAACCACTAGGTGCTTGGGTGATAGCCAGTTCCAATGGCATAGCAAATGCACATTGCATGTGTCTGGCCGGTAATAGTGAAGTTTGCAGCCATATTGCAGCAATCTTATTTGCAGCTGAGTATGCCCACAGCAAGACAGAAGAAAAAGAACCCAATGCATGTACAGATGTTACAGCTATGTAGATTCTCTGATGAAAAACTAATGAGTTTTGAAATTGTTTGGTCAGAGTGCTTGTTGCACTCTCTAAACGAACTGAAATATAAGACGGCTTTGGCGTCATGTTGCAGTGATATGAAAATAGTTAGTCATTTTTAATTATAATGTACTTCTTCATCATGAGTATTTATGTATAGGGCTTTTCATTCACAGTAATTTGTTTCGAACATCTGTCATGTGTCACATATTAATATATCTACGTCATACGTTATTGGTATATACCAAAGATGTATGGCGTAGATATTTTAATATTATGTGACACATGACAGAAGCTCGAAACAAATGACAGTCGATGAAAAGCCCTATTAGTCTTTTAAGTGTGTATTATCAGATATCACCGGTAAATTGATTTTATCTTTTTAATTTGGTCATTACAGTCCCTTAATCAAAAAATATATTTTTCAGGTGTCTGTAGATCTTTTTGTATGCAAAAATTTGTAATAATTATTTGAAATCAATTTGAGGATTATGAGAGTATGGAAATATATGTGAGAACACAGACTATTATAGTTTTGTCCTATTTTTATCATTCAATCGTCTTCCTTAAAATTTATAAATATAAAGCAGATAGTTTTCATTGAAATTCAATATATTGGGTCTTATTTGTATGTATTCAATTCTGACTAAAGGTACGATTTTGACAACGACTGCAGACAGCAACTGCACACATCAGTTGCAGTTCTCGTCGTTATGGACGTTACTACTTTGCACTATGAGACTGATTCCGACATCTGACTGCAACTGCTGTCCGGCAGAACGTCAGTTGCTAATAATTATGCAAATTAATAGTGCAAAATAGTGACGTCTGTCATGGTAACAACTGTAACTGCCGTCTGCAGTCGTTGTTGGAATCGTACCTTTAAAGTGTGTGGTATAATTATAATAATTATATATATTATATAACTTAATTGGTTTAAACTTAAGTTTGTTATTAAATTGTGACTTAAATGTTTAATTTGTTAATAAATGATTTATTAGTTTATATGTTGTTTCACTTTTGACACAGTAAAAACTTATAATATAAAAAGTGAAAATTCTATGTATGTTATATATGTTGCATTGAGGATATTGTAATTCTATGCATTTTAACGAGCATTCCATCTGGTTTTATTTAAATGGAAAAATTGCAATACTAACAATGCCCATATGAATAATTGAATGGGTCTGTCGAATAATGTTGTAAGCGCCACATGGTTTGTTTTTGAGAAGTCAAAGAAAAAGTTTTATTGTGATAATGGTGAGTTTATACATTTTAAGGGTTAGTAATACAGTTTTTAAATAAAAAATACAAACTCTATTACTCACCTTTATAATGTATAAACTCACCATTATCAATATAAAACTTTTTCTTTGACTTCTCAAAAACAAACCATGTGGCGGACCCATTCAATTATTGTGTGTTTCTAAAACCATAAAATGAAAAATAAATCTAAAAACCGACGCAAAATCGACGTTAAAACTACGTTTTTCATATCACGTATTTAAAACGTGATAAAAATGACGTGATTTATGGTGGGACATATTCACGTGATTTTCGACGTCGAAAAAACGTCATAAACTGACGTCGTTTGGTGATAATTATGACGTTTTTTCAACGTTTTGTAAACGTTATTTGGTTGCCTGGGATAAGCCTCATATCTGTCAAAATTTTTGAACAAACTAAACTATTTGCGCTTTCTGATGAGTTTAACTCTACCTTAACCTTATTTTTCCCTAAACCTGTCATGTTAATTATATTATTTTTATTATTTGGAGCTAAATTTAAAATTTTTTGAATTTGGTCAGATTTTGTATAATTACAAAATAATGCCCTTAATCTCTCTCGACATATTTATTTTTTTCTTCATCTCGTTCTCCATTTGTTTTTTCAATACTTACCAGTGCTTGCATGTTTTAACTTTTTTATCAGTTTTATTCTATTTTTGTCTTTTGTTAGTAATAAATCATTGAAAAATAATTGAAACATTAAATACTTTTATTAAATTTGATATTTAGTAGGAACCTTTTCTTATATTATTCTATATTTTTATATCGATAAATATACTTTTTAGATTAAAATAATATTAATTACTATTTTATATAAAATATTAATTATTCGTTGGAAAAGGTGTTAATAACTTATTTTCAAAAATACTATAAACATGGTTTCGCATTTCGTTCCGGACGTATTTTTCAGATTCTGGATTTTTTTTATTGCAAATTGATACTGCATAGGGATGCTCGATATACATCGATGTATCGAAAAACATCGATATTTACCATTCGATGCATCGAATCAATCCGATACATCGGATACAGTGAATATTTATGATATATCGATGTATTTTCTTCGATGCATCGAATAAACTAGTCAAATTCAAGTCATCTTTTTCAACCAATCCTCTCTTTGTTTCATTCTGTTTTAACTCGAGCGCAGAGTTGTTTTAGTCTTCTTTTTTTTTCTCCTGCCTTATCCATTGCGGATAATAACATTAACTCCCTCCTCTTTTCTCATTTTTCCAACTTCAAACCCGTTTTCATTCAACATGGCGGTTGCGCATGCGCGTGTCACATGATAATTGACACGCACATGCGTATTTGATGTTTTATCGATTAATCGAAAACATCGATGTATTAGTTCGATGTATCGAAAAACATCGATACAAGCTTTCCGATTGATGCATCGCAAAAAACATCGATGTATATTTGAAATGAACACCCCTAATACTGCAAAACGCAATTGAAAAAATGCCACAATCAACTGCATTTAATTGTTGTTGAACATCATGAAATATGGTTTTTACATTTGGCCCATATAATTTGTTTAAATTAATACGTAACACTATCTTCGTGAAGTGCTTTATAATTCATGCTATCATATATATGATTGACGGAACCATCATAATATGAGCATATGAAATTACCCACATCATCGATAATGTTTTTACTTGATGGAGCATTATACAGTATTTGTATATTACATGTTCCTGGAATGATATTATTAATATATTGTGGTAGTTGAACAAGTAAATTCGATTGCGGTTTAAAATTAGTACGCAATTTTATTATTTCATTAAATAAATCTATGTGACTATCTGTTAGGTATCCATATTGCCCTTCTCTTTGTAAAAGAATATCAATTTCGATATTCAACTCTACGACCATTTCCGAATCACTTGTCGATGCAATGCTCATGGTACTTATATTGTCAGTAATATTGTCGACCTGGTTGAATTTATCTGTATCGTCTATTGATTCAAGTGAAACTAACAATTTTGAGTCTTCGCTTGAAAAAGTATTAATATTTAATGATTTTGTATAATTTGGCATCATCTCTGTTTCATATACATATATTATAATTGTTACATATATCATTAAAGTAGCCTTTACTAATTGAACAATTGTCATTTGTTTTCGATTTACCGTTATTATCTTTTTCATTATTTAAATTCGATTCGAATAAACTTAAGTAAATAGGTATATGATACGAAAAAGCACTTTCGTATATGCCAGATCGTATTTTAATTTTAGAGTTTGTAAAAATTACATCTATTTGCGTAAAACCATTTGTTGTGGGAATAGCATTACTTAAAATTGATTTTAATCGAAGCGATTTCATAAATTTTAAAAAATGAGCGTTTTCTTCATTTTTATTTAATATATTATAATTAAAGTCGCCCAAAACAATTACATTCTGATTCATTGTTAAAACATTCATTAATTTAGTTAGGCAATTTTCAAACAATATGTTAGTCGTTGATGGTGATTTGTAACCGCTAATTACATTGTAATTATGGATTTTAAAACTAAACAAATCTACTCGACTTTTTGTATTTTTTTCTAAAACATGTTTTATGTTGCCATGAACATATGGATACATATTTTTCTTAACGAAACATAACAATCCCCTACATGTATCAATACTTTTCAAGTCAAATATACTGACGTATTCGTCTGTCATAATATGAACATTATTTTGGTGCAGAGTTTCACCAAAAATTAAAATATCGGCATTTTTAAACCAATTGTCATTAATTATATTGTTCATATGTTTATTAATAGAACCGACATTGTGGTAAACTATTTTAAGTAAGGAATCATTTTCTTTTAGTTCGTTAAATGGTATAATTAAGGACCTTTCTAGTTGCAAACGAGAAATTTCTTGCAATACTTCATTAGTCTTTTTATTAACGTTGGGTACTCTAAACGATCCGATTATAAATAATCCACTTAATTTTGTTACTCGACTTAAAGCAACATAGGTATGTCATAGGTCGCGTTCACCAGAATAATCCGAGTGCAATCCGATTAATTTGCGCTGAAACGCTGACAGTTTTTTTACTAGTGAACGACTGACGTTTGACATTCGATTGAGAGTGTTCTGTGTTCCATTTGTTTATGTTTTTATTCTTTGTTTATATAATTTATAACCTAAACCTAGACAGTTTTGTTTTTATTTTAAATAAAACTGAAACTGTCTAAACTAAAATGGATAATATTCTTGAAGAACTTTTGTTTGGGGACGAAATTAGCAAATGCCGTTATACATTTAGCAGATGTACCTACCTCAAATTATTCCAGAAGGATGAGATGAAATTAAATATATATAAACCATAATTCAATATCCAATTTAGAGAACATTTTCGTATGTCCAGAACTACTTTCCAGGTAAAATTGTATAACAAATTAATAACATCATGTATATTATATTGTTATATTTCCAGGAACTATTTAATTGTATTGGTCATATCCACCAATTTGAAAACAGAATAATTCTATTGGAAAAAATTAATGTTTATGATGTGGATGCTAAGTAAACCAGATAATTTGTTGCTGGGGATACGTTTGGTTTGCCAAAGAGCTCTGGACATAAGATTTTCACCCAAATAATATAGAATTACAAAAAATTGGAAATAACTAATCTTGAATATCAATGTGTATATTGAGTTTAATTTTATTGTAAATATTCTATAATATAATTTTATTGTAAATATTGTATTAACACATTTGTGGACACATTTTCATATGCAGACAGTAATTTCCCTTTGTAAGTACATGCATATACAGTGCGTAAATCGTTCAGCTGGACATAGGGAACATACATTGTATATATTTAGATACATAAATACATACATTGTATTATATTAAGATAATTATGGCAACTTCGCTCTCTCAATCACAATATAGTTGTTAGCATTAAGGGGCATTAACCTCAAAATAGACAATTAATTTCGGGTGACACAAATAAACGTCAAAACATGACATTGTAGTAGAACTATTTTTGACCTAATTGGAAAACTGTGTCTGTTTAATTTGGAAATTAATTTTTAAATAGAAGATGTTTTAAAAATTTTAATAACTCATCAGTCATAATCTTTCTTTTTGATTTATTTATGGACTGCCTTGCATTCAAAATCACTCATTTTATTCGTTCTAACAGTTCTATTGCACCACAAACTCGTACTCGAACATAAGTTTCAACTAACACAGGTTGGCGAAGTTGCCACAATGATCTCAATGTGTATTCCCTATGTCCAGCAGAAAGATTTACGTACTGTATAGTCGTATCTGCGAATGGGTTAATTGTAAATCGTAATCAATAAAAATTTTTTGTGAATCAATAAAAAACTGGTTTGTTTGAAAGTAAATGTAGTACAAATGTGGTTATAATATTTATTTTCATGCTTAGATAAAAACTAAATGTATTGTAACACAACCTTTCATATATCTTCCTCCTCCATTGTTAAGCAGAATTTGTTAACAAGAATTGTCCCTCCATTCTTTTTTTAATAAGAGGAATTTCTTCCTTAGCGTTCCTAGTATTTGGTTGTGGCTCTAAAATTGCATTTGTTTCACTGAGAGCATCTAAAAGGTCTCTCAATCCTTATTTCGTTTGACATAGCCATACTCGTAGAAATAATTCTATCTGTATTGATGGTATTATCAGAGAACAACGAACACATGGTGGTCTTCAGAGTGCTCCCAACTAACAGTACCTTATGCTGCTGCGTTTTCTTTTACTGTTTTAACCCTTATCCGGGCAAGTGGGGCTCAATAGGCCCGAAACGCCATGTCACGCAGCCAGAATTTTTAAATTACAAAAGAAAGTAGTGAGGATACTTGCAGGAGCAGAGTAGAATAGAATAGAATAGAATACTTTATTGGTATAGCTTTACAGCTGCCATCATAAAGATGGATATACACGTCAGATATACAACACAATATAGTCACAGACACATAATCAAATACCTATACATACACTTAAATTTTAGATTTAACATAATGTACATTGATAAATATGAAAATTAGTATAGGGAACACTGTAAACATTTATTTCAGGAGTTAGGTATTATGTCACTGCCTTCACTCTATATATATGAGACGCTGATTGAAATTCATTCCAACAAAAGTAAGTTTAACATAAACTCCAACTTCCATGATCATCATACAAGATCGAGAGGTGCTATTAGAGCACAACGTTTTAGGTTGACGAAAAGTATAAAAAACTCGACTGATGTTAGTTTGTACAATTTTTTGCCAGATGAAGTAAAAAGTCTTCATTTACAGTCGTTTAAAAATAAAATAAAATCACATTTTTTAAAGCATTGTTTTTACACAAAGACAGAGTACTTAGGTACCGCTTATATAATATAATAGTACTAGTTTGGTCAGGGTTTTTTTTTTTTGCCGATTATGACGATATTAATTTCATGCTTTTATGTTTATTTAATGTTTTTACGTTTTTACATAGTGTGTTAAATTGTTTAAATTTGTTAGTACCTGTTTGTATATCTTTTCATTATAATTTATATTATTTATCTTTTAAATTTTGTCCAGGTTTTATAATGTACGTTCTCTTTTGACTTGTCAAAAACAAAAGAAATTTTGTATATTTGATTCAATAAATTCTATTCTATTCTATTCTATTCTATTCTATTCTGTCTTTTATATGGAAGTAAAATGTCTTGCCCGGATAAGTATTAAAGTGAGCTTTCTCGTTTCAGAATTTTTTATCGAATACAGCTTCAAGATAACGTAACCATGCAAAATAATTATTTTTTCCCTTTATAGGATGCCAGCAACAACTTTGCAATGTAAGATTGCTTGGAAATGTGCTTCTGTATGAGCATCATAAAGGGATGTCTACTGCATTCCCAGTTTATCTCAAGAGTTAGTTGGTTGTGATCAAAGAATCTTATTAAAAAATAGATTATATCTCCCTCTAGTTCTTTTTTCATAGTACTTATATTAAATTTGGAGTATGCCTAATTCTATGAAATGACAACAAATAATATGATTGTAAATAGTTTTGAAAAAGCTGTTTAAACTGTATAATTAAATTTTTTTTAAAACGTCTACTTTTAAAAATTTCGTACCTAGGCCTGGATCCCGCATACCAAAAAAAAGTTGATTAATAGCAAGCTCAGATTTGTTAATAGCTTAACAGTGTCTAGTTGGACACACTTTGATGTATAGAAACACTGGAACAGGGGAAGCCTTAATTGTGGAACGTGCCATCCTGACAAGTTTATGATTGTGAAAACTAGCAGGTTGTTTTTAAGTTTATTCAATAGCAAACTTTGTATATTATAATATATGAAAAAATTTTTGTCCGAAAAATATGTTGGGCAGTTGGCTGAAAGACTTTGGTCGATGGCCTTTTAGTACATTGTATCAATAAAGTATGTCTCTCTCTCTATGTTGGGCATTTTAATAATTCCGACACGTAGAACATGTCAGAGGATAGGAATTATATTGGTGATAAATAGCAGTCTGATTTTGCATGCTAATGAAAGAGTAGCAAATCAATTGGAAGTTATGTCCGACACAATACATGAGACGTTTTTGTAGTCTGACGTTCGAAACCTGTAACCTGTTCAACAATTAAAACTTCCCGTTCCAGTGTTTGTTTTAAATTAAAACATCAAAGTTTGTCCGACTAGACACCGTTAAGCTAATAATAAATTTTCAGCTTGCTATTAATAAACTTTCTTTTGGTATGCAGAATCCAGGCCTATTAACTATTTTACTCGAGCAGATTCCATTTTACCAGCGAATATATATCTCATTCAAAATTCAGCATATCTAGATACTTAACTTAATGAAATCTTACCAGAATAATAAACGTTTATTACAAGAACAAGAAAATTTTGATAATAAATTAAAGATTCGGTCAGCTGTAGAAAGGTTTGAACTAATAAAATGCAAAATTAGAGGATTAAAATTTGATACAGAAAATATTCGATTAACGAACATTGTGTTTTACACAATTTTATAATATAGAAGGCAATAATGTTCTGGATAAATGCAATATTGAGTAGGTATGCTAAATAAAGAAATTAATAATATAACGGTGGGTGAAGAAGAATAAAAAATTGGAAATATTATTGAAAATAACTAATATGGAGTATTATTGTATAGGTATCTACCTACCTATATTAAATTTAATTTTATTGTAGGTAAATATTAATTACAAATAGTTGGTATGCAATCAATACCAATTTTTATAAGATTTGTGAATCAATCAAAAACTGGATTGTTGGAAAATAAATGAGTTAGGTACCTACTATACACATATTGTGTTAATATTTCTAGTAACTATATAAATAAAAAAACACAAATAGTTCTAACTTAATTTAGATATTAACTATATACAGGATACATATAAATAAGAACTACAAATATTTACAATAAATTAGATACAATAATTATTGTATTTATATTCAATTTTAATTAAATTGTCCATTTTACTTTGAACTTAATTTTAAAGTTGGCGGGATTCAGCTATCACAGCACAATAACAAATTTAAGGCTGAATAAAATGGCGAGCGCTTCCAATCCGATTAATTCAGCGCACCGTTCACTAGTAAAAGAGCTTCCAATCCGATTGCAATCCGATTCCAAGCTCTCTGTTTGATGAACGCAACCAATGACACCGTTAATGCTCGACATTTTCTGAAATCTATACAAATCTGATCGTATGTTTGACCTTGAACTTTTAAGAATTATTATTGCCTCAGCTGGGGTGAGGGGATATTGTTTTCGGATTATTTGATATTCCGTATTCTTAGATAAATTTAGGACATGCCCAATTTTAGTAATTGGCGTCAGCTTAATATCTATATTTTGTGCTTTCATATACTCAAGGTATTGAGCTCGAGCTTTATTGCCGATTTTACTAGAATTAAAGTCGATCCATAGTTTTTCTGTTTCTGTTACAGAATTTGGTTCGAAAGTGATATGTTTTAAACAACCGGTTGAACCATTAACCAGTCCATCCTCAACATCAATGTTATTTGTTATCATATATTTTATCCCTTTTTTGATAGATAACTTGTAAGGATATCCGCCAGTTTCGGATAGTTTTTTATGTATTAGGCCGTTTAGTACTTTATTCTTAACATAATCTGAAACTTTACCTAAAATTTTATCTTTGGCTATAGAATTGTATTCGCTGCCTGGATAATTCTCAATACGTTGCTGATTGTAATCATTAACATCAACACTTTTGTCAAATAGCCTGATTGCATTTTCCGGTACATCAATTTCATTTATTTTTCGAGATTTTATTAGTTTTATATCTGAGTTAGTCATATCACCGGCTGCAAGATTATTTAAACAAGTTATAAATTCGGTTTCATCTTTTTGACGCATTATTTGATTACGTTCATAATAGTAAAATTCATCCCACAATGGGTTGGTATCCAACAATTCACTTAATTGATTTATTTTTGGCGCTTTATATATAGGTTTATCCATTACTGGAGGCCATTGATTTAAATCACCGACGGCAAGAATTGAAACACCGCCGAACGGTTCCTTTACGCCTTTGATTTGACGAAGCCTTGTGTCAATGTAATGCAACATGCGGCTACCTACCATTGATATTTCATCGATTATGATTAATTTTAAATTAAATAATGATGTCCTTATATGCTTTGCGAGATCGCTAGATAATTCAGCCATTTGGCCAGCACATTGATTCACAGCTTCAAAATATTTTAAATGGTATTCGATCGGTTTTAAAGCAATGTAAAATGTACATCACAATTTCTCTTTGACGATCATTTAGTTTCTCTAATAGAATTAACAATTCATCGCTTGTCACTCTAGGAGGACACGTGAATCTTGTTTTGTTGACATCTTTAGAAATTTCTTTTCCAGCTTGAACTAAAATGTCCACTTGCTGCATTGGGGTTAATTTGTCATTTTCAAATTCTTGTATTTCATCATCGTTATCTTGTACTTTTGTTACAATTTCTATTGCATTTTCGATTGTCTCTTCAGCATATATTACATCTTTTTTTCTATTTTCTTCGATTTGCTGTAAATTTTTCTCGCAAACAGATTTACAATCTGTTTTTCACTTCGTCTAATTCATTTCTCCACGGATGGAAGAGTAGTATTTGCTCTCTATAATAATTATGAGCACCTTGATCAAATTTATAATGCCTATATCTGATAACCATAGGCTTTTGTCTTTTTTCGTTATCGTCATTATCTATAGCATCTTCATTTTCAGCAACGTTTTTATTAATTATGCCACTTTGTTTGTAAACTGCAGCAAAATCAGCTAAACAGACGTTTTCCTTCAAAACTCTATTGCTGTATTTTTCAAATATATTTAATTTGTAAACATCAGTTGATGTAGGATCAATTGATTTTAAAATTTGTAAATCTTTTATTTGTTTAATTATTCTTACTCGTTCAGCTATTGGACTCGTATTTATATAAATTACTTTACGACTGCTTTTAGATAACGACAATGACAAATTATGATAGACTGCTTCTTGCAATGAAATTAATCGGCCATTTAAAAATACATTAGCAAATTTACGTAATTGTTCTTTAACACTAAGGTCACCCTTATTAATCTCAGATGCTTTTCGCGCAATAATTTAGACAAACCAGCATCAGTTTTACTAATATAATTAATTATATAAGATACCAGAGCATATTCATCTGTGACAAATTGTAGATCCATATTGGATTCAAATAAATATAACAGGTCTTTATTTAATTGTTAATCCCAACTTCGAGATTACTACGTTTTAAAAATACATGAGTACGTTGCAAAGAACTTCTAATAGCAATTATATATTCTTGTTCTGACAATTTTAACATTTCAAGTATTTCATCGAAGGAAACTGATACTGGATTTTTGGATTTGTAAAAGTTGTTCATCAAATCATGGACTTTTCTGAAATTTGTTTTAATAGTTTCTGTGACGATTCCTCTTGGAAGTGGTTCCAAAATTTTTGTGCATGGCATTACGGGGTTTGGAAAATTAAATCTGCATATTTTTTTGCCCTTTTTTTTTATAACACGTATGCGTGTGATTGTGGAATTGCAATTTTATATACGGATCATTTTCTCTATATTTGCATGTTATATATTCATCAATAAATTTTATACATTCATCAGTGGATTCTGAATTATTCGGGTAATATTTTGGTGGATTTTTCAGCCACAATAGAATATGTTCATGTGGAGAACCTCTCATTTGAAATTCTACACGTTGATAACTATCTAGATAACTAGTTTTTGCTTTTTAAATACAGCATCATTTTTGCAATTTTATAGTCAAAATATCTTGCACATGTGACCGGGTCTTCATTTATAAATCTAGTTTTTTCATTTGTACTTAAGTTAGCTGTTTCGTACACACTTAATGTTTTGGAATCTACTAATTTCGATAAACATTGTAATAATTCTGTCCAAATAGTTTCAATTGCACTCAATGTTAAAAATAGTGTTGGTCCTCCGAGTTGCCTTATCAATGCCAGAAGATCTTTTTCTTTAATTCCCAATAAGCAGGGGACGCTTTAATAGGTCTTAAAAATGGATAACCCTCGTTAATTTTGAATAAGTTTTTTATGTATTCGGGAGTTAAAGCATGTGTAACGGTTATATTTTTATTGTTTAACATTTTTCGTAATACTATTTCGATTATAGCACTTATAGCTAATTCTGCTTTTTTTTGAAGTTGTAAATAAAATTCTATGCGCAGTATAGGATCTGCGATCTTTTCTTCTGATTTCTGACTTAATTCGGTCAGAATATGAAATATTATTACCGTTGAAGGAAAAACCTCCAAATATTTTTGGAAAACATAATTCATCTATATCCTGTACTAAATGCCAGGGCATAGGTACTTTGCCTTGTCCCGGGGCTATAATTTTGATATTATCATTTTGTACTATATTTTCATCTATTAGTAATACTTCATCATTGATTTCCGTGTCAAGAATATCATTTTCGATATCCGAATGATCATCGTCTTCGGATGCTGAATCATTTTTTTAGTCTTCATGAACATCTCTGTGTATGACAAAATCAATTGTTTTAGAATAATCATTCTCGTATTGCTCAAAGTATTTTTCATCAATTTTAATATCATGTTTTATGTAAAGCGGTGTTTTCATTAAATACTTTAACACATCACAAATAGCCGCGGGCCTAATTGTTTCAAACGTGTAATCAGTTTTATGATCTACATGTCTTTTTAATTTTACTTGCAGAGTCATCGTTTCATTTATTTTACGAGGTAAAACAACTTGCACCATATCTGTAATTTCGACAAGTATATTTACTACACTGCCTTTTAAACCTACTTGAGGATTTATTGCATAATATTTTAGGGGTCGAATTTGTAAAAAGCATACGATAGGAGAAACAATCCTCTCTTCCAACGACGACAATGTTTTTAAACTTGTTGGGATGTCTACAAACTTTAAACCATTTGCAGTAGATAATTTCGGCACTTGTCTTTCAAGACGTACTTGTAGCATGTTCTGCACATATAGGGAGTAGTAATATCATTAATTATTACATTTTCATAATTAGGTACACACAGAACTTTTTTTTCGTCGAATTTTAAAACGGTGTGCTCAAAAAATAAATTTTCGCAACATGTGCAGTTGAAGCATGGCATATTTTTACGACGTTCAATGAATTTTAATTTTTCGTGGGCTATAGTCGGATTTTCGAGTTTCAAATTATTAATATAATATTCTCGGTATCTGACAATGTCATTCTCTCTTTTTATACGTTTACCTTCTAAATCATTGTGTCGTTTTTGCTTTCGAATTCGTTTATTTTGTCTTCGATCTGTTTGCATTTTCTTTTCATTTGTTTTAAAATTATCATCAGTTCTTAATATCGTCAATCTATTTTTATTTTTTTCATTTTCTTTTAATTTGAACTCATGGTCTTTTCTTTTTTGAGCTAATCTAATTTTATCTTTTTCGTTTTCTTTCAATTTGAACTTATCGTCTTTCCTTTTTTGAGATAATCTAATTTTATCTTTTTCGTTTTCTTTCAATTTAAACTCATTATCGTCTTTTCTTTTTTGAGCTAATCTAATTTTATTTTTTTCAATATCAATTCATCGTCTTTTCTTTTTTGGTTTAATCTAATTTTATCCTTTTCGTTTTCTTTCAATTTGAACTGATCGTCTTTCCTTTTTTGAGCTAATTTAATTTTATCTTTTTCATTTTCTTTCAATTTGAACTCATTGTTTTTCATTTTGAGCTAATCTAATTTTATTTTTTTTTTTTATTTTTTTCAATTTGAATTCATCGTCTTTTCTTTTTTGATTTAATCTAATTTTATCCTTTTCGTTTTCTTTCAATTTAAACTCATTATCGTCTTTTCTTTTTTGAGCTAATCTAATTTTATCTTTTTCGTTTTCTTTCAATTTGAACTGATTGTCTTTCCTTTTTTGAGCTAATCTAATTTTATCTTTTTCGTTTTCTTTCAATTTGAACTCATCGTCTTTCCTCTTTTGAGCTAATCTAATTTTATTTTTTTCGTTTTCTTGCAATTTGAACTCTACATTATTTTTTCTCAAAATTTTTTTTTGTAACATATCTCATTTTCTTTTCTTGTTTATATTAAATACATTTGTAGTTGCTCTTTTATTTGCTTTTGTATTTAGTTTGATCACACAAGGACAAATACTAAATATACGATCTAGAAAATTGTGTTTTATTAATGAAACCATATCTATTAAATTATTAAACATACACATTACAGCAACTCCATATTTTATATATAATCCAGTCACTTTGGAACAACTGTGTGGATCAAAAATGTAATATGTACATACTGTTATGATTTACTTTTTATTTCTTTAATATCAATTAATTTTTATTTGATTACTCCAATTAATTATTTAATCAATTATCCAATGGTCGCAAATCATACAAAAAAATTAAGAAAAAATCTCAGGGTGCCTTTTTATAATACAAAAAAATATTATCTAAATTATCTTATGTTATACTTATCTTCTCTCGTGGTTTCAGTATCTCTTAGTTGGTTCTAATTGGGAAAAAAATTAGGAAAGGCAATTAAATAGAAATATAAAATAAGCATACAGAATTGTCTTTTATTATCAAAATCAATACTCTAAAAATCGATCAAATTTAAAACCTGTGGACACAGCTCTCCGAATGCTATTTTTACCACTTAAATTTATTCTAGTTAAAAAAAACAATATATCGGTTTGTTCCCGATGACTTTGATAAAATAAGCTAAACAAACAAATTTAGGTATTCGCAAAATTACCTATACTTCTTATTTACTTCTTGAAATATTGGAATCTTAATTCATATGCTTTTACTCAAAATTTTAGTTTCCGAACATAAAAATATCTTTCACATAAATTGACTGACCTTTTGCTTCACTCAGTCTGATGCCTTCTCTTGACCCAAAACAGCTCTCCCTCGTTGACTATGTTAGGCTACCTATCAAAGCCCTCTCCGTTCTCAAGCTTCAAATCTATCAGCATACCAGCACCAATTCTCCACCGAGCCAGGCCTTTTTTTTAACCAGTACTCGATTCAAACAGGCTCCAAAAATTCTCTCCTCTCCTTCTCACAATAATACAGAATCAAAGAGGTATTTCGTCTCAATTTGATCTGTCTCTCGTTCCACTTTTCAGCTCTATTCTCCACTATCAAACACCCACTGGTACTTGCTATCTAACTATCCACGAAAACGTTGACTGCTCTTCAGCGATGCCAATAACATAATAACCTTTTCTTTTTCAAACTGTCTCAACTTTCAAGCTTCTCTTTCCCCATTCCAAAGTGCCTAGCCAATCAGAAACATTTATCTCCCCACCTTCCTTTTTTTATTCGAAAAATCCAGTCATTCTATCAAACAATACTTCTACTCAAAACTTATGACTTTTCGGAAATTATCTAAATATTCCTATCATTAAACAAACATATTTAAAATTCCAAACTTTCTTTACCTCAATTTTCTAAGAACTAATTACTGTGGATTTTGGCCTCGTGCATAACAAAACACCGTTATAATCCCCAAATACCCTGAACAATTATTGTCTATTCATATCACTTTCTTTCCTAATGCGTTTTATTTTTCAGGGAAAAAACTTACTGACGATAAATCACTTCTTAAAAACTACTTATAATAAATATGTACAAATCAATATACAAGATGTATCAAATTTATGTGCCCGCGTTATATTAAAAAAAATTAAAATTTTTATTCTATCTTTGATAAATTGAAACACAATAACATCCCCGCCTTCTTTTGAGATAAAATCGTTATTAATAAGTGCAACGAAAAGAATGATTTTCTCTCGACAACAAATTTTTTTCTTGTTTTCATGTTATCCTAACCTAATTCTCTTATCCTACCTTAAATTTTATGCATTTGTCCTTATTCGTGGTATTTGTACACATCATGGATATTGTAAACTCCTCGTATCTTTTCTGATTCCACATGCCTCAGAACATAACTGTTTATTCCATTTTCATTGTGCACGATGTATGGACCCTCGAAAATAGGCATTAGTTTTGCGCAAACGTCCCCAGTGAGATTTGATACTCGTAATGCCCTTACAAGCACCTTTTCTCCCTTCTGAAAAGTCACTAGTCGTCGTCTCCTATTATGATTTTGTCTTTGGAGATATTTCTCATGACTGCGCTGCAGCCTCCTCTGCACAGTTTCCAAAACTCGTTGGTATTCCCTCTGTTCAGGTTCTTCCCATGGCCGTACTGGCATAACACCCTTCATGATATATTCCGGAGTCTCTTTTGTCACCGTACTTGGAATGGTGTTTAAGTAGTTTTCTATTTCTGCCACTTTCCTATCCCATCGTCGATGTTGTCCATTTGCAGCAATGCGAAGGAATTTCGTAGTCTCCTGTATAAAACGTTCTGAAGGATTACTTTGAGGATGTCGGATACTGACAAAATTTGTCCCTATTCCCCTGTCTTGAAGCTGTCCCTTGAAACGCTCACTCCGGAAAAACGTTGCGTTGTCTAAGAGAATTCTTCTTGGTGTTCCTACGGTGGCTATAAAATTGTCAATCTTTCTCATTATTTCTTCCCCCTTTGTCGTACGGCAACTGTATAACTTTACGTATTTTGAAAATATATCGACCATCACCAAAATATGTTTGTTCCTTTGCGTGGTCATTATCAGATCACTTAACATATCTATTGCTACAATATCCAATTTTTGACGGGATACAATATTTTTAGCAATATTTTCATTTCTGAAATTTCTGCTTTTATATTTTTGACATATTTCGCATTTTTGTGTCACTTCTTTGGCAATCCGGTAATCTTTTCGGCAGATATAGTTTTCTCGAAAAACCAGCCAAACCTTCCTGCTACCGATATGCCCATTGTCATCGTGTAATTTTTGTATGATCCTGTCTGCCAATGTCTGTGTTACCAAATATAGTTCCTTTCCATCGATTCTTTTGAAGAAAATATCATTTTCCCTTTCCGCTCTTCTTTTTTCTTTTTCCTACAGATCTTCTTGATTTATTCTTATTTCGTTTAACGAAAATACACCTTCCTCTTGTGTCAAGATATTTAGTCCCACCTGAAAAACAATTGCTTCCTTCTTTCCAGTGTCTTCATCCCGTGTGAGAGCGTCGGCTATAATGTTGTCTTTTCCTTTTATGTATCGAAACTCAAAATCATACTCCTGTAGTAACAGAATGCCTCGATGTATACGATTGTTAACCAGTCGATTTTTCATGATATACACCAAAGCTGCATGATCTGTTTCGATTGTGAGTTTTGCTCCTAATAGATAAAACCTTAATTTTTTACACAAAAAAGTACGCTAGCAAACTCTAATTCAGTCACACTGTATTTTCTTTCGTGTGTTTTTGTCACCCGGGAAATAAAACAAATTGGCACTTCTTGGTTGTTTTGTATCTGCGACAAAACTCCCGCGAATTTTTGGATGGACGCATCAGTTCGTAATATGAAAGGTAAATTGTACATGGGATGATATATTTTAGTTCCTTTCGAGAATTCTTCTTTTAATATTTGGAAAGCTTTCTCTTGTTCTTCTTTCCAATTCCATTTAACACATTTCTTCAATAATTTTATCAATGGAATCTCCTTCTGACTCAAATCAGGAATTAGTTTTTTGAAATAGTTGATCGTCCCAAGAAAACCTCTCAATGTTTTCAAATTCGTTGGCCTTGGGTATTCATCTATGAGTTTTACCCGGTCCTCGGCTAAACTAACTGTTTTTGTTTCCAATTTAAAACCCAAATATGTCACTTCTTTTTGAAAAAATTGACATTTTTCAATATTCAATTTTAATCCCTCCTTGTCCAACTCTTCTAAGATAATTTTTATGTGTTTCAAATGACTCGATGTATCTGGTGAAAAAATTAGTAAGTCGTCGATGTAGTGTACTATAAAATCTTCATACCTGTTCAATATTGTATGGAGAGCTCTTACCAGTGCTGCACAAGCACTTTGTAACCCAAAAGGCACTACTTTAAATCGTTACACAATACCATCGATTGAAAAAGCGGTGTAGTTTCTACATTTTTCTGCTAACGGTATAAACCAAAAACTATGTTTTAAGTCAATTTTAGAAAAAATATGTGATCCTGTAATTCTCCCAAAAATAGCCTCGAAGTTGAGAGGTGATTCATATTGAGATACCGTGTGTTGATTTATATTCCGGGCATCCAAACATAGCCTCAATTCTCCACTGCTTTTTTTAACAATCACGATTGGGTTGACATACGGCGAGTCACATCTCTCTATGATTTGATCTTCTAACATTTTATTGATTTCTCTTTTCACCTCTTATCGGTACTTATATGGGATGGGGTAAGTTTTCGATCGAAAATTTCGTAAGTCTTTAACCTCAAATGAATGTTCATACTTTTTGGCTACTCTGTTTTCTTCATTTATTAAATTTTCATACTCCCTCAATATTTCACGCAGTTCCTTCTCCTTTCCTTCTCCACATATCAATTTTATTTCTTTTTCCTCCGATTCTTTACACATGTTTATTGTGTATTCTGCCTCCTCCATTTTGCATACTTCTTCTTCAAATACCACAGTTTCAATGGTCTCTCTCGCCTTCTTTTTCTATTCTGATCTCTTCTTCTTCTGGGCTCATCTCTTCTTTTGAGGAATCCCAAGCTTCATTTTCTTGTGTCAATCTCTTTTCTTCTTCTTTTTCTTCTTCTGGGCTCATCTCTTTTTTCGGGGAATCCCATACTTCATTGTTCTTACTTATCTTCTGCTGCTTTCTCCTCTTTCTTTTCTGTCCTTGCTTCATTGCCAAATTCATTTCCACCGTTTGATTGTTGTCTACATTATCCTTTTTCCGTTTCTCATGTTCCTGGTCCATTTCTAGAATGTCCTGTTCTTCTTCTTTTCCCTTTGTGATTTTCATCGTGTTATTTTTGAAATCTATCACCACATCTTTTTCTGACACTTCATCCACTCCTACGATCATATCATGCATCATGTTTGGCATTATAACATATTGTAGTGCATAAAATTTCTTCCCAATCGAACCTTTATTCGTATCCCTTCATTTATTGTTGCCAAAGTCCGTTTATTTGCGCCCACTAAATTTACCCTGGGAATTTTGTAAATTAAATTCGTTAAATCAACTATTTCTATTAATTTCCTGTTAATCAATGTAATTTCCAAGGACGCAGTAGCCAGCGATCTACGCAAAATGGGAGTACAGCAATGGGAAATAGCTGCTCAGGACCGACAACAATGGAGGGAAATAGTAAACGCGGCCAAGACTCACATAGAGTTGTAGAGCCAAATGATGATGATGAATGTAATTTCCAAACCAGTATCAATCATAATTTTAATCGGTTTCTCATTGATAAAACCATCTACAAATTTTAAATTGAATCCACTTCTTTTATCATTATTTCCTGCTAATTTAATAAATTCCTTCGGGTGACAAAAAATTCCTGTTTGTTCTTTTGTGTTTAGTGAGCGCCTTCGTGAAAAGACGCTTGCTGTTCTTCTTCGCTTCTTCTTCCGTCGCTTTGTCTCTCATCTTCATATTCACCTATTTGCGTATTGTTTACCGCTCTTCTATTTTCTCTTGGTCTGTCGGACCCGTTTCGATTTCCACGATTTTCCTGTTCATTCCTTCTATTATCATTTCTGTCTTCTTGATATGTGCGGGTGTTATTTTCGTTTTCTCTCCTCGGAATAAATTTTCTTCTTGTATAATCTCTCCTAAAGTTTTGTCTTCTATCTCTATAGTCTCGATTTTCGCGTTGTCTATAATTATCTTGCGATCTTCTTATTTCTCTTTCTCTCATTTTTGCTTCTCGTATTTGTAAGAATTGGCATAAATTGTCGATATCTTTGTAGTTTTGTAACGTTATGTGATCTTCTAAGGTATCTTCAAAATATCTGGCTATCAGTTCTACTAGCTGTTCGGAAGAATAATTGTACTGTAGATGTTTTGCATTGTTGTATAATTGTAGTGCATATGTTTTTTCTGAAATACCCATTCTATCATGGTACCTCCCATTTTGCAACTCCTTGTTTATTTCTAGCTATTGTATTTTTCCCCAGAAATAACTCAGGAACTTTTGTTCGAATTTATGCCAATTGTCCAATTCTTCTTCTTTGCTATCAAACCATAAACTCGCCTCATCTTTAAGATGGTTCCTTATCGTTTCTTTGGCTGTTTCGAAGTTACCGATGTATTGTACTTTCTTTTTTAAATTAGTTATGAAAATTACTGGGTGTAATTTTTTTACATCCCCGCCAAATCTTCTTTTCACATGCTCTGTACTATGGATAATCGTTTCCCTTCTTTCTCCGAAATTCTGTTGCGTCTTGTTTTCGGTGATTTGTTTTTCTATTTCTGTGATTCTTTTTTCCACTTTTCTTTCTATTTCTCGCCTGTCTTCTTGTAATGCATTTTCAAATTTGGTTTCTAAATTTTCTAGTTCCTTTTTCTGGCAATTGTTAATCTCCTTCATTTTGATTTTGATTTCTTTAATCTCTATCTCCTGTTTCTCGCTCTTTTCTGCAATCTCTTCGATTTTTTTAACCATTTCCTTTTTGATAATCTCTATATTTCTGTTGTTTTCTTCTATTGCTTGTTTTGTTTCCTGTTGATTGTCATCAATTTTTTGTTGTGTTTCCTTCATGGCTCGTTTTGTTTCTTCCTGATTTTTATCCATTTTCTTTGACGTTTCTTCCTGATTTTCTTGCATTGTATCCATTTTATTTGATGTTTCATCCATTTTTTGTGACTGGAGGTGCATCAGTTGTAATAATTTATCTATTCCTGATAATTCCTGTTGTTCTGATGCAATGATCGTTGTTTCGAAAATGTCTTCTTGTTCTATATGTTCTTCTTGTTCCAAATGTTCTTCTTGTCTTTTGTTTTCTTTACTTTTGCTTCTGGTTGTTATCGACATGTAGTTAAAATTTATCCCCGCCTGATACGAAATTCGAAAATACCTTGTATGCTGTAGAGACGAAAATTTTTGTCTCCCCAAATATAATCAATTTATCACACGAATTTTTAAATTTATCAAAATACAAATCAATCAAAAATAAAATAAATATGTAAAATTGTACCTAGATAAAAATAACTCCAAACAAAATGTTTCATAAATTTTAAATATATCAACTTCTTCCGACGGGCAAATAAATTTTACTTCACCTGTTTTTCCTATTCTTGTGTGTTTCCTATTCCTTCAAATTCACAACCAGAGATACCTTCACACCACACGTTGGCTCCCCATGTTGTTATGATTTACTTTTTATTTCTTTAATATCAATTAATCTTTATTTGATTACTCCAATTAATTATTTAATCAATTATCCAATGGTCGCAAATCATTCAAAAAAATTAAGAAAAAATCTCAGGGTGCCTTTTTATAATACAAAAAAATGATCTAAATTATCTTATGTTATACTTATCGTCTCTTGTGGTTTCAGTATCTTTTAGTTGGTTCTAATCGGGAAAAAATATTAGGAAAGGGAATTAAATAGAAATATAAAATAAGCATACAGAATTGTCTTTTATTATCAAAATCAATACTCTAAAAATCGATCAAATTTAAAACCTGTGGATACAGCTGTCCGAATGAAATTTTTACCACTTAAATTTATTCTAGTTAAAAAAAACAATATATCGGTTTGCTCCCGATGACTTTGATAAAACAAGCTAAACAAACAAATTTAGGTATTCGCAAAATTACCTATACTTCCTATTTACTTCTTGAAATATTGGAATCTTAATTCATATGCTTTTACTCAAAATTTTAGTTTCCGAACATAAAAATATCTTTCACATAAATTGACTGACCTTTTGCTTCACTCAGTCTGATGTCTTCTCTTGACCCAAAACAGCTCTCCCTCGTTGACTATGTTAGGCTACCTATCAAAGCCCTCTCCGTTCTCAAGCCTCAAATCTATCAGCATACCAGCACCAATTCTCCACCGAGCCAGGCCTTTTTTTTAACCAGTACTCGATTCAAACAGACTCCAAAAATTCTCTCCTCTCCTTCTCACAATAATACAGAATCAAAGAGGTATTTCGTCTCAATTTGATCTGTCTCTCGTTCCACTTTTCAGCTCTATTCTCCGCTATCAAACACCCACTGGTACTTGCTATCTAACTATCCACGAAAACGTTGACTGCTCTTCAGCGTTGCCAATAACATAATAACCTTTTCTTTTTCAAACTGTCTCAACTTTCAAGCTTCTCTTTCCCCATTCCAAAGTGCCTAGCCAATCAGAAACATTTATCTCCCCACCTTCCTTTTTTTATTCGAAAAATCCAGTCATTCTATCAAACAATACTTCTACTCAAAACTTATAACTTTTCGGAAATTATCTAAATATTTCTATCATTAAACAAACATATTTAAAATTCCAAACTTTCTTTACCTCAATTTTCTAAGAACTAATTACTGTGGCTTTTGGCCTCGTGCATAACAAAACACCGTTATAATCCCCAAATACCCTGAACGATTATTGTCTATTCATATCACTTTCTTTCCTAATGCGTTTTATTTTTCAGGGAAAAAACTTACTAACGATAAATCACTTCTTAAAAGTGATTAAAAAATGGGGTGTAATGCTAGTTCGCCTCCATGTGGTGCACCCTGGGTAACGCTAAATGAACTAGCAAAAATTTGGCGGCAGACGAACGAAAAACAAAAACAATATCCTGCCAACATCACAGATCACAAACAGAAATCTTATCTATACGTAAACATACGATGGGAACAAATAAAGGTTCTTCTCAGAACCAACTGACTAGAGATCTCGGACCGTGTATCCGAGTCTGTCACCTTAACATCGAGGGCATAAGCCAGGCAAAATGCCAAGTGTTGCAAAAAATCCTACACGATAACGACATTGACCTGGTTGCCATACAAGAGACCCATACTGAAGACAAAGTCCAGCTTGATTTAAGGGGAAAGATACCTGGCTACGATTTACTGGGAGCCACCTATGATAAACATTACGGCGTCACAACCTACATTCGCTGCAATATAGAAAATGGTTTCCTACTTTCTGCTTCCAATGAAAATAATATACATGAAGTAGTCACCAAGATTGGAGATATTACCGTAGTTAACATATACAAACCTCCAGCCACTACATGGAACCCAGAAGTGCTAAAGACTCATCCACATCCTACTATATACATCGGCGACTTCAACAGCCACCACGAAATGTGGAAGTACACCACGAATGATGAAAATGGGGAGGCACTAGTAGAATGGTCCGAAGAGCAAAACACATACCTAGTTTTTGATGCCAAAGACAGAGGAACATTTAAATCAGCTGCATGGAGAAAAGAATATAACCCAGACCTATGTTTTGTCTCAAAAGATACCAATGACAGACCACTAACAACTGCGAGAAGTGTCCTTGCAGACTTCCCACATACTCAACATCGTCCGGTGCTTATCACCATCGGAATATCAATTCCAATAATTAGATCATATCCTCGACCCAGGTGGAATCTTAGAAAAGCAAACTGGAAGAAGTTCTCTGAACAACTAGACCGGACCTTGAGCTGGGTCCCTCCAACCAGCAAACATTATGAGAGGTTTGTGGGCGCAGTAATAAGCACTGCCAAGAAAACCATCCCTAGGGGGTATCGCAAAGAATATGTGCCTGGATGGACTGAAACATGTGAAGACTTATACACGAAGTTTCTCGAAAGTGGTGACCGAGAAATAGCCGATGAGCTTTTACACAACATCGATACAGCTAGACGCCAAAAATGGATAAAGACTGTCGAAAACCTTGACTTCAAAAAATCAAGCCGGCAGGCATGGTCCTTGTTGCGGAAAATTGGAGGAGCTAACCAGCTGGAATCCAGAGAGTCTAAAATGTCTCCTAACAAGGTTGCCTCCCATATAGTATCTCTATCCAGAGCTCCACGAGATCGAACACATACTACCAACGTGAAAAGAGACTTAAGGGCATTAAAACAAATGAACAGAACGAACTCCGAATATTCAGCAAGAATACTTATTTCTGAAATCACACATGCGCTGAAAGAAATGAAATCAGGTAAAGCACCTGGCTTTGATGGTATCCATCCAGAGTTCTTGATACACAGTGGTGCATACACGAAACAGTGGCTTGCAATGTTCTTTAATGATATACTTCAGTCAGGTAACATTCCTTTCTCACTTAAGCGAACAAAGATAATTGCAATTCCGAAACCGGGCAAATCAAACGATAAGCCAGAAAACTACCGCCCCATAGCTCTACTCAGCATGGTATATAAACTATTAGAAAAGCTTCTCCTCAACAGAATTAGTCACAGGATACTAGAAAATGTTCCCATTGAACAAGCTGGCTTCCGCCCTCATCGAAGCTGTACGGACCAAGTGCTGTCATTAACAACTTTTATAGAAGCTAGTTTTCAAAAGAAACAAAAGACAGCAACAGTATTTACAGATCTAACAGCAGCATATGATACTGTTTGGAGACAGGGATTAATATATAAACTGGCCCGCATTATCCCCTGCAGAAAGATAATTAACCTCATTGACAACATGCTGACCAACAGAGCCTTCCAGGTTATAATGGGAAAGGAGACGAGTAGACAGATGAAACTTAACAATGGTCTTCCACAGGGTTCTGTCCTTGCTCCTTTACTTTTCAGCCTCTATATTGCTGATATGCCTGAAACCGAATCTCGGAAGTTTGGATATGCTGACGACTGGACCCTTGCAACAAGCCACCAATCTTTAGAAACTACAGAAATCACTCTCACGAATGACTTATCCATCCTCAGCGAATACCTTAAGAAATGGAGACTACAGCCAAGTACTACAAAAACTGAAGTATCAGCTTTTCATCTAAACAACAAGTTGGCAAACAGAGAATTGCGAGTGTATTTTAATAACAAGCTGTTAAAACACAATAAATACCCGAAATACCTTGGGGTTACTCTGGACAGAACGCTCACATTCAGAGAACACCTGACGAAAACAGCAGCAAAATTGAAAACACGCAACAATATAATACAGAAACTCTGCGGCACTACATGGGGGTCCACAGCATCAACATTAAGATCCTCTGCTCTTGGCCTGATATATCCGGTGGCAGAATACTGTGCTCCAGTGTGGCTAAATAGCAGGCATACCCACCTGGTCGACACCCAACTAAACCGTACTATGCGTATGATAACAGGCACAATTAAGCCCACCCCTACAATGTGGCTACCTACCCTTAGTAATATAGCACCACCCAACCTACGCCGCGAACATGCATTGGTTAAAGAATATAACAAAATAATGGATAGTCGCCAGCTTTTAGTCCACAACGACATCCCCGATATTCTTGGAAACCGTCTCCGATCCAGGTTACCCCCTCTACAATCTGCTCAAGCGCTGCAGCAATCCAACTTTGACTTAAATACCCGATGGAGAGAAGATTGGGAAAGTAGGACAGATCCGCATTACCATAGTCTACCGGACATCATAGGGAAACCTGGCGAATTTGAACGTCCCCGTAAGATTTGGGCAGCCCTTAATCGAATTCGAACAAACTGTGGAAGATGCGCCGACTCCCTCCACAGATGGGGTAAACTCCCCTCGCCTTCTTGTGACTGCGGCGCTGCAAGACAGACGATCAGTCACATTATTCAGGACTGCCCACGCAGAGCATACACAGGCGACCCTATAGACTTTGTAATGGCAACCGAAGGGTCAATCGAATATATAAAAAAATTGGACATCTGTGATGCATTGTATAATGCATAAATCTAAATATATTCTGTGATGTACTTAAGCCATACGCTAAATAAAATAAAACTTCTTAAAAACTACTTATAATAAATATGTACAAATCAATATACAGGGTGTATCAAATTTATGTGCCCGCATTATATTAAAAAAAATTAAAATTTTTATTCTATCTTTGATTGATAAATTGAAACACAATAATACATTATCATCATTTTTTAATTTAAACAAAGCTAGAGATTTAACATTGCATGTGAAAACTCCACTTTCGTAATTTTCAAAAAAGCGTATTAATTCTTCATTTATTTGTAGATATAACATACCTTAATACGGTTCTAATGGGTATGTTATATGATACTCGTTCATTTTAATTTTTAAAATTGGACAGATTTCATCCGCAGTTAACTGTTTTGTTTCGAAATTTGTACCATATTTTTCATTATAATTTTGAACCGAAATAGTGTGTAAATTATTTCCTATATCAAGTATATTGTCTACATCCTGTGAAGTCCATGATTTTATATCTGTAAATTTTGAATAGCACAAAGCAGTCACAGAATTACTAGTGCACTGCGAATTGCTTTTATTTTCAAATTTTTTGTTCATTTGGTTAATAGAGCCTGCTATAATAATAATTTGTGGTTTTTTCACGTTATCATTTAAAACTAAATTATTAAATTTACCTTTCATCATTTTTTATACTTCCCTGTTTTATTTTTTTTATTTCAAGAATTTTTCTTTTTTGATTACGTAAATTGAATTAATTGTTGTTTTTACTTTATTTCACGGGATGATTCAATTTTTTACTTTATTCCTATTTCACCTAAAAATTAAAATTTGTTTAAAAATATCGATATACCTATGTACTGTGCGACCATAAAGAATTTGGAAACAGCATATTTATACTTACGCCATCAGTATATTATAAAGCTCACTTAGTATGTAACACACTTAAGGAAACTCGGTAAAAAAATATTAAAAAACGTTTTTAGAATTTAATTTTTAATCGATCTACGTTTTTCCGTCTGTGTGTCGGTCCGTGTGTCTGAGTTGTAAGGCGAGCTACAGGTCGCAGTATTACTGATAGCTACGTAAATTTTGGTACAAAAATTGACAGCGGGAACTAGAAAAACTGAGTAAATTTTGGCTGCTCTCACCCTAGGGGTAGTTTCAATGAAGCCACTTCTAAATTTAAAAAATTGCATAACTTCAAAGGTTGTCATAAAAATTTGTTAATTGAAGTCAAAAATTAGAATCCTGATATATTTTTATGGGTAGCGGATAGGAACTCCTTTTGGACAGTCCTACCAGGGAAAGTGAATCAATCCCTGCCCTCCGCAGATTCCAGGAGTTTTCTGACCCGGGAAACTAGTACCTGCTTAGGGTCCCTTGTCCAGGGTTACGGATGAAGACCACAACGGTATCCACGGCGGAGAAGAATATCTTCGGTACGGTGTGTATGGCGGAAGTGGCGACCCCCGATTTTAGGGTTCGTATAAAATTAAACATGCAGCGACTGACCCAGAGTGGGCGGCTGCAAACAGCGACGGACCCAGAATGGGCGGCTGAACAAGAGGCCCTCCAAATGGGGGTTATGACGTTCAGGATTAAACAACCGAACACATGTAAAAACTAAAGGAAATATGAAGAAAAAATGGCAAAATGAAAAGTCGCGGAAAATATCCCCGGGTGGTAACCCACACCTCTCTAAGAGGGAGCCCCAACGGATACGGGGGGGGGGCAATTTTGCTATAGATCTTCAGAGTCCAGTTGGAAACGTCAGCAAGGCAAAACAAAAGAAGAAACAGAGAAGAATCAAGATAATCAAGATGGGAACATGGAATATTCAAGGATGGAACACAAAATACAGGGAACTCTTAATTGAAATCAGAAAGATGAATGTCGACATATTAACTATAAGTGAAACTAAGAAAAAGGGAAATGGCATAGAGGAAATCGGAGATATAATACACATATGGAGTGGAGTTGATAAAGATAAAAGAGCGAAAGCAGGAGTAGGAATTCTTATTAAGAAAAAGTATAAAAGGAACATCAAATCGTGGGAGCCCATAAATGAAAGAATTATAAAAGTCCATATGACCTTATTCGGTAGAGATATAGTGGTATTAGGAGTATATGGTCCAACAGATGACAGTAACATCAAGGAAAAGGAAAACTTCATGGATACGCTACAAGGTGAAATCATAAAGGTCAAAAAAGGGAAGAAATAATCATCGCAGGAGATCTGAATGGCAGAGTTGGGAAAAAAGAAAATGACCAAACAATTGGAAGATTTGGAGAAGACGTTGGAAACGACAATGGAGAAAGACTTACAGAACTATGTGAGATGAACGGCCTCAGAATCACCAACGGTTTTTTTTAACATAAAGACATTCACAAGTACACATGGACTCAAGAAACAAGAAACCTTAAGTCGATAATAGATTACGTCATACTGAAGAAAGAAACCACAATGCGAATAAGAGACGTAAGAGTACAAAGAGGAGCAGAATGCGGCAGCGACCATAGACTACTGATAGCAAGATTAGAACTACCATGGGTACACCAAAGTGCACAGAGTAACCAAGAACCACATAAAGAATTACCAACAGAAAAAAGACTGAAGATACACTTACTTCAGGACGACTCCATAAGAAACTTGTACCAAAGAAGATTAGATCAGAAGCTAGTGGAATTTCGTTTTGAGGAGAATATCAACAGTACATACGAACACATAAGAGAAAGCATAATACAAGCAGGTCTGGAAGCGCTAGGAGAAATAGAAAATACAAGAGATAAAAATTACAAATGGGAATTCCACGAAGACACCTTAGAGAAAATAAAAGAAAAAAAAAAGAACTATACCATAAATACCTAAGCACAAAAGATCCACAAGACCTCCGTAAATATAGAGATAAGAACAGAGAAGTTAGGGCTATTACAACGAAAGAAAAAATGAACAATGGGAAAGGTCATGTAGAAGTATAGAACAGAATATGGGAGGAACAAGAAGTTCAGAAGCCTGGAAAATTGTGAAATCATTACGAGCTAACAGGAAAGAGAAAACTTTTATACAATACATACCAGACGACGAGTGGGAGAACCACTATAAAAATCTACTGATAGAGCAAAGACCAGAATTCAGCATCGATGGAGACGAACAAAAAATAATGACCACAGAGGAAGAAAAAATAGTCATAACAGACAAAGAGATGAAACAAGCAATAAATTCCATGAAGAACAGTAAAGCTGGAGGACCAGGAGGAATTGTGGCGGAACTAATCAAATACGGAACACAGAAATTAAGAAGAATGATATGCCGAATCATGGAAAGAGCAATAAATGGAGAGGACATCCCTAAACAATGGCAGGAAGCCTACATAACATCGATATACAAAAAAGGTAACAGAAAAGATTGCGAAAATTACAGGGGGATAAGCGTCATCGCTACAATGGGAAGACTGTATGGCAGGATCCTCAGAAACAAAATAGAGAAAAATATAGAAGGTAAAATCTGAGAAGAACAAGCAGGTTTCACAGCAGGGAAATCATGTCTAGATCATATCCATACAATACAACAGACAATAGAGAAAAAAAGAGCTAAGAACAAAGATGTACACATGGCGTTTATAGACCTTAGGAAGGCATACGACACCGTGCCAAGGAAAGAACTGTACAAAGCAATGACTAAAATAGGGATACCACCTAACCTAACAGAAGCAATCAAAAACATGTACAGTGGAAATGAAGTAAATATAAAAATCGGAAACAAGGTAGTTGCTAACTTCAAAACAACAAAAGGATTACTACAGGGATGCCCAACGTCACCGACTCTATTTAAAATATTTTTAGAACACGCACTCACAACCTGGAAGACAAAGTGTAGGGGTATGGGAATACCGATAAGGGACGATTATCTCTACACATTGTGTTTTGCAGACGATCAGGTGGTGATGGCTCAAGATGAAGAGGATATCAGTTACATGGTAAGAAAACTAAAAGAGGAATACAAAAAGGTGAGCCTGGAAATAAATATGAAGAAAACGGAATACTTAGTAATATCGGAAGAAGACGTAAAAAACTTAGAAGTAGAAGAACAAGTTGAAATAAAAGGAACGAAGAATTTTAAATATTTGGGCTTTATAATGTCGAAAAGCGGAACAACAGAAGCAGAAATAAAAAGTAGATTGGGACAAACAAGATCTTGCATCAGACAACTCCATAATGTAATCTGGAATAAAAACATCAAGGGAAAAACAAAAAGAATGATATACCAGACAATAGTAAGAAGCATCATGACATATGCCGCAGAAATTTGGGTCATAAACAAAAAACCCAAAAAAGCATTCTGGCAACCGAAATGGAATACTGGAGAAGATGCTGTGGTCTCACCAGAAGAGACAGAATAACAAATGAGGAGATAAGGAGAAGAATGCAAGTGGAAAAAGATGCCCTGCAATATATAGACGAGAGAAGACTGAAATGGTACGGCCACGTACGCAGAGCAGAAAACACTTGGATAAACAAGGTTGCAGAATGGAGCCCAAGAGGAACGAGAAGAAGAGGACGACCTAGAAGATCTTGGAAAAATGAAATCGACGAAGCCATGTCTAAGAAAGGATTGGAAGACGGAGACTGGGAAGATCGAAAAAAATGGAAGTCCTTGCTGACGGAAGGAAAACGGCATTAGCTGTAGACAACCCTTTATATATATATATATATATATATATATATATATATATATATATATATATATATATTTACATAAAAAATTACTAAAATATTTTTTTCTATTGGAGCTCTCAACCTCCCTAAAAATGTTGTTTTACAATTTCACATATTTTTTTAATAATTTTTACGCGGTTTATAAACCAATTTGATGCCTAAATTCAATTTTAGTATTTTTTAGGACTGAATACATTTTAGGCAAAGTGTCAAATATTTGGGCAATGGGTCAAATATTTGCGGAATTTGTCAAATATTTGCGCAATGTGTCAAATATTTGGGCAATGTGTCAAATTTTTGGGCAAATATTTAAAAAATCGGCTTAAACGTTTCAAATATCACGTAAGTATCATTTAAAGCTTTAGCACTCTTCCATACTAGTTGAAACTGAAACCAGCAAAATGTTAAGGAAATTTTTCTACAATTGAAATTGGGTATATAGATTTGTGTATATCAATTGCTTACTTCAATTTTAGATTTTTTTTAAAGCCACCTTCATAAATAAAGAAATTCATGGCTCACCTAGAATAAAAATAAATATGCTGTTTCCAAATTCTTTTTTTGATATTATAAATTCTGGTTAATTTACAACTGTGGTATACATTTATGATATACATTTTTTAAAAGCTTGTTTAAAGTTCTACAAAATGGTTTAATAAAATATAGGGTGTTCCATTTAAAATAAGATAGCAATTATAACGTACACAAATTTCAAGACATTCTGTATAAAAAAAATTTAAAATTTTTTGGTCCAAGCAAATGCATTAACTAAATAAATTTTTGGCGGAAAGTTTTTACATATTTCTATTAGCGTTCAGGAATGGCAAGGTCGCAAACAGTACACTTTTTTGCGGAAAAACTCCAATTACTCCGCCACTGTTCATTTTAGTTCATTCGTATCATTCAAAAATTTATTTCAAATGATACGACCGATGTCTCAAAAAATGTAATTTTTGAAATCTTCCTAGTTTTACAGAATTACATACTTCCACTTTCAGAGGATATTACTCAAGCTTAAACGAATATATTATCATTTTATAGGTATTTTTTAAAAGCTTAAGATGTGGTCTTTAAACAGTGCTAAATTACTTTACTTTAAAAATGAAACAAATAATGCGGGGTCACCAGACGTGATCGTATAAGAAATGAAAACATACGTGAAAGGTGCTGTATTGGAAGGACCTTAGACAGATTTGAAACGCCACAGTTATCGTGGTTCAGATATACATATGGCGAGAATGAGTGAAGGTAGAAGTGTAAAGAGGGTGTGGAAAGTGGCATCCGACAACAAACGACGAAGAAGCAGGCCAGCACGAACGTGGAACGCGGATATTGGAAAGGCTTGCTCAAATAGAAACATTGAGCGGAGAGAAGCAGAGAGACTAGCTACTGGCCGAAAGGCATGGAGCCGTCTGATTTCTCTACTTACCTTGACACCGTAAGGTACAAGAGGACGGCTTAAGTAAGTAAGTAAGTATGAAATAAATAACTTCTTTTCGAGAAAAATTAAGAAAGTTTGAAAAATGCAAAACAAAAACCGAAAAATAACGGTTCAAAATGTTCGAAGTCATCAAAACTTTTTTCTATACAGCTTACCTAAAATACATTTAATAAGAAGCTTAAAAAATAATAAATGTTAAAAAAAATTTGAGCTTTTATGCAGTACCTATGTCTGCGCAAATTGGAACCTATTGGACACTTTTTTATTATCAATTTTACTAAAAAAAGTTATTTTTGATAAAATTCTCTGCATGATTAAAAATCTAAGATGGAACCATCAGATATCAAATTTTATCAATTTTATACAAGGTACGTAAAAAATATGAATTTCGCTTAAGAGTAAAATACCTACCTTTATATTTCACAATATCGAAAATTGTTATTATAAAAAGTTGTTCTATAGTAAAAACTATGTTCGTATGTGCAATTACATCCTTCTAATTGAAATATTGTGAACTATAAGGGTTATTTACTCATGATCGAAAATCATTTTTTATAAATCTACCTCGTATACCTAAAATTGATAAAAGTTTACATATTATGATTGCGTTTTAGATTTTAGACCATACATAGGTTTTTATAAAGAATAACCTTTTTTCGTAAAATTAATAATAAAATAGTTATTATAATTGTAATAAGTATGTAGTTGCATATTATTAAAACATAGTTTTGACTTCTAAATTATTTATCATAATAACAATTTTCGATATTGTGATATATAAAAAACCGTACACTTGGCCGAAATTCATATTTATTGGCATCCCTCGTATAAAATACATAAAATTTGACATCAGATGGCTCCATCTTAGATTTTAGACCATGCAGAGCATTTTAGGAAGAATAACTTTTTTTTCGTAAAATTGATACCTAATAAAAAAAAGTTTCCCAACAAGTTACGCAGACATATTCTACAAGAGCTCATTATTTTTTAATTTTACGATTGTTACGTCATATTCGGATCCAGCATAATGAAAATTAAAATAGAAAATATTTTTAAAAAAATTTATACCAAACAATTGTTATTGTTTTTAAACAATTAATAAACAATTTAATAGCGGGGAAATATGTGAGTAGAACTTTTAACTGTAAATATTTACTAATTCAATTTATCATGTACCTCTAGTTTAATTAATAACTCAAATCGACTTCAATTAAACATCTACCTAAAATACAATTATTTTGATTCATCATTAAATTTTCTTTGTTCTAAATTTTCCAAAAAATACACTTTGATTTGCTTGGAACAAAAAATTTCACAATTTTGTTAGTTGAAAATGATCCAAACATACATTTCGATTAGCTTTGAAAAGATAAATTTCAAATTTTTCTTGGTTCAAAATGATCCAACCACACATTTGAATTAGATTTAACACGTTGACGGACAGTGCGTCAAATGTTTAAGCAAGTGTTGTGAGACTATAATATGTATTTTTCAAAGTAGAATAGGCAAAAATGCAACGTCTATAGACGTTGTGTCACATTACATCAATGGAAATTAAACGTCTATACGTTCTGTCCATTAACGTGTAAAAAAGAAAAAATTTCATAAACAAAAAGTATTAGCAACTTTCAAACATATAGTACAATAAAGTAAAACTAATACTACTATAAAAGTGGTGTGCGCATCTGTATAATCTGCTCGTCAAAAGTTAGGGATATAGAAACTTATACTCATTTTCATAGTTGATTTTTTCCTAAACAGATTAACGGACTCCGCCACTTTTTTTATTCTTTTAGATTTTTCTTTAGTATTTACATAGTTGTGCAAAGGTACACTCAAACTTCTTTTTTGTACTTATACCGGGTGGAAGGAAAGAAATGTGTTTATTTAAGTTCGTGACACTCTATAGGGAGGACGAGGTACAAATATTAGTACCTATATATTTCACTGGTATTGTAGTCTTTGAATATCCTTGATCTCTTTAGAAATAAAGAAGATAGGTGGTTTTACTCTTTAGCATTTATTTTAACGGAAACAAAACTAAATTAACAATAAAAAATAACAGTTGTTCACAAAATTTTAAAAACAGAAAAGAACATCAGGTAAACAGTTCTTACCAAAACATATGAGTTATTTTTCGACCAGGTAAGAGGCCTGCGCAACATAAGAGAGACGAGATTGTTTATGGAGGTGTAGCGACACGCTTCAATTACTATTTTACTACTTTTTAAATGCTAATTTTAATTTTAATTTTTAATAACGTTTTCAGAATTAAATCATATGGGCCATTTAAAATTCACATTCCTTTCTATACCAAACCAGATGTAATGGCCTGTTTAGTGTCAGTTTATTGATTTCATTAAATAGTTACCTTATTAGACCTTATGTCAATAAATCACCTTTTGTAAATGCATTCAAAGACGCTTTTTAAAACTACAGATAAAAGGCAAGCCTCTGTCATGTCAATAAATTAGTCTTCAACAATAACAAACCCTCTTACGAGATATTCAGTACGTAAATCGTTCAGCTGGACATAGGGAATATACATTGGGAGAATTGTGGCAACTGCGCTAACCTGTGTTAGTTGAAGCTTGTGTTCGAGTACGGTTTTTGGTGCAATAGAGCTGTTAGAACGAATAGAATGAGTGAGTTTTGAAGCAAGTCTGTCCACAAAATGAATTAAAAACAAAATTATTAATGAATTAATAAGTTAATAATTTTAATTTAATTTTTAAAGTATTTTTCATTTAAAAACTAATTTCAAACCTTAACAGTTTTCCCATTCCCTTAGACCAAAATATTTAGCTAATACATTGTCATCTTTTGACGTTTATTTGTGTCAGTCGAAATGATTTATCAATTTTAATGTTAATGCCATCGAGAGAGCTCAGTTGCCATAATTATCTCAATATAATACAATGTATGTATTTATGTATCTAAATATATACAATGTATGATCCCTATGTCCAGCTGAACAATTTACGTACTGTATAAGCAAAACACGCCTTTTTTAACCAAAATTAAATAACTATATTATTGACAATTGCTTGCGTTATATTAATATTATTTCATTTAATTGAATCCGTCAACACACCCCCACGGAACAGAGGCTTTGTGATGCCTTGAGGTGGAATTTCTTTGAGAATAAGTACGGATTTATTGTCTACGTGGAGGCTATTCAAATAGCGAGAGGTACGTTACACAGATTTTTTTCTTTACATAAACTGTTCCGGTCGCATTATATGCCGAAAATAATTTCATCTTAGTGATATGATAAGACATGGCCCATGGCATCCTCACTTATTGCATGTCGTAAGTTAAAACACATATTAACGAGTAAAACCGTCTACTTTCTTTGTTATTAAAGGTATCAGAGAAATTAAAAAAAATAAAAAATGTATAAACATTTTCAGTTTCTTTGCAAAACGAAAATGCAGCAGCTGCATAATACTCTGGTTAAAGCGGAGAGTGCAGGAAGGGTCTATACCGGTTTCGGAGATCTTTTTCCCATTATCAGTAAACCCATATCCTCTTCTCTCCGCTTTAACCATTTACCATAGCTTGGGCCTTCCCGAATTGCAAAGAAAGAAATGTCACGGATGAACTAGGGCCATCTACCGAAAAACAAACTAAGTTATCAATCGAAGCAGCGCAGAAAACGACAATAAATATCGCCTCCGTACCACCAGATTGACAACAGGTGGAATACTTTCTTTGGTTACACCTCCTGAGACTTTCAAAATTTATAAATCATACAGGGTGCCGAGGAAATTAAGATGAGAGAATTTTAAATAATTCACAACTCATCTACTCAGCGTGGTAAAGCTCCAACAAGAAAGATTCCTTAATACTCAAACAAAAGAGTAAATGAATTAAAAATGTATAAATGTATAAAAAAATAAAATATTCACAAAATATGAGACTCCAACATAATATCGATGTATGCCCACCTTTGTGCCTATTCCTCCCTACAAAATGTCTTAAACTTTTGTTTCGGATAAAACAGATATTATGTTAAATTACAAAACCGTCTATTTTCTTTGTTTCTAAAGATATCAGGGACATTCAAACAAAAAAATATTCACAAAACATAAAACTACAATACGATTCTGATGTATACTCACATTTGTACTCGTCCTTCCTACAGGGTGTCTCAAACTTAACATAAGAAAAACAGTTCTTTTCCTCCACCCGGTAAGTATAAGTACAAAAATGAAGTCTGAATAAACCTTTGCATATATGTGTCAATACTAAAGAAAAATTTAAAATAATAAAAAAAAGAATGTGTATGCACTTTGTACGCACGTAAGAAGTTATACTTCTATTATATTATTTCAGGTACTAATAATACACTTTAAAAGACCAAAAATAAGCATTTTTTCAAGATTTTTTTTTCTCAGAACCTTTATTAAAAGTGAACATAAAACTTTTTACAAATTAATATCTAACTCTTGGAGAATACAAAAAATATATATTTTTTCATTTATGCACGTACACTAATATTATAGAGGGCGTCAAAATCGAGGCCTCTAAAAAAAGTAGTTCCGATGGCGGACCGGTAATCTCACTATTGGGATCTCTGAAAAAAAAATCGTACGGCATTTGAAAACGGAAGGTATCTTACGTGACAATTTACCACCGATAGTGAAAAATTCCGCAAAAAAAATATTTTACAGAAATTTGAAAAAATTTTGTGAAAAAATCGCTTGTTTCTCTTCAGTGGTTAATTTATGGTTAAAAATATTTATTTTTTGGTCAAATTGTGGTAAATTGTCACGAAAGTGACAATTAATAATTAATTTCCTTTTTCAAATGCAGTACCTACGACTTTTTTTTATTTCGGATATTAGTCTAAGAGCTAGTGAACCCTCCGACTAACGGTCGTCCTGTAAGGCTAGAAATTTGTCTAGTGATAATTCATAGCACACCAAGGCTAAAAACCATGACCTGGCAGGCATCAGCCGTGCACGTGTATCTACTAGGTGAATCGAAAAGTACAAATTTAGGGGGTAAAATAAACTTTCTCCTGTAAAGTTTAAATTTAAGTATGTGTAATTTAGAAGAAATGTGTAGGAGAGTAGGGGTTGTGTGATAGCTCATTTGAAAGGTTATTTAATTTTCTAAATTTAAGTTTAAATTTAAGTATGTGTTTGAGTAAGTCATTTAGAAGAAATGTGTAGGAGAGTAGGGGTTGTGTGATAGCTCATTTCAAAGGTTATTTAATTTTCTACTCAGTAATATAGACATTAACATAATTGTTTATACAGGGTGTACAAACAATTTTTTTCTTCTTTTTGTCTAAATTAATTTAATAAAAAAAAATTTGTACACCCTGTATAAATAATTATGTTAATGTCTATATTACTGAGTAGAAAATTAAATAACCTTTCAAATGAGCTATCACACAACCCCTACTCTCATTAAAAATCGTCATCACGCCCAGACTGATGACGGCACTAGTATTATATGTATGCCAAAAAGTCCTAATTTAAGAATAAAAATCGACCTGTCTGAGGATTTCTCTTTAAATTTGCCCGTTCTCGAGATAATGAATTTAAACGTCCTCATACTCCAATGTCGCACCCGCTTGATTAGCAATTAAAAAACAAAGGGGTTTTCGATATTGTATTGCAAAAAACACTTCGGTATTTCATCAATCAATGTTTAAAGAATATCTACCTACCTTGGCAACATTGAGATTTTTAGTTAAATGTCCGATTTAGTAGGGTTAAAAATGGTCGACTTCGCAATTTTCAAAATTTTTAATCGCTTATACATATAACAAAAACTATTAACTTAAGAGAAAAATCAACAAAGACCTTTTCTGTTTGGAATGATTCAAAAAACCTAAAAAAACTTTGTTCGATGCAAAAAAAATAATTTTAGGAAAAACCCATAATTTTTCCCCTCGCCTGGCAAGGTCTTATACTCCTCAAAATCGCCTGTCATTGTACACATTTCTTCTAAATGACTTACTCAAACACATACTTAAATTTAAACTTTATAGGAGAAAGTTTATTTTACCCCCTAAATTTGCACCTTTCGATTCACGTGCACGGCTGATATCTGTCAGGTCATGGTTTTTAGCCTTGGTGTGCTATGACTTATCACTAGACAAATTTCTAGCCTTACAGGACGACCGTTAGTCAGTTCACTAGCTCTTAGACTATTGGCTCCGTGCGTCTCCCCTCTACTTACAGTCACGTGACACGTTGTCAGATTTTGTAAGGACGTTTTAACATTGAGTCTTATGGGATTATTTTGTTAAACTTGAATATTTTATTTTGTAGTGATAATAACCGAATAAAATTGTTAGAATTCATTAGTTATTAATTTATACTGTAATTTATATTGCAACAAAAATATTTTCTTTTTCGTTAATAAAGATTTATTGACATCAACTGCGATAGTGAGGTTACGTATACAAAATCAAACTGATAATCAATATTGGAAAGTGAAGAATTTATATCAGATTAAGTGCGTTTTTATGTTCTGTTTATATGTATTAATACATAATATCACTAGCGTGACACGGCATTTTTTTAAATGTCTCATTTAAACATACACAAAGCGTCCTGATAAAATTTCAAAAAACCGCCACCATAAGCAGGTCGGTCGATTTTGCTTTGACACTTTGTTAACGCTCGGAGCGAATATCCCAATCCTGAGATTAACTGTCCGCCATCATTTTTCGAGGCCTCGACTTTTGCGCCCTCTACAATATTAGTGTACGTGCATAAATGAAAAAAGATATATTTTATGTACTCTCTAAGAGTTATATATTAATATGTAAAAGTTTTATGTTCATATTTATTAAAGGATCTGAAAAACGATTCTTGAAAAATATTATTATTTTTGGTCTTCTAAAGTGTACTAGTACCTTCAACGAAATAAATATACTTAACAGGTAATTTGTATTTTATTTAACTATTAAACTAACTTTCTTACATACCACTTTCAAAAAAAATTTTATTAAAACAATTTAATTTTATTTAATTAAAACAAAAAATAAAAAAGAATGTGTGTGTACTTTGTACGCACGTAAGAAGTTATTCTTTTATTATATAATTTCAACGAAGTAAATATACTTAACAGGTTATTTGTGTTTCATTTAAATATTAAACTAACTTTCTTATCTACCACTTTCAAAATTTTTTTATTAAAACAACCAAAAATTAACAAAAAAAAAATATGAATCGTCCAGGATTGGAAGCCGCGACCTTCCGTGTGCTTCCGTTCTCGGACCCACCGCTCTACCAACTACGCCACGGAGCTTCTTTTAAGTAACAGGTAAGTTTCGGATATAATTAACAACACGGTGACAAATAGACATATAAAAATGTTATACCTACGACATAATATTTTATTATCTTACTAGAGAGAAAGACAAATCCAAAAATTATAATAAATAATACATTTACTAACAACACTAATATATTCTTTTAATGACTTATTTACGCTGATACATAATATACATACATACCTATCTTGGAAGATTAGCAACTAAACGCCATACAGTCTGTGTGCGCATGCGCGCAGATTTATGAAATTTTACTTTCAATCGCGCCAAAACCAAGCTATCAAGCCCCTTGTAAGTGACATCTCGAATATAATTACACATCACGGTGACAAATACATCAAGTGAAGTATAAAAATGTTATACATAATTGATATTTTATTATCTTACTATCGAGGAAGACAAATCCAAAGACACAAAAATTATAATAAATAATAAATTTATTACTAAGAACCCTAAATATATTCTTTTAATGACTTATTTGCGCTGATACATACATTACTTAGAAGATTAGCAACGAACCATTAACGAATTACATAATACTGTCTGTGTGTCCATGTGCCCAGTATTATAAAATTTCACTCTCGATTGTAAAGAAGTATAACTTCAAAAAATAGCGGAATTCATTAATCTGTTCACGCAGGGGTGTCATTTGATAGGGTCAGGGGGGCATTTGCCCCCCCTGACCCTGAAAATGACTGAAATATACAAAATATAAATCAATTTTGTATTATGTTTGCATATACAGGGTGTTTCATTGGGAAACGGAAATACTTTAACGGTGAATAGAGGTCACCGAGCCGGTTCTAGATATACTATATTTTTTCCCTACCGACTTTTATAACAGAGTTACAGGGTGTTTTATCGATTTTGCCCATTTCTTTCCTAAGCCATAACTTTAGAACCACCCTGTATATTTTTTTTTATATTTGGTACACATATGTCTCATCCAAAACCCAAACGACCGGCATACTAACCATAAAAAAAATCCAGGTCCGGATTAACAAAAAATTATAAAGTAATTGTGACCTTAAAACAACACCCTGTATATTGAAATTCTGAAAATCTGTTTGCACATTTGAAAAGAGCACAAAAAACTAAGTTTAATGGTTCGCTTCAGTTTTTCGGCCAGACAATTTTATGACTTTAATTTTGAAATGATATTGAATTTTTTTAAGAACTCTAAGGGCCGGTTGTTCGAACGCTAATCAACAATGATCATTATCAAATAATTAATTACTGTCAATGTCAACTTTGTTTGGGTTGTTAAAAAGTCTGTGGAGTCTATAATCAATTAATATAACAATAATTATTAACATAATTAATAATAAATCTCATAATTGTAACTAATTAGTTTTCAGCAACCCAAACAAAGTTGACATTGACAGTTTTGGTGACAGTAATTAAATATTTGATAATGATCATTGTTGATTAGCGTTCGAACAACCGGCCCTAAGATTAAAAAGCAGATATAATTAACTTTTAGTTATAATTTATTAAAGTTAATGAATAAATACTCATTTTAAAAATAATCAATACTTATTTACCACATTGGAACGACCCAATTACCAATCACAAGAAAAATCCAGGTCCGGCTTAACAAAAAAAATAAAGTAATTGTGGCCTTGAAACAACACCCTGTATATTGAAATTTTGAAAATTTGTTTGCGTATTTTAAAAGAGCATAAAAACTGCGTTAAAAGGTGCATGTCAAATTTTTCCGCCGATAATTTAATAACGGCAATTTTGAAATCATATTGACTAATTCTGTCAAGGTGACACGAAGCTTCCAGAAAAAGTAAGAACAATCCAAATGTAATTAGAAAATTGATTAGAAATCGTTTAAAACGAGCAAGGAAACGCATCGAACAAAATGGCGGACATTTTGAGCAAATGTTATAGTTCAAATATTTTTAATTTATGTTAAGTTTTTGAATTGTTTAAACGAATTTTTTTTATTAGATATAGCTCTTTTTTTTATTCTTTACTAAATCATTAACATATCCCAATTTTCGCAATTCTAATTTTTAATGATGTGCATACAGCTACAAATACAGAGAATCCATGAAGCCAGCGTACTAAATAAGTATTAAGTATGTATTTTTAAAATAAGTATTGATTCATTAACATTAAATTATTAAAAGTTAATAATACCCGGTTTTTAATCTCAGAGTTCTTTAAAATTTCAATATAATTTCAAAATGGATGTAATTAAATCAAAGGCACAAAAAATTAAAATGAACCTTTGATCACAGTATTTTATGGTCTTTTAAAATGCGCAAACAATTTTTCAAAATTTCAATATACAGGGTGTTAGTTCAAGGTCACAATTACTTTATATTTTTTTGTTAATCCGGACCTGGATTTCCTTGTCATTAGTAATTGGGACATTCCAATGCGGTAAATAAGTATTTATTATTTTAAAATGAGTATTTATTCATTAACTTTAATAATTTATGGCTAAAAGTTAATAATACCTGCTTTTTAATGTCAGAGTTCTTAAAAAATTCAATATAATTTCAAAATTAAAGTCATAAAATTGTCTGGCCGAAAAACTGAAGCAAACCATTAAACTTAGTTTCTTCTGCTCTTTTCAAATGTGCAAACAGTTTTTCAAAATTTGAATATACAGGGTGTTGCTTTAAGGTCAAAATTACTTTATAATTTTTTGTTAATCCGGACCTGGATTTTTCTTATGGTAAGTATGCCGGTCGTTTGGGTTTTGAATGAGACATATGTGTACCAAATATCAAGAAAATATACAGGGTGGTTCTAAAGTTATGGCTTAGGAAAGAAATGGGCAAAATCGATAAAACACCCTGTAACTCGGTTATAAAAGTCGGTAGGGCAAAAAATGTAGTATATCTAGAACCGGCTCGGTGACATCTATTCACCATTAAAGTATTTCCGTTTCCCAATGAAACACCCTGTATAATATATTGTATATATAATGCTTGCCCCCCTATCAAAATTTCAAATGACGCTCCTGTGTTCACGAAAAAATCAACTATGAAATGAGCATAATTGTTTATATCCCTAACCTTTGACGAGCAGTTTATATACCCTTCACAAAGAAATATGTGTATAATTTAATAATTAGCAATTATATACCTACATAAAATAATTATTTATAAAACGCTATTCATAATAAACCGGGAGATATTAACAGAAGTTCAACCACGATTTTCTAAGACCTGCCCTTTGCAATACTGGAAGGTTAGAGAAGGTACTTACAATTTGTGGAAAAATCCACGGGTTTCCTGTGACATTTTCCTGTGAAAATTAGAGTTTAAATGAAAAAAAAGTTGGGAGTTGCGATGAATTTTTAAGTCCTGCCATATCCATAGAATAACAGGATACTATCTATTTTATGAAGAAAATTTTTTGGGCAGGACGGTTGCAAAAGGACCAAGGGAGTATACAGATATACAAACATGTAATGAAAATAATGAAATTTTAATAATTTTCTAAGTCCTGCCAACTTAATAAATTAATCATATTTATTTCAAAATGACCAAAAAAAATGTTGGCATGACCTCACCTAATGTTTAACTGCACTTGTTTCTTGGAAAATTCTGTATAAAATTTTCACTCTGGTTCCGTGATTTTCTAAGTCATAAAATAAATTTTGTTATAAAATAAATAATTTCAGTAGACATTATTCAAAATGGCAGGATGTTTAGTTACACCTTTTTTACCATATATAGTTAAAAAATTTGTAAGAAAATTCGTGGAAAATTACACGAATTCTAAGTCATGCCATTTCGCACATATCTCAAGAAGGTTAATATAAATATATTTTCAAAGAGGCAGGATGGTTGTATAGTTATTTCGTATAAAAAAATTAAATTGTGTATCTGTAAAATTATTTCAGGGTGTTATACAAACATATTCATATCACCACAATTTTCTGAGTCATACCATGTCGAGTATGCTTAAAAAAAACCCTAATCTAAAACCGTTTACAACTTGGCAGGATAACCGCAAAGATGAATAATACAAAAAAATAATTTGTATGTATATCATTAAAACAATCGTATCCTATTAGATATTATTTTCCTGAATGTCTCGTAATTTTTACACACTTTTCAAATCTAATAGCAAACTGTAACATATTTATTTTAAGTGATTAGATCATATTTTTATCTAAGTAAACGCAATAAAAGTAAATAAACATTTTTTACAATTTATTGGTTATAGTAGGGAACTTACCTACCCATTATATTATACAGGGTGTCTAAAAGCTCTCATAACAAACGAAAACCGGAGATTCCTCAGATAATTTTAAGAAAATTTAACTCAATTCATCTAGTTCAAAAATGCTTCCGTGGAAAGCTAGAGCTCTTTAAAGATGGCGTCTTGTAATTCATCATCGTCATAATTCAACCCGAATCTATCCAATGCTGGATATAGGTCTCCCTCAGTCTTCTCCATGCATTTCTATCCTGTGCTGTCTGCATCAAGTTTCTGTCGATCCGTTGGATGTCATCAGACCATCTGGTTGGCGGACGACCTCTACTTCGATATGCTTCGTCTAGAAGAAGCATATCGAAGTCTTGTAATTAGTTTCTTTAAAATAGCTGTAGAACGCTTTTATTTGGAAAAACGAAAACTGGTACACTTATTTATCTTCCAGAGGTCAATTGTCAAATGTCAATTATCAATTGTCAATTTTTAGTACCGGTCAATAGGGGTCCGTTTTGGGTACGGAAACGGATATTTTATCGAATAACTTTTCTGTCTAACTTTTAAGCATCTCTGGCACTGGATTATTGAATTCTGGGATAGTTTTGTACTAAAAGGTAATTTTGCTTTAACTCAGAAGAATACGCAGTGTTCTAGAAAAATCGATTTGAAAAATTTTTCGTTTTTTGGTATTTTGAGTTTAAAAGAATTTAGAAAAATTCTATTAAGGAAAACGAAAACTGCTACGTTTATTTCTCTTCCAGAGATGAATCGATTTTATCAATTGTGAATTTCTAGTACTGGTCATAGGCATCCGTCTTAGGTAGATCAAGGGATATTTTATCTCATAACTTATTGGTCTTTAAATTTTTAGACATTTTTGAGAGTAGAGTATTAAATTATGAGGTATTCTAGTACTAAAAGTTACTCTAAAAGTGATAAGAGATACGTAAAAAAATACCTTACAAAAATGTAGGGTTTCTTTTAGATAACAATTTTATTTTTCTTTCATTACTGTATCTCATTATCATTTTCGAGTTACATGGAGAAAAAGTAAGATTAAAAAAAAATTAAAATTGCTCTCTATAATTTGATTTTATTTTTTTCAAAAACCACACATTTTGAACCCGTCCAACTTGTTGAACATAGAACTAACACTATTAGTAAAAGGTATTGTAGAAGCAAAACGATGCATTTAAATCTGGTGGATGAGGGGTTAAAATATACATACTTCGCATTTTATCTTAAAATAAATTAGTCATCCTTTTTTATTGCACCATATCTCGCTTAGTTTGAATGTAATCGAAATTTAACATTGCGGTCGTTTTAAAGGTCCTTTCAGGCAGTGGCGGCTCGTCAGAGGAGGCAAGGGAGGCTCAGCCTCCCCATAAATTTTTTACACACTCTACACTCTCTTGTTTATCATGAATCGCGAAAAAAACAAGCACTCTCACTATTATACAACGTGTAAATTCCATATTATCACTAATTATCCATACGTACGGAGCATTAGCATTATAACGCATGATCGCGTCTCAGTTTTATTACATATTATTATTGTAGGCAGGACCCTGGGTTATCCTGAGATGCATGAACGGAGCACGGAGCCGAGAAGCCCAGCAGTCTCCGTTGCTAATGCTCCGTGCAGCGCAGCAGGCGTTTAAGGAGACCCGGTCTCCTAATAGTGACATCTACGGTGCCATCACATGCTGCTCGGAGATATACCAAGGGAGGCAGAGAAGCTTCTCGGCTCCGTTGCGTGGTTGCGTGCTTCTCGGGACAACGAATTTTAGGGTCCTGACTAAAAATAATGAAAAATCTAAAAGTGCGAATTTTGTTATGAAATTTGGTATGTGAGGTTATAATAATATTTGGAACAACTTGCTCAAATAACTTTTTCCGATATCTCTAACTCAAAGCAAAATATCGGTAATTTATGGTGTTTTTGAATTCGCAGTAGGCCGCGTTTAGAATTAAAAAAATTCAGTTGAGTATCTTAAAAAATTTGATGCTTCATTATGTATGGACTGCAAAACTTCAAATCTGTATTTATTTTGATATGCGAGGTATCTATTTACAAATAGATGGAATTGTTAACAAATAAACGACACAAACTTTGGTATTAAACTTTTACAATTAGACTAACTATTTTTAAAATGATATGATATCATGAAATTATGAATTAGGATGATATTATGAAATGTAAATAAAAAATGGTCAAAAAATGGGGCCTTAAATTACATTTTTTGGCGCATTTTTTGGCTAGTGCAAATTTGTCTAGATATTTTACAGTTAGGTATAGCCTCTCCTATTGTAAAAATCACGAGCCGCCACTGCTTTCAGGCAGTATTTACAAAAGATATTGATACATTATACCCATAAAATCGATCATTTCTCTATTAATAAGCTGAACATACCGATTTGAGCATGCAAAAAAAATGTCTTTTCACCTACCATATCTCTTTTTATGTTATCACTAGAACACTTATGAAGGATCTTTGATTTTTCATCGGTTTTTTTCGTTAGATGCATAATTTTTAAAGTATTCGCAAAAAACCGTCCGAAAAGACGACATTTTTCAATGAAAATGGCAAATTTTCAACCACGAATAACCCAAAAGGATTGAGTTTAAAATAATTATAGAACAGTGCGCCCGCCGCCTGTGGGGTGCTGCCGACGGCCCAATAATCCCTAAATTTACAACTTCTGTCCTTTTTGAATGAATAGTGTTAAGAAAATGGAATTTGTGTTCTAGAAATGAATTCCCACTTATATTCCATTGATGGATGTACTCAGTACCGGCGCTAGGGTATCAAATGCCCGCCTGCAAAACTAGCACAGGTCGCACTCCGTAATGGAGAGGTACCTGTCTGACGCCCAACCTATACCACCACCCCTCCCCATCGCAGTACATAACGAGTGATGAGGCTTTGTACTGAACTACTGAACATTACCTTGGATGCCTTGGATAATGGGACGTTCTCTGTGTTACTTTCTGTGGTTAAGCCACCTGATTTTGTGGCTTGACCATCAACAAATTGTGTGGATGTGGATGTCCCCGGTAAATTAGGTTCGGTTACAGTTTTGTTGGACTCATCATTATCATTGGGTAAAACAACATCACTTTTAACTTTTCTCAGAAATTGGTTAAAAGATAACCAGATTGTTTTTTTACCATTTCTTCTTTTTCGACGTTTCTTTTTCTATTTTGCGCCCCAGATAACTTTTTTTGGATTCCATTTTTATTTAATTAAAGAAAAATAATAATTTCTCAAAATTACGCCCCCAGTAATAAAAGTACTGAGTACTTACCAAATATAATTTTATATTATGTAATTGAATGAAATGCAACACTGATAATGTTCTTTTTACCGCATAGTAAATTGACAATCTATTTATATGTATTTCTATTCACATAGAATACCTATTTCTAATACTAAATTGAAAGAGCTTTGAACTTGAACTGTTAATCTTATATCCACTGTTTATTTGAAATATTGCTTATATGGGCTTACTTAAGACGGGCCGCCGCAAGAAAATAGTTTCAGAACTTTGTTTATTTTACTGCAAATCGAACATTTACGCTGGGAACTGCTGATACAAAATTTGCATAAATTTGAATAAAATAAACAAAGCGTAAGTATAGTGTGAAGATATTTGGTGTTTTAAAATATAATATCTTTGCCGGCTGTGCTTTGATATAAATTATAATAATATAATTATAATAATTTTGCAATAAATTATATTACTTAGTTACATGGTAGGAATTCTATGGCTGTATATTTTTGTATAATTTACGTGTGTAATGATATGCAAGAATAACAGACACAGATTAGGGATTCAGGAATTTAAATCTCATTTAAAAATTAACTTCTCTATTTTAGTATTTTTGACACCAGGAAAAAGCTCATTTTGGCGCCCCCAAAGAGGGGCGCCCACCTGCAATGCATCCCTTGCAGGCCCGTTATCGCTGGCCCTGGATGTATTTAAATGTTATTCGATTTTAATTTTTATATGCAAATATTTTTTGTACCGTATTTTTGCCGCCCTCTCATAATTTGCCGCCCTAGGCAACTGCCTATCCCTTTCAGGCCTGATTTTTTTTTGAGTGAAAATGAAGTTTCCCTTTGAATAAATACGATATACGGTATCTAAAAAAGGTGTAAGAAATACAGAAAACAAAATTCATTGTTTGAATCTGTCACAAATGGCATGTCACGTTCGTGCGCTCTGGGGTTATGTTCTATGAATGCAGGATCGTAAGTGTATGAAAAAATTCATTTTTATTAAACATAAAACATCATACGAGCCAAATAAAAATTATTTTTATAATTGTTTAATATGCTATTACATATTAACTAAAATAGAACAAACATTTTGTGCTGAAATGCCACGTCTTTCCATAGCCTCTTTGCTGAAGAAGAGCTCGTTGAAGGAACAGGTTCTTCATTCAATACAGGTTCTTCATCTAATACAGTTTCTTCAATATCCTTGTCATCGGTGTTATTTTAAACATTTGAACGTTAAAAGTAACATCATTTTCGCCATTTAAATCTTCGATTTCGGACTAGTTACCATCATTTAACACCTCTAGAGCCAAATCGTGGGTGAGAGGCACACCTGTAATAATTATAAAAACTACTTTTATCATTAAAATATAGCAAAATTAATAAAAAGTTAAACCAATAAATATTTAGTATTTTAATTTCCTGCATTGAAAATTGAATGTGTGACGGCAACTCACTATCGTGCTATTCAAACATTAAGGGACAAGATCTCTACAAACAAACCAATAATTTCTTAAATCTTGTTTATTATCTTGAAGTTGAAACTTTATACCACAACCCCGTTACAATAACATAAACACTTATAAAAACAAGATATCTTTTACTTACTTTTACCGGTTTTGTCGTCAAAATACACAGCCATCTTGTAGGGTATTCTATTGCAACCTAAGCGCGAATTCTATAAATAATTTCAGTTACGCTGATAACACACGATAGACACAATATATTGATATCATCTTTCCTAGTAAAAATATGTTTATTTTGATATTAATACCCACATGAACATGAGCTCACGATCGTGTCAGCCGGTCACGAAAGGGCTATATTGCCTAATGCAGCGGTTCTCAATCTTTTTTTGTCATGTACCACCAAATACTTTTTATTATTTTTGGTACCACCAAACTGAAATACATATTTAACTAGGTGATCTAATTAACTATAATAGTGGTGCTGATTTTGCCTGTTTTTGCGTTTTGTGTACAACCTCAAAAAATGAAATGTACCACCAGTGGTACATGTACCACAGATTGAGAACCGCTGGCCTAATGGATAAAGCAGCACTGCTAGATTCCGTGCACTGTAGATATCAACACGTCGCGTCGCTTTCTATCGATGTCAATTGTCGTAGAAATATTTGAATTTTTAGCTTTAATTGAATTATTTTCTAGTTTTGCTAGGTTATACTCTAATTGATGCTGAAGTGACACTTAGTAAAACTAGAAAATATTTGAATTAAAACTAAAAATTCAAATTAGGTTTGTTCCAACACGACCGAGAACCGTCACGAAACGGTAACGCTCCTGCGCAGTAAACAAAATCCGTTCCAACAAAAATATGATCGTCATCGGATCGTCTTTTCCACTGTTCCAACAAGAATTGTGATCTTTTAGTGACGGTTTCGTGATGATCATTTCAGTAATCGGGCAATAGGGTTTTTCAATCGATTTTCATTTGTTTCGAGCTTCTGTCATGTGTCACATAATATTAATATATCTACGGCATACGTCATTGGTTTTTATCTTGGATATACCAACAACAATATACATATTCATAGATAAATCAGTTATCAGTCAGGTAACCGTTCCAACATCGGTTTCCAAATTACCGTCATGGGACGATAACTGGGCGATACAATTACGAACATGCGCACAACAAACGGTACAAGTAGTTTCGTAACGGTTTCTGGACCGTCCAAAAGTTCATGTTGGAACAAGCGTCATAAAGTTAGCGAAACGGTTTTTTCAAAGTCATTATTTTGACTTCTACCATAGCTAAAAAAATTGCACCTCATTTGCGGATAATTGCACCATTCAAAATTTCATTTGCGGATTTTCCGTTTTCGAGATATAAGCAAATCAAAAGTGGAGATTTCGGCGATGCGCTAAAAATAAATGTCGATTTTCAGGGTATAAAATGCCGTAAAGTCACTAAATAACCATATCACCTAATTGCACCTCGTTTGCGGATTATGAATAAACTGGTTTTAATTGAAAATTGTGAAAATTGAAAATGTTATAAAGGAAAAACGATATTAATGTTGGTTGCCTATACTGTAGGCGCAAAGGAATGCCAGAATAATTTTCACTTTTGGTAAACCTAAACTGTAAGACTAAAAGTAGTTTGTACCATAGTTAAAATAACTCCTCCTGACTTAAAGATAATCCCTCCTTTCGAAATTTCATTTGCGGATATTCCATTTTCAAGTTATATCAAAATGAAATTTCTCAATACAGCGCCAAAGTATATATTTCCATTACCGGGATATTTATTAAAAGCTGTAAAAATATCAATAACTATATCATTTAATTTCTCCTGGTTTAAGGATTACCAATATAGACCTGGTTTAAACTAAAAATCATAAAACTTAAAATTTTTCCGAAGAAAAAAATTTTCTATTTTGGTGGTCCTAAACTGTATTTGCAAAAGAATTATCTGTATTGTAATGTATATCTAAAATGACTGTTTCTGACGTAAGAAAATCCCTCCATTCGAAATTTCATTTGCGGATTTTCCGTTTTCGAGATATAACCAAATAAAAAGTTGAGATTTCGAATAAATTTTCATTTTCCGGGTATAAAAAGCCGTAAAATTGCTAAATAGCCATATCACCTAATTGCTCCTCGTTTGCGGATTATAAATAAACTGGCTTTAATTGAAAATAATAAAAATTGAAAATTTTATAAAGAAAAACGATATTAATGTCGGTTGTGGTTGCCTACACTGTAGGGGCAAAGGCAAAGGAATAGTAGTGATGTTGATTATATTTACTTTCGAGGATTCGTTACAAATCGTTACTTTTGTATAAAGTAATCACTTACAAAATAAAAATGTATACCATTTTTATTCAGTTACAATGCGAAGGCAAAACAATCTTACTTTTCAATTAGAATACGGAGTGCAATCGAGCTACCGAGAGCTTTTCCCACACATTGCAACTGAAACAAATAGGGTAGGTGACTAGCGTCATCTGGCAATTGAAAGATGAAGTTTTTCAATCCTAATAGCAACATTAATAATATTGAAAATATTAAAAATATTACTAAAAGATTTTTAAATTTAAAAACTTATTGGTACATTTTCCTGGTGACACCTCCAAGACTTCTACAATTTGCAAGCCAAATGGATGCTGCAGTGAAGACAAAGGGAAGGAATTCTACACTATACGGAGTAATACGACTATACGCTGTGAGCTCGTAGGTAGAGGGGATAATTAAAAAGTCGCGAGCGCCAGTAGTGACAAGTATGTAAACTTTTACCGAAAATTTGACATAAATGTCAAAGTGATTAATTTAAAACATTGAAATTAAAAACATTAATAGGAAATAATATTAGTTGGTCAAAGCTCTGGTGTATATTTTTACCTTAAATATACTTACGTTTTAAATACTGAATTTAAGTTTTTTTAATATTTTGTAATATGTAATTATAAATTAATCTAAGCGCCATCTACACGATAATTGTGAAAGTATCCGAAGTAAGAAATTAATATTTCATTAATAGAACGTTAAAATGGTTAGCAAAATCTTTAAAAAATCGATTACAATTTAATTAATTTTTTTTGTTGTAAGAATTAAGCGATAACAATTAAATAATAAATTTAAAAATTACCGGTAAAAGTTGCATTAGTAATCCGCTAGGAGCGACACCAGCGAAGCTCAGAGCGTATTAAATAAAAATGTATACCATTTTCAGTTGCAATGCGAAGGCAAAACAATCTTACTTTTCAATTAGAATACGGAGTGCAATCCAGCTCTCTGAATCGCGATTTTCGATTCTTATTGGAATATCATCGGAGAGAGCGTAGGCTTGTTATCCATATCCTAACTGACCATCACCGAGAGCTTTCCCATACATTGCAACTGAAACAAATAGGGTAGGTGACTAGCGTCATCTGGCAATTGAAAGATGAAGTAAGAAAAGTAAGATTGTTTTGCCTTCGCATTGCAACTGAATAAAAATGGTATACATTTTTATTTTATAGTTGTATTACTCCGTAGAGTAACTAGGTGCATTTTCCGTTGGAACTTTACCAAGCTGCAGACGGGGATGTGAATTGCATAGTGTAGAATTCCTTCCCTTTGTCTTCACTGCAGCATCCATTTGGCTTGCAAATTGTAGAAGCCTTGGAGGTGTCACCGACGGGTGAACCATGGAGAACCTGAGCAACCTTACCGGAGATTGGGTAACCACTCCCAGTGGAAAGTAGGGTCAGGGCTGACGAGGAAGGGAGAAATGGTCCTCCGAAAAGGGGGTTGGGCGATAGGCCAGTAACCTATTCTTGTAAAAAAGTACTACTACGAAACCTTCAGATAGGCCTCGGAATGGACGGATATCAAGACGACGACTTTGGCAACGGAATATGGAATTTTTGCTGGGAACATGGAATGTCAGAACGCTAAATAGACCAGGAGCACAGAGGATCCTTCTAAACGAACTGAAAAGATATAAAATAGGAATCACTGCAGTACAAGAAACTAAATGGTTGGGAAAACGTAGCCGGGACACTAAAAACACACTATACTGTATAGCGGTAAAGATGAAGGAAATAAAGAATTTGGAGTAGCCTTTATCGTAGATAATAAAATGAAGCACCTGATAACAGATTTTCAAGCCATCAATGAAAGAATCTGCAAGCTTAGGATAAAAACGCATTTCTTTAACATAACCCTTATAAATGTGCATTGTCCCACAAATGAACAGGAAGAAGACACTAAGGTAGCCTTTTATCAAGATCTAGAACGAATCTATGATTCAATACCAAGAAACGACATTAAAATGGTGATAGGCGACACAAACGCCAATATCGGAAAAGAAGAAGAGTACACAGGGGTAATAGGGAAACATAGTTTGCATAGAGACACAAATGAGAATGGCCAGTTTCTAATAGATTTCGCAGCTGGAAAGAATATGATTATCAGTTCGACATCCTTCCCACATCGGGACATACATAAGGGCACTTGGATATCACCTGACGGAAACACAATAAATCAAATAGACCATATACTGACTGAAAAAAGAATGGCGATGAGTATATTAGATGTAAAAAGCAGACGTGGCGCAAGCTGTGACTCAGACCATCTACTAGTGCAGACACGGTTTAGATGCAAAATTGCATTGGTATGGAGAACAGCGACATGGAATGTTAGAGGAATAAGTGGAAAAGAGTTAGAATTAGGAGAAACCCTTAGCAACACAAACTATGCTGCAATAGCCATCACTGAGACAAAAAAGGGAGCTGGGACACAAATAATAGGAGATGGAAATCTATTAATATACAGTGGTGTAAAGGAAACTGAATGGGACAGAGCAGGAGTAGCCTGTTTGATACCCAAAGATAAAGTAAAAGGTATAAGAAATTGGGAGTTCATCAATGAGAGACTATTGAAAGTATCAATGAATTGTAGTAAAAGCGATATTATAATTTTGATTGTAATATACGCACCTGGAGAAAGTGACAAAGCAAACGACAAAAATCAATTTTGGGAACAACTACAGCAGACAGTAGAAGATTATGAAAGAACACTCATAATATTGGGAGACTTCAATGCTAGAGTGGGAAACGAAAACCTGAAATGGCAAGGAGCTATAGGTAGGCACGGAGAACACACAATTAATAAAAACGGGAAAATATTGCTAGAGTTTTGTATAGATAATGATTTAGTTATAGCCAACACTTTCTTTGAACAAAAAGAAATACACAAGATAACAAGAACAATGCCCCAGCGAAATGAAAAATCAATAATAGACTTCATAATTTTTCCTCGAGAAAAAAGGAGTAAAGTTAAAGATATCAGAGTGAAAAGAAGCTATGATATAGGTAGTGACCATTATCTACTAGAAGGAGTATTTAAGAATAACAACAAAGTCGAGGACCGAAAACAGATACAAAACAAAATCTATAGCGGAAGAATAAGAACCTATAAGCTGAGAAACTTGCAAACAAGAAATGAGTATATAGAAGAAACAGAAAAACAGTTTGCAAGGATTGAAAAGAGAAGACAAAGTAGAAATGTGGAAGAAAAGTGGATCAGATTTAAGGCAATACTATTAGAAACAGCAGTTTGCGGGTATACCAGAAGAAATAATCATAAAAAGCAGACAAGCTGGTGGAACAACGATATTAAAAAAGAAGTCAGAGAAAAGAAAAGGCTATGGAAAATGTACATACAAAAAAGAAATCAAGAGGCATACGATAAATACAAGGAACAGCGCAACAAAGTTAAAGTAAGGATAAAACAAGAAAAGTATTAGTATTAGTATTATTAGTATTATTAGTATTAGTATTAGTATTAGTATTAGTATTAGTATTAGTATTAGTATTAGTATTAGTATTAGTATTAGTATTAGTATTAGTATTAGTATTAGTATTAGTATTAGTATTAGTATTAGTATTAGTATTAGTATTAGTATTAGTATTAGTATTAGTATTAGTATTAGTATTAGTATTAGTATTAGTATTAGTATTAGTATTAGTATTATATTAGTATTAGTATTATCTTATAATACTATTGTGCGCAGCAGAAGTTAAATAAAGTTCAGGATCTTGAATTTAAAATGTATTTTAAGAATTTATAAACTAGACAATCTAATGACAATTATTAAAGTTATTTATTTATGCAAAGCATACTAATTAACAACATGAACTAGTATATAGTAGACACTTAGGATATTGCCTTTTTAACATTCTCCCTCAATACCTAAAGTGTGATAAACATAAACACAAACATAAGACCATTTCTAATACTAAGCTCACCTATACTTTTAAACTAAGTTTATTATATATAAACTTGTGCTTTTGAGTACCTAAAGCTTTTGTTAAAATATCTGCAACCATTTCGGTAGACATATATGCAAGCTTAATATTACTACTCTGAACATGCTCACGTATAAAGTGATACTTTAAATCAATATGTTTAGTTCTTTTATGAAACATTTGATTTTCTGCTAATTTAATAGCACTTTGGTTATCGTTATAGATAGTCATTGGTTCTGAAGTGCTAAGAAATGTATAAACTTCACTATTTTCAAAAAGTTCAGAAATCAAAGATTTTAAGTACAAAGATTCCTTAGCTGCTTCAGAAATGCCAATATACTCTGCCTCAGTGGAACTTAATGCAGTCGTCTTTTGTTTATGACATTCCCAAGAAATGGGAGCACCTGATAAAGTAAAAATATAGCCATAATATGACTTTCTATCAAGAATGTCATTACCCCAATCAGAGTCCACAAAGCCAGTTATTGCATCACCTGACTTTCTATAAATCAGGCCTACATCTTTAGTGGCCTTTAAATACCTCAAGACTCTTTTAGCAGCCAACCAATGCTCTTTGCTGTGTTTAGTATTAAACTGACTTAAATAAGATACTGAAAATCCAATATCAGGTCTTGTACAAACAGCAAGATACATTAAAGAACCAATTAACTGCTGAAAAGGTACTTCATGATATTCTCCCTCAAACGAAAGTTTTTGATTTTGTTCAAGGGGTGTACTAACAGTCTTACAATAAGTCATTTGAAATTTTTCAAGCAATTTCACAACATACTGATCTTGACTAAGTTTCAACTCGTTTTGCTTTCTATTTCGCTCAACTTTCATTCCCAAACAATATGAAATTGGCCCTAAGTCCTTCATACGAAAATGTATTTGTAATTTTGATTTTAGAAATTTTACCTCACTCATATCATTGTAAAAAATGAAAAAATCATCAACATATAATGCTATAATAACTAGCATTTTATCAGAAATTTTTACAAAAATACAAGGTTCAATTTTAGATTGTTTGTAACCTAATTTTTGAAGAACTTGTGTTGCCTTTTCATACCAAAGCCTAGAAGATTGTTTTAACCCATATATTGCTTTATTTAATTTGCAAACTTTGTTTTCAAAACCGGGCACTTCAAGACCTTCAGGTTGAGACATATAAATTTCTTGATCAATGTTACCATTTAAGAAAGCTGTTTCTACATCCATGTGATCTGCTTCTAGATTTAGTTCAGCAGTCAATGCAAGTAAAAACCTTAAATTACTGTAACGAATAACATGTGAAAAAGTCTCGTTATAATCTATGCCATGTTTTTGAGTAAAGCCTTTGGCTACTAAACGAGCTTTATAAGCTAAAATGTCACCATTCTAATCCCTTTTGATTTTAAAAACCCATTTGTTTTTTACAATGTTTTTGTTAGAAGGCTTATCTACTAGTTCCCAAGTGTTGTTAATTTTGAACGCATTCATCTCTTTTTCGATAGCTTTAATCCATTCAAAACTTCTCGAACCTGATAACGCTTCTGAAACAGTTGTGGGTTCTAAATCATCAATAGGAAGGCAAGGCATTGCATAACTAACTCTCTCATTATCAACTGAAAAATCATCATACATTTTTGGCATTCGTCTATCTCTTCTCGGATATCGCGAACTACATGTATCATCTACCTTTTGCTCTGAAATTTACTTCTTTCGGGCGATTTTTCCATTTTCTTCTTAGTACATTGATTTTTGTAATGTCCTTTGGATCCGCAACCCCAACAATGTGGTACTTTTTTAAATTTCTGCGCCGAGAGTGCATTGTCTTCTTCACGTTTACCTTTTTGCCATTTTTTGTCTTGCAAGAGTTTGGTCTTAACAAAATCAGCTGTAATGTCAACATTTGAATTTTCCAGAGCCATTACCATTGGGTCATATGCTTCTGAGAGACCCTGCAGCATGATTGCACCCAAAAATTCATCATCGATCGGTTTTCCAATAGAAGATAGTTGCTGAGATAAGTCCATCGCTTCGTTTACGTAATCTTCCATTGTACTAAAATTGGATAGTTTAATTGAACATAAATTTCGTAGTAAACGAAGTCGACGATGAAGACCTTTATCCTCAAATGCTTTTTCAAGTGCAAGCCATGTCTCTACAGCTGTTTTGCATTGCATTACATGAGGATATGTACTCTTATACAGAGAAAGTATTATTTTTGAAAGTGCTTTCTCCTCGTGACGCTTTTTTGCTGGATTGTCTAAATTAACAACATTATTACCATCATTAGTATTATTACCAGCTGGTTGAATCTCTGGCTGAACACAATACCATAAACCATCATACTTCAGGAGAGCAGTCATTTGGAATTTCCAGGTACTGTAATTTTCTCTGCCTCTGAGTTTTTCAACACTTCCAAGTCCCGAATGATCATTTTCAGCCATCGTACAAAAAACAAATCTTTAAGTTTTTTCTTGCTGCAAAATATTCTTCTAACTGGAGCGGCCCATAACCTATTAGTATTATTAGTATCTTATAATACTATTGTGCGCAGCAGAAGTTAAATAAGTTAAGGATCTTGAATTTAAAATGTATTTTAAGAATTTATAAACTAGACAATCTAATGACAATTATTAAAGTTATTTATTTATGCAAAGCATACTAATTAACAACATGAACTAGTATATAGTAGACACTTAGGATATTGCCTTTTTAACAAAAAGCAGAACGCCTGGGAAGAATTTGGAAGAACTATGGAAGAAAATAGTACCCAAAATACAAAATTATTTTATAGAGTATTAAAGAATATGAGAAGTAAAACGGAAATTAAACTACAGCAGATAAAAGATAGAAACGGAAATATAATAACTGAGGATGAGCCCATTATAGAAAGGTGGAGAGAATATTTCAAGGAACTTTTAAACAATGAAAATACAACAGCAGAGAATCGCACACAGATAACAGATGAAACACCTGAAAGAGGGCAAGAAGACGTTCATGAAACTAAAATAAAGATGGAAGAAGTTGAAGATGCACTAGAAAAACTAAAAGTTGGTAAAGCAGCAGGGATCGACGGAATAGATGCTGAATTATTGAAATATCTTGGACAACAGGGTAAACAAGAAATACATGACCTACTAAATTTAGCGTGGACAAACAAAAAAATCCCAGAGGATTGGAACATTTCAATAATACTGCCTATACACAAAAAGGGAGACACGAAAGAGTGCAGTAATTATAGGGGTATATCACTTCTCTGCTCAGCGTTGAAAATCTACGAAATTATCCTAGAAAAGAAACTACGAGAAATAGTTGAGCCTCGACTGGCGGATATACAAAGTGGATTTAGACCATCACACAGCGTACAAGATCATATATTCACACTACAGCAAATTACTGAAAAAACACTGTTAAAAAACGATACACTGTACCTGGCGTTTTTAGATATGAAAAAGGCGTTTGACATGGTCAATAGAGAAGGAATATGACAAAGCCTGATAAACAAGGAAGTAGATGAAGAACTTGTAAGTGTAACAAAGAGTTTGTATGCCAACACAAAAAACCAGGTCAGGACAAGTAACTTAATCTCCGGCGAATTTTCTAATAACGACGGGGTTAGACAAGGTGGAGTGTTGAGCCCACTGTTATTTATTTCCGTTATGGATGAAGTTATTAAAAAGTGTTGGAAAAACTAAAAAATGCGCTATAGGGTATAGAAATTTGCAACAAATAAAAATTGAAGCCAGTGCATTTGCTGATGACATTGTATTAGTTGCAAGAACTGAAAAGGCTCTCGCAGATAACATTAGAATCTGGGCTGAAGAACTAAAAAACTACAACTTAATAATAAATATGGAGAAAACTAAAGTAATGACAATAGCCAACAAAGAAGCAACTGTAAATATTGAAATCGAAGGGCAAAAAATCGAGCAAGTAGACCTCTTTAAGTATTTGGGAATAATGTTAAACAACAAAGGAACACAAGAAGATGAAATTGGAAACAGAATAAACTTGGCAACGAGAACTTATTATTCAGTGTATAAAAATTTCCTAAACAAAAAAGAAATATCGAGGAAAACCAAAATGACAGTATATAAAACTGTATATATGCCAATTACAATATATGGGGCAGAAAACTGGGTACTTAATGACAGACAAAGAAAAAGATTACAAGCTACAGAAATGAGATACCTAAGAAAAGTGGTGGGAGCAAGAGAATTAGACAAAAGAAGAAACGAAGATATAAGACATGAATTACAGGTAAAATCGCTCAACGAAAAAGTTGAAGAAAAGAAGTTAAAATGGGCTGGACACATGATAAGAATGAGTGGTGAGAGACAAGTGAAAATGACATGGGAGGCCAAAGCAGTGGGTAAAAGCACGAGAGGCAGACCAAGGAAAAGCTGGAACACTAGTGTAAACGAAATACTCAAGAAAAGAGGAACATCGTGGCAAGAAGCAAAAGTTTTAGCAGCAGATAGGAAGAAGTGGCGTAACTTTGCAGAGAGTATTATATAAAGGAGGAATCCTCGACACCTAATGGTAAAAGAGGCAACCGATTATGTATGTAATAGAACGTTAAAATGGTTAGCAAAATCTTTAAAAAATCGATTACAATTTAATTAATTTTTTTTGTTGTAAGAATTAAGCGATAACAATTAAATAATAAATTTAAAAATTACCGGTAAAAGTTGCATTAGTAATCCGCTAGGAGCGACACCAGCGAAGCTCAGAGCGTATTAAATAAAAATGTATACCATTTTCAGTTGCAATGCGAAGGCAAAACAATCTTACTTTTCAATTAGAATACGGAGTGCAATCCAGCTCTCTGAATCGCGATTTTCGATTCTTATTGGAATATCATCGGAGAGAGCGTAGGCTTGTTATCCATATCCTAACTGACCAGCACCGAGAGCTTTCCCATACATTGCAACTTAAACAAATAGGGTAGGTGACTAGCGTCATCTGGCAATTGAAAGATGAAGTAAGAAAAGTAAGATTGTTTTGCCTTCGCATTGCAACTGAATAAAAATGGTATACTTTTTTATTTTATAGTTTATTACTCCGTAGAGTAACTAGGTGCATTTTCCGTTGGAACTTTACCAAGCTGCAGACGGGGATGTGAATTGCATAGTGTAGAATTCCTTCCCTTTGTCTTCACTGCAGCATCCATTTGGCTTACAAATTGTAGAAGCCTTGGAGGTGTCACCGACGGGTGAACCCTGGAGAACCTGAGCAACCTTACCGGAGATTGGGTAACCAACCCCAGTGGAAAGTAGGGTCAGGGCTGACGAGGAAGGGAGAAATGGTCCTCCGAAAAGGGGGTTGGGCGATAGGCCAGTAACCTATTCTTGTAAAAAAGTACTACTACGAAACCTTCAGATAGGCCTCGGAATGGACGGATATCAAGACGACGACTTTGGCAACGGAATATGGAATTTTTGCTGGGAACATGGAATGTCAGAACGCTAAATAGACCAGAAGCACAGAGGATCCTTCTACACGAACTGAAAAGATATAAAATAGGAATCACTGCAGTACAAGAAACTAAATGGTTGGGAAAACGTAGCCGGGACACTAAAACACACACTATACTGTATAGCGGTAAAGATGAAGGAAATAAAGAATTTGGAGTAGTCTTTATCGTAGATAATAAAATGAAGCACCTGATAACAGATTTTCAAGCCATCAATGAAAGAATCTGCAAGCTTAGGATAAAAACGCATTTCTTTAACATTACCCTTATAAATGTGCACTGTCCCACAAATGAACAGGAAGAAGACACTAAGGTAGCCTTTTATCAAGATCTAGAACGAATCTATGACTCAATACCAAGAAACGACATTAAAATGGTGATAGGCGACACAAACGCCAATATCGGAAAAGAAGAAGAGTACATAGGGGTAATAGGGAAACATAGTTTGCATAGAGACACAAATGAGAATGGTCAGTTTCTAATAGATTTCGCAGCTGGAAAGAATATGATTATCAGTTCGACATGCTTCCCACATCGGGACATACATAAGGGCACTTGGATATCATCTGACGGAAACACGATAAATCAAATAGACCATATACTGACTGAAAAAAGAATGGCGACGAGTATATTAGATGTAAAAAGCAGACGTGGCGCAAGCTGTGACTCAGACCATCTACTAGTGCAGACACGGTTTAGATGCAAAATTAGTCGAAAGGTAAAGGAAAAATATCCAAAACAAGAAAAACTAACCTTAGATAACCTAAAAGTCCCTGAGGTACAAGAAAGATTTGAGAGAACAGTGGATGAAAAATTACTATAGAAGAAAACAGAGCAGACTCCACAATAGAAAATCAATGGAACACCATAAGCAGTATCAAACTAAACACAACGAAAGAAGTCCTAGGAACAAAGACACAACGGAGAGAAGAAACATGGTTCGATGAAGAATGCAAACAAGCTATACAGGAAAGAAATAAAGCACATAAGAATTACATACTCAGACGTACTAGAGAGAGAAAAACAGAATTTGAGAACAAAAGAAGAAGAGCAGATAAACTGTGCAGGCAGAAAAAGAGAAAGTACGAAAACCAACGGATACTAAATATAGAGAGGGAGTTTAAGGAAACGAAACACGTAGTTCATACCAACTTATCAAACATTTAAGACAGGGATACAAACCGAAGACTAGCCTCTGCAAAAATAAGAAGGGTGAAATCATTAGCGATATGGACGAAATTAAGATAACTTGGATGACATATTTTAAGGAAGTATTAAACAAAGGGGCACAATCACCATTACAACAACAGAGACAGCAGCAGGCATGGCAGGGGGTACAACAACAAGAACTGGGGGAAGATGGAGAAGAAAATGAATTAACTAGACCCCCAAAGCTAGAGGAGGTCCAAACGGCAATCCACATACGAAAAAGCCATAAAGCACCGGGAATAGATAAAATACCGGCAGAACTACTCAAGCAAGGAGGAAGGAATTTGACACAACAGATGTACCAGCTAATACGAGAGATATGGATAAAAGAAGAAATCCCCCAACAATGGAAAAAAAGTATAATCTGCCCTATTCATAAAAAAGGAGACAAACTGCTGTGTCAGAATTATAGAGGCATCTCTTTACTTTGTTTGGGATACAAAATATTCACAAACATCCTTAATCGAAGACTTCAACCTCTCACGGAAAAAATCATCGGGGAATATCAAGCAGGGTTTAGGCAAAATAGATCTACCATTGACCAACTATTTACAGTTAAACAAATACTAGCCAAAGCATGGGAATATGACATGGACGTTTACAATCTCTTTGTAGATTTTAAACAAGCCTATGCGATTCAATAGATAGAACAATTCTACCTAATATATTGGAAGAATTTAGCATACCATCAAAATTAATACGACTAGTGTAAATGACAATGACAGAAACAGAAGCACAGGTATGTATTCAAGGACAGATCACTGATGCGTTTGCGATAACGCAAGGACTGAAACAAAGCGACGGACTGGCTCCAACGCTTTTTAATCTTGTTCTTGAATATGTAATTAGACGGTTGACGGTGAGAGGAAATAACATACTTACAAACAAATCTACCCAATCAGCAGCATACGCAGATGATATAAACATAATGAGCAGAACAATGAATGCAGCGGAAGAAACTTACGTTGAGTTGAAACAGAGTGCAGAAGCAGTAGGGCTAGCAATAAATACAAATAAAACAAAACTACTCATACAAACCAGATCAAATAGACCGGCGCAACAACACTTTATTGACGATATACAACATGTGAATAGATTCACGTACCTAGGAATGGATCTGGTTGCAAGCAATGAAGAAGAACCGGAAATAAATAGAAGGCTTGTGCTGGCAAATAAAGCCTATTTCGCGATGGGCCACATATTCAAATCGCGAGACCTACACCGGAAAACAAAACTCCGGGTATATAAAACAGTAATCAGGCCCATAGTAAGTTATGGCTGCGAAACATGGGTGGTGACACAGATATCTGCCAATGCATTAGATGTGTTTGAAAGAAAAATATACCGTAGGATACTGGGCCCAATAAGTGAAAATAACAATTTGCGAATTAGGTATAATAGAGAAATACACGAGCGATATAGCGAACCAACTCTAGCATAATACACTAAACTACAGAGATTACGGTGGGCAGGGCAAGTGGTCCGCATGCATGAGAATTGAATCCCCAGAAAATTGCTAAATGCAAGAATGCAGGGAAAAAGACCTGTTGGAAGACCTAAAAAGAGATGGGAAAACGAAGTCGATGAGGATGCCAGGAACTTCCTGGGAACGCGTTCATGGAAAAGAACAGCGGTAAATCGAAATGATTGGAGAAGCTTGTTGAAGGAGGTCAAGGCTCGATTTGGGCTGTAGTGCCATTGGATGGATGGATGGATGGATGTGTCACCAGGAAAATGTACCAATAAGTTTTTCAATTTAAAAATCTTTTAGTAATATTTTTAATGTTTTTCAATATTATTAATGTTGCTATTAGGATTGAAAAACTTCATCTTTCAATTGCCAGATGACGCTAGTCACCTACCCTATTTGTTTCAGTTGCAATGTGTGGGAAAAGCTCTCGGTGCTGGTCAGTTAGGATATGGAGAACCAGCCTAAGATCTCTCCGATGAGATTCCTATAAGAATCGAAAATCTCGATTCAGAGAGCTGGATTGCACTCCGTATTCTAATTGAAAAGTAAGATTGTTTTGCCTTCGCATTGTAACTGAATAAAAATGGTATACCTTTTTATTTTGTAAATTATTACTTTATACAAATGTAACGATTTGTAACGAATCCTCGAAAGTAACTATAATCAACATCACTACTATTCCTTTGCCTTTGCCCCTACAGTGTAGGCAACCACAACTGACATTAATATCGTTTTTCTTTATAAAATTTTCAATTTTTATTATTTTCAATTAAAGCCAGTTTATTTATAATCCGCAAACGAGGAGCAATTAGGTGATATGGTTATTTATCAATTTTACGGCTTTTTATACCCAGAAAATGAAAATTTATTCGAAATCTCAACTTTTTATTTGGCTATATCTCGAAAACGGAAAATCCGCAAATGAAATTTCGAATGGAGGGATTTTCGAATGGAGGGAAACAATCATTTTAGATATACATTACAATACAGATATTTCTTTTGCAAATACAGTTTAGGACCACCAAAATGGAAAATTTTTTTCTTCGGAAAATTTTTAAGTTTTATGATTTTCAGTTTAAACCAGGTCTATATTGGTAATCCTCAAACCAGGAGAAATTAAATGATATATTTATTGTTATTTTTACAGCTTTTAATAAATATTCCGATAATGGAAATATATACTTTGGTGCTTTACCGAGAAATTTCATTTTGATATAACTTGAAAATGGAATATCCGCAAATGAAATTTCGAAAGGAGGGGTTATCTTTAAGTTAGGAGGAGTTATTTTGACTATGGTACATACTACTTTTAGCCTTACAGTTTAGGTTTACCAAAAGTGAAAATTATTCTGGCATTCCTTTGCGCCTATAGTATACGCAACCAACATTAAGATCGTTTTTCCTTTATAACATTTTCAATTTTCAATTAAAACCAGTTTATTTATAATCCGCAAACGAGGTGCAATTAGGTGATATGGTTATTTAGTGACTTTACGGCATTTTATACCCTGAAAATCGACATTTATTTTTAGCGCTGCGCCGAAATCTCCACTTTTGATTTGCTTATATCTCGAAAACGGAAAATCCGCAAATGAAATTTTGAATGGTGCAATTATCCGCAAACGAGGTGCAATTTTTTTAGCTATGGTAGAAGTCAAAATAATGACTTTGAAAAAACCATTTCGCTAACTTTATGACGCTGTTGAAACAAACCATCTCCATCAGTGCATTTACAAAAATTTCTCTGGCAACCCTGCTGTCAAGTCACGAAGTCACGTCAACTTCAACCTTCAACCTTCCTTCAACGTCAACGTCAGTGTCAGTCAACCTTCTAGGCGTACTTGCGTGCCTTGTACCTGTACCATGTAGATTTTTTGTGATTTCTAGAATTTCTACCATAAATAATTCTACTTTTTGTTTTTGTCATTTTTTTTTTGGTTTTTGGTATGGTAGGATGATGATGCCAACAAGCACCCTGCACCAAGCCAAGCGTTTGTGTGAAGCTGTAATCGTGTAATGGCTTCTGCCGAGTAAAGATTTTGTGAATGTAAGTAATATTTAGTTCATATCATAACTAAACATTTAACATTAATCCTAATTGCATACAGTTCAAGTATGGCTGATCAATATTGCCATAATTATGATGCAACCAACGAATATAGACGGTAAGCTTGGATATTCCTTGATGCAACTATCAAATTCCCAAGCCGCTTTGTGAGGCCACTTCATATTATTTGTTAAATTAGGATATATTTTATTTGGTAATAGTTATGCGGCAAATCTTCATTGTAATTTAGCATTCTTCGGACCTCCAGCACGACAAACTTTACAGGAGCAAGTTTAAGTTTAAACCTTCCTTGTGTCTTCTTCCAATTGTTCCCATTATGATTTCGTCATTTTGGTCCTCCACAGCACCATAGCAGGGTGTTAAAGAGTTCCTTAGCTTTAACCCTTAACTACAGACATCCCAATATTACCATGTAACTACAGATCCCCCGTATTTTTTACCCCTCATTATAAAATAGAGCAGCGGGTCTCAAACTTTTTGAGTCATGTACCACCTACAGTTCTTTAAAAATTTTTGGTACCACCTATATTTTTAGATTGTATTAACAAGACTCACTATGTATTACTATTTTAATTTTTTTGTGTTATGTGTACCACCGCAAATGATGATATGTACCACCAGTGGTACATGTACCACAGATTGAGAACCGCTGAAATAGAGTCAACATATAAAGTTAATACTAAAAAACAAAAAAATATGCATTGTGTTTTTCTGGAGTCTCTAGATATGGGAAAAATGGTAAAATGAGTGATTTTAATAATGTAATACAAGATTTTTAAAGAATAATCTGTTAAATGAGAATTTTGGTGACATTTTTGGTCTATTGAAACGAACTGCCATAAATGCTAGGGACAAAAATTTAGACTTTTTTAACAAATAAACAACATAGAATGACAAAGAAAACATAAAATAGCATTTACGAAAATTTTTACATCCATGAGAAAAAATCTGCAAGGGGTAAAATTATCACAGAATTAAATGGGAATTCCATTTTTTCAAAGTGGCCTCAAAATTTTAATCTTCAAATTTAACCTTCATTGAAGGTCCAGGATGAGTTCCACAGTCCATTTCTTTACTTTTTTCCTAAAAACACAAAAGAATAATATAAACATTTCACATTTCTTAATGTAAATTTTAATGTACAGTAAAACCTTGATATAACGGACTAATTGGGGGGACGGGGAGTCCGTTAAAGCCGAAAGTCCGTTATATAAAAATACTTTTAAAATAAATCAGACTATTTAGAAATGTGTCCTCAATGTGCTATAATAAAAAGTTTACTGAAATTCTTTGTAAATTACACCGTTTGGGGTCCACGGGGACCCCGTTGTTATGAAGTGTAAATTGGTAAGGGCAAGGTTAAGTATGTATAATATTAACGGACGTTTTTAATTTTTTTACATTTGATCGGATTTATTGTCCGTTATATCCGAAGTCCGTAAAATAGAGGTCCCTTATATTGAGGTTTTACTGTACAGTAATCCCTCGTTATCCGCGGACTCATCAACCGCGGTTTTGCTTATCCGCGGGTGCGATATCTGTTGAATCTTTAATGAGAATATTTTATTATTTTTATATACTTTTTATAATTTGACCAGTCACGTTAAATTACTCATGATACGTCACTGGCGCTTGTTCTTAGTAGTAATACTATGGCAATTAGTTGATAGTTCCCAAGGCTTAGAATACAGGTGTATGTAGACGCTGATGTCAGCGTCGTTATTTTTGTTGATATGATAATACTATTTCACAGATATGCAATTTCATCATATTTCTTTATATGTACTAATATACGTATCCAAATTGGGATTATATGTCATATTCTTCTTTGGATCGTAGATCCCTCGCCAACCACTGTTTCACCAACCGCACCTTTCTCTCCAGAACGTAACCCCCGCGGTTGAAGAGAGATTACTGTACTAAATTTTTAATGTGTTTACATTTGTATAAACTCTAAAATTTCGTTGACTAGTCAGATAAATTTATGTAATGTGTATACATTGTATAAATTTCTAGACGAATAAATTATATTTATCATCTACAAATATAGTACTCATATAAAAATACTTGAAAACAGACATCCATTAATTTTTACCGGTTAAGATTTTTGATGTGTGCTAGAAAAGAAAATATTGACAATATACACTACACACTTTGACTAGCATTTTTATACAAACTACCCGAGAGGTACAGAGACACATGAACTTGTAAGTGGTGAGGTTACCACAAAATCCACATTTTGGGAATGCCTGCCTGTAAAAAATACCGTGTCTCTATAGTTAAGGGTTAAACTGTGACAGCACTCTATTCTTCTAGTCATCTTAGCATTTCTTATTTATGTTTTTCACCTCATAGGTCTTCTTCCCGGTTTACTGTAAAGAGACTGAAATCATTAGACCGAAAGCAGTAGACCGAACTCATTAGATTGAAAAGTACTTTACTGAAACCTCACTAGACCGAACAGCAGAAGACCAAAAAGCAGTTGTTTTTACTTGTCGCAATAAAAGAGATAAGACTAATGTAATTACAACTAAATGTTATTTGGATGGTTATTATAAACATATAAAATGGTGTTAACGTCACTCTACCCTTAATCTATTTGTTTTTCTTTTGTTGAAGTATTATTCCATATCACTTCATGGAGAGCTTTCCTGTCATGTCAATACTTAAAAGTCTTATAACTCTTAATCTGCCATAAGTCACATACATATGAAAACATAACACAATTAGTCACGTATGAGTGCTGCACTCAACTGTGTTTATCTCAACTGTGTTTATCACTTTTTTTTTGTTGAAATATTTCGGTCATTAAGGAAGAGTAATCCATTAATGATAAATAGTATAGAAGGTGCTCCATAAAATGTCATATTAACGTCATAAGCATGACTGAATTTTGCACTGACTTTTCGAAGGCATTTGATACAGTGAACCACGATTTACTCTTACAAAAACTCGTTAAAATCGGATTTCCACACTATTTAGTGAATTGGTTGGAAAGTTACCTACAATGCAGGATTCAGTATGTGAAAATAAAAAAATTTACGTAGATTCCTATAAACGCAAGTTCTGGCGTCCCACAGGGATCACATTTGGGACCTTTACTATTTAATATTTTCATTAATGATGTAGCTTCATGTTTTAAATATTGTAAGTTTTTATTATTTGCTGATGACCTGAAATTATTTATGGAAAGAAATTATTTATGGCTAGAGAAAATTAGTGAAATCAAGGATCTAGGAGTAATTTTTGACAGTTCTTTGACATTTGTCTCACACTTAAGATCTATTACTAGTAGAGCTTTGAAAATTTTAGGATTTATAACTAGAAACTCTAGAGAATTTTCTGTTTCTACATTCAGGACTTTGTATTTATCTTTAGTATGCAGCATCCTATTGTATGTTTCACCAGTGTGGTCACCTCATTATCGATCACATATTTTATCTTTGGAAGCAGTCCAGAATAGGTTTTTGAGAACTTGTCGGTGGAGATTACATATGCCTCAATTTTCTTCTTATCAGAGAATAAATAATCATTTAAAGTTGTTGTCTATTGAAAAAACTTTAATTATTAATGATCTTTTATTTCTTCATAAAATCTTGAAGGGTAATATATAACTTGGCCAGATTTGTTGGAGCTAATCAACTTTAAATTAAACACTATAAATATTAGAGATAAACCATTATTCTCAATTAGTTTTTACTATACCAACTACGGATATAATAATCCTATACAGTATTTCTCATGATCATCTTTCAGTGCGTCACAGTTTTTCGATTTCTTTCTAACGCATTAAATTGTATGTGACAGAAAAAAAAGGCACGTCAGTGATTACATTTCGTCAGTGACATTTTTATAACATTTATTCTAGTTATTCTAGTTGTCGATAGATGGCGCCATAATAAAAAAATAATTTTTTTTTAACTAGATAATAATATTACAAATATAATCTGTATAATTTATAAGACTATACAAATCAAAGAAAATACCATTTTATAAATGCAAGAAACACATTTGATTTGTTTTTATTCCAAATTGAAAATAAAATGTGACAACTGTCAGATTTAACTAAAATGTCTTGTTAGAATAAATGTCATAGATGTGTATTATCACGGACTTACCCTTTTTCCTATCATTTGTTACGCACTGAAAAATGATCATGAAAAGGACAATACCTAGATTTCATAGACTGGGTAATGAAATTAATAAAACTACAGATCTGCTGGGAGTTAGTCAAACCAGGTTTAAGAACCAACTGAGGGAGTATTTAATGTAATATGTTATTGCGATATATTTATTTGTTAGGAACCAACTGAGGGAGTATTTATGTAATTTTTGTATTTTATATAATTTAAGTATTTTATGTAGGTAATATGTTATTGTGTTATATTTGCTTGTTAGTAGGTTAGTGTTAAAAATGTCTACATATATATCTTTATATTGTAAAAAGGAGATTTTCTGTTAAATAAATAAATGGTTAAAGTCAACTAGATCTCACCTAACGTCTAAAGGTGGTAAACTATCGTAGGTGTTAAGGGGGGGTATTGTATTTTTGATTATTTTTTTCGGTTTTTTTATTGGCTTATTCGATTGTAAATATTTTCAAGAGTATACCATTAAAATTGCAAGTTAATTTGAGCAAAATTGCCGGAGATATGGATATCTACAACAATTTTCTTAGTATTATTGACAAAACTACATTTTTTTAAAACGCGTTTTCTGAAAAACATGATTTTTTGAGACAGTGTACATCATAACTCAAAAAGTAATGCACCGATCTTTCTGAAATTTTGACCACTTCTTTTTTAGATATTTTACTAGGTAGTGACGTCGAGTTTTTGTTAATTTTAACAATTTTTTTGTTTATATTACCATTTTTCTCTTTACCAAACACACTTTTTTTGTTTTTTTTTTCGATTTTTTCACTTTAAAGTTATACTATAAATTTAAAAATCAATATACAGTCAAACTTGCCATATCCTGATCAATGTGGCGACAGACTGATCCGGATATGAAAAAATCCGGATATCAAGACCACTACTTCTTTTATAGTCTCTGAAACGTTTTCTCCTTCATACATTCCAGTAATCAACACCGTCATTAACTTTCGTCGAGAGACACGTTTTATAGATTCTGTAATACATTATTTCGCCATCTTTTAGTTCTTCTTTTAGTGCGTTGTTCAACAGCAGGAGTGCTTTTTTCGGTAGATTTCGGTAGATCCGGACGGCGCAGAACCGTCCGGATATGGGGAGGTCCGGACATGACAGGTCCGGACATGACAGGTCCGGACATGACAGGTCCGAATATGGCAGGTTGTACTGTAAGATATTAGATGTGTTTGAAAGAAAAGTATTACGTAGGATACTGGGCCCAATAAGTGAAAATAACAACTGGCGAATTAGGTATAATAGAGAAATATACGAGCAATATAGCGAACCAACTCTAGCACAACACACTAAACTGCAGAGATTACGGTGGGCAGGGCACGTGGTCCGCATGCATAAGCATAGAATCCCCAGAAAATTGCTGAATTCAAGAATGCAGGGAAGAAGACCTGTTGGAAGACCTAAAAAGAGATGGGAACACAAAGTCGATGAGGATGCCAGGAACTTCCTGGGAACGCGTTCATGGAAAAGAACAGCGGTAAATCGAAATGATTGGAGAAGCTTATTGAAGGAGGCCAAGGCTCGATTTGGGCTGTAGTGCCATTGGATGGATGGATGTACTGTAAGATATAGTGTACACCGCAAATCATCTTCTTTTTGGATCGTCTACTTGACGCCACTGCTTCATTTTTAATATTTTTTAATAACAATTTAACTGAATCATCTTCAAGTGTTGTTCTTTAAGATATCCTTTTACCCATATAATTTAACCCCACCACTTTTAAGGGAAAACGTTTTAAAATTATGCAAAAAAAACGCAGAATTAACTATAACCCCCCCCCTTAATGTATTGCATTAATACCGATAATTTCCCACCTCTACTATTTTCATCTCTTTTATTTCACAACACATGTTGTCCATCTTTTGTGTTATATTGCCGGTTATTAGTGCGCTCATCACTGTATTCATATTAATAAATTTATTAGCAATTGTGATTATGAATTGATGCTATTAGATGCAAAGTGGCGTAAGCCAAAAATGCAACAAATGAGAAAAATGGTTTTCAAATTTTAATTACACTGTTAATGTTAGAGGTTATATTGCATATTTTTGCAGAACAATATAGATCGAATTATAATATATTCTTTCATGAGTTAATTATAATAAGGAAAATCTTGCAATTTTTTACAAAAAGTGATAACGTTAATGCAATAAATGCATTTTGGTAAATTTGCGGGTTAGGCCACTTTGGATAATTAGTGAGTTGGATACTTAGTGAGAAGCATACGATATAAAGACTCGGGAGCTGTTTTAATTTAGTAAATAACTGACAGTAATAAAAACACACAATGACTTGTTACCATTACAATGAAAACTGAGTGAGTTACCAGGGTTGCCAATTCCAATTAATGCACATACATTACATAAAAATATGGAATATTTTTAGATAATCATGAGAAGTGAAATTTTTTGTGCTGCAATCCTTAGCCCTCCATAGTAATAAGATTTCTTAACAACGTACTGAACTCAAAGAAGAACCACAACAATTCTATTTAAAGGTTAAAATTTTGGACATGTTTCGGCCCAATAAGAACCATCATCAGAAATTTACAGGAAACAAGAACTGGCCCACAGGAAGGAGGAAGAATCGATTTGGCTTGAACATTTAAAATTCACGTACATAAAACTTATTACAAATATTTTAACGATTTACATTTTAATGCTTCAGGAATTAGTGGTTAGTAGATTTCTGAAGTACTAAAATGTAAATCATACAATATTTTCAATATGTTTGTGTACGTGAATTTTAGCTGTTTGAGCCTAATCGATTCTTTCTCCTACCTGTGGGTCAATTATTGTTTCCTGTAATTGCTGACAATGGCTTGTGTTGGGCCGAAACTTGTCCAATGTTTAACCTTTAAATATTTTAATAAAATTATTGTGGTTCTTCTTTGAGTTAAATACTTCATTACCTCTAGACCACATTTGAAAACAATTGATACTTTCTTTCATAATAAGATTTCTTTCCTGAATGTAATGTTTTAAACAGTATTACATAAATGCTCAAACAGATATAAATCTGATTTGGGCTATATGGTGGCCAATATAATTTTTTAGTTGAATCTCATCAACAATCTTTGTAAAACATGATATTCTAAGATATACTCGCGAGCAAAAAAATCAGGCCACTCAATGAATTATACACGTTTGAGGTCTCGAATTTCCTAAACCTGTTGTATGATTTGAGTAATTTTTTTAGTATGTTATAGCTTTATTATTTAAGAATATCAATGTAACAATATTTTTGCTAGACAGGTATTACCATTTTTTTTATTCATTTGCTTATGTTGTATAATAAAGTTAGGTACTTTAACAACTAGCCATGATCTTCATCAATAAAGGGTGTTTCTAAATAAGTGCGACAAACTTTAAGGGGTAATCCTGCATGAAAAAATAATGACTGTTTGCTTTATAAAGATATGCCCGCAAATGCTTCGTTTCCAAGTTTCGTTCCTATTTTTGCTTTTGGTTACCCATTATCTGACTCCCATCTTCTTCTAAGGTCCTCGACTATCTGGTTCTCCCATCTAGTTTTGGGTCTTCCTCGTGGTCTGCCTGATACAGGTCTCCATTTGGAAATTTTCTTGATGACAGCTTCTGGATTTCTCCTTTCTATATGCCCCATCCAGCTGAGTCTCTGTGCCTTGATAAATCTGAAGATGTCTTCTCCTTTCAGAAGTCATCTTACTTTGTGGTTCATGAGTTTTCTAAATTCATTATTACCTAAGTTTAGTGGGCCTGCTATACTCCGAATTATTTTCCTCTCTAGGATCCTCAATCTTTCTTCCTCTTTCTGGGTCAGACACATTACTTCAGCATCATTTGTGATTACTGATCTAATTGCTGCTTTGTAAATTTTCCATTTTGTACTCTGAGTAAGCTTCTTATCTTTGAGGAAGTTATTGTATTTCCAGTAGGCTCTGTTTCCTGCCTGGATTCTTTCACTGATTATGATGCTTCTATCATTAGTTCCATTAACTGAACTCCAAGATATTAAAAGTGTTCTACCTTTTCAAACTCATATTCACCAATATTTAAACTTGTCACATTAACTGGATTTTTTCTTGAGCATATTAGGTATTTTGTTTTGTTTTGATTTATTTCTAAACCCATTTTGGATGCTTCCTTGCATAACTTCGTAAATTCTTCCTTTAAACTCTTCAAGTTTCTGCTAATTAATGCTACGTCATCAGCATACTCCAAAAGTTGCGACGTCGATGTTATAATTGTACCTTTTATTTCTGTAGCTCTTATTGTTCCTTCTATTGCGACATTAAATAATGACGTTGATAGAGAATTACCTTGTCGTACTCCACTTGCTATTTCTATATTTTTGGTGATACCTTTATCTGTAATTATTGCTGCGGTCGATCCTTCCATTGTGATTTTCGTAAGTTTTATAAGTTTCATTGGTATATCTAGGTTTTTCATGTCTTCTCTTAGGTCGGGTCTTTTAAGCTGTCAAAGGCTTGCTTGTTAAGGTCTACTTGTTATTAAGGTAATATCATCTGCGTATGCAATACATTGATGCCTGTTTCAGATTCAGATTCGGATTCAGATTCGTTTATTCATGTCAATAACACAAGTGTGTAACACATGTCAAATAAAATTACACAAAGATTTGGACGCAATACAAATTAAAAAGATGCACAATACGACTAAGAGTATTGATAACATTAAATACTAACATTAAAATCACATTAAATTTGATTACATTAACAATGGACATTGCTTAAAGTCATAAAATCCTAAAATTTAAATGCAAGAAATTCCTCATTACTATAAAAACATTTTCTAACAAAATATCTTTAATTGTACTCTTAAATTGATTTAACGGAAGACACTTTAAACTATCTGGAAGTTTGTTGAAAAATTTAATAGCCCAGTATCCTGGCCCAGTTTGACACCTCCTCAATCTCCAGTAGGCTGGCACGAGATGGTGTTTATATCGGGTGTCATGTTGGTGTATGTTCTCATGGGTTTCAAAGTGCGCCCCTCCCCTCTTGATAAACATTAGGTTCTCAAGTATATATAGAGATGGAACAGTGAGAATTCTTAGGGACCTATATGCTTGCCTACAATCATCCCTATACCAAAGACCAGCAAGAACTCTAACTGCCTTACGCTGCCAACAAAAGACTGTCAACATTTCTGCTGAATGACCCCAGACTAAAATGGCATAGGCTAGATGAGACTGAAAAATTGCATGGTACACTGTTATTAAGACTTTATGTGAAACATTAGATGCCAGATTCCTGAGTACAAACAGATTTTTTGCTAGCTTTTTACTTAGACTGTTGATATGTTCACCCCATTGAAGCTTGGGATCTAATAATACACCCAGAAATCTGACACTGCTCATACCATCATTTACATTCTGGCGGTCTCTGAGAGAAAAAAACAACTCTGTTGGTTTTTGCTGCATTGAGCAGTAATCGGTTTACGCAAAACCATTCATTGGTCATTGACTGTGCAGACATAGAACCCTCAAGCGACTCCCCAAGTGTATCAGTTGTAAAAGACACTGTGGTGTCATCGGCGAAGAGTGTGTACTTTGCATTTGTGTTAATGCTCGTAAGGTCATTAATATAAATTAGAAAGAGAATGGGTCCCAGAACAGAGCCCTGGGGAACCCCAATATTAACAACACTCTTTCCCGATAACACCCCAGAGACCCTCACAACCTGTGTTCTGTTTTCTAAGTAAGATTGAACTAGTTTTACACTGTAAGGACAGAAGTTGTATTTTTTGAGTTTTTGCAAGAGCATTCCATGATCTACACAGTCAAATGCCTTGCTCAAGTCACAAAACAGAACAGTATTAAACTGCAACCTATGAAAGGAGTCTACAATGTGTGAGACCAAGTCCAGTATGCCAAGTACTGTGCATTTGTCCTTTCTAAAACCGAACTGAGAGTCTGAGAAATAGTTATTATTTTCAAAAAATGTGGTTATTTGTACTGCCATAGCTTTTTCAACAATTTTAGAGATTATTGGAAGCAGCGAAACAGGTCTATAGTTTTCTGGATTCTTAACGTCCCCTTTTTTATAAATTGGTGTAACAATTGCTTTTTTAAGGACTGATGGAAATTTATTTTCTTTAAAGCATAGATTTATTAGTTTAGTGAGTGGGCTTATAATAATATTTTTAATCATTTTAATAAGGTTAACATTAAATCCATATATATCATGGCTATTTTTATTCTTTAAGGTGTTTATTATATCCCTCGTTTGATTAAAGGTAATTTCAAGAAATGAAAAGGTGTTTGTATGATTGACATAATTAATTTTATTAATAAAGTCAATATTTAATTTTGGAATGTCTTTAACTATATTAGTGGCAATTTGGGAAAAATAATCATTGAACTGGTTTGGCGTGATCTTGTGATCTTCTAATGAAGACCCTGATTTTCCTCGATATTTGTTTATCATGTTCCACATGGTTTTCTTTACCAAAATGGTTATTGATTTTTTTATTTTAAAAATGTTCCTAGAAATATAGTCCAAATACGATTCTACAATAAAAATTTTATGGCGCCATGGACCCAATCCTAAAATATAGTTCGGCGCTTAATGTGTTAAACAAATTTTGTTTTTGATACTTCATAAAAAAATTCTTATTTAATTATATCTGACAATTTAGATAATATTATACATTTTAAATCAGTTCACTTTAAAATTATATTGTCAATATTTATTTTGTAAATATGTTTGAGCTGCCTTCCTGAGATGATTTTATTGGAAAACAGTTAATTTGATTATATGAAATCAACTTTAAGTTAAGAATACCCATCGGAAAAAAATTATACAGTGCCGGCAAAAAAAATCTTTACATTGCCAAATTAATTACCAAATTTGAAGACAATTTGCATGCGTTCTGTCTGCACTTGGAGGGGCGGGTAGGGGAGGGGGATATCGTACTTGCGACGGCAATTATCTGTAGTTTACGGACCGCTTGGCTTATTTAGGGTATTCTACGCATTTGCACTGAAAATAGTTGGCTTTGTGCGGATAGTCAGGGTTAAACTTCTTCTCATTTACCGCGTAAAGTTTGAGATCGTCAAATTCCAAATTGAGCTGACAAATATGGGTCGATCTCATTCTCCAGTCATGTTAAAGCACAAACCTTCTCCTCGTTTGTGAGCTTTTTTCGACCCATATTTGTCAGTTCAATTTAGCATTTGACGATCTCAAACTTTACGCGGTAAATGAGAAGAAGTTTAACACTGACTACCCGCACAAAGCCAACTGTTTACAGTGCAAATGCGCAGAATACCCTAAATAAGCCAGCAGTCCGTAAACTACAGATAATTGCCGTCGCAAGTACGCTATCCCCCTCCCCTACCCTCCCCTCCAAGCGCAGACAGAACGCATGCAAATTGTCTTCAAATTGGGTGATTTATTTGGCAATGTAAAAATTTTTTTTGCCGGCACTGTAGCATGTGATTTGTCTTTAACAAGACAACCACATGTACCTAATGATGACAGTAAAATTCTCCATTGCATGTGGTTGTCTTTTTAAAGACAAATCTATGATCTATGCCATGCTATGATCTTTTTGCGATGGGTATTTTTAAAGTTAAAATCCTGTAAAGGATGGATAGGCAATGTAGAGGAAGATCTAACCATTAACATCAGGCAATGGCAAAGGAAAGTAACCGACAGGGAAGAATGGAAGAACATTGTTCAGCAGGTCTAAACTCTCAAAGGGTTGTAGCGCCATTAGAAGAAAAAGAGACTTGTTAAGTTAAAGTTGATTTCATTCCGCAAAAATATGGGCAATATCATTTTAAAGTCATCTAGTTTAAAATGTATATGTCTGAATTGTCAATTTGAATGAGTTAGATAAAATTAAATTATTAGAAGAATTTTTGGTGCTACTGTAATACGCAGTCTACCATCATGTTTCTACTATAGCTTTCGGTCTACTTAGGTAGCATTGTATAACCTGTGTACAGAGGCAAATCATTTTACAAAGTGAATAAGACGGATGAATCAGAAGAATTTTTATTTTAATTTTACAAATTAATACTTTTTCATATCAATTTACTATTTTAGCTGGAAATAAGCCACAAAATTGGCTAACTCTGCACACTAATATACTGTGTATGGTGGCACCGAATTTTTGTCAAGTCACAAACAAGTTTCGTTTTACACGTTCGCTACCAAGCGGCTCAAATTACCCACATTGATTTTTTCCATAGACCAGTGTCTCACCCGTGAGGCGGAGATTGCACTGTCCTTTAACTAACTATGGTCTACGAGGACGAAACTTAAGTAGCCCTTTAGTAGCGAACAGGTTAATTTATTAATGTTTTGTAGTTTGAGAAAGCTTTCTGAAGTGGAAGTCGAAATATCCAATAAACTTAGTTACAAAGTAAAATTGTGGCCCTTTGCCAACAAAAATAGTAAATTCCATTTCTTTCAGTCTTTTTGGCATTACTGAGGATAGTGACAGCCAACTGGATCACATTTTCAATATCATGATCTCCTATTTCTGTAGATATTTCATTTGGGTTGATTTGCCTAAATTCATCTTTTTTGTTTTCAATTCATTAATTTTTAAGCCAATATTTTGTGTTACCCTTTCCATAAAGTTAAATGCTTCGATCTTATCTCTTCTACTTCTTCTGCACTGGGGTGCAAAGTTAACAGGACACCTTCAAAATGGGTAATTTTTGATGTCTAGAATTTCCTAAACCTGTTGTCTGATTTAAGTGATTATATGTTATATCGTTATTCTTTATCAATATCGCTGTAATAATATTGTTGCTAAACAGGTAAATTTTCGTTGTATATCGGGTGTACCAATGAAACTGTGTTTTTTTTTCTGAAACTTCGCATCACCCTGTGGAATATCCTAGAACGTATAAAATACTCGAATTAAAACACAAACCATAGCCTCATGTTTTTTCAACATTCTGTTTGATTCATTCGCTTATGTTGGACCATAAAAAAGTTAAGTACTTTAACAATTAGCCATGTTTTTCATCAATACAGGGTGTTTTTAAATAAGCATGGCAAACTTCAAGGGGTAATTCTACATAAAAAAATAATGACAGTTTGTTTTATAAACCTATGTCCGCAAATGCTTCGTTTCTGAGATAGAGGGTATTGAATTTTTTTCTTACAGATTGACGATTTATTTATTGCTTTATAACCGGTTGAGATATGCAAATGAAATTTGATGGGTTTTAAGACGGTAGTTATTGTATATTTTTTGAAATACAAGTAGGAATTTAATATTCACCATTGGCGTACATGCGGGTAATATGAGCCGTCATATTACCCGTATGCGCGCCAATGGTGAATATTAAATTCTTAATTATTGTATGTCAAGAAATGTGCAATAACTACGTCTTAAAACCCACCAAATTTCATTTGCATATCTCAACCGGTTTTAAAGAAATAAATAAATCGTCAGTTTGTAAGAAAAATTTCAACACCCCCTATCTCGGCAACGAAGCATTTGCGGACATACCGTTTATAAAGCAAACTGTCATAATTTTTTCATGCAGAATTCCCTTAACGACGTTCTACAACTTCGTTGCGGGGTATGCCTCTCAGAGGAAAGGGGGGGAAACTTATATGCAAGCAAAAGTTGGTAACAATGCATTTATAGCAGAATACTCAAATCATGTTTCAGTATTGAATACTTTATAAAAATAAATTCTAATAAATGACGGAAATTACGGAATAAATTACGGAATTAATTATAATAAATAAATTAAAAATAAATGGTACGGTAAACAATCCTAATTTTTAATATGTTATTCCTTACAAAAAAACCTTTAATTTAAGCACAAATAATTAAAAATCGTAAATTTGGGTCAAAAGTTATTAACTTTTTAAGAATTCCCATAAGAGCCCATGTTAAAACTTAACTTTGACTCTTAATAGTAATTAAACGGCACGGTAAAACAATTTTAAAAAAATCAAGTCTTAGTTTTTTTAAGTAAACTATAACATACTAAAATTTCATGCAAATCCTTAATTCTTTGCCGAAGGTGTAGAACGTCGTTAAAGTTTGCCATACTTATTTAAAAACACCCTCTATTGATGAAAATCATGGCTAGTTGTTAAAGTACCTAACTTTTTTTATGGTCTAATGTAAGCGAATTAATCAAAAACCAAAATATTAAGAAAACATGAGGCTATTGTTGGATTTTAATTTCAGTATTTTATAAATGCTAGAATATTCCACAGGGTGATGCGAACTTTGAGAAAAAACACAGTTTGATTGGTACACCCGATATACAATGAAAATTTAACTGTTTAGCAACAATACTATTACTGCGATATTGTTAAAGAATAAAGCTATACCATATTAAAAGATCACTTAAATCGGACAACAGGTTTTAGTCTATTGAATATGTTCAAAATAAGAGAGCTTAAAGAATAAGGCTATAACATATTAAAAGATCACTTAAATCGGACAACAGGTTTTAGGCTATTGATTATGTTCAAAATAAGAGAGCTAAAATGAACTACAACGTTAACGGGATTTTATTGTGTCATATGGTCAATTTTTTTACAAAAATATATTCAAAAGAAAAGTAAGAAAAAAACACGAAAGAAAGCAATTTTGTTTTTTGCCCCATAATTTTTTTCCACAAGGATATAGGTATAGGCATTGCTTCAGCGAAAAATAACTTCTATTCTTCATCTTTAAAATGGAGTTTGGCAGAAATCGTCTAAGATTTATAATTTCCGAAATAGAATTTTTCAAAGTTCGCCACTCACAGCATTTTTGGGCCATTTTCCCCATTATTTCACAAACATTGTTCTGTACCTTTTTTCCACGCATTTCTAGGTATACGCAATGGTACATTCAATAGAAAGAGAAGTCATTTACTTTCAAAATGGTCTATTGTATAAAACTTTACGGCTCTTTTTAAGCAAGTTATGCTTTTTCAAGGTTTTATACTTTTAATGATTTCTGATATTTTTAATGATAACTGCTCATTATGACTTTTGTTCTTGTACATTTAGGTATATACTTTGGAGAATAAAAAAAGCTTATTTTCTTTACTTTAAAATGGTGTATTGCAAAAAATTCTAGGACTATCTTTAAACAAAATATCCGTAGGATATCCAACAGTATCCGTAATTGGAAAAAAGTTTTAAATTTTTAAATTTTTTTTAATTTGAAGAATATAATTGCATATTATAACATAATTTTTAATACCAAATAACTTTTCTTAAACACTCTTCGATATTGTGAAATATAAAGGTACTTTACTCTTGAACGAAATTCATATTTTTTACATACCTTGTACAATATTGATAAAATTTTAGGTTTTAATTTTAGACTATGAAGATCATTTTATAAAGAATAATTTTTTTTATAAAGTTAATAATAATAGTATATTATTCAACGAGCATGTAATGATGGCTATTACTCACGACGATGAAGTTTGCGACACGAGCCGTAGGCGAGTGTCGTAATTCATCAGAGTGAGAGCCATTACATGCAAGTAGAATACCATACTTTTCTTACGAACTTTTTTATTTGGATTAGTAGAAAAATATAATGATCAACTAGAAAGATTTTATTTTTCATAAGAAAACATATTTTATATAACTATGGCTACACTGTTAGAATTAACCTCCTTGAGCTTATGAAACAATGAAACAGTAAACAGTTGTCATTAGTGTCATGGAATGGCGGTGGCTTTTAAAAATAAGACATTACAACAGTAAGTCAAAGAGAATTAATTGATATACATTTCATATCCGTAAGCCCTTCTACGGGATTAATACCGATTGTTTATATTTACCTTTTAATAACGTCAATCTTAAAATGTCAAATGTTGAAATTTAAACGTCAAAAATATACTAAACCATTGCTACAGTTAAAAATCCTTTAGATATAAATTACAATAATTATTTTATTAAATAAACAAGTTTAAGTAATTTTATTTGCTAATAGGTATATTAAAAGTGCCATGCACCACTTGAATCTAACTTCAACCCGTGAGTAATGACCCGTGAGTAACTTCAGCCCGTGAGTAATAAAATATTACTCACGGGTAAAGTTATGGGTGTTATTATCTATTAAAAAATAGCGAATAATGAGCATGTTATGAAACAGTCGTAGAAAAAAAGTTTTCCATATGGTTCCAACTTACGTAGTGGGACCTATTGCATCTGTATTTGTCACATTTTGAAAAAACATATCTTGTTTAAAAATATTCCTACAATTTTTTTGCAATACACTATTTTAAAGTAAAGAAAATAAGATTTCTTTTTTATTGTATAATGTATATACCTAAATATACAATAAAAAAAGTTATAATGAAAAATTTAAAAATATAGTTATAATGAAAAATAAAATGTATCAAAAATAAAATTAAAAGTATAAAACTTTCATCAACCATATCTGGCTTAAAAATAGTCATACATGCTTCTACAATACATCATTTTAAAGGTAATTGGCTTTTCTTTCTACTAAATGTAACATTGTATATACCTAAAGTTACGTAGAAAAAAGTTACCGAACAATGTTTGAGAAATAACAAGGAAAATGGGCCAAAATCGCTGTGAGTTGCGAACTTTGAAAAATTATATTTTGGAAACTATAAATCATAGAGACTGTTACTAAACGCCATTTTAAAGAGGAAGGATGGAAGTTTTTTTTCTGTGAAGCAAGGCCTATACCTATATTTCTGAGGAAAACAGTTATGGGGCAAAAAACAAAATTGATATCTTTCGTGTTTTTTTCTTGCTTTTCTTTTGAATATATTTTTGTAAAAAACATTTATGACTTTAAAATATGATGCTTCGATAGCAGATTTAACCTAGAACAATTTTCCTGTAGACGTGTTTGCACCAAAAGTGCATAGAACTCACCGTAATTCGCCCTGTGCCTAGGGACTAATTCACCCCTTTCTCAAAAACGCACCCCCTTAAATGGTAGCACTCTGCAGGTTTTTCATATTTAGAGGTCCATTGACTATATGAAACAATAAAACCCTGTTAACGTTGTAGTTTCTTTCTAAAATACATATTGAATAGTCTATTTAGGAAATTCAAGACATCAAAAATGACCCATTCTTAAGGTGTCCGGTTAATTTTACACCCCAGCGTAGTTATGATATCGACATCATATGCAAACTTCCAATGTACATAAGTACATTGGCGAATTATGCACGGTCTTCAGTCATCTGTCCTTAGTGCCGTTTCTCATTATGTGTCCGAGATATTCTAACTTTCTCCTTTTAATCATATACACCACCTCTCTTTCTTACCCATTCTTCGTAGGTTATCTAGTCTTGTTGGTTATCTGGTCCGTCCATGATATCCTTAAGATTTGCCTGTATAGCCACATCTCAAAGCCTTCTCCATCGCTTTTTTCTCCATCGCTTCAGTGACTGTTCAGGATTCAACTCCGTAGTATACTATTGAGAAGATATAACATCGTAGCAGCCTTACTTTTATCTCCAGATTAATGTTGTGGCTTTTAAAGAGTGTCCGTATTCTTGAATGCACTCCTAGTCTTCTCTATTCTACATTTTATTTCTTGGGAGTGATCCCATTCTTCTCTATTCTACATTTTACTTCCTGTAAATGATCCCATTGTTCCAAGATAGGTATACTGTTTTACTCGATCCATTCGTGTTTTCTTGATAAGCAGTTTGACGTCTCTAATTTTATTTTTGCTGATGACCATTATAGTTTTTAAATTGAATAAAGTGAATGATAATTTTTATTATTCTGTATTCGTGAATTATTAATATGTATTCGTCACATCTCTATTTTTTTTATAGAACACTGATGTGGTCCTCTCGTTATTTTTTAAGAGTTAAAGAGTAGATTATTTTATGATCAAGATACTAAACCATAAACACAATAGGGAACTTGCATACAATTTTAATTTCGAAAAAAAATGTTATAAATCACAACAGAACATAATTTAAAACATGTATCAAAGATAAAAAAGTTTTTTTTTTGTTCCGTTTGGTCCCTAAAGATGATTCTAAATTCAAATTAAAGCAACTAGCCCAAAACGCGTCGTGACGTTATATGGTTAATGTTTACATTCTGCACCAACAAAGTAAATAAAATTATATATAATTTTAAAGACATTATAAACGTCAGTAGAAAATACAGTTATGTGACGTCACAAGTGTTTTTGATCGTTTGAACTATTCATAGAAAACTTGTACTTTTACAAAACTCCATTTTATTTTCCATAGTAAACCTTCTTTCCTTTCCTTCAAAAACTGTATCAAACTCCAATCTCAAAAAACTGGTATATTGCAATGACATACGATAAGTGCCATTAGAATATAAATATTTTTCCCTTATTCCGCGACGATGAGCTGGCCAAATACCCAAGTAGGTGGAGGCCAATAAACTAAAGAAGAAGAGGAATATACCCAAATATAACCATATAGTTAAACTATGTGACGTCGCGGGTCATTTGAACTATTTGACTATCGCAGAAGATTTTAAATTTGTATTTCTAAGTTATGAGTTTTTGAAGCGTAAAATTTTGGAAATCTCATTTTTAAACAAAACTAAACATTTATGTATGTAATCTTTATGTAATAAAAAAATGCGCATGTTTCCTATTAGGCCTATATTTATGCCAAAATAAAAAGGTTTAATATAACATTTTTGAATATGATTAGTGGCCATAATAATTTGGTCAGGAACTATCAGTTAAAACTACGTTTTAATTTTAGATTTTGATTTTCACTTCATTCATCATGTGATTCATCATTTGATTTATTTCATATTATTTTCAATATATCATATCATTTCCGAGAAAACTTTTCGAAGTGGAAATCTAAAAATCAAATTAAACCCATCTTCAGTTGAAATTATGGTCAATTCCTACTAAATATAATAATTAATTTTTTATTCTACCGATAGCAAAGAAATATCCTTAACATAAAACTCAAAAAAAGCATTTCCGAATCTTTATGAAGCTTCTGCTTCATATAAGCTAGATATAGACAATAATCTTGGGAATGGCTCATGCTTCTTAATCCATACATTCGTCACTCCTTCAACCATTAGTGAAGATCAAGAGTTATTAAAATTACGAAATGTTTTAAAAACACATAAAGAAATTTCAAAAGTCTGCTGATAAATCAAGATTAACATTTAGTCAGATCATGTTTACAGTAATCTTCATTTTTGAATATTATTTTGAAACCTACATAGATGGCGATTTACTCTAATAATTCTATTTTTTTTTTCAGGTTAACAGCAGAAGCAGTGTCATAACAATGTCTGGATACATACAAATGGATTTTTGGTTATTAAGGAGAACTTACAAACACCTCATGGAGTTTGAGTTTCAGCATGCCACAAAAGCTTTTCTGCCGAAGATGCAATTTTAAGTTTGGTCTTTTTATCGGATCGACACTGATGAATATACAGTAGATGATAACAGGATTAAAAAGCAGAAATAGCCTCACGTGTTAAGAAAAACGAGACATTGGCGAATAGTACTCAAAATCCTAATCTAATGTATAAAAGTATTATTAACATTAAATGTTGTTTATGTTGTTTTTGTATTGTTTTTTGTATCCAGTTTCAGGTTTATCAAGTTTTGTTCAAAACCATCAAGGAGATCTTACCAAGATTTTTTAAATAATATTACGTTAGTATCTGCTATATATTTAAAAAAAACGGAATGATAATCATACAAACTGTGTATAGAAATAAGTGAAATTCAAACGACTGAGCCAGTACTAACGAAACGATATTTATTGAATTTTTATGACGTGAAAATCAAGGATTTTTAACACCTAGGACGACTTCTGAATATATATTTTTATTTATAATAATCATTAGGTTAACATTGACTTCAAATTTGAAAAGTCGATTTATGATTATTATAAAACAAAAAATTGTAATTTGCTTAAGAAGAATATACTCTACAAGCTAATCGAAAGTCATCTACATAAATCATGTCATCTACATCTGACATGAAAAGAATTGTAGTTATTTCATGTCAGACAATATCAGATTATTTATAATTTGTCAAGAGTTTCTATTTTCAAAAATATTTGTGGCTCTTGAATTGAGAATAGAAACGTGATCAACAGAAGGGTGTTTCAATTAACACGTGTTATAAGTACGTCACGTTGCCTAGCAACCGTCGATTCTCCCATTATGAAATTCTATTTTGTGACGTCAGCAAAATATAATTCTATTTGGCTTGCTCTGGGCCCAGTGTGGTAGAAAAATGTGGTGGATTCTGTTTGAAATGTAGGTTTAGTTTTAGATATTATGCAAAAAGAAGACGAATATTCGGCTAACTTCACTTGTATCATGTCCATCTTGTATAAACAGTAAACTAATTACAGTAATTACTAGTTTTATTTAATATATTAACTTATAAAACATGACGCAGTCAAGGAAATAAAGATACAATTAAAATACCCAACAGCTAATACAAAAATTAAGTATGAATATGGCAATGGGCGTGAAGGTGCCACCAGATTTCGATCTACAAGGACCGAATGCGGCTTCAGAATGGAAGTTCTGGAAAGTAAGTTTTGACGATTATTTGGTGGCTCGGGCCAAAATGAGGCCGCAGATGATGTCAAACTATAAATTTTGAGAAATATTATTGGAACCAATTCAGCAAGAATCATGACGACTTTCGATGTTCCTGACATCACAATTAAAATTGTCAAAAACTAAATCAGATCCCAAGACTTCGCACGAACCTGAGTTATATCCCTTAGAATCACTAGAGCTGGGGTTAAAATCACCAGGTAATAAAATATCACCCGATAATGTAGATACTCCACCTGTTAATGTATTAAATGATGAGTATCAGACTCCTGGTTGCTCAGTCAGTAGCAACTATAATATAGATATGTCTGATAGTACATCGACCTACAACCGCTCCCAATTTGGCCGTAATATTAGGCCACCCCGAAGACTTAATCTTTAAGGTGGAGGTGTTTGAAATGTAGGTTTAGTTTTAGATATTATGCAAAAAGAAGACGAACATTCGGCTAACTTCATTTGTATCATGTCCATCTTGTATAAACAGTAAACTAATTACAGTAATTACTAGTTTTATTTAATATATTAACTTATAAAACAGATTCTTTTATTGTTTTATTACGTTTTTACATATATGTCTCCTTCAATTTAAAATTAGATGTATGATTATCTGTCATACGCTGTTCTACAAATGCTATATTTAACCCTACATTCTTGAGGTTTGGATGATTTTTCTAATTTATCATTGGAGTATTAAAGTAAAATTAAACTTTATTCCTAATTGATATATGTACCTATGTCTATATAAACACAAAAAGGGCGAGGGACTTAGACAGTCCATACCAGTTTTTTAGCTAAGTAGAGAGCTACAGAAGAGGTTGTTATGGAACTCTGAGGACCTCATTGTCTTGTGACTGGCTGATTGACACCTATTCTATGCCATTAAAAAAATATGTCTGAAGTAGATTTATTTATAATAATCATTGAGTTAGTATTGGCCTCAAATTTGAAATGATTTATTATAAAAGTATAAGCAGACATTTCGTTGAACCTTCATCGATTTTCATGAAAATTGGCGAGTGGTTAGAGAATATCTCAAGGAACAAAGGTGACATGGTGCCAACTTGCGCTTTTATCCTGGGGGTGGATTATTGAAAATAACCCCATAATTCGATAGAGGGACAAATTTTAAGCAAAATTTGTTATATAAGGTTATTAAAATAAATCAAAACTTTTTGAGTTTTGAGATTTTTAATTTTTATTGAGAAAAATGCATGTTTTTAACCGATTTTTCATCAATAACTCGAAAGCAATAAGTTTTTACATAAAATTTATTATTAATTATTTATATGGGAAATAAGCCACAATTAAAATGAAAAAAATAATTTTATTAACGTTTCGACGCCCAAATCGGGTGCCGTTGTCAAAATACAAAATATTACTAAAATAAACTAAAGTGTTGTTGCTAAGCAAAAAAAAAAAAAAAAAAAAATTCTTCTAATAATTTATTTAATCTCACTCATTTATATTGGCAATTCAGACATATATTATACATTTTAAAGTAGAAGACTTTAAAATGATATTGCCAATATTTATGAGTTGCGTTCCTGGGACGACTTACTGAAAGATAGTTCATTCGATTACATGAAATTAACCCCAACTCAAGAATATCCGTCATAAAAAATTATAGCATGTGATATGTCTTTAAAAAGACAACCAAATGCAACGACAGTAAAATTCTCGCGTTAGAGACTTCATAGTAAATCACAAGGGAAAACCAGGAAAAACCTTGTGATACTATCCCGACATCGTAAGTATTTGGTCTTACATTAATTTACTCTCAAAAAATAATACCAAATTCTGACTTGTAACATGTTTAAATTATAAATATTATTAATAATACTAGATATATAAGTAATACTAAAATATAAAATATGTACTAGCTCGATATTATTGACTTACTAATCTTGGTATTTTCTTTCTATTGACTTCCTCTTTCAGTATGGGTAACCACATCCTACTGCATTCTACCGAGGAATTTGCGACACAATTGGTTTCATTTAGCATAATTAGAGCCGCTTCTTTGATTTTTCTCTTTTTACTATCTGATTCTTTCAGGACTATACTTGAATCTCTCCACTGAACTCTATGTTCATTATCCCATGCGTGTTGACATATTTGAGATCTCTCAAATTCTCTATTTTTAATATAAGATTGATGTTCACTTATTCTAACGTCTAATGGTCTTGATGTCTCACCTAAATAAAATTGTTCGCATTCACAAGGTATTTTATAAATGCAATTTTTTGTTCTTTCTTGATCATTGTTAGGTTTAGTTTTAGATAGAATAGATCTCAATGTGTTTGTTGTTTTGAATGTTGTTGAAATGTTGAATTTATTTCCTATTTTTTTAAGTTTTTTTTTTTTTTTTTTTTTTGCTTAGCAACAACACTTTAGTTTATTTTAGTAATATTTTGTATTTTGACAACGGCACCCGATTTGGGCGTCGAAACGTTAATAAAATTATTTTTTTCATTTTAATTGTGGCTTATTTCCCATATAAATAATTAATCATAAAAATGCCACAAGGAAATAGCTTCAGAACAACATAAAATTTATTATTACCAAAATTGAAGCTAATAAAAATTGAAATAAAATCCTTACTAGAAAAACCTTTTAATGTTAACTGAAAGTGAGTTATATGTAATTGAATGTATATTTTTTTCGGCGAGTAAAAAAATCTGGGTATTCAAGCTTAAATAACGGGAAAATGCTGCATTTTATAACATAAACTTATTAAACATTTGTTAAAGTACTTAAAATATCTATCAAATGAGCCCCTGAATATGTTGATAGCATTAAAATTTATCTTTTAAAAATTTTTCCAAAAAATGTTATTTTTTTAAAATTACTCCGTTCATTTTTACAATATCAGGTTCATCTAAAAACCATTTAAAATTTAATTCCAATTGCTATTTAGCCACGTTGAATTTAATGTTTTAAACCCCTTATTTTTTAGAAATAAAGGTTAAATGGCCCTGGTTGCATGGTTCTCACAACCGCCATGAACTTGGCACCCTTAATGATAGCACCCTTCCAAATTTTTAGAGTTCTGAGCTCTTTTTGAAGAGTTCTATAGTTCTCGCCGGGGTGCAGAAAGAGTTCTGCAGTTTAAATGCCGTTTTTTTTAAAACAAATTTTGGGGTGCCAATTTCAGGCGCACCCATTTTGTGCGGAAGGGTAGTTCCAGGTGCACAATTTGGAAGAAAATAAAGAGTTCTAGAGTTCTCAATAGTTTTTTTAAGAGTTCCGTCATAGTACGCGAGTTAGGGGCATTTGAAAAAAAAGCGAGGATTTGCCGCCGCATGCGTATTGAACGATACTTGAGAATTATTATAGTTTAATATTATTATAGTATAATATTATTATAGACTAAAAATAGCTTTTCATGGAGCAAATCGAATCAAAAGAAGCAAAAAAATTTGTAAGACAATATTAACATTTAAACAATCGATGCATATTCCCTTTTTTTATCAAAGTGTACTAAAAATTTAATGTATATTGATTCTCGAATTAGTAATTATTTACATAAGAATTTTTGTCTTTAATTATACAAGTTTATGAATAATTTATTCATAATTCATAAACAATAAATTAGAGTCGTTATATTTTTGTTAACCGCCCTGAGCTTGGCACCCTTAATGATAGCACCCTTCATGAATCAAAGGATTATTATTAACCATTAAACTATATCTGCATATGTGGTTCATCTTTCTTAAAGAAAAAATATTTTTTGCCTCCTTTTTATTTAGTAAATAAAAAGGAGGCAAAAAAAATATTTAATAAATAAAAAGGAGGCAAAAATATTTTTTCTTTAAGAAAGATGAACCACATATGAAGATATAGTTTAGTGGTTAATAATAATCCTTTGATTCATTTTCCATGAAATCTGTGTCAGAAAAATATTCTGAAGCCGTTCCCGGGATTCGAACCCGGGACCTCCGCGACAACTGAAAATAGCGAAGCGCGCTACCCACTGTGCTATTGAAGGCACGTGAGAAATTCCGTAAAAACATAGAGTTTAAGTTTTGAGCTTGAGCAACGAAAAAATATTTCAATTCACTATTTTATTACCTTCAAAAATCGTCATTTTGTAATAATTAATATTTGTGAAAATGTCGCAAGTTGTGCTAGCTCAAGATAAATTAGGAAGGATGAAAATCATGCAAATGTAAACGAAAACGAGCACGTAAAGAATATTAGAATCGATTTTTACTGATGAGCAATCGATGCACAACATATTTATTTATCTATTAAACTGGTTGTAATAGCTTTATATTGCGCTAGAAAAACCTCCTTGAAAAAGGATGCTGGTTATGCAAACTCTAATATCGATAAACAGAAATACAATATTATACTAAATATTTGCAAATCAATAATAGATAATGCATTTTTTTGGTTTATTAAACTAATTGTACTTCTCATTAAAAATAATGCTAAATGAGCGAATTTGAACTAAAATGAGCACTACTTTACGAGTAGTAGAGTCAATATTCCCAAATGACCAATCGACGTGTAACCTGTTTTCTATTTTTTATTTGTTATACTAATTGCTCTGGTTTGATATTAATCTCGAACAACCTCGTTAAAAAAGGATGCTGAAACGGATCAAATAAACTCAAATATTTCATAAAATAAGTTTCAATGCATTTTATTAATATATTCATATTTCTGCAGAAATTTGAAGTTAAGAAAACAGTTTTATACTTATTCACGCTTATAACCTTTAAACAACATTTTGCATAAATTTGTAGAAAGTATATCTACGTTCTTTGACAATAACAATCTACACTATCTTTTGGATACATCACAGCGTAGTATTTCAGTCATTTTGTTTATCCGATGCCAAGTCACAAAATTTTTGATATCGATTCACTGACATGAAACATTAAAAAATATTGAATCGATGGCATGACTATTTTCTTAAATATTACGTTTTTCTTAACCTAAACAGTTTTTGTCTATTTTCTTAAATATTACGTTTTTCTTAACCTAAACAGTATTTGTCTATTTTCTTAAATATTACGTTTTTCTTAACCTAAACAGTTTTTGTCTATTTTCTTAAATATTACGTTTTTCTTAACCTAAACAGTTTTTGTCTAATACATTTGTTGCGTCTACTTATTCTTATTCACAGCTTTCATAGATCTTTAGAGTATACTTTGCGCAGAAATATTAACTGAAAATAAAAGTAAAGAATCCAATAATCCTAAAATAGACATAGCTCTGCTATAGAAATCACTTACAATGCTGTGCATAAATAAGTTGACAAAAAATACTTCAAAGTGAACAATACTACTCATTGTCATCTAACATTTGTTACTATGAACTTTGCCCAGAATGCGGCGACAAGTCTTGTCTGCTTGAGAAACTCTGACGTAAAGTACCAAATGTGGTATAATGGCTCGAGTTGGTTTGTGAGTAGTACGCTTATTATTAAGTTCGTCGTACTCGTACCAATTTTGACCTTAATGTTGTTCTGAAGCTATTTCCTTGTGGCATTTTTATGATTAATTATTTATATGGGAAATAAGCCACAATTAAAATGAAAAAAATAATTTTATTAACGTTTCGACGCCCAAATCGGGTGCCGTTGTCAAAATACCAAAAAAAAAATCAAAAAATTGTCAAAAAAAAGTATTTTGACAACGGCACCCGATTTGGGCGTCGAAACGTTAATAAAATTATTTTTTTCATTTTAATTGTGGCTTATTTCCCATATAAATAATTAACCAATTTTGACCGTTATAAAAATAGGCTGTGTAATGACCTACGACATTTTCACCGTATGATATATAATGGACAGCTCCTATGAGTCTGTACGTCTCATTTCCAACTTGTAATTTTGTATCAATTGACTCTAAGGTAAATGGCACTCGTTTTTCGAACCTGAGTCCGATCATACTAACCAAGGACATGTCAATGAGAAAGATGGGACCGAAATTTCTCTTTTCAAGAATAGGTTTGGAGCATTTGGGACACTTACATGTTATGTCACGAAGAGCGTCGATCGAAGATTGGAAGCGATTTTCAAGATTGCCAATTGCCGCAGCTGAATCGATTGGTACATGAGTATACGATTTCTTGAAATTGTACCCACAAGAGCAATCTTTACTCATTGAGTAAGAGAAAAGCATTGGGGGAAGCAGATGTTCTGTCAAAACAGCAACATTAGCGGCGAAATCGTATGACTGATAATGTCGAGTTCCAGTTTGTGATTTATATATTGAAAGTTTCGAAAGAATTTCAAATCTTTTAATCTAATGCTCACGTAATATCTTGCCCGATTTCAATAGATTGACTGCGAACGATCCCAATTCATCGTTCAATGATTCAACTAAATTTTTCAATTCAGCACTTGCTTGCATTCCCTGGAGAAGCAAAATGAAAAAAGAGTCGAATGCACAGGTGTTTTTCACTGAAACCCTTGTTTTCTTGAAGACAAATGATTCTGACAAATTTCCATTCATCATAATAGGTATATTCATTGAACTTACGGAAGTTGTCATATCCCACTCCGGAAATGCAGATAAATATGATTTTTTCGATGACTTTGTTTTCAATTTTGTTTTGTCACTTGTTTGTTGCTGAGCGGGTTTAGGAAAATTAATGAAAGTACTGCTATGTGAAGCTACTGTAGCTTTTTGATTGACCATCAAATCAATACTTCCATTACTATCACTTTCAATAGATATCAGAGGCATTGAAAGAATCGAATTGTGCTGTTGCTCTACGCAGCTATTCGAGCCATCAAAACTCGAATAATTTGAGGGAACACCATTTAGAAAAGAAGACATTTGAAGAGGTGAACTATCCAACTTCTAATCTGTGTTCGCTGAATTGCTACCCACTGAACCAGAGTCACTATCAGGCAACTCAGCGGATACATTTTCGAGATTGTTACTAACGCAAGAAACCTCTTCTGAATTTTTCGTCGTGTTGAAAGATACAGAAGAAGGTTGATCATGCGAAATGTCTTCAGTTACTCTGGAAGAATCAGTGACTGAAGAGTTGGATTCTTCAAATGTTGGAGAATGGCCTGTGTTTTTTCCCTTCCAGTTTTCTAATGTAGACAGCGATCTGGCCAAGAAACGATTTTCTGCGTCCACGGACTTTTTCAACTTCTTTTTTGAATTTTCAATTTTTGGAATGTTCGAACCAACTAATTTCAGTTCCCCCTGCAACCATTGAAGATGTTTCACAACGAATCTGTCAACTCTCAATGGGAGTTTGGGAAACACAAGATTCTTAAGTCGTGAAAATTCCGACTCGATAGTTGAAGAAGATCTTACATCCGTATTAACTTTACAAGATTGATGCATGATACGTGTCCACAATGGAAGATAGTACATAAGTTCCTTTATCTTTTTGGCAGCGCTTGGTAAATAAAACGGATTCAGGTTCAGGACAGAGTCGTCATCTATACTTTCACCGATTTTTTTTGCATCTTCATAGAGATTTTTGGCCCAAGATATCCAGTCTTTTGAAGATTGATCGTCTGAGTTGAGCAAACACTGGGGCATTTCACTGAATTCTTCTTCTGATGAAGATTCTTCCAGGTCATTTTCGGTAGACTCCTCAACTACTTCCGGAATTCCTTTGATGATGTTATTCAAATTCTGTAAATGCGTTTCCGCTGGATATCTTGCACCATCAACATCATTACCAAGAGAATGGCTGAGAGCGACAATTAAAAGGGACGTCAAACTTTCTTGGACTCGTTGGAAATTGTCCATTTGATAAATATGAGCCAAGGAGCGTAAGTAAAATTGACGGATTTTGGCTCTCTGGTCTTTCAAACACTTCCACCGAGATACGATCGCAATAAAGTGACTGACATCAATGTTCAAACAACACGCGGGCAGTTTTTTTTCATGGAAAACCAAGTGACGATAGCAAATTGTCAAATAATCTTTGAGATCAATACATTTTGCGAATGCACGTGCAATGGCAATCAACAAAGCCTTACTGAAATCGGTACTGAAAGCGTCATGTCTGGAGGACAAAATTTGATAAAGGCATACATTTCCCAATTTGCTGATGATTTTGACAACGTACAAGAAAATGTACTTGCTTGTAATCATGAGATCTTTTTCGGAAGGGGCTTGCAATTTAAAAACAAATCCGCCACTAGCATCAGCGGTTAAAGTATAGTCGGGATCGTTATCACAAATAAATTTGTGGAACGCAACTTGATCTGGTAGCCAATACATCAAGAAAAAGGAGAAGCTCCAATGTCATGGATCGACCCTTTGTGAGAAGTCGCCTTAAGAATGATAAGACTATCAAGAGGTTTTTGGGTGGAAATACCTAGTAATTTATCAACTTGCATTTGTTTGGCTTTCCACAAAACATCCGAATTCGGCAAAGTTGGTGGTATTGGATCACCAAATTCCATAAATTCATCAGCTTGTTCATTTCTCCAAAGAGACGCAGGTTTTCGTTGACTTATCAATTGTTGGCCACACATTCGCGACGTTCACCTCTAAGGTTTCTTCTTTTTGAATGTGAAAATTGGTAACGATAGCCAGTCAACAGAAAATGAAAAATAACGTCTGCATTCTCTTTAGGCTTTTTGAAGACGTTGCCCTTCAATCGGGCTTCACATTCTTTGCACTTTCCCTGGACTTCAACATAATACTTTGCTGAAGAGCTTTCAGCAATGATTGACTTTTTAAAAGAAAAAGCACAAGTTATTTTTGTCTGACCATAAATCAAATCAGCCATAACGTCTGTCCATTTATTTTTACGTAAAGTCATCTTTTGTCCTACAACTTTCTTGTTAGGTTTTACCAAATTCCAATTCTTAGCAGACACAACAATTTGAAATTCTTTGAAATTGTTAGAAGAACTACTGGGATGAAAATCTGAAATGCTGCCTTTACTACCATCAGATTCATTGCAATCGTTTTGATCTTGGATAATGATTTGGGATTGTTGAACAAGATGAGGAGTGAATTTCTCCATGATTATCTCTAAGAAATGATTGCGATTGGCTTTGACCGTTTGATAAACATGCTTGGCACTCATACTTGAGCCAAGAGCAATCATCGCATTCGAAATATCCAAATACACGGGATCAGATGGCTTACGTACTGACCCGTCATCTGTAATAGTGCAATAGTCCTTAGACAAAAGAAGATTCTTTAAAGCCTCAATATCGTACATGTTTGCGAGTTTCAAAACCTGACAAGACTTGCCGCCGCGTTTCACAAATTCAACGATAAGAACATCCTGGACTTTACTACAAAATCATTTTTTAGAAAGAAACATTAACGTCAAATACACAACTAAATTTACATAACTAGATTTACATAACTAAAATCATTATTTAGCAAGGAAGGTTGAAGTCAAATACGGTAGGAAATTAACATGAATAAAATGTACATAACAAACAAACTGAGTTGATATCACATTTATACAAATACGTTGAATATTGCCTACGTGTTGAAGATGCTGATATTTTAAATAACCTTAGATATGATGATCTATTAGCATAAATTTGGATGATGATCAATGTAAGATGAACGGCATTTGTGACGTGATGCAGGAGTGTTAACAGAACTTATATCCAGTAATCGCTTCAGTTTAATCAGGATACTGGCACTGAAGGCATCTATAAAATATTTTACAGACATTCATTATACATAGAAACATATAAACTAAGCTAGTTAACATCTAACTTGTTCATGGAGAAAAAATGTTTCGTGATACAATTTTTATAAAACATTTCGTGGAAGATCGTCGTTAGACAAAAGCATTCTTGGGTATATATTTTTTCAGTCATAAATCAGAAAAGAATTTACCAAAAAAATTACTTTTTAAATTTGGAAATGGAATTTAAATAATTTAACTCAGAAATGCCTTAACTCATTTTTTCAAGCTTGACTATTTTTAATGTAATCCATCTCATTATAAATTGTTATGCACTAATCAAAAAAAGTATTTCCAAAAAATACTTTGCGACATTTTGAGTTGGGAGGTGAAATTTCATTATTTCAACTCAGAAATGTATGAAATCATTTTTTCTAGCTAGATTATATTCAATGTAATCAATTTCATTATATATTATATCACGCACAACCCCAAAAAAGGAATTAAAGAAAAATACTTTGCGACTTTTTGAATTTAAAGATGGAATTTCCATATTTTAACAGAGAAATGCGTGAAATCCTTTTTTCTAGCTTCACTGTAATAAATGTAATCAATTCAATTATAAATTTTATCATGCACAACCCAAGAAAGGAATTACCAAAAGAAACACTGCGACATTTTGAATTTGAAGGTGGAATTTTAATTTTTCGACTAAGAAATGCGTTAAATAATTTTTCCAAGCTTGACTATACTTGATGTAATCCTTGATCCTGATAAATAATTTCCGTAGCAACCAAACGATCAGTTAAATATGTACTGGTAAAATAAAGTCTTAAAGCTTCCCATTGCTCTATGATTCTATTTACCACTTCATTTAAACTTAACCATCTGGTTTGTGATGGGTGTAATATTTTATGTATATCAACATTTGTAAACATTTGAAATTGTTTAAAATCATGTTGCCTTTTTGAACTATTTTTAAAATGTGTATAAATATTTTTCGCTAAATCTTCAGTTTTTCTTGGGAAGTTCTTACAGGCTTCACTAGCACAGAGGTGTGCAGAGTGGCAAATACACTTCATAATTACAATACCAGGATAATTTTCAATAAATCGGGAAGCGACACTATTATGTTTACCCATCATAACGTTAGTTCCGTCCGATGCAAAACCAACCACATTTTCTGGTGGTATACCAAACTCCATAAAAGAATTTTTAATAGATAAAAATAATTGCTCCGCAGTTGCTTGCTGTCTATCTTCTCCATTTTTTGAATATACTGCAACAAGTTCCCAAAACTTGCTTACAATATTGCCCGTTTCTTCATCAAAGTATCGCACTACAATACAACTACATTTTTCAGAGGATATATCCGTTGACTCGTCGGTTAATATACTGAATTTACATGTCTTTATTTTTTTCGCTAACTCTATTTTATGTTCCTGGCCTATCACATTTTTTATAATTTCAGTAAGTTTTGTTCTTCCCAAACGAAAATCTGTCACAGTTTGAGAGTCCGGAAAAATGTCTTTTAGTAATTTTGTCAAATGATCAATTAATGAAAACGGTACATTGTGCTCTGCAAAAAAACCAGCCAGCTTTAGTTTTGCTCGTAAAGTTTTTCCCTCTGGTAACTCAGATTTCGGTTTCATAAAACATAATAGTGATGCTTGAGATCTGTGAGATTTTAACATTTGTTTATGTTTTGCACTATTTTCATGGAGTTTCAATACCTGAATCTCTGATTTTAGTGAACTAGAACAAACTTTACAGTACGCCTTTGTTTTGGAATCTTTTATCACTACAAATCCATTTAAAAGTTGATTCCCATTCTTTGCGATATTTTTGGATTCTCTTGGTAGAAATTTTCTTTTTTGGGGGGGTTGATGAACTCTGGCCCTGTTCAGAATCGCTTTCATCCATTATTAGTTACGCGAATTCTGCAAGTAAAAAAAATACTTGCTGTTATACAGGGTGTAACAAAAATGCAGGTCAAAAATTAAATCACATATTCTGGGACCAAAAATAGTTCGATTGAACCTAACTTACCTTGGTAAAAATGATCACATAAAAAAGATACAGCCCTTTGAAGATACAAAATGAAAATCGATTTTTTCGAGTGCCTATATCGAAAACTATTAGAGATTTTTTATTGATAATGGACATGTGGCGTTCTTATGGCAGGAACATCTTAAAAAAAATAACAGTGAAATTGGTACAACCCATAAAAATTTTATGGGGTTCTTGTTCCTTTAAACCCCCCAAATGTTTGTATACATTCCAATTAAACTATTATTGTGAAACTATTAGTCAAACAGAGTGTTTTTAAAACTTTTTGCCTCTTGGTATTCTTTCGATAAGCCACCATTTATCGAGATGTGGCTTCTTCTTTCAAGGGCGCCCACAGGATATTTCCTCAGGGGGGGCAAAGGGTATTGAAACAAAAAATACAAGAAAAATTGTTTTGCTGTTTAAAACGCAACACGGTTAGTGTCAGTAAAATGTTACTTAAATAATAATTGAATTCTTCTGGTGTCCATCGCAAATAAATCAATTACTTTCTGCATGAAGTTTTCTTTATTTTCTTTTATTTTTCTTCTGTGTACAGATAACAGGCATAGCCCACTTAGACGATTGTTCGACATCGTATTCCTTATCCAGGTCTTCACACGTTTGAGAGTGGTGTAAAAAAGTATCGAGGTTGTTATATTGTAATGTAAGTTTTAGAAGAACTGAAACACATGGATAAGAATATAACGTAATAAAATTATAGTTAGTTACCTGAATGATCGCTCGATGGTGCAAGTTGTTGGTGGCAGACAAAGAGCTATTTGGATGGCTTTTGCTACTGACGGCAAAAAGCAGGCATGCTCATGCTCAAGAACCTCTATTAAGTTCAGTTTTTCCAAGGCTTTGGCATCTATCTCCGTGTTTTTCCAAAGGTCGAACCACAGAATTGATTGCTCCTTAAAGTTGTGTAACAATTCACAATACGTGCTGTTTATATTGTTAATAGACTTTTCAAAATCTTCCTTAGAAAGATCTTTCATGATTTTAGGGTGCAGATTGAAAATTTCAAATGATGGTTTGTTTCTATCTGAAAACCTATCTTTCAACGATTGAACCAAAGAATCCAAATAAGGCAAGAAAATGGACTTTCTATAGTATTCGTTGATAGTCTGGGTAGAGTGATTTGGTCTGTGAACCTGTCTCGCAGCAACACGAGGACATGTGAGCTCGATTCCAAGCTTGTTTGCTGCTGTTTCAACATTTGCCATAATGTTATCAAACTCTTTTTCTCCATTTTGTCGGTCTGAACTGAATAGCTCAGTAACCTTCTGAATGTGTTTTGATATCTTCAAAATATCTACACTGACACCTTGTAACATTTGCGTAACGATTTCTAACTTGGCAGAGTATTTGGCAATCACATGTAGACATATCACAAAGGCTGTATTTGTAACTGCGCAATGAAGCTGGAAAGCTTTCTGCCTTGTGTCACGGTTACCTTCAGTCGATAGAGTCTGAAGTGCTTCAGCGATGCTAACAAACTGCTCACTAAACTTTCGAATTGCTTTATATTTTTCGGTCCATCTGGTTTCACATAGTTTTTGAAGAGTTCCCACTATTGCCCTTCTTTGGCCATTCTGCCGAAAAAATGTTATAACTTCTTTAACTGTGCCAGTTGTATTCCTGATTTGTGGTATGTCATTTAAATCATTGACTACTAAATTTAGCCGATGACTGGCGCAATGAAAATATAGAGCTTTTGGGTATTTCTCAGTTATTCTTTTATGTACTCCAGTTATTTCCCCAGCCATTGTACTACAACCATCATATCCTTGGCCAACTGCATTTTCCAAGTTCAAGCCCCAATTTGTTAATGTTAAAGTAATAGCATTTGCTATATGTTCAGCATCTAAACTTTTTAATGGGGTGAAACCAAGGAAGTCTTCTCTGATGCAATTTTCACTTTTATCAAAATATCTCACGCCCAGAGAGAGTTGCTCTGTACCAGTAATGTCCATTGTTTCGTCTGCTAAAATGGAAAATATTTCATTATCATTGATTTTTGTAACTAACTCGTCTCTTAAAACCGTTGCACATAAATCAGTGATCTCATTTTGTGTCCTATGGGAAATGTACATTGCATTTTTCGGCGCATTTTTCAGATGGTCTTCTAAAACAGAATCACCAGCTTCTTTCCTAAAATGTAAAAGGTTATTGAACACAGCATCCTCATTGGTATGACCTCTTAATGGTAAGTCATGTAGTGCACTAAACAAAATTGAAGAAACAATGGATTTTAGTTTCGCTCTGTTCGATTCAATTTGCTTGGCCAAACCATAATTTGCAAGACATTCAACATTTTTCTTTTCATTTTTCATGACAGATATAAAGTTACTTGAGTTTTCAGATGCTTGTCTGTGCCATTCAGAGTTCATATGCGATTTCGCATTTTCATGAAACTTTCTGAAATTGGTGAATGGGCGATTTATAAAGCCGCTTTGATAACTACCATGGGTTACGCGGGGCCTAAACAGTACACACAACTTGCATAGCCCACCTTTAACTTCGTTTAAATAAGCTAACCAGGGGTACGTATTTAACCATTCATGGATAAATGGTCGTTTGCCATCGTCAATATCATACTTGAAATTGTAACATTTATCTGGCTTCCATGGGTTTGTTAACAAAGTAAATTTCAAGCGATCGTTCAAGCTACAAATTTTATTAGTATCAAGGTAGTTCCCAACATCCAAATTTAAACTGTCTTCAACAATCGCAAAATTATCCGATGCGGTGGCCGTTACAACGTTAGTTTCTCTTTGAGAGGCGGATACAGCTGACTCCAAGCTAGATGGCCCTGCTACAGCTAAATCATTTTGACTGCATACTATACTACTGTTTTCGGTACTGTTCGGTATGTCAGATCCATCATCAATTTTCAGCCGCTTGTTTGGCTTGTTAAAGAACTTCCTTATGTCCATTTTTCTACAAATACAGTAGGCTAATTAAATTGATGCATTCAATCAGCTAAGTGTTAGGTGTCAAATAAATTAACGCATTTAACCGGGGAGTAGGCCGATAAATGGACAGAATAAGACCAAATGGATTTAGATTTAGTTGCATTGAAAAATATTTTTAAAACCTTTTAGAGAAGTAAAAAATTCATCTAAGTTAATTAAAATTTGTAGATTAAAATACCTACCTTGCACAGTTGAATATCTCAACTGCGATACAGGAATAACTTATTTTCTTAAAGTAGGAAGGGTACTTATAAAAAATGTTATTACTTCAAGCACAATTTTTGAAATAAATATTGTAATTGTACTTCATAGACGCAAATGATGTTATTTTAATTCATAAAAAAGTATTTTTTACCTTTACACACAATAGATAACTACCTCGTAAAAATAAGCCTATTTTATTTAAGGTCAAGTGAGAAATAAAGTATATTATATAATACTTACACGTTGCACAAAAAACACTTTTAACACGTTAATATAAGTTCTATGAATAACAGTATATAAATTGTGAGCACTACCGTACTACTAGACGTATCAGATCGGCCGTTCAGCCCACCTATTTCATTTCTCAACTGGATAAGCCTAGACCGGACATCATCAGTGCATGCGGCATGCGCACCGAAAACGATGCGGTTCCATCCAAACATATGCGTCTCAGTCAGAAGGGATAAGGGATTGAGAAAAAATACATTTAAACTGGCATATCTCGTGAGCGATTATGATTAATATGGAATTTATTTTATAATATAAAGTAAGAGAGAGCTAAATATTTTTTACACGCTTTCGCCAAATTCTCAGGGGGGCGATGACCCCACCTGGCCCCTCCCTGGGGGCGCCCTTGTCTTCTTTAATATTGTTCAAAGTATACCTATAAAAATGTAAATTATGAATAAATTTTCATATTATTACCAGGTCTCTCTTAACCATATACAAATAGTGGTAGATTCAACAAATATTCAAAATATCTCGATAAACACTGGCTTATCGAAAAAGAACTAAGAGGCAAAAAAAGTTTTAAAAACATTATGTTTGACTAATGGTACCACAATAATAATTTAATTGAAACGTACGCAAAAGCTTGCGAAGTTTAAGGGAACAAAACCCCCACAACATTTTTATGGGGTGCACAAATTTCACTATAATTTTTTTAAGAGGTTCCTGCCATAAGAATGCTACATGTCCATTTTCAATAAAAAATTTCTAATAGTTTTCGATATATTAAAAAAAATCGATTTTCATTTTGAATCTTCAAAGGGCTGTAACTGTTTTTATGTTCACACTTGTATAAAGGTAAGTTTAGTTCAATCGAACTATTTTGGTCCCAGAAAATGTGATTTAATTTATGACGTGCATTTGTGTTACACCCTGTACCTAAGTATACATATTAATAAAATAAAATCGTTTAGACTTACTTGAAAATAACACCAGCAAGAATAATAAGGTAATAATATAGTAACTGCATCAACAATACATAAATAATAGTGAACTGCACCAAAACGAATACTAATTAAACAACTAACTATCCCATTCAACTTTTACACTATCTACTATTCATTATTAGAGATTTGACTCTCCCTCTTGGTAAATAATAAACTGGAAATTCTCGATAATACTATGGGGGAATCCCTAAATTCATTATTTGGTTGAAGTTGAAATTCGGCTTTGCTATGTGAAATACAGATTTACACTTACAGTTACAGACAGTAGTAACTATTAATCGATTTCGACTATTAAATATTAGATGGCGCTAGAAGTCGTTTTCCAGATAAGGCATTCAAATGTTATGTGTGGAGTTTTTGAAGATGCCAGTAGAAATTATAGTACAAAATACGTACTATATTTACTTTGAAATTTTATAGTACATGAAGTTGTAATTATCGTACAAATACTATAATTATAGTACGTTTGGCATCACTGGTACTCACATTAGATGCAGGAGGGCGCTGCGCGAAGATGGCAACACTTTTACCGACGACGCGAAAATTTTAAATAAACTACTTCGCATGTTTCACAGTTCTTTCTAATTCAGCGCGCTACATAATTAAGAAATGTTATTTGAAAAAATGCATTAATCAATATCAAACAAGTTTTTCAAAGGTAAAAATACTTTGCTTTTGTCTTGGGCGTGAAATAAACAAAAAGTAGCGAATTCCACTTTCCTTTTGTAAGTATTAAATTTCGGCACGGTGTTGTGCGAATCAACTACCCCTTATGTAGTTTCGGAGCACTAATGGACGAGACAATGGAAATTTTGCAAGAAAATCGCGATTGGACGCTGGAACTCATCAACACCCTCCAAAACTCATGTGATTCATCACAAACATTACTTTCAAACTTTAAAGCTCAAAAGTTCTGTGCAAATGAACATCCCCTATGTAGTTTTAGAGCACTGTGGAACGAGATGGGAGAAATTTTGGAAGAAAATCGCGATTAGGCGATGAAAATCATCAGCACCCTCCAGAACTCATGTAATTCAGTGAAACACAATAACTTTTAACACTCATGTGATTCATGTGTAACACAATAACTTTCGAGCTTCAGAACTCAAGGGCTCTGTGCGAAAAACAACCCCCCTGTAGTTTTAGTGCATTATTGGACGAGAACATGGAAAATTTGCAAGAAAATGGTGATCGGACGCTAGACCTCAGTAGCACCCCGCAGAACTCTTGTCGTTTGTCAATAAAATTACTGTTAGGTTTTAGAATGCGAGAATGTCTTACAAAAAAACTACCCCTCATGAAACTTCAGAGCAGTATTTGACGAAAAAATTAAAATTTTACAAGAAAATCGCGATTGGGCGTTGAAACTCAACAGTACCCTCCAGAACTTGATTGATTTATCAACAGATTAACTCTCAAACTTCATAACCAAGGGGCGCCATGTAAATAAACCCCTGTGTAGTTTTCAAGCGCTTTCAGACAAAAAATTAAAATTTTGCAATAAAACCATGATTAGACGTTAAAATTCGACGGCACCCTGCAGAACTCTTGTGATTTATCACAAACATCACTTTTGAACTACAGAACTCAAGGGTGCTGTGCAAAAAAAACACCCCTTATGTAATTTCAGAGCGTTACTGGACGTGAAAATTAAAATTTTGTGTTTTAAAACACGATTGGATGTTAAAACTCAGTACCACCCTGCAGAATTCTTATTATTTATTAATTATGTCGCTTGTTAACCTCAGAACTCGGGGGTGCTGTGCGAAAACACCATCGCTCATGTAGTTTCATAGCGCTGTGGGACAAAAAACTGGCAATTTCGTCCTTTAAATGGTGATTGGACATTGGAACTCAGCAGCACCCTCCGGAACTCTTTTTAAAAATCAAATATGTCACTTTTGAACATGAGAACTTGGGGGTGCTGGGCGAAAGAGCCACCCCTTATGTATTTTCAGAGCGCCATGGGACAAGAAAATGGCAATTTTGTCGTTTAAATCGCGATCGGACGTTGGAAATCAGCAGCACCCTCCAGAACTCTTGTTATTAATGAAACATGTCACTTTTGAACATGAGAACTCGGGGGTGCTGGGCGAAAGAACCACCCCTTATGTAGTTTCAGAGCGCCATGGGACAAGAAAATGGCAATTTTGTCTTAATATTTATTTCCTGTTTATTCATGTTGAAATTCGCGCAATTAGCATCCTGTTTCAATGAATTTATGCTAGCTCAATATTAAACAAGTACAATGAATCAGTTCAATAAATAAAGAAGGAGGGTACACGTTGATTGTCAATCTGTGAATGTGGACTATGCTACTCTGCTTCTGCTGCGTTTCGGTTTAAATTCGCTTATGCAGCATTTCTTATTAATCAGAAGTACTATTAGTTTGATAAAAAAAAATTTCTTCATATTACTGATTAATAATTATATTGACTTTAATATTTCATTTTTCCATCCATGTTGAAATTAGCATAATTTAATAAATTATGCTAATATAAGGCTATTTTTCATTTTAAACTGATTCTGCTGGCTTAAATTTAGGCTGGCACAAATTCATTAATTAATGCTGTCAACTAAGCGAATTTAAACCGAAACAAGCAGAATAAGAATATCAAAGTCATATTCACAGATTGACAATAGATGAACTTTTTTTCATTTTAATATGATTCTGCTGGCTTAAATTCAGGTTGGCACAAACTCATCCAATAAAAATGCTCATAGAAAAGTAATTTTTATGTTATCAAGCTAAAATTCATCGACGTAGCACAAATAGTTTCATAAAAAACAAAAATTGTGCATTGTTTTCTGTTCTATAAATAATGACTTCAATATTAATTGTTTGTTCATTGATGTCAAAATTCGCGCGATTAGCATCATTTTTTCATGAGTTTGTGCTAGGTTAATATATAACGAATTTAATGAATGAGGTCATTAAATAAAAAAAGAGGACACACGTGGATTGTCAATCTGTGAATATGGATTGTCAATCTGTCAATCTGTGAATATGCTCTTACTACGTTTTGGTTTCATATTTTACCAATAAGGAGTACAATTACATAGTAAAAAAAAATAGTCTATTGTGCACCGTTGAGGGAAAATACGAGTTTTGCGTTTTATGGACAAAGTTGAACTCCGAGGCGAAGCCGAGGAGTTTTCAACCTTGTCCAAAACGCAAACGAGTATTTTTCCGCAAGGTGCACATACGATTCTGTCGACGGGAGAAAATGCGAGTTTGAGCGGAGCGAAAACGAGCCTTTTTGGATCCGGAGGCGTACAAAAAATATTGCATTAATTTCTGATACTTCATTAAAATTTTTTTCTTTATATTTTTTATAATTTCCAGTATCAGCATCCTTTTTTAACGAGGTTGTTCGAGATTAATATCAAACCAGTGCAATTAGTATAACAAATAAAAAATAGAAAACAGGTTACACGTCGATTGGTCATTTGGGAATAATTTATTTATTTATTTATTTATTTATTGAAATATACATCCACCAGGTATAAACCCATAAAGGTGTACATAAGAAAACTACATACATTGACTGAACACTTGATGACAAAATATAAAATAAAATAAAGAATAACCAAAAATGTTTCTGTTGTTAATACACATACACAATAATAAACAAAGACCTTAATAAAGAAAAATAACATGGCATCAATTCGATAAGCTATTGCGTATTTCGCGTTTAAAGATGTTAAAACTAAGAAAAAAAATGTCCACAGATCTTAAGTTATTGACACTTCTGCACATACTTTTTATCGGACAATAGAAATTATGTTGCGAATTAGGCACCGAAATATGAAAAGTTACACCTGAACGTAACACAGCTCGTGGTACATTAAAGTCTACAAGACTAAGCAAAACATCGCTATTAATTAGGCAATTGACAATTTTGAAGATGAATATTAGGCCGTTTATTTCACGCTGCTTACGCAGTGAATGGAATCCAAACTCAGAAAGGAGTAAATTATAGCTATAGCCTCTAACCGGATATCTGTTATATTTTTTGAGGTAACAATATCTTAAGAATCTTTTTTGAACAGATTCAAGATTAGAGACAAGTTCTGCATGATTAGGATTCCATACCACGCTGCAGTAATTAAGTTTACTACTAACTAGTCCAAAATATAAACTACGCAAAGCTTCCACAGACGTTACATCTCTGCAGCTTCTAATAATATATCCTAAAGATTTGGTTGCTTTAGAGACCACGGTATTAATATGAGTTGAGAATGTTAATTTACTGTCAAATATAACACCAAGATCTTTAAACTCTGAGGTAAAAGACAGTAAAATGTTGTTGACCTTATAATCGAAATGTATGTTATTGATCTTTCGGGTATAGGACATTACTTTACATTTCTTTATATTTAAGGATAGTTGATTATCGAAACACCATTCATTAATGGCAGAGATATCCTGTTGAAGTTTAACGCAGTCGGAAATATGGTTAATTTTGCGAAATATTTTCATATCGTCCGCGTACAACAGTGTTTCAGAGTCTACGATGGAGCAGATATCATTAACAAAAAGGAGAAATAATAAGGGACCCAGATTTGACCCCTGAGGTACTCCAGACGTGGCAACAAAACGAAAAGATCGAAAGCCTTGATATTCTACGAACAAACTCCTATCAGTTAAATATGATTTCAGTAATATTTGAAAGTTATTGGAAATTCCAAACTGATCTAATTTTGTTAGCAATTTATTGTGTGAGACTCGGTCAAATGCTTTACTGAAATCAGTGTATATGACGTCCACCTGTTGTCTTGAATCTAAAGCTGACGAAACATATTCTGTAAATATACAAAGATTTGTTGCCGTACTCCGAGCTTTCACAAAACCATGTTGACTGCTGGTAATCAAACAACGCACATGAGCATACAAGTAATCTGTCAAGATAATTTCGAACAATTTAGAGAATGCTGATATAAGAGCGATAGGTCGATAGTTAGATATATCAGAGTTTGAACCTGATTTAAAAATAGGACAAACTCTTGTATTTTTCCACGCAGCTGGAAATGCTGTTGTCTTAAGAATGAGGTTAAAAATTACAACAAGTGGTTCTATGAATGACTCGACGTGACATTTAAGTATCGAAACAGGAAAATTATCAGGACCGCAGGAAAATTTATTTTTTAATTTCTTTGCACCTTCTATAATATCGTTACTGGTAATTTTACCGATATTAAAGTAAGAACTTGGATTATAATTAAAATAAGATGTAACAGAAGGAGAGCTATTACTATCAGAAATATAAACACTCTTAAAGAAGTTTGCAAATGCGTTTACTATATCTTGACTCGTGGTAAACTTATCACTACCGTATTTCATCAGACCAGGTATCCGTGATTTATTATTTTTGGCATTAACAAAGTTCCAAAATTGTCTCGCATCTGACTTAAAAGAATTTTGGGATCTTTCAATAAATTTTTTATATTCTAGTTGTATTTCTAATTTAATAGTTCTCCTGAGATCTTTAGCTCGTTGGAGGTAAAAACAATATTTACTTCGTCTATACATTCTCAGATAATGATGTTTACGTTTAACTTTGGCGATTATTTCAGATGTAAACCATGCTGGATATTTTTGAGATCTAGTTGAACTAAGTGGAACACATTTATCTATAATTTCTTGGAGAGACAAACTAAACGAATCTACAGCAGAATCTACATCTGAAAAATGTTTTAAATGACTCCAGTCCATTTCGGTTAAAAGTTTGTTAAATTTATTTACGTTATATTTTCTAAAATTAAGACGTTTCTGATTCGGAACAAAATATTCATCTTCTTTGACTTCATACGGAAAATAACAAGTTAAAGCAGGATGATGATAATCAATAGGAACTAAGGCATTGACTTCAGGTGTAACTTCGCAACTAAAAACTGACGGTGTTACAATCAAATCTAATATCTTTCCATGTATATTTTTTATTTTGTTACATTGTACAGAATCTGTATAGTTTAATAGTTGAACAAATCTATTAATTAAAGGAGTTATTTGACTATTAATAATAATAATAATAATAATATCGTCTTTATTATTTCTTCAATATAGAAATGTACATTTTTATATAAAACATAATATATTATTTTCAGAAATAAAGGGCGAAGTTCATTTTCTGAAATGTCGCCATTTACAGAAAATGTTCTTCCACTTAACCCGAAAAAGAAAAAAACTTATCTATATAGTGCCATTATAAAAACAACAATAATTTCGTTTCATTTACCAATTTATTCGAGCTCGAGCATTATGTTCGTCGAGAACCAAAATTATGATTGAGAAATAAACAAATAGTCTCTAGATTTGGATTTAAACTGCCCAATGTTTAATACTTTTATTGTTGATGGTAATGAATTATACAAATGACATACCTGATACCTAAAAGACCTTCTAAATATCTCTGTTTTAAATTTCGGTATTGCCAGCAAACCTTTATATCTAATATTTAAGTTGTGTATGTCCGTTCGATACGTGATTTTACGATGAAGATAAGACGGTTTTTTTGTTAGAATTATTTTATGATAAAGACAGACTGTATGATGTACCCTTCTATTTTCCATATTCAGCCACTCAATTTCCTTAATTTTATGTGAAACTCTTTGTCTTCTGCGAATGCCAAATATGAGTCTTAGACAGGAATTTTGAACTTTTTGAATTTTATTCTTGTAGTGAGTGGCTAAATTAGGACCGTAAAGAGCGTCAGCATAATTAAAATTTGAAAGTACAAGAGATTCACACAAAACTTTCTTAACATTAAATGGTAGAAAATGTCGATTACCGTATATAATCTTAATTGAAGCGTAGGCACGCTGTATCAATTTATTTATATGTTTTTCGAATCTTAACTCTGAATCCATTAATACACCCAAATTCTTTGCCACATCAACAACATCAAGAATTGAATCCTGAATTTGGATTTGGATTGATGGTAAAACTAATTCCCTTTGATTTTTTGGCCCAAATATTAATATGTTTGATTTACTGGAATTGATGCATAGGCAATGGTTTAAAGCAGCTTCTACAAATCTTTTTAAATCGGCATTAATCAGATCATTAGCGTTTTTTAAATTTTCGATTGGGAAACTGTAGTAGAGCTGAGTGTCATCAGCATATAAATGAGCTTGGCTTAGAGAGAAGATTAGAAGTATATAGAGAAAATAATAAAGGACCCAATATTGAGCCTTGTGGAACTCCTGAATTAATATTCAAAGAGTTTGAATTTTGACCTTCTATATTAACATGCTGTTGTCGCCCTTCCAAATAGCTTATTATAAGTAACAACGCATCATAGGAAAATCCTAAATACTTTAAAATGCTTATCATTAATTCATGGTTAATAGTGTCAAAAGCTCTGCTAAAATCTAATAAAATCAATATAGTACATTTTCTGTCATCTATAGCCGTAAGTATGTCATCGACAATATGCAAAAGTGCAGTTGTGCAACTAAAGCCTTTGCGAGATCCAGATTGAACATCAGGTAAAAGAGAAAATTTTTGTATATATTCCTTTATTTGAATTTCCATAGCTCTTTCCAATACTTTGGATAAAGTAGGTAAAATACTGATACCTCGCAAGTCTTTCATTTCTTTTGGATTTTGTTTCTTCGGCAATACCCTCACAACTGCCCTCTTCCACATCGCCGGACAGACATTCTCTGTTAAACAATAATTTATATTATGTGTAATGTAAGGTACGATATGAGGACAACAAAGTTTAATTAATTTAATATTTATACCATCACACCCTCTCGCATTCGTTTTTATATCTGATATGGTCTTAAAAACAAACAAGTCATTAATTTCCTTAAATTTAAAGTTTTCATTGAGTAATCTATTATTATTATAAAAATTTAAAATATGTTGGGGTGGTTTTTTATTAGGAATAGATTTTATAAAAAAATTATTTAGATCGTTAGGCTTTTTTAAATCCTCTGGAATATTTTTATTTTTATCGGGAAGAAATTTATTCAACTTTAGTGTCTTCCACATTTCTTTTGATGAATTATTATTGAATTGATGTATAAAGTATGCCTTTTTTTCTCTCTCAATAGCCCGATTAGTAAAGTTACGCATTTGTCTATAAAAATCTAAATGTCTCTGTAATCTAGTCCTTTTAAATTTGCTTAAAGCTTTGTCCCTCTCGTTCATCATAATTTTGATGACATATGTCATCCATGGTGCTCTGGCTTTAGTGACTCTAGAGGTAACTATGGGAATATGTCTATCAAATAAATTATTTAAGCAATTAACTAAGTACGATATTTTTGCATCAATATTTTCCTGGTCATATATTCTGAAAAATGAAGTATTAAACAAATCAGCCTGAAAGGATTCTTGATTAAAATTTTTAAAGCTTCTATATGTACACATTTTAGATTGTTGCGATGTACCACCTACATTTACCTTACAATAAACAATAGAGTGATCTGAGATGTTATGATGTATGACACCCCCCTCCACTGCAGCTCCTTTTTGTACTATTACATAATCTAGAAGTGTTGCAGATGTAGCAGTGACTCTAGTAGGAACGTCTATCAATTGACAATAATTCAGTGATTCTAAAATTGAATAAAAATTCTTAACACTACTATTGTCATAGTCAAACAAGTCTAAATTAAAATCACCCATACAAATTATTTCATCTACAGTTGGTCCAATATCAATTAGACTATTTTCAAACTCATCCAGAAAAGAATTTAAATTTTTTTCATGAGGTCTATATATTACACCTATTCCAAATGTTTTTTTATGAACCGTAATTTTAATCCATAACTGTTCCCAGATATAATCCTGCCTACTTATAAGTGGTTCACAACGCAATCCATCTCCAACATATATACATATTCCTTTACCTCTGCAATTTCTATCCGCCCGGTATAATTTATAATTATTAAAATTTAATTGGTCATCAACAATACTATATTTCAACCATGTTTCACATATTAAAAGAATATCTAAAGAATTATCCGAAACTATTTGTTTAATATTTTGCAATGAAGGTACTAATGATCTTGCATTACAGCAACCTACTTTAAACATTTTGTTTTATTTTAAACAATTTAAATGCTCGAGTTCGAAATTAAAACAATACCAAAACAAACGATATCTAACTTAAACAAAAAATTGTAGTTCTTGTAGTTTTTGTTCCACCTAGATAAAAATCTAGTAACGGGAACAACTCAATTGGTCAAATGCTGCAAATATAATCCTTAACATTGTTATGCTCGTAAAAGATAAAAATAACAAACATCATGATTCTATCTGTTAATTTCAAAAGCCATTAAATAGAGAATAATAATAATACATTATATACTAAGTAAGTAGTTTAGCGACATCCTCCAGTGAGCTGATTCTTCTACCATTTTGTTGACCATTCAGTTTGACGTAAACTTGACCATAATTTGTCCAAACCACACCTGAACCATTAATTTTTTTCACTGCCTCCGTTACAATATTTAGCTGCTCTCTCGTTAAATCCTCTCGAATTATTATATTTGTAGACTTCAGTGACCTTTTATTTTTGTAAACAACATTTTTATAATAATTTGAGGAAAATTTCACCAAAACTGGTCTACTTTTGTGGGTTTCTTTCTTGTTCAGTCGATAGCAGAACTCTATACTTCTTTCATCTAATTCCAGATGCATTGTAGTTGTAAATATAGCAAGCATATTATGCCGCAAGCATATTAACATAATATGCCGCAAGATCTGTTAAATTAAAATCTCCAATCAAAACGACCTCATGAGTTTCATGGAAAGTTTCAATATAGTCAAAAAAATCAGAATACTCACTAAATGTCACGTTAGGTGGAATATAAACTGTTATAAAGAAGATTGGTTTGATATTGGTTTTGAAAACTTTAACACATAAAACATCAATTTTTTCTATAGGAAACACTACACTATGTTGTTCTGAATGACACACGTTATTATTTACAGCAAAAATCACTCCTCCTCCAAACTTGCCAAAACTTCGATCTTTACGATAAACTGTGTAGGTGTCTTCAGGAAATAGTTCACTACTGCGTACTCCATCCCGAAGCCAAGATTCTGTGATTGCAATAATGTGATATTGTGATATTAGGACATTTTGAAAAAATATAGTTGTTTTCGAATTTAGACCGCGACAGTTTTGATAGTATACAAAAAGGTTGTCATTATTTTTCGGTGATCCAGTGGATGATACTACAGGTTTTTTGAGACAATAAATGGTAGATTATTTTTGTATTTTATAATCAAATTTTTTTCACCTGCTGCCAAACGATCGCTAAGTTCCTTTTTGATTTTTGAAGTATACTCACGTTGCATAACAGTTTGATCTGACCTCATATATATATTCTTATAACAGTCTAATGATTTGAGTTTGGGATTTAGCTTTAAAAAATTAGTCACTTGATTACTATTCGGAAACGTAACTTTAATTGGACGACATTTATTTGAGTTGGCTGACGGTTGTAGACCTAAACGGGAAACATGTAAACCATTTAATTGCGGATTTCGATTCATTGATATAGCTGTAAACATATTTTCAATATAAGCTTGCAAATGAATTTCAGTTTCAGGAACACCAAATATTAAAATATTACTTTCTTTTCTTTTAATTTGGTTCAACTCTGTCGTTATTTTTATCATATCGAAGGAATCCCCTTTTTTGTTTAAGTCAATTAGGCTTGCCTTAATTGTCTGTATTTCGACTTCGTGGTCAGTTTTTATTTTTGTTATTTCAGTTTTTAGGTCGTCGATCTTTTTCTCATAAACATCAAGTTTGCTATTTAAAATTTGCACTATACCAGCAGAAACACTATCGACGATGGATTTAATAAAAGTTTGATCTTGACAAAGTTGTTTAATAGATACGTCGGCCGCACTTCTTATTTCAAGTTGCTGTTCCCTGGTTAATGGCATATTTTACAAGGAAACGATGCTGATTGTCGAAAAAGAAAAAATTAAGTGAAAATTTAGTAGATACTTTTAACTTTTTTAGAAGAAGATTGAAAAAGTTCGAATAATAATATATTAACAACACTTGGTTAATTAACAGTAACACAGCAGGTCAACATACGTGTTCACTCAACGGCGGTCGAACTACTTTATGACTCTACTACTCGTAAATGACTCTACTACAATATGACTCTACTACAATATAATGACTACAATGAATACAATAAATATAATTAGCATTCTTTTTAATGAGAAGTACAATTAGTTTAATAAACCAAAAAAATGCATTATCTATTATTGATTTGCAAATATTTAGTATAATATTGTATTTCTGTTTATCGATATTAGAGTTTGCATAACCAGCATCCTTTTTCAAGGAGGTTTTTCTAGCGCAATATAAAGCTATTACAACCAGTTTAATAGATAAATAAATATGTTGTGCATCGATTGCTCATCAGTAAAAATCGATTCTAATATTCTTTACGTGCTCGTTTTCGTTTACATTTGCATGATTTTCATCCTTCCTAATTTATCTTGAGCTAGCACAACTTGCGACATTTTCACAAATATTAATTATTACAAAATGACGATTTTTGAAGGTAATAAAATAGTGAATTGAAATATTTTTTTCGTTGCTCAAGCTCAAAACTTAAACTCTATGTTTTTACGGAATTTCTCATGTGCCTTCAATAGCACAGTGGGTACCGCGCTTCGCTATTTTCAGTTGTCGCGGAGGTCCCGGGTTCGAATCCCGGGAACGGCTTCAGAATATTTTTCTGACACAGATTTCATGGAAAATGAATCAAAGGATTATTATTAACCACTAAACTATATCTGCATATGTGGTTCATCTTTCTTAAAGAAAAAATATTTTTTGTCTCCTTTTTATTTATTATCTCCTTTTAGGCAAAAAATATTTTTTCTTTAAGAAAGATGAACCACATATGCAGATATAGTTTAATGGTTAATAATAATCCTTTGATTCATGAAGGGTGCTATCATTAAGGGTGCCAAGCTCAGGGCGGTTAACAAAAATATAACAACTCTAATTTATTGTTTATGAATTATGAATCAATTATTCATAAACTTGTATAATTAAAGACAAAAATTCTTATGTAAATAATTACTTATTCGAGATTCAATATACATTAAATTTTTAGTACACTTTGATAAAAAAAGGGAATATGCATCGATTGTTTAAATGTTAATATTGTCTTACAAATTTTTTTGTTCCTTTTGATTCGATTTGCTCCATGAAAAGCTATTTTTAGTGTATAATAATATTATACTATAATAATATTAAACTATAATAATTCTCAAGTATCGTTCAATACGCATGCGGCGGCAAATCCTCGCTTTTTTTTTCAAATGCCCCTAACTCGCGTACTATGACGGAACTCTTAAAAAAACTATTGAGAACTCTAGAACTCTTTATTTTCTTCCAAATTGTGCACCTGGAACTACCCTTCCGCACAAAAGGGGTGCCGCCTGAAATTGGCACCCCAAAATTTGTTTAAAAAAAAACGGCATTTAAACTGCAGAACTCTTTCTGCACCCCGGCGAGAACTATAGAACTCTTCAAAAAGAGCTCAGAACTCTAAAAATTTGGAAGGGTGCTATCATTAAGGGTGCCAAGTTCAGGGCGGTGTTCTCACAGCAAAATTGAAACGTTTCGATCTCGGTTATTTTTTACCTTATAGAAATAGTAAAACAGGTAAAATATTTGACAGAAAAAAACTAAAATTCGGTTATATATATAATTTTTTACGTATACATATTTAGTATTTTTGGAGTTATTTTCTTAAAAATATGAAAATGACGATAATTTTAAAAATTCTGATTTTTTTAAATTACATCTTTTTTTCAAAAATATGCATTCTAAACCGGTCAAAATTATTTAAATCATTATTTATGCTAACATAAATAAGTTATCGTTTAACGATTACTATAAATTTTAATTTTTGTGGAAATGACATGATTTATTTTTCACTTTTTCCTAAAAAAATCGAAAAGGTTCTCTTATTTTTATCCTTCCTTAATTTTGACGCTATTAACTTGTTCTGAAGCTCATTTGATAGATATTCCGAAGTACTTTGACAAGTGCTTAGCAGGTAGGTATATTTTATACATTGCATCGTTTTCCCGTTATTTAAGCTTGAATGCAGTAATACCTCGACTAAGTATGTATTGTATGATACATGTATCCGATTTCCGACGATACGATGATCCGAATGTACTCTCATTGGTCAGAATCGAATCGGAATATTTTCGCGCCGAATTTCATCCGAAAGTTTTAACTACGCTTCCGACATCGGATAAAGTTGAGATTATTTTAACTTTTTCCGATAAAACTGACGTTTTTTGACGTTTTGTCACATTGTAACGTAACCTCATTTTTTATTTCTGTGCATTCACTTTTATGGAAATATGGATTTGAATCGCAGAATTTATGTTCGTAAAGCTAATCAAGCCCTATTATTATGTCTGCTTCTCTCGCAAATTCGCAAAAACAAATCAAAACCAAATGAACCAAACCAAAACGTACAATGAGGCCAAGAAGATATTGGGTGCGTGAAATATATAAGCAAAGAAAGTCACAAGGGGCTTTTAACACTTTATTACACGGAAATGAAGGAACATGATGTTCGATGAATTCGACTAATTGGCAAAAATTTTGATAGTGTGTTGTGTGATCGTGCATCCAACAAAATCGTTACAATTTGACCACAGAGAGACTGGTCTGTCTGCTGCAAATTGTTATATCATTTGGACCCAGTTCTGCAACAATGGTGTAAGCCACCGGCATGTTGTTCTGAGATAATTAGCTTTTTGTATTTCGTTATCATAGAAAATTCCCTTGCTGAGGTTTTTTTCTTTAAATATGTTTTACTGTTTTACAATAATACATATAACCGGAAAATATCGAAATAAAACAATAACCTTTAATTTTTGGTATAAAAAACAATAAAAACTGGGTTACATGATTGTTGCAAAATTGAGTAAGTGATCATAGTTAATTGTGTGAAAATAGTTTATAATACAATTTGATACAAAAGATCATCAGAAACCATTTTTATTGAGAAAAAGTAGATACAGTTATTTTTATTATTCATCTACAACGTCATATTGCTCTTCATCAATAGTAAAATCTGGCATCTGTCCATGTCCTTCTACATCGTCTATGAAAGTTTCACTTCCGACTTTGTCTAAGAAATTATAAAACCCTTTTGCATCTGTAGGTACTAAATCCAAGATGTCTTTCAGGTCTTTTAGTTTTTCAGCAGAAAGCTGTCTACCATTTGGCCACAGTGGAGGCAGTTCTATGTTTCCAAGTAAAGGTTTTCTGCCCTTTCCTGCCTTTTCGATGTTTACTGCTGAAAAGGAAGGATCTCTAACGTGATTTTTCATGTACAAAATAGTGGGTTCATGCTTGTTTATTCTTATAACGTGGGTTTTTATCCAATTAATACGCTGTTTATTATTTGAGTCGATCTTGCGATTTGTAATCGACCTCTCTAACTCCTTAACTGATACAATATCATTAGCTGCGATACGGTTTACGATAAACTTCTGTTTTCTTCGACATGATTTCATGATGGTCATGTAGTCAGTATCTGAGTATACTCTTTGTTGTGATTTTAGGGAGTATTCAACGTCTCCAAAATGTTGGTCGTTGGCTAAAAAACTGTGCCCAGAAAGTAAAAATTTTAATGAAATCGTTTCGAGGGAGGTATGATTCTGTAGTACATGAATAAGCATTAAAACAAGCTTAATACTTCGATTTTGACCCCCACAGGAATCGGACCACAATATAAGTTTTTTAATGGGGGCATGTACATGTTCGTTAATGTATTTACGCAAGCACGAACCAACCTCTTGTGTGCCTCTGCCAGCTTCGTGTTCTAACCATATATTAAAAACACCTTTTCCTGTACTACCAAGATTTATACCGAGATTAAACAGATTAAGTTGCCTTTTATAATAAACGATTCCAGTCGGCAACTTAGGTATGGGGAGAGTTTTTTGTAGATCAAAAGTCAACGTCTCCAATGTATCATCTTCTTTTGCAGCTTTTAGATCATCGTTCATTTGTTGTCTCAGCTCTTCCGCGATGTCAAGATGTCTCTTGTGATCTGCTTCCAGGTCTGCTCTTTCTTCATCTTGTTGTGTACTACGAATTTTGGCAGCGTATATATCGCACACGCGGCAAGTATCTTTATGAGGTTTTTTAAACCTTAAATTGAAATTAGAATAGAATACCTCTTTATATTTTGTAAGACTGACTGGCTCATCGGTCGTTTCTTTATAAAATTCGTACATTTTGGTCAAATTTAGTTCTGGATTTAAAAACTTCGAGTCTGTCTTATTGCGACAATAGTGTGAGACGTACTTGGGAAATGAAGTTATATGCTGCTTAATTTCTGTAATTCTTTGTTCATCTATACCATTTCGTCCGCCGCTATTTAGTCCCCTATGATCAAGTATAACATTATTTTGTAACTGACTTAAAGCCAGTCGAATTCGATTATCGTTAATTTGAAGGGTATTTACAAACAAGGACTTACACACTTTAATGTCATTTATGTAATAGATCCTTGAATTGGTCCTCCTTGAAACCGGATTTTTTGTATAACATCTCTTTTTTGCAATTTCTTTAACGCACCTACCAAGTAATGCACATCGTCCCTCAAAAGTCCCTATGGTCCAAAATTGTTCAAATAATCGTCTTTCGTCTTCTCATTTCGATACTTACACGTTCAGTGCACTTTCTGACGCATGTACACGAATACTGTTCCTTAAATACTTTAGGTTTAACTGTTTTGTATCTTGCCGAAATGTACTCTTTGTTAGAATTCGCCAACTTTTTTCTATCCTGTCTTGATTGCTTGGTTATCTTTCTTTTTCTTCCACGTTTTTTTCTGCCTTTACTTTCTGTTGCTGCTGGACCAACAACTTCAGCAACTTCTTCGGCTGAATCCGTATTTTCTGGATCCTCTGGGTCGGGTAGAAATTCACTGCCAGATGATTGATACGGTTCATCAATATCAGACTCGTCAAAAAGACCAGAGTTACATAAAGAAACGTTGCTGGGGAAAGAACTTAGTTTTATTTGTTCAGCAGATGTCATTTGCTCTGATTCAGGCAAAGGTATTTGATCGGAAGAACCACTCAGTAAACATGATTCTTCCAAAGAATTCAGAGTAGCCAAGGTATCGTTGGTATCCTGACTTTCGTTTTGTTGTTCTTGAAAATTTTGAAGCCCCAATTTTAATAACAGTTCTGTTCTGGCTGTACTAATCCTGTTCCTGTAAAGACAGGAACCGTTAATCAACATAAAAAGGTCGAAATCATTAGACTGAAAGCAGTAGACCGAACTCATTAGACCGAAAAGCACTTTACCGAAACCTCACTAGACCGAACAGTAGGAGACCGAAAAGCAGGAGACCGAAAATGATTAGGTACATAATACAGGGTGCCTAAAATGGTGTTAACGTCACTCTACCCTTAATTTATTTTTACCTTCACTAATTTGTTTAACAGATGAAAATGCTGTCGATCTAATGCTGTTCGGTATAGTGAGGTTTCGGTAAAGGGCTTTTCGGTCCAATGAGTTTGGTCTACTGCTTTCTGTCTAATGATTTCGGTCTAATTGTCGTGTATTGCATAAAAGGCATGTAATGTATAACGCAATTAACTTAATTTGTTTTAGTTTTTACCCCAATGTATAATGCAGCAATAAGCAACAACGGCGTAACCCACCACATTTTATAGCACCAGGGTATTAACCGCTAAGTTTTTTTGTGTAAATAGTAAACTACATCATATTATAGAACAAATGATAACTGAGATCTATAGCCAATTTGTCCTAATAAAATAATTGATTTACATTTTCTGCCAGTGTAAATACTGATATTAATGATAAACATTTTGAAAGGTTATGTTTAATTTATTTTTACAGAATTTTTTGTTTAATTTACTTTTTGCAAACCCTACGGATTAATAGTTTAAAAAATATTATAATGCATACCTTGTCTATCACACAAACCACTTTATAAATGTTTTTGAAAACTCAGAAAACTGCAACGGACGTAAAACGTGTTTTGTTTTTAAAGAGACTTATTGTAGTTTATGTTGACACATATACTTATTGAAAATTTTTCAACAACAATGTAACCCGCTCTGTGGATTACCTGGTTGTTGTAGATTTATGTATTATCACTAGTTTGACGAATGTGGATTAGAACTTTGGTTAATAGATGTCGCTAAAGTACTAGATACGGCTTCTACCATTTTTGTTTTTTGTCAAACATTCGTAATAAACTTGTTGGTATGTATATCACATTTGTAAACAAATTGTGGGTTACACCATTGTTGCAGAACAGGGTCCATTTATTGTATTATCGACGATCTTGTCGAACGACACCACAGTACCGTGAGATGACGGCTTTACAGTACACGGCCTAAATCCTCAGGAATCGCGGTCTCTAAGTTTTCCTACTATACCATGGTTCATAAAAATTATTTAAAAATATTTTTTTCTAGCTTTTAAATCTGCAAACTTTTGTATGTTTTCGGTCATGTTTATATTTTTTGCGACTTCATTTTCTATTGACAAAATGGCCAAGCTATTTAATCGTTCATTTGTCATAGTTGATCTTAAATATGTTTTGATAAGTTTCAATTTACTAAAACTACGTTCGCAAGCTGCTACAGTTACAGGAATTGTTAGCAATATCCTTAAAGTTGTTCACAAATTTGGCATAGTCGTATATAGGTCGTTCATATTTATAAAATTGAGAATCTCTAAAGGACTGTTAACATTTTCAGGAATTAGGTTCTTCTTCTTCTTCTTTCTCATAATCCTTAGTGCCCTTCAGGGCGTCGGATGTCGGGTTCCGCCTTTTATCCACTTCTTCCAATTGCTTCTATTGGTGGCCAGGTTCTTCATATCCCTCATACTGATGTGTCTCCTTTCACCTATATCTTGGATCTGGTCCATCCATGTCTTCCTCGGCCTTCCCTTTTTTCTTTTGTTTCCCATTTTGGCTTCATGTACCTTCTTTGTAAGTCTATTTTGCTCCATTCGTTGTATGTGTCCAAACCAGCTTAATTGTTTGTTTTCGATCTTCCTAATTATCGGTTCTTGTTCCAACTCTCTTCTTATATCTTCATTTCTGAATCTGTCAAACTTCGTAACTCCGGCTATTTTTCTCATGTATTTCATCTCCGTCGCGTTTATCATTGATTCATGTTTCTTTTGGACAATCCATGTTTCCGCCCCATATGTCATTATCGGATTTACTATGCTGTTATATACTCTGAGTTTAGTTTTGTTGCTTATTTCTGACTTTCCAAAAATTGTATTATTTAAAGAGTAATACACGCTAGTTGCCTTCTTCAGTTTATTACTTATTGCCAAGTCCGTTTTCCCATCATCTGTTATTATATTTCACAGATATTCAAAAGTAGATACATGTTCTATTACTTTTTCCCTTACTATTATATTAGTATTCCTTTCTCTTTTCTCATCTTCATTTATTATCATAAGTTTTGTTTTGTTGAGGTTCATTTCCATTTTTAATTTATGTATCTCTTTTTGCCAAATATCTATTAGTTTCTGCATTTTCTCTACTGTGTCTGTGATTAGAACTATATCATCAGCGTATAGAAGGGAGTTGGTCTTTATTGCATTTAAGTTTTTATATCCTACTATGTATTGAAGGTTTCTTGTTTGATCTTTGGTATTTTTGATTAAAGTATCCATGACTATTATAAACAAGAGGGGGCTTAGTCCATCTCCTTGTTTAATTCCCTTATCCCATTTAAAAGTGCCTGATCTTTCTCCATTTATTTGTACTTGGCCTTCTACTTCCATATATATAGATTTTATGACTTTTATCATCTTTTTTGGTATATTATAGCTCTCCAATATTTTCCACAATATTTCTCTGTTTATCGTATCAAATGCCGCCTTCAGATCGACGAACATGAGAAATAGTTCATTCCCTTTACGGCATTGTCTCTCTATTATATTTCTTATGATGTAGACGTTATCGTTTGTTTGACGGTTTGATCTGAATGCAGCCTGTTCGTCTTCCAATTCTTTCTCTATCACTGATCTTAGACGCTTCTCTATAATTCTCGTGTATACCTTGAAGGCGACCGATGACAAGCATATTGCTCTATAATTCTCGCATTCATTATGTTGTCCTTTTTTGTATATTGGTAGAACTATGTTTTTCTTCCAGTCATCTGGGATTTTCTCTGTACTCCATGCTTCCTTGCATATCTGTAATAGCCAGTCCTCTCCTTTTTCACCCATCCATTTTATCATTTCTGGATCTAGTTGGTCCTCTCCTGCCGCTTTTCCAAGTTTAATATTGTTTATAGCTTCTTCCAGTTCTTCCTTCCTTATACTCTCTGGTTCCTCTTCCTCCTCCAGTTCTGGTCTATTTCTTCCTGCTTCATATATTTCTACTTCTTCGTGTTTGAATTTATCTTCGTAGTATTGTTTCCATACTTCTACTATTTCTGTAGTCTCTATTTTCAATTGGTTATTTTTATCTTTGATTCCATACTGTTCCCTACCTTTTTTCCCTCTTAGACCCTTTATACGGTTCCAGAATTTTCTGTTATCTGTTTTGTAATTTGCTTCCAATTCTTTTCCGAATTCTTCCCAGCTCATATTTTTCGCTTTCCTTACTGCTATCTTTGCTCTATTACGTTTCTCCATGTATTCTACTTTGTTATTTTCATTTCTACATTGTTGATATTTTTTCCAGGCTTGCTTCTTTTCCTTTATTATTTTCTTTAGTTCTTGACTCCACCATTCTGTTCTCTTATGATATTTATTTATTGACTTTTTTCCACAAATTTTCTCTGCTGTTTTATATAGTGTGTCTTTTAGTATTTTCCATCTTTCTTCCATATCCAATTGCTCTCTTTCCAGCTCCATTCTTTGCAATTCCTCATATATTTCTTGTTTATAGTCACTTTTCTCTTTCTCTGTTTTCAGCTTCTTAATATTTATCTTAGTGTATGACTTATCGACTATATATTGCTTTTTCTTTGTAGTCATTTCGGCTACGAGTAGCTTGTGTTGAGTATTAAGTTCTGCAAATTTTTCTGTTTTTATATTTTTGATAATATTCATTTCTGCAGGAATCACGATGTAATCTATTAGACTTTTGGCATTTCTTTCCTGTGCTTCAAAAGTGTATCTGTCCTCCATATTTTGATACCAGAATGTATTTCCAATTTTTAAGTCGTTATTTACACAAAATTGTATCATCTTCCCATTTCTGTTCTCAGCTTTTTCTCCATACCGCCCAAGGCTTCCAAGTCCCTTGTTGATGTCATTTCCAACTCTAGCATTCCAGTCTCCCATAATAATTATGTTCTCAGTATCTTCTCTCACTTCGTCTAAAGCTGTTTGGAGTTCGCTATAGAATTGAGACATATTCTGTTCTTCTGTGCCCTCGACTGGTGCATATATTTGTATTATGCTAACTAACTCGTCTAGTTTTATACTTACGGTAATTATTCTAGAGTTTATTGCTTGGTATTTTACAACTCTCCCACTCAGATCATCCGTGATTATAAAACCGACTCCCTCTTTTGCTCTTTCCATTTCTTGTACACCTGAGTAGAAGAGCTTGTAACCATCGCCACATCTCATATTTCCTCTTCCCTTCTTCTTCGTTTCACTCAGGCCTAGGATGTCAATGCCGTATGTTTTCATTTCCTCTGTCAATTCGAATTCTTTACCATAAAGACTTGTGATATTCCAAGTACCTATTATTGTTGTTTCCTTTCCATTATTTTCGTTGTCCTTTTCCATTTGCGTTGTCTTTTTTACTAGTATCTTTGCAGTTTTTGGTGCCTGTGTTTTCAGTTTTTTGAGTTATATGCTCCCCTTCTGCTGTTCTTATTGATTTTGGTATTTGCTGTATTTCGTTTCCTGGGGATCTTTCACTCGCCTTTCTCCCCTTTGTTTTTTGTTCCTCTGCTCCATTTTCAGGTTGAATTTCTCCATTGTTATCATTTTTGTAGCCCAACTGCTCCGGGGTATATATTTCTCCATCTATTTTGAGCCCGTTATAGTTTAGGAACGCTCTGTAACCTTTATCTCTAGCCAATTTCAGTTGGTGAATTAGAAATTTCCTTTTCTGTTGGTATTCTTTTGAGTAGTCTTCCGTAATGAATATTTTGCTGCCCTTGAGTCTGCGTGTTTGGCTTAGTATCTCTATTTTTTTCGACACATGTTTAAGTTCTATTTTTATAGGCCTGCTTTTATTATTTTGGTTTCCTACTCTATAGATATCTTGTATCTCCTCGTTTTCGTCTATTGAAATGTTCATTTAATTAGTTATTTCTTTGAATTTATTTTTTAGGATTGCTCTATTTTCATTTGTTGTTTCGTCTACACCATGTATCACAATGTTTTTCTTTCTTACTTCTTTTTCTAGAGCCTCGATTCTTCTTTCTTGCAATTTCATCTCCTCTTTGATTTCCAGGTTTTCCTTTTTGATCAGTTCATTTTCTAATTTTAGCTTATTGAGTTCGATTGATATAGCATCTATTTTATTTTCTACCCTAATCTCTCTCTCTTCCATTTTATTAAGTTTTTCTATTATTTCTTCCATTATTTTTTCCATGACGATGTATTTGTTTTTACCTTTCCCTACACGACCACTCACCGATAAAGGTTTATCCCAAGTCGACCCTGCGGAGGAACCGCCTTTCCTTGAGTGGTTAAATGTAGTTTGTTTAGATTTTAAATCAAATATTTTATTTTTAAATTGATTTTTAAGTTGATTTTAGGCTTACTTTATTTATTATGGTTTAAAGAATATTTATACTATTATAATCCAATACTTTAACCATCCAACCGTCCAGAGGATCCAAAATCTATTTTTAATAATAAAAATATGGAATATTCTTACCTTGAATTGTTACGCCTATGTTTATGTTATTGTTATTTTTGAGTACCTTATTAAATTCTGTCACCACGCGTCTTACTTGTTTGTAGGTTAATAAACTAAATTTACACTTCCACAATAAAATATTATGAATTTTCACTATGTAAATATTTTAAACCATTTAACTATTAATTAAGTTTTATTAATTGTTGTTTATAAGTTTTAAAATTCACTTTTTACCACCAAAAACTTGATTTTTAGACGATCGATCTAATTATACGTATCTTCTAATATATAGCCAGTGACGGAACCCATTAGGTTCTTAAAAGATATAATTTCATTCATTAATTGAGTACCATCAATATCAGATTTTTGTTGGTCTTGTAGAAGCAAATATAAATCCATGCAACATTTGCGTAATTCATCATTATTTAATTTTTTTTAAATTACACAGAAATCCCCAATTATTCAAAAAATCATTGGTTTGTTCAAAACGTTCTACCAATGAAGAATTAATTTGATCTACTAATATGTTAACTACATTTATTTTGAAATGTTCTTTTGCATCAACAATAACATCATGAATAGCTTCATAATTATGCTGTCCCTTTATACGGCGGATGCGTTTTTGTACAAAGATCGGTTCAGTACCTACTAATTCAGCCAGCTCTCTCGCGTCTACCAAACATTTTTCAAAACCACTGGAACGATAATTTTGAATATATTTAGAACAAGATTGTAATAAATTAACAGCATTATTTAAATCCATTGAATTGGCCTGTAAGGTTTTACTAACAATGTTTATGTGGGACAACACATCGTACCAAATAACTATTAAAACTAGAAACGAATATTCGCATATTTGTTCTTATAATGTAAAAGCTTCATGTCGTGCGCCAGCATCTTTAGAATTCTCAAGTACTTGTAAAAGTGCATGGTGTATTTCAGTTATTTGGAATCTTAAAGGTTTGATACAATCAATTCGACTTTTCCAACGAGTTTCGCATAACGGTTTTAAAGATAAATTTACATTATCAGTTAAAATTTTCCATCGCCCTACGGAAGCCGAAAAAATGTGTATAAACGTTGTACGATACCAAAAAACGATGTTGATTGTGTGTAAGATATGGCTGCATCTCCGATGACTAAATTGAGGGAGTGGCATCCACATGGCATAAAAAAACACGAGGATACTCTTTTCAAACACGAGCTTGTACACCTTTATTTTTTCCCTTCATGTTAGAGCCGTTGTCATATCCTTGGACTCTACAATCATCTAAATTCAAATGAAAATCATTCATTAACTGTTTTATTATCTCATATAATGAGTAGCCTGTTGTTTCTTCAACTTCTTGGTAACTAATAAAATGTTCCTTGATTTTTATGTCGCTGTCATTAATATCCACAAAACGTAACGTAAAGTTGTTCCTTGTGACTAATATCAGGAGTACAATCTAAAATAATGCTGAAATATTTCGCTTTACGCGTACGTTCCAAAATATCATCACGAACAGAAGATGCCAATAATGTGATTATCTCATTTCTATTGTTTTACTGCAATAAGTAATCGATGTTTCATTTGATATTATTCGACGAATATGTTCATGTAAAGTAACGTCATATTTACTAATAAGTTCAACCAACTCCAAGAAATTTCCATTATTTTTAGTGAAAAATTGATCGGATGAGCCAGGAAAAGCCAAATTACGTTGTGATAAATATGATACAATATTCATTAATCTTTCTAATACATTATTCCAGTGTTCCCGTTCTTTAGCAATAGCTGATTGCATATTTCTATCAATTGCTGTACAAGTTCGAAATCTTTTCCGTGCCTCGGACCATTTAATAAAATTATTTAAATGTTCAGTAGAATTTTCATGTTGTTTTAAATATTCACTTAAATGTTTCCAATTAAAATGACCTGTTGTAGCTAGGGATGACTTGACTATCTGTGTAAAATAATTTACAGCAAATACAGAATACCTTATTTTCACTTCTTGAATAAGATAACCACGAACGTACAAAACGTTCTCCATTTGAAGTTATTCTATAATACATTGTTTTATTAAAATTACGATTATCCGAATCTTGTGGAAAAGTGAAATTAGAATCAATTTCTTTTTTTATCGAAAAATCAAATGCAAGGATGTGATCTCTGTATGTAGAATTTAGTTCATGTGGCCAAGTACCCAGATCGTTATATTTACAATTTTCGTTTAAATTTTGTTTGTCAACGGTGGTCAGTTCCGGATTTATCTTCGGTTGTTGATTATTTAGCTTTGATGTTGAGGGTATTTCTTCGAAACCAGAAGCACAATTCTCGCCGGAATCCAGACTAAGTTGTAATTGAGAATTCTTTTCAGTTAACTGGGTCTCGGTTACTTCTGATTTAAAGAACCCAGTATTTTTTTGGCTTTTTTTAACTCTTCTCGTTGTTGTTTTTTTTTTACGATTTTGATACCCTGATAACTTTTTTGGAAGCATTATAATAGTCCGTTTAGCTTGAATTTATTTTAATATTATGATTTCCTACCACAAATTTAATTAATAATTGATAATATTTTTGTTACGTAATAATAATACATAAACTACTTACCGAAATTTATGTAACGAGAAAATAGTAAAAATTAATTCCACTGATTCCACAACCATATGTCACCAAACTTTTTTTTATTTCACTTCACTTAAACCCTTATATTTCAATCAACGCTTAAACACACGCACGTCGCGACGTCGCCAGTGTTTTTATTACAAAGTTTACAGAAAGACTAAAGACAAAGACAAACTTCTTATTAAAGCATTTTGGTGTATGAATGACAAACTCCAATATATTATTGTATCGCTGACCATTCATAAATGTGATATTCGTCTATTTTTAAGTACATACATTGTTAACATCCGTTCTACGTGACGAATAATATGATCTTTTCAAAAAAATTAACAAACTTTTTAGTTAGATGGTAAAAAGCATTTGTCTGAAGTATGGGTGATATTAGCCACAAAAAATCGTTTTCGTCAATTAATCTTTTTTTGAGTTATGAATTATGACATAGTTTTCGTATAAATAATATCACAATTTATTAAATCAATGTCTTAGGAAATATGGTCAAAATTAATCTATATTATCTAAAAAAATAAGAATGAAAAAAATATTTTGTTTTTATATCGGCATCTCTCAAAATTTGGCGCCCCTCAATATGTGGCGCCCCAGGCGACCGCCCGGCTTGCCCGCCCCTTTATCCGGCGCTTCGTCCATATCCAGGTCACTTTCTTCCTCGAGATAAGCGTATTTTCAATTACAATTACAATTTTTAATACAAAACACTGACATTAGTCTAGATTAGGGCCGGTACTTTCAGTACCTATTAAACCACGGTTAGGCTTTAACTGTAACTAGCGCTAGATGGTACTTTCATCCCCTGTTAGACTTAATCAAGAGTTAACAGCTGGTTAACTTTAACCATAGGATAACCAGAGCAATCTAACTGTACATTTATAAAATTGTTTTGTTGTTTTTGTATAAGTGTTTGAACTATTTTTATTTTAATTTAATTTTGGCAAATTTACATTTTATATTAACAAAAGTTATCCTTCAAATTTGAGGAACAATTTGGTGATGATGAAAGAATAATATATTTTTTATATATCTAACACTTGAACCAATTCCATACGAGAAGGAAAAAAATGTATGGAAGAATTTAATGATAACAAATTTTTGTTAAGGTTTATAGATATCTGTGAGATAATTTCTACAACAATTATATACAAGGTTCCTGTTTTACATTATATAACTCTTCAACAGTAAGTATAAGTATTTTATAACCTTCCTTTCCTGAAAATACATGTTAGATATTATTTTAATATTGTTCTGAAGCTATTTCCTTGTGGCATTTTTATAATCAACTATTTTTAATTGGGAAATAAGCCACATAAGATATTATTTTGCTTGATATTTATATCTAATTGTAATTTTTTTCATTTTGTTGTTTATTTCTAAATCAGAAAAATTCTTTCCTTTTCAGAATTCATCTTTTTTAGGAATAAAAACAAATTATATACAAATAATATCAAAACTTAATCAAAATAGTTCACAGTAATAATGGTTGACACACTCAAATTTGTATAGTTTCATTTCTAACAAAACAAAAACTATCAAAAAGTTTAAAACAAACACAAGAAAGGTCACATTAAAATTTACTTCAGCCATTTCAAACAATATATCAATTTGTCGCATAAAACGTATTATTTTACCACCTAAAATATGACATAACATTAGAGGTAGATTAACAGCTACGATTTAACCATGGTTAACTAAACAGGGACAACAATTACCACAGAATACCGAAAAATATTTAACTGATGCCTAACCAGCTGATTTAGTAACCGAGCGATTCAGGAGTTGCAGAAAGTACCGGCCCTTAGATTGTAAACCTCATGGTCTTTTCCAAATCTAATTTTAGTTGAATCATATTTTGTTTCAGATTAAGCAGAGGACGTAGAGTCATTAAAAATGCTTTTGGTATATTGGCTTCTCGGTGGCGAATATACCGCAGAACCATAATAGCAAGCGAATCAACAGTAGTGGCAATAGTGAAAGCTACAGTTTGTCTACATAATTTTATGATGAATTATGGAGAGAAATTGGGGCATGAACACAAATATATTGTTGCCAGTACTGTTGATCATGAAAATGAAGCTGGGGAATTGGTTCATGGTGACTGGAGAAGTGAACATGGCAACAATTTACTACCCATAGGTAGAATGGGTAGTAATATGTATGCAAAAAATGCACAAACGATGAGACAAAATCTCTTGAGATATTTTTTAAATGAAGGTGCTATCCAGTTTCAAGAAAACAAATAAATTTTATTTTTTATATATTTATAGTATAGTGTAAATAAATATAGTATAGTGTATAATTTTTTATATATTTATAGTATAGTATAAATAATATATATATTTATAGTATAATGTGTATTTTTCTATATGTTTATGTAGTAGAGTGTAAATGTTTTATAGTTTAGCTACCAAAACTATATTATGGTTGCTAAAAACGAAGCGAAAGTAGCCAAAGCTAAAGCAGAAGCATATTCAAACCTAAACGACAAACTTGATACCAAGGAAAGCGAAACAAAGATATATAAAATATCCAAACAGAGAGCAAAGAAAGCAAAAGATTTTAATCAGATTAGATGTATCCGAGATGAAAATAATAAAATATTCACGAAAAAAAGGATGTCAAAAAGAGATGGAGAAAGTACTTTAACAGTTTATTAAATGAAGAATTTGACAGACAGCCTGTGGAGTTAACAGACACAGTAACAGCAATGGTCACCAAGAAAACAAACGAGGAAGTGGCTCAAGCGCTTCAAAAAATTAAGAAAGGAAAAGCATATGGCATTCATTGATCTTGAGAAAGCATATGATAGAGTTCCTCGAGAGATTCTGCGGTGAGCACTCAATAAGAAAGGAGTCCTTGGTGAATATGTAAAGATTGTGAGAGATATGTATGAGGGAGTAACGACTAGTGTTGAGACCAGAGATATGTCTACAATAGATCTGGCTAGTCAAATGCCACTGAATGCATCGGGGTGTAACGCCGATATTAAGTACGGTGGTCTAGCTATCTTTGTCTGTCGTGCGAGTGTGAGCGTATCTACCAAGAGGTGGGAGTAATGGAACGACAGTGACACAGAGGTGGCAGCTATAAATAGTGAAAGAGACTTAGAATAAAAACTGAAACAGTGGAGACAAGCTCTGGAGGAAAAAGGTAATGTTCATTTAAAGATGGAGTTGCTATAGTTGGTTCGCTAAACTCGCTAAACTCGGTTCGACACAACTAGCTAGTGATTTTACCAGGTAATTTTTTTGTTTTTGGTAAATTTTGCCAAAATTACTAACTATTTAGTAATTATTTTTTTTGCCAATTTTACCAAATTGGCAAAATTACTTACTAAAATCACTAGCCAGTTGTGTTTGAGTTTAGCGAACCAACTCTACAACTAAAACGTTATCTTTGGATGGTAAAAGGCAATAGTTTTAAGTATCTAGGATCAGTATTACAGAGTAATGGAGAAATAGATGGAGATGCATGCAGTAGAATTAGGGCTGGATGGATAAAGTGGAAGGAAGCGAATGGTGTGTTGTGTGACAGAAAAATTCCAATGAAGCTGAAGGGAAAATTCTATAAAACAGCCATAAGACCGGCTATGATGTATGGAAGTGAATGTTGGGCAGTGAAAAAGAAAGAGGAACAACGAATGCATGTGGCAGAAATGAGAATGCTTAGATGGATGAATGGAGTGACAAAAAGGATAAAATTAGAAATGAGTATATTAGGGGAAGTCTAGGTGTGGCACCAATTATTGATGCCAAAATGTGAGAGCATAGGTTAAGATGGTTTGGTCATGTTCAACGTCGAGATGTTAATCATCCAATACGAAGAATAGCTGAAGTGCAGATTCCTGGAAGTAGTAGGAGATGATAAGGCACGACATGTTGGTAAAGGGGATTAACATTAATACAGTGTGTCCACGGATGGGGTGCCCAAGAGGAAAAACTTTTTTATTTTCAATTTTTGCGAAAAATGGCATTCTTGATAAAAATTTTTCTTGTTGTTAAACCCCATAAAACAAAATAAAATTTTTCAAATTTTGCTTAATTTTGTTGCCAATTTTATGTAAATTTCTTTAAAATTTTTGCACTAAGTTCGAAAATGTAACAATAATCTAGTGTTGTCAAGCCACAATGTAGCTTAGCATCTGAAGGGAACAGGGGAAAAACCCCGTCAGTCAAAAAAGTAAATTTCGAGAAAACAGCCATTTAAGTTTTTTCAATTCTGGAGGCTAAAAATATAAACAATAAACGTATAGAAAACATTTTAATTAATTTGTTGACAATTTTGTTAATATTTTTGCAGTAAAAAATCATAGTAAAACCTAAAACTATTAAAAAAACGGTCTGAAGTCAATTCTCGTCAAAAATAAACAATAAACGTATAGAAAAAATTTTAATTAATTAATTGACAATTTTGTTAATATTGTTGCAGTAAAAATAAACAACAAACGTATAGAAAACATTTTAATTAATTTATTGACAATTTTGTTAATATTTTTGCAGTAAAAAAACCAGAGTAAAACCTACCAAACTATTAAAAAAACGATCTGTAGTCAATTCTCGTCAAAAATAAAAAATAAACGTATAGAAAAAATTTTAATTAATTCATTGACAATTTTGTTAATATTTTTGCAGTAAAAAACTAGAGTAAAACCTAACAAACTATTAAAAAAAAAACGGTCTGAAGTCAATTCTCGTCATCATCAATTAGGGGGTCGTCAGCGTATTCGTCATCATTTTCTTCCTGTTGAACAGCGTCAGCAGTTAAATTTTGATAAAAAAGCTTTGCTCCGGGGTTTTCCAAATACTGGGATAAATGAAGAAGGTCGCAATATTTTCCAGCTGGTATTGGAAGTTTTCCATTGTACAAATTTTGTAACGGGGTATTTACTGCATTGGCTGCGCCTTCATTTTTCTTTGATTTTTTGCAATGAGGTTTTTTTTAAGGACGGAGGATGCATAACGTCCAAAAAAAGTAGGTTTATGTAACACAAGTCGTCCTTCAGTTGCCGAAATTTTTAACATACGAATCGATCTTGTGGGAAATGGACATTTTCGGGGAGAAACAAAAAAAAAACATGAAATTTCACATTTCATGTCTAATCAAGCTGGGAAAAATTCAAAATATCTTTTTTGCCGAAAATAAATACGACTATATATAATCAGAGCGTACAATGTCTGAGAAATATTTTCTATCAAGTAACTAGTGTTTTGTACTATAGGCCTCGATATCACGGTTTGTGATTGGACACCAGCCTCACTTAATGTGGTAAAAACGACGTCAGTAAGTTTAAACGTTTTTGTGGTACTGATAACGTTTAAAAACTCAAAATTAAAGGCAGTGAGATCTGGATAACACGGAAATTGTTCCGCTGTTATATTATTTGATAGAGCCAAATTCTTGGCTTCGGGACGACGGACGCCGATGGGACGGTAACCAAGAAGATTTTGGTTAAGTGGATTGTCTGCGTCAATCTTCAGCTCGGAATCGTTTCTTCTGGGAGGGTCGTCGGAAATGGCTTGGCGGACAGCTTCAGTTGAGACACCTAATACCCGCTTTATACCAACAATAAATTCATGAAGAAATTGACCAACTTCTTCAACGTAAAATTTGACGTGTACAAAACACAATTTTGCCGTGAATAAAAAGACAATGAAGAAATTTGACGAAATAAAACCTGCCCTTTGTTCTATTTTGTCAAATTCCTTCATTTTCTTTTGATTCACGGTAAAATCACAGAACACTTTAGGTGATCTGTGGGTAAAAATGAATGTCATATTGTGTTCTGTACCAGAAACTATACATTTTGTACACGTCAAATTTGGCCTGGAATAAATTCGTCAATTTCTTGATCAATGTATTGTTGGTGTAAAGCGGGTATAAGCAAGAAATTTCCTCATATAAATTATGGATGTGAGGATCTGGTTGAGGGTCTGCTTCTGGTCGGGTAATGCGATTACTCCATAGTAGCCTGGCTGTTCGTTGACCGGTTCAGTCGGGAGAAGTGTGAACTCGGGGTAAAGATGCTGCCCCGTTTTCGTTACAATATTGTCAAGTTGGCGCAATTGTAAAATAATGGGTTCTGGAACACTAAAGACTGTTGTCTGTGTCAGTCAACGGTTGGGAGTTCTTCTGTTTTAGGTATACTATTCTCATCCATAGAAGGGCGGTGGAATAATAATCTAAATATTCGGGGAGAAGAGTCTTCCCAATTTGTGCATCGTCGGTCAAAAGCTCGGCTAAGGTTGCTCTGCTTATCTCGATCAATGCAGGGGTTGATGGCATGAAGGCTTGCCTCACCTTGTTTCGAGAACTGTTATAGAATCGCGGAATACAGAACTCTCGGCTGGATTGCCGCAGGTAGTTGGCTTATAGTGGCTGGTAGTGACTGGAGAGTCGGCTTATTTAGAGTCGATTGTTGTGGTGCTTCAAATGACTTGGTTGTGTCACGTTTCGGCGGAGGCTTGGTAGCCTTGGACCTATGAACATTCCGTGCACGAGGGTCCCGCTGGTTTTCGGGTTAACCTCGTTAAACGCGAGCGGGTGGGGTGGGTTGTTCCTTAGGTGGATTCATTTCAAAAAAAAAATTGTTAAGAATTGTGGTTTGCTAACTTCGCTCCTACAATGAATAATTGGTTAAAAGCGTTAAATAGCTTATTAACATTGAGGTCCGGACTGAGATATTCTATATATTATTTTTTGAGCGACTAGTGGCTCTCGTCACTCGGGAAGCTATTGATATGATCTTTTACCATCTGTCATGAAAATGTATTTATTTTTTTAACACCTACCCGTTTATCCTTGGAGGTTGTATCTTTTTTGTTGTTGAAACAATAACAACTGTTGTTGAGACAATAACAATCGATTCTAATGACAACACGTCAACCTGCGTACTTGCACTTAGATCAATAATGGTTACTAATAATTATTAGCAAAGAACATGGTCCTGGACCACGGTTCTTAGACATGTACTACAGTTGCCTACTCCGACTAACCAATAAACATTAAGCGCGCGATAACATCACTAGAGTACAGTAATTTAAATCGTAATATGATTAATCGGCATTTTTATGTCTGATTCATGGAAAATATAAGTGATAGTTATAAAATAAAGATGTTTAAGGGAAGTGCGGAGGATTTATTTTATTTTGCGGAGAATTACATTTATTTTCACAAACCTACACTTGACCGGAATTATCAGAATATGCGGGTATCAAACCATGGTGGTTACATTATATGAAAATCAAACACAAAATAATTATTTACTCACAAACAACATCTTTATACTTTTAAACATATTCAAAGAAATATTTCAGTAAAAAACTAATATAAAAACATTTCAAACTACACTCTATTTGCAATAATCGCATATAAAACTTTTGGGATTATCGTAACCACTACATTCTTTATCCGCCCATTTATGGCAAATTCCGCATCTGTACAATATTTCTGATTTTCCATATTCGCCACAATAGATACACTCTTCTTTTTTGTCGCTGTTGGGATCATCGGAACTATGGTCATTGCAAATTTCCATTTCATCGTGGGATGAAGCGCTTGAAGAACTATCATCAAAGACTTTCCTCGTGACACGTTTTACTTTTTTATTTACGTGTTTTACAGTTTTTGAAAGTTTTTGCTTTTCTTTCTTGTGTAATTTTTTATTTTCTTTCTGCTCCAGTTCTATTTTTTTCTGGAGTTGCCGTCAAAATCTTTGAAATGCCTAATTTTCTACCTCTCTTTTCTAATTTATTTTCAGTTATGACGCACAACGGTGTCATTTCTTCAATCGATATATCTCCTTGTAAGATCTGATTTTGATGGTGAAGGAGTGACATCTGCCTGAGCTTCGTTGGATTTTGATGTACTTGAAATAACATCAGGTTCATTTGTTTCCAAGACTACATCTTTTGAAGGCACTCGAATTGTTTCTGAGGTACATGGAGTAAGGTCAGCTTCAGGAAGTTGTAGTTGGACAGAGCGGGAATATCAGAAAGGGTGGAAGGCAAAAAATCTTCGTCTGTGAAAATGTTTGGTCTATATGGAACAATAACGCTTATTTTAAAGCCTTTTTGAGCTTTTTCAGATACATCAAATGGTGTTATTTTTTGGTGAACATTTCGTCTCGTATAGAGTGAACATTAATTTGAATTGGCATATTTTAGCGGCTCAAAAAATATCAAATCTAGTGGCTGTAGCTTATGGGACGTGTGGGGCGGAAACGATAACATAATGATCCCATTTTCACGGCAAAATTCATAAGCAGATAAAGAACAATGACTGCTGTGATTATCTAGCAACAGCAATGCCAGGTTGTCGTTCAAAGTAGATGCGTGTTTATTAAAATGTTATAAGCCAAATCAAGAATAATTCTTCATTCATCCAACCTTTGGCCGAGAATTCATATATGGCACCTACCGGTCCATTGCATTTGAGCTGTTCCAACATTGGGATTTTAAGATAAACATCGGAGGCATATATATATATATATATACATATATATATATATATATATATATATATATATATATATATATATATATATATATATATATATATATATATATATATATATATATATATATATATATATATCCCTGATGCACTTACTGAACAGCACACAGTTATATTTCGACCTCTCTTCCAACTTACAGCTTTTCCCAGTTGTTTGGCACCTTTTGGGGCTGTAATTTTGGATGGAACCTGCAACGTGGTAATGCCTGTCTGATAACTATCTATTAATACTAGAAACGAATATTCGCAGATTTGTTCTGATTAATGTAAAAGCTACATGTTGTGTACCAGCATCTTTAGAAATCTCATGTACAGCTGGTTCCTAAAAAAACTGATACGACTCTTAGTAAGATTTGATCACTTTGAGCAGTGTATTTGATCGATCTGATATTATATTATAGGTGCGTTCGCGGGTACCTGTATGTCGGCGACAAATTGTCAGCAAATCGCATGCGCACTTTAAAATAATATAAATAATACCATTAATACATAAATATACAAGGTATACAAAAGTAAATATACTTCTTCTTCTTCTTGACTGGCTTTACAACTCGGGGTGAGTCTTCGCCGGATCCACTATGGCCCTCCATCGTCTGCGATCTTGCGCTTCGATTTGCCATTGTTGTACCCCAATCCTAGATAGATCGGTTTCAACATCATCCTTCCATCTTTTTCTGGGACGGCCCACTGATCTTCTACCGTCTGGTCTCTCGAAGAACACTGTCTTTAGCACTCTGTCTTCCTCTGATCTTACTACATGACCTGCCCATCTTATCAGATTAGCTTTTATATGTCTGACGATGTTTTCAGTACCAAATAGAGTCACCAATTCAGCATTGCGGCGCCTTCTCCACTCTCCTGTCAATTCATCTCTTTGAGGACCAAATATCATTCTGAGGACTTTCCTTTCAAATATCAGCAATTTATTTATTTCTCGCAGATGTAGAGTCCATGTTTCACTCCCATATGTAACAACTGGGAGAATAATTGATATGTACAGTCTTAATTTAGATTGTCTTTTCAGCAGCTTAGATCTTAATAATGTTGATAGGGAGTATAATGCTCTATTTCCCGCAGCTATTTTTGCTGAGACCTCTTTTTCTATGTGATTGTCATCTGTGATTACTGCTCCCAGATATTTAAACTCTTTTACTACTTCAAAGTTGTGGTCATTAATAGTTACGTTCTACCTAACTCTTGGTCTTGGATTTTTGGTCACCAGCATATATTTCGTCTTCTCTTCATTTATTCGAAGGCCCAGGTTACCTGTTTCCTCCTCGAGCTGTGAAAACACCTCTCTTACGTCTCTTGTAGAATGAGCGACTGCATCTAGATCATCGGCAAAGGCCAACAATAGTTTTGATCCTCGATTTGCGAATCCCCCTGTTAGTTCAGACGATATTTTACTTATTGCGTATTCTAAAGCCAAATTGAATAGCAATGGTGATAAAGGGTCTCCTTGTCTAAGCCCTGATGTTATACTAAATGGCATCGATGTTCTGTTTCCTATCTTTACCTGTGCATATGAGTCTGCCATGCACATTTGAGTGAGCTGCACTAATTTTCTTGGTATTCCCATTTCTAGCATTGCTAGCCATAGTCTGCTTCTTTTTATCGAGTCATATGCTTGCTGGAAATCTACGAAGATTTGGTGTACATGTCGGTTGAATTCCCAGTTTTTTTCTAATATTTGTCGGATGGTAAATATTTGATCTATTGTTGACCTTCCACTTCGAAAGCCGCATTGGTAGTCGCCTAGAATATCTTCCGAATACGGAGTGAGTCTCTTTAGTAAGATAATTGATAGAATCTTATACGCTGTACTAATAAGCGATATGCCTCTGTAGTTTCGGAATTGCTCTTTATTTCCCTTCTTATGTATGGGTATTATAGCGCTTCCATTCCATTCTCTAGGCATTTTCTGCTGTTGCCATACTCTGAGAATAATGTCATACAATTTTTTATGTAAAACGTTTCCTCCTTTTTTTATCAATTCTCCATTTATACCATCATTTCCTGGTGCTTTGTGATCTTTAAGAGATGCTATTGCATTCTTTACTTCTTGGAGTGTTGGTGGTGGTATTTCCACATCTGCAGAATGAAATGTAGTCTCTGATTCCTCCATCTCACTTTCAATATTTAGTAAATTCCGAAAGTATTCCTTCCATCGCTCTACGATTTCTGTTTCCATCATTATCAGTTCACCTGCTTCATTTCTCATAGCTTGTGTTACCCCAACATTTCCACCTTGTCTGACTGTCTTCACTTCCCTAAAGAATTTTCTTATTTGATTCCTCTCGCCACTTATTTCCATTACTCGTATTTGCTGTTCTATGTAGCTTCTCTTTTTAGTACTGAGTAGTTGCCTTGTCTGTGCCCTCGTTCTGCGAAAATCTGCTTTGTTCTCATCTGTAGGGTTTTGTAGCATTTTCATTCTTTCGTGAGTTTTTGTTTCCAGCATTTCTTCGCATTGTTTGTCAAACCATTTCTGTTTTGGGCGAGTCCTCTTTTTCCCAATGGTTTCTTTCGCTGCTTGTTCTATCACTGATGCCACTCGCTGCCATGCATCTCCTAGGTCTACATTTTGGTCTTCCTCTCCCAGCAATTGAAATCTGTTGCTTATGGCTACTTGGTACTCCAGTTCTTTATTTGGTTGAAAGAAGTGAAAGAAGTATATTAAAGTGTGTAAATGTTTTTTAATTTCCTTAGCTAAGCGCTTTCGACATAAAAGTCATCTTCAGAGCTAATGGTCAATATATAAAAAGTACCGGCTACTTAGGAATGTATTTTCTTGCATCTCATTAAGAAATTTGTAATTCAGGTCCACCGTACAACTCCGGCTGATGAAAGCTAGTTTTAATTTTTAGTTTTTCTATGGTAAAACAATGAAAACAACCACTGGGACGATACATACATATAAAAATTTTTTCATGGTAAAGGTTTTACTCAACCATTTCGAAGTCACTTCAAAATGGTTGAATAAAACCTTTACCATGAAAAAAATTTTATATGTATGTATCGTCCCAGTGGTTGTTTTCATTGTTTTACCATAGAACAACTAAAAATTAAAACTAGCTTTCATCAGCCGGAGTTGTACGGTGGACCTGAATTACAAATTTCTTAATGAGATGCAAGAAAATACATTCCTAAGTAGTCGGTACTTTTTATATATTGACCATTAGCTCTGAAGATGACTTTTATGTCGAAAGCGCTTAGCTAAAGAAATTAAAAAACATTTACACACTTTAATATACTTCTTTCACTTCTTTCATTCATTTCAAGTGTGTACAAAACCTATCAGTCTTTCAACTCTTTATTTGGTGTTTGAAGAGCTTCTATGTCCCATCTTTCTCTTTGTTCTTGTTGCTCCATCTTCTGTACTGATATTCGTGTTCTCAACTTTGAGAACACGAATTGCAAATTTGAGTTGCAAATATACAAGGTATATTTACTTTTGTATACCTTGTATATTTATTGTCGGCGACTAATTGTCCAGGGTACACGCGAACGCAACTTATATTTATTATGACAGACAAATAATAAAATAAACAAACAAATAACTGATTACATATTAAATCATCTTGGAGGAGACTACTAACTCAGTGAGAGCTTTATTAGTGGACTGTTTAGCATAGGGTGAATTTAAAATAGAATAAAAAAAATAACAGTAAAAAAACCAGACCTTAAAGTAAATTGTAATAAAAATATTTCCTACCTTGTCATTTCTCGTTGCACAAGCTGGAGCAGGCCTGCTATCTTTCGTACTGCTATTGCTGAGTAGTATAAATCACTCGCGAGGACTATATTGAGTTTCTATACACTTTTCGGAATAATTGTAAGTGACTGTTAACCAAGAGAGTTGGTTGGCGAATTGTCTTTTTAAAATGAGGCGAGTAGGCAGGTAATTACATACAAAAAACTTTAAGGTTTTTACTTGAAAATAATGATAAAAATTAATACATACTCACTGAATTAGGTATTGGCCTACTCGTATATACGGGGTGTCCCATAATATTGAAAAGAAAATGAATTAAAATATTCTTTACAAAAACAAGAAAATTAAAAATTGTTATTCCTACTTATGTGGACGAACCACAACCGCCCACCACAATACGCAGTATTGTTACGGCTCAAAAGGCAAAGGACATAATTTTACTATAGAGCGTTTATATATTCCACTATTAGTTTTCACTGTGGCCACTCTAACTATACCATCAGATCCAGGATGAACCTCAATTATACGGCCCAAAGGCCATTGTAGCGGGGGAATATTATTTTGGCGGATTACCACTAAGGTACCTAGTTGGACGTTTGGAGACGGAGAATTCCCTTTAGCCCTTTGATGAAGAGTTTGGAGGTACTCCTTAGACCACCGTTCCCAAATCTGTTGGTGCAACTTATTTAATAATTGCCAACGATTCAACCGATTGTGCGGAACATCGAGCAACGTTTCTTCGGGCGGAGCACTCAAAGGCTCCATGGTCAAAAAATGTCCTGGAGTTAACGCACTAAGATCGTTTGGGTCTGAACTTAACGGGCATATTGGCCTCGAATTCATGATGGCCTCAATTTGAGAAAAAATAGTATATAACTCTTCAACAGTTAGTACTTGTTCTCCAATTGTGCGAATTAAATGACCCTTTACCGTCTTAATATTAGATTCCCATAAACCTCCAAAGTGTGGAGAAGAAGGGGGAATGAGATGCCATTGAATAGATTCATGAGAAGCAGCGTGTGATGCCAATCTGTTAAGTTCTGCTATGGCTCCAACAAAGTTAGTGCCATTGTCACTATAAACATGTTGACATCGGCCTCTACGACTGACAAATCGCTTAAACGCAGCCAAAAACGCGTCAGTGGATAAATCAGATACGAGCTCTAAATGAAGAGCTTTTGTTGAGAAACAAATAAAAAGCGACAAATACGCTTTAAGAGTTTGAGACTTTCGAAGTTTGGAAGCTCTTAGAGGAAAAGAGCCCGCAAAATCAACTCCAACATTACTGAAAGGTTTTAGTTGAGATATTCGAGCTAGCGATAGATTTCCCATTAACGGAACTGGAGACAAAGGATTCACCTTAAAACATTTAACACATTTAGACAGTACTCTACGAATGGCTCGTTTGGAAGATATAATCCAAAAACGCTGAGAAATTAGGTATTGAACAGTTTGAAGCCCGGCGTGTAGATATTGCAGATGAGTAGATTCAATAATCATATCAGTTAATTTACAACTGTTAGGAAGTAATGCCGGAAATTTGCGATCATACGAAATGGGCGCATTAGCTAGGCGACTACCTACACGTAGAATTCCCTTTGCATCGATAAAAGGTGAAAGCTTTCTTAAATTTTTTGGAAGCAGCTGTTTATCTTGGATAAAATTTATTAAAGTATTAAAAAAGATCTGCTGTGTTCGTTTAACAAAAACCAGTAAGGAGTTATGTTGCTCCAATAAACTTAAACAACCTATTTCCAGATTACTATATCGGTTTTTGGTTACATAATGGAAAAAACGAATAATGTAACACAAACATCGAACACACCTATTTAAAGACGAATGACGATCCAATAAAATATCTAAAAAATTATTGGGAATTTCAGCAATCAATGCGACAGTCCGCACTTCCAAATTTACATTAGTAGACTCCTTTGAATTAAGTTCAAAGAACGTTAGCGGATCAGATTGTAAGAAGGTTGGCCCCGCCCACCATTTGGAACAGTTAATTAACTCAGAGGGTAAGCAAACCCTTGAACCAATGTCAGCAGGATTTTCTTCAGAAGGAACATAGTGCCAACATGAAGAAGTTACTCGTTCCTGCACATAAGCTACTCTATTGCTCACAAAAGTTTTCCACTGATGAGGGGAAGATTGTAACCAACGTAATGTAACAGCAGAATCAGAATAACAGTATATTTCCTTGATTTCTACTTTATCTTTAATAACAGAAGAAACAAAGGAGACTAGTCGAGCCACTAAAACCGCAGCAGCCAATTCTAATCTTGGAATAGTAAGTCCCTTATTAATGGGTGCGACCTTAGATTTAGCTATAACAAAAGAAACAAAAGGTTGGCCTGAAGGTGATAAGCATCGAAAGTACAAGACAGCGCAGTAACCTTTCTCGCTAGCGTCACCAAAACAGTGAACTTCTAAGCTAAAATATCGCCAATTAATAAACGACGAGGTAAATTTAATTTACTCAAATATGCTACATCATCAATGTATTTTTTCCACAAACGGATAATTTCTTTTGATGGAGCATCATCCCAACCAATCTTTTGAGTCCATATTCTTTGAATAAGGTGTTTAATTAGAAATGTTATTGGAGATAAAAATCCAAGAGGATCAAATATTTTTGCTAAATTGGACAAAAGATGACGTTTTGTACAAGAAGAGTCTAAAACTTGAATTTTAAAAGCAAATGTATCCGAAGAAGCGTCCCATTCCAACCCTAATACTTTAAGTGTTTTGGACGAAATATCATCATTAAATGTAAGAAGTTTTATTGCTAAATCTGATACAGCTAATCCTTTCAATAAATCGGGTACATTACTGGACCATTTTTTCAACTCAAAACCTCCTTTGCAAGTAAGGCAATAAGTTCGTCTCTTAGTGCTAAGGCATTTTCGAAACTAGGACAGGAAGAAACGATATCATCAACGTAGGTTCCAGTTTTAAGTGCCTCGGCTGCTAGAGGAAACGATTCCCCGTCATCATTAGCCAACTGATGTAGACATCTAATAGCAAGATAAGGAGAACAAGAGAGACCATAAACAACTCTGTTGATACGAAGATCTCGAACAGGTTCAGAATTATTAGAACGCCAAAGTACTCTTTGATAATCTGTTTGAGTAGGATTAATTAAAATTTGCCTATACATTTTAGAAATATCGGCCGTAATTACATAACCATGCAATCGAAAATTAATCAAAATTGTACAGATGTCAGTCTGAAGCTTAGGACCAGTGAATAATTTGTCATTGAGTGAGGGTTGATTTGGAAGATGCCCGGAACCATTAAAAACGACCCTTAATTTACTTGTTAGACTTTCAGGTCTTAAAACACAATGATGCGATAAATAGTAAACATAAGGTGAATCGAAGTTATTTAATGGGACAGGTTCCATGTGACCGAGCTCAACAAATTCCTTCATAAAGGTGCGGTATTGGTCATAAAGTTCAGGAGATTTTTGAAGCCTTCTTTCTAATGAATAAAACCTACTAAGAGCAAGTGATCTAATATTAGGAAAGACAGGATTTTCTTCCTTAAAAGGTAGATCTACTACAAAGCGTCCTGATTGTTCACGCGTATAAGTATTCATAAACATATTTTCCACTTTAGCGTCATCAGGAGCTAAGCAAAAAACTTCAGGGACTGCTTCTAATTCCCAGAATTTCTTTATTTGCTGATCCAAAGAAACCGTATCTTCAACTTGGCAAAATAAAGAAGTAAGAGTAGGTGCCTTTGAAATATTTACTTTTCCCATAAGCACATAGCCAAATATAGTATTAATTGCATCAGGTTGATCTTGATTGCCGTAAATACGTCCATCCAAAAGAATTGTAGAGAATACATCAGCTCCTAAAAGAATGTCTATGGATCCTCTACGAAAGAAGTTATCATCTGCTAACTTTAAATTAGCAATATGGGGCCAAGTATTAACTTCTAAATTACATAAAGGCTGATCCTCACATATTTTTGTCAAGACTAACGCATCGGTTGTCAAAATAGGAGAAGATTTACGTACTGGTTTAAAAGAAATGGTAACCCCACCTAAATTAGTGTTCGACTGCATAGAACCTAATCCTTGGATGTTAGCTGAAGTTTTCACGGGACGTAAACCTAAACGCCTAAGGGTCTTTTGACAGATGAAGGACGTCATGCTTCCCGAATCTAACAGACACCTAACAGGTTGGTAGTTACCGTGACAATCAAGCACCTCAATACATGCAGTGGAAAGCAAAGTACTTTTATCAGCGGAAGAAAAACACACAGAAACGGATGATCCAGTCGTTGAATTTAAAGTGGATGCCGCCGAATCTTGAACATTCTCTTCTTTCTTAGAAGAGGAGAAGCAAAGTAGTGTATGATGTTTTTTATGGCACGAGTGACAAGTCCATGTAGATTTGCATAGGCTAGAACGATGTGATCCAAGACAGTTAATACACATCTTGTTCTTTTTTATTAATTGAAATCGATCTACAGGAGATTTTGCCAAAAAAACGGAGCATTTATAAATGGCATGGGTATCACTAGTTTTACAGATAGAACATTTTGGTTCAGGTTCTGTTTGAGCAAGCAATGATGTAGATTTGGAAGAATTAGGTTTTTTTAGAAAAGTTAGATTTTGGTTTAGTGTGAAAATCAATATTATCTAAAGCGAGACAACTTTGATTTAAAAAATCAATCAGTTTTTTATAGCTTGGGATGGTTGAATTATTATGAAAAAGCTCAAAACGTGTTACTAAAGAAACAGTTAATCGTTTTAAAATCATTTGAACAAGTATAAAATCCCAATGTACTGTGGGTAGTCCTAGTTTATTTAGAGATGCCACATTTTTCGAAAATGTATCTAACAACTTGCGTAGTTCTTTTGGATCTTCTGAAGTCAGTTGTGGTGAACTTTCAAGGTTATTCCATAAATTGGCAGCGATTACCCTAACATTATTAAACCTTTCACAAAGCAGATCATAGGCAATTGGATAATTGTTTGCTGTGATGTCAATATGATCCACAGCATCGCGCGCTGCACCCTTTAAATACGATAGTAACAAATTAAATTTGTCAATTGGTTGTAAGTAAGTAAGAGTATGAACGCGAGCATCAAACTGATCTATAAAACTTCTAAATTCAGTTATTTTTCCACTGAAAGATGGCAATTCCGGTTTCGGTAAATTAAAATAATTTATAGGTAAAGGATTTTGAGACTGTGAAGTTGATGTAGTTTGCTGACTTGATGTTGAAGATTTTCTAAAGGCTTGCACGTATGTTAATTTAATTTTATAATATAATTTGTCAAGATTACTACGGCAATCATCTTCGACTTTAAATAGCGCGTCCTCATTATCTTGCTCAGAAACTAACATAATTATTTTATTATGAAGATCATAAAAATTGTCACGAATTTTTTCCAATCCTTCATACATAACTTCCAAAACCGGGTAAAAATTCTTATCGTCAGCAGCTACCTTTAAAGCAACATCATGAATTTCAGTCATTTGTTGCACTTCAACTTGTCTTAAAGATTGATATTTTTTAATTTTATCTGCCATTTTGTAAATTTAAATGTAGAATTAATAAATTTAGAAAAATATGAAATTAGCGTTAGGAAATAAAATAGGTTCACCACACGAAAATTAATAAAATACAACCGAACTTTGTGCTAATAAAATAGAAAACTATGTCCTCTGCTATTTGAATATTTATAGACAAAAAATAATTGTAAAACATAAACCCTTTAAATAAAAATTACTGTGTAAAATAAACACACAGTTTTATCTATAATAGAGTCAACCTGTATAATAATTATTATAACAAAATTTGTCTATTGGCCGACGTTGACAATTTAATAATAATTACTTTTACATTAATGTGTTCCTTTTTTACTTAAAAAACAACATTAACTGAGGTATAGGTACCACTAACGATCGGCACAAACAAAAAACCAATTTACTAATTGATACGTGATTTTAATTTTGTAAAGAATATTTTATCGCCTTATGTTAAAGAATAACAAAAAAATAAAGTCAAAGGAAATGCGGTTAAATAACCTAAATTTGATTCTGATCTTTGTAAATTAGCAAAGTATGACAATAAAATCAAACAATTCAGGTTTAAAAGAAACTTTCCCCGACTATATTACCCTCTTAGAAAAATGAAAAATGCAAGAAAAAAATATAGAAAATGGATCTATCAGGCTCGTAACGGATCAATAAATCATCTTGGAGGAGACTACTAACTCAGTGAGAGCTTCATTAGTGGACTGTTTAGCATAGGGTGAATTTAAAATAGAATAAAAAAAATAACAGTAAAAAAACCAGACCTTAAAGTAAATTGTAATAAAAATATTTCCTACCTTGTCATTTCTCGTTGCACAAGCTGGAGCAGGCCTGCTATCTTTCGTACTGCTATTGCTGAGTAGTATAAATCACTCGCGAGGACTATATTGAGTTTCTATACACTTTTCGGAATAATTGTAAGTGACTGTTAACCAAGAGAGTTGGTTGGCGAATTGTCTTTTTAAAATGAGGCGAGTAGGCAGGTAATTACATACAAAAAACTTGAAGGTTTTTACTTGAAAATAATGATAAAAATTAATACATACTCACTGAATTAGGTATTGGCCTACTCGTATATACGGGGTGTCCCATAATATTGAAAAGAAAATGAATTAAAATATTCTTTACAAAAACAAGAAAATTAAAAATTGTTATTCCTACTTATGTGGACGAACCACATATGTTAATTCATAAATTGTAAAATTATTAAGGTCTAAATTTTGATATTATTTTGAATTCCTGCATTTTATAAATAGTATATAAATGCCAATATAATTGCCAAGACTGAAGCACAATAAACAACTCTTGATTCCTTGTCTTGTCTTGTCAAGTGTTGCCCAATCTGTATTTTATAGGGAAAACCACCAATCTTCTTAAACATTCCTCGTGTAGACGTTTCACTCAAATTCATTTTTAGAGTTGTTCTGCGAAGACTTCTTTTTGGTGATTCTAACACCTCTTGAAATAGCCTTCCTTCATTCGCATTTGTTGTCACGCTAACTGGACGACCAGTACAGCTTTTGCGTTGAGTTAGAACGCTTCCTGTTCGTCGAAATTTTGCAACGACTCTTCTTCTTCTTAAGGTGCCGAGACCGCTTGTCGATCGTTGGCTCTCATGTTGTGCAGCATATTAACAATCATTGTCTTATTTACAGCCGCACGAAATAGTTCAGTGCTAGTTTTCCCAAACCATTGGCGTAGGTTTTTAAGCCAAGAAGTTGTACGGCGGCCCACACTTCTTTTTCCCATTATTTTACCTTGCATGACAAGGTGAAGTATGTCATATTTTTCTGGGTGACGCATTATATGACCAAAGTATTCCAATTTGCGCCTTTTAACCGTGTTCACTACTTCGCAACTTTTATTCAAACGTTGCAAAACCCTTTCGTTTGTGACTCTTTCTACCCAACTGATCTTCAGAATACGGCGGTAGACCCACATTTCAAATGCTTCTAGGTTTTTTAAAAGCGATTCTGTCAGTGTCCATGCTTCAACCCCGTAAAGTAGTACTGGGAATATATAACATCGGACCATTCTTATGCGAAGTTCCAAATTTAGATCATGACTGCACAGGATTTTCTTAAATTTCATAAAACTTGTTCTTGCTTTGGCAATTCTACTTTTTATTTCTGTACTCTTAACAAGTCCTTATTAGTCGGTGCAGGTTTCTGAAACTCTTCCCGAAATTGATTGGCAACCATTAACAAACTAGGTCCATTCCCGTATGAGCGGAAATAATACTCAATAATAAATATTTTTTCTTGCGTTGCACAGTGGTTCCAAATGCCGAAAACGTGGCCATGAACTTTTAAAAGCGTGTATTGTTTATACTTAGGAATTACTTTCGTACTCAATGCATAGGCAGTTATAGGCAGCTAAACCAATGTGATTATGTATCTTCTTACTATATATTTTAAGATTAATAAACATTAGTCGCAGAATTATGCAGACTTTTGTACTTTTTAAATGTATCTTTTCAAAAATTTCAAGTATATTTTCACTATTTGTGCATTAACAAATTTAAGGCATTTATTGTTACTAAACCTTAAGTTAACTTATATTCTACATTACTATATACATAGAAAAGAAAAATCTGCTTTACAGCGATAAAATTGATAAACTACAAAACCGTTTAGAGCTTTTTCAATATACACGTTCTTTTTCACTTTCTCTGCCGGCCAAAATAACCTAGGACATACAGTGTAGTTTACTTCTTTCTGAGCTATAAACCAGAATACATCCAGTCTGATCCTTATACCTGCGTATTACGACTTTACGATAGTATGAGAAAACAACTGTAAACATTAGAATCCCTAGATAAGGATTTTTTTTGCCTCATGACCACGTTTTCAGCATTTGGAACCACTGTGCGTTGTAATTTCGAATCCACCATTTCGAATTTTTTTGACAGTTTGTTAGAATAAACAATGCTTAAAAATACCATGACAACTATTGTCACTTGTTTCATATGACGCGATTATATTGCACAGGCTTCCTGATTTCAGTGTCCTTTGTTTTGGCGCATACCGTACTAGCGTAGAACAAGTCCAAACAAGCTTTAGAAACAAAACAAACGCGATTTTAACCAGGCGAAATGCAAGGTTACGCATAAACGTTTATTTCAATAGTTAATGCACAACGCCACCAGGTAGAGCTTTATGCGTAATGTGACTTTGTACTTCAACCCCTTAAAATGCCCTATTATAATTTTTGGTATTAGAAGTAGTTGAAGAATTTGACAGATCAAATAGCCTATAAAATCTTTCTATTACTTCTGCAGTGGCACCTGCTTCTGTAGGCAAAAAACCGAAACGAATGTATAAGTTCATGCTTGTTGCCCTTTTATTTTTATTTTTTCAAATTCATTTGGAGAAATCTGAGAATCGTTTAACTTTGGAAACTCTCAATTTATCCTGTTTATTATGTTGACACCATGCCTTTTTTTACCATCAAATAAAAAGTTACTTGCTAATAAATTATTCCTGGCCAATTTAACCAAGAGAGGTGTATCGAACATGTAAATTATTTTTTGTGTGAATTTCTCTTCGTCGTATTGAACTCAATCGAGCTACCGACATCCTCTACAAGACCTACATTGCTTGTGAATTGATCGATGGGATTCATAAAGTCCAATGTGACTGTACTGAAGTGATCTACAGCTAAACCACTTGTACCAGAGTTTGTGACACTACTACCGGGTATTGCAGTCGCTATCTCGCTAACCAATAGATCACAATGTAGATAATATGATATTAGGTTTTTTCCAGTTATTATAAAGTCTTCTTAGCGCAAAAGTGGTTTCATTTTGTACAGGTTTCAAGCCTTTTCAGCCATGTCCTCAGTTTTCTAAACCTACAATTTCATCTGCACCCAAATTATAAAATAAATTAGATTTTATTGCAACCTCATCAGAAGATAACAAACAAAACTTATTTTGCACAAAGAAATTATTTACTTTTAACTGAAATATATTTTTAGTATATCATCATTTACGCCAGGTTTAATTTTTACATGCGTGAATTTTTCTTCGTCGTATTGAGCTCAATCGAACTACCGACATCCTCTACAAGACCTACCTTGCTTGTGAATTGATCGATGGGATTCATAAAGTCCAATGTGACTGTACTGAAGTGATCTACAGCTAAACCACTTGTACCAGAGGTTGCGACTCTACTACCGGGTATTGCAGTCGGTATCTCGCTAACCAATAGATCGCAATGTAGATAATATGATAGAGGTTGTTTCCAGTTATTATAAAGTCCTCTTACAACAGAAATGGCTGCATTTTGTACAGGTTTCAAGCTTTTTCAGCCATCTCCAAAGTCTCCTAAACCTACAATTTCATCTGTACCTAAATTATAAAATAAATTAGATTTTATTGCAATCTCATCAAAAGATAACAAACAAAACTTATTTTGCACAAAGAAATTATTTACTTTTAACTGAATTATATTTTTTGTATATCATCATTTACGCCAGGTTTAATTTTTACATGTGTGAATTTCTCTTCAGTCGTATTTAGCTCAATCGAGCTACCGACATCCTCTACAAGACCTACCTCGCTTGTGAATTGATCGATGGGTTTCATTAAGTCCAATGTGACTGTTCTGAAGTGATCTACAGCTAAACCACTTGTACCAGAGTTTGTGACACTACTACCGGGTATTGCAGTCGCTATCTCCCTAACCAATAGATCACAATGTAGATAATATGATATTAGGTTGATTCCAGTTATTATAAGGTCCTCTTACAACAAAAATGGCTGCATTTTGTACAGGTTTCAAGCTTTTTCAGCCATCTCCAAAGTCTTCTAAACCTACAATTTCATCTGCACCCAAATTATAAAATAAATTAGATTTTATTGCAACCTCATCAAAAGATAAAAAACAAAACTTATTTTGCACAAAGAAATTATTTACTTTTAACTGAATTATATTTTTAGTATATCATCATTTACGCCAGGTTTAATTTTTACATGTGTGAATTTCTCTTCAGTCGTATTTAGCTCAATCGAGCTACCGACATCCTCTACAAGACCTACCTTGCTTGTGAATTGATCGATGGGATTCATGAAGTCCAATGTGACTGTACTGAAGTGATCTACAGCTAAACCACTTGTACTAGAGGTTGCGACTCTACTACCGGATATTGCAGTCGGTATCTGGCTAACCAATAGATCACACTGTAGATAATATGATAGAGGTTGTTTCCAGTTATTATAAAGTACTCTTACAACAAAAATGGCTGCATTTTGTACGGGTTTCAAGCTTTTTCAGCCATCTCCAAAGTCTTCTAAACCTACAATTTCATCTGCACCCAAATTATAAAATAAATTGGATTTTATTGCAACCTCATCAAAAGATAACAAACAAAACTTATTTTGCACAAAGAAATTATTTACTTTTAACTGAATTATATTTTTAGTATATCATCATTTACGCCAGGTTTAATTTTTACATGTGTGAATTTCTCTTCAGTCGTATTTAGCTCAATCGAGCTACCGACATCCTCTACAAGACCTACCTCGCTTGTGAATTGATCGATGGGATTCATAAAGTCCAATGTGACTGTACTGAAGTGATCTACAGCTAAACCACTTGTACTAGAGGTTGCGACTCTACTACCGGGTATTGCAGTCGGTATCTCGCTAACCAATAGATCACAATGTAGATAATATGATAGAGGTTGTTTCCAGTTATTATAAAGTCCACTTACAACAAAAATTGCTGCATTTTGTACAGGTTTCAAGCCTTTTCAGCCATGTCCAAAGTTTTCTAAACCTACAATTTCATCTGCACCCAAATTATAAAATAAATTAGATTTTATTGCAACCTCATCAAAAGATAACAAACAAAGCTTATTTTGCACAAAGAAATTATTTACTTTTAACTGAATTATATTTTTAGTATATCATTTACGCCAGGTTTAATTTTTACATGTGTGAATTTCTCTTCGTCGTATTGAGCTCAATCGAGCTACCGACATCCTCTACAAGACCTACATTGCTTGTGAATTGATCGATGGGATTCATAAAGTCCAATGTGACTGTACTGAAGTGATCTACAGCTAAACCACTTGTACCAGAGTTTGTGACACTACTACCGGGTATTGCAGTCGCTATCTCGCTAACCAATAGATCACAATGTAGATAATATGATATTAGGTTTTTTCCAGTTATTATAAAGTCTTCTTAGCGCAAAAGTGGTTTCATTTTGTACAGGTTTCAAGCCTTTTCAGCCATGTCCAAAGTTTTCTAAACCTACAATTTCATCTGCACCCAAATTATAAAATAAATTAGATTTTATTGCAACCTCATCAGAAGATAACAAACAAAACTTATTTTGCACAAAGAAATTATTTACTTTTAACTGAAATATATTTTTAGTATATCATCATTTACGCCAGGTTTAATTTTTACATGCGTGAATTTTTCTTTGTCGTATTGAGCTCAATCGAACTACCGACATCCTCTACAAGACCTACCTTGCTTGTGAATTGATCGATGGGATTCATAAAGTCCAATGTGACTGTACTGAAGTGATCTACAGCTAAACCACTTGTACCAGAGGTTGCGACTCTACTACCGGGTATTGCAGTCGGTATCTCGCTAACCAATAGATCGCAATGTAGATAATATCATAGAGGTTGTTTCCAGTTATTATAAAGTCCTCTTACAACAGAAATGGCTGCATTTTGTACAGGTTTCAAGCTTTTTCAGCCATCTCCAAAGTCTTCTAAACCTACAATTTCATCTGTACCTAAATTATAAAATAAATTAGATTTTATTGCAACCTCATCAAAAGATAACAAACAAAACTTATTTTGCACAAAGAAATTATTTACTTTTAACTGAATTATATTTTTAGTATATCATCATTTACGCCAGGTTTAATTTTTACATGTGTGAATTTCTCTTCAGTCGTATTGAGCTCAATCGAGCTACCGACATCCTCTACAAGACCTACCTTGCTTGTGAATTGATCGATGGGATTCATAAAGTCCAATGTGACTGTACTGAAGTGATCTACAGCTAAACCACTTGTACTAGAGGTTGCGACTCTTCTACCGGGTATTGCAGTCGGTATCTCGCTAACCAATAGATCACAATGTAGATAATATGATAGAGGAAAGTATTTTTCACTTTTAACTGAATTATATTTTTAGTATATCATCATTTACGCCAGGTGTAATTTTTACATGTGTGAATTTCTCTTCAGTCGTATTGAGCTCAATCGAGCTACTGACATCCTCTACAAGACCTACCCCTCTTGTGAATTGATCGATGGGATTCATGAAGTCCAATGTGACTGTACTGAAGTGATCTACAGCTAAGCCACTTGTACCAGAGTTTGTGACACTACTACCGGGTATTGCTGTCGCTATCTCGCTAACCAATAGATCACAATGTAGATAATATGATATAGTATTTTTACTACAAAAACGTTATTACGTAGGTCAAAATTTTTGACGTAAGAGAACTGTCAAAACATTAGAATGTGACTTTTCATTATTGCTATGTTTATTATAAACACAGCAATAATGAAAAGTCACATTCTAATGTTTTGCCAGTTCTCTTACGTCAAAAATTTTGACCTACGTAATAACGTTTTTGTAGTAAAAATACTATATTAGGTTGTTTCCAGTTATTATAAAGTCTTCTTAGCACAAAAGTGGTTTCATTTTGTACAGGTTTCAAGCCTGTTCAGTCATGTCCAAAGTTTTCTAAACCTACAATTTGATCTTCACCCAAATTATAAAATAAATTAGATTTTATTGCAACATCATCAAAAGATAACAAACCAAACTTATTTTGCACAAAGAAATTAATTACTTTTAACTGAATTATATTTTTAGTATATCATCATTTACGCCAAGTTTAATTTTTACATGTGTGAATCTCGCTTCAGTCGTATTGAGCTCAATCGAGCTACCGACATCCTCTACAAGACCTACCTCGCTTGTGAATTGATCGATGGGTTTCATTAAGTCCAATGTGACTGTTCTGAAGTGATCTACAGCTAAACCACTTGTACCAGAGTTTGTGACACTACTACCGGGTATTGCAGTCGCTATCTCGCTAACCAATAGATCACAATGTAGATAATATGATATTAGGTTTTTTCCAGTTATTATAAAGTCCTCTTACAACAAAAATGGCTGCATTTTGTACAGGTTTCAAGCTTTTTCAGCCATCTCCAAAGTCTTCTAAACCTACAATTTCATCTGCACCCAAATTATAAAATAAATTGGATTTTATTGCAACCTCATCAAACGATAACAAACAAAACTTATTTTGCACAAAGAAATTATTTACTTTTAACTGAATTATATTTTTAGTATATCATCATTTACGCCAGGTTTAATTTTTACATGTGTGAATTTCTCTTCAGTCGTATTGAGCTCAATCGAGCTACCGACATCCTCTACAAGACCTACCTCGCTTGTGAATTGATCGATCGGTTTCATGAAGTCCAATGTGACTGTTCTGAAGTGATTTACAGCTAAACCACTTGTACCAGAGGTTTCGACACTACTACCGGGTATTGCAGTCGCTATCTCGCTAACCAATAGATCACAATGTAGATAATATGATAGAGGTTGTTTCCAGTTATTATAAAGTCCTCTTACAACAAAAATGGCTGCATTTTGTACAGGTTTCAAGCTTTTTCAGCCATCTCCAAAGTCTTCTAAACCTACAATTTCATCTGCACCTAAATTATAAAATAAATTAGATTTTATTGCAACCTCATCAAAAGATAACAATCAAAACTTATTTTGCATAAAGAAATTATTTACTTTTAACTGAATTATATTTTTAGTATATCATCATTTAGGCCAGGTTTAATTTTTACATGTGTGAATTTCTCTTCAGTCGTATTGAGCTCAATCGAGCTACCGACATCCTCTACAAGACCTACCTCGCTTGTGAATTGATCGTTGGGATTCATAAAGTCCAATGTGACTATACTGAAGTGATCTACAGCTAAACCACTTGTACTAGAGGTTGCGACTCTACTACCGGGTATTGCAGTCGGTATCTCGCTAACCAATAGGTCACAATGTAGATAATATGATAGAGGTTGTTTCCAGTTATTATAAAGTCTTCTTAGCACAAAAGTGGTTTCATTTTGTACAGGTTTAAAAATTTTTCAGCCATCTCCAAAGTGTTCTGAACCTACAATTTCATCTACACCCAAATTTTAAAATAAACTAGATTTGATTGCAACCTCATCAAAACAACAAACAAAACTGATTTTGCTCAGAGAAAGTATTTTTCACTTTTAACTGAATTATATTTTTAGTATATCATCATTTACGCCAGGTGTAATTTTTACATGTGTGAATTTTTCTTCGTCGTATTGAGCTCAATCGAACTACCGACATCCTCTACAAGACCTACCTTGCTTGTGAATTGATCGATGGGATTCATAAAGTCCAATGTGACTGTACTGAAGTGATCTACAGCTAAACCACTTGTACCAGAGGTTGCGACTCTACTACCGGGTATTGCAGTCGGTATCTCGCTAACCAATAGATCACAATGTAGATAATATGATAGAGGTTGTTTCCAGTTATTATAAAGTCCTCTTACAACAAAAATGGCTGCATTTTGTACAGGTTTCAAGCTTTTTCAGCCATCTCCAAAGTCTTCTAAACCTACAATTTCATCTGTACCTAAATTATAAAATAAATTAGATTTTATTGCAACCTCATCAAAAGATAACAAACAAAACTTATTTTGCACAAAGAAATTATTTACTTTTAACTGAATTATATTTTTAGTATATCATCATTTACGCCAGGTTTAATTTTTACATGTGTGAATTTCTCTTCAGTCGTATTGAGCTCAATCGAGCTACCGACATCCTCTACAAGACCTACCTTGCTTGTGAATTGATCGATGGGATTCATGAAGTCCAATGTGACTGTACTGAAGTGATCTACAGCTAAGCCACTTGTACCAGAGTTTGTGACACTACTACCGGGTATTGCAGTCGCTATCTCGCTAACCAATAGATCACAATGTAGATAATATGATATAGTATTTTTACTACAAAAACGTTATTACGTAGGTCAAAATTTTTGACGTAAGAGAACTGTCAAAACATTAGAATGTGACTTTTCATTATTGCTATGTTTATTATAAACACGGCAATAATGAAAAGTCACATTCTAATGTTTTGCCAGTTCTCTTACGTCAAAAATTTTGACCTACGTAATAACGTTTTTGTAGTAAAAATACTATATTAGGTTGTTTCCAGTTATTATAAAGTCTTCTTAGCACAAAAGTGGTTTCATTTTGTACAGGTTTCAAGCCTTTCCAGTCATGTCCAAAGTTTTCTAAACCTACAATTTCATCTGCACCCAAATTATGAAATAAATTAGATTTTATTGCAACCTCATCAAAAGATAACAAACCAAACTTATTTTGCACAAAGAAATTATTTACTTTTAACTGAATTTATATTTTTAGTATATCATCATTTACGCCAGGTTTAATTTTTACATGTGTGAATTTCTCTTCAGTCGTATTGAGCTCAATAGAGCTACCGACATCCTCTACAAGACCTACCTTGCTTGTGAATTGATCGATGCGATTCATAAAGTCCAATGTGACTGTACTGAAGTGATCTACAGCTAAACCACTTGTACTAGAGATTGCGACTCTACTACCGGGTATTGCAGTCGGTATCTCGCTAACCAATAGATCACAATGTAGATAATATGATAGAGGTTGTTTCCAGTTATTATAAAGTCCTCTTACAACAAAAATGGCTGCATTTTGTACAGGTTTCAAGCTTTTTCAGCCATCTCCAAAGTCTTCTAAACCTACAATTTCATCTGCACCCAAATTATAAAATAAATTGGATTTTATTGCAACCTCATCAAACGATAACAAACAAAACTTATTTTGCACAAAGAAATTATTTACTTTTAACTGAATTATATTTTTAGTATATCATCATTTACGCCAGGTTTAATTTTTACATGTGTGAATTTCTCTTCAGTCGTATTGAGCTCAATCGAGCTACCGACATCCTCTACAAGACCTACCTCGCTTGTGAATTGATCGATCGGTTTCATGAAGTCCAATGTGACTGTTCTGAAGTGATTTACAGCTAAACCACTTGTACCAGAGGTTTCGACACTACTACCGGGTATTGCAGTCGCTATCTCGCTAACCAATAGATCACAATGTAGATAATATGATAGAGGTTGTTTCCAGTTATTATAAAGTCCTCTTACAACAAAAATGGCTGCATTTTGTACAGGTTTCAAGCTTTTTCAGCCATCTCCAAAGTCTTCTAAACCTACAATTTCATCTGCACCTAAATTATAAAATAAATTAGATTTTATTGCAACCTCATCAAAAGATAACAAACAAAACTTATTTTGCACAAAGAAATTATTTACTTTTAACTGAATTATATTTTTAGTATGTCATCACTTAGGCCAGGTTTAATTTTTACATGTGTGAATTTCTCTTCAGTCGTATTGAGCTCAATCGAGCTACCGACATCCTCTACAAGACCTACATCGCTTGTGAATTGATCGATGGGATTCGTAAAGTCCAATGTGACTATACTGAAGTGATCTACAGCTAAACCACTTGTACTAGAGGTTGCGACTCTACTACCGGGTATTGCAGTCGGTATCTCGCTAACCAATAGGTCACAATGTAGATAATATGATAGAGGTTGTTTCCAGTTATTATAAAGTCTTCCTAGCACAAAAGTGTTTTCATTTCGTACAGGTTTCAAAATTTTTCAGCCATCTCCAAAGTGTTCTGAACCTACAATTTCATCTACACCCAAATTTTAAAATAAACTAGATTTGATTGCAACCTCATCAAAACAACAAACAAAACTGATTTTGCTCAGAGAAAGTATTTTTCACTTTTAATTGAATTATATTTTTAGTATATCATCATTTACGCCAGGTGTAATTTTTACATGTGTGAATTTCTCTTCAGTCGTATTGAGCTCAATCGAGCTACTGACATCCTCTACAAGACCTACCCCGCTTGTGAATTGATCGATGGGATTCATGAACTCCAATGTGACTGTACTGAAGTGATCTACAGCTAAGCCACTTGTACCACAGTTTGTGACACTACTACCGGGTATTGCAGTCGCTATCTCGCTAACCAATAGATCACAATGTAGATAATATGATATTAGGTTGTTTCCAGTTATTATAAAGTCTTCTTAGCACAAAAGTGGTTTCATTTTGTACAGGTTTCAAGCCTTTTCAGTCATGTCCAAAGTTTTCTAAACCTACAATTTCATCTGCACCCAAATTATGAAATAAATTAGATTTTATTGCAACCTCATCAAAAGATAACAAACCAAACTTATTTTGCACAAAGAAATTATTTACTTTTAACTGAATTTATATTTTTAGTATATCATCATTTACGCCAGGTTTAATTTTTACATGTGTGAATTTCTCTTCAGTCGTATTGAGCTCAATAGAGCTACCGACATCCTCTACAAGACCTACCTTGCTTGTGAATTGATCGATGCGATTCATAAAGTCCAATGTGACTGTACTGAAGTGATCTACAGCTAAACCACTTGTACTAGAGATTGCGACTCTACTACCGGGTATTGCAGTCGGTATCTCGCTAACCAATAGATCACAATGTAGATAATATGATAGAGGTTGTTTCCAGTTATTATAAAGTCCTCTTACAACAAAAATGGCTGCATTTTGTACAGGTTTCAAGCTTTTTCAGCCATCTCCAAAGTCTTCTAAACCTACAATTTCATCTGCACCCAAATTATAAACTAATTTAGATTTTATTGCAACCTCATCAAAAGATAAAAAACAAAACTTATTTTGCACAAAGAAATTATTTACTTTTAACTGAATTATATTTTTAGTATATCATCATTTACGCCAGGTTTAATTTTTACATGTGTGAATTTCTCTTCAGTCGTATTGAGCTCAATCGAGCTACCGACATCCTCTACAAGACCTACCTCGCTTGTGAATTGATCGATCGGTTTCATGAAGTCCAATGTGACTGTTCTGAAGTGATTTACATCTAAACCACTTGTACCAGAGGTTTCGACACTACTACCGGGTATTGCAGTCGCTATCTCGCTAACCAATAGATCACAATGTAGATAATATGATAGAGGTTGTTTCCAGTTATTATAAAGTCCTGTTACAACAAAAATGGCTGCATTTTGTACAGGTTTCAAGCTTTTTCAGCCATCTCCAAAGTCTTCTAAACCTACAATTTCATCTGCACCTAAATTATAAAATAAATTAGATTTTATTGCAACCTCATCAAAAGATAACAAACAAAACTTATTTTGCACAAAGAAATTGTTTACTTGTAACTGAATTATATTTTTAGTATATCATCATTTACGCCAGGTTTAATTTTTACATGTGTGAATTTCTCTTCAGTCGTATTGAGTTCAATCGAGCTACCGACATCCTCTACAAGACCTACCTCGCTTGTGAATTGATCGATGTATTTCATGAAGTCCAATGTGACTGTTCTGAAGTGATCTACAGCTAAACCACTTGTACCAGAGGTTTCGACACTACTACCGGGTATTGCAGTCGCTATCTCGCTAACCAATAGATCACAATGTAGATAATATGATAGAGGTTGTTTCCAGTTATTATAAAGTCTTCCTAGCACAAAAGTGTTTTCATTTCGTACAGGTTTCAAAATTTTTCAGCCATCTCCAAAGTGTTCTGAACCTACAATTTCATCTACACCCAAATTTTAAAATAAACTAGATTTGATTGCAACCTCATCAAAACAACAAACAAAACTGATTTTGCTCAGAGAAAGTATTTTTCACTTTTAACTGAATTATATTTTTAGTATATCATCATTTACGCCAGGTTTAATTTTTACATGTGTGAATTTACCTTCAGTCGTATTGAGCTCAATCGAGCTACTGACATCCTCTACAAGACCTACCCCGCTTGTGAATTGATCGATGGGATTCATGAACTCCAATGTGACTGTACTGAAGTGATCTACAGCTAAGCCACTTGTACCACAGTTTGTGACACTACTACCGGGTATTGCAGTCGCTATCTCGCTAACCAATAGATCACAATGTAGATAATATGATATTATGTTGTTTCCAGTTATTATAAAGTCTTCTTAGCATAAAAGTGGTTGCATTTTGTACAGGTTTTAAGCCTTTTCAGCCATCTCCAAAGTCTTCTAAACCTACAATTTCATCTACACCCAAATTATAAAATAAATTAGATTTGATTGCAACCTCATCAAAACATAACAAACAAAACTGATTTTGCTCAGAGAAAGTATTTACTTTTAACTGAATTATATTTTTAGTATATCATCATTTACGCCAGGTTTAATTTTTACATGTGTGAATTTCGCTTCAGTCGTATTGAGCTCAATCGAGCTACCGACATCCTCTACAAGACCTACCTCGCTTGTGAATGGATCGATGGTATTCATGAAGTCAAATGTGACTGTACTGAAGTGATCTACCGCTAAACCACTTGTACCAGAGGTTGTGACAGTACTACCGGGTATTGCAGTCACTATCTCGCTAACCAATAGATCACAATGTAGATAATATGATAGAGGCTGTTTCCAGTTATTATAAAGTCTTTTTAGCATAAAAGTGGTTGCATTTTGTACAGGTTTTAAGCCTTTTCAGCCATCTCCAAAGTCTTCTAAACGTACAATTTCATCTACACCCTTATTATAAAATAAATTAGATTTGATTGCAACCTCATCAAAACATAACAAACAAAACTGATTTTGCTCAGAGAAAGTATTTACTTTTAACTGAATTATATTTTTAGTATATCATCATTTACGCCAGGTTTAATTTTTACATGTGTGAATTTCTCTTCAGTCGTATTGAGCTCAATCGAGCTGCCGACATCCTCTACAAGACCTGCCTCGCTTGTGAATGGATCGATGAGATTCATGAAGTCAAATGTGACTGTACTGAAGTGATCTACAGCTAAACCACTTGTACCAGAGTTTGTGACACTACTACCGGGTATTGCAGTCGCTATCTCGCTAACCAATAGATCACAATGTAGATAATATGATATTAGGTTGTTTCCAGTTATTATAAAGTCTTCTTAGCACAAAAGTGGTTTCATTTTGTACAGGTTTCAAGCTTTTTCAGCCATCTCCAAAGTCTTCTAAACCTACAATTTCATCTACATCCAAATTATAAAATAAATTATATTTGATAGCAACCTCATCAAAACATAACAAACAAAACTGATTTTGCTCAGAGAAAGTATTTACTTTTAACTGAATTATATTTTTAGTATACCAACATTTACGCCAGGTTTAATTTTTACATGTGTGAATTTCTCTTTAGTCGTATTGAGCTCGATGGAGCTACCGACATTCTCTACAAGACCTACCTCGCTTGTGAATGGATCGATGGGATTCATGAAGTCTAATGTGACTGAACTGAAGTGATCTGTAGCTAAACTACTTGTACTAGATGTCAATATGCCTGATTAATGTTCTGTAAGTGGGCGAGCGAAAGGTTTTTGACATTTTTTTTGATATAGTTTTGGACCAGTAAACTATATTCCAAGACACTCTGTTTTAAATTCAGTTGAATATCACCGCCCTTTTGGTTTCTTTAGACCTTGTGATAGTAGTACATTTATAAAATTTCCCACTTTTATAGATTGACAAAATCTAAAAGTGGCTTTCTTATAATCTGTGAAATATTTGAAGCAACTTCTTTCCTCACTGTTAGTTGATTGTTAGTTCACAAACTGGAAGCTTTGAAGCAATCTTGCATGACCCAAAATTGTCCCGCAACTATATCTAAAAATTCTCCTTAAATTTGTCTACTCCTGTGGAGCATCAGTTTTTTGGTTATCTTTCTCTTCAGTCGTATTGGGCTCAATCGAGCTACCTACATCCTCTACAAGACCTACCTCGCTTGTGAATGGATCGATTGGATTCATGAAGTCCAATGTGACTGTACTGAAGTGATCTACAGCTAAACCACTTGTAGTAGAGGTTGTGACACTACTACAATGCCTAATTAATGTTCTGTAAGTGGGCAAGCAATTACACACAGAATCACACCTCCTTACACTTCACTCACTTGAAGGAGTGGATAGAAACCAATAACTTAGCAATCTTGCATGATCCAAAATTGTCCCGCACCTATATCTGAAAAATCCCCTTAAACTTGTGTTTACTTCGTTTTTACGAAGTCTTCGTTTCGCTGATCCTGATAAGCTTGTCTTTTAGGACCTCCGCGTTTACTTCCACGCCCTCGGTTCTGATAAGGAACTGACTGGATTCGCGTCATTACAGCTGCCTCCTCAATTAACCTGTTAACGAACGACGTGTCGTAGTTACCTCTGGTAATACTTATTCCTCTGCCTCTGAACGTGGCTAGAATCTACGTCTGACACCAAAACGTAAAAATAGGTAAATGTTATTGAATATGTCAATGTTCTATGGACAGAGACTTTAAAACAATATTTTAGAGAATCCCTTACAATCCAAGCAATTTCTTGTTTGTGTAAGGATTTGATTACTTATAAAGTGTGTTTTTTTAGAGGTATAGAACTTTGAAGTGGAATAAAACAAAGATTATTTTTTATATTAACATGAAATTGACTTTATTTGCAAGATAATTTTTTGACATTATATTTTAAATATGATTTCTGACATATGACCACCACGGCTGGCTCTGACGTAATCTAATCTGGAGGTCCAATTTTCGACGACTTTTTCCAACATTTGTGGCCGTATATTGGCAATAACGCGGCGAATGATGTCCTCCAATTCGTCAATTGTTTCAGGCTTATTGGCATAGACTAGCGACTTCACATAACCCCACAGAAAATAGTCTAACGGTGTTAAATCGCACGACCTTGGAGGCCAATTCACGGGTCCTAAACGCGAGATTATGCGGTCACCAAACGTTTCCCTCAATAAATCCATTGTGGCACGAGCTGTGTGACATGTTGCGCCGTCTTGCTGAAACCACAGCTCCTGCACATCATGGTTGTTCAATTCAGGAAGAAAAAAGTCAGTAATCATGGCTCTATAGCGGTCACCATTGACTGTAACCTTTTGGCCAGCATTGTTTTTGAAGAAGTACGGACCAATGATTCCACCAGCCCATAAAGTACACCAAACGGTCAATTTTTCTGGATGTAGTGGTTTCTCAACATACATTTGAGGATTATCTTCACTCCAAATACGGCAGTTTTGTTTGTTGACGTAGCCATCTAACCAAAAGTGAGCTTCGTCGCTAAACAAAATTCGCTTGTGAAAGTCGGGATCAACGGCAATTTCGTTTTGGGTCCATTCACCGAATCTAAGCCTTGCTAGGTGATCGTGTGGCTTCAATTCCTGCACGAGTTGAATTTTGTAAGCACGCAAACCAAGATCTTTCCGCAAAATGTTTCATAAAGTAGATGGACACATATCCAACTGCTGTGCACGATGGCGTATATACTGATTCGGCCCTTCCTCTATACTACGCTCAACAGCAGCAACAACATCTTCTGTACGCACTGTACGACATCTCTGTGGATGCGTATTATCATTTAGAGTGAATGTGGTGCGAAAACGTTCCACAGTTGATCGAATTATTTGCTCTGATGGGCGATTATGTATACCATAAAATGAACGTAGTGCACGATACGTATTTCGAACAGAACTATGATTTTTAAAATAAATTTGCACAATTTGAAAGCGTTGTTCCGGCGTCAGTCTATTCATATAATGTTAAACCAAACTAAATAATAATCACTTGGCAGCTGTCAAAATGGCCGCCAGTTAAAAAAGTGTTGCCAACTTCTATTTCTATACCTCTAAAAAAACACCTTTTACCAAATAACCTTTCACAAGGCACAGAACTGCCTACGACTGATAAATATTTTATTGCCATGTTTTTAAAATTGGTATTATCATTGGTGGTCCAGTACTGAAAGGGGCAAAAATTTAGTGGCAGTAATGGTCCATGCAAATATAATTAAGCTCAGTTGCCAATTCGCTGTTACTTTCTTTTAATTTTTTTTTTGTAATCGTCCACTAATATTTTATGAAAATTCCATAAATTATTAGTTGACGATTCAGTCCGTATATTTTCTTCTACAATATTTTCTTCGTGACGGGATTTTCATTTAGAGCCTTATTGGTAGATTCAAGTGTTTGAGCTAATGCTTCCGGGTATTGAAAATTCAGTTTTTTACTCCTTGGATCTAATATTGTAGCCACAGCTAGAATTTTATTATGCTCCACTGAACCAAATTGTAAAGAATATTAGCTATAAAGGGAACGCACCTGAGGGATGACACAGGAGATCCGGTGTTCCTACAACGAAAAGCCTTAAGGAGGCTGGAATCGCTGACATTTATTATTGATCATTAAGTGACGAGAGATTTTAGCATTTTCGAAAAAGGTGTACCTAGTTATTAAAAATAAATGTATTTAATTCTGAATTCGGCTCTAAATATTAAAAAAAAATCTAGAATTTATTTCTTCCATGACCAATTTTTTAAGATCTTCTCCAGATTTGGTAGTAGGTGTTACTGATTCCAAAGCTTTTGTAAGACAATTTATCATTGGTATAATTTTGTTGATGTTATGCAATTCACTCCTGATAATTCTTTGTTGATGTTATGCAATTCACTCCTGATAATTCTTGTGAGACGGAATCTATCGGTTTCAATATATTAATAAATTCCTTTATTTCTTCCATCTCTGAAGCTGTTATTACTTCTGGCGATTTGGGATTATCTAAAAGAATGGGAGCAGGATATTTATTTATTACCACATATCACTCCAGCATGTAAAATACAGAATTCCATCTAGTTGGCACACTTTGTTTTAATTTTTAATTAACTCAATTTTTAATCCCAATTCTGTTACAGTACTCAGAACTGCATCTTCTAGGCTACTTGAGGTGTGGCCTATTTCAGGAAGAACTTTGAAGAGACGTTCCTTTGGCTTAGCATCTTTGCAAACATAACGTAGAACAAATGCTAATTGATCGGTGTGTGAACAATCAGGAGTAGAATGCACAATGAAGGCAAAGTAGCGAGAATGTTTTACCTCCTCAGTCATTGTTTGTAGCACACAGTCTACCATTACACTGATAAACTCGTCACACGTTTTTGCACATAAATATGACACATGGCCTAATCCTTTATTCCCATACTGAACAAGGTGCTGGGAAAGAAAAGGATCGAATTCACTGAATAACTCTAGATACCCTAAAAACAATCCATTGGAAGTAGACCCTAAACTCTCATTGTCACCTTGAAATAGTAATCCTCTAACTGAGAGTAATTGCACAACAGAAACAATTCTTTGCAATACACTTCGCCAATAAGTGACCTACTGCTCGTATTGGGTTGAAAGTAGTGTATTTATTTGCTCTTTCTGTTTTTGTCTATTAATATAAGTTAACATGTTGGAACGATGGTCTACTGATTGTTCATGCTGTTTAATCAACACATTACCATGTTTCCAATCATTGAAACCTGTTGAAAATCCAGTTTTTTATCCAAAGGCTGAAATAAGCAGCAAGGAACAGAAAATACTTTACCAGACGACTGTGAGTAGATCAGCCAATCCCTAGTATAAGATTCACTGTTATAAAGAGTACACTTAAATAGTTTTAGTGTAAGTGTACGCTTAGATCGGTCATTGTAAATACGTTTAGACTTAAAAAAATCTGCTTGAAAATTCTGTTTTGGTGGATTGTTTACAACCGATTCTATAGTTGAAGGCAAAATGATGTTCCAAGTTGCCGGGTCATTGATATTAAAAGTTAAAGGCAACAAGTCATCAAATTTTGACTCAAATGGAAACAATTTGGCCATCCACATTACTGTGATCACTATTGCAAATAACAATATCCGGATTACCTTCATCATTATTTATTTGTAGTGTGTCGGTGTCCTTACTAGAGGCAGTAGAAGGCATAACAGATGTAAAAAACGAAGCTATTTTCGGCACTTTCTTTAATAACTCGTGTTTATCACTCTCCTTCTTTGCAGCACGCTTTCTGAATCTGTTCTATAGATTTTGTGTCAGATATTCTTTAGTGGGTAATTTGTTTCTCTAATTTATTTTTATTATCTCTTTTATTTTGCGCCCCCAAAAATTTGGCGCCCTGGCCAAATGCCCAGTCTGCCCATTTATAGCCCGGGGCCTGACTTATTATCAAAATTTGCCACAACTTTTGTTGCAGAAGCCAAACGTTCAAAATTCTCTGATCTAAGCGCCTCAAATTTTTTATAGTCGGTTTCATCTTCTTTATTTTAATCAGAAATCTTCCAAGTTCTCTCATCTTACGTGGCGTTACGTTTATGAAGTGTTTATCCCTATGACTTTTAAAGTAGCGAGCTCCATAGACACAAATTAATTTATCAGATTTTGCAACAAAAGATATGTCATCAGGCAGTGGAAACACTTGTTCTTTTGTTGGAGCAAAACATTTTGGGCTTCTGCTTGGTGTAGTTTATCAGATTTCCCCATACAAGCCTTTCTATACCTCCAAAATTGTTTAGATGAAAAATAAACCATACAATTAGAGCAGGAAAGAATTCTTGAATTTATTACTGACTTTCTCACTGGTTTGCAGTGGACACCACTGATAAAATAACCCTCCGTTAATAAGCAAAACAATTAAAAACTATGAAGACAAATCTAAATAGCACTTAGCTTCCATTCGTCGTGGTAGTCAGACGTGCGTAGGAAAGAAGCTTGTTTTTAAAACCGGTGTTTATAAATTAGATATATAAATAAATATTTTGTGAACTTTAAAAGTAAATTAATTACACCAAATAAAAAAGCGAAATCGGAATAAAAACATTAAAAACTTATGAGTGCAGTTAGCGGGGGCGACGCCCCCGATAAAAATGTTTTAGAAACCCAAATGGATACAGAACATGCAACATCTTCAAAGCAGGAGCTGTTAGGATTTCAAAACCTTGTTCCGGTTACACAGATAAGTACCACAAAACTTGTTAATAATAAACCCATTATCGATAATGACTTTGTTAATGTACACACTTCAATAACAAATAACATAAACAAAGAAGTAGGAACAAAAAGGGAGGAATTTCTTTACCGACAAAACGATCTAGGACCTTTTTACGTTTATTTAGAAAATAATTCACCCGATTTTAAAGGCAGATTAAACGCGTTAAGGATAGGTGACCTTATTATCACAAATTTTAAAGAAATTGATGAAAAAAATGTAAGCATTGACGCAGTAGGAAGAAATAAAATACTTATAAAATTTAATTTTGATAATTTGAATTTAATTTAATGATAAAAACCATTTCTAAAAAAACTTCTTACCTCAATAGTATACAGTCACTAACAGTTTAAGTTTTGGCCCATAGATACTGGCACTTAAAGAAAACCCCCCCTCATAGTGGACACTTTCTCAGAAATAGCTGACATTACAGATATACTCTATTCCAACCAGCTCCCCCCAGTTTTAATTTACTCACCTGAACAAATTTTTTCACATGAAATTAGAACCTACTATTTTGAAAGTCAAGAAGTAGCAAGTATAAATCAAACAAAGTTCAACGAAACAAAAAACAAATACTGGCCAAACTATGATTCTATATTCACTGATGGATCAAGGTCAAAAGAATATACCAGTTGTGCCTTTGACCATTTTGAGGAAAATACTGACAAAAAATTTATTTTACCAAAGGAAGCTTCCATATACACTGCAGAATTAACAGCAATAACAGCAATTGAAGACACATTTATTTTTTGATTTTTTGCTGTTCACTACTCCAGACTCCTTATCTGCAAATAAATAAAATGGTTCTTTTAAAATGTGAACAGCTGAAAAATACGTTTAGCACTTTATATTCATTGGAATACTGCGCGCTAGTATCTATTTTCACATATACAGAGTGAGTTTTATGTATGGAAACTCTCCATTATCCCGGAAACGGCTTGCACGATTTTTATAGATTTTGGTGTGTAACGCTCGAAACACACACTAATAATTTTGAACGTACGATGGTTGAAATCTACATAGTGGCTCGAGCAATCATATAGAATCTTTCTCCCTTCACTGAACGTTTCAAGCGGTGAAGGGACAAAGATTCCATATGATTGCTCGAGCCACTATGTAGATTTCAACCAACGCACGGTCAAAATTCTTAGTGTGTCAAACAATCGTAAGGGTTTTCTAATGCGGTTGATATTATAGTGTTAATTACATTGTTGTTAGATCTTCCGTTTTTCTGGAAATCTAATGAACTTTCTTTTTTCGAATGGAACACCTTATATATTTTTTGCCTTTTAAAGTCCTTAAGAAATACTGATTATTTTTCATGTTATATTCCCTATACCTAAATGCTATAATATCCGAGTTACTACATTTATTAAAAAAAATTTAAACAAATTTTAAAAATCAATTTTTTCAGCCCGGATAGATATTATTTTAGGTCCTTTGGTCCATTCTCAACAAAAAAAAAAATTTGGAATTTTTCTCCAAAGTTAATCGTTTTCGCGTTATAAACAATTAAAAACTGAAAAAAAAAAACAAGAAATGACGATTTTCAAGGATCAAAAACGTAAGTAAAAAATATAATCTTTGAAATTATAAGGTATATAAAATATACCTGAATTCAAGCTGAAACCTTCTTCTATCAGCTACCCATAATAATTTTTGGCATGTTTTATTATAAATCATTGTTTTTTAATTGTTAATGAAGCGCATATGAGAGAACGGACGATCGGTCTGCATTAACAACTAAAAACAATGTTTTAAAATGAAACAATCCCAAATTACTTATCGGTATCTGATAAACTAAGGATTGAGCTTGACTTTATACACTTCGTAGTTTCAAAAGTAATAGTATTTACATAAATATTTGTGTTTTGAACCTTAAAAATCGTCAATTTTCGTTTTTTTTAGTTTTAAATTGTTATAACTCGGAAACGATTAACTTTAGAGAAAAATTACCAAAGGTTTTTTTGTTCTCAATGATCCAAAGAATCTAAAATAATGTCTGCCCGGGCCAAAAAAGTTGATTTTTATAATTTGTTTAAAAAAATTTTAAAATAAATTTAGTAATAACTTCGAAATTATGGCATTTGGGTATAGGGAACATAACATGAAAAATAATTAGTATTCCTTAAGGACTTCAAAAAGTAAAAAATATACAGGATGTTCCATTTGAAATAAAAAAGTTCATTAGATTTCCAGAAAAACGGAAGGTCTCACAACATAATTACCACTATAACATCGGCCGCATTAGAAAATCCTTACACACCAAAATCTATAAAAATCGTGCAAGCCGTTTCCGAGATAATTGAGGGTTTCCATACATAAAACTCACTCGGTATAGGAAGAGAGATGAGAGAAAAATGGAAAAAAGTAAAAATGAGATATAATAAAATTACAGTAGACCGAAAGGAATGGAGCTGGTGAAGGAAAGAAGAAAAAGTAATGGAAATAGCGACTCCAAAAACTAGCACAGACACACGGAAGAAACGAAATAGGGATCATGCGCGGAACAAGAAAAGAAGATATTGTAAGTGAACAGGACACTAACAAAAAATGTATAGATTGAAGTAGTGCTAAGAGTAGAAATAGGAACATAAATATTAATTATTGCAATACTCATATGATTGATTGCGGGAATAATAATGTTAGGAATAGTCTTAAAAAGAAAAATTAACAAAAAAGAAAAAATAAAATAATCAAAATATGCACCTGGAATGAATATTAGAACAATGTTAACTGCAGGCAAAAAAGGAAGAGATAGCAGGAGAATTGAAGAGATATGGAATAAACGAAGCTGCCGTACAAGAGACCAGATGGAAAGGAAGCGGCGAATTAGAAAAAATCTCAGCCTCAGATATTCAGGAAGCGAAAGACAAGGGCAATATGGAGTAGAGTTTATAATACTCGGAGATGTAAGGCAAAAATACTACAATTTCGACCGATAAGTAACAGACTTGCATACTTGCGCATAGAAGCAAAACCAATCAATATGTCACTGCTAAACGTATATGCGCCTACAGAAAATGCGAACAGAGAAGAAAAAGAAAAATGGTACGACGATATAGAGGAAGAAACCCAGATAAGGATAACCCAAAGAGGACACGATTATGGTACTGGGAGACTTCAATGCCCAAATAGGGAAAGAACAATACACTGAAATCGTAGCAGGAAGATACACAATACATGAAAGGACAAATGACAATGGGCAACGATTATGCAACCTAGCAACAAGAACAAATATGGTCATAAGCAGTACAAACACCCTGACAAACACAAAATAACATTATACAGGGATATCACTGTTATTTACAACTCAGTGATAAATTGTAATGATTAGTTATTACATAGTAATGATTGTATATCCATATTGAAACCAAATAGATTATGGATTAATTAGACAAAGATACAAGAACGCAATTACATCTTTAAAAAGCTATCCAGGTGCTTACATAAGATCAGATCACAACACAGTAGTGACCAAAATTAGGCTCAAAATGAAAATAATAAAACGCAGAACAACAGATGTAAAAATCGATACAAGTAAACTAAGAAACCCACTCATACAACAACGCCTGACAGATAAAATTAATAACCGTTTAATGAATATTAAAGAACAAATCCAGAAAAATACTGAAACGGAGACAAAATGGTTATTAATAAAGACAGAAATAGATAAATGTCAAAAAGAAATTATTACACCAACCAGATACAAAAAGAAACAATAGATGACGGAGGAAATCTTAGATTTAATTGAAGAAAGACGTCAGCATAAAAATAAAGATAATCAGATCTACAAAAATGTGGATAAACAAATAAAATCCAAAATTAAGCAGGCTCAAGAACAATGGTTAAAAGAACAATGCGCAGAAATTGAAGAACACTAGAAAAGACATGATAGTTTTAACACACATAAAAAAATTAAGGAATTAACTCAGAACAACAGAAAAAGAAAACCGGGAATACTAAAAGATACAGATAGGAAACTTGTGTTGAGTACTAACGAAAAATTAAAGAGATGGACAGAATACATAAATGAATTGTTCAAACACAATAGAACAGAGCAGATGGAGGTCGAAGTAGAAGATAATACGGTTTTGAAGATATTAAAAGAAGAAATTAATGGATTTCTATGAGCATTATATTATGGTACCCACATTGATATAATATTATTATCAACAATAATAAAACTAGAAACTGAGATGGATAATGGAACTACTTTACTATACAATAATTATAATTGTTATGTTTAACACTACCAATTAAAGAAAATAGTTTGGATGACCATCTGTAACCATCCGAACCATGCGAATTCAACGTATCATGTATAGAAACTAATGTCTGGACTGATATTGCTTTGTGGTGTGTGCCTGTCTTACCAAACAACCCAAATATCAAAAATAACAAATATAAAATATAATCTAAAGTTTGTAAGACAAATATACATATGGAGAAAATATTAGCGACACACCAACAAATCAAAAATGCCAGCAAAATATATAAATAATCAAATCAATAAAGTAAATAAAATACCTAAATACTGAAAATAATTTCTAGTTAGGTGTAAAATATAACCACACTAGAAAAAAAAATATATGGATATAGTCAATAATTAATTGTACGTGCAAACATACTACCATTGGTAGAAGGACTAAAAATCCATAATAATAGAACATAATGTCAGTCATGTATACTCATTCTAAATACACAAATAAGTTTCCAATAAAAATACAAAATTCAAACTAAAATATGAGCTGTACCACTAAAACTAAAAATGAGGTATCGAAAATAAACTAATCAAAACCAAAAGCAGTATAAGTCTACCTGTTTCGTATTAATAAAAATAAAAAGACCAAAAATAAATCAGAAATAACATGTATACAAAGATATCAAAAGTTAATAAAACAGAAAATTCCAATAAAAGAAAATTGAACTAAAAGAACTACTGTCTTAGAACCAAAAACGGTTGGCACCACGCATTGGGCAGCCAGTGTAACAAAAAGAAGAAAAGTTCTGTTGGAGTGAAAGTGTAACAAAAAGAAGAAAACTTCTGTTGGAGTGTAAGTGTGTAAAGAAAAGGGTGAAGTGGCTTCTACGTTGAGAAGCCGCAATAGGAAAAAATACTACTTTAGTGCAGTAGTACTGAAGAAAGGGGGGATTAGAAGGGATAGAAGTAGAAGTGGGAAGAGACAGAGGCAAACTGAATAGAGTTGGCTAGCAAGAGATGCAAGAAAACCACTTGACACTCAAGGATGGATACGGCTCATTTGCATGCCTGTCGAAGAACAGTAGCTCTATATAGATAGTAATGATGACTAAAAGATGAAATAATAAAATAAGAATAATATACTGAAAATGAATGGAGATGAATAATGACTAAAAACGAACAAAATAAATAAAACTAACTAATCATGGGCGCCATGAAAATGATCTTCGATCATTTTCCCAGGTATCTTACACTGCTGTCAAATATTAAATATATTAAACCTGTAATAATGAACATAAAGGAGTAATAAAAAAATAAATGATATACAAAATAAATAAACATTTATTAAAATGAACTACCAGATTTTTAACAATGTCTGAGTTAAACAAGTTCATATTATGTGACTCTAACATGACAAAAGTTTGCAAAAGTTATGTTCAACCTAAGATAACAACAATGTTACCTGTTACAAAATTACAGGTATAAATACCTTTCACTAACATATAGGGTACAAAATTACATAAGTCTTCTACCAAATGGTTATAGTACGCCTGCTACGTACAACTAAAGGAAAACCGATGAATATTAAAAGTAATATAAATAAATATATGTAAATAGGCATGAGCCTAACTAAGGGAAAATACTAAATGAATTAAGCAAAGTTAGATATACAATGAATAAAGTAGAAATGAAGTTGAGATAAATACCGACGATGACCTAAATTAACCGAACAAACGGAATAAAGCGAATAACAGTAAAATATTTGGGAAACAAGCTAGTAATATTACAAAATAAATTTACCCGAATTACATAAACCAATATCAAAGCAATAATAAAGTATAAAAAACCTAATTTTCTCTAGGCTTATTCCTGTGCACAAGAAGTTACCGTAGATACAAAGTTTGGGAACCAAATAATCTAATATACAAATATGTCAAAAAAAAACCAGAGGTAACCTAAATCTGGAAAAAAAACATAGTGTATTTAACAGATAGTCTGAAATATAAAAAAAAAACCAATAGTTACTAAAACACCTCACTAAATGTTCCCAAACGAGGTTGCGGTTACATCCTAGAAAATGATGCACCAGAATGGTGCGACCCCATGACTCCTGTAGGCCCAGGTGCCAAGACGAAAATTGAGCTGGAACGCTCCCATAGCTTGTTCCCAAAAAGACGTATTCCCATGATGACTTGACTGTGGCTGTAGTGGTTTCTCTAGGTGGTCAAATAAGGTCTATGACTTCATGGTAGGGTTTCTCCCAAATGGCTAAAAAACATTCCCAGTTTTATTTCTCATTTTAAACATGAGCAAAAAGTAAAGGGAAGAAGAAATAATTGAGGAACTTTTTAGAAGCAATAGTATAGAAAAACCGACCATTAAAACTGGAACAAAAACCAATCTCAGGTAACCTTGAACTGTTTTGAGTGTGAATACATGGACAAATGACATTGAAATGATTTATTTGAGGAAATATCTGTAAAAATATATTGAATTTATAAAAATATTGGAGGTTCAATAAATTTAAAACCTACAGAGAAATGATAATTATTTCTAATATTAATTGAGAATTGCATATGTTTGGTTATGTCTAACCAAAAAATATATTAATATATAATTTTCCTTGAATGAATATTCAATAATCGAAATAATCTACATAAAATCCAAATAATGAATTGACTAAGAAATTTAACAATGAACCTAATATCTCAAAGGTTTCATCACAAAAACCAAGACTATACATAAAAAATTACTATGAAAAAGTAGATCTCACCGAATGATTCCTATTTATACTCCAACAGGAGTTGTCACCCACATGTCTCCTCACTCCAGACAATCCCTGGTGGTAACTTTTTACTTTACGTTAAATTTCTTATGTGATAAAATAAGTTGGAGGAAATCATCCGCCATTCTATATGGTATATCTATTCGACACCACAGCTCACAGTCAAGTAAAGAACGAGAGGCGTTTCTCCGCCAAGGTAAACGTCAAATTCTCTCAGAACCCGAATAATTCTCGATAGGTGGAGTACGTTCCATCACCGAGGTATGACGTCACCTCAGTGGTCCTATACGAGAATTTAAATGAGAGACCGAGGGAAAATAATAATAATAATTATTAAAGAGCTACTTTCGTAACGTGACCGTTACAATCCCCTTCTACGCCAAAAAAAAAAAAAAAAAAAGTACTCTTGTTTAATATGGATATTATTATGGAACTATGTTGCACTACCATATCTCAGGTTATATTATTTTGAATATTTGATTACTTACTAATTTTTTACAATGTAATTTCAAGACATTTTATTTCCATTGAGTACTTGTTCAATACTGATACCATAAATTTCTATTTTACATCTGATTGGTTCTTTACTGATTACTATTGTTTCAGTTTTTTGAGATGAAATTGTCATATTGAATTCTTTCGCTCTATGTTAAATATGTGTACTAATCTTTGCAGACTATCTTCATCTTGGGCTATTAATATTGCGTCATCTGTATAGCAGAGTATTTTTACTTCTTTATTTCCTATTCTATATCCTCTTCCTTTGTTGATGTTTTTGATGATTCCATCCATGATTAAATTGAAGAGTCTCCCTGTCTTATTCCGATGCCTATATCTGTAAGTTCTGTAAATTGTACATATATTCTGACTTCCATTTTGTTGCTTTAGTATATGTTTTCAATAGGTTTTATGGTATCTAGGGGGACTTCTCTATTATACAGAAGATGGATTACATCTTTGAGTCTTACTCTGTCAAATGGTGTCTTTAAGTCAATCAGACATAGAAATGCTGGTCGATTATAGTCTAATGATTTCTCCGTAATTTGCTTTATGACGAATATTCCATCTGTACACGATCTTCCAGAAAGAAAATCCTGTTGTTCATCTTCTAAACTTATCCTCTGATTCATTGGGTCTTGTAAAAGTTTAGTTGTAAGTTTTAAGGTAGTATTTAACAAGTTGATATTATCGAGTTTTATTATATTGAATATTTATATTATTGAATTTAACAAGTTGAGTTTATCTGTATTGTATTTATTTGTACTGTTCTTTGTGGGGGAAAAATGTAGGTATTGTTAATACGTATTTCATTTATAATAATAATAATAATAATAATGACTTTATTGCTTTTTTTCAAAAAAAAATACAAACTAGACAAACAGTAATAATTATAATAAAGCAAAATTTATGCTGCAGAGGTCCGGCAGAAGGTCTCCGTTTTCATTTCTGAAATTTTCATTATATTGTTGTTTTTCCCGGAACTGTTGTAACGGTCACGTTACGAAAGTAGCTCTTTAATAATTATTATTATTATTTTCCCTCGGTCTCCCATTTAAATTCTCGTATAGGACCACTGAGGTGACGTCATACCTCGGTGATGGAACGTACTCCACCTATCGAGAATTATTCGGGTTCTGAGAGAATTTGACGTTTACCTTGGCGGAGAAACGCCTCTCGTTCTTTACTTGACTGTGAGCTGTGGTGTCGAATAGATATACCATATAGAATGGCGGATGATTTCCTCCAACTTATTTTATCACATAAGAAATTTAACGTAAAGTAAAAAGTTACCACCAGGGATTGTCTGGAGTGAGGAGACATGTGGGTGACAACTCCTGTTGGAGTATAAATAGGAATCATTCGGTGAGATCTACTTTTTCATAGTAATTTTTTATGTATAGTCTTGGTTTTTGTGATGGAACCTTTGAGATATTAGGTTCATTGTTAAATTTCTTAGTCAACTCATTATTTGGATTTTATGTAGTACTCTTGTTTAATATGGATATTATTATGGAACTATGTTGCACTACCATATCTCAGGTTATATTATTTTGAATATTTGATTACTTACTAATTTTTTATCATATTTATATCTTGTTATTGCATTTGCCATATTGGAAAGATGTGGTTGTTAATTTGTTATTGGGTTACTCTATTGACATTTGTCACAGATATCTTAAGTACATTATAATAATTCAGACCCTTATTTCCTATACATTATGATTCTGGAATTAGTTTGGAATTTTGATGTAAGTATGTGTGAATTCTTAAGTCGTTCATATTATTTCCTCTAAGAATTAGTCTGTGTGTACTAGGATTTAGTGAATACGTGGGTTCGAAGTTGTTGTTCGGTACGTGGCCAGTGCTGTTCGATTAAATTTCGTAATCTATGTCTTTCATGGCTGAGTATGCAGATGTTTATTTATCATAATATTTCTGGTCAGCAAATGACGGGCCCATTTCCTAACCATTCTAGTGTTATTCCCATTATTCCAGTTACATTTTTACCATTTGATAGGGAAGTGTTTAGTTTATATTATGTCTCGTACTTCATAGTATGTCTGTTGCTGACTATCCCTATACATAGTAGATCCCTTACTTTAGTATTTGAGGTGTTTAGACAAATGAGTTGTTCATTTGAGTATATTCCCATTTCTTTCCTTAGGCATTAGTTTTGTTATTTAGATTTTGGAACATTTCCTGAATAATTCCATGTATGTGAGAATGCATGAATCCGCAGTTTTATTTAAAACTTGTTGCTCGTTCTCGTCAATTTTTTTTCTTATCACTTATCCTATTTTTTTTTCCTAACCCCTATCACATATTTTTTTTCCTATCACTTATCATAGTGTCATAGAACTTATGAGTTCATCATTTATTATTTTTCTTTCTTACTTATTCTTACGTTATTAGTACTTTATCTGAGTCTGGTTATTCTCATACATCTGTTGTAGCAACATGCTATAGTTCGCGAATACCAGCACGAATTAAGTTTATTAAGTTTCTAGACCACTTTAGTCAATAGACTTTTAGGTATTTATCTTACCTTTGATTTAATTTGGTTACCTCTCTGTTACTTAGTCTGTTAGCAATATTTATTCTGACTTATTTTGATTACTTAGTTTGGATAGGTTCATATTACCGGATGAGGGTGTATGTAGACCTAATTTATTTATTTTGTTCAGTATTAGTTACCATTGGATCCAATAATTTAGTTTATTTAGTATTAGTAAGAATTGGTCCATAAATTTGCCTGATCGTTCTTCTTTGGATATACCCTTATAGAAATCTGGTGTCCATTGATAGTCCGATTCTGGATAAGTGTCCGATTCTTCATTTATTTTGTGTATTTGGTTGGATAGGTTCGTATTACCGGATGTGGGTGTACGTAGACCTGATCTGTTTATGTGGTTTAGTATTGGTGTGAATTGGTCCATAAATTTGCCTGGTCATTCTTCTTTGGATATGCCTTTTATGAATCTGGTGTCCACTGATAGTTCGACTTTGGATTGAGTGTCCGATTCCACATTTATTTTGGTTATTGAATTTTGGATTCCTTTGGTATGTTTATTATTAGTATTATTTGGCATTAGTGAGAATTGTTCCATAAATCTTCCTGATTGTTCTTCTCTGGATATACTATTATGAATCTGGTGTCCATTGTTAGTCCAATTTTGGATTAAGTGTTCAATTCTTTACTTATTTTAGTTACTGATTTTTTTTTTATTCACTTTGATACATTTACTTGTGATATTGTGCGAATTGGCTCACACCTTTTCCTGGTTGTTCCGTCCTTGGATATACCCTTTATAAATCTGATGTCCATGGATAGTTCAATTTTGGTTTTAGTGCCCAATTCGACACTTAGCATTATTATGAACTTTAGTGCAATATTTAGTTCTGTTTTGACTTTTGAAGCAATTCATTAATATTGGTAACAGAGAGTAACATAGTAACATTTTAGCATGAGTTTGAGTCATATATGTATTTATTTTTCCTTGAACCTTAGTTTATGCTTAGTGGTAATCTTGCGAATCAACGTGGATTGTTAGACTATGTATTGCAAAGTTAGTTGTTATTATTTTGAAGTTTAGAAAAAAAAAATTTATGGATAAAATTTTTTTTTCCCAAGTAGAAGGGGATTGTAACGGTCACGTTACGAAAGTAGCTCTTTAATAATTATTATTATTATTTTCCCTCGGTCTCTCATTTAAATTCTCGTATAGGACCACTGAGGTGACGTCATACCTCGGTGATGGAACGTACTCCACCTATCGAGAATTATTCGGGTTCTGAGAGAATTTGACGTTTACCTTGGCGGAGAAACGCCTCTCGTTCTTTACTTGACTGTGAGCTGTGGTGTCGAATAGATATACCATATAGAATGGCGGATGATTTCCTCCAACTTATTTTATCACATAAGAAATTTAACGTAAAGTAAAAAGTTACCACCAGGGATTGTCTGGAGTGAGGAGACATGTGGGTGACAACTCCTGTTGGAGTATAAATAGGAATCATTCGGTGAGATCTACTTTTTCATAGTAATTTTTTATGTATAGTCTTGGTTTTTGTGATGGAACCTTTGAGATATTAGGTTCATTGTTAAATTTCTTAGTCAACTCATTATTTGGATTTTATGTAGATCATTTCGATTATTGAATATTCATTCAAGGAAAATTATATATTAATATATTTTTTGGTTAGACATAACCAAACATATGCAATTCTCAATTAATATTAGAAATAATTATCATTTCTCTGTAGGTTTTAAATTTATTGAACCTCCAATATTTTTATAAATTCAATATATTTTTACAGATATTTCCTCAAATAAATCATTTCAATGTCATTTGTCCATGTATTCACACTCAAAACAGTTCAAGGTTACCTGAGATTGGTTTTTGTTCCAGTTTTAATGGTCGGTTTTTCTATACTATTGCTTCTAAAAAGTTCCTCAATTATTTCTTCTTCCCTTTACTTTTTGCTCATGTTTAAAATGAGAAATAAAACTGGGAATGTTTTTTAGCCATTTGGGAGAAACCCTACCATGAAGTCATAGACCTTATTTGACCACCTAGAGAAACCACTACAGCCACAGTCAAGTCATCATGGGAATACGTCTTTTTGGGAACAAGCTATGGGAGCGTTCCAGCTCAATTTTCGTCTTGTCACCTGGGCCTACAGGAGTCATGGGGTCGCACCATCCTGGTGCATCATTTTCTAGGATGTAACCGCAACCTCGTTTGGGAACATTTAGTGAGGTGTTTTAGTAACTATTGGTTTTTTTTTATATTTCAGACTATCTGTTAAATACACTATGTTTTTTTTCCAGATTTAGGTTACCTCTGGTTTTTTTTTGACATATTTGTATATTAGATTATTTGGTTCCCAAACTTTGTATCTACGGTAACTTCTTGTGCACAGGAATAAGCCTAGAGAAAATTAGGTTTTTAATACTTTATTATTGCTTTGATATTGGTTTATGTAATTCGGGTAAATTTATTTTGTAATATTACTAGCTTGTTTCCCAAATATTTTACTGTTATTCGCTTTATTCCGTTTGTTCGGTTAATTTAGGTCATCGTCGGTATTTATCTCAACTTCATTTCTACTTTATTCATTGTATATCTAACTTTGCTTAATTCATTTAGTATTTTCCCTTAGTTAGGCTCATGCCTATTTACATATATTTATTTATATTACTTTTAATATTCATCGGTTTTCCTTTAGTTGTACGTAGCAGGCGTACTATAACCATTTGGTAGAAGACTTATGTAATTTTGTACCCTATATGTTAGTGAAAGGTATTTATACCTGTAATTTTGTAACAGGTAACATTGTTGTTATCTTAGGTTGAACATAACTTTTGCAAACTTTTGTCATGTTAGAGTCACATAATATGAACTTGTTTAACTCAGAGATTGTTAAAAATCTGGTAGTTCATTTTAATAAATGTTTATTTATTTTGTATATCATTTATTTTTTTATTACTCCTTTATGTTCATTATTACAGGTTTAATATATTTAATATTTGACAGCAGTGTAAGATACCTTTTCATGGCGCCCATGATTAGTTAGTTTTATTTATTTTGTTCGTTTTTAGTCATTATTCATCTCCATTCATTTTCAGTATATTATTCTTATTTTATTATTTCATCTTTTAGTCATCATTACTATCTATATAGAGCTACTGTTCTTCGACAGGCATGCAAATGAGCCGTATCCATCCTTGAGTGTCAAGTGGTTTTCTTGCATCTCTTGCTAGCCAACTCTATTCAGTTTGCCTCTGTCTCTTCCCACTTCTACTTCTATCCCTTCTAATCCCCTTTCTTCAGTACTACTGCACTAAAGTAGTATTTTTTCCTATTGCGGCTTCTCAACGTAGAAGCCACTTCACCCTTTTCTTTACACACTTACACTCCAACAGAAGTTTTCTTCTTTTTGTTACACTAAATTTAATCGAACAGCACTGGCCACGTACCGAACAACAACTTCGAACCCACGTATTCACTAAATCCTAGTACACACAGACTAATTCTTAGAGGAAATAATATGAACGACTTAAGAATTCACACATACTTACATCAAAATTCCAAACTAATTCCAGAATCATAATGTATAGGAAATAAGGGTCTGAATTATTATAATGTACTTAAGATATCTGTGACAAATGTCAATAGAGTAACCCAATAACAAATTAACAACCACATCTTTCCAATATGGCAAATGCAATAACAAGATATAAATATGATAAAAAATTAGTAAGTAATCAAATATTCAAAATAATATAACCTGAGATATGGTAGTGCAACATAGTTCCATAATAATATCCATATTAAACAAGAGTACTAGATTGCGAAATCGGAGAGCAATGGCCAACTGCTGAACTTCGACTTCGAACCCACGTATTCACTAAATCCTAGTACACACAGACTAATTCTTAGAGGAAATAATATGAACGACTTAAGAATTCACACATACTTACATCAAAATTCCAAACTAATTCCAGAATCATAATGTATAGGAAATAAGGGTCTGAATTATTATAATGTACTTAAGATATCTGTGACAAATGTCAATAGAGTAACCCAATAACAAATTAACAACCACATCTTTCCAATATGGCAAATGCAATAACAAGATATAAATATGATAAAAAATTAGTAAGTAATCAAATATTCAAAATAATATAACCTGAGATATGGTAGTGCAACATAGTTCCATAATAATATCCATATTAAACAAGAGTACTACATAAAATCCAAATAATGAGTTGACTAAGAAATTTAACAATGAACCTAATATCTCAAAGGTTCCATCACAAAAACCAAGACTATACATAAAAAATTACTATGAAAAAGTAGATCTCACCGAATGATTCCTATTTATACTCCAACAGGAGTTGTCACCCACATGTCTCCTCACTCCAGACAATCCCTGGTGGTAACTTTTTACTTTACGTTAAATTTCTTATGTGATAAAATAAGTTGGAGGAAATCATCCGCCATTCTATATGGTATATCTATTCGACACCACAGCTCACAGTCAAGTAAAGAACGAGAGGCGTTTCTCCGCCAAGGTAAACGTCAAATTCTCTCAGAACCCGAATAATTCTCGATAGGTGGAGTACGTTCCATCACCGAGGTATGACGTCACCTCAGTGGTCCTATACGAGAATTTAAATGAGAGACCGAGGGAAAATAATAATAATAATTATTAAAGAGCTACTTTCGTAACGTGACCGTTACAACAGTTCCGGGAAAAACAGCAATATAATGAAAATTTCAGAAATGAAAACGGAGACCTTCTGCCGGACCTCTGCAGCATAAATTTTGCTTTATTATAATTATTACTGTTTGTCTAGTTTGTATTTTTTTTTTGAAAAAAAGCAATAAAGTCATTATTATTATTATTATTATTATATAAATGAAATACGTATTAACAATACCTACATTTTTCCCCCACAAAGAACAGTACAAATAAATACAATACAGATAAACTCAACTTGTTAAATTCAATAATATAATAAAACTCGATAATATCAACTTGTTAAATACTACCTTAAAACTTACAACTAAACTTTTACAAGACCCAATGAATCAGAGGATAAGTTTAGAAGATGAACAACAGGATTTTCTTTCTGGAAGATCGTGTACAGATGGAATATTCGTCATAAAGCAAATTACTGAGAAATCATTAGACTATAATCGACCAGCATTTCTATGTCTGATTGACTTAAAGACACCATTTGACAGAGTAAGACTCAAAGATGTAATCCATCTTCTGTATAATAGAGAAGTCCCCCTAGATACCATAAAACCTATTGAAAACATATACTAAAGCAACAAAATGGAAGTCAGAATATATGTACAATTTACAGAACTTACAGATATAGGCATCGGAATAAGACAGGGAGACTCTTCAATTTAATCATGGATGGAATCATCAAAAACATCAACAAAGGAAGAGGATATAGAATAGGAAATAAAGAAGTAAAAATACTCTGCTATACAGATGACGCAATATTAATAGCCCAAGATGAAGATAGTCTGCAAAGATTAGTACACATATTTAACATAGAGCGAAAGAATTCAATATGACAATTTCATCTCAAAAAACTGAAACAATAGTAATCAGTAAAGAACCAATCAGATGTAAAATAGAAATTTATGGTATCAGTATTGAACAAGTACTCAATGGAAATAAAATGCCTTGAAATTACATTGTCAAGTTACGGAGACCTGACCAAAGAAGTGAGAAATCAAGTACAAAAAGCAAATAGCACTGGCATGATGCCTTAATAACACTATATGGCGAAACCCACATATTAACACTGAGATGAAGTCAAGAATTTATAAAGCCAGTGTAAGACCAATAATGACATATGCATCAGAAACAAGACCCGATAAGCTACAACGCAAAGACTACTGGAAACGGCAAAGATAAGAGAACAGAATAATTACAGGAAATACGCTGAGAGATCGAAAGAGGAGCGAAGACATTAGAAGACAATGTAACGCACAGTGTATAAACGAATGGACACTAAATAGAAAAAAAGAATGGAATAACCACATAACCAGAATGGGGGAGACACGTGTGGTCAAAATAGCAAGAGATAATACACCAATCGGTAGAAGAAGTATTGGCCGACCGCGCAAAAGATGGAGTGAAAACCTTCTATAGAAGTATCAATCCGCAACTGAACAAGTAGAATTGCTTAAAAAGAGGAAGAAGAGAAGAAATTAAATGAAATATATTCTCAATCAGATCAGAACAATCTAAAATCTTCTTCTTTACGTGCCATCTCCGCGACGAAGGTTGGCTATCATCATTGCTATTCTAACTTTCGACACTACAGCCCGAAAGAGTTCAGTTGAGCTGCATCCAAACCATTCTCTGAGATTTCTCAGCCAGGACATTTTTCTCCTACCTATGCTGCGCCTTCCTTGAATCTTTCCCTGCATAATTAATTTTAGGAGTTCATATCTGTCACCACGTGTTATATGACCCAAGTATTGAAGTTTTCTTATTTTGATGGAATCCAGTATCTCCCTGCTGTTCTGTATTCTCCTTAGTACTTCCTCATTGGTTATTCTGTCTGTCCAGGAGATTCTCAGCATTCTTCGATACGTCCACATCTCAAATGCTTCCAATCTATTGAGGCATTGTTTATCGAGAGTCCATGTCTCCACACCATACAAAAGAACAGAAAATACATAACATTTTAGTACTCGCTTTCTAAGATTTAGGATGAGGTCTCTACTACATAATATTTATTTCATATTAGTGAATGCACTTCTAGCCTTTTCTATTCTAATTCGGATTTCTTTGGTATAATCGTTTGTTTCACTAATGTTCGTCCCTAAATAGTTATAATTCTGAACTCGTTCTATCGTCTTATTATTTACTTGTAGATTGATGTTTCTAATATTTTTCTTTGATATAACCATGAATTTCGTTTTCTTTATGTTTAGTGACAGACCAAATTCTTCACTCGTTGCAACAACCTTATCTAAAATTCTTTGTAGATCTGTAATAGTTTCTGCTATTAGTATTGTGTCATCGGCGTATCTAATTTCACATATGGGTAGGCCATTTATTTTTATTTTTATGCCTGCTACTTCATCTTCTAATCCTTTTTTGAATATTTCTTCTGAGTATGCATTAAACAGTGATGGCGACAAGACACAACCCTGTCTAACGCCTCTTTTGATTTTTATTTTATTGGTGTTTAAATTATTTATTCTTATGACAGCTTCTTGTTCATAATACAGATTATTTATTATTCTTATATCCCGGGTGTCGATTTTCTTTGTTCTCAAGAGTTTTATTAACGGATTATGTTTCACCGTATTGAATGCCTTGTTATAATCTAGGAAGCAGACATAAATGTCCTGGTTTACATCTAAACATCTCTGTATTAGCACATTTACTGCAAATAATGCTTCTCTGGTTCCTTGAGCATTTCTAAATCCGAACTGAGTTTGTCCAATGTCTTGTTCTAACTTTTTGTATATTCTACGATGAATAATCTTTAGAAATACTTTGAGTATGTGGCACATTAGACTGATGGTACGGTGTTCGCAACATTGTCTGGCGTTTCTCTTTTTCGGTATAGTCACGAATGTTGATAGAAGCCATTTTTTAGGTAATATACCTGTTCTGTATATGATATTAAATAATTCGACAATTACATGTATATTGCAGTCGGCTATAAGTTGCAATATTTCTGTCGGTATTTCGTCCGGTCCTACAGCTTTCCCAGTTTTCAGTTCTTTAATGGTGTGTTTTACTTCACTTTCTGTTATTTCTGGTCCAGTCTCTTCAACGAAATATTCGTTATCTATTGTGTCTCGGTTGTCGTTAAACAGCTGTTCTATATAGTTTGTCCATACCATCAATTTGTTTTCTGTATCCATTACTGTCTCCATTTTCATCAACTAGTATATTTTGTTTGTATTCTGGTTTTCTAGTTAATTCTTTTATTTTCCTGTGTACATTAAAGCTGTCATGTTTATGTTGTAGCGCTTCTATTTCATCACATTTTTCTTTTAACCAATTTTCTTTTGCTATGCGAATTTGTCGCCGTATTTCGTTTTGTGTTTGCTGGTATAACGATTTATTTTTGTCCTTATATGCTCTTCTTTTGTTCATTAAGTTTAGTATTTCGTCTGTCATCCAATCTTTTTTCGTTTCTTTGGGTTTTTGTAGATACTTTCTTGAAGGTTCTATTAAGTCAGCCTTTATTTTTTCCCAGTTTTTGTTGATATTTTCTTCATTGTATTCCCCCTCAATCTGTACGGTGTTTAGACGTTCGTTAATTCTTGCTTTGATATTTTCTCTGATTTCTGGATTTCTTAGTGCACTTATATCAGTTCTTTCTTCTTTTGCTATTTTCTCTATTCTTTTCATTTTAATTTTCATGTGAGCTACTAAGAGATTATGATTAGATGATATATCTGCTCCAGATCTGCTTTGTTTGATCATTATATAATCTATTTGATTTCTCATTATCTGATGTTCATTATCTCTTGGCGATTTCCACGTGTACAAACGTCTATTAGGTAATTCAAAGAACGTGTTTGTAACAATCATATTATTATCTTGGCAGAATTGTATCAACCTATCTCCCCTTTGATTTCTATCACCTAATCCAAAATTTCCCACTACGTTACTTGTCCTTTCCAATTTTGGCGTTTAGATCACCCATTATTACTGTGACGTCACGTGCTTTGGTAGTTCTCAATGCCTCTTGAATTTGTTCATAGAACGATTCCACCTCTTCGTCATCTTTTTCGGCCGTTGGGGCATAGACTTGAATTAGGTTTATTTTTCTGTCTGTCGTTTTTAGTTGTAGTAGCATAACTCTTTCGGAAAAAGGTAGAAAATTCTGGACGTGTTGTGAGACTTCATTGTTCAGTATAATTGCTACGCCATGTCGATGTTGTGTGTCATTATTACCAGAATAGTATATCGTATGGTCTCTAACTTGACATTTTCCATTTCCTATCCATCGGGTTTCACTTATTCCTAAAATATTGATGTTAACTCTTTTCATTTCTTGGATTACATTGTGGGTTTTTCCTGATTCAAACATGCTGGTTACATTCCACGTTCCAATTTTAAATTCACGGTCTGCTTTTTTCTTTTTCTGGCAGGGATTTCGCTGGTTGACGACCTGAAAAGCCCTGACTCCTTTCCTGCCGGATCTTGGTCTCCGATACCCATGATCAGTACCCGTCTGCTTACTCTGTCTTCTCATTTCATGATGATTCGACTAGGAATATCTTACGACCTTTAATACAGTGGTTTCCCGTAGTGTATTCTTATGCCGTTGGCTAATATCGTAGCTCATCCGCCTTTAGGGTCAGTTTCCCAACCCCCAGGACAAAAGAGTGCCCTACCACTTACCAACTCATCCGCCCGAAGCCGTTGGTCAGTAAGTGGGGGATTGCTTATACCGGCAATCACTCGGACGTCAGAGCCTCGTTAGTTATCTAGCAGGATGTACCAGATGACCATGATCTGGATCATCACACGAGCAGGTGAGGTTGACTTTTGGATAGGAGTGGCTATACGTTGGGCGTCACTATCCCTTACATCCCAAAAAGGGATCTTTATATCTAAAATCTAAAACAATCTAAAGTCTATAAAGTGTTTGACACATTTACCTTGGTTGCATTAATGATCGAGTCGAACTTTTGTAGAACAAGAACTTCACTTAAATTTTGAAAATTTTCTCCCTGCCTCTTCATTTCTAGGGTTAATCTGCCCAGCTGTCTCATACACTGTCTTATTAGTTCCGACTGCGTGCAGCTATATTTTTCATAAAGTAACGCTCCATAAAGCATGATTGTGTCGTCCTCTTTGCATCTACTTGAAATTGCATCATTTCGAAAACGGCTCACGATGTCTAAGAATTCAGGTGTAAAATTATGTCCTAAAATACCATTAAGCAATGCTGTACTTTCTACTATAGGACCCTTTCCCGGAGCTTTTTCGGGGTCTTCGTCTTTTTTCGAATTTGAAGGACATGTATATCTTAAGTGATGCCAAAGTTGTCTCTTGAGAAGAAACCCTAAACATTCAGGACAGGGACCATAGTCCGAATATGATATGAATGCTTTTTCCTGGGTAGTAGGTCTCCTAGTTAAAATAAGTTCCCCTTCTGTCAAGGATAGGACCTCGCAATTATGGTAAAAGTCTCCATATCTTATTAAGTTTGCGAACGCGTCCCGCCGTTGTTTAAGAGTTTTTGGGCATAGCTAAGATTCTAGCAGCTTCCATTTCATTTTCATGATGTTTTTCAACATGTCTAGAAATGTTGTTGCATACTATTTTTTGACAAAAATAGCATGAGTGCCCTTTATCTCGTATTCTCTTTCCATTATTTTTTCTCGTCTCTCCTACCGACATCGGACATAACTCCACATCATCTTTGTTATTTTGAGTCACTTTAGGCTCAGGTAACGGAGTTTCTTCTTTATTATGGTCATCGGTATTAGGACTTGTTTCATTTTCTCGTGAAACTTCGAAACTGGAATTATTAGGACTTGCTTCATTTTCTTGTGAAACTTCCAAACTGGAAGTATTAGAACTTCTTTCATTTTCTTGTAAATCTTCTAAGCTGGAATTACTCCCATTTGAACTAGGAGAGTACACACTACCTGAATCTTCAAAAGGATCAGGCGAATAGTCCGCTCTGACTTCGTCCTCAAGTACCAGATCCGTATTATTCGTATTATTACTGTTCCTCGTGCTATAATTATATGTTGATGGATCATTCAAAGACGAGTTCAAGTTCATAACAGCTGAGCTCTGAGTGCTAACACATGTGTTAGTTGTTTTTTTTATGGGCGTGACACGTGCTACTGGTTTTTGACATGCTTCTTCCGTGTTGGTTTGATCTGCAAAAATATTTTGAACTCAAATTTTAAATTAGCTATCAATAATAATTATTATATTATAGATTTTCGTTAAGAACCCTAATTATTATTTAAAGTATCACATTCATACAATATAACAGAAAACTGTATTTTTACAATTGTAAGAGTTGGAATACCGGAAAATACGAATTGGTTGGTCTATTTATATATGGCAGTCCTTTAGTCACTATGAGACCAGGTTGTGATAACAGAGACAAAATAATAAAACAGTATGCAAAATAGACACTGCATAGGCAGTGGTAAGGGTCTAAAAGAATTCGAATAAGAAATAGGTGGGCCAACACCAAAGAGAAGACATATAATATAATTAATATAGATGACGGACGAAATACTCTCAAGAATGAAAAAAAATATATAAAAACAAAATCATTAGAAAATACAAATCCTTAAACAGCAAGATTAGAACAGACATAATCACTGCAAAAGAAAGATGGTTAACTGTTAACTGAACAGTGTCGCGAAAGAGAGGAATATAAAACGAAATATAATACTTTCAATGTTTATCGGAAAGTTAAGCAAATGACTTTGGGAAAACAAAATAATATACATGTCATAAAAGCCTCGAAGGGTAACATTCTCACAGATACAAAACAACAATTATTAAACAGATGGATAGAATATGTAAAATAACTGTTCGGAGATGACAGAAAACAAATTATAGCTGAGGAATCTGAAGAATCGGGACCAACAATTTTAATGTTGTTCTGAAGCTATTTTCTTGTGGCATTTTTATAATCAAGTATATTCAAATGGGAAATAAGCCACAATTTTACCTAAAAATGATTTTATTAACGTTTCGACGCCCAAGTCGGGTGTCGTTGTCAACATACAAAATAATACTAAATAAACAAAAATGTTGTTGCTTAGTAAAAAATTCTTCTAATATTATATTAGAAATATGGTGTCTTATTCAAAAAAAAAATATGGTGTCTAACTAAATTAAGTCGTTATCTAGTAGTCGAAGTGAGAACATCGTTCGCTGTGAATCGAAAACCAGTTCCTGGCCCGATAACGACAAATCAGTAAGTTTAAAACATATTAGCAAGATATAGTAATTAAATTTTAATCACCATGCTAAAAATAATTAGATGTTCTTTATATCCATATAAATAACAAACAGAAAATGGCAAGTGGATTTAATTCCTCTAATATGCACATGCAGCAAAGCAGTCAAATAAATTGGGTCGATCCAAACACCCAATACGTACAAACAGGACAAATTAATTCATTTATGACACCGCAAACAATACAACAAATACCACCACCAGTTATACAATACCCACAAGTATACACTGCTCAACAAGTACAACCAGAGGGAAATCAACAATTTTATCCACCAAAGTACCAAACATTACCTAGCACTTCCAGACAAGATGAAGAATGGAAAATTGCAGAAAATAGAAAACGTAACAGAAATAGTCCCGAAAATTACCAAAACAAATTAAAACAGATGAAAATAGACAACTACTGGCTCAATCCTCCTACGTCAACGTCAAACCGGTTTAATCTTTTAAATGAAGAATCCGATGGCGACGAAGAGACACAAGAAAATGGTACAATACCAAAACCTCCTCCAATATTTATTGCAGGTGTCAAAGATATAAAACCACTAAACCTCCTACTAAATAGCATAGCAAAAGAAAACCACACTATCAAGGTTCTAAACGATGACCAAGTAAAAGTTCAAGCCAAAACGATTGAAATATATAATATCATTATAAAAGCATTAGATGAAAAGAAAACTGAATACCACACATACCAAAAAAAAAGGAGATAGATCATTCAGAGTCGTTCTAAGACATCTACATCCAACAACCAACCTAGAAGAGGTAAAGGCGGAACTGGAGAGCCAAGGGCATATTGTGAACCAGATCACTAACATACGACATAGAATAACAAAAAACCCACTTCCATTATTTTTTGTAAATCTTAAATCAAGCTCTAACAACAAAGATATATATAATATAGACTCACTACAAAATGCAAGACTAAAATTTGAACCACCAAGGCCTGTAAGGGATCTAGCACAATGCCAAAGATGTCAGAGATATGGACATACGAAGAACTTCTGTGTCAGGCAACCCAGATGTGTAAAATGTGCGTTAAACCACCCGACAAAAGAATGCACACAGAAACATCGAACAGAAAATGTCATATGTGTCTTATGTAATGGTAATCACCCTGCCAACTACAGAGGGTGCACTGTATACAAGCAATTGCAGAAAGAAAGATACCCACCGCTGAGGAAGAAGGAGTCCGAAGAAAGTGCAAGGAGAGTATACCAAAATTACATAGTACCAGGTGTTACATACAGCCAAGTCGCAAATAATAATCAACAACTGAATCAAATTACTACACAACCATCTGATATACAAGAGTTAAAACAAATGATGAAGGGTCTCATGGAGCAGATGAGCACCATGCTCAACCTTCTTACCACCGTCGTAGCAAAGATGAAGTGATGGCAGACAAACTAAAATTTGTGATCTGGAATGCGAATGGATTAGCCCAACACAAACATGAACTTAGTTTATACTTGACAAATCATAAAATTGATCTAATATTAATATCAGAAACGCACTTCACAAAAAAGAATGTCTTAAAAATTCCATATTATACAGTTCACCATACCATGCATCCTGATGGAACCGCCCACGGTGGCACGGCAATCATTATTAAAAACACAATCAAACATCACCTCGCAACTTGTCTTGCAAAAGAATACATACAAGCCACAAACATAGTTGTAGAAGACTGGACAGGCCCCATTACTTTCTCTGCGGTTTATTGCCCTCCAAAGCATAAAATAACAAAAGAAGACTTTAAAGTGTTCTTCGACGAACTAGGCAACCGATTTATTTGTGGCGGTGACTATAATGCCAAGCATCAGAGTTGGGGTTCTAGACTAGATACGACCCGAGGAAGAGAGCTATACAAAGCAATAAACAACGATAATCTAGAAGTAGTAACAACACGAGAACCAACGTACTGGCCAACCGACTTAAATAAAACACCCGATCTTCTGGACTTCAGCATAACTAAACAAATTAACAGGAACTATATGCATGCGGAGTCATGTTATGAACTTTCTTCCGATCATTCGCCAGTTGTTATAACACTAAATAAAAAAATTCTCCACAGGGAAAAACCATGTGTATTGCATAATCGAAAAACAAACTGGAACATCTTTAAACAACTGGTCGAGGAGCGACTTCAACTAAATATTTCCCTAAAGACCAATGAGGAGATCGAATATGCAGTAGAACACCTAAATTTAGTTATACAACAAGCTGCCTGGGACTCAACAACACCCAGCAACAATGAAATGAAGAATGAATACACTTCATTATCAATAAGAGAGAAAATAGCCCAGAAAAGAAAACTCAGAAAACAGTGGCAAGCAACTAGAGCGCCACAAACAAAAACGCAGTTGAACAATGCTGTTAAGGAGCTAAAAGAAATGATAGCAACAGAAAAGAATCTTCAATTCAGTGAACACATAAAACAACTAGATACAACTGAACAAACAAACTACTCCCTATGGAAGGCTACTAGAAAATTAAAAAGACCCCAATACAATATACCACCATTAAAAAAAGAGCAGGGCGGATGGTTAAAAACACCAAAGGAAAAAGCAGAGACATTTGCAAACCACCTAAGAACTGTGTTCATTCCCAATGAAACAACTGACCCCAACCAAGAGGAAACAATAAACCAAGCACTTGAAGAATCATACCAGCTAGAATTACCAGAAAAAAGATTCAAAAAAAGTGAAATAAAGGCCACAATAAGATTCAATACCAACCCTAAAAAAGCTCCAGGGTACGACCTAATCACAGGACAAATATTACAAGAACTGCCGGAAATAGGATATACATATTTAACACAATTATTCAATTCAATCATGAAAATCAGCTATTTCCCGCCACAATGGAAAGTTGCCGAAATAACACCCATTTTAAAACGAGGCAAACCACCTGAAAGGGTAGAATCATACCGGCCCATCAGTCTACTACCCGTGCTGTCCAAAGTGTTCGAAAAACTTTTATTAACAAGACTAACACCTCTCCTAGAAGACGAGGGAATAATTCCAACTCACCAATTTGGATTCAGGCAGAAACATTCTACCATTCAACAAGTACATCGACTAGTAAACAGAATCCATAAAGACCTCGAAGCATCCAGATATTGCTCCGCCCTATTCATAGACATAGGACAAGCGTTTGACAAGGTATGGCACCAGGGGTTGCTCTATAAGCTGAGGAGTTGTTTGCCTCTAAATTATTACACACTACTAAAGTCATACCTTACAAATAGACGCTTTAGAGTCAAATACGACAATGAAATATCAGAACTTCAACCCATAACAGCGGGTGTCCCCCAGGGAAGTGTTCTGGGTCCTGTCCTGTACCTACTCTATACTGCCGACCTTCCAACATCACATGCCACAACAACAGCTACATTTGCAGATGATACTGCGATCTTATGCTCCAACAAGAATCCAAACATCGCATCAGAACTATTACAAAATAACATAACTGAAGTCGAAAAATGGTTACAAAAATGGAGAATTAAACCAAATAAGCAAAAGTCAATACATGTAACATTTACAACCCGTAGAGGAACCTGTCCACCTGTATGTATTAACCGCAAACAAATACCACAGAAAGACGATGTAAAGTACCTTGGGATTCACCTGGATAGAAAACTGACCTGGAAAAAACACATATTTTCCAAACGAAAACAATTGGGCCATAAAGTGAGAGACATATACTGGCTAATAGGAAAACAATCCCAGTTATCAACACAAAATAAATTACTCCTATACAAAGCGGTGTTGAAGCCAATTTGGACCTATGGGGTAGAACTGTGGGGAACAGCCGCAAATTCTAATATTGAAATAATACAAAGGTTCCAATCCAAAATACTAAGGATGATTTTAAATATACCTTGGTACATCACCAACAACGCCGTACATCGAGATGCAGAGGTAACTTATGTAAAGGAAGAAATTACATATCGAATAAAAAAATACAAGGACCGATTGCGGGAACACCCAAACCACCTAGCAAGGAACTTGATGCAGATGTGTGCAGTGCGCAGGTTAAAACGTAAAGTGACCAGTGATTTAGTGTGAGCTAAAAAAAAGTGTAGTACTTATTTATGTTTTCCCAGAACCAATAATAGTTTAGTAAACTAACATTAAGAGCGGCATATTAATGGGTATGTTCGCCACATGTCAATAGTTTAGCCGACATAAATATTATTTAATGCTTATTACTTTGTAAAAAACGGCAGATTGTAATAAATTGGGATGTCAATAATAATAAAAAAAAAAAAAAAAAAAAAAAAAAAAAAAACTAAATTATTTATTAAAATATACCACAACGACGGTCAAATTCCTGATGAATGGTTAAAACCTATCTTTTTACCCATACCCAAGAAAAATAACCCTATAAATCTTGCGATGAGTACCGATTAATTAGTTGAGCCACACTTTAAAAACACTACTCAAAGTTATTCAACGTGTATGCGTATATATAAAAATGTGAAGAACAATAATTACACAACACACAGTTTGGATTTAGAGGTGGAATGGTAACAAGAGAGGAACGAGACATTGTGCGCAATGACGGTACTATTAAAAAATAGCAGAAAATTTAATAAAAACGTTTTCATATATCATATAGATTTCCAAAAAGCGTTTGAAAGAGGTCAACCTGTTAAACTCATACATGCATTGAAAGATATACACCTAGATTCCAAGGATATTAATTTAATCAAAAATCTATCATCAATACAATCAAACAGCTGTCATAGCTTTCATAGTGAGATAAACCAAGTGGAAATTCAAAGAGGAGTCAGACGGATACGCGCAGTCGCCACAATTATTTAATGTGTATTACTAACTAATATTTCAGGAGGTATTCTGAGAAAGAACTGAAGGTGTAAGGATTGAAGGAAGCATCGTTAATAACATAAGATTTGCAGACGATACCGCAATCATGGCAGAGAATATAGACGATTTAAAAATTCACCTAGAAATCATTAACACGGGAAGCAAAAAATGAGTAGAAATTTAATGAAGGAGTAGGATTAAAAACGGCTCACACAACCGAAACAAAGTCTAGAGATTAATTCATCTAAATAAAAATGGACTCGAAAAACAATATGAACTAAAACGGAAAGTAAATTTTAAGGATGGTGACCTGAATTATAATATCACTCAACAACAAAAACTAGGATTAACTCAGTACTTACTAGAATTAAAAAAGCAGATATATAAATCTGCCCCATGCAAGAAAGGGAAAAAAGAAAAAAAAAGCAGTCACTAGCCCAGTACATCTTTATACATATACAGAGTGTCCCAGACTAATTTATCCAGGCTAGATCTCTTAAACGAATAGAGATTTTCGAATGGGACAAAAACTAAACAGTATGGTGCAAATGAAAGGAATAAATTCGTTATTTCGTAAATCGGCCACTTTAAGGGAAATCCCGAAAAAGGTCGATTTTTATTTTTAAATTATGATATGGCATATACGACATGCTAGTGACGTCATCCATCTGGGCGTGATGACGTAATCGACGGTTTTTTTTAATGACAATAGGGGTCGTAGGATGGTTCATTTGAAAAGTTAATGAATTCTCTTTTCATTAATATAAACATTTAAATAATTGAAGACTAAGTTGGCACCTACTACCATCTCGTCAGTTGCGGTGGGAGATGGATATGTCGAAAATTTTTACCTGGGCCAGAGAAAAGCAGCCTATGCAGTCTCTGATGAAACTCTAACAAGAGGTGAAATCGTCGATAAGAGTGCTGGCTGCACTCTCTGATCTGAGTAAGAATTGAGACAGTTTTGGTTTCGCACCGCAACTGAATGAATAAAAATGGTATACATTTTTATTTTTATATTTAAATAATTATTTATTCAGGGTGTCCAAAAATGTTTTTTTAAATTAAATTATTTGACAAAAAAAGAAGAATGTATGTAATTTATTTAATTCAAAATACATTTTACTGCTGTCAGAAATCAGACAAAGATGTTTATATCACAAATAAACATTGCTTTTCGCTTAAATTAAATGTTCAAACTTCCAAGAGGCAAGTGGCTGGTGGGAGCTGGCTTGAACAGTGAATTTAATAGAAAAGCAATGTTTATTTCTGAAATCAACAGTTTTTTGTTTTTGGGAAGCAGTAAAATGCATTTTGAGTTAAATAAATTACGTACATTCTTATTTTTTTATGAAATAATTTAATTAAACAATTTTTTTGGACACCATGTACAAATGCTTATGTAAATGTTTATATTACTGAATAGAGAATTGAATGACCTTTCAAATGAGCTAGCACACGACCCCTATTCTGCCCTGCTTAGGAAGAAAGCCTTAACTCCAATTTACTTGAAACGGAGATATTCAATAAAACGTGAAATATACTTTTTCACAACCTTTTTTCTCTAAAATGTACGTTTAAAGGCCTTAATAATTTAATAAAAATAAATAAAAAACAAGTTTTGTTAAAAAAAATTGTTTTTGGCTTTTTTTGGGCATAAAAATGGCACTTAAGGCCTTGTTACCTCCAAACAGTAGTGCAAACCGTAACATAAAAACCTTAACTCCCATGGTGGCTCATTATGTATTTTACTTTAAAACTAAAAAAACATTTAGGGTTTAAAAAAGGTAAACACCCAGGAGTTTTTGCAAAATTTATTCATAGAATGTTACTCAAAATATACTTAGAGACGGACTATTTAAGAAAGAACACATTTTACTATTTTTAATTGAAATCTAAAACTACATTTAATAGTCTTGTTTGAAAATGTTTGTTATAATATAATGCTTTCTTAAAAAGTTAAATAGTGCTTATTTATATATATATAATCGGTTTATAACGTTCTACGACGTCTTCCGATTCCCAATCGCCATTGCTCTCGATCGTAGCACATGTCTTCGTTCAAGCCTCTTTCTCCGATTTCCCTATGGATTCCTTCTATCCAGCTTTTCCTAGGTCTTCCTCTCTTCCGCCGTCCTTTTGGTGCCCATCGTAGCACTTGCTTGGGTAATCTGTCTTCTTCCATACGTTGTACGTGGCCAAACCATCTTAGTTGCTTTGTTTTTATATCGTCCATTATTGTATGCTTTACATCCATTATCTCCAATATTCTTGTATTTCTGATTTTTTGTATTCTTGATATACCAGCAGATCTTCTCCAGAAGTCCATTTCAGTTGTTCTGAGCATATTTTCGGATTTTTCTTTAAGTGGCCAAACTTCGCTGCTGTATGTTATAATGCTCTTAACAATGCTGTTATAGATGTTACGTTTATTTTCTTTGGAGATACTTTGGTCCCATAGGATTTTGTTCAATAATGCGATAGCTTTCCTTCCTTGTGTGCACCTTTCTTGGATATTCTTGTCCAACGTTCCATCTTGTGTAATTGTAAGACCCAAGTATTTATATTCCTGACAGTGATTAATAGTTATTTCATTTTCCAACGCTAGATCCTGCTGTATACCTCCAACGCACATATATTCCGTTTTCTTGGTATTCACTTCTAAACCCCAGTTCCGGTACTCTTCTATGATTTTTCGGGTCATATATTCAATATCGTGATAATCCTGGGCCATAAGAATCTGATCATCCGCAAAACATAGAGTGTATAGCATGTTATCATCATTTAGCGGTATACCCATATTCTTACATTTCCTTTTCCAGGATTTCAAAACTTGCTCTAAATATATTTTAAATAGTGTCGGCGATAGACAGCAGCCCTGTTTAAGACCCTTATTCACTTCAAATCCTGACGAGATTTCCTTGCCTAGCTTAACTTTTGCTATATTATGTTGGTATAGATTTTTTACAGCTTTAATGAGGTTCAGACTGATGTTAGTTTTTTCGAGGGCTTCCCAAAGTTTACTTTGTGGTACAGTATCGTATGCTTTTTTTAAGTCTATGTACACTAAATGCAGTTCTTGATTGTAGGCTATTTGTTTGTCTATTAACTGTGTTACACAATATAGGTGGTCAGTGGTGGATCTGCCAGCGCGGAAACCGGATTGCTCTTCGGCCTCTAAGTCCTTGTATTCTTCTTCTATTTTATTTTTGATAATTTTTCCGTAAACTCTGCTGATGGTGCTTGTGACAGATATTCCCCGGTAATTATCGCATATATTTGTACTGCCTTTCTTGTGTATTGTAGAAATTACAGACAATTGCCATTCTTTTGGTATGACTTCGCCATTCATACATCTATTAAATAGTGCTTATTTGCTAATTGAAATATACACAAACGTATTTCAACAAAAAAATCATAATATTTAGCTTGAGTTAGAGTGAAACTATTGTAATTAGGCCTATAAAATTCAAGGTATGCTACATTAAAAATACAGGATTATAAGTTATTAGAATAAAACAACTTTAGCAAGGATTTGTGTCAACATTAAAAATGAATAAAATTTTGAGACCTGTATCTATATAATATAACAATGCGTTCATAAAAAAGTTTAAGCCAAAACAAAAAAAAATATGTTTTACAGTTAGGAACACACACACCCTTTTCTCAACTAGGGATGTCGTCTGAAACACACAAGTCTGAAACATCACTTTCAGGCAAGTCCAACCAAAAACGTTTCCTATTTTCAGGCATCAAGGGAAGCAGTTTTGTAATAATATCTTGTTTCTTCGCCGAGCAGATGCCTCGAGGTGCAGTTCGGAAAATAGGAGGACTCTTCGCCTTTTCAGCTCCCTTTTTGGTCATAAAGTCTAGTTCCTGAAGGGGGCAATATTCATCGTGGCAAAGTCTGTACAACAATGTATCTTTGCCACGTTCGGCTTTGATGTACACTAAATCATTCAGGTAGGGTCGATTCACAAATTTATTCAGCTTGTAGTTAGAGACAAAAGAAGGCCATACTGCAAAATCTTCATGCTGCATTGATTTGACCACTGTTTTCCCAGAACAAGTTGCTCCAACAGCATTCTCAAAGTCTGAAAAGTCATATACTTTGCCATGGCGACTGAGAGACAACTCTACTTGATGGTGAAAAGAATCGGCCGACATAAATGTGTGCCCTGGTTCAAAAAAGTACAGTTCAATGGTTTGAGTGGCTGACTCCGAAGAGTTAATAATGTGAACAAGGTAGGTCATCAGGCACCAATTCTTGTTTTGTGCGGAGCAGTTGTCAAGCCAGAGTGTTATGAGGGGAACATCTCTGAAATATTTGAAAAATGTATCAAAGGAACTAATTATGTCCTCCTTCTTTCGTCCACATATGGCCTCATGCCATATTACTGCAATTGGCCTACCATTTTTGCAGTTAGTGCCAAGGGGCACAAAACTTTCATTAAATGCAACTATGCGTTTAGTAAAAACGGTAGTTTTGAAACCTTCCATCCTAGGCAACATAATAACTTTTTGCAAGTCACATGAATAATATATGTGGTCTTTATCTATATTAGTGTTTGCATGGGTTTTGTAGAGGTTTCTTGCATCATTACTTCTTGCAATATGATCAGATCACTCGTTGCAAGTACTACATTCGGAGTTTAAATTTTCTTTGCTGTGGTCAGTGTTATGGTTAATAAAGACTTCACAAGTTTCACATTCTTCGTTTCCCAATTTGGTAAACGATATATTCATTTCTTTTAAAATAGCCCTATACAAATCATAGGAGCATTTCAAGTTCGGATGTCTGGCCACAAAGTTTTGATGCATGTTATTTATGGTGATATCACTAGGGAGGTAGCGCCTCAGTGGAGCGTGTTCTCTGCGGTAGTGTGCAATGGATGGGTTGTATGACTCTATATGTGCTTTTACAACTTCTCGGTCAATTTTTGTTGGCGGAGTACATTTCCCACGACCATCAGGAGCAATATTTGTTGGATCTTTGTTAACACACAAGACATTGTGAAGAACTGTGTCGTTGTTTTTAGAGTAGCCTAAAGTAGTCAAAAAAAATGTCTTACACACCTGGACATTTTCTTCATTTTGGTTTGTTAGATAATACTTGAATGAAAACTTTCTTGACGAACTTTCACTGCCTCTTCGCCTCTTAACCCCATGCCTAGTTGTCGAAATCAACATAAAGTTTCTTCTCTCTAGCCAACTTTTTGCGCAATACACAGAATTGATTTGTTTTCTTCTTACTTCTGGAATATTTTCAATGCATTTCAGTCTACAAGCTTGGCAAGGAGGATACAAGTCATGTTTTTTAATATATTTATCTTCTTTCTGTTCATGTTTTTCTTGTTTGCTTAAAACTGACTTTTTTCTAATTCTTGGTGTCCCTTTTTTAGTTACCTCTCGGGTGTCTTCCGGTTGTATATTTTCAGCAGGTTGGTCTTCGCTTTCTGGCAATAAGTTAATAGGCTGAACAATCCCTACGCCTAGGCCATCCTGAACGTCGAGGTCATGGGAACCTGAATTATTGTCGAAATTAGTAAGTTGAACTGGTGAAAGCTGAGTTAAAACATAACTGTTGTCGTGCTCCTCACTGTTATTACAATCAAAGTTAACAACAGGAGTAGTTGTTGAAGTTGACATAATAGCTGCTAGCGGCAACGGATCGTCAGGATCATCTTCGTTTCGATTTTTTACATCCTTCACTAAACTCAAAATATAACTTGATCTTGAACTACACATGTCCAATGTCACGTTGTAAATTAATTTATGTCACAAGTTACAAAAAAAAAGCGTAAAACTTTCATACAACCCACGACACCATAACAAAACACTCTTCTTGAATAATTGAGGTTAGTAACTAAGTAATCACTGTCAAAATAATATACCTAATAATGGAGGGAAACAGCTGAGCATAAAAGAAACACCTGTTAGTTTTAGTGAAAAACAGCATCAAAAGCCACTTGTAAAGAAACTCTTCAGAGAAAAGAAAATCTTAATTCCACTGGCAAGTGGATATAAGGCTTTCTTTTATCTGATCTAAGTTAAGGCGTGGTTCCAATTTCTCTTGCAATAATAGAAATTTGAAGTAAAAAAGCCTTAAGTCAAAAATGACTGTAACTTGAGGCTTTCTTTATTCAAAAGTTGCAGTTGAGGCTTTGTTCACTAGAATGGCAGACAATTTAGGACATAAGGCATATTTCATTAGCGTTTTTCTCATTGAAGAAGTGGAGCTACCGCTTTCTAACCTCAAAAAAAGGTAGAAAACCACCTATAAAACCCTAATATGACCTTATCTCAATTTTTTTTTTTTACTTAAGGTCTTTTTTCCTAGTAGGGCAGTATTCCTATTTAAAAAATCATCGATTACCTCATCACGCCCAGACGGATGACGTCACTAGTATGACATATATACCAAAATATCATAATTTAAAAACAAAAATCGACCTTTTTCGGGATTTTTCCTTAAAGTGACCGGTTTACGAAATAAAGAATTTATTCCTTTCATTTGCACCATACTGTGCATATAAAATATATTCAAAATTTGTTTTCAATTGAGTTAAAAAACATTTATTCGTCACGTCTACTTTTAACTACATACTCTTAAACTGAGCGCTATCTTACACTAATATTGATTGATTTTAAATCAGATTATGTGTGAGTACTGGTTAGTACTACTAATACGGATAAAAACTGTAGTGATACTTTCTACTGATCAAATGCGGACGACAACCGAAATTAAAATATTATAAATTGTTCTCAAAAAAGTTTCTTTTTTAAACAGAACAATCAAAAGTATACCCAGATACGATATGAAAATTACTTTAGGCGACGCAAATGCCTAAATATTGAAGCAATAAATATTTAGACCGACAATAGGAAAACATAGTAAACACAATGAAACTATTGAGAACGGACAATTCCTCATAGATTTCGCAAGAGAAAAAATATGATCATAATGAGCACATATTTCGAAAAAAAAAAGAAATACGCAAATAAATATAGATATTGCCACATAGAAAGATTAAAAACCAAATAGATCACGTGCTGATCGAAAAAGAATAGCAGCAATGTATAAAAAAGATAAGAACTTACAGCGAGCCAAATGCCGACTCTTTTGGTTTCTTTATACCTTGTGATACTAGTACATTTATAAAATTTTCCACTTTTATAGATTGACAAAATCTAAAAGTGGCTTTCTTATAATCTTCACGTGAAATATTTGAAGCAACTTCTTTCCTCACTGTTAGTTGAGTGTTAGTTCACAAACTATAAGCTTTGAAGCAAGCTTGCATGACTCAAAATTGTCCCGCAACTATATCTAAAAATTCTCCTTAAATTTGTCTTTACTCCTGTGGAGCATCAGTTTTTTGGTTATCTTTCTCTTCAGTCGTATTGGACTTAATCGAGCTACCGACATCCTCTACATCTACAAGACCTACCTCGCTTGTCAATGGATCGATGGGATTCATGAAGTCCAATGTGACTGTACTGAAGTGATCTACAGCTAAACCACTTGTACTAGAGGTTGCAACACTACTACCGGGCATTGCAGTCGCTATCTCGCTAATTTCATCTGCACTTGCCAAATTAAATTTTATTGCAACCTCATCAAAACATAACAAACAAAACTTATTTTGCTCAGAGAAATTGTTTACTTTTAACTGAATTATATTTTTAGCATGTCATCATTTACGCCAGGTTTAATTTTTACATGTTCAATATGCCTCATTAATTAGTCTGGGCTGATTATCGGAGAATAGGCCATTTTTGGGAAAAGTTATTTACCAGCAATTTTATTGCTGGAATCGAATCTTATGACTGTATATATTAATAATATAGGTATGCAAAGTCCACAGATAGTGTGCTACTTTTTTTATAAACAAAATGGCGCCCGAGAATCGTGTTTTTTTTCAATTTTTGCTCTATAACTCCAAATATTTTAACTTTACACCAAAAACACTCAAATAAAAATTCACCGCAATTAAATTCTGCATAGACATGTGTTTTTCCGATTTACTTCGATGAAAACTTTCCCCGGAAAAAGCGGGTTTTTCCAACAAAATCTTTAATTTTCAACTAAACTTTTAGATAAGTAATTGTTAATCAATAATTCAATAACTTGGTAATGTAAGAGCCCTTTTCGTATAGATTATAATTCCAGAAGCCGATGGAAATTGAACATACAGTTTAACAACAATTGAATTGTTAATTAAAAATTTACGGTCGCTATAATAACGACAATAATTATGATGCATAAGAATAACTATGATTTTTTCTTAAAAAGACACTATACCTATCTAATGTACTTTACGGAATTGAAATTGGACTATTTAAGCGACCTCAGGAATATTTTAAAAGTATAAAGAATTGTTTGGCTTATAAACAAATAGAATATCTCGGGAAATAATAAACTAAATTAAATTATAAAAACGGTATTCGAAAAACAGCGGCAGGACGCTTCTTTTAAAAGAAAAAACGTTTAATTATGTTGAGCAGTTCCTGAGATACAACCGGTCAAATTTGACCGGAATTTACGCCAAAGATATAAAAAACAGGATCATAATTTTCAAACCACCACCTTTTTATTTTTGTCGTCTTTTTCCACACCAATTTTTATATCCTTAAAATACTCATAACATATATTATTATAATAAAAACTATCGATAATACGTGTGAAAATTGCCAAAAATAGCAAAATTCCAATCAAAAATTAGGTTGGAGAAAATGTTACCCTCAAAGTTTAAAATCGGTATACGTTAAAAAAATGCATTTTCTCGCGTTCTCATGGAGCAATTTCCTTCATTCTTTTTTTGTTCCCAAGTAATTCGAGTAGAGCCATCGAACTAACGCATTATTAAATGTCAAAGTTGATTTTGTTTTGTTATAATAAATTAATTTATTTATTATAACACAAAATTTTAATTTGTTTAAATAAAAATTGTTTGAATAATTATACAGCTTTCAAATGAGAATATTTATGTTTTTAACTTTAAAAGGTACACTTATAGTAGGTTTAGCTAAAAAAAAGCCTACAACTGGAAAAAATATGTAGTTTGCTGTTCTTATAAATAAATTATTCTATTATAACAAAACAAAAGCAAGTCTGACATTTAGTAATGCATTAGTTCGATGGCTCTACTCGAGTTATTAGGGAACAAAAAAAGAATGAAGGAAATTGCTCCATGGGAAGCCGAGAAAATGCATTTTTTTAACGTATACCGATTTTGAACTTTGTGGGTTACATTTTCTCCAACCTAATTTTTGATTGGAATTTTGCTATTTGTGGCAATTTTCACACGTATTATCGATAGTTTTTATTATAATAATATATGTTATGAGTATTTTAAAGATATGAAAATTGGTGTGGAGAAAGAGGACAAAAATAAAAAGGTGATGATTTGAAAATTATGATCCTATTGTTTATATATTTGCCGTAAATTCCGGTCAACTTTGACCGATTGTTTCTCAGGAACCACTCGTTATAATTAAACGTTTTTTTCTTTTAAAAGAAGCATCCTGCCGCTGTCTTTCGAATATCTTTTTCACAATTTAATTTAGTTTAATATTTCCCGAGATATTCTATTAGTTTATAAGCCAACAAATTGTTTATAATTTTAAAATATTCCTGAGGCCGCTTAAATAGTCCAATTTCAATTCTGTGAAGTACATTAGATGGGTATAGTGTCTTTTTATGAAAAAATCATAGTTATTCTTATGCAGCATAATTATTGTCGTTATTATAGCGACCGTAAATTTTTATTTAACAATTCAATTGTTGCTAAACTTTTTATTCAATTTCCATGGGCTTCTGGTATTATAATCTATACGAACAGGGCTTTTACATTACCAAGTTATTTAAATATTGATTAACAATTACTTATCTAAAATTTTAGTTGAAATTTAAAGATTTTGTTGGAAAAACCCGCTTTTTCTGGGGAAAGTTTTCGTCAAACTGAATCGGGAAAAACACGCCTCTGTGCAGAATTTAATTGCGGTCAATTTTTATTTGGGTGTTCTTGGTGTAAAGTGTGGTGTAATGTCAGGCCATGGAGTTGGGGTGTTTACATTGTAAAATGGCGTGCACCCTATCCTCCATGCTATGGCATGCTGGACGAGCCATACAGCCTGTAGTCAACACCCCGAAGTATGAGCGGGAATACAAAGTGTACTAATACTCATACGCTTATGAAACGCACCTGGCGGATCATAAGGGCCTTCACATTTTACTCTTTTTCAACTAGTCTTGAGTAAAATGTCTTTAATCTTTCCTATCGGCCTCTCTTGGCTACCTCTTGTTCTTCCGACCCCGAATGGCTATTAGGTTTCCGAGGGCAGACGGGTCACTATATTTCTTTCTACTACATACCTACTCTTCACCGAATGATTGCCGGTATAAGCAATCCCCCCACTTACTGACCAACGGCTTCGGGCGGATGAGTTGGTAAGTGGCAGGGCACTCTTTTGTCCTGAGACTGAAAAATCGGTCTCGAAGGCGGATGAACCCTACAGAATGGTCAACGGTATAAGGATGCAGAAGGCAACGGGAAACCACTGCATTAAAGACTCATGGAGTATCCCTAGAAATCGTCATGGCTTACAGAAATGACAATCAACAACCTACTAATCATGGTTCTCGGATGCCAAGATTCGGCAGGGGAAGAAACAACAGTAACGACAGGGCTTCCCAGGCCGTTAGTCAGCAAAATCCCTGTTCACTAAATATATACAAATCTACCTACAAAATCGCTACATGGAATGTAAGAAGTATGTATGAACCTGGGAAACTGAAGAATATACAGCAAGAGATGATGCGACTAGATATCGATATATTAGGAATAAGCGATACAAGATGGGTCAGCTCTGGCGAACTCAATACAGACAATGGACGAATCTATTACTCTGGAAGCAGCGACACCCAACACAGATATGGAGTTGCTATGATCCTCAGCGAAAAAGTAACGAGATCAGTAACAGGCTTCGTTCCGATGTCCGAAAGAATAATAATGTTGCAGTTATTGACAACCCATGGAAAAATGAACCTAATCCAGATTTATGCGCCAACTGCTGACAAAAATGAAGAAGAAATAGAAAACTTTTATAGCGAACTCCAGAAAACATTACATCTCACAGCATCTAGAGACATAACAGTGATCATGGGTGATTTCAACGCAAAAATTGGCAAAGGAAAATGCTACCCTAATGTAGGATCATATGGGCTTGGCGAACGAAACGACAGAGGAGATCGCCTTATAGAATTTTGTCAGGAGCATAATGTTATAGCCGCAAATACATTCTTTAAATTACCTAAGCGACGCCTGTATACATGGAAATCACCAGCTGACAAAGAGCACAAAATTGTCAGAAATCAAATTGACTACATCCTAATAAAGCACAGATATCGAAACTCAATTCAGGCAGTAAAGGCATATCCAGGAGCAGACGTATCCTCTGATCACAGTCTTCTTATTGCTAGGTTTCAACTTCAACTAAAAAAGACGCAAAAAAGCCGCAACAACAATAAACTTAACATACAGAAACTAAAGTCAGAAGAAACAAAAGAAAATCTGAAACACGAAATCAACACAAATCTAGACAGAAACCCAGGAAATAATTGCAACGTAGAACAGCAGTGGCAATTCTTCAAAACCTCTATATTAGAACCAAGTAAGAAAGTACTTACTACAACCAAATGTAAGAAAGAAGAATGGATGACGGAGGAAATTCTAGAATTGATGAATGAAAGAAGAAAAAACAAAACCATTAATAAGACCCGCTATAAACAGCTTCAAAACCAAATAAGAAGAAAAATTAGGGAGGCTAAAGAAACCTACTTCTCTGAAAAATGTAAATAAATAGAAGAACTGCAAAACACATATGACAACTTCAACCTACATAAAAAAGTCAAAGAACTAGCCGGAATAGGAAATAGAAGAACCTCAAATATATTGCTCGACAAAAATGGAAATATTATAATGGAGACAAAACGAAAACTACGACGATGGAAAGAGTATATCGAGGAACTATTTCATGACCAGAGAGAAGCTAGTACATCCGTAGATAGCCAAACGGGAGATGTAGGCCCAGAGATAACCAAAGCAGAGGTTAGTCAGGCAATAAACTCTATGAAAACCAATAAATCTGCTGGTCCAGATGAATTGCCTAGCGAGCTGATAAAGTTGGTCAACGAGAAAAACCTGGACATAATAGTAGAACTGTTCAACGCTATCTATACTACAGGAATCATCCCTGGAGAAATGTTGACATCAGCCTTTGTGTGTTTGCCAAAGAAGGTGAATGCAAAAGAATGCAGTGACTACCGAACCATAAGCTTAATGTCACATACCTTGAAAATTCTATTGAAAATTATCCACGCCAGAATACACTCTAAACTGGAGCTGGATATTAGTGACACTCAATATGGGTTCCGCAATGGCATGGGTACCAGAGAGGCATTATTCTCCTTCAACGTGCTGACACAGAGATGTTTGGATGTTAACCATCCTCTTTACGTCTGTTTTATAGACTACAATAAGGCGTTTGATAAAGTAAAACATGATCGACTCATGGAAATCCTAAAAAATAAAAATCTAGATGAAAGAGATTTAAGACTAATAACACACCTCTATTACAATCAGCGAGCAATAGTAAGAATTGAAAAAGAAACATCTGAAGAAATGGAAATAAAGAGAGGAGTCAGGCAAGGCTGCATACTATCACCTCTATTATTTAACGCTTATTCTGAAGAGGTAATGCGAGAAACTCTGGAAGATGAAACAGTCGGCATAAGAGTAAATGGAGTCTTAGTTAACAACATCAGATATGCAGATGATACAGTAATAATAGCCGATAGTTTACAACACCTGCAAAGACTCATGAGTAAAATAGTAAGGTGTAGTAGGGAGTACGGACTCTCTCTCAATATCAAAAAGACGAAGTTTATGAAAATTAGTAAAAACAACCATAATACTAACGAAATCTTGATAGTAGAGGGCCAGCAGATCGAAAGAGTAAAAAAGTACACTTACCTAGGAACACTTATAACAGAAAATAACGACTACACTGCAGAAATAAAAGTCAGAATCGAAAAAGCACGTTCTAATTTTATAAAAATGAAAAAGGTCCTATGTAGCAAAGATTTAACATTAGCTCTTAAAGTACGCCTAACAAAATGTTACGTCTACAGTGTTCTATACTATGGAGTGGAATCATGGACGTTAAATGTAGAGACAATGAGACGACTTAACGCCTTTGAAATGTGGACCTATAGAAAAATTATGAGGGTTTCCTGGGTAGATAGAGTTACAAACAATGAAGTACTGAGAAGAATAGGTAAAGAAAAGGAAGTTGAACTTACAATTAAAGAAAAGAAGCTACAGTATCTCGGACATGTGATGCGGGGCGAGAAGTATGGCATCCTACGACTCATAATGCAGGGAAAGATAGATGGCAGAAGAAGCATGGGAAGAAGACGAATTTCATGGTTGAAGAACCTAAGAGAGTGGTTTGGATGCAGCTCGAAACAACTATTTAGAGCTACTGCCTCAAAAAAATTAAAATAGCTATGATGATTGCCAACCTCCGTAGCGGAGATGGCACCTGAAGAAGAAGGTGTAAAGTTAAAAATGAGCAAGCTAAAGGTTTTTGACACTTTTTTTTTATATAATTTTGGACCAGTAAAATACATTCCAAGACATTCTGTTTTAAATTCAGATGAATATCTCCGCCCTTTTGGTTTCTTTAGACCTTGTTATACTTGTATATTTACAAAAGTTTCCATTTTTATAGATTGACAAAATCTAAAAGTGGCTTTCTTACAATCTTCACGTCAAATATTTGAATCAACTTCTTTCTTCATAGTTAGTTAATTGTTGGTTCACAAACCTGAAGCTTTAAACGGTAGTTCTCATTTATAAGATGTTTGTTGCTTTTGCGAAGACTCTTTTCTTGGAGAACGATGAGATAGTTTTGGTGTAGTTTGTGTAAACTGTGTTGTTGACATCATATCAAGAATTGAGATACGTTGGGGTGATGGTTCAGTATCATTCTTTCAAATGCCTTGAAAAGGTGGCACAAAAGAGAGACAGGTCTAAAACTCTTTGTATCTAATCTCGTTAATAAAATATAATAGGATCATAAAAGAAATTGGTTTACTGGTTGTGACACTACTAGCGGGTATTGCAGTCGCTATCTTGCTAATCAATAGATCACAATGTAGATAATATGATTGTTTCCAGTTATTATAAAGTCTTCTTACCACAAAAGTGGTTGCATTTTGTACAGGTTTTAAGTTTTTTCAGCTATCTCCAAACTCTTCCAAACCTACAATTTCATCTGCACCCAAATTATAAAATAAATTAGATTTCATTGCAACCTCAACAAAACACAACAAACAAAACTTATTTTGCTCAGAGACATTATTTACTTTTAACTGAATTATATTTTAGTATGTCATCATTTACGCCAGATTTAATTTTTACATGTTCAATATGTTCATTAATGTTCTGTAAGTGGGCAAGCTAAAAGTTTTTAACGTTTATTTTTATATAATTTTGGACCGTTAAACTACATTCGAAGACACTCTGTTTTAAATTCAGATGGATATCTCCATCCTTTTGGTTTCTTTGCACCTTGTGATATTTGTACATTTACAAAATTTCCCACTTTTATAGATTGACAAAATCTAAAAATCTTCACGTGAAATATTTGAAGCACCTTCTTTCCTCATTGTTAGTTGATTGTTAGTTCACAAACTTGAAGCTTTAAGCAGTAGTTCTTATTTCCAAAATGTTTGTTGCTTTTGCGAAGACTATCTTTTCTTGGAGAACGCTGAAATAGTTTTGGTGTTGTTTGTGTACACACTCTGTTGTTGACATCACATCATATCAGTGGCGGCTTGTGACCTCAGTATGCGGGTAGGCGACACATATACTTCGGGTAGGCGACAAAAAATATCCTACAATTTGTAATACATTTTGAGTCGTCTTGCAATACTAAATGTAATCTATGAGCGCAACAATGTGTAAAAATTGCTTTTGGAGCATCTACTTTAATTTTTGATTGTAATCCGTTTAAAGAGCCAGCTATTACACTTGCACCATCGTAACATTGAGCAATTAATTTATTTTTGTAATCGTATGGCTCAAGCACGTTTGAAATTAAACTATATAGAGCGTCTGCAGATCTATTCTCGCTAATATCAAAATGCCCTAAAAATCTTTCTGTTACCTGACCAACTTTGTTAACAAAACGGATTGTTAAAGTACACTATGATTTTTCGGTTATATCAGTAGTATCGTCCGCTAGTATATAAAAAATTGACTTTCATTAATTTCTGTTGAAATTTCATTTTTTACGTAATCGGCAAGACAATCTATTAAATCATTTTGTATTGTTTTTGACAAACCCGTGAACACCCCTTCTATTTTTTAACATAATCCTGGATTTCCTGATCGCGTTTAACTACTTCATTAAATATTTCTTTAAAATTACCCATGTTTGAAGAATTATGGCTCTCATCACGACCGCGAAATGCAAGTTCTTGTTTTGCTAACAGAATTGTAACATCAATTTCTTCAACTTCTTCATTATATATCTTATTAGATAGAGAAATATGTCCAGTTTGTCCAGCTAAAGCACTGTCAATAGTTTGTTTATTTTTTTCTAACCGTTTTAAACCTAAGCAATTGTTTAAATGTTCTTTTGAAGATTCATGTTTTTTTACACTAGCTGATAAATTTTTCAAATCTGAATATCCCTGACTCACCCAAACATTTTGCTTCAAATTTGAGAGCAACAGACAAGGCCAACAAAAAAGTGACTCACTCAACTGTGGAATGATGGTCATCATCATCATTCTCTTTGCCTTATCCCTATGCGGGGTCGGCTTCCGTAATTGCATTTCTTCACACAATTCTATCTTGGGTCATATCAATGTTAATCTCCTTTACCAACATGTCCTGCCTTATCGTCTCCCCCAGGTCTTCTTTGGTCTTCCTCTCCTACTCCTTCCAGGAATCTGCACTTCAGCTATTCTTCGTATTGGGTGATTAACGTCTCGACGTTGAACATGACTAAACCATCTTAACCTATGCTCTCTCATTTTGACATCAATTGGTGCCACACCTAGACTTCCCCTAATATACTCATTTCTAATTTTATCCTTCTTTGTCACTCCACTCATCCATCTAAGTATTTCACTGCCCAATTTCACAGTATTTCTTTTTCACTGCCCAACATTCAGTTCCGTGCATCATAGCCGGTCTTATGGCTGTCTTATAGAATTTTCCCTTCAGCTTCATTGGAATTTTTCTGTCACACAACACACCACTCGCTTCTTTCCACTTCATCCATCCAGCCCTAATTCTACTGCATGCATCTTCATCTATTTCTCCATTACTCTGTAATACCGATCCCAGGTACTTAAAACTATTGCTTTTCACAATCATTTCACCATCCAAAGTTACCATTTTATTTGTAGTAACTCCATCTTTAAATGAACATTCCAAGTACTCTGTTTTGGTCCTACTAAGTTTTAAACCTTTTTCCTCCAGAGCTTGTCTCCACTGTTCCAGTTTTTGTTCTAAGTCTCTTTCACTATTTCCTATTAACACTACATCATCAGCATACATTAGGCACCATGGAATACTACCCTGTAGTTTCGCTGTTATCTGGTCCAAAACTAATGAGAATAAATAAGGACTAAGCACCGAGTCCTGGTGCAATCCTACTTTCACCTGAAATTTATCAGTCTCTCCCACACCTGTTCTAACCCTAGTCGTTACTCCCTCATACATATCTCTCACAATCTTTACATATTCGCCAGGGACTCCTTTCTTATTGAGTGCCCACCACAGAATCTCTCGAGGAACTCTATCATATGCTTTCTCAAGATCAATGAATACCATATGAGCATTGGTCTCTTTATTCCTGTATTTTTCCATCAGTTGCCTTACAATGAAAATTTCATCTGTTGTTGATCTGCCCTGCATAAAGCCAAATTGATTATCGGATATTTCGGTTTCCTCACGTATCCGTCTATCAATTACTCTCTCCCATATTTTCATGGTGTGGCTAAGTAGTTTTATAGCCCTGTAGTTTGTGCATTGTTGTATGTCTCCCTTGTTTTTGTAGACAGGTACTAATATACTGCTTCTCCATTCGTCTGGCATTTGTCCAACTTCCATAATTCTATTAAATAGACCTGCTAGCCAACTTATTCCTGTCTCTCCCAATGCTCTCCATACTTCCCCAGCAATATCATCTGGTCCGACTGCTTTTCCTTTCTTTATTTTTTGAAGCGCTTGAGCCACTTCCTCGTTTGTTATTCTGGTAACCATTGCTGTTACTGTCTCCGTTAACTCCACAGGCTGTCTGTCAAATTCTTCATTTAATAAACTGTCAAAATACTTTCTCCATCTCTTTTTGACATCCTTTTCGTGAATTAGTATTTTATTATTTTCATCTCGGATACATCTAAGCTGATTAAAATCTCTTGCTTTCTTTGCTCTCTGTTTGGCTATTTTATATGTCTTTGCTTCGCCTTCCCTGGTATCAAGTTGATCGTATAGGTTTGAATACGCTTCTGCTTTAGCTTTTGCTACTGCTACTTTCGCTTCCTTTTTGGCGACCATATAGTTTTGAAAATCTATGTCCGATCTGGTTTCTTGCCACTTTTTATATAATTTTCTCTTCTCTTTTATTTTTCCTTATACTTCATTTGCCAACAAAAAAGTGAATTTTTAAAATAACTTCCGCTTAGCCATTTATGATTTTCATACCATATTGTTTTAAACGATCTCGAAAATGGTCGATTGTCTTTTGTCTTATCTGTTGATAAAATTGTTAAATTTGGTAAAGGCCGGCCCATTAAAATAATTTCTGATCTTTCTTGATCTTGGCGTCTTGAAAAAGGCGTCTCGATCAAACTGATTAATTATTTATATGGGAAATAAGCCACAATTAAAATGAAAAAAATAATTTTATTAACGTTTCGACGCCCAAATCGGGTGCCGTTGTCAAAATACAAAATATTACTAAAATAAACTAAAGTGTTGTTGCTAAGCAAAAGAAAAATTCTTCTAATAATTTATTTAATCTCACTCATTTATGTTGGCAATTCAGACATATATTATACATTTTAAAGTAGAAGACTTTAAAATGATATTGCCAATATTTATGAGTTGCGTTCCTGGGACGACTTACTGAAAGATAGTTCATTCGATTACATGAAATTAACCCCAACTCAAGAAAAATTATAGCATGTGATATGTCTTTAAAAAGACAACCAAATGCAACGACAGTAAAATTCTCGCGTTAGAGACTTCATAGTAAATCACAAGGGAAAACCAGGAAAAAACCTTGTGATACTATCCCGACATCGTAAGTATTTGGTCTTACATTAATTTACTCTCAAAAAATAATACCAAATTCTGACTTGTAACATGTTTAAATTATAAATAATATTAATAATACTAGATATATAAGTAATACTAAAATATAAAATATGTACTAGCTCGATATTATTGACTTACTAATCTTGGTATTTTCTTTCTATTGACTTCCTCTTTCAGTATGGGTAACCACATCCTACTGCATTCTACCGAGGAATTTGCGACACAATTGGTTTCATTTAGCATAATTAGAGCCGCTTCTTTGATTTTTCTCTTTTTACTATCTGATTCTTTCAGGACTATACTTGAATCTCTCCACTGAAATATACTATGAAGTCTCTAACGCGAGAATTTTACTGTCGTTGCATTTGGTTGTCTTTTTAAAGACATATCACATGCTATAATTTTTTATGACGGATATTCTTGAGTTGGGGTTAATTTCATGTAATCGAATGAACTATCTTTCAGTAAGTCGTCCCAGGAACGCAACTCATAAATATTGGCAATATCATTTTAAAGTCTTCTACTTTAAAATGTATAATATATGTCTGAATTGCCAACATAAATGAGTGAGATTAAATAAATTATTAGAAGAATTTTTCTTTTGCTTAGCAACAACACTTTAGTTTATTTTAGTAATATTTTTTATTTTGACAACGGCACCCGATTTGGGCGTCGAAACGTTAATAAAATTATTTTTTTCATTTTAATTGTGGCTTATTTCCCATATAAATAATTAATCATAAAAATGCCACAAGGAAATAGCTTCAGAACAACATCGATCAAACTGCATATTACATCGTTTAAAATATTCATATTCGATGACTAAAGTTTTTCCACCAATAAAACTAACACACCTACGTTTCAACAACGTCAAATATTACTTATTTTATTTATGTATCAAATAATAATTTACTCTTCGAATAAATTGATAAGTTAACAATAATTAACCTCGCTTTAAATTTTTAATTATCTATATAATCTAATAACACAATTCGTCAGTTTAACTTTAAATTATTCAAATTGTATTGAAACACAATAAAAATATAATGGACGACTGACAAATAACTATTCACAGATTTATTTGTCGTTAGTGAATTATTACTAAATTAATATAAAATTAAAATGCCCTTCAATAGACCGATCTCAAATTTGCCTGTTTATTATTCAGTTTTCATAAACAAATTTAAATTGTGCTACCTAGTTTTATTGAATACTTAACCTACTAATAACAGCTAAAATCAAAAAACAGTTTCACAAGACACAAGAGAAGCAACTGATAAAATTTTTTAGGTCCGGCTATAAGACTGTGTGCCTATCCGCTCTTTCAAAATCGTGGACTACGGTCGCTATGCAGACCTGCAGCAGACCTTTATTTCGCGTGAACAGAGAGAGATCGCACGTCAATTCGGTGTTGGCGTCGTTCTATTTCAGGCTACGTTTCCAAGTGCCTGACCAAGGAAGAATATAGAATCTTATGCAGTACTACTAATACTACAAGGAGCGTACAATAATTATAACTACGAAGAAAATTTTTTGGATATTTTTAAAAATAATTTGGATAATTTTTGCTATTTTATTGTAGGTATTGTGTCAAAATTTATGTCATGTTCAACGTCGAGACGTTAATCACCCAATACGAAGAATAGCTGAAGTGCAGATTCCTGGAAGGAGTAGGAGAGGAAGACCAAAGAAGACCTGGTGGGAGGCGATAAGGCAGGACATGTTGGTAAAGGGGATTAACATTGATATGACCCAAGACAGAATTGTGTGGAGAAATGCAATTAGGGAAGCCGACCCCGCATAGGGATAAGGCAAAGAGAATGATGATGATTGTGTCAAAATTTATAAAATACAATTTTGAAATAAGTAATTTATATTAATAATTTATATTATTGTACTACATTTGAAGAGGGTAGGCGGCGCCTACCTTGCCTACCCCGACGGGCCGCCTCTGCATCATATCAGGAATTGAGATACGTTGGGGTGGTGGTGATGAATTCTGCAGCTGCGGAAAACTGTGACTTAAACAATAGAGGTATAAACATTATGACGGGTTGTTCTTTAAGAACAGCAGACTCAGTAAAACACAGGTTAGAATAAAAATAAATATATTGAGGTTATTTATACAGTTTAAAATTAAAAATAACATAATAGTATATAATTATATCTTTGTTCCGTTCCGGAGAAAGCTCCCTTGGTGGATGTCTGCAAAAGAAAAATAAAGTTGTATTTATTACTATCAAAAGAAAATGCAATTATTGGAATACAAGAAGAAATTACACACAGAGTCACACCTCCTTACACTTCACTCCGGTGTAAGCACAAACACTCACACAATCAAAATATTAATGACTATACAGACACCCATACAACTCCGAGTCGGAGCTGGCTATATCCGTTCACTCCACGGCTACACGGTTCCTGTTCAATTACGGGCGACGAATCTCCTCACTACGGAGTACCACCACTCAGATTTGCCTATACTTACCCCATTTTTGTCCTTGCAAACTGTTGTTCTTGTCATGTATCCTTCAGTGCATTGCTTGGTTTCGTTGTAAAATTTTCTAGTCTCTCTTCTGTTATTATAATCTGTAATTTGTAGTATTTTATATTCAACATTTCTCTCTTTTTCCTTCTACATATTTTCTTTGCATCTTTTCAGTTCTTCATATGCCCTTCTATTCAATCAGCAATCCCTTGTTAGACATTTCTGTCTAGCTATATTTTTGCTATTAAATAGCCAACAAGTAATAAATTTTATTACTTGTTGGCAATCTTGGTCAAACCATTCCTCGTTTGTTTAATTTTTAATAATAATTTTTAAAATATTTAAAAATATTTAAAATATAATTAACTATTTAGATGGGAAATAAGCCACAATTAAATTGAAAAAAATAATTTTATTAATGTTTTGACGTCAAATCGGATGTCGTTGTCAAAATACAAAATACTACTAAATTAGGTAAAGTTACTAATTTTATTAGAAATATTTCTGAGTTAAAAACTGACAATTAATTTTCTCAGAGATGAAGATTACAAAATTGTTAATTTAGACAAAATATATTTATGCGAAAATCTAATAAAGAATTTTAGATTATGATAGTTTATTAAATTACAGCACACTTTTTTCCTGCAAAAACCCATAAAAAATGGCGTAAATTGGAAATTTATTTATGTGTCTTGAAAAGTTGTCTGGAGACTACAGAAACAAACTCTGTAGAAATTACTGGAGTCTGGTAATAGTAGTTTAGTCTAGAAAAATTTATATTTTGTACAATGTAACTGTCAAACTAATTAGGACTAGATTTGTCCCTAAAACTTCCCAAAGAAAGGAACGAACATTTAGTAAGAAATGTTTCTTTCCACTAGCTTACCATAAATGAATTTCAGTGTGCCAAAAGTTTTTAAAAAACCGTGTGTATATCCTCTGATGATATAATGAATGCTGTAGCTAACAGTGATTCTACTGGATGATATTCTAAATAAGACAATCACGGAAAACGGTAACCAATTAATACCCTACGCCCTAAAAGGCAAAAACAAATTTCATCCCAAAAAACAACCATATACTTACCAACTCCTGGCAATTTACCAAAGTTATATAAAAGTACCCTTCCAATAAGTGAAGCAAAGAAAACGGATTTGATGAAGATGTTCCAAGAAAATATTTTTCCAGAAGGGGTGCATGCTTGGATAACAAATTTAAAAACTGGTAATATCGTACTTCGATCGAATTCAAGACGTAGTGATGGGATAAGAATAAAAAGAACAAGGCATTTTACCAAAACCTGGACAAACATGGGAATAAACATAAATGGAAAGAAACTAAACCACCTAAGATATGCAGACGACGTAGTAGTAATAGCATCAAGTCTTTGAATAACTACAAACCATGCTAACCGAACTAGCAAATGAATCCGAACATATAGGTCTAAAAATGAATTTTGCCAAAACAAAAACAATGACAAACACACAAGATAATAGAAACGTCACCATAATAGAAGCGGTTAATGATTGTATATATTTGGGACAGATAATAAAAATAAATAAGGAAAACCAAACAGGGGAGGTAAAAAAAGGGATCAGATTAGCCTGGGCAGGTTTTGGGAAATTAAAATGGGTCCTAAAGAATAAAAAAATACAACAATACTTAAAAACAAAGGGTATTTGACCAGTGCATACTCCCAATTCTCCCAAATATGCATGCCAAACATGGACCGTGACCAAAGCAAACATGTATAAAATAATAAAGACACAAACAGCCATGGAGAGAGCAGTATTAGGAGTAAAATTAACAGGCAAAAAACAAAACAACTGGGTAAGAAATAAAACAAAAGTCAAAGACGCAGGACAACATATAGCCAGGCTAAAATAGAGCTTCGCAGGTCATAACGCTAGACAAACGGACAATAGGTGGAATACCACGATACAACAATGGAGACCATGGACAGGAAAGAGAGCAAGAGAACGACCCCAGATGAGATGTGGAGATGACATTAAAAAGATAGGAGGAACGGACTGGAAACAGAAAGCACTAAACAGAAGTGAATGGAGGAAACTGGGGGAGTTCAAAATTGGACGAATTGAAAGGCAAGAGAAGAAGAACAATTAAAACCTATTCACTATATAAGAGGTTCATTATCTTTTATGCCCTTCTTTTATTTAAATCGGTGACCTTGCTGAGCTCATGGGCCACTAAGTCACCAAATTTTTGTTCCTCACAAATTTTTTTTTATTGATATTCGATATTGTTTCCAATATCTTCGTATCAACATTGTCATATGTTGGCATGTTTCTTTTAGGTGACTTCGGTGTCAGGAGAGTGGTATTTCCAGACGTCACGGGTAGTCGAGTTTCATGTTCCAGGCCTGGAGTCTCAGGATACATAGGAGTCTCAGGTTGCATAATTAGTGGAGTTTCAGGCCTTATAGATGATGGGCTTCCAACTGAAATATTGGAATTATGCTTAAGAAAAATGATTGTCTTAAAATAACTTGTTATAATGAAAATTCTTATATGAGGGGTGATAAACCATGACATTGTAAGTGCCACTCGAGCTGAATTATGTTTTTTATGATTAAAATGTTGTATGTGCTGACCTTTACTAACTTCACTTGCACTCTTTCACTATATTCACGGTGCGGGCGAGTTTGGGCTTCAAGAGTGCAAGTAAAAGTCGGCACATATCGATGGGTTTTTGACAAAACATCGTAACCGACAAAACGCATATTTTACAGGAGACAACTTTTTCTTTTACCGACTTTTTAGTTAATATAATAAAAATTTTGAATAAAAAAAATATTAATTTAAGAAAAAAACTGTAATATAACATTCTTTTATTAAATTATGTAACATACGATACTTTGTCAGATCTTGTCTGTGTAAATTTTAGTTGAAGCTTGTCGTTTAAGATAAACATACGATAGTTTCAAGGTATCAATTTATAAATGAATATTCATAAATAACGTAGGTATCTTAACAAAAAAAATATTATTAATAATAAAAATCGACAAAGAAAAATAAAATTGAATACGTATATTAATCTGTGACACTAGATATGCTAAATGATGTCTATTCAAAAAAATCTCATAAATTTAATTAAAATGATACGACGTCCCAAAAAAATGTAATTTTTGAGAACTTCGTAGTTTTACAGAATTACTACCATCTTAAGAGGGTATTACTCAAGTTTGAACAGATATTACAATTTTATAGATGTTTTTTAAAGCTTAAGATGTAATCTTTAAAATGCACTAAACTATTTTGCTTTAGACATGAAATAAACAACTTCTTTTTGAGAAAATTAAGAAAGATAAAAAAATATGTAATACAATAATCCAAAAATATCAGTTAAAAAACTGTTTGTACAAAGTCATCAAAACCTTTTTCTGTATAACTTACCTAAAATACATTTAATAACAAGCTTTTTTTGAGCTCTTATACAGTATGTCTGCGTAACTTGGAACCTATTGATAACTTTTCATTATCAGTTTAAAAAAAAAAACTATCAGATATTAAATTTTATTAATTTCATACGAGGTATGTCAAAAAATATGAATCTTGTTCAAGAGTAAAATAGCTTTATCAATATCGAAAACTGTTAATAAAAAAAGTTGTTTGGAATTAAAAACTATGTTTCAATATTCGTTCTATATTAACTCCCCTACAGTTGTTTCAGGTTTCAGTGAACTTACTACAAGTTGATATATTTTTGTTGCAAATATAATATTTATGATATTTGCACAAGAACAAATAAAAACATAGGTTTTATCATTACCAAATTAGTAAATAAGACTTAAAATTCTATTAAAAAGACAATAAACCATAAAAACAATTATTAAAGTCTTACCGCATCTATTGAATAAGAGGATTTATCAAAACTACCACTATTTTCGTTTTAAATTGTTCTAGCGAAATAAAAAATTTGCACTGACTGAGTTCTAACACATTTAAGGTAACACTGAGTAATACTCCTACCTAATAGTCATTTTGGTCATTGAATCTTATCGTAAGCGGCAAAACATGCAAACGTAACCGACAAGATTTATGGCGCTTACTATAATCTGTCGGTACTACCTTGCCGTTTACGATACCAAAGGCACAAAATGAGCTTGAAATGCCGTGGTTACGATAAAAATTAAATTAAATTTTAGACATTTAGGATGTTATTATGGGAAAAATAATTTTGAATTAGCTGTAAACTATCGTAAGGAATCATTTAAGATAAAAATCCCATTTTCGGAAAATTGATGCTTACCATGTTTTGTCAAAAACGCGTCAATATGTAAGTAAAGATCGACACATACAATGTTTTAATAACAGAACATATTTCAGCACGAGTAGCACTTACAACTTTATGTTTAGGCACCCCTCATATTAGCTATGTTCGCACAGCTGATTCATAAGCAAAGTTGATGAAGATAAACACATTTTGTATTACAAACTGTATACACAAATGATTTATTTAAATTAGTGGTTTTTTAAACTTTGATCACAAATAAAGACTTCAATGCATTTTTGTAAAACTTTTTTAAAACTATTTACCTACCAATTATTTTCCCAAAGAATGAGTTAATTTCCTTACTACTAAAATTGTATTTACAATAATGATTACTTTGAAAATGTGCTGAAGGCAAGCATGAAAATTTTGATAATTTTGAAGCCCTCTCTCATTTAATAATAACAATTATCCATGGCTATGTAATACTGGATAGGATAAGACAAATAATAATTGTTTATATTATGGCATTTGCAATACAAAATGTTTCACCTGACTGCATGTATGAATCAGTCAGAAAATATCACAAATCATCTCTATGGATGCTATTATCTTGCACAATTAAAGTAACTATTCAAAATTTCTCGTTGTTTGGAGTTTAGATAAAATAATTAATTTCTAATACCTTCTGAATAAGCCTCTCCTTCCTCCATATAAATGGAAAGCTGACTTGCGGCACTTCTCCGAAAATGCTGAATTATACTCTGTGGGCCTTCAATGTAATATTCCTCATCATCATCCATAAACAAAGGCCCACTATTTAAGCTAGTTCCAGCATCGAAACTGCAACTGCTTGGACCAGGTCCTTTGTCTCTAATATTTGAAACGGTACCATCTCTTCTACAATTTTACTATGTTAAGTATTTATTAAACATTATTTCATATTATATTACCTCCTTTCTTGAATAAAGTCAGATAAAAATTCCATTTCCCTATACCATGTCCAGACCGAACAATCTACTCTGGCACTTCCACTAGGAGTTTTTTTTTATTTTCTTTCTTTCCCTCACAAATTTCTCCTTTAAGGATTTCCACGTTTTTTCACAGATTTCTGCTAAAATGCCAAGAGTGTAAAGAAGAGTTATTTAAACAATTAATTAAATACTTACGTGAGGATTGAAGGGATTCTGCTATCTTCGCCCCCAAGCATTTTCTTTTATTTGTATATTTTTGAAATTTTTATGAGCCTTGCTATTTAAATATGGCTTTGACCGTACAAACTGGATTAACAACTCTATATCCACGTTTTCCATTTTTTAATATCAACGATTAATCAACGATTTTGTTTACTTTATTACCAAAAACGCGCCAAAACCCAAGATGAACATAGAGGTTAGAGTAACGAAGTAAACAGTAAACTGAATTGTCAAACTTAACTGATCACCAACATTAAAATATAAAAAATACTACAGTTGTCCTTAAAATTCAAGTAATTCGAACATAAAGTTGAAACAATCTCAACTTTATGTAATCCTTACGTTTAAACGTAAGACAAACATAACCATAAATTTTACGTTTGCCCATTGTGAATACTTGCATTTAATTTCTACATGTTCAACTTTATGAATTACGGATACATGACGCGTAAATTATGTTTTACGTCCATTGTGAACAAGCGCTTAGGCAGCATCTGTCGCATTTGTTTTATCACCTTCTACTTTCAGAAGGGCTTCATGAAACTGCGACAGCACATTATGAACGAGCCACATCCACATCTCTGAAATGGGTTCAGTGAAAAATTGTCTAAAATTTGTGGGACAATTCTCAGGTGGCAAAAAATAGGCTTAAGTAGTTTAAAGTGCACGATTTCTAAGTGTTTTTGAAAATTTTGAAAAATACATTTTTTTTTGTATTTATAATTAACCGATTCACAAAATTAATTTATTTTATCAACTCGTAACAGTGTAAATATAGAAATGCTTAAACATTTTCACTGTTATGACTTCGATATCAATTGGTAAAACATCAGAAGCACGTTGAATAAATTTGTTGAATATGTGAGCAACACACATTAAATATTTTCCGCAAGAATTACTCAATTGAATGAATAAATTATTAGTACCCTGTTTTTTCACTCGACCAAAATTAGTATTTGTGTTATCTGCTGTTAGTCCAACAATCTTCTTGACAATATGATAGTTTTGTAAAATATTTAATATATACATATTATAATCATGTAATTGATCGGATATCTCACTTGGTAAATCCACTAACTTTAATAATTTTAATTAAATGCCGGTTTTGCTGTCAAAGTACCTTGCTTGTAGTACTAGTTTTGTGTTCTTGTGATTTGATGAATCAACAATGATACTAAGAAAATTTGCTTTCTGCATATCAACTTCCACCCGTAACAGATTCTCTGACCAAAATATTTTTCACGATGGCTTCACTTTTAGTTTGAGAATAACCAAATTTTGAGTCAAATAAATTGAAAAGGAATTTGGTATTTTACCATCAAGTATTTTACCATCCAATTATCTAAAACTGTGCTTATGATTAATGGTGTAGTATGCAAATGTGCCTTCTTTGGCTGCAATTATTAAGTTCTCGGAGTTGACACTTGCGGATTTAAAAAATGAATGTAATTTATTGCTTCTGGTCACTGCATTAGCCACCAATGTGTGTTTATTTTTTCTCAAATGAGCTATAATGATCATTTGTTGAATGAGTTGATTGAAACCAATAACTTAGCAATATTGCATGACCCAAAATTATCCCGCACCTCTATCTAAAAAATCCCCTTAGATTTGTTTTTACTTCTGTGGAGCATCAGTTTTTTGGTTATCTTTCTCTTCAGTCGTATTGGGCTCAATCGAGTACCGACATCCTCTACAAGACCTACCTCGCTTGTGAATGGATCGATGGGATTCATGAAGTCCAATGTGACTGTACTGAAGTGATCTACAGCTAAACCACTTGTGTACCAGTGTTGCCAGATGAAAATTTCTCATAACAGTATAATAAGACAAAAAACAGTAGAAAACAGGAGATTTTTAATAATTTCAAATAAAACAATAAAATGTAATTTTATTAATAGTACTATGTAATATTATGTACTAATAATAAGGCTACTTTTAAAGGCCATTCATCGTCTAGTATCTCTAATTCCTATTTCTTCTGTGTCTGTATATCGTGCGTTCCATGGGTTATTTTGTTTAGTGCACAGGAGCGTCATCGTTACATGACGGTTTTTCGTTGTATTGGAACAAACTTAATATAATCTCTAGTTTTTTTTTAATATCGTCCTTAAGTCCTTTAAACTCAAATCTTTTAGTAATTTGAGCACAACTTTCAATAAAGAAATCCAAACATCGTGTATGCAAAATATGATTTTGTTCATTTGAATTCGCAATTAAAAGTATCTGACCCCTGGTGAAATGCATTTAAACTACTAAAAGTGGTATAAACAAAACAGAAAGCTGTTGATCTCAATAGAATTTGGTCAATAATAAAACATTTTTAGTAAATTTCAGCATTATGAGTAGGTATATTAAAATATTTTAAATCAAATCAGTATTCTTCTGTACTTCAATTGAATGTTTGTTTATACAAAGTGAAACAAGATAGTCCATGACTGGTTTCTGACTGTTTCGCATGCGCAGTTCCGTTTTCAAGCGCTTGAAACCGGAACTGTCCATGCGAATCCGTCAGAAATCAGTCATAAACCAGTCATGGACTGTCTGTGAACAAAGCTTAAATTCAGGTTTTACAAATGTTTAAACTTGTTGTCTGATAATGCTAAATAATCTCTAATTGTATCAAGTGTAATAACGACATAGCATATTATAGTGGAAAATATAACAGAAGATTTAAGATTGAAAACAGGAGAAGAGGAGAAGTCTGAAAACAGTAGATCTCCTGCTAAAACAGGATATCTGGTCACACTGACTTGTACTAGAGGTTGTGACACTACTACCGGACATTGCAGCCGCTATGTCGCTAAGCAATTGATCATTGCATCCGCTGGGGTCCTGATTCTCCATGTTGTTGTCATCTGGACTTCTTCTTCTATAGGTACCTTTTGTGGCATCTTACCTACTTCTCTCGGGCTCTCCCCATGACTCGAAAATATTCAATAAGGTTAGCTCTAACACCACCACCACCTTCATTATGTAAATCTTCTTCAGGAAGTCCAACAACACCTTCGTTTTCTAATTCTTCATCTTCAAAGTCATTCTCGTTGTGATCTCTGGCTATATTGTGGAGTACTGCCGTGGCTACAACAATTAATTGCATTGTTTTCACTTTACAGGCACTTCCAATAGACAAAAATAGGAAACTTTTTCTTCCATACTCCGAACGTTCTCTCTATTACATTTCTAGTCCTAATATGGGTTTCATTATAGGCATTCTCAGCCTCTCCTTGTGGATTGTTTATTGGGGTCATTAAAAATGGTTTTAGGGGATAACCAGAATCTCCTAATAATAATCCATTTCCAAAACTGCCATTTTCAAATTTTGTTAACAAGGCTGAGTTGTCCAATATTTGAGCATCATGTGCAGAACCAGGCCACCTAGCTACAATGTCCATAATTCTCATGTTGAAATCACACACCACTTGGCAATTTAAAGAAAAAAGCCTTTTCGGTTTCTGAAATATTCAGCATTATCTCCGTCAGGTGAGTGGATTTTACTATGAGTGCAGTCAATCGCTCCTACAACTCGTGGAAAACGTGCTATCTCATAAAATCCTTCCTGAAATATTTTTCTACTATTTCTCCTTCATTTTGGGGGAGCTTTACTTTTTTGACACGCAAGTCACATAAGACCACTAAAACTTTTTTATTAGTCTAGCAGCTGTACTCTTATGGACTCATAAGAAATCTCCCATGGTAATGTTCAAATTACAGGTTGCAAGGCACCTTAGGGTAAGAACAGAACAAGTGGGTCGAGGTGGAGGTGTAGGTCGCAGTGGATGCCACTAGTTAAGTCGCGGTCGATGTCGACAGCACTTAGCAAGGAGGTCACCTGCGCTGTCAGTCGAGCTTGAACCACTATCAAGTGAAGTAATTTAATGAAATTTGAATGACAAAAGACTGCTTTTGCGATATTGTGTCAGTCAAGTGATGATAGTGATGAAATGTCAGCTGTAAATAATCAGATCCTCCTTCATATTTTAAAAATTTACTGAATTTAATTACTTTAGAAATTCAAAAATAAACTGAATACAAAAAAGGGATTATATAAAAAGTATCAACTCAGATAGCGCAAGTAATGACGACTTGGCTTCAAACGGATCATTCAGAGGAAAGCATCCTTGTAGGCCGCGCAGTAGACATCCATGTAAACTTCCTGGATGGCATCGCGCTAAACCTCCACCGCGACTTACCTGCTCTGTTCGCTTCCATTCATTACAATGTGTTTGTTTTACATGGATGTCGACATCGACCGCGACCCACTTGTTATGTTCTTACCCTTAGGGTAAGCACAGAACAAGTAAGTCGCGGTAGATGCTACTAGTTAAGTAGCGGTCGATGTCGACAGCACATAGCAAGGAGGTCACCTGCGCTGTCAGTCGAGCTGAAACCACTATCAAGTGAAGTAGTTTAATGAAATTTGAATGACAAAAAGGTTGTGCTTTTGCGATGTTGTGTCAATCAAGTGATGATAGTGATGAAATGTCAGCTGTAACCAAATGGTGGATGATAGATAATATATCCAACAGACGGTTTTCAGTGCATCCAATAAATTGGAAAAAAAAGCCGTTTAGAGGAATATCATCTTTTTCACGAACTGAAAAATGACCCGGAACGATTTTATTTGTATATGAGGATGACGCCAGAGACATTCTCGTACTTATTGGAAACAACTACTCCCTATTTGGATGGATCTGTATCTCACAACAACTTTAATTTTTTTTAAACAGAAATAAAGCTTTTTTTAACACTTTAAAAAAGTTGTAATGTGTTATCCCCAAGAATGCTTCATTATTTGGATATTTCACATTGAATTATTCTATTTGGAATTTTTCGAATATGAAGCTATTTTTCATTAGCTATAACTCTGCTTTTGCTAGGTATAGAGACCTAGTATATACACCGTTTTTTTTACTTTTTTTATAGGCTATAGTTTTTCTAAGAATATTTTTTTGACAAAATGCTTACGTTTTGAGTTATTTGCGGAAAACCGTATAAAAACGTGGTTATTTTGTTGGAAAATGAACATATTCACTTGCAAATAACTCGAAAAGTATTGATTTGGTGAAAAAACTCTATAAAACAAAAGTTGTCTAAAATTAGTCAGTTTATCCATTTCGGGACTTATCTTGGACATATATTTTTTCACCCCCGAGATGGGATGAAACCTATCCCCAGGACAAAAGCACACATCGGCACCATATCACTTTTATTCTTTGACATGTTAGCTATCCTTATGCCAAATTTAATGTCAATCCAAACGGTTCTTTAAAATTTACAGCAAAAACCGTGAAAGAATGTACTATATTCTCATTTTTATCAATTACCTGTCATTCCAATACAAGTTGAGTTACTATCTCCTTCAAGCACTTCAAAAACTTACTGAATTTATATACTTTAGAAATTCAAAAATAAACTGAATACGAAAAAAGAATTATATAAAAAGTAGCAACTCAGGTAGCGCAGGTAATGACAACTTGGCCTCGAACGACATGTATGTACCTAAAACAAAGTGATTTTCAAAAGCATCGAAGCATCGATGTAAACCTCCTGGATGGCGTCGCGCTAAACCTCCACCGCGACTTACCTGCTCTGTTCGCTTCCATTCATTACAATGTGTTTGTTTTACATGGATGTCGACATCGACCGCTACCGACAGCTACAGCACCACCGCGACTTACTTGTTCTGTGCTTACCCTTAGAGTTAACAGCAGGCGATCTCTAGCTGATCCTGATCGGTCCAAATTTCTATTTGTTTCATTTGAAATTTGACCCTCAATCCTTTCAAGTACCAGGATCATTGTTTCTTTACTTAACTTAAACATATTAAAGAACTCTCAATTATTCCAATAATGGAAATGATCCACTCTCTCTCTATCGAACATTGTAGTCTCTAACTAAATTTATGTACATATCATCTTCTTCAATTTCGTTAGTTAAATCTAGGTCTTCCAATACGAAATCCATATTTCTCTCTCTCTCACACACACACACACACATATATATACACACAATAAACACATTAACACATAAAGTCATAAACATAAACAATATTTATGTTATATTGTCGTTTAATTTAAAAATTAAAATACACAATATTAATAAAATAAGAACAAATTTTGTTTGTTGTATTTTCAAACGCCCCTCAGTCTTCAACCAATCGGCGCGCGGAAAACATCTCCCGGCAAATATTTACTTGGGAAAACCCATCTCCTACGTCATAATCCTAATGTCATAGCCTGGGAATTTGGTTTTCATCCTCTCGGTGAGTCTGGTTTCCTGTAGTGCCATGACATCTATATCGAGTCTGTTGGTAAACTCGTCTAATATGTCTATTTTCGAATGTAGCCCGCCCGAGTTCCATGAACCAACTCGTAGTTCGTCCAACCGGTTCAACATTACACGGTGTTACATTGTTTTAGCGCATCGAGGGCAACAGCCACTTTTTGGAACATGTTAGCGAAATTCTGCATGGCAGCATTCATTTCGCATACAAGCTCGCTTTGGTCGGGGGGGGGGGGGGGATTTTAGCTTTTGTAGCTGCAGCATAGCTAATATTGGGTCTGGCAGGTGCACTTCTGCTCTTTCGGTGGTGTTGAAGCCTTTGCCCTTTTTTTGGGTGCTTTTGTGCACCCCCTGTAGCTTGCTGTGTGCGCTTCCCCACAGTTTGCGCATTTCGCTGCTGCTTCTGGATCTTTCTCGCAGTCTTGGGTTTTGTGGCCTTCTCCACATTTTACACATCGCGATTCGCAATGACAGGACCTAGAGCCGTGGAAGAATTTCTGACAATTGTAACATAGGAGAACGTCTTTTTTAATTCGAATTTCGTCTTCGATAGTGGCTTTCATGAATGAGAGGTTACTTATTTTTGCGTCGTCGATTTCGCTGATGGTGACGATGTATAGGGTTAGCTCTTTTTTATTCGGTTTTCTGGAAATCATACGTTCGATTCCTCGGACTTCTACACCTGCTTTCGCAATTTCTTGCCCTAATGTTTTTAGGTTCAAGCCTGTGTTTAGTCCTCTTATGATTTTCCTTTTGGCTCTGTTTGTGTCTTCGTCTAGCGCAAGGGTGGGCAAAGTGCGGCTCGCGGGCCGCATGCGGTCCTTTATACATTTTTTTTGCTGCTCGCGGAAAAAAGTAAATTATTTTCATTGAACGATTTTTTAAAATCATTGATAATATTAATAAATGAATATAGATAATAACTATAATTTGTTGGCCATGCTTTTCCTGCTCCTTTCGACTTCATTCTCTTGAAGTTTAGCGAACAATTCTTCGATTTTTTTTGCTCTTGGGAGGGGCCTGAGGGGTTGCTTGGTCTTTTATTGGTCTGTTTGTCCTCGATGCGCCGGTTGTAAGCATTCAACTTCTCGAACACTGCGCGGGTTTGGAAAATTCGGAGACCTGAGGGGTTTCTTCGGGTAGATCGTCATAAATTTGTTTTATTTCTGCTTCGGAGAACTTATTTTGATCAATGGTACATTCGTTTTCAGAACTAGAAGCCTCATCCTCCATCTCCGATTTTGGAGATGAGGCTCCTGGGCGGGATTCGACGTCTGAAGCATGGCCGTCAGACAGCTCATGCTCAGACTTCTAGGGGGCCACGGGTGTGGGAGGCATTTCAAGATTTTGAGCTAAAGTGCTCGGTGAATGCTCTGAGCATTCAGATTGAAAGCATCACATTGATTATTCTACTTCAACGACTCTGTTTTTTTCGATCAACTGGACCGCTGTCGAGCTGAATTCTGGGTGCCGTCCCAGGGACCTTTGCGGTTGGTGTCACTCCCTAACTTGCTATAGAGAGGGTTCCACTTGCTGTTTCTCAACTATCTTACCCAAGTGTCCGATGTGAATTTCTAAAATTCCACACCTTACAGTGTCATTCCAGCGGAGTCACAGATAGTATCCCGACGGGCACAAGGCCCGCTCGATTCTTTAGTGGCTATATTTTGGATTGTAACCTCCAAGAAAATAAAATTCCCTCGGTTAGTTACATCCAAAGATATCGCTTTTGCCTCTTGGATTGGCCTAAGAGTCTGGAGTTATCGCCCCGCCTAAGGTGTCTTTACGTCACGGTTGAAATGATAAGTTCAGCTGTGACGATTAAGTCTCCACTCCTTCTGCTGCTCTTCGCTGCTGTGGCTCTCAACGCGTCTTGACTGTTCAGCGGAGGCTGAACAACTGAGAGAGATGCCGAGACTTAGAACCGCCAGCTTTTATAGAAACGTCCGCTGTGACGTGCACGGCAAGCTGGGAATACCGAGGCCCCGGCGAATAGGTGACTCGGACGGTACGTCCGAGAAGAAAAGGCCAGGCGATGCACATCGCAAGTAGTTCAAGTCGCGATGACACTATTCTATCGCAAAATTTTCCATTTTTGTATAAGAACCCATATAAAAGAGCAATAGTGAATAGTGAATTTGTTAATTTTTTTTCATAGTTTTGAATAATTTATGAAGTTTATAATCAGTTGCATTCGATAAAATGAGTAAAATATTAGGAGTACTTTAATTAATAACAAATTAATAAGGAAAGAAGGATTTCAACAATACAATAAAAACTAAATCGGTAGTTTATTTTTACTAATTTTAATGTTTATTTCCTTAACAATAATGTTTCATTTACGATTCTTAGGCTGATTCTAGATATCTATTCCAGAATTTGAATAACTGTCTTCACCATCAGAAAGTCTTTCTTTGGATGAACCAGTATTATTAAAAAATTGTAGGTTTTCCAGCGTATAGTCTAACAAATGTTTCATTTTCTAGTAGGGTGTTTTCATATTTTTGTACGTGTTTACATATGTTTGCCCATTCTTCTGTTGACACTTTTGAAAAAAAAATTTCTCATTACATTTTCAACATCATTTATGTTAAATGTTGTATTATGAGTGGCCACCCTACCGTTTACCAAAGCCCATATTTTTCGATAGGATTTAACTCCGGATGATAGGGAGGCAAGCGAAATACTTCATGTCCATGTTGTTCAAGCGCATGATGTAATTAATCTAATGCATAAACAGGTGGAAAACATGGTTTATTGATTTGTATAATTTTGTATAATTCCGGCTTGGTTAGTTTTTCTGGAAAAGGGATACTTTTTCCTGTAACCACTTTACCATAACGTCCCTACGCACGGCTAACAGACGTCACATTTTTTCCATTGGTACATTATGGTACATTGTCAACTACTAATAGGACAATTTACCTTTTCTATTATGGTAAAAATATTTAAATAACAAAAATAATTAAAAATTATTCAAAATTTTATCAAGCAATCTGCTTATTTACCAAAATAAAACCTGACCTGGTGACCTAGTTGTCAAAATATGCAAGCTGTCAGCTATCACCTATCCAAAAACATGAATTATTCTATATTCCAAACAAAACTATTATTTCAAACAAAATACATAAGACAGTTAACAGAATACAGTCAAAAATTTACATATAGAATTTTATATGAATATAAAATTTTACAAACAGAACGAAACTCAACAGGAGAGTCAGAGTATCGCTTAAAAAATGATGGAGGGGCTCGAGATGAGACTAGTGTAGTTCAATGGTGGCATATATATTGTTAAAATAAGGAAAATATAACTAAAGGAACCCTTTACTAGACTTCTTTAAACATAGTGATATTGGAATAATGTACCTATTTATATTTTTAAAATAAAAATCATATTTATTCAAATATATATACAGTAGAAAAAATGAAAGAATACCCATGAACGAACATATAAAACACGCTGTATTTTCCTGTCACCGTGTCACACAAAAAATGGGCCAGCGCAAGTACATGTAACAATTATTGTTACATGTATTTCCACTGGACAATTTTCTTTGTAACACGGTGACAGGAAAATACAGCGTGTTTTATATGTTCGTTCATGGGTATTCTTTCATTTTTCCGACTGTACCAGCTGGTTCACAGACAATAATAATAAGGTAGAGGAGGTAAAATGCACCCCTAAAGAGTAATTTATCTTAACAGAACACATATTTTTTTATCTTTATTCACTCAAACTTACATAAAATAAAAAAATAGCAACTGGGCCATTTTATCCGCATATAAACGATACCTTCTACAAACAACACATAATAAATAAACAACAATCTATAAGAGAATCACTTTGATATTTGAATGCGAATGCATATATTTGATTTGAGACCAACCTTTCTTTTTATGAGCATCACAAAAGTTTGTTTTCCAAATTCTCTGATTGTACTGTGTATTTAATTATCATGCTACTGTACCAATTTAAATATTGTTTTTCAAGTAAGTATTTTAATGACTATATTTTCTGTTTATCATCTATAATTTCAAATCGTTCACTCTTTCTCAAAGTCTTCCATTAAGTTTCCAAGACTTCCAGTCTTTCTATAATTTCCTGATATTTTTTATTTTTGGTACTTGTTCATAAGTAATAGCTATATATGCTGGTTTTTCTTCTAAATACTGATTACCAAACTGTAAGTTTTTATCATCATCTAAATAAATCTTTCGCATTTCAGTATCTAATGGTATCCATAAATTTCTTTTTTGACCTCTTTTTTTCAAAGAATTTTTTACTTTCGTAAATATATTAGATTTCGCTAGGTATTATGTTTATTTACCTGCTTGAATTCGTCTGGGAGATCAAAGACACGTCCATCTGGAGTTGTAATTGATGTGATACATGTTTCATTTGATTTCCCATTTGCTGATCCCTTTATTGTAAACTGGAACTTTAGATTCTCCATTTTTTTGACTAACAATGTTGTTTTGTAATGATATTTATATGAATAATAACAGCTGTGTTGCTCTAAAATATATAATTTTAGTAAAATATGTTTTAAATACAATATTTACTATAATTACCGAAAATATAGAAACGGCATTTAATGTCAATATTCACAATATATTATTATTTCTATAATTAAGTGAAAATTAAATGACTAAGTTTTCACTCTAATGGCATATAACATATCCCACCAGAATGAAAACAATGGGAACCTTCTCTGGTTACACCTCCGAGGCTTCTACAATTTGCAAGCCATACGGATGCTGAGACTAAGGAAGATGAGGGAATTCTACAATTTACAATTCACGTCACATCTGCTCAGCGCGGTAAAGTTCCAACGAGACTGGTTCCCTTCATACTCCACACAGAGTAAATGTAAATCAAAAATGAATAACCATTTTCAATTTCGTTGCAAAACGAAGATACAGCCGAACCATATTCCAGTCCAATCAGAGAGTGCTGCAAGCACCTCTACCGGTTTCGAAACTTATTAGTCTCTCATCAGGAGGCACATATGCTGCTCTCCCTGATCCAACCAAAACAAACCCCAGCGTGCAGTCCCGAATTGCAACGAACGAAATGGCATAGATGCCCTAGCGGCAACTGCTAGCAAAAGACTAAGTTTTCACTCTAATGGCATATAACATATCCCACCAGAATGAAAACAATGGGAACCTTCTCTGGTTACACCTCCGAGGCTTCTACAATTTGCAAGCCATACGGATGCTGAGACTAAGGAAGATGAGGGAATTCTACAATTTACAATTCACGTCACATCTGCTCAGCGCGGTAAAGTTCCAACGAGACTGGTTCCCTTCATACTCCACACAGAGTAAATGTAAATCAAAAATGAATAACCATTTTCAATTTCGTTGCAAAACGAAGATACAGCCGAACCATATTCCAGTCCAATCAGAGAGTGCTGCAAGCACCTCTACCGGTTTCGAAACTTATTAGTCTCTCATCAGGAGGCACATATGCTGCTCTCCCTGATCCAACCAAAACAAACCCCAGCGTGCAGTCCCGAATTGCAACGAACGAAATGGCATAGATGCCCTAGCGGCAACTGCTAGCAAAAGACTAAGTTTTCACTCTAATGGCATATAACATATCCCACCAGAATGAAAACAATGGGAACCTTCTCTGGTTACACCTCCGAGGCTTCTACAATTTGCAAGCCATACGGATGCTGAGACTAAGGAAGATGAGGGAATTCTACAATTTACAATTCACGTCACATCTGCTCAGCGCGGTAAAGTTCCAACGAGACTGGTTCCCTTCATACTCCACACAGAGTAAATGTAAATCAAAAATGAATAACCATTTTCAATTTCGTTGCAAAACGAAGATACAGCCGAACCATATTCCAGTCCAATCAGAGAGTGCTGCAAGCACCTCTACCGGTTTCGAAACTTATTAGTCTCTCATCAGGAGGCACATATGCTGCTCTCCCTGATCCAACCAAAACAAACCCCAGCGTGCAGTCCCGAATTGCAACGAACGAAATGGCATAGATGCCCTAGCGGCAACTGCTAGCAAAAGACTAAGTTTTCACTCTAATGGCATATAACATATCCCACCAGAATGAAAACAATGGGAACCTTCTCTGGTTACACCTCCGAGGCTTCTACAATTTGCAAGCCATACGGATGCTGAGACTAAGGAAGATGAGGGAATTCTACAATTTACAATTCACGTCACATCTGCTCAGCGCGGTAAAGTTCCAACGAGACTGGTTCCCTTCATACTCCACACAGAGTAAATGTAAATCAAAAATGAATAACCATTTTCAATTTCGTTGCAAAACGAAGATACAGCCGAACCATATTCCAGTCCAATCAGAGAGTGCTGCAAGCACCTCTACCGGTTTCGAAACTTATTAGTCTCTCATCAGGAGGCACATATGCTGCTCTCCCTGATCCAACCAAAACAAACCCCAGCGTGCAGTCCCGAATTGCAACGAACGAAATGGCATAGATGCCCTAGCGGCAACTGCTAGCAAAAGACTAAGTTTTCACTCTAATGGCATATAACATATCCCACCAGAATGAAAACAATGGGAACCTTCTCTGGTTACACCTCCGAGGCTTCTACAATTTGCAAGCCATACGGATGCTGAGACTAAGGAAGATGAGGGAATTCTACAATTTACAATTCACGTCACATCTGCTCAGCGCGGTAAAGTTCCAACGAGACTGGTTCCCTTCATACTCCACACAGAGTAAATGTAAATCAAAAATGAATAACCATTTTCAATTTCGTTGCAAAACGAAGATACAGCCGAACCATATTCCAGTCCAATCAGAGAGTGCTGCAAGCACCTCTACCGGTTTCGAAACTTATTAGTCTCTCATCAGGAGGCACATATGCTGCTCTCCCTGATCCAACCAAAACAAACCCCAGCGTGCAGTCCCGAATTGCAACGAACGAAATGGCATAGATGCCCTAGCGGCAACTGCTAGCAAAAGACTAAGTTTTCACTCTAATGGCATATAACATATCCCACCAGAATGAAAACAATGGGAACCTTCTCTGGTTACACCTCCGAGGCTTCTACAATTTGCAAGCCATACGGATGCTGAGACTAAGGAAGATGAGGGAATTCTACAATTTACAATTCACGTCACATCTGCTCAGCGCGGTAAAGTTCCAACGAGACTGGTTCCCTTCATACTCCACACAGAGTAAATGTAAATCAAAAATGAATAACCATTTTCAATTTCGTTGCAAAACGAAGATACAGCCGAACCATATTCCAGTCCAATCAGAGAGTGCTGCAAGCACCTCTACCGGTTTCGAAACTTATTAGTCTCTCATCAGGAGGCACATATGCTGCTCTCCCTGATCCAACCAAAACAAACCCCAGCGTGCAGTCCCGAATTGCAACGAACGAAATGGCATAGATGCCCTAGCGGCAACTGCTAGCAAAAGACTAAGTTTTCACTCTAATGGCATATAACATATCCCACCAGAATGAAAACAATGGGAACCTTCTCTGGTTACACCTCCGAGGCTTCTACAATTTGCAAGCCATACGGATGCTGAGACTAAGGAAGATGAGGGAATTCTACAATTTACAATTCACGTCACATCTGCTCAGCGCGGTAAAGTTCCAACGAGACTGGTTCCCTTCATACTCCACACAGAGTAAATGTAAATCAAAAATGAATAACCATTTTCAATTTCGTTGCAAAACGAAGATACAGCCGAACCATATTCCAGTCCAATCAGAGAGTGCTGCAAGCACCTCTACCGGTTTCGAAACTTATTAGTCTCTCATCAGGAGGCACATATGCTGCTCTCCCTGATCCAACCAAAACAAACCCCAGCGTGCAGTCCCGAATTGCAACGAACGAAATGGCATAGATGCCCTAGCGGCAACTGCTAGCAAAAGACTAAGTTTTCACTCTAATGGCATATAACATATCCCACCAGAATGAAAACAATGGGAACCTTCTCTGGTTACACCTCCGAGGCTTCTACAATTTGCAAGCCATACGGATGCTGAGACTAAGGAAGATGAGGGAATTCTACAATTTACAATTCACGTCACATCTGCTCAGCGCGGTAAAGTTCCAACGAGACTGGTTCCCTTCATACTCCACACAGAGTAAATGTAAATCAAAAATGAATAACCATTTTCAATTTCGTTGCAAAACGAAGATACAGCCGAACCATATTCCAGTCCAATCAGAGAGTGCTGCAAGCACCTCTACCGGTTTCGAAACTTATTAGTCTCTCATCAGGAGGCACATATGCTGCTCTCCCTGATCCAACCAAAACAAACCCCAGCGTGCAGTCCCGAATTGCAACGAACGAAATGGCATAGATGCCCTAGCGGCAACTGCTAGCAAAAGACTAAGTTTTCACTCTAATGGCATATAACATATCCCGTATGGCTTGCAAATTGTAGAAGCCTCGGAGGTGTAACCAGAGAAGGTTCCCATTGTTTTCATTCTGGTGGGATATGTTATATGCCATTAGAGTGAAAACTTAGTCTTTTGCTAGCAGTTGCCGCTAGGGCATCTATGCCATTTCGTTCGTTGCAATTCGGGACTGCACGCTGGGGTTTGTTTTGGTTGGATCAGGGAGAGCAGCATATGTGCCTCCTGATGAGAGACTAATAAGTTTCGAAACCGGTAGAGGTGCTTGCAGCACTCTCTGATTGGACTGGAATATGGTTCGGCTGTATCTTCGTTTTGCAACGAAATTGAAAATGGTTATTCATTTTTGATTTACATTTACTCTGTGTGGAGTATGAAGGGAACCAGTCTCGTTGGAACTTTACCGCGCTGAGCAGATGTGACGTGAATTGTAAATTGTAGAATTCCCTCATCTTCCTTAGTCTCAGCATCCGTATGGCTTGCAAATTGTAGAAGCCTCGGAGGTGTAACCAGAGAAGGTTCCCATTGTTTTCATTCTGGTGGGATATGTTATATGCCATTAGAGTGAAAACTTAGTCTTTTGCTAGCAGTTGCCGCTAGGGCATCTATGCCATTTCGTTCGTTGCAATTCGGGACTGCACGCTGGGGTTTGTTTTGGTTGGATCAGGGAGAGCAGCATATGTGCCTCCTGATGAGAGACTAATAAGTTTCGAAACCGGTAGAGGTGCTTGCAGCACTCTCTGATTGGACTGGAATATGGTTCGGCTGTATCTTCGTTTTGCAACGAAATTGAAAATGGTTATTCATTTTTGATTTACATTTACTCTGTGTGGAGTATGAAGGGAACCAGTCTCGTTGGAACTTTACCGCGCTGAGCAGATGTGACGTGAATTGTAAATTGTAGAATTCCCTCATCTTCCTTAGTCTCAGCATCCGTATGGCTTGCAAATTGTAGAAGCCTCGGAGGTGTAACCAGAGAAGGTTCCCATTGTTTTCATTCTGGTGGGATATGTTATATGCCATTAGAGTGAAAACTTAGTCTTTTGCTAGCAGTTGCCGCTAGGGCATCTATGCCATTTCGTTCGTTGCAATTCGGGACTGCACGCTGGGGTTTGTTTTGGTTGGATCAGGGAGAGCAGCATATGTGCCTCCTGATGAGAGACTAATAAGTTTCGAAACCGGTAGAGGTGCTTGCAGCACTCTCTGATTGGACTGGAATATGGTTCGGCTGTATCTTCGTTTTGCAACGAAATTGAAAATGGTTATTCATTTTTGATTTACATTTACTCTGTGTGGAGTATGAAGGGAACCAGTCTCGTTGGAACTTTACCGCGCTGAGCAGATGTGACGTGAATTGTAAATTGTAGAATTCCCTCATCTTCCTTAGTCTCAGCATCCGTATGGCTTGCAAATTGTAGAAGCCTCGGAGGTGTAACCAGAGAAGGTTCCCATTGTTTTCATTCTGGTGGGATATGTTATATGCCATTAGAGTGAAAACTTAGTCTTTTGCTAGCAGTTGCCGCTAGGGCATCTATGCCATTTCGTTCGTTGCAATTCGGGACTGCACGCTGGGGTTTGTTTTGGTTGGATCAGGGAGAGCAGCATATGTGCCTCCTGATGAGAGACTAATAAGTTTCGAAACCGGTAGAGGTGCTTGCAGCACTCTCTGATTGGACTGGAATATGGTTCGGCTGTATCTTCGTTTTGCAACGAAATTGAAAATGGTTATTCATTTTTGATTTACATTTACTCTGTGTGGAGTATGAAGGGAACCAGTCTCGTTGGAACTTTACCGCGCTGAGCAGATGTGACGTGAATTGTAAATTGTAGAATTCCCTCATCTTCCTTAGTCTCAGCATCCGTATGGCTTGCAAATTGTAGAAGCCTCGGAGGTGTAACCAGAGAAGGTTCCCATTGTTTTCATTCTGGTGGGATATGTTATATGCCATTAGAGTGAAAACTTAGTCTTTTGCTAGCAGTTGCCGCTAGGGCATCTATGCCATTTCGTTCGTTGCAATTCGGGACTGCACGCTGGGGTTTGTTTTGGTTGGATCAGGGAGAGCAGCATATGTGCCTCCTGATGAGAGACTAATAAGTTTCGAAACCGGTAGAGGTGCTTGCAGCACTCTCTGATTGGACTGGAATATGGTTCGGCTGTATCTTCGTTTTGCAACGAAATTGAAAATGGTTATTCATTTTTGATTTACATTTACTCTGTGTGGAGTATGAAGGGAACCAGTCTCGTTGGAACTTTACCGCGCTGAGCAGATGTGACGTGAATTGTAAATTGTAGAATTCCCTCATCTTCCTTAGTCTCAGCATCCGTATGGCTTGCAAATTGTAGAAGCCTCGGAGGTGTAACCAGAGAAGGTTCCCATTGTTTTCATTCTGGTGGGATATGTTATATGCCATTAGAGTGAAAACTTAGTCTTTTGCTAGCAGTTGCCGCTAGGGCATCTATGCCATTTCGTTCGTTGCAATTCGGGACTGCACGCTGGGGTTTGTTTTGGTTGGATCAGGGAGAGCAGCATATGTGCCTCCTGATGAGAGACTAATAAGTTTCGAAACCGGTAGAGGTGCTTGCAGCACTCTCTGATTGGACTGGAATATGGTTCGGCTTTATCTTCGTTTTGCAACGAAATTGAAAATGGTTATTCATTTTTGATTTACATTTACTCTGTGTGGAGTATGAAGGGAACCAGTCTCGTTGGAACTTTACCGCGCTGAGCAGATGTGACGTGAATTGTAAATTGTAGAATTCCCTCATCTTCCTTAGTCTCAGCATCCGTATGGCTTGCAAATTGTAGAAGCCTCGGAGGTGTAACCAGAGAAGGTTCCCATTGTTTTCATTCTGGTGGGATATGTTATATGCCATTAGAGTGAAAACTTAGTCTTTTGCTAGCAGTTGCCGCTAGGGCATCTATGCCATTTCGTTCGTTGCAATTCGGGACTGCACGCTGGGGTTTGTTTTGGTTGGATCAGGGAGAGCAGCATATGTGCCTCCTGATGAGAGACTAATAAGTTTCGAAACCGGTAGAGGTGCTTGCAGCACTCTCTGATTGGACTGGAATATGGTTCGGCTGTATCTTCGTTTTGCAACGAAATTGAAAATGGTTATTCATTTTTGATTTACATTTACTCTGTGTGGAGTATGAAGGGAACCAGTCTCGTTGGAACTTTACCGCGCTGAGCAGATGTGACGTGAATTGTAAATTGTAGAATTCCCTCATCTTCCTTAGTCTCAGCATCCGTATGGCTTGCAAATTGTAGAAGCCTCGGAGGTGTAACCAGAGAAGGTTCCCATTGTTTTCATTCTGGTGGGATATGTTATATGCCATTAGAGTGAAAACTTAGTCTTTTGCTAGCAGTTGCCGCTAGGGCATCTATGCCATTTCGTTCGTTGCAATTCGGGACTGCACGCTGGGGTTTGTTTTGGTTGGATCAGGGAGAGCAGCATATGTGCCTCCTGATGAGAGACTAATAAGTTTCGAAACCGGTAGAGGTGCTTGCAGCACTCTCTGATTGGACTGGAATATGGTTCGGCTGTATCTTCGTTTTGCAACGAAATTGAAAATGGTTATTCATTTTTGATTTACATTTACTCTGTGTGGAGTATGAAGGGAACCAGTCTCGTTGGAACTTTACCGCGCTGAGCAGATGTGACGTGAATTGTAAATTGTAGAATTCCCTCATCTTCCTTAGTCTCAGCATCCGTATGGCTTGCAAATTGTAGAAGCCTCGGAGGTGTAACCAGAGAAGGTTCCCATTGTTTTCATTCTGGTGGGATATGTTATATGCCATTAGAGTGAAAACTTAGTCTTTTGCTAGCAGTTGCCGCTAGGGCATCTATGCCATTTCGTTCGTTGCAATTCGGGACTGCACGCTGGGGTTTGTTTTGGTTGGATCAGGGAGAGCAGCATATGTGCCTCCTGATGAGAGACTAATAAGTTTCGAAACCGGTAGAGGTGCTTGCAGCACTCTCTGATTGGACTGGAATATGGTTCGGCTGTATCTTCGTTTTGCAACGAAATTGAAAATGGTTATTCATTTTTGATTTACATTTACTCTGTGTGGAGTATGAAGGGAACCAGTCTCGTTGGAACTTTACCGCGCTGAGCAGATGTGACGTGAATTGTAAATTGTAGAATTCCCTCATCTTCCTTAGTCTCAGCATCCGTATGGCTTGCAAATTGTAGAAGCCTCGGAGGTGTAACCAGAGAAGGTTCCCATTGTTTTCATTCTGGTGGGATATGTTATATGCCATTAGAGTGAAAACTTAGTCTTTTGCTAGCAGTTGCCGCTAGGGCATCTATGCCATTTCGTTCGTTGCAATTCGGGACTGCACGCTGGGGTTTGTTTTGGTTGGATCAGGGAGAGCAGCATATGTGCCTCCTGATGAGAGACTAATAAGTTTCGAAACCGGTAGAGGTGCTTGCAGCACTCTCTGATTGGACTGGAATATGGTTCGGCTGTATCTTCGTTTTGCAACGAAATTGAAAATGGTTATTCATTTTTGAAAATTAAATCTTCATAAGCGCTTGACAGAAGTCGACAGATTTCTCCACAGGTGACGGCATTTGGAGATGACGCCTGAGAGCACAGCAATATTAAAGGTATGAAAGTATATGTAGTTTCATTACATAATATTAAGAGCAAACAGTAGCGATCAACAGGTAGCAACAAACGCGTTCCAAGATTGCGGCTCTAATTTTGAATATTTTGTCGAGATATTTGGCACACGTATTCGTAATATAATAAAGAATGGCGGTACAGAGCCTAATTTCAGAAATATGTTAGTATGTGGAAATTACTCTATAACTAAATAAAATATTGAAAAAAGGAGCCTGTACCGCCATTAAGAAAGACAAAAAATACGCTTTCTTCAAATAAACTTTTTTATCCCATGCCTAGATTTTGTGTCACATTGGAACTACTAAAAATCGATTTTTTTATAACAAGAAATCGAACGTCACTGACTTAAGCAACATTTCGCGCCTATGTATATAAAAATTATTATTATTTATTTTTTTTAAATTTATTTACGCTGTAACCACAAGGGTTATTATAGGTCTGGATCCCGCGTATGAAAAAAAAAGTTGATTAATAGCAAGCTGAAAATTTGTTAATAGCTTAAGGGTGTCTAGTCGGATAAACTTTGATATATGGGAACACTGGAACAGGGGCAGTTTTAATTGTGGAACAGGTTAAAAATTTGGAACGGTCAGACCACGAAAACGGCACATGTATTTTGTCCGACAGAACAGACTTAAACTCTCCGAACAGAGATTAAACTCTCATGCAAAAATCAGACTGCTATTTATCACCTGTCATAATTCCTGTCATTTGACATATTCTACATGTTCCACTCATTAAAACGCCCATTTGGTGATAAATAGCAGTCTGATTTTTGCATGAGGGTTTAATCTCTGTTCGGAGAGTTTAAGTCTGTTCTGTCGGACAAAATACATGTGCCGTTTTCGTGGTCTGACCGTTCCAAATTTTTAACCTGTTCCACAATTAAAACTTCCCTGTTCCAGTGTTCCCATATATCAAAGTTTGCCTGACTAGACACCCTTAAGTTATTAACAAATTTTCAGCTTGCTATTAATCAACTATTTTTTCATACGCGGGATCCAGACCTATTAGCGATCTAAAAAATATAACAAAGGTAAAGTTAGTAAAGATTACAATAATTGATACGGTCCAGAGTCTTTGATAAAAGTAATTGAGTTTTTAACGTTCATGTTGACTCCTAAGGCTTCCTTTATATTCTTTAGGATAGCGTTCTTCTTTCTTGTTGCTTCATATGTTTTGCACTCAGTTAATATACAGGGTGTTAGTAAATAAGTATGAAAAATTTTAAGGGCTAATTCTACATGAAAAATTAATGCCAGTTTGTTCTATAAACATATGTCCGCAAATGCTTAGTTTCGGAGATACGGGGTGTTGAAATTTTTATTTCAAACTGCCAATTTATTTATTGCTCTAAGACCAGTTGAGCTATGAAAATGAAATTTGGTGAGTGTTAGGAGATAGTTATTACGAATTTTATGACATACAATTAAGAATTTTGTATTTATCATTGGCGCGCCTACGGGCAATGGTCTGAATTATTTTAAAGAAAAAAATAGTACGCCACTGAGATATTTCGAATTAGAAATTATTTTTAAATTCCACGTCTAATTTATGATAAAAAACCTTTCTTGCCTTTTTTTCATATGATGCACCGTTTTATGCAGAAAAATAAAACATCTTGGCGCATATTTTTCATTTCTTAATACATCATCAAGAACTATCCAATATAATAATACTAAACTAGAACAATAACAGAAAATATTACTAATACCATTTCAACTAGGTGCAAAGCTGCACGAAATGTTTAAAATGATCTCCTTTACAGGTAACAGAAGAATTTTATATTCATCATTGGCGTGCGTACGGGTAATGGTCTGAATTTTTTGAAGAAAAAAATAGTACGCCACTGAGATATGTCAAACTAAAAATCATTTTTGAATTCCTCGTTCAATTGACGACAAAAAATCTTTCTTGCCTTTTTTTCATATGCGGCGCCGTTTTTATGCAAAAAAATTAAACGTCTTAACGTTTACAAAGTATTTGAACTAAGTTTCTATGCATATGGAAACTACCTCAAATACTTGGTAATTAAGATGTTTTATTTTTTTGTATAAAAACGGCGCCTCGTATGAAAAAAAGGAAAGAAAGATTTTTTGTCGTCAATTGAACGAGAAATTCAAAAATGATTTTTAGTTTGACATATCTCAGTGGCGTACTATTTTTTTGTTCAAAAAATTCAGACCATTACCCGTACGCGCGCCAATGATGACTATAAAATTCTTCTGTTATCTGCAAAGGAGATCATTTTAAACATTTCTTGCAGTTTTGCACCTAGTTGAAATCTTATTAGTAATATTTTCTGTTATTGTTCTAGTTTAGTATTATTATATTGGATAGTTCTTGATGATGTATTAAGAAATGAAAAATACGCGCCAAGATGTTTTATTTTTCTGCATAAAAACGGTGCATCATATGAAAAAAAAGGCAAGAAAGGTTTTTTATCATAAATTAGACGTGGAATTTAAAAATAATTTAATTCGAAATATCTCAGTGGCGTACTATTTTTTTCTTTAAAATAATTCAGACCATTGCCCGTAGGCGCGCCAATGACGAATACAAAATTCTAAATTGTATGTCAAAAAATTCGTAATAACTACTTCCTAAAACTCACCAAATTTCATTTTCATAGCTCAACTGGTCTTAGAGCAATAAATAAATTGGCAGTTTGAAATAAAAATTTCAACACCCCGTATCTCCGAAACTAAGCATTTGCGGACATATGTTTATAGAGCAAACTGGTATTAATTTTTCATATAGAATTAGCCCTTAAAATTTTTCATACTTATTTACTAACACCCTGTATGCTTCACGGAGAGTGTTGTTTCACAGTTTTCACACATAGGCGGCACAGTTCGCGTAAAGAGGTGTTTATGTATTAGGTTGCTGTGTCCCAGCCTCAGACGTGTTATTCTCACTTGATCGGGTCTATTCGTTGTTGGTTGGGGCCACGGTTTCACTAATTGTTTGATTTCCTGGAGTTTATTTTGCGATGCAGTCCACTTATTTTTCCACGCACTTAACACTTTATCTTTTATTTCTGACTTCAGGTCATCGGAAGAAACCTCGTTAATAAGAATGGAGTCCTGGCTGAAGGATGCTAACTGGGCTAGTCTTTAGAGGAATTTACAGATGAGTCGGAATCTTCTCTCGACAATGTAGTCAAAGTCTTTACTACAGCGAGTAAACCTATGTGTTTGCCAAGTTTTCGTATTAATCTGGTGCTTTTGGTTTTCATTCTTTTGTCGGTATAATATAGTCCTGTCGCCAGGGGGGGTACAACGGCCTCCTTAATTCAGGTGGACTTACCCAAGTTTTTTTTATGTATTTTGACCCGTAGAATACGAATTTTTTGGGTAACAGTTGATCCGGATGTCGATAAGATTGTTATAAACAAAGAACTTGAGGAATTACATAGCAGCGATTTTTCGCAAAACAAAATATTTTTCTGTATTTTTTGGGTGATTCTCAGCAAAAAATGGTCTTACAAGTTTTTTCGTAGGACGCGTAGTTTTCGAGATAAACGCGGTTAAACTTTCAAAAAATCGAAAAAGTGCAATTTTTGAACCGGAATAACTTTTGATTAAAAAATAAAATAGCAATTCTGATTACTGCATTTGAAAGTTCAAGTCAAATTCTATCGGTTTTGATTGTTTGCATTGCTAAAAAATAAGTTTTTATTTGTTAAATAAAGGTATAAACACATAGCGTTTTTGGGCCCAATGCATGCGTTTTAATGGACGTAATGTACGTAGACATTCTGTATGCGCGCCTACTCGTTCGATTTCAAATTAGAAATGCATTGAAAATATCATTCAATTACTATGTGTTGATAGCTTTGTTTAACAATAAAAAATTAATTTCTAGCAATGAAAATAATCAAAACCGATAGAATTTTACTTGAACTTTCAAATGCGGTAAGCAGAATTGCTATTTTATTTTTCAATCAAAAGTTATTCGGGTTCAAAAATTGCAATTTTTCGATTTTTTGAAAGTTCAACCCCGTTTATGCCGAAAACTATGCATCCTACCAAAAAACTTGTAAAATAATTTTTTGCTTAGAATGACCCAAAGAATACAAAAACATGTTTTGTTTTGCGAAAAATCGCTGTTATGTGATTCCTCAAGTTCTTTGTTTATAACAATCTTATCGACATCCGGATCGACTGTTACCCAAAAAATTCGTGTTCTACGTGTCAAAATACATAAAGAAAACTTATGTAAGTCCATCTGAATTAAGGAGGCCGTTGTACCCCCCCTGGCGACAGGACTAATATGGATGTAATTCCGATAGAAACTGCATAAGTGCATGAGAGTCTTCTGAATATAATTTTGTTACGCTGATTATGTCTTTTGCTCCTTTTATATTTTCGAATAGATCCACTACTTGATCGAAGCTAAACAATTGCATTTTGCTTTCTACACGATCTCTAACTGGTTTCTGTAATGTTTGAAGATTTGATGTCTCATCTGTTAAGTTTTTGTCATCAGTTTTGGTTTTTTTCTTTAATTGAAGTTTAGGTTTTTCGAAGTTGTCTTCGGCGAGTGGCAAGATTGCATCTTCTAAGATTCTTTTTCCGGTTGCTTTGTTCGAAGTTATCTGGGGTTCGTGAGTATTCATGTGTGTATTTTTATTTGCAGTTAAGTGTTGGCTTGTTTCAGGTGAGCTTGATTTTTGTGTTTGGGTATTAGAGGATGACTCGGACGATGTAGGTGTTGCGATTGTAGTGTTAACTGAAGAAGTGGTCACATGTGTGGGTGTGTCACATGTGTGACTACTGTTTGTGATGTGGTTTGAGAAGGCGTAGTAAGTGTGGAAGGAGTGGTATTTGAAATTGTGGGAGTATTTTGTAAATTATCTTGTTGAGTATGATTTATTGATGAATTTTGTCTTATTTCTGCTGGCACTGCATTATCATTGTAAGGATGGTTATGAGGTGAAATATTTGGACAATTAGCTGCCCGGTGTCCAGTTAATTTGCATTTGAAACATGTTTCGTTTTGGGCTATCAATATGCGGTATGATGTTTGTTCTAACTCGATGATAAAAGATTCAGGTAATACAAAGTTGTCTGGCAAAGGTGAAATGAAAATTTGTCGTCGGAAGCTTAGAATATGACAAAGCAGGATTGGTTGCTCCTATTCGTAGGTATGATATATCTCAGAGAGGAGAAAGACCTAGTTTTATTAATTCGTCTTTAATTCAGTTGGAAGGTATACTTGGACATACACCGGACAGAATTAAGCGGACTGATGGAGTTATTAAACTTCTTGCTTCTAGTATATTTCTATTTACTTTTATCTTGTTTGTTTCTGCTATGAATTTATTAACTAAGTTTTTAGATGATAGATATATGCATATTTTACCGGTTGATATACGGGATGCGAGAATTATATTTCTTGGTTCTATACGCTGACTCAATCCTTGTTATAAATTAATTTATTCTATATTATAAATTATATTAATGTTTAACCAATAAAAAGCTGTGACGACACGAAAATCCGACGAATCTGGCATCGTTACTCATCTTTGAAAATTAATTAACTATAGTGGGCTAGTTTGACTTACTATACAGAATATCGCTGAGGATAATCTGACTGGATCAAAAATATTCTGCTGTTTTTTATTCCATTTGGATGATTTTTTTAAAAGTTTTAATAAATATTATACCATTATACAACTCGAAGTTTTTTACTTCTATGTAACTAATACATATTTGCTTATACCTTACCTGTTTTTGGAGTAACCGACTTCTCCAATATGGGTTGCTGTAAATTTTTGGGGCAATATGTCTCCCAACTTCTGTTTGTTGATGTGAAAGGTAAGTTTTCTGTGGATGTAGATGGCTACAAATTTTTGGTCTCCCAACATCTAGAGGTAGATGGTAAGTTGGTTTCCTCCTCTACGAAAACCTCCTGTACTACTGTAACCCAATACTTTGGGTATTGTGATTGAGGGGAAGTAAAAGGTAAAAATTTAGGTAGAAGTAGAAGAGGGAAGTTATTGAATATCTTAATTGAAAAGGGCTTAGCTCAGAAGAACCGATTAAAGCTGTAGGAGAGACACAGACTCTCAAGTGTGGATTCAGGCTAGCTTTATTGCACTGAATGATGGCTTTGAAATATGAAAACAAGGTATTGGATAATGATATGATATAAACAAGGAAGAAAATAAAATCTTTTAATACCAAACTCAATGCGACAAAATGAGACCAATGAAAATAAAAAAAAATATGAAAGTACAATAAGTAAAGAAGAAGAAGAAAATGGGCGCCAACTCGAGACAGAAGTATGAGAAATTTGCTCGAGGTTTTTTTTTATTATTTATTTTTTTTTAAGTAACGAACGACAAGAAATAAACTAAATAAATGACAATTTAGACGATAACCTGAAACACTAAGAAATAACTACTTACTTGCAATGCTGTTATATACTGTTAGTAAGAACTGAAATAAAATGCAAAATAGTAACGACAAATATATTAACAAATATATAATCTATAATCTTTATTCAACAACGTAGAACGAGTTGATACAAATATACATAAAACTGGAACAGTAGTGATGCGTAGGTAGTAAAGAGGACCTAAAAGCCGCTATCAAAAATGAAACATCACTACTGGCAAAGCAAAGGTTAGTAGAGATAACTAATCATAAGTCCATGTGAATAGCATAAGTCTTAACACTACGGTTAGTTAATTAACTTTAAATATCCTCGTCTAGGTAAAGCACAGAAAAAGAAGAATAAAACCGTTACGGTTAACACAAATAACTGCTTTACCTAGCAGAAATTAAAATGGAGGTGAAGTATTCACCCTGATGAATAACAACAAAATCTACTTAAAGTAGCAAATAAGTATTGCTTTAAATGAGAAACTTTATAATTTGTTATGTAGATAAGTGAGCTCGGCCAGAATCTCTTTTTTTACATACTAGTGAAAACCCTATACTTTTACTTTTCTCAAACAAAAACCCTCTATCTAAATTTTGATAACCCTTAATTATTTTAAAACTGACTTAGTGACTTATTATTTACCATTACATTATTAAAGAAAAACCAAAAACAAACCCCCCTGTTTATAAAGATAATTCTATATAGTTTTGCTTGATTATATGCACATATAATTAAGCTCACACAAGTAGATGTAATTAAAGAAAAGAAAACAATCTTATCTTTTCCAATCAACAGCTATTTCAGGCAACAAGAGATATGCGTCCACTTAAGCATATCTTCTGGGTACCATGAAAGACAGGTTAACTGCTGGGTGGAAGTGCTGCTGTGTGAGTTGAATTCCTAGGCAATGGTCTATGTTCATTGTTCTAATATGTTCAAATATGCAATATATTATATGGGTAAACCCACAATTATTTTTGGGAACCCACAATGTCGTGGTGGAGCCTAAAACAATATAACACTTTCAAAAATCTAAAAGATTGCATAGACAGCGGTACCAGTATGCATTCACCAAACTTAGACCGAACAAACATTACTTTATCAAAACAAATAATATTAGGTTATGTTAGAATTTATAATGCACTGCTATCCATTCAACTGCTCTGTCAACAAGTAATCTGCCCTCTCTTTCTGTCGCTCACTCGCTCTGTCATCTGCGCGTCAATAAAATTTTCCACAAGCCTTGGACTTTTTACGGTATTTTTTTAAAAAAAGGAACAAAAAGAAGAATCGGCCGTTATAAAAAAAAAATTAAATATGGAAGACAATGATACTAGGACATAAAATTATGATTTTACTATGTTTCATTACAATAAAATGTATCGATATAAGTAATACGGATGTTAACAATGGATTTTATCAAAATAAATAATTATTTGTAACAATACCTGAGTCTTAGAGTGTGCATCGCTTCTTCAAAGCCATGTGATAATTCTTTTTGTGTGATTTAATATTTAACTGCTGTTCTTTTATGTTTCTCTTGATTTGAATCTTCTTGTATTACGTTATTCGATGTTCTTTTGATGTTTCTAGTCCATTTAGTGTATTTTCTGTTAAATTTAACTCAGGTCCACCACGAAGGAATAAATATGATACACACTCAAGCGAGTTCTGGCCAAAACTGACCAATTTCTCCTCGCACCGTAGCTTCGTCGCGCAAATAGCGCTTTTACCCAATTCGTCTACTTTTGTTCATTGGCGTTTCAGACGGGAATTGGTTAACGGTATTTTAAGTGAATTTTGTAATTAATTATAATTAAATAAAATTAACATGAAGTAAAACTCCCTAGTGTAGTTGGTATATTTAATAAAAATTATAAAAATTTTTAAAAATCCAAACGGATTACGTTCAAAACGTTTTCGGACTTATCAGTCCATCATCAGTGAACCTAAAAGTAAGTAATCTCACTTAGTAAAATTGAAAAGGGTGAAATTTTGAATGTTAAAAATTGAAAAGTGTGGTTACGATTACTTACTCTCTGTCCTTGCTAAATAGCCACAATGCCAAACACTGGTCAAGATGTATGTTCTAACTACATGGTGAAATCTGATCTACAATTTGGCTTACATTGGATGCCAACGGATTAGTACTAGGAACATGATGCTCTACTCCATTAATTAAGAGATTTTTTTATAATTAGGTCTACATTGAACTACGTTTAGTCTGTCAATGATTTAGAAGGAAGTTGAAATACTTCAAATGTCAGTAACATTGACATCCAGGAAAGGGAATTTTTAAGGTATTAACCTGTAGCAGATGGATTTCTACTACAATATTTTATAAAAAATATCCATTAATTTTAATCCTATCCCAAGAAAAATATTAATTTTTTTAATATATTTTGCGAGTTTATATATCTTTAAAATTTCCTAAGCCGCTCCTGTTCGCATTGTAAAGGTTAGGAAATTTCCTATTTATTTGTGTAGCAATAACCAACTACGTAGATTGTTATTGAAAACATCCATTATTCGAGAATGAATCCTCTAAAAGGTTCAGTGTTTTTCCTTTAAGTTTTGAGCGCTAAAAATCCCATGTTATTATTGGTCTGCATTTTGAAAGATCCTTGAGTTGTAGTTGACGATTGGTCAATAGTTTTGGCCGAACGATCGAGAAGAAATGCATCGTTGGGACGCGAGAGAGACGTGACGATGTAAAGCGAGTTCTAAAAGTACATCACTTCAGTAAACATCTTTTTGTTAGAACTCAACCAACAGACTCGTAGAAAGTCGCACTTTGCCGGCAAAATGGTTTTATTTTTATGGTAAAAGAAGTGAAAGACTGGCAGTTTGCCCAGTAAATGTCAACGAATATAATGACAATAGTTTCACGGCATTTTAATGGATATATTATTGTGAAATAGTTCTATTGTTATGCAGTTTGATTTGCCGGTAAAAAAGAAGTGCGTGGTTTCCTGGTTCCTGTCCTTTATGTAGCTGTTGCTATTTTTATGATGTTTTGGATTTGTTCATGTTCCAGTAAGAAATGCCCAGATGATATTATTTGGTATCGATTTTATCCAGTTTTGTAATGATTTGAATATCTTCCCCTCCCAGCCCCGTCTGAATGGAAAATTTTGAAGTTCCAAGTGTTGTGACATGGATTTTTGTTTTAACAAGGTATGATAATGTTTATTTTAAATAATTCACAAGTGGATATTATTGGTAAAGGTTTTACATAATTAAAAATGTTTGTTTTCAACATGGAAAATATATTATGTAAAGTAAATATTAGATGGCAGTGACATTTGACAGCCATGTCAAATTTTTGTTTTGGTACACTGCTAAAAATAAGGTTAAAAATTGTAAAATCATGTATTTTGTTATTATTATTCATTTCTGGTTTGAGAATGTGTCTATTCTCAATAAAAATAAAAAGGTATTAAGGTTTAAATAAACATTATAAAATGTACACATCTTTATTTCTGTAACCTCTTTATTTAAGAAAATTATTAACAGATATCTAATACAAGTGAATAAGTTTTAGAACAGAAGAAAATATAATGGCATAGAAGCCAAATGATGATAATTTGTAGCCCACTATAACCCCAACGAGGAATCTACGATGAATGTCTCCCATTTGGTTTCCAGTAAGTACTCGATATGAGAATTTGAGGATTTTTCAAACGGCGTCCCAATTTTTTTAAATAGTAGGAAAGTCCTCAAGTCTGTGTAAGTATCCTTTGCTTATTTGGTTATGTATTTAGTCTTCTTTAAACCCTCCTACCCCTCCCAACGAATCTACGACCCGCCACCGCACAAAAAAAAATGAGCTGTCGTTCGCATGAAGGTTTGCGTGTCTGTTCCTTCTGCTAGCCCCATTTCGACTCCCCAGTATCTCTATAGATAGTCTTTCTTTGATCCCATAGAGCAGACAAGTAAAACGCTTCAACTGGCGCCCAACGTGGGGCCGACTCATTTTTAGCCTCCTTCCGGCTCCAGTTGTACGCAAAACGCTTCAAATAGCGCCCTGTACGTGGGGCTCGATCCATTTTTAGCCCCCCTGATCCCATTAGCATGTGCCCACTACCATATCCCTTTAGCCTCCTTTCGGTCTCATTTGTACTACAACTGTTAGGCAATGCCCGTCCCCTTGGGCAGCCGATCTCAGTTTGTGGTGCAAGTGTTTCCGATAACATGGAAGCTCGACTCGTGTCATGTTGTGTATGCCCACTGTTACAAGTCTAGCTTGGAGACATGTTCAACTAGTAGTTAGCCTATCTACTAGTCCCCAATATCTTTAGCCACTCCCACTTGATGTTACACTTGTAATACTTGTAACGTACACCCTGAAGTTTGACCCGAGTAAATATCGCCCCAGTCTTCCCAAGTAGTTTAGCCCAGATTCCTCTTGTCTTGTCCCTAGAAACTGTTTCAAGTCTTTTAGTGCCCCCGAAACTGTTTCAGTCTTTTAGTTCCCACAAAAGAGCCCATTTTTATAAATTTTGTTTACGAATGTTAATAATTTTTCCAAGGAGGTGTAAGTATGTACACATTTTGTTGTGGTGTTGATTTGGTCATGCTGCTGATTGTATAGGCATGTACCATTTCATACATCATAGTGTATTTAACTTGTAACCCCATATTATGTAAACCGTAGTATACTGGTATTGTATTGTATGTATCGTACAAGAGAATAGTATGTTTAATATTGTAGCGTACTTACTATATTGTATTGATATTGTACCCATGATGAAAGCATTGGTTAAATTTTTTGGAAAATATTGATTAATTATATAGACAAACAGATGAGTAAAAAGTAAAGTAAAATTTTTTTTTAATTTTTGGTAAAAAGTAACGTTAAAATTTTTTTTGAAAATTTTGGTAAAAGTTACGATTAAAATGTTTTTAATATTGATTCCACTTATAGAGTATAACAATATGTTATATTTTTTTGCATGTATTCTTGTAGATCAACAGTTTTTTACAGAATAAACGTTTTTTGTGATTATTGATTTGGTCGTTTGAGTAGATGTGTGATAATAGTTGGTATGGTCCGTGTATGAGCTAATTCGGTATGGTCTGTGTGAGTAAGTTCCGTGATTTTCCAGCGAAGCCTATCTATATTTGGGTATATTATTGCCACAGGTTAGTTGGAGAAGTCATCCTTGAAGAAGTAACCCCATGAAGAAGTGAAGAGGGAAACCGTGGCGAGGCCCCTCCACTTATTAATGAAGAAGTAGACCCCTTGTTTTTTCAAGCAGCCAGGAGAAAAGCTATCACTTTTTGATTTGAAGATAGCGTACTCTGTCGACACTGTTTTGAAAATAACCCTTGATATATGGATTTGTTCATGTTAGAAGTGAAGAAAAGTAGCCCCATGAAGAAGTGAAGAGGGAAACTGTGGCGAGGCCCCTCCACTTATTAATAAAATGATGTGTATGTTTTCTTGTATCTGGCATATCACAAGTGTAATACTCGTGATGAGGAAGTGTTTTACAGTTGTCTGGGAATACTCCCATTAATAGTCGGAGCAAGAACGGTTTTATTTGTGTAAGCTCATATAAGAACCAAATTTCAATATTTATTTGTGTTTGTAAGCCCATGTATATGGAGTATGACTAAGAACCAAGTTTCAATATTTATTTGTGTTTGTAAGCCCATGTATATGGAGTATGACTAGAAGTCTTGAGTTTTTTGTTCCCTGCTTGTTTGTCTATCCCTGTTTTGTCTGAAAATTATAGAGTCTGTTATCCCGTATATGTCTGTTAGCCCATGTCCGTGATGGAGTTTGATTTTTTTTGGCGAATAGTTCGTTGACCTCTCTTGTGTTTGTTTGTTGAAAGTAGGCCAAGAGCAGAAGCTGTGACAAGGCTGGTGAGCTTAGGATCTGGCCGCGTTGAGTACAGGTGAAGCTTGCTTTCGGTAGATAAATGGAAGTGGTCGTTCGTCGGAACTGTCATTCTTTCCAATGTCCCTTCGGTCTTTCCCTTGTGTGTTGCTTTCATCCCTGTTTTGAAAAAGTAGTCTAACCCCAGTTTGGAAAAATAAAGTCTACCCATTGTTTTGGAAAAATATGGTCTACTTATGTTTTGGAAAAGTAAGATCTACTTATGTTTTGGAAAAATAAGGTCTACTTATGTTTTAGAAAAGTAAGATCAAATCCCCGGTTTTGAAAAGTACAAGTTTATCCCAGCTAGTGATTTGAAAATGTGAAAGTTGACTTGTGAACTTTCATGAAATTCTTTTATGTCCTAGGTAGGACTGTTGATTGAAAACGTAATGATGTAGTATTTCCTATGTCATGTGTTACGTTCATTTTTTTTTGGTCTTGATTAAATGGTTTGATATCCCGTTTGAAACCAGTATACTAGTTTTTTTTTGGTCTTTTTATGTTGTCACACGCACCCCCCCCTTTGTTGGTTTTGTTTGAATGAGTTGTTGAGATAAGTTATTTGTGACATTTTATCTCAACGAGGTATTTAGACTGGATTGTCTAAATCCTCCTTTAGCAGAACCGTTGCCGAATGTCCCGTGAAACTCGCTAGGTGTTTAGAGTTTAAGCAGATGCCTATCTGCTGAGCCAAGAGCTCAGAAAGATTTTTTTAGTTTTTGAAAACCAATCTTGGTTAGGCAACGAGGTGATGAGGCTGTGTCTGCCCTGCTATATGGTATGTATTATATGGTATATATAATATGTATATCACTTGTGTTACTGTCGTGGATGTCAGCGAGGTCCACACAGGGCACAAGATTATTTCTTTCCCAAGACACAGAAACTCTTGTCACCTACAGTTCTTTGTAGAGTCAAGAAACATTTAAGTCTACTCGACTTTAAAGAGTCTGGCGATTGAGGGCACGCTAGCCCACTCCCTAACAATGATGTTTTGTTTTTGTTTAATCCCCACTAGCCATTATTTAAATATTTTGTATTGTTGTCCTGTCACACCCAAGAAGTCAATGTTGGATTTTTGTAGTTATCGAAAACTGAATTGGTAATCCAGTTTCCTCTCTTCCGAGGAGGCTATTGTAGCAGATGGATTTCTACTACAATATTTTATAAAAAATATCCATTAATTTTAATCCTATCCCAAGAAAAATATTAATTTTTTTAATATATTTTGCGAGTTTATATATCTTTAAAATTTCCTAAGCCGCTCCTGTTCGCATTGTAAAGGTTAGGAAATTTCCTATTTATTTGTGTAGCAATAACCAACTACGTAGATTGTTATTGAAAACATCCATTATTCGAGAATGAATCCTCTAAAAGGTTCAGTGTTTTTCCTTTAAGTTTTGAGCGCTAAAAATCCCATGTTATTATTGGTCTGCATTTTGAAAGATCCTTGAGTTGTAGTTGACGATTGGTCAATAGTTTTGGCCGAACGATCGAGAAGAAATGCATCGTTGGGACGCGAGAGAGACGTGACGATGTAAAGCGAGTTCTAAAAGTACATCACTTCAGTAAACATCTTTTTGTTAGAACTCAACCAACAGACTCGTAGAAAGTCGCACTTTGCCGGCAAAATGGTTTTATTTTTATGGTAAAAGAAGTGAAAGACTGGCAGTTTGCCCAGTAAATGTCAACGAATATAATGACAATAGTTTCACGGCATTTTAATGGATATATTATTGTGAAATAGTTCTATTGTTATGCAGTTTGATTTGCCGGTAAAAAAGAAGTGCGTGGTTTCCTGGTTCCTGTCCTTTATGTAGCTGTTGCTATTTTTATGATGTTTTGGATTTGTTCATGTTCCAGTAAGAAATGCCCAGATGATATTATTTGGTATCGATTTTATCCAGTTTTGTAATGATTTGAATATCTTCCCCTCCCAGCCCCGTCTGAATGGAAAATTTTGAAGTTCCAAGTGTTGTGACATGGATTTTTGTTTTAACAAGGTATGATAATGTTTATTTTAAATAATTCACAAGTGGATATTATTGGTAAAGGTTTTACATAATTAAAAATGTTTGTTTTCAACATGGAAAATATATTATGTAAAGTAAATATTAGATGGCAGTGACATTTGACAGCCATGTCAAATTTTTGTTTTGGTACACTGCTAAAAATAAGGTTAAAAATTGTAAAATCATGTATTTTGTTATTATTATTCATTTCTGGTTTGAGAATGTGTCTATTCTCAATAAAAATAAAAAGGTATTAAGGTTTAAATAAACATTATAAAATGTACACATCTTTATTTCTGTAACCTCTTTATTTAAGAAAATTATTAACAGATATCTAATACAAGTGAATAAGTTTTAGAACAGAAGAAAATATAATGGCATAGAAGCCAAATGATGATAATTTGTAGCCCACTATAACCCCAACGAGGAATCTACGATGAATGTCTCCCATTTGGTTTCCAGTAAGTACTCGATATGAGAATTTGAGGATTTTTCAAACGGCGTCCCAATTTTTTTAAATAGTAGGAAAGTCCTCAAGTCTGTGTAAGTATCCTTTGCTTATTTGGTTATGTATTTAGTCTTCTTTAAACCCTCCTACCCCTCCCAACGAATCTACGACCCGCCACCGCACAAAAAAAAATGAGCTGTCGTTCGCATGAAGGTTTGCGTGTCTGTTCCTTCTGCTAGCCCCATTTCGACTCCCCAGTATCTCTATAGATAGTCTTTCTTTGATCCCATAGAGCAGACAAGTAAAACGCTTCAAACCAAGGTCAAGATCCAATGTGGTTACGGAAATTTAAGTTTAAGACTGTGTTGGAATTTTAATTTTTAATATTAGAATTTAAAATTTACTATTTTTATAAAAATATTACAACCATTACCATAAACTTGACTATAAAATTAAATTTGATCGAACTTATTGTCATAATATGGTAATGAAAACAAAAAGTAAGATAGAATTATTGGTTAATGAAAGTTAATAATTTTTTGGCCTAAAATAGCCTTGTGGGTGAAAGTTAAAACGTTGAAGTGATACAACCGTTGTTTAGTGTGTATAGAAATATAAATTTGTTAACTGTAATGTTGGTTGTATAAGTCTAGTAAGATATTGATTCTGTATGAAATTAACCAATTAAAAAAATTTGGTGAGAATTGAGGTAACTGATATAAGATTGTTAAGTGAAAAATATAAATAATTGACGGGATGTGAAAATGTGTTAGTTATAGTCAAAAATATAGGAAGTATTATAACATTATGCATATAAAAGAAAATGGAATTATTTGATTGTTAAATTAAAACTAAGTTGATAAAATGTGTAAATGAACAAAAGATTCAAAAGAAGTGCGTCAACCGGATGCACAAGACACAAACTGTATTTGGAAAATAATTAAAAGTTAAAAATAGTAAAATAAGAATAAAGTTGTAAAGTTAGAGATTAGAGTAGCTAGAAAGATAGATGCAACATATTAAAATTTTTGAATTTTTTAAGAAAAAATGTTTTTTAAAAAAGAAGAAAAATGAAAAATAAAAGAAAAAGAAGAGAAAAATAAACTAAAAAGGAAAAAGGACCTGTATGAAAAAGGAAGAATTAAATGAATAGCGTAGTAAAACATTTTGGTAAAGATCAAGGAACGAAGTAAAGACCCAAGCGGCGAATAGACAAATAGATAAGGTCAATGATTTATGAAGGGAAAAGTAGGGTGAGAAAATGGCAAAGGGTGAATTAGTTGTGTTGGTGTTACTGGGGGTTGTAGAGTAAATGATTAGTATGAAAGGAGATTTTGGAAATAGAAGGAAGTGAAGTATGAAAAAGAATGAAAAAGAAGGTTAAGTTAAAGGTTTTATGGGTGAGGTCAGGAAAGTTGCTAAGAGTGAAGGATAAATTGAAAAAACAAGGAATTTAGGAAAAAAGTTGACGGTGAATGGGAGTAAAATTGCGATTAAGAGAGGTTTGTCTATTCACACAATTGGGACTGGACCTCAAGTCTCGGATAATCTCCAAATCCTCATACAAGTCCAATCGGAGTGTGTTTTTCTGCTGTATATTGTGCACCAACTGGACACCCTCAGGAATCTTAAGTTCATGTCTATTGACTTTAAGGTGATGTGAGAAGGAGGAAGTAGTATCTCTCTTACTATGTTCTAGGGATCTGGTGGCAAGAGATCTACAAGTTCTACCGATGTAGGTAGCATCACAATCTGAGCAAGAGAGTTTATATACACCACTACGGTTCATGTAGTTGATTGGATCCTTAGTATTGCTCAAACTCTTGTTAAGGGTGTTATTAACTTTAAAAGAAATTTTTATATTATCACAGGAGTTGGTAATAATGTATTTAACTCTTTCAGATAGATTAGGGTTATGGAAAGGCAATGAAGCATAAATCGGAGTTGTTGTAGATGAAGTAGAAGAAAAAGCTGACTGTTGAAGTAATCTGAGCTCTCTTTTATGTTGGAGTTTATTGATGATATCAGGGTCATAACCATTGTTTATAGCAATCTGTTTAATGATGTTTAATTCTTTGTTAAATTCTGTTGATGAAAGAGGAATAGAATTTAATCTGTGGATAAAACTACGGAATGAAGAAAGTTTGTGGGAAAGAGGATGATTAGATGATGAATGAATTACCTGATCTGTTTGAGTAGGTTTACGGTAGATCCCAAAGCTGAAATGGTCATCTAGTCTGGTGATAGAAAGGTCTAAGAAATTAATGGAGTTAGAAGTTTCTAGTTCCATAGTGAAAGTGATTTTTGGATGAATTTGATTTATTTTATGAAGTAAATTCTGTGCTGAGTTGGAATCGCCTGAGATCAGAAGTAAACAATCATCTACAAAACGGAACCAGTGTAAAATCTCAGTATTTTTTATGATATAATTGGATTCTAAATGATCCATAAAAACATCAGCTAGGAACGGGGATAAGCAACTACCCATTGCTAGACCATCAGGTTGTTGGTAAAAGTTGTTATTGAAAACAAAGTAATCTTGAGATAGACAAATTTTGAGAATGTTTATGATAGACGAAGTGGTATTAGGGGTGATAGAGTTATTTAAAAGAAGTGAGTTAACCAGACTAATAGATTCATGTTTGGGTACTGAGGTAAATAAATTGCTAACATCAAAGGAAAGCATAGTAATATTCGGATTAAGATTAATAAGTTGAAGTTTTTCAACTAATTGGCGAGAATTCAAAACTGTAAATTGGGGAGTGAAGTTTATGAAGTTCTTGATAATTTTTAGAATGAATTTAGATAAAATAGAAACTGGGGTGTTTATAAAACTGACGACGGGACGGATAGGAATGTCAACTTTGTGGATCTTTGGTAAACCGTATAACCTAGGGATCAATGGATTAGATGGAATTTTATTGTATGGTGCTTCATGTTCATAGAAGAAATCAGAATATTGTTTTAAATTATTTTTCAATTTTGAAACAAAAGATTTAGATGGATCAACAGGAAGAAGGGTAAAATTATTGGTGTCAAGAAAGGAAGTGACTTTATCAATGTATAGTTGTTGTTCTAAAATAACAAGACAGTTGCCCTTATCTGCTTTACTAAAAACAAGTTGATGGTTTTTAATCTTATTTTTTATTGACTTTAAGGTGGATAAAAGAGAATTGGTTTTTTTAAGAGAAAAATTGGGAAATCTTTCCCAAAAATTGAAAAATCTTTCTTTTGGGAAAATGAAAAATCTTTCCATTTCTCTTACACAAAAAACTTCTATCAGAAATTCTTGTATCCAAACCATCAATAAATTCAAAAATAAACTTTCTAACAATAACCATTCTATTAATTACAACAATTCATCATCGTCTTCTTCTCTTACACCTAATCCAGCCCACAGTAACAACATTTCTTCAACTTCTTCATTCCCAATTTTTCTCTTAAAAAAACCAATTCTCTTTTATCCACCTTAAAGTCAATAAAAAATAAGATTAAAAACCATCAACTTGTTTTTAGTAAAGCAGATAAGGGCAACTGTCTTGTTATTTTAGAACAACAACTATACATTGATAAAGTCACTTCCTTTCTTGACACCAATAATTTTACCCTTCTTCCTGTTGATCCATCTAAATCTTTTGTTTCAAAATTGAAAAATAATTTAAAACAATATTCTGATTTCTTCTCTGAACATGAAGCACCATACAATAAAATTCCATCTAATCCATTGATCCCTAGGTTATACGGTTTACCAAAGATCCACAAAGTTGACATTCCTATCCGTCCCGTCGTCAGTTTTATAAACACCCCAGTTTCTATTTTATCTAAATTCATTCTAAAAATTATCAAGAACTTCATAAACTTCACTCCCCAATTTACAGTTTTGAATTCTCGCCAATTAGTTGAAAAACTTCAACTTATTAATCTTAATCCGAATATTACTATGCTTTCCTTTGATGTTAGCAATTTATTTACCTCAGTACCCAAACATGAATCTATTAGTCTGGTTAACTCACTTCTTTTAAATAACTCTATCACCCCTAATACCACTTCGTCTATCATAAACATTCTCAAAATTTGTCTATCTCAAGATTACTTTGTTTTCAATAACAACTTTTACCAACAACCTGATGGTCTAGCAATGGGTAGTTGCTTATCCCCGTTCCTAGCTGATGTTTTTATGGATCATTTAGAATCCAACTATATCATAAAAAATACTGAGATTTTACACTGGTTCCGTTTTGTAGATGATTGTTTACTTCTGATCTCAGGCGATTCCAACTCAGCACAGAATTTACTTCATAAAATAAATCAAATTCATCCAAAAATCACTTTCACTATGGAACTAGAAACTTCTAACTCCATTAATTTCTTAGACCTTTCTATCACCAGACTAGATGACCATTTCAGCTTTGGGATCTACCGTAAACCTACTCAAACAGATCAGGTAATTCATTCATCATCTAATCATCCTCTTTCCCACAAACTTTCTTCATTCCGTAGTTTTATCCACAGATTAAATTCTATTCCTCTTTCATCAACAGAATTTAACAAAGAATTAAACATCATTAAACAGATTGCTATAAACAATGGTTATGACCCTGATATCATCAATAAACTCCAACATAAAAGAGAGCTCAGATTACTTCAACAGTCAGCTTTTTCTTCTACTTCATCTACAACAACTCCGATTTATGCTTCATTGCCTTTCCATAACCCTAATCTATCTGGAAGAGTTAAATACATTATTACCAACTCCTGTGATAATATAAAAATTTCTTTTAAAGTTAATAACACCCTTAACAAGAGTTTGACCAATACTAAGGATCCAATCAACTACATGAACCGTAGTGGTGTATATAAACTCTCTTGCTCAGATTGTGATGCTACCTACATCGGTAGAACTTGTAGATCTCTTGCCACCAGATCCCTAGAACATAGTAAGAGAGATACTACTTCCTCCTTCTCACATCACCTTAAAGTCAATAGACATGAACTTAAGATTCCTGAGGGTGTCCAGTTGGTGCACAATATACAGCAGAAAAACACACTCCGATTGGACTTGTATGAGGATTTGGAGATTATCCGAGACTTGAGGTCCAGTCCCAATTGTGTGAATAGACAAACCTCTCTTAATCGCAATTTTACTCCCATTCACCGTCAACTTTTTTCCTAAATTCCTTGTTTTTTCAATTTATCCTTCACTCTTAGCAACTTTCCTGACCTCACCCATAAAACCTTTAACTTAACCTTCTTTTTCATTCTTTTTCATACTTCACTTCCTTCTATTTCCAAAATCTCCTTTCATACTAATCATTTACTCTACAACCCCCAGTAACACCAACACAACTAATTCACCCTTTGCCATTTTCTCACCCTACTTTTCCCTTCATAAATCATTGACCTTATCTATTTGTCTATTCGCCGCTTGGGTCTTTACTTCGTTCCTTGATCTTTACCAAAATGTTTTACTACGCTATTCATTTAATTCTTCCTTTTTCATACAGGTCCTTTTTCCTTTTTAGTTTATTTTTCTCTTTCTTTTTCTTTTATTTTTCATTTTTCTTCTTTTTTAAAAAACATTTTTTCTTAAAAAATTCAAAAATTTTAATATGTTGCATCTATCTTTCTAGCTACTCTAATCTCTAACTTTACAACTTTATTCGTATTTTACTATTTTTAACTTTTAATTATTTTCCAAATACAGTTTGTGTCTTGTGCATCCGGTTGACGCACTTCTTTTGAATCTTTTGTTCATTTACACATTTTATCAACTTAGTTTTAATTTAACAATCAAATAATTCCATTTTCTTTTATATGCATAATGTTATAATACTTCCTATATTTTTGACTATAACTAACACATTTTCACATCCCGTCAATTATTTATATTTTTCACTTAACAATCTTATATCAGTTACCTCAATTCTCACCAAATTTTTTTAATTGGTTAATTTCATACAGAATCAATATCTTACTAGACTTATACAACCAACATTACAGTTAACAAATTTATATTTCTATACACACTAAACAACGGTTGTATCACTTCAACGTTTTAACTTTCACCCACAAGGCTATTTTAGGCCAAAAAATTATTAACTTTCATTAACCAATAATTCTATCTTACTTTTTGTTTTCATTACCATATTATGACAATAAGTTCGATCAAATTTAATTTTATAGTCAAGTTTATGGTAATGGTTGTAATATTTTTATAAAAATAGTAAATTTTAAATTCTAATATTAAAAATTAAAATTCCAACACAGTCTTAAACTTAAATTTCCGTAACCACATTGGATCTTGACCTTGGTTAATACCTTAAAAATTCCCTTTTTTCGTGGATGTCAATGTTACTGACATTTGAAGTATTTCAACTTCCTTCTAAATCATTGACAGACTAAACGTAGTTCAATGTAGACCTAATTATAAAAAAACCTCTTAATTAATGGAGTAGAGCATCATGTTCCTAGTACTAATCCGTTGGCATCCAATGTAAGCCAAATTGTAGATCAGATTTCACCATGTAGTTAGAACATACATCTTGACCAGTGTTTGGCATTGTGGCTATTTAGCAAGGACAGAGAGTAAGTAATCGTAACCACACTTTTCAATTTTTAACATTCAAAATTTCACCCTTTTCAATTTTACTAAGTGAGATTACTTACTTTTAGGTTCACTGATGATGGACTGATAAGTCCGAAAACGTTTTGAACGTAATCCGTTTGGATTTTTAAAAATTTTTATAATTTTTATTAAATATACCAACTACACTAGGGAGTTTTACTTCATGTTAATTTTATTTAACTAGATGGTATACAGCCAACCTTCGGGTATTATCCCGTTTTATTTTTAATTATAATTAATTATATCTTAAGTAGCAGTTTGTAAACTGTTACATTCTCCCTTAACTCCAGAAAAAAAAAGGAAAACTTCCAGAAGTTTCCTCCTTTTTTTTATTGTCTAGGACAACCTAGTTTTAGGACGTACCTGAAGAGGGATACGGTACAGCCAAACCGTTGTGGTATCAAACCACCATGATGTCAAAGCTCAACAGCCACACTATTTTCAGAAGGCTGGATAAAATCAATGGCGAAGACAGACAGAGGTATTTGATCCTGCATGCATAAATTATTGAACAGAGAAGGGATGTGTACTTATCACGATTATTTAAAAAAATTAATTTAATAAGACCAATTGTTAAGAAAGGAGAGAAAAAAAAATTACGTGTTACTTACGTTCTAAATACAATATTATAACCTTATAGAGTAAGTTAACTTTTAACCCTACTCCCTATCTATATTCCTAAGAGTTAGTAAAACTATAGCTAAAACTACACTACAGGTGTGTATTAACAACCTTTGACATAATTACAAAGAACCATTCACAACAATCAAACTAGAACAACTCCTCTCAACTCTACCCAACATTGACACTAGAGCGACCAGATTCTATTAATCACCCGAGAGTTCAATGAGGGCCTAATTTATTAGGACTAGTTGAAAATATATTTCTACAAACCTAAACATATATGATATGGTTCTGGATATCAACAGAAATTCAAGGTAAAAGATAATCCATAACATCTACTCGCTTTCATAGCGGTAGAAAGACACAATAAGGTAAAGAGACTAGCAAGCCCACTATACTCATGGTATAGGGTATGCCAAAAAGGTAAAGATACTTGCAAGCCCATATCTACTCGTGGTAGAGGGTATGCACAAAAGGTAAAAGATAATAAAGATCCTAACTGTAATACCTAAACTGCACTATTGACGTGGTCCAATTCTATACTCACGACAAGAACAGTAAAGGACAGATTCTTAGGACCCTATAATAATCAAGATAAAGGTAAGATCCATTCAATAAAGATATAGATACACTCATCAAGGTAAAGGTACGAGGTAAACTCAAGATAAAGGTAAAGATTAACTCGATTCAAGTAAAGGTAAAGATTAACTCAATTCTACCTTCTCATATGTAAAGTAGAAGGACATCTACCAGCATAATGCTAAGTAGAGAGACAAATAAGGTAACTCACAAACTTAAGGTAATAAGATATGAAAAGTTGCAACGTATAAAAGATAATACAATAGGAGATGACAACCAAGTCAAACAGACTTACTTACTGCCGAACATCAGAACGATCCAATTCTAAATGACACATTCTAATTTCAACCTAAGAGACATTCAAGGAACACGACGATAGGTATTGGTGTATTTCTGAGCCAAGTGAAGGGCACAAGTCCAGGGTGATCAGTCCTGAACCCACGCTAAAACCCTGATACAGTTAAGTGCTTACCTAAGCTTTATGGGCATGGTTCATGACTCCATGCAGACCATAAATCAAAGGAGATATTCTAACAAGAACAAAAATTCCCTAATTATCCCTGTAAAAGTCTATTTAACCCAGACTTCAAGATGGGTAAGATTCCCATTATCCATCCTGTACTCCTATGATATATAATTTGGACTTTCAAGAGTTAACTAACAGCAAAAATGAACAAGTCCATAAATTAAGATATTAACCACATTAAGATAAGATAAAATAAAATAAAAGGCACAAAAACAGATGTTAACCAGGTAAACAAAATAGATAAACAAATCTTAAATAGCAAACTGGTCCTCACAATTTAATCTTCATCCGAAGATGAACCATCTGAATTATCAGGCAAGTTATGTGGACCTACAGTCTTATCCTCAAGTAAATCTTTGACATGAAACCTTCCTAGTTTCCTACCAGTCGAGGTTTCCTTCAACTCATAAATTAAAGGAGAAATAACCTTAATAACAGTACAAGGTATGTACTTTTGGCATAACTTGGCAGATTGGAAGTTCACTTTGTCAGATTTGACAAAATTTCTTTTCAAAACAGAATCCCCAACTCTGAAAGATAAGGCTCGCTTTCTCAGATCATAATGGCACTTATTTCTATCATAAGATGCCTTTAAACGTTTGCGAATATCCCCATAGATATCAGGAAGATGCTGCTCAGCCAGTTCCGCAGAATAGAAGGATTTGTCACATCCTTCGCATTCAAACCTTTCAGTGGACGAAGCACCGTGCACCTTGTCTAAATGCTTCCGCATTCTTCTACTTCTCAGGTTTCTTATGTTTCTATTGCACAGAACGCAAAATCTACTGGAATACGGGGCAGTATTCTTGAATATGGTCTCCGATTTAGATAAAGTTTCTTGTACCCTAGTAGATTTTGCGTTGCTGCAACCTGGGACTGCTTCGTCCACTTCTCTTCTTCGTTCCTGTTCCTGCAACCTCCGTCTTTCTCTGTTTGATGTCCTTTCGGAACCGACAGTTAAGGAAACTGGAGCCCTATCTCCCTCACCAGGGAGCTCTTCTAACATCCTTTGGCGGCGAGCTACCAACCATCTTGGCAAGCGGTTCTGGTGCGGTGCAGGTTCGCTTGCTCGCTTGTGTGACTTCTTCTTTCGTGGTTGTAGTACACTTCTCGGCCTCCTCCTCGGGGTTGTTTCCGTCTGTTGCAGCGCTGATGCGGAGCATGAGGGGCTGATGTGCGGGCTTCGGACTGGAGGTACGGACATAGTTATTACATCGTTGTTGACGACTGGTGACGGCGGTATAGGTGTTACCGGCGTCACTTCTCTTCTTATCCGTTCTTCATTTGATATCTGTATTGAATCAGAACTTGGAGGCATTTCTTGACTAGGCTGTATTATGTTGACTTGCGGAATGATGTGCTGGTCCGCTTCAGCTTCCCTTGCATGCAAAATGTCTTGCCTGGGGGAACTTCGAGAAATACTTCTCCTACCAAGGGGCGACCTCTCTTCTTCTACCCTTTGGTGTGCTAACGGTTCTTCTACCCGTTGGTTCCTTTCCAAGTTCTCCGGCCTTTGTTGCTCTTTATCGGCCTTTTCTTTAGCTTTATTGTGGGATGGAGACGATAAAGAGGATGAATTATTTGTGGGTCCTTGAAGTTTCCTTGGTCCTTGAAGAGAAATTTGCTCGAGGTTTTTATTATTTATTTTTTTTTAAGTAACGAACGACAAGAAATAAACTAAATAAATGACAATTGAGACGATAACCTGAAACACTAAGAAATAACTACTTACTTGCAATGCTGTTATATACTGTTAGTAAGAACTGAAATAAAATGCAAAATAGTAACGACAAATATATTAACAAATATATAATCTATAATCTTTATTCAACAACGTAGAACGAGTTGATACAAATATACATAAAACTGGAACAGTAGTGATGCGTAGGTAGTAAAGAGGACCTAAAAGCCGCTATCAAAAATGAAACATCACTACTGGCAAAGCAAAGGTTAGTAGAGATAACTAATCATAAGTCCATGTGAATAGCATAAGTCTTAACACTACGGTTAGTTAATTAACTTTAAATATCCTCGTCTAGGTAAAGCACAGAAAAAGAAGAATAAAACCGTTACGGTTAACACAAATAACTGCTTCACCTAGCAGAAATTAAAATGGAGGTGAAGTATTCACCCTGATGAATAACAACAAAATCTACTTAAAGTAGCAAACAAGTATTGCTTTAAATGAGAAACTTTATAATTTGTTATGTAGATAAGTGAGCTCGGTCAGAATCTCTTTTTTTTACATACTAGTGAAAACCCTATACTTTTACTTTTCTCAAACAAAAACCCTCTATCTAAATTTTGATAACCCTTAATTATTTTAAAACTGACTTAGTGACTTATTATTTACCATTACATTATTAAAGAAAAACCTAAAACAAACCCCCCTGTTTATAAAGATAATTCTATATAGTTTTGCTTGATTATATGCACATATAATTAAGCTCACACAAGTAGATGTAATTAAAGAAAAAAAAAACAATCTTATCTTTTCCAATCAACAGCTATTTCAGGCAACAAGAGATATGGGTCCACTTAAGAATATCTTCTGGGTACCATGAAAGACAGGTTAACTGCTGGGTGGAAGTGCTGCTGTGTGAGTTGAATTCCTAGGTAATGGTCTATGTTCAATGTTCTAATATGTTCAAATATGCAATATATTATATGGGTAAACCCACAATTATTTTTGGGAACCCACAATGTCGTGGTGGAGCCTAAAACAATATAACACTTTCAAAAATCTAAAAGATTGCATAGACAGCGGTACCAGTATGCATTCACCAAACTTAGACCGAACAAACATTACTTTATCAAAACAAATAATATTAGGTTATGTTAGAATTTATAATGCACTGCTATCCATTCAACTGCTCTGTCAACAAGTAATCTGCCCTCTCTTTCTGTCGCTCGCTCGCTCTGTCATCTGCGCGTCAATAAAATTTTCCACAAGCCTTGGACTTTTTACGGTATTTTTTTAAAAAAAGGAACAAAAAGAAGAACCGGCCGTTATAAAAAAAAAATTAAATATGGAAGACAATAATACTAGGACATAAAATTATGATTTTACTATGTTTCATTACAATAAAATGTATCGATATAAGTAATAGGCAGAGCTGAAAGTATCTTTAGTAAAAAGATAAAAAAAGTATCTAAGATACTAAAAGTATCTTAGATACTTTTATTTAAGATACTTTTTGGTTCATTTAAAAGTTACTTTTACTTTAGATACTTCTTAAAAGTATCTAGTATCTTTTATCTTTAAAAGTATCTTTAGATACTAAAACTATCTTAGATACAAAGAAGTATCTTAGATACAAAAAAGTATCTTAGATACTTACTCAGGACCTGAGAAATAGATACTTTTCATGATCCGACAAGCTTCGACCTGTCGCGCCGGCCGTAGCGGGAGAGACGATGTGTATTGTTCTTTGCATCCCGCCCGCCGGCCCGCAGCATTAACCGTTTATCCTTTACAGCGTTAAGTTAGTTTGCCTTTGCCGTTCGTACTCGCTAAAGGAAAAAATATTAGTGCACTAGAAAAGGTAAGTTCCTTTCTTTGCTTTTTATAACCTATTTTAAATTTAAATTAAATATTTATTTGTTTAAATTTAAAAAATGAAGTGATTCAATAAATTATGATCCCTGATCCCTGCAATGTAGAGCAGAATACCTAAAATCCTATGATCAAAGAAATCAAAATAAAATTATAAAATTAACATTACGGTTGTATCTACAGGGTGCAGGGCGCAAAAATATATATCCACTGATATATATCCTGATCTGATATATATCTTGATACTTATCTATAATAAATATCAAGATCAAGATATATATATATATATATATATATATATATATATATATATATATATCAATATTCTATTTCCTTTCCTACATTTCAGACTTATAAAGTTTGACGGGAATTAATGTTTTTAAGTTATTTTATAATATTATTGCTTTTCTGTTTTTATTTTGATTTATATTGAAGACTTAAGAGTGTATCAATTTATTAATTATTTAAGAAGGAATTTATGGTTTTGTTTCAAAGGCATCAAAGGTTATATTTTTGTTAATTTTGTTTCTTATTTTTATCTTTTATGTATCTATTAGCATTATTTGTTTTTTCGCTTTAGCGCAATATCATTTCACATTTTACTAGCATACTTAATTTTTTATTTAGTTTTACATGTTTTTTTTATATTTACTTTTGAATAAACTTATTATTTCTCCTTTTTTTCCATTTTGTAACTTTTTTCGAAAATATATAAATATCACATTTGGACATATATCCGATATATATCAAATATATCCGATATTTTGATATTTATATTTATATAAACTATCATGATATTTTTGCGCTCTGACAGGGTGTCCCAATTCCCAATGGTGCAGTAAAGTTCGATATATATATGATACTGTACAAAAAAAAAACCTATTTATAAAAATTGTGGACAACTTTAAATTTCTCGTTTTAAAATTATTTACTTTTATACAGGCAGGGTGTTTCATATTTCCAGGATTAACTAATTAATATTTTTTTAAATGGAACGCCCTGCCCCTGATGTATATTTTCATCTTTTTGGATTCTTTGCATTAAGCCGATTCAAACAATCTCATTACTTGGGGTCTACAATTAGAAGTTTAAGAGATACAGGGTGTTAAAAATCTTATTTTTTGAAGTTTAAGTAGTTATTGCAGCGTGGTCCTTGTAAAATCATTCAAAAAATAACTATAGTAGTGCTAACAAAATTAGGGTCGGGGCCACATAAAACTTGACAATTTTGTTTCAGATGGATATATATGAGAATTGCCATGATAAAGAACTAAATGTCTATGTTGACATGACATTTACTGAACCTGAATCACCTGAACCTGACCCTTTTACACCAAGTGAAGATGAAAAAGACCCTACATTCGCTCGCTGAGAACATTAGTGACGTAACTCAAAAAATACCAATTGTGACTTAATCTATTAAACATACTCCTAATATTGAACTTGATATTATGCTTTAATGACGGAAGTCTCGATACGTCAGTAATACTCTTTGACTTTTAGTTCCACTTCTGCATGCATTAGTGACGCAAGTCACTTTACTACAAACTACGTTTTTGAAGTCACTTTACTACAAAACGTTTTTGAAGTTACGTCACTAATGTTCTCACCAAGCGAATATGTTCCTGAAAGTCCTGAAACAACAACAAAAAAGAAGTTCAGAAAATTTTTTGGCGGTGCCTCCTATTCAAAATCTTCGGAAAAAACCTATGAAAATCAGGATTCAGATTCAGACAACTCGGCTGCTACTAGTGCTACTGCTGCTAGTAGTTTTACTAGTTCTGTTTCTGTAACTAATAGTCAATCCTCACATCATAATGCAGCAACCTCAAATCTCTTTGATGGGAAATATTTTGAAATTACGCAACAAATGTTAGAAAAACTTGACGGGACAAGAGACATTATAGCTAAGTGTAGAATGTGTTTACCTAATAATAAATATTTAAAGGGAAATTCAGGTTCTACTAGTAACTTCTTAAAACATTTTAAAACGAAACATTCAACATTTTATAAGGATTATTTAAGTTCTAAACTTACGAAAAAACTGGAAATTAAAAATATCAATGATTGGCAAATGAACATTAGACAAATGATTACAAAGACCGAAAATGTTACACAGGATAAATTTAACAGAAGACTTCTTCAGTTTATTGTAGATACCATGTCACCTTTGTCGTTGTTACAAAATCGTAGCTTTTTAAATTTATTTAAGGGAATTACTCCTTTAAAAATCATATCCAGGCCTACAGCTGTAAATAAAAATTTCCTCTATGGTGTCTGAGAACAAAGAAAACTTAAAATTAACATTACATGATATCCGTTACGTCTGCACGACGGCTGACATTTGGTCATGCAAAACCCGAAGTTTTCTTGGTGTTACATGTCATTGGATTGACGACAAACTTCTACGAAAGTCAGCACCGCTAGCATGTAGAAGATTTTCTGGAGCGCATACACACGACCGTATAGCTGAACTATTAGAAGACATACATACTGCTTATAATCTACATCCAAATAAAGTGTTAGCAACAATTACTGACAACGGCTCAAATTTTGTCAAAGCATTTGGTGTTTTTGGTATCAATAATGTTTTACACTACACTGGTGACGACGGTGAACATCAACAACAAGTGCCAAAAGATGATATCGACATCATTGAGGAAGATCAGGAAGATATTTTGGAGGATGAAGAGGATATTCCTGACATATTTGAAAACGAAAATTATCTCCTTCCAAATAATTTAAGTGACAATAATTTGATCATGATCATACCTACTTTATCTGAAAACATACGTTGTGCAAGTCATACACTTGCCCTAATAACAACTACTGATATTATGAAAATAATTAATTCAACCAGTTCTCTTAGATCAAAACATGAACAAGCAATAGCTAGGTGTAATCATATATGGAAAAAAGCAGGTCGTCCTAAATCAGCTGAAGTGATAAAAAAAAGTATTAGGACATACTTTAAGTTACCCGGGTGTGACTCGTTGGAATTCCATGTTCGATGCTCTGAACCAGATTCTTAAGTCTAAAGAAAAACTGGAATCTCTATACGAAAAATTAAATTTTGCAAAACAAGATCGGCTCAGAGATACTGATCTAAATTATTTAGCAGAATTATGCCAAATACTAAAACCGTTTGCTTTGGCACTTGACATTCTTCAAGGCGAACAAAATATGTACTACGGTTTCCTTCTACCATCAATCGTAAGCTTGTTTGTTAAAATTGAAAAGCTTAAAACCAATAAGTTTAAATATGTGGAACCTATTTTGAACGCTCTGACAGTATCTTTAAACTCCAGATTTGAAAAACTTAAGTTGACTAACCAATCTGCAATAATTGCTGCAGTTACTAATCCTTTATTTAAAACACGTTGGCTTACTGCATTTCGAGGAATCAGGAATATCGAAAATGACCTTAGTGAAATTAAGGATTTGGTAATTACAGAAGCTATAAAAATTATGAAGGAAAATGAGGAACAATTAAAACAATTTGATGTAAGTACAAATAACATTACTACTGTATTGAAAAGTAACAAAATGCAAAACGACTTCTTTGAATTTGATATTAACTCCGATCTTCAAACGCAAAACGAAAACACTGGCTATACTGATTTAGATTATAAACGACAAGCTGAGCTGCAACTATTACAATATTTGGCCGATTCTGAAACCAACATACAAATGTTAAAAAAATATAATATTATAGAACAATTATTTAAAAAGTTCAATACGCCATTACCTTCTTCTGCAGCTGTTGAAAGAATGTTTTCTTTTGCAACTTTTATTAATTCACCCCGACGGCATGCCTCGTCTGATCATACTTTTGAAAATTTAGTTTTACTAAAAGCTAGTGGTTATACTAACTAGTTATTAGCTACGAAAATGTTACTATTTTTTATATCCTATCCTATTGTGTTTAAAAATTTAATTATGTTGAATGTTCTGTTTTTAATGCATAATGCATCTTATGCTGTTTTTAACACACGAATTTATGTTTATTTTATATTGGTTTGAAAATTTTATGTTTGATTTTTGTTTTCAATACATAGTTATTAGTTTGTAATAACTTAACATCTTTTATTTCTTATCTACCCCAAAGCCCAAAGTACCTGCTGGCTTAAACTAAAATTGTATAATAATTTAAAGGGTTAAAATGATGTTTTTAAAACAAAAGTATCGACAATCTACTGTAGAGTAGTAGAGTACCGAGTACCTTTATATTATACCCTAAAAGTATCTTAAGTTACTACAAAAGTATCTAAGTATCTTAGATACTAGAAAAGCATCTAAGTATCTTTGATACATAAAAGTATCTTACATACTTAAAAGTATCTTAGATACTTTAAAGTATCTTAGATACTCAAAAGTATCTTAGATACTTGAAAGTATCTAAGATATTTTTACTCTAAATACTTTTCCGGTATTTTGTATCTTTAGATACTTTCACAAAAAAGTATCTTAGATACTTAGTATTTTAAGATACTTTTTGCCTCAAGTATCTTAAAAGTATCTAGATACTTTTAAAAAGTATCTTTTACAGCTCTGGTAATACGGATGTTAACAATGGATTTTATCAAAATAAATAATTATTTGTAACAATACCTGAGTCTTAGAGTGTGCATCGCTTCTTCAAAGCTATGTGATAATTCTTTTTGTGTGATTTAATATTTAACTGCTGTTCTTTTATGTTTCTCTTGATTTGAATCTTCTTGTATTACGGTATTCGATGTTCTTTTGATGTTTCTAGTCCATTTAATGTATTTTCTGTTAAATTTAACTCAGGTCCACCACGAAGGAATAAATATGATACACACTCAAGCGAGTTCTGGCCAAAACTGACCAATTTCTCCTCGCACCGTAGCTTCGTCGCGCAAATAGCGCTTTTACCCAATTCGTCTACTTTTGTTCATTGGCGTTTCAGACGGGAATTGGTTAACGGTATTTTAAGTGAATTTTGTAATTAATTATAATTAATTATATCTTAAGTAGCAGTTTGTAAACTGTTACACTACATCATCTACATCCTCTGTAACTTCCTCCTTTTCTTCATGCTCTACGATTAGGACAATATTGCCTTGATGTAAGTTCTTGTCTAAAAAAAGCTTAAATTATAACTAAAATACAATGTATATACCGAAATTTGTAATATAGACGGTTAAATGGTAAAAGATAACCACAAATCAAAGAGGTGGGAAATTATGAATAGAACCCTATCAATTTACACTATACTGACAGTTTCTCATCTTTAAACGTATTTGAAGAGTTTGACGACCACCACTGTGACAGTGACAGTTTTAGTGGACATACTCCTCTGATACATCTATCAATAGGATTTTTCAACGCTTCTCATTTGTTTCGAGCTCCTGTCATATGTCGTATAATCCATGTATAATATAAATATACGACATATGACAGAAGCTCCAAACAAATGAAAAGCTTTGAAAAGTCCTATAGAATGGAAAGTATAGGTTTCTTTTGATAATTTCCTAACTCTACTATTTTTATCACTTTTTATTTCATATGTGTTTTAATATTACTTTATTAAATATTTAATAAATTTAATGTTTAATTAACTTTATTAAATACCTATATTAAATGGGTACATATATACCTCTGTTTTTGTCACTATCAAAAGAGGCTGACGTCCCATCAAATTTTTCCGCTCCAATTAATTCGGATACCGCCATTTCAACGTCAGACAGTGGCTTATCTATATAGGGACCACCTCAAGCCGTCCTTAATTGGAGTTTATTTTCGGTTACACGTTTTTTTTTATTTTTTTTTTAAATTTAGGTATTTTTCTTTTAGGGTCTTTATATTGCGGCAGCCATTTGCCCCACAGGTAGCATTGATCTCCCTTTCGATGTGGACCCATGCACCATTTTTTTGGCGCCATGTAAAAGCGTTAGTTTCCTTGCATTATATCGTTTTTTATATTACATGCAGACTGGAATTAAAACCTGCTCCTCCTATGGCGCAAAATTTACCGATCTTTTAAAAGGCTTTGCAGGTTCCATTTGAATGATTTATTCACTCTGCAAAAAAACACTACAACTTGCACTAGAAAATTCACAAAATGCACAAATTCAGTTTCAAAATTCAAAAAATAACGTGTCAAAACTGGTCAACGTACATAATAGGCTGATAGTTTTCCATAAAAATGTTATTTTTGGTGATCATTGTCCATAATTTCCTACTAGGATAAGAGAAATAAAACAAAACTTACGGTCTACTAACCACAACTGAATCTGTGGTTGTTAAACAGCAACTGTCAGTTAGAATATGGGTAAAGGTTAGTTGACCGCTAGGGTTAACCACAGATTGTGAAACTGGCCGTAATAGGTTATATATTGTAAAAATATTTCCAGTGTTCTAAAGTCAGCATGAATTACTCAACGTCTGTATCATACACACGGTCAAGATCATAATATTAAATGCTAGTTGTAGCTCCACAGTTACTACCATGAGGAAGTTCCATGCCGTGATGGATCGGAGGCACAAAGGGAAGTAGATTGAGGAAGTCCTTGAATTTTGACTCCTTTAGTTTGGGGGTTTCAGTCATTTGGGCCAACTGAGGAAAGTCTACAGTAGTTGGTCGTCCTTTCTTCTGAGGTCGCATGTCAATTGGTTGTCCGCTGTTTTGGTCTAGGCGACCGAGAAAAAAAAAGTTAATTCTGTTAAGTCTTTAAGTTGAGTCTTTGTTTTTTCGGTTTCTCAGATTATTGTCTATGGCTGATTCCTTGGAGTCAAGCCTTTGCTTGCCTGTCCTCCTGGATTCAGTTTTCATTCGCTCCCCTCGGTTTTCGTGAATTGAACCCTTTCTTGCTCATCTGGGGCCTTAGATATTGTAGCGGGTTTTTGAGATCCGCTTGTTACGAATTTTTGAGACCCGTTTGTTGTGGGTTTTTTCAGACCCGCTTGTTGTGGCTTCTTTTCTGTCGCTCTTTTTTCGTATGACCGTACGACCATATCTATAGTTGATTGTATACCCCATAGTTTTTAGCTTTTCGGCTGATTGGCTATCTACCGAAAAGTTTAGGATCTCCACGGCTCCACTCATAGACCTATTTATTATTCTCCATTAGGCCTAGAATTTTTTCTGCGGAGTAATCTTTACTTCCGTGAAGGTACGTCGTAAAGAGCTCGGTGTGACGAATTTCTTCTCCGTCTACAAGTCTCAGTGTGGCACCCTCCCATGGATGTATCTCTCCAATGTGTGTCTTTAGCCACTGCAAGGTGGCTTTATCGGCGCACATCAGCTAGCCAGCCAGGCCTGTTTTGAGCACTCAGAAAGTTAGGCTTTTCGCTCTTTTCTTTTTGGTGCTCTAGAATCTTCTTCTTCTTCTTCAAGTGCCGTCTCCTAATCGGAGGTTGGATATCATCATCACTATCTTTACTCTATCCACCGCTGCTCTAAAGAGTTCTATAGAACTGCATCTAAACCAGTCCCTTAAATTCTTTAACCATGACACTCTCCTTCTTCCTATACTCCTTCCGCCTCTTATCTTTCCCTGTATTATCAGTCTTAGCATTTCATATCGCGGTCCCCTCATTACGTGTCCCAGATATTGTAACTTTCTTATTTTTATTGTGTTTATTATTTCGCATTCTTTACCCATTTCTCGCAGTACTTCCGTGTTCGTTTTCCTCTGTGTCCATGCTATTCTAAGCATTCTTCTGTAACACCACATTTCAAATGACTGTAGCTTATTTATGTGTTCTTGCTTTAATGTCCAGCTTTCAAGTCCATATTGTAGTATCGAGAACACGTAGCATCTCAAAGCTCTTGCTCTCAGTTCTAAGCTAAGGTCTTTGTTGCAGAGAACTGTTTTCATTTTTACAAACGCTTTTCTTGCTATTTCTATCCTGGTCCTTATTTCTGTTGTTTGATCATTTTTCTCTGAAATCCAGGTTCCTAGGTATTTGTATTTATCAACCCTTTCTATCGGGTTCTATCGGGTCTAATCTAGAATCTTATCTAGGATCAATTCCTTAACGGCCTATAATTGTTCCGTTGTAAGGGATTGACTTGGAAATTCCGAGGGCAGAATTCCCACTTCTATACCTTCAACCATTTGACTGAAGGAGGGTTTTGCAGATTTAGGCGCAGTGCCGCCTTTGTCTGCATCACTCCTTTTTTTGCCTGTTGGCCTGTTGGCCTTCAAGATTGTTCTCTTCGGAACGGACGCTTTTGGGGTCTTTTTCCAGAAATTTCTTTATAGCCTCGACTGCTTTCTTTCGGGCTACTTCCGGAGTCAGCCGTTTCTTTAGAAGGTATTTAAACCTTTTCCTTGCGGCACCACTGAGCTTTATGCTTTCTTTCCTGTGTTCAGAACTTAAGGACTTTAGCTCGTCTCCACTAGTTAGGAGTAGCTCTTCCTCAGTTTTTTCAGGCTTGTTTTCGGCCTGTACATGACGTTCGCCAACCTCCATTTCCGTGTCCGAACTTTGGGAGTCGAATATCACTTCTTTTTCTTTATTATTGGGTTCAATAGGTTCAGTACAAATTCCCACGAGAAGCTAGGGAAATAATATGAATTAATATGAACTTTGAATTAATAGCTATAATGTAAAATATTCTATGTCAATTCAAAACTAGAGAAGTTGCTCTCTTCTGGCCTTTACTAGAGCAAAATATTTAAATAATTTTTCCGTATTAATTCTATCCAATATTTTATGTTCAATTGGCACTCTAGCTAAATTACTTATTGCTTCTGTTGTATACTTGACCTTAAATCATTTTTTTATTATTTTTAATTTTGAAAATGACCTTTCACTTTCACGAATTTTGAGACTTATAAAATTGGTAATATTCTTAGGGCTATAGCACTGTTGGGAAATGCATTCATTAAGTGGTTTGTTAAAAGGTACTGTATTTAATATGGTTTGTAGATCCTTTGATTTATCTTCTCAGAAATGTAATTTCAAACATCTCATTGAATAAGTTAATGCCGTCAATACCTGTATCATTTTTAGAATCGTCTTTAAGTTTCAAAAATAAATCTTGACTATGTTTAATTAAATCATCTTTGGAGTACTTAAATATATTGTTACTGAAAAAACGAAATTCATCAGTAAAGGTTTTTGACTCAAATCTACTCTTTAAGACGTTAATACCTGATCGAGTATTCTGAAATAGAAGTCTACTTTGTATTTGGTTTTGGTGTCTAATAAAACTTCATCGCTATGTTCATATTGAAATTGTTTTGGTTTTTTCTTGCACGAATTGTGTTTGAGGAAAATTTGTTTCTACATTTAGTTCCTGAGCAATGATATTAGCTTTTTTTTAAATTTTCTCAAAGTACTCATCTGTGCGATATTGTATGGATTTATTTATCAATTTATTTAACAAATTAATGCACACTTCGGTATTCAGAGTGGGGCTTTGCATCATTTTACGTAAGATATTAATATTTAAATTATCACATCAAATTACAATGGAACACGTAGATTTTTATATCTGAATATTTAATGCAAGCGAATGAGCCTTGTGAGTTGTGTTACAATCCTATTCCGACGAATTACCATATATTTCAAGCAAAACATCAAATATTTTTTTCGAGATTATTCCGTAACGGTTTGACTGCATCGATTCTGCTAGACCAGAGGTCGGCAACGTTTTTAATGTAAAGAGTAAAATACTAAATTAAAAATTCATGGCTGGCGCCTACTATTTTTTGACCTAACAAATATATAAAAATAATATTCGTATTTATAAAACATATTCATTTATTAATTTTATAATTTATAAATGTAATTACAGAACAAGGTTACTATTCTTCTTCTGGTAGCCCTACAACCCGGGGCTGGTCTTGGCTGACTGCCCAACTCGCTTCCATCTCGAACGGTCGTCCATGATAGTTGGGTCAGTGGGTAGCCCCATTGTTCTTAGATCTGACCATATGTTGTCTCTTCATCGCATTCGTGGGCGTTCTAAGGGCTTTCTTCCTGTGGGGGCTTCCTCCCAGATCAGTTTGGCAAGGCGGTTATTAGGGAGTCTATGGACATGGTCTTACGACGCTGAGATGTAATTTTTTGGACTATGTCGCTCACCTTATACATCTGCTTGACCTCAGCATTTGTTTTCATTCGGTATTGGTTGCTGTTAGGGTCGTGATAAGGTCCAAAGATTCTTCTGAGGATCTTTCTCTCAAAACATCTAAGTTTTCTTTCAAATATTATCATTAATTTATTATTAATCTTAAATAAATACAGAAGAATGTTTGTAAGAATATTAAAGATTGTGGAAAGATCAACGACATATTTTTTATATGAAATTCTTTTAATGGAATATTTGGTTGTCATATCATCTGCAATTTTTTCATAATCGATCATATACGACGAATTACACGCTCTTCGACAGTTGTCTAAATGTGCATCACTAAGCTGTGGTCGATATTTAGATTTTAAATATGTCATATTTGAAAAAAAGGGCTTTATAATTATAGGTAGTTCCACAATACGAAAATATTTTTAGAGCGCATTTTCTTAAGATAAGAAAACTTTCCTCACTAATTAATTTCCAAATTAATTTAAAATTTTGGAAGGCAAATGGTTTATGAACACTAAATGGTTTGACGAAAAATGGAATTACTGATTCTAACTGTAGAAAATCTTGAAATCTCAACGAAAATTCGGTTATTAATGTATCAAAGGTTTTATGTTCATCAACACTCTAATTTAAATTTTCAATTATTCGTTTGACATCTTGAAAGTGAGGCAAGGAATTTTTTAACAAATGCGCTTTTAATAATTCCAACTTACATTTGAAAGAATTAACTGCGCTAATCATATCAGCACTATGGGAATTCTTCCCTTGCAGTTTTAAATTTATTTAATAAAATTTCATCACCGTATCTACCAAGAATCCCAGATAAAACAACCAATTTTTATTTTCCAATTCTTGGTAAACCTCATTTCTCGAAGCAAAAAATTCTTTTACTTGAGGTAGTAGGTTAATGAAGCGTTCAAGAATTTTACCGCGACTGAGCCACCTCACTTCAGGATGAAGAAATAAGTCTTTAAATTCAGTGTTTCCGTTCTCTAAAAATAATTTGAACAACCTGTGTTGTGTCGCTTTAGCTTTAATCAAATTAATAATTTTGGTAACGATTGACATAATATGGTTAAAATTAATTGTTTTGCAAATAACATTTCTTGGTGAATAAAACAACAAGATATGCAATAAATTTAGGAAATAAAGGATCTTTTCTACATGAAGCAATAAATCCGTTTTCCTTATCAGTCATCCGTAGCACCATCCGTAGTAGTTGATGATAATTTTTGTAATGGTAACTTATTTTCAACTGCAAACTTTTTGAACAATGAAAATATGTCCTCTCCTTGTGTACGTGCTGTTAACGGAAAAATTTTCAAAATTCTTCTTTTGTAGAGAAGTCATCAAACACCATATTAACGGATATTGCCAATTGTGCTGTATCGACTGCATCAGTTGATTCATTCAGTTGTATTAAAAAAAATTCACAGATCTCCACATCATTTGATAATTTTGCTTCCAAATTGCGTGCTATTACTTCGATTCTTCTTGTTGCGGTCCTAGCTGATAATTGTAACATGTTAATAGCTCCCAATATTTCCGTCTCGTTTTTGAAGCTGTCAAAAAGAGAATCAGCCGCTACTAGCACAGCTTTTTCATTATTTCCGCGTCATTGTGTAGCACTTTAACTTTTAATTTAATATTCGGTATATATTTGCAAATTATCGATCACCTTTTAATAGATGATGAAAAGGAAACGTAAATTTCTTGAATAATATTAAAACATTTGACAGTTGCATGAGTTATATTTCCTGCATCATTAACTACTAAATTCAGACTATGTTATTAAGACTAAATAAAGATTATTGATTTCAATAATTTTTTTTTCGCAATCTATTATATTATCTTCCACGCATGTAAATAAAATTTGAAAATATCTCATATGCGTAACCTACAAGAGGAATTCCACTAGAGAGTATTTTCAAACAGTAAATATAAAAAAAATGCAACTATAAAATGGCAATAGAGATGTGTGTTTTTCAAAGCGCGTGGTCTGCAAGCAGAGATACCGCTAGAAGTAACACAAAATAAGCAAATATAAAAATATCAGAAATTTCATGTCTCAACATACACAAAATAGCAAGAAATAAAAGGCAGATTTGAAGTAGGAGTACAATACACCAAACCTAGGAGTCTTCGATTACGAGGGTAAGCACGAACTGGCCAATGACAGAAAATACACCCCTTTTTCAGTCAAGTTTTCTTTTGTCTTTCGAGATTATGACGTAGGAGAGTGGACTCTCCGATCAACGGACCAATAGGAAATTGTAAATCGTCCAAAAACCGGGAATATCAAGATCCTGGCCAATGGACGATTTTTCTTGCAGTGAGAGATGCTCTCAGCGCGCCGATCGGTCGAATACTGATCGGCGTCTGAGTACACATAAGTACTGGTATGCAATATTTTTTAATGTATTAATATAATAAAACAGGGTAAAACACGCTGAGTTCTAAAAAAAAAACGTTTATTTCAAAAATATTTGAACAAACAATGAGAAATAAAAGTAAACTATTTTTAACCTGAAATGGTATAAATGACATTTACTACTAAATATTTTTCAAAATTTTTAATCAAGAAGGTTGAAGTCTTGTATCAGTAAAAATATGTTTGTACAAATCGAAACTTCTGTCAACGTCTACTGATGTAATTGAACAATACTGCAATTAAAGTAGTACAGTAATAGGCCAAGATATAACTTTGTTGGCTGCTTTACCTTCACAAATGTTTTTACTGCAGTTACGTATTTAAATCCCCTCCATTTTTTATAGTAACATCTAATTTGTTCTTTACTTGACCTCCTACTTTACCGAGAATGTTGTTACCTGTATGCCGGATAGCTCGGTCTGTAGGATGTCTGACTTCCATGTAGTTAGGCCGGGGATCGAATCCCAGCGCCGGCGAGAACATCTAGACATTTTTTTAAAATGTCTATATAAGCTCCAGGTCGACTTAGCCTGAATAAAATGAATAATAAGTTCTTAGGTACCTACTTACAAAATTATAACCACGTAGGACGAAGGATCTCATACTACTTTGCGATTGTAGCAACAAAAATAATTCACTAGAACTATACCCATTAGTTTGTTATTATTTAAAATAAATATGTTTATGCTGATTCATAAATATGTTTATGCTGATTCCCTTCTAGATGTTGATTCACTATCACTACTGTCTTCTCCTAGAGTAATAATTATATGCTCGATAATAACGTCAATACGCGTGTCTATGTCCCACATTTTATCTACTTCTTTGCATGCATGACTGCCAGTTGGAAGCGGTTTTATTTTGTATTGTTTGTTCTAATATTAATTTGACATCTTTTAATTTGGAAGTTATATTCTTTTGCGCTATAATTTTTTATACAGGGTGATTCATTAAGAATGTCCAATCTCTTAGTTGTAGATTCTAGACCTCAAAATATTAGGATTTAACCCAAATGACTTATATAAAATTTGCCTCGTTACTGAGTTACAGGGTGTTCTATTTAAAAATTAATAAACATTTTTACCCAGTACTTTAAAACTATTTGACATATCCTTGTCATACTTTCCAGAAAGTGTAGTTGCCGTACTCCCTACTAAATTATGATAAACAAACGTTTCTGGCTACTACCAGAGGCGTACGACAGGGGACAGTGCATGGTTTACCCTTCCCAAATTCTACGCCACTGGCGAAATTGCTATTTTAGCACAATATTTCAATTTTCCAATACTTTCTATGTAAATAATATACTCGTCATTCGTAACGTTAAGGTCATTAGTTTTCGAGATATTTGAAGTTGAAAATGAAACTTAACAGTTATTTTGATTAATGTATTGTGTCCCTTCATTTTTAACTTCAAATATCTAGAAAAATAATAATTTTATCGATACGAATGAAGAGTATATTATTTGCATAGAAAGTATTGGAGAATCTAAAAATTATGCTAAAATGGCAATTCCATCAGTGGCGTAGAATTTGGGAAGGTTCAACCATTCCTTTTCCCCTGTACGCCTCTGGTAATAGCCAGAAACGTTTATTTAACATAAATTAGTAAGGTATGCAGTACCTACACTTTTTGGCAAGTGTGATACGGCAATTCCAAATACTTAAAGTACTGGGTACAAATAATTTTTAAATTTTTAAATCATACATCCCTATTACATAAATATTAATTATTTGTATCCAGTATTTAAAAGTATTTGACATATCCTTATCATACTTAGTAGATAGTGTAGATACTGTACAACCTACTAAAATATGTTAAAAAAAATTTTCTGGCTAGTACCAGAGGCGTACGACAGGCAAAAGTGAATGGTTGACCCTTCCCACATTCTACGCCACTGGAGGAATTACTATTTTATTGCGATTTTTCGATTCTCCAATACTTTCTATGCAAATAATAAACTCTTCAGCCGTACCGATAAAATCATTAGTTTTCGAGATATTTAAAGTTAAAAAAGGAGCACAATACATTAATCAAAATAGCTATGCCGTTTCATTTTCAACTTCAAATATCTCGAAAACTAATGACTTTAACGTTACGAATGAAGAGTATATTACTTACATATAAAGTATTGGAAAATCGAAATATTGTGCTAAAATAGCAATCTCGTCAGTGGCGTAGAATTTAAGAAGGGTCAACCATTCACTTTCCCCTGTCGTACGACTCTGGTAGTAGCCAGAAAAGTTTATTTATCATAGTTTAGTAGGATGTACAGTACCTATATTTTCTGCAAAGTATGACAAGGATATGTCAAATAGTTTTAAAGCCTTGGGTAAAAATAGTTATTAAATTTTTAAATAAAACACTGTGTACAATAAAATCCTGTGTAAGGTCTTCTGGTAGGTTAACCTTCCTGCCATATAATAGTTCAAACGGTGTGTAACCATGATACGCGTTAGGGGTTGTATTGTAGCAGTATGTGAACATCCTGCAACACACATCCCAATTTTCTCTGTCTTCATCTATGAATGCTCTTACGTACTCGTTTAATGTTCTGTGTAGTTTTTCGCAACTTCCAATGGACTGTGGATGGTATGCCGTTGAGAAGTTGTGCTCTATTTTTAATAGCTTTGTTAATTCCTGCATTACTTCATTTTTATATTCTGTGCCTTGGTCTGTTCTTATTTGCTTCATGAGTCCGTATGTTGGTATGAAATGATCAAAAATTCCTCGGGCTATTGTATCTGCTTCTTTATTGCACACGGGTATGCTGACCGCGTATTTAGTAAGTTCACATAACATTGTTATACAGTATCTATTACCTTCGTTACTTTTAGTGAATGGACCTATCGTATCTATGTATACTATGTCCCATGGTTTGGAAGAAGTGTCCGATATCACGAATTCTTCGACATGTGTTTTTTTCGGTTTATTAATTTGACATTTATGACATTGTTTAACGTATTTTCTTACGTCTTTTTCCAAATTTTTCCATCTAAATCTTGCTTTTAGCTTCTTTATTAGTCTGTTTTTTCCTGCGTGTCCTCCAAACATCGGATGATTGTGATATTCTTCTATTAGCCTGTGTTTTTCTTTATCTTCTTCTATTGTTTCTGGTACTTCACATATGTATATTTCAACATTCTTTAATATTTTGTTTCCTTGTTTAATAAATTCCTCAATTGTGCACACTTTAAAAATAATATCGTTTACGTATATTTTTACTTTACGTACTGCATTCTCTACCGCCAGCTTATCAAGCTGTGCCAACATTTGGTTTAAATCGAAATGATTGAATCCTGTGGCTATGCTCTTGCTGCACTTTATTTTGTTTTTGACCCTAATGCTCAGCCTTGGTGAGATTAGTTCTGCTCCAAAAGACAAAATTGGTAGTCTATGCGCCTCTAAATTATTTAGTACCTTTCTTACTGTCTGTTTGGGGGCTTCTGGCTGTAGTGCGAGTTCACTTTCTGCCTTCGTTTGCCTTGCTTCCTTCTTATTTTCTCTTGCTTGAGCTCGTGTTATAGCTAATATATGGGTATTATCTATGTATAGGTTCTTTAGTTGATGTAATGTTATTCTTGAAAGACTATCTGCATAGTTATTTTTCCCTGTTATGTATTCTATTTCGAAATCGTATTCCTCTAAATCTAATCTGATTCTTGTAAGTTTCGAAGTTGGTTCTTTCATTGCGAATAAATGTGTTAGTGGTTTATGATCCGTTTTTCTAAAAATGTTGGTGCTCCATATAAATAACATTTGAAATGATTAATTCCCCAATGAATCGCTAGTAATTCCTTAACGATTATAGGTTTATTACATTCTCCTTTATTAAAACTTCTTGATGCGTATGCTATTGGTAGGTCTATTCCGTTATAATCTTGACTTAAAATTGCTGAACAACTCTCGTTGGATGCGTCTGTTGTTAGGATGAATTGTTTATTGAAATCTGGATATTTTAGGATCGGTGGCTTCATCAGAGATGATTTAAGCTTATTGAATGCTTTTTCACATTTTTCTGACCAAAAAAATTCTACTCCTTTTCTTGATAATCTGTTGAGTGGTCTGCATATTTCAGCAAAATTTTGAATAAAACGTCTATAATAGTTACAAAATGCTACGAATCTTTTTGTTTCTTCCGCTGTCTTAGGTGTCGGATATTGTTCAATCGTTGCATATTTCGCTTTGTCCGGTGATACTCCTTCCTGAGAAAGATCATGTCCTAAATATATTACTTCTCTTCTAAAAAATTGACATTTTCCTGGGTTAAGTTTCAAATTGAATTTTCGACATGTCTCAAATGTCTTTTTCAGGTTGTCTAGGTGATGTTTTTCAGATATTCCTATCACTACTATATCGTCCATGTAAAGAAATGCTTTGTCTGGTGTTAATCCCGAAAATGCTATTGACATCATCCTTGAAAAGCTATTTGGGCTTACATTTAATCCAAAAGGTAATCTGGTAAATTGAAATGCTCCATTTTCTGTGCTAAACGATGTGTATTTTCTCGATGATTTTTCTAATGGTGTCTGGTGAAAACCTGACATTAAGTCTATAACTGAAAACCATTTTGCTCTTCCTAGTTGATCTAGTATCGAGTCTATCCTTGGTAAAGGAAATTTGTCTGTGACTATTTTCTTGTTCAGTTGTCTAAAATCTATGCATAATCTCCATGCTTTATTTCCATCTATCGCCTTTTTCGGTACCAGTACTACTGGGCTGTTGTATTCTGATGTAGACGGTTCTATTATTCCTTGGTCTCTCAGTTTTTGTACTTGTCGGTTTAATTCCTCTGTTTGTGCATGAGATGTCCTATAGTTTTTAATGTATACCGGAGTTTGGTCTTTAACTCTCAGTTTCTGCTCGTAGAAGTTGTTACATGTTAGCATGTCATGCCTTAGGGCGAATATATCTGAATAATCTTCACATAACGATACTAACTTATCGCGTATGTATTCTGGAATGTCTAACTTCAATGATTCCCGTAATTCCTTTTTCCTATCCTTGTTGTCGTTGATCAGTCTATATGTTGAATGATTTAATGTCTAATGTTTTGATTTCGTTTGTCTCTACTTTTACTGTTTCGTAGGTTGTGTTCAAAATTTTGATGTACGGATTATTACTTGAAATAATTGCTCTCGCTATGAATATTCCTGGTTGTATTTCTTATTGTTCCACTATCCTGTCGTTCTTCAGCGTTTGAAAAATGTTAACGATTCTGTAAATTTCACATCTAGGCGGTATTATTATCGTGTCATTATCTATATTATCCAAAATGTTTGTACTAATGTAACAATCGTTGTCCTCTTTAATGTGCATTTTAAGGTTAGCATAGTCTAGTATGCATTGAAAATTTGAAATAAAGTCTCTCCCAATGATTCCGTCGGTTGGAATAGGAAAGCTAGGTTCCACTAATTGAAAGATATGCTCAAATCGAGATTCTTTTACTTCTAGTGTTGTTTCAACTTCTCCCATTGTTTGTAATTCTCCTTTAGTTACTCCTTTTATTTTCGCTTTTGTGTTTGGTTTCACATGTTCCTTCATAAAATCTTGTGAACATTTCAGTATTGAAATATCAGCTCCTGTGTCTATGATAAAGGTATTTGTGTTTTCTAGGATTCCTGTTTTCATTTGTACAAAATTCGTTAGGTTTAAGTCGAAGTTGTAAATATTATATTCCACTTCTGACTGTGTACTTTCCTTGTTTCGTTCATTCAAAACCCCAACTGCTGGTTTTCTGGTTCCTCTTGGCTGTCTTCTAACTCAAGTAGCCTTACGTTTCTGTTTCGTCCTCCTCTCTGGTTTCCTCTGTACGTTTGGTTGTTGAATTGTCTATATCCTCTGTTGGAATAATTCCGTTGGTTTCCTGTTTCTTCTCCTTCGTTCCGTTGTCCGAAGTTATTTCTTCTTCCTCTGTCGTATTTGTTGTGGTATCCTCTTCGGTATTGCTGTTGTCCTCTCCTATTTTCATAATTCGTCCTATAATTGAACACTCTTCCCTATGTGTTCTCCTCTGTCGTATCAATCGATAAAAATTTAGATACTACTTCCTGCGGTGTTGTGAAATTACCTGCCTCCAGTATTAACTTTGCTCTATCCGTATTAACGTTTCGCTTCATTGTTGCTACAACTGTTTCCGTTGTGTATTTTTTCGCTAGCTCCAATGGCATTCCTTCCGCTATGTATGCTACCTTTAACTGTTCCGCTAATTCCTCTACTTCGGATGCGTACACTGCTGCATCCTTGTTTCCTTGCCTTTTCTTTGCTAACTTGTCTATTATCGTTTTCGGATTGTCACCTCTTAATTCCTTCTTCAGTGCCGCTGCTATAAGTGGGATCGTATCCTCTGTAGTTATCAGATTTCTAGCCTTATTAGTCAATCTTGTTTTTATTAATGTTATTGCTGTTTCTTCATGTCCTTCTGCTATTTTTCCAAGTAACTCTAATGCGTCTAAAAATGGTTGTAGTTTCCCTGCGCTTCCATCAAACTCGTTGGGCAATACCTTGCTTGCAATATTCAAAAATTCGTTGATTGTCAGAGCCATGTTTAATATTTTTGTCTCTTGTTTTATGTCGCTTTTTCCCTCTTTTATTTCCTCGTCAATTTTTTCCTCTATCTCCTCGTCACTTTTTTCCTCTTCTACTTCTTCGTCGCTTTGTTCTTCCTCTATTTCCTTGTCGATTAGTTGGTGTATTGAACTTGGAACTACTGTCCTTAAGTTTACAGCTTGAAATGAGCGTATAACTTTGTCTCTTATTTTTCCGAAATATTTGTTGCACGCTTCTCTTTGTTTGTCCGATAGCGCTTCCCAATTTTTCTTCGTTAAATGTGTGAATTTGTTATACAATTTAATTAGCTGTGTCGTTACTTCTTCTTGTATATCCTTAGATTTAGGTACTTTCTTCTTCAAGACCCTTCTACTTTGTCTTGTTATTTCTTGCGTAATCTCCTCAACTATTTTGATGAAATCTTCCCAAGTAACTTTGTTGCTACTCATTTATTCATAATTTTCTTATTCCTGTACCCGTAACGAACGCATAAATTTGACAGTCTTACGAGGTATAGTAAATATATATGAAAAATATTATGTCAAAAATAGTAAAAAATATAGTAAATTGCCATAAAAAAATCAGTATATCACTCAATATAAATCACCATTAAAAAGGGGTCTACTGCTTAGCCAATACAAATGTAATAAAAATCAGTAGTCAAATAATAAATGGATAAAAATCAGCAAAGATAAAATATGTTGGTAAATATATAAAAAAATCATATAAAAATCAGTATCAAATAAAATGTATCCTTACGTCCTATAAATAACTAATATCAGGGTTAAAAAAAAATTCTGTATATTTTGATAAATATTGGTATCATAAGGAAATTAAAATAGAATAATTAAGTAAAAATAGGTAAAACTTAAAAGGTAATGTGCGTCTTAAATTATAATTACGTTAATATTACTTTATACTTTATACTTTATATTATACGAATCAGGAAATACCATAAAAATAGATAATATGGACTCACCACTTTTACACGTTTGTGTTCGTATCACCCAAAAGTCCTCGCTGTACGTTCCATAGCATTGTCCATTTTCCCACGATGTTCCATCTCCATACCATATTCCATTTTCCATACCATTCCATTTTCCATACCTCAGCTCCGTCTCGGGCCTGACGTCTCCATCGTTTTCCTATATACCACACTGTTCTACAGTGGTCGAGGTGCCAGAACATTGACGTTTTTCTCCATACTCTTTTCGTCTACCAGTCCTGTGACGTCTTTCCAGTCTTTCTTCCCTGGTCTTGGATCGCCATATGGTGGCTCCCGCCTTCTGAGCCACCCTGGATACTTAGGGGTGGTTACCCCGACTATGAGGGTTGATGTAGTAACTATAGTTCGTTGTTAAGACATTTATTTACACGTTAAATATATCACAGAAAGTAACTGGTGGTATATTATTTACTTGAAATCGATGTTACCCCGTCGAATCTCAACTGCTAATTCATTTATCTGTTCTCGTAAAAATATAATTAAAGTCGGTTATTGTTTATTATATACGTAATGATGAGATAAGACAGCGAATGGGGGTTGACGGCTCTCTAACAACAGACATAGAGAGAAAACAGCTGATATGGTACGGACACGTCCAGAGGATGGATAACTCAAGACTCCCTAAAATAATTATGCAATGGGTACCACCAAACCGCAGAAAGAGAGGAAGACCCAAGAAATCTTGGAGAGAGGGAGTAACGAAGGCGATGAGCGCAAGAGATCTTAGAGAGGACCAATGGGATGATAGAGTGTCATGGAAATTAGGCATCGGACAACGTCGCAAGACGTTTTAAAACCGATTGATAGATAGATATTGTTTATTTACTGTTTTGGTAAGCCGAGGTGACCGTGATTCAAAGTGCTGACTGTTAATAAACACCCACTGAATATTATTGCAACTCGACCTTGTATCAAATACTAGCATGCATCGATGCAAAAACTAGGTTAATCGTATTTATTAAAACAACCATTACCGCGGGCATTTAATTATTAAAAGGTTTATTTTTAATATGATGTTTACTGAGATGCTGTGTATCCCAATTCAACCTGTCCTCTTCTGTCTAATGTTTCGCACAAATACTGGCTGAAAATTGATAAGTTGCTAATTGTTGATATAGAACTCATGAAGCCATGTTGATGGACAGATATAATATTTTTCGTGCACAGATAAATGCGACTATATAAGATTGTCTCCAAGAGCTTTGCGACATTGCATAATATAGATATGGGTCTATAATTACTAATGTTCGCCCAATCCAATTGTTTATGAATTGGACATACTTTTGCTACTTTCCATTTATCTGGAAAAATTGAGGTTTTCAATATTAGATTAAAAATTACTTTCAAAGGCAAAAGCAAAGATGGTAGACAGTCTTTTAATAAAAAGGACGGTATTTTATCCGGACCACTTGTGAACTTGTTTTTCAGTTTTTTACCCGCTTGTATAATTTCTTCTTCAGATATTGGTTCACAACTAATGGCTAATAGTATGTTGTGATCGAAATTAATAGCAAAGTGCTGATCTTGATTTTCAGGAGGCGAAAATACACTTTGAAAAAAATTTCCAAACGCGTCAACAATAGATTGGGGGTTATCAATTTGTTCATTGTTATAAGGCGTTCTACCAGGTATTCTTGAAGACTTGTTTTTGTTATATATAAATGATCAAAAAGATTTAGGTTCATCTCGTAGTGAGTACTGTATCTTTTGTACATAAGATTGATAAGCATTTTTAATTTCTTGCTTAATATTTGACCTAAATCGACTAAATTGGTGATAATAAATAATATTATTTGTAGATTTGAACTTTTTATGAAGTTTTGCTTTACTTTGATGTGTTTAATTATTTCACTAGTATACCAAACCGGATATTTATTCTTAAAGTTTTTAAAAAGCGGTACATTGGCATCTAGAATTTTATAAAATTTATCATAGAAATGTTGAACTGCAGTATTTACGTCCGTACAATTAATTAAAAAGTGCCAATCAGTTGTTATGAAATCATTGTACAAAGATATGAAATTAGCTTTTTTATAATTATATGTTTTACTGTTGACATTTGTGTTAATCTTATCACATTTTTTACGAAGCCCACTCATTATAATGGATAAAGATGGATGGTAGAGATCTTCGTTTACTAATGGCACGTAATCTCTAGAAACAGTACAATTTGTATTACTAATTACTAAGTCAATCATCCTATTGTAGTTATTTAAGATGTTGTTACATTGCCTCATATTTAAAAAAGCTAATAAATTTTTTACTGAAGCAGCTTTCCTGTCATTTAGATTATTGACTACAAAATTTGGGCAATTAAAATCACCTAGTATAATAACTTTATCAGAGTTTAGTACATCCCAGTTCTCTAGTGCTTCTAAAAAGAGTTCAAACTCATCAACTATAATAGATGGTGGAATGTACAAAACTGCTACAAAAAAAGATCTAAAAGCTAGATGACATTTACATACTAAAAAATCAACCTTTGGAAAATTAGTATCAAAATCGGAAGAGTTAACCAGTTCAGATTTAATAGTTCCGTCTACAGCAAGCAACACCCCCCACCAGTAGAGAGATCTAGTTGATTAAATTTACGATCACTGCGATATACTTCATATTCACTACTAAACAGTTCACTCGAATTAACATCTGCTTTTAGCCACGTTTCACTGAGTGCAACGATGTTGTATTCACAGTCACTTATATTTGAAATAAAAGATTCAATCTTGGTGTTGAGACCTCTTGCGTTCTGGTAATAAATAGATATATCACAAGTACTGAGGCTGCTGGGGGGACTTAGTTTAAAGGTACCACCTTAGGTATATTGTTAAAGTATTTAATACGGCAGTTTTCTCCGGCATTTGTTCGGTCCGCTAACTCTTGCTTAATTTTTTTAAAATATTTAATCTGCCTTTTGGTACGGTCTGCTGCTATGATGCACTTGTTAAATTGTCTTGATGTTTTCAACTGTTTGGAGTTTTTTAGAATTTTTGTTACGGTGTATTCATTCTCAAATGCTACTTTTATAGGACGAATCTTATTGTTGGTGAAATAGCCCAATCTATACGATTTAAAGTTAATGTTTAACAAGTCAGGAGCCACTACACCCATAACATCTCTGACAATATTTCCATCCGACTCGTTCTGCTCCGCTATCGATTTTAGTTGATCAGGTTCGGGAACATTAAAAATTACAATATTTTTTTTTTCGTTTTTGCCGCTCAGATATTTCAGAAATCATTTCTTCGAAATCAAAGTCTGGCGAATTTAAATTTGTATTTTTTACTTCTTTTAACTCTTTAATTTCGTTCTGCAGTTTCAGAATTAGAGCTTTTAATTCCTTTAAATCTTTTCCTACCGCTCTACATCCAACACAAGTCCAATCATACCCTTTTCCGTTATTTAAAGTGCGTACCTCGTTAGAGGTAATATCTACACACGAATGTTTGAATTTATCCTTGCATACGCAACACGTAACCATTGAATGTTCGTCAAATAATTGTTTGCAACAATTGCAAGCGATCCGTGTAGGCATGATGATATTAGAAACAATAAAGTCGGAACGCCAATGGTAACTTATCAGTTAAAAGTAATGAGGCGATAAAAAGAGGATTGCTAGACCGTATTTCTAATTGAGGTTAGCAAATTTGGGCAGAGCAAATTTCAATTAATAGAATTCCTATCTGCATACGAACATTTATAGAGATGAACTAAGTATTTATAAATACCTCTCTAGTCAAAAGCACAATTATTTCCAAATAATTCACTTTAAATCACTAATTTACTACTAACAATGAAATCGATGATGTTTACAGACCAGTGCCGTACGAAACTACATGTACGCATGTTCTATATACAATTTAAACAAGTGTACACTAAACTTATGCTGTTTTTTCCTTATAAATTGTAGGAAAGATGGCCGACCACGAAAAGGAACTAAAGTTTCGTCTATACAAATGTTACCAGACGGTCTTATAGAGTTTTGAAATTTTTGTCGGATGTGATCTATGGGTGGTTTTATCTTATATAGTCTTGTGGAAATATGTGAATTTTCGTTATCAGTAAAATATCAATTATTTAGAAGTTTTTATTTACCTGTTTTATTTCATTGAAATATATAGCACATTAGAAGACCAATAAGAAGACAGTTTTTTCATTTACACAAGTTCAATCTAAATTTGTAATCCCGAAAATATTTTTATTTTATCTATATTCGTATCTTTTCGAGCATTAGGTAATAGTGTTTTATCAGCTTTTTGAGAGGCATATCTGTTTGTCTCGTTGACCATCATAGTAAGAAGATTGTCATCAACAAATAGGTAAAAGGCAACTCGGTCGTTGGTCAGTTGCCAATGACTGTTCAAAATGTGAGAAAACAGAACCTTTGAACGAATTCAACTCAAGTGAAAGTCAAACGGTGCCCGGGGCCTAATCATGTGATATTTAAAATATCCATGGTAATTAATGTATGTATGATTGTTTAATTATGAAGGGTTTTTATCCAAGTATTTTCAATTTTGGTGGCTCAGCATGTGAGCATCCTGTTCAGCACTATGATTGAAAACTAGTTCTGCATTTGTGATGTAGCCCTTTCTAGGGAATTTTAATGAATATAACTTTTATAAAGGAATCAACTTAATTTTCTTTTAATTTTTGATCATAAATCTTGTGATTGTATGTATATCACTTCCTCTTATGCACATTCTTCTTGCAGCTCTTGTAACAATGCCAAGGTGCGCATTTTGGCTTTTTGAGTAGTGGGCAAATGAGAGTTCTGGCCGCACAACCCCACCCCTTTTTGTACCCCCCACTCCTACCCTGTATACCCCCCACCCCTAATTATACAAAAGTGGGGGTATACAGGGTAGGAGTGGGGGTACAAAAAGGTGTGGGGTTGTGCGGCCAGAACTCTCATTCCACCATTTTGTACCCCTACCACATTATACCTTCCACCACTTTATACCCTCCACCACTTTATACCTCCCACCAATTTATACCTCCCACCACTTCATACCTCCCACCATTTTTTATACCCCCTACCACTGACCAGGTCAACGACCCCGGTCAAGAAGTCAACGACCGGTCAAGAAGTTAACAAACGGTTAAGAAGTCAATGAACAGTCAATGAAGGGTGGGAAAGGTAAAATACAGGGTGAGGCAAATAAAGGGCCTATTAGAAATATCTCGAGAACTAAAGGCAACAGAATCATGAAAATTGGAATAAAGGGGTTTTGAAGGATGATCTATTAAATGAAAATATTTTCATCTTTTTGCAACTTCCGGTTATACCGGAAGTTGCTTATAACTTCGTTTTTTTAAATGGGACCCCCTGTATATTTTTACATTTTTGGATTCTCTTTGATGTCTTCTTTCTTAAAATATCAGGTTTTGTAATATTATACAGGGTATTTTAAAGGATAATTACGTTTTTTTATTAATTTCGTAGCAAAATGAATCGTAGAATTGTAGTAGTTTGACATCTAAAACTCTACTTACGTTCAAATGATTTTTAATATACTCTACTATTGTTAAGAATCATTAGTATCGCTAAATTTTTAATTTTAGTATACAGGGTTGGTCGAAACTCGGAATGAGTATTTTCTGAGTTTTCTTAAATGGAAAACCCTGTATTTTAGTATTGTAATGAAATGATATTTTATGGTACTTTTTTATTTCTTAAGCATTCCCTATACCTAACTGCTTTAATTTGTGCTTAATTGTTAATCGCACCAACAATCTTAACTACGTAGGTATTTTGATAGCTAAACCATTATTGGTAATTTTAAGGACCAGTCTGGATTAATATGTATTTATTTCTGAAAAATTATTTGGGATTGAGTATTTTCACGGCCAACCTAATAAAATTTTACGTATTTTTTGTTGCAATTAATGTTTAGCTTGAATCACCAATAACTCACAAATTAAAGCAGTTAGGTATAGGGAATGCTTGAAAAATAAAAAAGTACTATAAAATATCATTTCACTACAATATGAAAATACAGGGTGTTCTATTTAAGAAAACTCAGAAAATACTCATTCCGAGTTTCGACCAACCCTGTATACTAAAATTAAAAATTTAGCTATACTAATGATTCTTAACAATAGTAGAGTATATTAAAAATCATTTGAACCTAAGTAGAGTTTTAGATGTCAAACTACTACAATTCTACAAGGTGTGAATATTGCTACGAAATTAATAAAAAAAACGTAATTATCTTTTAAAATGCCCTGTATAATATTACAAAACCTTATATTTTAAGAAAAAAGACATCGAGGAGAATCCAAAAATGTAAAAATATACAGGGTGTCCCATTGAAAAAAACGAAGTTATAAGCAACTTCCGGTATAACCGGAAGTTGCAAAGAGATGAAAATATTTTCATTTAATAGATCATCCTTCAAAACCCCTTTATTCCAATTTTCATGATTCTGTTGCCTTTAGTTCTCGAGATATTTCTAATAGGCCAGTTATCTGCCTCACCCTATATATTTAATAAACAAGAATTAGTAACAACTTTATTTTTATGTAAAACATTTATGACATTGATATTTGTATGGTAGGTAATTGCTGAATAGTGAAGTAGAACAGTGTTCCCAGCAAGGTAGTTTCATTTGGATAGCTTCATTACCGCGAATATGTGGTGGAAGTTCATCCCACTTAGAATAGAATAGAAGTATGCTTTATTGTCACTGAAAATTATACAATTTTATGGACAAAGCTTAACATAGATTCACGAAAAAGATATACATAACAATAACAAATACAATTTTATATAATTAGATAAATCGTCAATAAAAAAAATATAATCAAGTTAAAAAAGTGAAGTAAAAAAACAAAAACCAATATATTGCAAAATTACTATAAATTGCAAAATTGAACATACCACATAATATAATAAAACACAAACAAAGGAACTAATAAGTTTAAGCTGCTGTATGTGACACCCAAATATATATAAATACACTTTAGTTACTTGTACATTACTGTGATTTCTTAGTTAGTCATTAAGAAAATCTTCTACTGAATAATATGGTCTTTTAGATAAATGAGCTTTTGTCATTTTACGGAACTTGAGAAAGGATGTTGCAGATTTGAGTTGTAAAGGGAGATGGTTGTATAGTTTTTTTGCGGAATATAGTATAGATTTTTTTACTAACTCAGAAGACGGGATCGGTAAATAGACATCAAAAGTTGAATTTCTGGTGGAGTAGTCATGATGAGGCCTTGCTGGAAAGACATGCATGTGTTTACGAATTAAGCAAACAGTTTCTAAAATATACAAAGATGGAAGAGTTAAAATTTCGTGATCTTTAAAGTAACTTCTGCAATGGGTTGTTCTTCTGAGGCCAAACAGATATCTTATTGCTCTTTTTTGTAATTTGAAAATAACATCAAATTGGGCAGCTGTACTAGACCCCCAAAAAGGAAGACCATATCGAAGATGAGACTCGAATAAAGAAAAATATGTTATTTTAGAAGATGCTCAATTGAGTTCCTTCGAAACAGATCTTATGGCATAGCAGGCCGAGGCGAGTTTCTTACTTAACAAATCGATATGAAGGGACCATTTGAGGTTGCTGTCTAAAAAACTTATCTAACAAATCAAACCCATCTACGTGATCCAGAAGGTACCACGCTGGAAATCACTCCATTTCTTGTTTGTTAAATAACCAAAAATCTTTACGAAGAAGGTAATGATCCGTTATCACTTGCTCTAATAAAGTATTATATTCAACTAGATTTAAAATACAAATATAGCAGTCACTTATAGAAGGAGGATACATCACCCCATCACAGGTGGAAGGCCAATGATGATAACAGCGAGTAATTTTCTGTCGAATATGCGGATCATTTTTCACTTCATCTGATAGTTTATGTTCAATTTCTCGTAAATCAGATGTTTTAATATACTGAAGATATTGTAAAGGAAAATCACGTAATTCTTCAGAAGAAAATGCACTCAACGGAATAGCAGGAACGTGTTTACTGTAAGAACCCATGTCCGATACTAAATGTTTGATTAGATGTAAAATAAATAGTCAACACAAAAATAACTGCTTATACCCTACACTCACAGATACCTCCCATCTCACAGATACCCCCCTCACAGATACCTCCTACCCACAAATACCTCCCACTTTCAGACACCTTCTACTTATTAACTAGACGTACAGAATCAAAGGTTAGCTAGCCTGTGTAACTGTGTATCGAGTGAGTAAAGATTAGGGCGGGCCGAATTTTTTTTTTTTTTTTTTAGTTGTAATACCGCGGAAAACTTGTGAATTATAATTTGAAACAAAAAAAAAAATTTCAAAATCGGTTAATATCTTCCGGTCCCGCCTTAACCTTAAAGTTTGACTATTTTTTAAAAAAACTTCATTTTTCTTATTTTGTGAAAAAAAATTTTATATTTATTTTTTAACGTGAGGAGAGGTACGCCACTGTGCTGATAAACAACGCAATTTTGAGTGCTCTGATATTTCATCCGAATTTCGGAAATATCGAGAATTAGAAATTGTAAGAGTGAACTGTGAGCAAATAATATACTACAACAAAGTGCTGAGAGTGTTAGTGACACAATAGGACTAATAATATTCGAGGTAGGCTGAAATCAAAATAACGTGGCGTCTTATCTGCTGGTAGCGATTTATCTATCCGCAAAGTTGAATTGTAGATGATCGTTGGCGCTAGCAGATAGGCAACACATATTACACATGTCCATAGGCGTATCAGAGGAATACGGAATGGATGAAATGAGCGAGATGGTTAAAGAAGTAACAAACGGAATGAGAGATATAGCAAATGAAATGAAATAAATGAGAACTGAGCGTAAAGAATTAATAAAAATTGTCAAAGATTTGACAAGTGAATGGAAGCAGAGTTTGGAAGAAGTAAAAGAGATTAGGAGAGAAAATGAAGTAATGAAAACTAAAATCAGGGTGCTAGAATATAAACTTGAAACTATGGAAAAGAAAGAACGTCGAAATAACATTATTATCACCGGATTTTAAACTGCAGGAGATACTATAGAGCTAAAAGAAAATATAGAGAATCAGTTGCAAACTTTTCTTGGAACAAAGTGTGAGATAAAAGAGATAACGAAACTGAATAAGAGAATGTGCAAGTTAGAATTGAGTACATATGGTGATAAAGCAGACATAATGAACAATAAGAACAAGTTAAGACATATTAAAGGAAGAAAACTTTTTATTGATGATGACTATACGATCCAAGAAAGAGAGATTCAAAAACAACTAAGAGAATATGCAAATGAACAGAGACAAAAAGGTAATGTTGTAAAAGTTAAATACCAGAAGATCATTATAAATGATGAAATATGGAAATGGAATATGGAAACTGGCACAATTGAAAAAGAGAGCAACAGAGCTAATCCAAAAAACTAATAAAAGCAGAGGCGGACAAAATGATGACAAATTCGGCAATGAAAATGAAGAAATAAGAAAGGAGAGGTATGGAGAACAGCGACATGGAATGTTAGAGGAATAAGTGGAAAAGAGTTATTAGTAGAAACCCTTAGCAACACAAACTATGCTGCAATATCCATCACTGAGACAAAAAAAAAGGGAGCTGGGACACAAATAATAGGAGATGGAAATCTATTAATATACAGTGGTGTAAAGGAAGCTGAATGGGCCAGAGCAGGAGTAGCCTGTTTGAGACCCAAAGATAAAGTAAAAGGTATAAGAAATTGGGAGTTCATCAATGAGAGACTATTGAAAGTATCAATGAATTGTAGTAAAAGCGATATTATAACTTTGATTGTAATATACGCACCTGGAGAAAGTCACAAAGCAAACGACAAAAATCAATTTTGGGAACAACTACAGCACACAGTAGAAGATTATGAGGGAACACTCATAATATTGGGAGACTTCAATGCTAGAGTGGGAAACAAAAACATGAAATGGCAAGGAGCTATAGGTAGGCACGGAGAACACACAATTAATAAAAACGGGAAAAGATTGCTAGAGTTTTGTATATATAATGATTTAGTTATAGCCAACACTTTCTTTGAACACAAAGAAATACACAAGATAACAAGAGCAATGCCCCAGCGAAATGAAAAATCAATAATAGACTTCATAATTGTTCCTCAAGAAAAAAGGAGTAAAGTTGAAAGATGTCAGAGTGAAAAGAAGCTATGATATAGGTAGTGACCATTATCTACTAGAAGGAGTATTCAAGAATAACAACAAAGTCGAGGACCGAAAACAGATACAAAATAAAAACTATAGCGGAAGAATAAAAACCTATAAGCTGAGAAACTTGCAAACAAGAAATGAGTATATAGAAAAAACAGAAAAACAGTTTGCAAGGATTGAAAAGAGAAGACAAAGTAGAAATGTGGAAGAAAAGTGGATCAGATTTAAGGCAATACTATTAGAAACAGCAGGGCAAGTTTGCGGGTATACCAGAAGAAATAATCATAAAAATCAGACAAGCTGGTGGAACAACGATATTAAAAAATAAGTCAGAGAAAAGAAAAGGCTATGGAAAATGTACATACAAAAAAGAAATCAAGAGGCATACGATAAATACAAGGAACAGCGCAACAAAGTTAAAGTAAGGATAAAACAAGAAAAGCAGAACGCCTGGGAAGAATTCGGAAGAACTATGGAAGAAAATAGTACCCAAAATAAAAAATAATTTTATAGAGTATTAAAGAATATGAGAAGTAAAACGGAAATTACACTACAGCAGATAAGAGATAGAAACGGAAATATAATAACTGAGGATGAGCCCATTATAGAAAGGTGGAGAGAATATTTCAAGGAACTTTTAAACAATGAAAATACAACAGCAGAGAATCGCACACAGATAACAGATGAAACACCTGAAAGAGGACAAGAAGACGTTTATGAAACTAAAATAAAGATGGAAGAAGTTGAAGATGCACTAGAAAAACTAAAAGTTGGTAAAGCAGCAGGGATCGACGAAATAGATGCTGAATTATTGAAATATCTTGGACAACAGGGTAAACAAGAATTACATGACCTACTAAATTTAGCGTGGACAAACAAAAAAATCCCAGAGGATTGGAACATTTCAATAATACTGCCTATACACAAAAAGGGAGACACGAAAGAGTGCAGTAATTATAGGGGTATATCACTTCTCTGCTCAGCGTTGAAAATCTACGAAATTATCCTAGAAAAGAAACTACGAGAAATAGTTGAGCCTCGACTGGCGGATATACAAAGTGGATTTAGACCATCACACAGCGTACAAGATCATATATTCATACTACAGCAAATTACTGAAAAAACACTGTTAAAAAACGATACACTGTACCTGGCGTTTTTAGATATGAAAAAGGCGTTTGACATGGTCAATAGAGAAGGAATATGGCAAAGCCTGATAAACAAGGAAGTAGATGAAGAACTTGTAAGTGTAATAAAGAGTTTGTATGCCAACACAAAAAACCAGGTCAGGACAAGTAACTTAATCTCCGGCGAATTTTCTAATAACGACGGGGTTAGACAAGGTGGAGTGTTGAGTCCACTGTTATTTATTTCCGTTATGGATGAAGTTATTAAAAAGTGATGGAAAAAACTAAAAAATGCGCTATAGGGTATAGAAATTTGCAACAAATAAAAATTGAAGCCTGTGCATTTGCTGATGACATTGTATTAGTTGCAAGAACTGAAAAGGCTCTCGCAGATAACATTAGAATCTGGGCTGAAGAACTAAAAAACTACAACTTAGTAATAAATATGGAGAAAACTAAAGTAATGACAATAGCCAACAAAGAAGCAACTGTAAATATTGAAATCGAAGGGCAAAAAATCGAGCAAGTAGACCTCTTTAAGTATTTGGGAATAATGTTAAACAACAAAGGAACACAAGAAGATGAAATTGGAAACAGAATAAAATTGGCAACGAGAACTTATTATTCACTGTATAAAAATTTCCTAAACAAAAAAGAAATATCGAGTAAAACCAAAATGACAGTATATAAAACTGTATATATGCCAATTACAATATATGGGGCAGAAAACTGGGTACTTAATGACAGACAAAGAAAAAGAGTACAAGCTACAGAAATGAGATACTTAAGAAAAGTGGTGGGAGCAAGAAGATTAGACAAAAGAAGAAACGAAGATATAAGACATGAATTACAGGTAAAATCGCTCAACGAAAAAGTTGAAGAAAAGAAGTTAAAATGGGCTGGACACATGATAAGAATGAGTGGTGAGAGACAAGTGAAAATGACATGGGAGGCCAAAGCAACACTAGTGTAAACGAAATACTCAAGAAAAGAGGAACATCGTGGCAAGAAGCAAAAGTTTTAGCAGCAGATAGGAAGAAGTGGCGTAAATTTGCAGAGAGTATTATATAAAGGAGGAATCCTCGACACCTAATGGTAAAAGAGGCAACCGATTATGTATGTATGTATGTATTTTTTAACGTAATAGTTATTTATGCGTTGAGATAGCCCCTAAGAACATTGTATTTAATTTGATTGTGATTACTGGATATCTTCCGGTCCCGCATAAGCTCCAAAATATGCCAAAATATTGGAAATTTACAGTTTTTACGAATTTTTTTTCTCTTATGTTTAATTAGTTTTAAATCGCTCAAGTTACGATATTTTTTTAAAAAACACTTCTGGTTGCTAAATAAGCCTAATTATACAAGCAGAATTTTTTTAGTTATGACTGAGTAACATAATAGGGATTATAAATAACAACGAGCATAGAACCTTTCAACTTATATCTGTATTATTATAAAAAAAACTACAATATACAATTATTAGTTAATTGTCTGCATTATTGCCTCTATTTTGTAGCTGAAGAAGGTACTTTGAAATCTGATTTACTGGCGAAGTCTGGCATGGCTTATCGCGACAGTAGAGTACTTCTGATAAATCCGTCTCTAGCTTCAGCGCCACAAACTCTGCCCGAAGCTTCCGTCACTAGTTTCACACAACGCTCAACTGCCTGTGTGTGAACTGGGAATTTCTTGTAATTAATGTTCCAGTTAGGGATGGAGTCACTGTTGATGTAAGATTTTATCTCTTCATCACTGACCTTGGCCAACACTGGGGGAGAAGATAAGTCGCAGTTCATCCAGTTGACAATATCTGAGTACTCTTGAGCATCAAAGTTGATTTTCGGCGGTGTGAATGTCCTTACTTTCTTCCTTTTTGAATCTATTTGCCTTGCTTTTAGAATTCGACGAAGTCCGAGCTGTCTTATCAGTTTATTGTCGTCCTCAATCATTGCCAACATCAAATTTTCGGGGTGGGAAAAATAACCAAAAATAGGCTCTAAATATAATCGTGAAGATGAAGCACGGCAGTAATGCGATTCGAGCTTTGGTAAAGTTGTTGAAAAGTCTGATAGAAACCGTTTTGAATGCTTTAAATTTGCCGTTCTTGATTTGGTAGGTGTTTTCTTATTTTCAGCTGCAACATGAATACCATTTTCTGGACTGCGACTGATTGATTTATTCCAAGGGTGTTGAGAAATTTTTTTTTTTGCAAACTTGAACTCTTTGCTCATTGTTCATTAAGTAGTACTCATAAGAATTAGATCTTCGACTAGCTTCTACAGTAACTTGGTGTGGTTGCTTGACTTCTATTAAAGATGCTACGTAAACTTTTTTCATATCCCATGTCATCTTTTACCAAAAACTATTAAACAGATTCATGCGAATATTTTCCGAAAAATTAGAGCAACCTCGCTTTTTTGATTTTATACAATATTGAGATTCACATTTTAAACGAAGGTTTCGTGCCGGTCGATTTTCAGTTAACCTATATTTACCATCATCTCGATCTTTCTTCAAACCTTTGTACTTTTTACCGTACATTCGATTACATTTTTCTTGTTTTCTACAATTTTTTCTTTTGTTATCATTTTCTTTATTAACTTTTTCTTCATCATTGGTAGAATTCTCAATATCATTAGGTGCTTGGTTGTTCGTTTCACTTTCATGGGGTTCGTCATTGTCATTTAGCTCTTCAGTGTTATTTGAAAGTATCTCAATAATAATTTTTTTCGTACTCGTAGGTATTTCCAATTCAGAAACAATATTCGTTGGGGTTTCGTTTTCAGATAATAATGTATTATTGTCATCATTGTGATCATTGGAAACATTCAATAACAAGTTATTATTAGAAACAGTTTCTAATATGTCACGATCCATTATTTCTCCCACACTAGGACGTTCTTCTATGTTACAATCATTAAGATCCTCGCTCTGACTCTCATCGGAAAACCAGAATTCAGTACTGTTCAAAATATCTTCTAGTTCTCTTTCGGTTATCACTTTATTGGGTCTTTCATTGGCTATTGTGCCTGAAACAAAAATTTAAAATTTAATTATTCCAATTTATACAGGGTGGTTCACCTTATCCGCCTCGGTCTCTGTACGGAAAACCACTTGATATTTTAAAAAAATTTCTTCACAGAAATATACAGGGCCTTTAATACTACAACCTAAAAATAATGTGAATTATACAGGGTGCTCCAAAAAAGAGTGGTATATCAAAGTTATATTTTTTCTTATGGAATGCAATATATCTGATGACATTACTGAATTGACCTTAAAAAATAAGCTATACTTTTATAAGGGTTCCCTATACCTAAATACAGGGTGTTTTGATTTATTTCGATTTTTATGAAAATGTAAGGTTTTAGAAAAAAAATAAATATCTACGAATCTAAGAATCAGTAACAAATTCCTTCTTGGATCTTAATAATAGACTATTTACCATACTTAAACAGATGCTTGCTGTAACAAAATATCTTACAGGGTGGTCAAAAGATGAGATTGTTCTATTAACAAATTCAAGCTGTAATAACTTACTTATTTTAAATAGAACACCCTATATATTACTAGTCTATCGCGTAGAAAATTTACTTAGCTTTCAATTTGTATTAGGGTTTCCTATACCTATCTTTTACAGGGTGGTCAAAATATTAGATTGTTCTACTAACAAATTCAAGCTGTAATAACTTACTTATTTTAATTGGAACACCCTGTATCTTAGTAATTTATCGCGTATAAAATTTACTTTGCTTTCAATTCTTATTAGGGTTACCTATGCCTATCTCCCTTCATTTTTGAAATATTTAAAGATTTCCTAATTTGTAAGCTTTAAAAATTAGAATTAAGTACCTATGTCGTGGTTATGTACAACACATCACCAACACCGGCAATATACTTAAATATCTTAGTCAAGATACTTTCGTTAATAAAATTCATATTTTTATCATTTAATCACACAGTGTTCTTATTTTAAATGACATACTCGATATTATATTCTTTATAATAGAAGATATTTAAAATCTCTTCAACTCCATGTAAACATTCTCAATACACATGTTATTCTGTAAATGTTAATTCCCATGTTATTCTGTAAATACCCATTTTTACATATTTTTGTACAATAGGCTCGTTTTCGTCATAGTAGCCATTGCATTTAATTGTCTGTAATTGCGATTCAAAGATTCAAACAAAAAGTGGTGTTCTTAAATTTATTTAATAACCATTGGTTTAAGATATGGAAAATACTTATACGGAATGAAATATAATTTAAGTATTTTCCAGAATACTGCATGTAATATAGGGTATGCAGTTTAATATAAACATATTATTCAATGTCACATGTAGGCCAAAATCAACTAAAATAATACAACACTCTGTGTGATTACATGATAACAATGAAAATTTTATTATTGACAGTATCATGTCTAAGTATATTGCCGGTGTTGGTGATGTGTTGTACATAATATGTAACCATGACATATTTACTTAATTCTAATTTTCAAAGCTTGCAAATTAGGAAATCTTTAAATATTTAACAAATGAAGGGAGATAGGTATAGGAAACCCTAATAAGAATTGAAAGCTAAATAAATTGTCTACGCGATAGGCTAGTAAAATACAGGGTGTTCTATTTAAAATAAGTAAGTTATTGCAGCTTGAATTTGTTAATAGAACAATCTAATATTTTGACCACCCTGTAAAAAGATAGGTGTAGGAAACCCTAATACAAATTGAAAGATAAGTATATTTTCGACGCGATAGACTAGTAAGATACAGGGTGTTCTATTTAAATTAAGTAAGTTATTACAGCTTGAATTTGTTAATAGAACAATCTCATCTTTTAACAACCCGGTAAGAAATTTTGTTGCAGTAAGCATCTGTTTAAGTATGCTACATAGTCTATTATTAAGATCCAAGAAGGAATTTGTTACTGATTCTTAGATTCGTAGATATTTATTTTTTTCTAAAACCTTACATTTTCATAAAAATCGAAATAAATCAAAACACCCTGTATTTAGGTATAGGGAACCCTTATAAAAGTATGGCTTATTTTTTAAGGTCAATTTAGTAATGCCATCAGATATAGGGCATTCCATAAGAAAAAATATAACTTTGATATACCACTCTTTTTTGGAGCACCCTGTATAATTCGTATTATTTTTAGATTGTAGTATTAATAGCCCTGTATATTACTGTGAAGAAATTTTTTTAAAATATCAAGTGGTTTTCCGTACAGACACCGAGGCGAATAAGATGAACCACCCTGTATAATGATTTAATACGTTTTAACCCATTTTTGGCTTGGATTCATATTTTTTAATAGGTAAAAATAATTGTTATAATTATTATTAGGTATTGAAAAAACGTGTATCTAAGGCAAATAAATGTGTTCAAAAACGTGTATCTCAATGCTGAAGTTGTTAACAAATTCTGAGCATTCAATCTATCAAAAATTACTTTGAAATGAATTCTACATTAAAGACCAATTTTTTAAAAATAGATTAACACTTACCCAACTAATTTCTAAGCTGTATTTACACAGTAAAAACCCGGACGAATAATCTGGTGCAACTAAACATAACCACACAATGCCGATTCTGGCGCTTTAAACTTAGTTACACCTTTTTGCTTGCTGTGGAGAGATACACCGATTTGATTTTCGGAAATAACTTAAACACGAAATTTTCTAATTTAAATGGTTTTGCACTAATAGAACTATTGCTATTTTTTACGAGATGGCGTAAGAAAACTAATTTTGCCTTACTTATAATATACGGATAAAGTAAGGATTAAGATAAATTATGATTAAGATAAATTATTATTAGGGGATTTGTAAACATAAATTTAGTAAGGGTAGGTTATTTAAATCAATTTGGTCATTCAAAAGATACTGAGAGGATTTGTTTTTTTTTATTTAAAAAAATCGTCAAAATACATATAATAGTAACAAAGATACATAAAAAGAAGAAACATCATAATATTTTTTGTAATTTCAAAATTCAAAGTTGTACGCAATCCCACGCAAATAATCAATAACTTCATGATTTCCAAAATCTTCAGCTATATTTTTGACACGAGCTGATATTGCGACATACTTTTTATTTCTTCGATTTCCTTGATTTCCTTCAATCAATTGTATTATTTCGTAATTATGAATACCTTGTTGTTTCCGCAAACATCCAATAAAATGAAAAATATTTGGAAATTGCGATCCACATGTTTCTTGAAAAGCGCGGTGCCATTCTTCCACGGCGTTATTTGTGCGATGTTGGTCGTTAAGAGTGCGTTGATAAACATTCCAAAGTTGAGTTGGAAACGTTGGAATTTGACGTCCACGACGCAGTCTTCTGCCAATATATGTATCTTCGAAATAATTGGCTATGGGTACAGCCTCTTCAGGAAATTCTTCGCTTTCAACTAAGTCGGCGAATGCACCACTTACGTTATTTTCAGGAATAAATGCCACAGCGGGAATCATTCTGATCCAACGAGCGAACTCATCATCATTTTCGTATCGAGCTTTAAGCCCTTCAGTTTAAACTTTCCTCCAGACGGATTGCGATAAATGAAGAAAACATCCAGTCTTCAAAATACCTAGAAATTCCAATTCAAATGCTTGAATGCTAGCAAGTTCGAAATCCGTCGATAAGTAGAGTTGGCTGTAATCCAGGTTGCAGATGTTTCAATTCATGCAAAAATTTTGAAAAACGATCAATAGGTAAATGTATTACTAACATTGTATTTATAACTCAATGCAACTAGTTAAAATTATTAGGTAAAATCCCGGTGGCGAAACGGTTCGGGTGCGAAACGGTTCGGGGGCGAAACGGCGGGGGCGAAACGTCCGTATCCCCTAGTTTCATATTTTCAAAATATTTTTTCATATTTTCAAAACTAATTTGCGGGCCACTTAAAATTCTTTCGCGGGCCACACTTCGGTGATTGTTTACTAGGACACAATAGTTAAGAAATTCTCCAATATATTGGGCCCCAATCGGAAATGGAAATATGACCCGTATGCACGCTAATGATGAATATAAAATTCTTAATTGAATGTCAAAAAATGCGCAATAACTACCTCTTAAAACCTACTAAATTTAATTTGCATATCTCAACCGGCTTTAGGGCAATAAATAAATCGTCAGTTTGTTAGAAAAAATTCAACATCCCGTATCTCGGAAACGAAGCATTTGCGAACATATGTTTATAAAGCAAACGGTCATTATTTTTTCATGCAGAACTACCCCTTAAAGTTTGTCGCACCTATTTAGAAACACCCTATATTGATGAAGAACGTTGCTAGTTGTTAATGTACCTAACTTTTTTATTCTTTTTTATTATTCAACATGAGAAAATTAATCAAAAAGCAAAATGTTAAGAAAGCCTAAGGCTATAGTCCTTATGAAACCAGATGTCTATTCGGAAAATTAGCATGTACAGGGCTAGCCAACAAACTAGCCAATTGCGGCACTAATTCTTCTTGCAAGAATTCCAAATATCGTACTCCATTGAGAGTTCCAGCAAAAAATATGGGTCCTATAACTTAATTTCCTACAATTCCTGCTCAAACATCCACTTTTTCTGGTCGCTGAGTATGGCCTTCCCTCATCCAGCGTGGGTTCTCATCCGCCCAATATCTGTTCTACTATTATCTAGTATATTATTTTATCATACGCCCAATATCTAGTATTTCTATTTTTTGTCTTATCATTTCTTTTACCAGTTCTTCATCTTTTCCATTGATGCTTCTCACATTCCATTTTCTCATTTTTATCTCTCCTTTTTTCTGCAATCTAGCTTTCACCTTCTTATTTTCATCCTATCTTACCTTTGCCTTATCTTTTCCCTATCGCTATTCCTATCCTATCCTATTCGTTGCCTTGGCTGTCATTGTTGTGGGCCCGGTCTCATTATTTTCTATACTTTTTTGGAATCATTTTCCCGATATTTCTGCGAGTTTGTATAATTTTCTCATTATTATGGTCCCATTTCCACTCCTTCCCATTAATTTCCAGTTGTATATACCCTATCTTCGTCGTATTACCTTTGTCTTTTTCTTCTTTCACCATTTTCCTAATCTTTGTATTTCTTGTTGAATCTGATTCTATATACCTTTTGTCCCTGTAGATTTTATTAAATACATGCAAGTTCAAAACACGTTCCCCGAAGTGGCGTGATAATTCAGAGTGATAATGGTCCAACTCCGGATTTGTACCGTTATTATACTGACACTTAAACTTAGACCACGTTTAAACTGAAATATTTCGATTTTGTATGACGGCTTCGATACAAGTGGTGCCATCTCTGCATCAGTAGATATAATTAGGAGTTGGGCCAATTTTATTCTGAAAGATACTCATAAAGCGAAGCCTTCTGTACACAAAACGCGAATTTTAAAAAATATGGAGTTGGACCATTATTATTCTGGGCGCCTCATATTTGAATCGCTGTTAGTAAATGCCTGCGATGCAGCCCGTTTAGTTGATGCTCTAAATTCTAGCTCAATTAGGCTTACTGCGCTGAATGAAGGTGGATCCTCATTCAATAACGAAGGTGATAGTGATGGGGATTCCTCATAAGGTGCAAGTCTAATGTTATGTTGATAGAAATGCCCACCTCTTCAGTAGCATTTGGATTAGGCCTGTCTGTCGCGAACGATATTTCAAAATTTCAATCTGTGATGGTATCTTTTTAATAAAACAAAGTAATTATTTTTAAACTGGGGATAATCTTCATCATAAACATCTTGAGGCTTATAAAAAAGGAGACATTCTCCCTCCGCTTTCATTGAATTTACCCAGCATCATTTTTGTGCCATGTTGATGGATGTGCAAGTTGATATGCTCAATATTAAATAAGTCCTTTTTAGTAGTCAAGTGAATTCTTTTCAAATTTGAATCGACCACAGAATCCCTAATTTCATCCAAAATATTTTCAAATGGTATTTTTTGGGCAATCTTTTTTGCAATTTCTCCTTTTTCTTTCTTTGACAATGACATGTGTGCAAAATTAGATCTGTGTCCTACATGCGTTTTAACAAACGTGGCAATATAACTCCCTAAAAAAATTTGATTCAAATTACATAACTCGGAAACAAAAAAAATTTTTACCACTTGTCTTTGTTAAAATTTATAGATAGAGGGCAAAATGCGTTAATTTTCTTGCTGCCTTGAAGCTTTAAGTGTCTTCTGACCACCTCGTTTATACATCCCAGATCGACAACATATATATTTTATAACGACATGATGCTTGCTGGACTTTGTTTTCCTTTTGCGAAACCGAGTTTTACATTCTTCCTCGACTTTGTTTCTTCATTCTTGAAATTCTGCCACTGATGAAAAAGTGTATTCTTGTATCTTTATTTTTATATTTTGACAACTAGTGAGGTGATTAAACATATCACTGGTAAACCTTGATTTATATGTTTTACACATAGCACACATGTTCTCTTCTTTTTCAATGGAGATATTATATTATTATCAATACTAAAAGTTTCATTATGTGTGTAGCTTTAAATGAAATCTCAGATGGTGTTGATAATTAAAATTTTTTACTAGTGATGCCGTCGAGATCGAGATCAGTCTCGTCTCGTCTCGTCTCGTCACTTCTCGCCGGGTCGAGACTCACAACGATTCTCGCGAGACTCTCGTCGAGACTCGTTACCTGGAAGTACTTCCAGTCGAAAATTAACAGAACGCGGAATGCGTAAGTTATTAAAGCTAAATAATATTACTCCCTTTTAATTTTGATCATTTTTAACATAATAATAAAACATTCTCCCTCAGTTTGAACCTAAAATTATGTTTGAGTTTTATTTATATCTTTTAACAATTATATATATATATATATATATATATATATATATATAGTTCAGCTCAACAGGCCTTAGGGGCCCAAGGCTTCAATTGTTTTCTTCCATTTCTTTCTGTCTTGTGCTAGGTTTTTCCAATCTTGTACCCTCAGCGACTTCAGATCTTCTTTTGCAGACTCCAACCATCTTCTTCGGGGGCGTCCTCTTTTTCTTTTTGTACCAGCCTCCGTGTTTATTAGTTGATTGGGAACTCTTCCTTCTTCCATTCTTGCTATATGCCCAAGCCATCTTAATCTTTGAATTTTGGCGAGTGTTGTTATTTTTGGTTGTCCATGTATTTGCATTATTTCTTCATTCGTTCTTCTTCGCCAGATATTCCCCTCTTTTAAACCTCCATATATCCTTCTGAGGATCTTTCGTTCCCATCTATCTAATTTTACTTCCATATCTTTATTTAATGTCCAGGTTTCGCTAGCATAGAGTACCGTAGGTCGGATAACTGTTGTATAGATTCGTTTTTTTGCTTTTCTGGATATTATCTTCGACCTCAGTATCTTATTTAGACTTCCAGCACTCTTACTACCTTTCGCCATTCTTTTTGCTATTTCTTGGTTCTCTTCGTTCCTATTTGTTAGTGTTACTCCCAAGTAATCGAATTGGCCGACAATTTCGAAGTTATATTCTTTACTTGCGCTTTGTATCTTAAAGGACTGTCCCAGATGATTTTCATTTCCTTTTATCACCATATATTTCGTTTTCTCTTCGTTTATTTATAAACCATATTCCTTGGCTGTTCGTTCTAGTCTATTGAAGATTTCTCTTAATTCTGCAGGTCTCCTTGTTATTAAGGTAATATCATCTGCGTATGCTACACATTGATGCCTGTGATGATAAACTGTGCCTTTAGTATAGATATTGCATTCTCGTATAATCTTCTCTAAAATTAAATTGAAGAAATCTGTTGATAACGGGTCACCTTGTCGCAGGCCTCTATTGGTGATAAAGCTATCCGAAACCCGTCCTTCTATCATAACTTTACTTTTAGTGTCACTAAGTATGCATTTAGTCAATCTTACTATTTTTGGTGGAAATTCAAAATATTCTAGTGTTTCATATACTTTACTTCTTTTTATGGTATCGTATGCCTGTTTAAAATCAATAAATAACATATTTAATGCTAGGTTGAATTCATATGAGCTAGATAAAATTTGTTTCATTGCAAAAATTTGGTCTATTACCGATCTTTGTGCTCTAAAATCCGCTTGATATTCACCTAGACAATTTTCCACTTTTGTTTTAATTTTATTTCTAATTAATATGGCCAGAATCTTATATACTGTATCTTGTAGAGCTATTCCCCTGTAATTTCTACAATCTGTAACGTCTCCTTTTTTATGTACAGGACATAGGATAGCTTCTTTCCACTGATTGGGTATATTTTCTTTGATCCACACTTCGCATATTAACTCGGTGATTTCTTCTTGAAGCCCTTCGCCACCATCTTTTAAAAACTCTGCAATGATACCGTTTTCTCCCGGTGCTTTGTTGTTTTTTAAGTTTTCTATGATATCTATAATTTCTTCCTTGGTAGGTACTTCTTCATTCACATTTGGGTCTCTTTCTTCTTCATGTGGTAGTTGCATTTGCTCTATTTCGTCTTGATCGTCTGTGCATAATATATTCTGGAAATAATTGGCCCATCTTCTTAATTTTTCATCTATTCCACCTATCAGATTTCCCTCTTCATCTTTATAATATCTTGATGCGGTTTTGTACTGGGTTCGGTCGCGTTTTATTTCTTGGTAGAAATTCCTGACTTGTTTATTTAAAAAATCTTCTTCAATTCGGTCTAATTTCTGCTCTAGATTTAACCGTTTCTTTCTTCTACAGATCTTCTTTGCTTCCCGTCTTTTTTCAGCATAGGCTTGTTTACTTTCTTCATTATTTCTCATTATGCTGTTTATTCTGGCTTTATTTCGGTCCCTAATTGCTTTCTTACAATCTTCATCGTACCAGTCTGTTTGTTTACTTTGTCTTTTTCTTAGTAATACTAAGTCGGCTGCCTCTTGAATGTTTCCCCTTAGCTGTACCCATCTGCTTTCTATATCATCTACTGTTGTCTGGCTTTCTATTTTCTGTTCAATTTTCTGCTTGAATTTTTTCTTAACCTCTTCATTCTGAAGTAGTGCACCGTTATATCTTTTCATTTTTGTGCAACTAGTCTTAGGGATTGTGGGAATTATTTGCTCCATTTTGACTTTGACCAAAAAGTGATCAGAATTTGCATCTGCACCTCTATAACTTCGGCTATCTTGTATGGCTCTTGCATGTTTGGCTTCTATTAGCAAATGATCTATTTGATTTACTGTTTGTCCATCTGGTGATACCCAGGTACCTTTATGGATTTCTTTGTGGTCGAAATAAGTGCTCATAATTCGCATATTGTGTTCGAAAGCAAATTCTATTACTCTTTTTCCATTCAGGTTACTCTCCCTGTGTTTACTTTTCCCCCCTGTTATTTGTTTGTATACGTCCTCTCTGCCAATCTTGGCATTGAAATCTCCTACAATTATTTTTGTGTCGTATGATGGTATTTGGTAGAACAGATGCTCTAACTGTTCATAAAAGCTATCTTTAACATCTTCTTCTGTATTTTCCGTTGGTGCATGTACATTTATAAGGGATATTTTTCTGTATTTTCCCCTCATTCTTATTTTGCATAATCTGCTTGTGACTGCCTCAAAATCTATCACCAGACTGGCAAATTTTTTCTTTATAAGGAATCCAACTCCAAATATACGTTCATTGTCTCCACTGTTGAAGAATACATAGCTTCCCACATCTATGCAGAAATTTTCTTTTTGTTTAGTTTCTTGTATAGCTGCAATATCTATCTCATATTTCTCCAATATATCTGATAAATTTTTTAGTGCCCCTACTTCAAAAGTCCCTCTAACATTCCATTGTCCTAGCATAATCATATTTCGTGCCTTATTCGTTTCCGTATTTATCTGTCCACTGTGTTTGTTTAGACTTAGTTTTTTTCCATTTTCTCTAATTTTTCGGTACTATGGTTCCATTTCCACCATTCATCGTTTATACATATTTTCTGATAGCCGACTTTCGTTTCATTACCTTTTCCTTTTTCTTCTCTCGCCATATCTCTTAACTCTTTCTGTAGTCTGGCTTCGGTTTGTGTTAGATCACTTTCAATGAAGTACCGCGTTCCTCTTAATTTACTCTTGTTCTTCATAATAAGTTCTTTATCCTTCATTGTATCCATTTTTACTATCGCCACTGGCAGTTTCCCTTGAGAGGTTCTTATTTTCTGCACATCTTTTATTTTAACGTTCACATTAAATTGATTTGCTATGAAGTTGGTGGCATCTTCAATTTCCTCATTTTCTTTGAAATCGTGTCCTTTAATCACAATGTTTTGTTTTCGAAATTGTTTATCCATCTTTTCTATCCTGCTTTCTAGGAAATTTACCTTTCCCTTCAACTCACAATTTTCTTTTTTTAGATTGCGAATTTCCTCTTGAAAGCTCTGCTGGTCTTTTCGTATTCCCTTAACTTCGTTCATAAGAGCGATCATCATTTCTTTCAGTTCTGTATTATCACAATCTTTCTTAGCTGGAGACCTAAATAATTTTCTGCTTTTTGTGAAAGGGTTTTCATCTTGGTCGTCTTTTTTTCCATCCCTCTTTCTCTTACTATCATCAGATTCTTCACCATCCATCTGAGTCAGTTCTTTACACGTGGCCATATCGTTAAATATAATAATAAATAAAATATAATAAATCTATTACGTTTTTCCGGGCAGTGTTTTGAAGGTATAAACTCTCACTTACACGCCACTGTATTGTTTTGTAAATAAACACTAATAATTATCCTTATCGTAATGGTCCCCGCGCACCCCACTCTACTTGCCTCTTCAATCGAGCGGAGCAACTAGAACAGGTTTATTGTTTAGGTTATCCGTATGCAATCTCTAAAAATTCAATTTCATTCACAATTTTCTAAATACACTCGATTCGCACAGCCACTATTTCGTCGGAGAAGCACTTTGTTGTAAAAAGAACTCGATATTATCCGAAATTTACGAATTAAATATCGGAGCCGTTTTAAACACGTCTTTCTCGATAGCTTAACAGTCCAACCTCTCTTTAACAATTATAGTAATGTTTTATGTACAGGAAGAGAAAAGAGCACGGTATTTCCACCCATTCCCAGGTATAATACGAAAGGACCATAGATGCACGGATAATCCCTTTAATATTAAACACTTTCCTAGAATTTATTTACAAGGTCGGTATACAGATTAAAAAGGATTTCTATTCTGTGGTCGGTATTTAGTTGTAAAAGCTCTCGTCTACTCAAATTATTAGATAGATATGACATGTATAAAAATATCGGTCAAATAGTTCAATAATAATATAAAATATTGGAAATTTAAAAAATAATGACAATGAGAACTTAAATTGGACAACAGTAGATACAAACAGAAAAATGTAGCAGAATACCTAAAGTTAGCAAGATTACACGGTACTTTATTGAATAGCAGATAAATAATATGTTAACAAATTGCAGATGATTTTTTAATTTGTGTTTCGAAAAACAAAAGAAAACAGAATGTATAAAATCATTGAACACTAAAATGTACACTCTATACAAATCTAAAAGATAAATCAAACACATTATTATATTTTTTATTTAAGTATAACTATAATTAGAATCACTAAACTAAGTTATAAATTAACGTTCAATTTAAATATCTTTCTCTAATTTTTTTATAGTTTCGTAAAGTTTATTGTTGCACCATGAATTAATGCACAATAGACATCTAGCGGATTCCTCACTCAATATATTTCTATGTTTTCTAATTGTTAAACCTGCTCTCGAAAATAATCTCTCTGCCGGAACACTGGTAGCAGTAATGCTAAAATAATCTCTAGCCATTTTCGCTAACATTGGAAATCTACTATTATTTTCCTTCCACCGCTGCAAAATATCGACATTTCTGTGGGCCCTTGGTGTATTAAAATATTCATTTAATTCAGTATACCAAGTGTTTACTTCAGAATTGGGTACTTTCTTGTGGAAAAGGCAGTGTAGGTCAAAATCTTCATCATCGTCGATAGAATTCTCAGTACTTTGTGGTGCACTACTTGATTGTGATATGAAATAATCGTTTTTATAAATTTGTTCGAATTTGTGCATCGATGAATTGAGAAGTTCTTGACCCCAACTTGTCAAATAAAAGGTATCTTTCTTATGACGTGTATCTAATAGTAACACCACACAATAAATCCAATTGGTTTTACAATAATGCTTAATCAATTTGTCACGAGCTGCCTGAAAACAGAGCAGTATCATAACATCAATTGCCGTTTTATCGACTTTTGCGTTCCTGGAAAAAATTTCTGTTTCTAATTTGTCTAGTAGAATATTAAAACCAATTATCACTAATGGTAGCGTTACATAATTCTCTCCGCCCAAGGATAGTGAAAGTGATTTAAAATATTTTAATATTTTCTGTATTTCACAAAATATTGTCCAGTCATCCTCTTGTATTTTTAGTGACCTTAGTTCAATATTATTTTCACAAAGGGCATTCAACGCTGGCTTCAATTTAATTGCAGTAGCTAACATATCATTTGTCGAATTCCAGCGCGTTGAAACATCTACATTCGTTGTTAAATATTTAACGTTTGTTACGTCACAACAACTTTTAAATTTATTTTGCCACTGCTCACTTCTTTTCATTTTAAAAAATAAAAGCCTTAATTTAGTTAATGGTTTATCATTATCTTCCTCCAAATTAGAGACGGAGAAGTCATCCTCAAAAAAATTAAAAGGGAGGTACTTTACAGCTATCCACTCGACAACCATTTCGTCAAATTCAGCTTGATTTCTGGAGATTGTGGTACTATGCTGTAAACCAATAAGTAAATAAATATAAGTGCATATTTACATAACAAGAATTGTTTTTTACAACCGTATAAGTATGATTAATATTGTGAAGTTGATTATTTCGAAGTCAGGCAAAAATATTTTAAATAATTATTTATCCTGATATTGCAATCAGCGTGCTAGATATATTTCAATAAATTAAATGTTGAAATTATTGCAAAAAGTATGAATATGGAACAAATTGATCTTTTTGTATTGTGTTTTAGCAGCGTTAGCTATATTTATTTTAAAAACTATTTGTTTCTAATTTGTTAAGTACCAAATCAACAAAAATAATTTTGATAACTCGCATACTTAAGATTTTTGCATGTTTTTTTAGTAAAAAGATTTGATTTCAATACTGAATAAAATTTACTGGCTTTAACCTACATTATTTTTATTCAACTCTAATCGAGGTCCTAATTTATTTATATTGTTTATGCGTGAAAAGTGACAGAAAGTCTTTTTCATATTTTACATATCATATGTTATTATAACTAAATTCACTAAGAAGAACTCCTAGATACCTGTATCAGTGAGTCTATTCTGAGAATTTCAATTTCCCTGGTCTATAAATGCGCTCGTATTTTACAAGTGACTCAAGATTGTGTTTTAGAAAATCGGCTATATCTCAAAAAATAATTAAGACACAAAATAATAGTTTAAACATAATTTGTAGCTAAAATTTAGTACTTTTTACTTGAAACATTTTTTGAATATTTGATTATTTTAAGAGATAAGACCCTTCGAAAAAGTAGTCGGAAAATGTTGCTGTTGATTTGTTGAACAATAAATGACAAATAATGAAAGGAACGGTATTTATGGATTTACTCATCAGACTGTCACAGATGGGAACAATAAGAAGCTACGATCTTGGATAGGAGACAATAAACAGTCAATATAAAAATTTTTAAATACCTACCTCGAATTTCCAAGTAGATACCTTTTGAAAATACTCGTAATTGTCTGTTATCTCTATTTGGGTGGGAGGTCATAAACTCGTATTATCAAAGCGTGTAACGATATGATACCTCGGCAAGCGATGAGCTGCTATTACCAGAGACGACCGATGGAGTGTCCGTGTTTGCGCATTCCTTCTTCATAGCACCGCTGGGGGAAATCGAAGGAGTAGTGGCATCGAAAGCATATTTAAGGCGAACCAGGAGAATGAGGAAATCGTCATTCTCGTCCCGGACGTCGAAGAGTAAGGTCACTGCTAGCACACCCCACTCTTACCGACGAACAGCTAGAAGCCTGAGAGCACCAAGTGCTGAAGAAGCGGCGCACGGTTAGCCCTAAGCTATTAGTTTGGAACCAGAGTGAAAAACCAACGACGCTTGGCCGTGTAAACCAAAAAGGTAGACGGATTGCGGGGTTTCAGAGGAATACTCTGGCCCTGGGATCGAGCGAGTTCGCTCGCCCCGAACTCTACCTAGTGTTCACACACGGTTACAAGAACAAGTGCGAGTAAGGGGGCCAAACTAACTGCGAAAAAGGCTTTCAACGAGGGACCCACCAGCAGCAGGGTAAACTGCACCCATCAGGTAGTATAGTCACTGTCTAACGCCGGAAAAGCACGGAGGGGTGGACAAGCCACCTTTATCCCTGGGGTTTACCCCCCAGAACACCTTGAGGCTGAGGTGCCCTCCGATCGCTAGACTTGCATCCTCCCCCATTTGTCATGCCTTCATCTGTAAGGTCCGTCAGCTCCACCCGGTCGCTTCGTCCTCGGACGACGACCTCGACAAGCGTTGCCACCACCACCACCACCACTACAGCCACCACTACAGCCAACCAGTTCTCTTCCTTGCAACAGGAAGGCACTGTACCCCCATCCAGAGGCTACAACCGTCTCACGGCGGAGCTGGACCTCGAGACGCTTAGCGCGGAGATGCAAATCGTCCGCGATAAGTATCGCGAGGCCTACCTTCGCATCGAGCGGGACGATGCCTCCAACCCCCTTCTGCAGCGATATGCAAACGATTTTCCGCCTCTAAGAACACCAGCACAGGCTGGTCCTCAGCGTCAGAGCGCTCGGAATATACATGGTGCCATACCAAAAGTCCCAACCCAACCGTCAAAACAAGCACCCAAACATTCGCAACAACAACCATCTCAACAGCAACCCTCTTCTCAACAACAAGCATCCATCAGCACTGCAAACAATCCTGAACCCAACGATTTCGTCTTCCAAAGAAGACAAATAAGACAAATGTCTTACGCCAATGCCGCAGCCAATCCACGCCCCAAAACCCAAGCCAGAAACCAAAACGTCATTAACGCCATAAACGATCCTACACTGTCCGAGTATCTCATCAAAGATCTTCCAAAAGATCTTTGTAACAAACGCACCTTCTTTCGGCAAATAAATGCCACCACTCTTTTGTCCAACAAAATTCATTCTTGCAAAGTACTCTCACATGGAATCGCACATCTTCGACTATACAATCCGATAAATGCAGGGGATATTGAAAAAGCTATCCACACAGCAACTGGCCAAACCATGGTTACGGTCCACAGCCGTAGCAGAAATGCTAACACTTCCGCCAAAGAGCCCACCTACCTCCTCTGCATTACTGGAATCGACGTGGATTACTCCGAGCAGGAGGTCTCCGACTTGCTCACAGAACAGCAATTCCCGGTCGAAAGACTGTGGAGAGTCAAAGCTTACAAAACAGGTAAGGACTCTAAAGTGATCAAGGTGGTGACCAAATCCTTGGAGAAATTCACGTCAGCATTGAGCCGAGGCATAACTCTAGATGGCGAAATCTACAATGCCGAACTTCCTCATGGCTCCGACCCTACAATCCCCACTCCAAAATATTGCAGCAAATGCTGCATAAACGGACACTCCATCGACGAATGCCCTCAAAAAGCATTCGTCTGCCCCCACTGCGGCGGCAACCACAAGTCCAGCGCCTGCACCAAACAGCAGGAACCCAAATGCCCGAATTGCGGCGGTGACCACCCCGCATACTCCAACAAGTGTCCACAAAGACACACCATCCCCTCCGCCCAACACGAAATACAGCCACTTACGATCGAAAGATCATTCCCCCTTTCGAACTCCCTACAGAAACAAAGAACATCTTGTCTATTCAGACTGCTCTGTTGCTCAACTTGTTGCCCGAACTTCGTGAACATATCGCTGCAATCACGGCTAATCTGATTAGCCAAGTCTACGACCACTCGACAGTGGTCCACGGGTACGGGAGCAATGTCACGGTGACATTCCGCCCCAACCACTAAACACCCTCCCTTTATGGATTTCACCCTAGGCACAGTCAACTGTCAGGGTCTCTCCAAAAAGAGACCCCTCATCAAGAATATCCTGTCGAAGCATAACATCCAGATCCTCGCACTCACAGATACTCTGTCGAAAAACGATCCACACTTCGCAGGATATTCGATCATCCATCGAAGCCGCTGTCAGGTTTCACGTGGGAATGGTATTCTCGTGAAACACGGAATACCGCACAACACACACACACATTCCCACAAAATTTTCGTCCACCTGATGTGGACTTCCTGGCAATTGACGTGCATATCCCCAATAACGAAACCCTCACGATAGTCTCTTACTACAAACACCCGGATCAACCACTCAACAGGCATTTGCTAGAGTACTTTTCGAGGCTCGGCAAGGCTGTGTTGATGGGCGATCTAAATTGTAGACACACACAGTTTGGTGATCACCGTCAAAACCCAGAAGGCATCCGCCTCACGGATTATCTACTAGACCTTCCTATTTCAAGAATCACCAACACTGAATTCACGTTTTTGAACGCCAATGGGGCTTCTATTGTCGACCACATCCTAGTTACTAGTAACATTCTGGATCGGTTCGGGGATAGATGCCACATAGGCGATTCAATAACGTCAGACCACGTACCTCTTCTTGTCGACACCGACATACTCATTCCAAAACAACCAAACCCTCCAAGATCTATAAGAGACTATCGTCACGCTAACTGGACTGAATTCCAAAACTTCATCACACAAAATCTCCCTATGTTAGGCGAACTCGATACTAACGATAGTATCGACACCAGTGCAACCGATATCGAGAACCTCATCACTGAGGCGATCACGCACGCAATTCCACTCAAACAAATAACCTATACATCACCGGCACTTCCACAATACATCATTGCCAAAATTCAACAAAAACGACGTCTTCTACGTCAATACAAGGCCAACAGAAACCCACTAATCAAAACAGAGTACAACCGGATCTGTGCCAGGATAAAGAGGGAGATATCTGTCCTAACGGCTCGCCGGTGGGAAGATGCTACCTCAAAACTGGACTACAGAGACGGAGGTAAATTCTGGCAAAAATTCAAAGTCCTAACAAAACAAAAACTATCTCAACCATCCCATCTGTTGGTCAACAATCACATAGTCAATTCCCCAGAAGGGAAAGCCGAAGCATTCAGAAATTCGCTTCAAAACAATTTCCAAACGCCAGATAACCCGAACTTTGATCGCATATTTAAATTCAACACAGAATACATAGTAAATGTTACTCTCAACCACTACATTCCAGTCTATGATCCTATCATGGACCCCCTCACCGACAGGGAAACGGAGAGCTTTTGCCAAATCGGCAAAAACAGCGCTCCCGGACCTGATGGCATCAACCGAAGGTGCCTCAAAAAACTTCCAGAGAGTATCATTCCTCTTCTAACTAAAATATTCAATGCATGTCTCAAAAACAGCCACTTTCCTACTCCTTGGAAAGTGGCCAACACCATCATGCTTTTGAAAAAAGGCAAACCCCCAACCGACGTGGAATCCTATAGACCAATTTCATTAATCAATACTCTGGGTAAAGTTCTTGAGCTAATCCTAAAAGAGAGGCTCAATAACTTTCTCGAAAACCACAATATCATACCAAAATTCCAATATGGATTCCAGCCAGGTAAATCTACTAAACATGCATTAATAGATTTCACTACCAAAGTTACTCAAACCATCAACGATGGTTCAATCGCCATAGCCACATTTCTGGATGTGCAGAAGGCTTTCGACCAGGTCTGGCACGACGGGCTTGTTCGGAAACTTCTGGACATCGGGCTACCATTGCAATTTACCAAAATTGTACACTCCTACCTCCACAACCGTACTGTCAGAGTTAAAATAGGCGATCAAAAGTCCACCCCCTTCACTCCACAAGCTGGAGTTCCCCAGGGTTCAGTCCTAGCGCCGCTGTTGTACATCATCTACAACAGCGACATCACTAACCAAAATATCCCAGGTACTCGGCTGTTTCTCTATGCAGACGACACGACTCTGCTCTCAATTACCTCTCGATACAACCCAAGACTCCTCTTCAGAAGAGCCCAGGCTCTGTTGGACGGCGTCGGCGAATGGTGTTGTAAGTGGAGAGTCACGCTGAACGCGAACAAAACAACAACAATTGTGTTTCGCGCCCCTTCTGTGTCAAATAGAATCATTTGCAATGATGACGACCAACATCCTCTGAGTCTGTTGGGAGAAAGGCTTGTTGTTAGCCCGACTGTGAACTATTTGGGAGTACTGTTTACCAGGACTCTCAATTGGGACGCAGATCTAAAGGCAACTTTAGATAGGGTAAGGAACAGGGCCAGACTTCTCAACGCTCTCTCGGGAAAAATTGGCAAGACACACAAGAAGACTCTCATTCACACTTACAAGACCTTTATTCGACCCGTCATGGAGTACAAATTATGTATCTACTCTCTTTGCTCAAGACAAAAACAAGAGAGGTTGTTGAGGACAGAGCGCAGAGTCTTGCGTAGATGTAACTATGAGCACTGGCGATATCCCTCAAACGAAATCCATAACATCTCGAACACCCCCAAAATCACCGAGAGAATAAACTCTCTGAACAGGAACTTCACAATCAAAGTAATCAACGGCCCCCCTTCCGACACACAAGAATCTCTCAAATGTTCCTGTTCATCTTCCGGCCACGTACTCCACCGAAAGCCCAAACGCAAAAAGATTCATGTACCGTCCGCTCTAATGCAAACATGCATTGACGAACTCCCGGTGGAGTACGAAAACATCCTTGAGGCTACCCCGTTAGCCTACCGTACCCACCTCTAACATTTCCTCTTCCCTACCCCGAACAGGGAGAAGTTGGTTTTTTGCGGTTTCCCAACTTCATTGCACAATTATACCTGTTCGTCCCTAGAAAATAGCTGCAACTATTTTCTCCACTCCAACGCACACTGTCCACGCTGCGCTCAAAGCCACCTCCTGACCGCCGACGAGGGACGCAGGTTCGCCTGTCGTTGTACAATGGTTTCTAGGGAGACTGGTCGAGAGCAAAGCACGGACAGTACACGTAAATGTCTATGGAACCAACAACAATCCATCAAACTTTCTTCTCTGTTGACTTCTTAGCCTTCTGGACACCACCGTCCGGCATAACCCAGGATCCAAGAACACCAGGACACGGCGCTTGCCCCAGTGTGTTTTTCGGACTGTTTGCTTTTGCTGCCAACACTAAACATTCACCTCAAACCCTGAAGAGGACAAAATCCTAAACAGGGAAGCACATTGTACGCATTTCTTCTAAAGCATTTTTCTAGACAAGCAAATCAAACAATGAGATGATGATGAATGAGGAAATCAGTCATGGTTAGTGTATTGAATTAACTATGGCTCAACAGCTGATGCTCGCGTATTGAACGAGCTTTAGCTGGCTTGGCAAAGATGCACCGTTTGTGAGGTGGAACTATGCCTAGGTAGACGCCACCGTAGTGACGTGGAGTCTTGCCACAATCGTTATCGCAGTAGGCGGTAGTAGCGAGGACCGAGTGACTGCATTGTAGTGAAATGAGGTCTCCAGGCCATGTTGATTTAACGTAGCAATATTGTTATTGTATATATGGTTTATCGTATTATTTTAATGTTGCTGTTATGATCGGATGGCCGTAATAAAGTTTAATATTGTTTTTCCTTTGCAGAAGATGGAATTATATTTTATTTTATTTATTTTAAACTGTATGTAATTATCTTTAATATATTTGCTTTATTTTTAACTTGTGTTTTACTGAGTCTGTCGTCCTTAAAAGAACTACCCGTTACAAGCGCTACCGATTACACTGGCGACTTCAGTATTTTAACTGGAAATTTTTAGTCGGTACCCAAAATATACTTAAATGTATTATATAATGTAATATTTAATTACCTACAGAAAGTAATAGGTGCAGAGACGTGATAAATAATAATAAATAACTGTCCCTTTCGGCACAGAATAACGGTTTGAAATACTCGTAATTCCCAACCGATATTAAGTAGATAAAGGGATGCTTGAAAACTTTTTTATAAACTCAGGTTGTTATGGATGAATAATGTGATTTTATGTTAAAAAAGTAAAAAATATTCGTTTAATGTACACACACGAAATAATATGCACTCACTAAAGGTTAGTTTTATGCAAAATATGTGATTTACATAAAATGACATAAAATCCCAACTCTACCTATAACGACGCCCCTTTGCGAGTGAAAAATTATTTCTAAAAATAAAAATATAAAATATTCTACTTGTACGTAAAATCAATACCTTTCGAGATAAATGACACAATGTTACGAACAAAAACATATAGCTATCTACTTAGTCATGTATGTTTTATCAAAAATATTTCACAATATAGTCATATTCAAGAGGTAGTAAAAAACTACTAAATTAAACACGTTTAATGTTTCATGACCTAAATATATCGTAATAGGTACAATATTACGAAACAATATAAAATGGTGAAAAAGCGAAAGAAACAAACAATATTTACTCACCTGTTGAGAATCCCGGAACATATTGGTGATGGTTTGCTGTCTGGAATTTGAATTTGAACTAGATTCTTTTCCTTCGATTTCGCTTTCTCCTGTGGTATTATTTGGATAAATTTGAATGTATTCATTTTTATGTCGAGCTTTTAAATGTCTCTTTAATCCTGTAGTGTTTGAGTACTTCATTTTTAACTGAACATGTTGTCCGCGTACTTTACATAATAGACACTCAGCATATTTTTCCTTGGATTTGTCATAGCAATACATAAAGTAGTCTTTAAATTTTTCTGACTGACCAGTAAATTTGTTACCTGATTTAGAAGTAGAAGTTTCGGAACAAACTGATACTTGGGAATTGGAAGAAACACTCGTGGTTTCATAATCCTCTGGCGCAAAATTTGGATCTCTATCACTATCGCCGATCACAGCATGTGGATCTTGTTCTTCGACAGTGTCGTTCGCAGTATCCATTACTGGCATTACTACCTTTGTCTTAGCACGTTTCGTAATTGTTTCAGCTTCAGTATTCGTACTTCGTTTCATTACAGCTAATATAAATGCTCTTATTTTAAACTTTAGATTTCACACGCGTCTAAAGAGAGTTTAGGAACTTAACCTGTCTCATTCGACAATTATCACGTTAATGACAAAAATAAGGTAAATTCTAGTACTAGTATTTAAGTAAATAATAATATCCCACCACGATGGTCCCCTGGGGCATAAAGGAGTTTCGAGATACAAGAAAAAGAAGAATAACAGCCCATAAATTTTACTGTCTCCTAACGACTTAGGTACGTGGCAGAACAATAGAGATTTTAAACAACGGATTAGTCTAAAATTCTTATTTAGAAACACATTTAGAAAAAATTCAAATAGAAGATTTACATAACATTAATTAATATAAGTACGTTTAACATTTATTCGTTTACTAAAATATTAATTAGAGCTCAATAAGTGGGTACTTACCTTCAAGGACTTCCTTTATTTTGGCACTTAAAGTAATTGTTATTGTAGGTGATACATATTTAATTTTGCACTATAGTATGTATATTTAATAACTAAGTTCGATTAGACGAGACTAGACGGGACTAGACGAGACTAGTCGAGACGAGACGAGACGGGACGAGACTCAACCTGCTCGGGACGAGACTTAAACTTGATCTCGTCTCGCGTTAACGAGACGAGACGAGACTAACCTCATTTCTCGTCATTTCTCGTCTCGCGGCAACACTATTTTTTACCACAATGAACATATTTATTCAAAAGCATATTTTATATCAGGATATAATTGCATAAAATCTTCAGGATGAAGACTTCTATAACATGTTCTTTGAGTATGTACTGTGTTGCAAACCCTTTATTGCACAAAGTACATGTAATATTAGTGACCTGCTGTTTATAAACATTGTCAAAGTCCTTGGGATGTTTCTTTTTAACATGTAATTTTAGCACATCTTTAGGCAAAAAGTTCTTATTACATAAAGAACAAGTATGCATGTTATATCCGTTTGTACCAACTAGCCTTAATAATGAAGTACCTACCTATTTCCCATCAGCAGATATCAGGTGTCAGCCATCTGAATCGACGCATCCAGTTTCAATGCCAATGTCAGCGAGAACTACTACGTCCAGGCTTTCTCACAACCTCAGCATTTTGTAAATCATATAAAACCATTTGCCGGTGTTTAATATTTGTTCGTAATAATTTAGATTTCATTCATGTAACTTTATTTCTTGTATTTTCAAAATAAAATATTTTTTAAAAAGTCAAAAAAGTTTTAAGTGATATAAAAATTGGCGCAGTCAGTAGGATCTGGAAACGTTGTTAGAACACGGAAAGGCCTAACTAACAACGGTGGATTCCAATCCTTTGATTCAGAAACGAACCATCCAAAAGGCAGAGCCGTCATCACTTTGCAGATATCTACGGATTAGGAACACCTGGTGAAGCCCCTGGTAGAGACGCTGTCGAGAACAAGACGACTAGATGTTTTTGGATTTAGTGTAAGTCTAATATTGAATCATCTCGTATATTATTATTACATTATTTTACAATATTATTATTATTATTATTGAATACTGTTCGATATTCCAATATTGATTATACTGAAAATCAATAAAAACAAGTACATATTTATTCTCATTATTTGACGTTTATACTGTAAATCGTCAATTTTTTTTTATTTATTGTTGTTATAAACGCCTGAAACACGCACTTTTCGCTCATCGGGCGGTTATTATAAGAACATTTTTTTTAAATATTAAATACAACCACTAAATATTTTTCTGATTATCTTTTAACTATTTGACGTTTATTCTGTTAATCGTCATTCCTTTATTTTCACTATTGTTCTTATATACACGTCTGAAACACGCGCATTTCGCTAATCGGACAGTTGTTATAAAAACATTTTCTGGTATATTTTTTATTATTTCTGATTTTTATTTGATATTTAAATTGATTTATTTGACCATTTTTATTTTTACTATTTGATATATTTACTATTCCACATTTAAATTGTTTTATTTGACCATTTTTATTTTTACTATTTGATATATTGATTATTCCATATTTAAATTGTTTTATTTGACCATTTTTTTTTATATTTTTGATATATTGATTACCTATTTTATTTAAATTTATTTGATCATCATGACTGACAGTAGTAACACTTCTCGCCCCGCAGTCCCCGTATCTCATATCGAGAATGAACCCGAAGTAGAACCTTATAAACTATCCGAAATATTTTCGATCGTACCCGAATTTGAAGGCGATCAAATATTTTTACAAACTTTTCTAAATGCTTGTGACTATGCCTACAATATGTCTACGCGTGATCAAAAACAACTATTAGTAATTCACATAAAAAATAAACTTCGCGGAAGAGCAGCGCAGCTCATAAGCTCTAGAAATCCATTATCGTATCTTGAAATCAAACAACTTCTTAATTCCCACTTTGGAGACACTAGAGACCTATCTTCTCTCATACAAGATTTACAGAGAGTCAAACAACTTTCAAATGAATCGGCTCTTACATTCCTCAATCGTGTCCAAGTCCTTAATGCAAATATGCATGCCAATATCCAGAAATCTGGCCTCACTCCTGAAGAGAAACAAGCCCAAATCGTACTAATCGAATCAATGGCGCTCAATACATTATTGACCGGCCTCGATCCAAAAATTGCACATATTGTTCGTGCTAGTAATCCAAAAGACCTTCTTCAAGCTCAGATCCGCATCAGACGAGAGCTACAATTATCTTATTTCGAAATACAGAAAACCAATCGCCCCAATCCTCCAAGACCCAATCAAAATAATCAACCCATTAGAAGACCGAACTTTCAACCACCTAGATGCACCTTTTGTGGACGCATTGGCCACTCAAACAACGAATGTCGCTCTAGACAAAATTCCCAAAATAATTCCCAGAATTTTAACGATACTCGAAATTTCAGTAGCTATCAAAACTTCAATAATGCCCAAAATAATGGCTTTCAGAGGCAAAACTTCAGCCCGAATAATAACTATCAAAACACTAGACCTAACGACCAAGAAAGACCTCAGTTCAATCAAAATAACCCACAAATACGCCCTTCTGTAATTCATAAGAATCCAAATTTTTCGAGCGATAGACAGAGAGCTCATTTCGTTAACTATGAACCTGACTATGTTAATGATTATAGCTCAGATCCAATTGAAAGCTATCAGTATGACGATTTTTCCGATAATAATTATCCACCTCCTGATTTCTACCATTCATTCGATGAATCCATCGATTTAATTGATACCCAAGACTATCAGGATTTTCTCACAGTTCCAAATCAAAACCACCCACCAGACAATGCCATTTCAATGAGCGAACCTTTGTCTCAAATAGAAAACCAGATCCAAACTCTAAATTTGGACGACATGAACCCGTCTCTGAATGTTCCAGATCAGGAATTCTTGCTGTAAACTCCAAAAATCTCTATTACATAACAGACGCAGCAAACAAATTTAAACTACTTATCGATACCGGTGCTGGTATCTCCATCTTTAAAGAGAATACCGCGAAAAATTTCAAACCGCGTTTTCCCGAAAGTATTACCATACAAGGTATTACAGACCAAAAACTTCTTGTCACTGAATCAACTTTAGTCCCGTTTCAAAAAGGAAACCCCCATAAGGTATTCATTTATGATCTAGATATTGATTTTGATGGAATCTTAGGCCTCGATTTTTTTGAACATTACGAATGTTCAATAGACATCAAGAACAAAACATTAATCACGAATTTTAAAACATTACCTCTCTACAAAGTAGAAACTGATTCCCATAACAATGATTCCCCTAAACAAATACAAAATCAAATTAAAATAGACCCCAGAACCGAGCAAATATTTAAATTAACGTGTCATCTGTCGAATACAGATGCAATTTTGTATAGAAAAGAAAAAGATAAAGTCCATATACCCAACGCGTTAGTACACGTAAATGAAAAAGGTGAATTTCTGACATCCGTAGTAAACGCAAACGCAATGCCCAAAATCATCGATTTTTCCGATATCCAAATTGAACCCTACTCGAACCACCCTGTCCTAAATTATCAGTCAAACGATGACTCTATAAATTATTGCCCTGATAAAATCAACCGAACTAACAACATCAAATCTCAACTTCGAATAGAACATCTTAACGAGGAAGAACAAGAACTAATTACAAATCTCTGCTTAACATACGAAGATATATTTTACTTAGAGGGAGACAACCTCACCTTTACCAGTGAGATCAAACATCAAATTGAAACCAATAATGCCAAACCCATTTTTACGAAATCATACAGATATCCTCAGGTCCATAAAGAGGAAGTAAAATCTCAAATGAATAAGATGGTCAACGAAGGAATCATCCGACAAAGCACGTCGCCCTGGTCAAGTCCTGTTTGGGTCGTCCCAAAAAAGATGGACGCCTCTGGAGAACAAAAATGGCGAGTAGTAATAGACTATCGCAAACTCAATGAATGTACCATTGACGATAAATACCCTCTCCCTAATATCTCCGATCTCTTAGACCAACTTGGAAAATGTCAATATTTCACAACTCTAGATCTTGCCTCCGGTTTCCATCAGATCGAAATCGATCCCAAAGACATTCCTAAAACAGCTTTCTCCGTAGAAAACGGACATTACGAATTTACTCGTATGCCTTTTGGACTCAAAAATGCACCGTCCACATTCCAGCGTGTCATGGACAACATTCTCCTAGGTATTTTAAACGAGCGATGTCTTGTCTACATGGACGACATCATAGTATACTCTCCTACCATTCACGACCACATTTCCCGTCTTACTGAAGTCTTCAAACGTCTTCGAAACGCTAATCTTAAAATCCAGCCTGATAAATGTGAATTTCTCAGAAAAGAGGTAGCGTACCTCGGACATCTCATTACCCAAGATGGCGTCAAGCCTAACCCTTCAAAAGTTGATTGTATCCAACGATTTCCTGAACCGAAAACACCCAAAGACATAAAATCTTTCTTAGGCCTAGCCGGTTATTATCGTCGTTTTATCCCTAATTTTGCCAAACTCTCCAAACCTCTCACTAGACTACTTCAAAAAGACGTTGCTTTCAATTTTGACCCAGATTGTAGGCAAGCTTTTGAAGATTTGAAAAACGCTTTAATTTCTGACCCGATTCTAATTTATCCCAATTTTGAGGAACCATTTGTTCTCACAACAGACGCCAGTGCATTCGCCGTCGGCGCTATTTTATCCCAAGGCCCCATTGGCAAAAATTTGCCTATAGCATACGCTTCACGTACCCTGTGTGGTGCTGAAACACGATATTCGACAATTGAGCGAGAACTCCTTGCTATCGTATGGGCTGTAAAACATTTCCGACCCTATCTGTTCGGAAGAAAATTCACCCTAGTAACTGATCACCGTCCACTCACCTGGTTATTTTCTATAAAAGACCCTGGCAGCAGACTAGCTAGATGGCGCCTCAAGCTTGAGGAGTACAATTATAAAATCATTCATAAACCGGGAAAAACCAACAAAAATGCGGACGCCCTTTCTCGAATAAAAATCAATCACTTCAAAGAATGCGCGAATTTCCATAAGAAAATATCAATATTAGCTTCGAATGATACGGAATCTGACGAAGAACCAAACGAAGTCAATGAAGAAGAGATCACCGAACATTTCAATAGATTTGTCGACCTGTATAAAACTAAATCACTCATTGATTATTCTAAAATCGAAATATCTAACGATCAACTACTAGATAAATCGCATAAAAACATCATTACCTTCCTTAGGCAAAATAAAATGGAAGAAATGCATCACAAAATTTTAGACGACATTTTTGATGAAAATGAAATAGATTTTAACCTATCAAAGCTTAACATACTTACTAGTAAAACTGTCAAAAATCGGAAATATTTTATCATTCCCCTTCCTTTTGATCCCGAAACAGTAGTACAACACTTATTCTATATCGTTTATGCAGACCAAGATAAATTTGACCTATCGCAAATCTATTACGTCGAAAATCAGCTCGAATTACCAATTCTAGAAATATTTTCGTTTATCTTTGCCGATAAAGAAATAAAAATCAGAATATGTCAAGATGTTATTAAAACCCCAGAACAAGACGAAATACCCCCAATATTGGATCACTATCACCGTGGTAAAAGCAATCTCCATCGGGGAATAAATGAGACCATACGAAGAATAAAAGAAAAGTATAATTGGCAAGGCATCACAAAGGATGTAGAAAATTTTATAAAAAATTGTGAAATCTGTCAAAAGGTGAAGATATGTAGGAAGAACTTAAGCAACCCGTTAGTCATTACCGAAACACCTAAAACACCATTCGAAAGAGTTAACATAGATCTTTTCGAATACCCTACTAGAAATTACGCTCTAACTATCAGAGACGAGCTCACTAAATTTACCCAAGCGTATCCTCTTGAAGACAAAACAGCTAAATCAATTGTCAATAATCTTATTGTCTTTTTCCAACACTATGGCACTCCATTACGCATACACTGTGACTATGGACGTGAATTCGACAATAATTTAATGAAAGATCTTTGTGAATTATACGACATAAAATTAACTTTCTCAAGTGTAGGCCACCCACAATCTAACGGTTCTATCGAAAGATTTCACGCAACCCTAAGTGAAATGATTAGAGCCAATCAGGCTGAAAATCCCGATGAACATCCGTTCAATGTTCTGCCTTATGCAGTTATTTGTTATAATAACACTAAAAATAAAACCCATGGATTTACACCTTACGAATTGATTTTTGGACATACTTCTTTTAGACCACCCGAAATACTTTACAATGAAAAAGCCCTTATATCAAAATACGTTAGGGACTTAAGTAATCGTATGCAATATTTTTATAAAGTGGCACGAGCCAAAACCGAAAGACAAAAAGAAAAAGCTAAAGAGATATTCGATCAGCACGTGTCATCAAACCCTCCAGAATATAAAATAGGTGATAAAGTTTACGTCAAAGAATCACAGATTAAAGACAAATCCCAAAATAAATTTAATGGCCCTTTCGAAATACAAGAAATCCACGTAAATTCTGCTACTTTGTTGAATACACGAACAAATAGAACAATGAAAGTGAATTTTGATAGATTAAAACCCTATCATGAGTAATTTTCTTTCAGATTCCTCGGACTGATTCCAGTCATCTACCCCCAGTATACGTTAACCCCAATTAACAACACCGTTGGAGTCTTCTTTCATGAAGAAACCAATCTCAAAATTTCAAACGACAAATGGACCCTCCTGGTATACAAAGACATGCAACCAATCAGAGATGTTATCGACAAAAATGACAGAATCTTAGACAATTTATTAGATACTATTGAAGAAAATGTACCTCGAATGCTGGCATTCAAATCTGAAGTCCAAACTCACATAAGTCTCCTCAAACAAATATCTAGTTCCGTCAATCTTAAATATACAGAAATAATGGCTGATACGAAACAATACGCTTTCCGAGAAAAACGTGGGCTTATTAACGGTATAGGTTCGATATGGAAATCAATAACCGGAAACTTAGATTCTTCTGACGGTGAATATTTCAATGAATGTATAAATAAGATAACCCGCGATGAGTATCAAATCGAAAACCTATTAAAAAATCAAATATCGGTTACCACCTCCGTGATTAAGAGTTTCAACGCGACCATCCAAAAATTACAAATAGATGAGGAAACATTCAACAATGATATTAAAGAAATTCGAGAATCAATAATGGATATCTCTGACCAATTAAAATTCTATCAATCTCAAATCGATATGCTGAACTTTTGTGAATTGCTAATGGAAAGCTATTCATTTATCGAAGATTCGTTAAATGATATAGTAAATGCTATAACTTTTGCTAGATTAAAAATATTACATAGTTCAATCATTACCCCGTTTGATTTAATTGAATCGCTTAGGCATATATCACAATCATTACAGAAAAATAATCTTCCCCTATCAATCTATACTTCAAATCTCCCTCAATATCTCGATATTATCGAATTACAGGCCTATCAATTAGACACAAGAATTGTGTTTGTCTTAAATATTCCTTTAACTGATGCAGAACAATATACTTTATATCGTCTATATCCAATACCAATAATGGATAATCGAACAGGTTTACATTCAATTTTAACAACAACACATAAATATATTGCGCGAAACGATGATTCATTGTTATACCTTACAATAAATAGTCTTGAGTCATGCAAAACTCTTCGAGCCAGAACCAAAATCTGTTACAATATACTTCCATACCCAATTGACAGCGACGCCGTATGCGAAGCCCAACTCCTGAAGCGACAAGAACGCCTTCCCAGAACATGCCAGACTTCCGTAGTATTTGCTAAAGACTACAACGTTCAGAAGATCAGCATGAACCTTTGGCTCATAACAGTTTCTGACCCACTGCCTATTACTATCAAATGCGAATCCAGAGAAGTCAAGTCAGAAATCATCAATACCAACCACGTGCTCAAACTACAACCCACGTGCGATGCCTTTATTGGAAGTACAAGAGTACACTCACAAAAATTGATCGACGCTTACGACAATGTTACGTACAAAAGTCATCCAGTTCAAATACCATTCAATTGTTGCAATCACTTCCCAGATAAGATTCATCTTCCCGACTTAAAACCACTAAAGCTTAGCAAGATCAACACTGAAGACCTCGAAATAGCCCATCACAAACTCAATCAGTATTCTGAAGAACTCGACAAATTAATCAATGAACCATTCGTCAATAAACATATGAGCTGGTTCACAATCCTAACGATAACAGTCATTGTGACTCTCGTCGTTATTTATATCTTATGTAAATGCAGATCCAAGAGAAGATTCAAGATAGGAATTGCCAATACCAATGACAATGACCATCCACCTTCTCCACCAAGACACCCAGAGACAGCTTTCGCCAGGAATTGGAAGAAAATCCTTCCAAGACGAAGACCCAGTATCCACCTAAGTGACTCCATAGACGAAGAGGAGAGGATCCAACTGAATACCAACAAACAAACAGTCTGAAAGTTGCTGCCACGCGTCAACTTCCTTCTAACAAGGGGAGCTGTTATATCCGTTTGTACCAACTAGCCTTAATAATGAAGTACCTACCTATTTCCCATCAGCAGATATCAGGTGTCAGCCATCTGAATCGACGCATCCAGTTTCAATGCCAATGTCAGCGAGAACTACTACGTCCAGGCTTTCTCACAACCTCAGCATTTTGTAAATCATATAAAACCATTTGCCGGTGTTTAATATTTGTTCGTAATAATTTAGATTTCATTCATGTAACTTTATTTCTTGTATTTTCAAAATAAAATATTTTTTAAAAAGTCAAAAAAGTTTTAAGTGATATAAAATGCATAAAGAACAATATTTAATCAACTACGATTTTAGACGATGTAAATTTTGTGATTAAGTTTACAAAATATCACATTTATTTATTTACACTGTCTTACATTATTACTGTATTATTTATTGTCAGATTTGAATCGCAAACCGCGAATGAGGCCGCACATGCACAAAGCAAATTATGTAAATCTATATTGTTAGGGGTGTCGACGCAGACTCAAGTAAAATCCATTCCTCCACTTTTTCCCATTTCCTTCAAATGCCTTGATTCCAGCACTTTCATTTTTTTCTTCCCTACTGTATGGCTTTAATGTTATCCAACGTGTATATACCTATCTTAAAATTAAAACTTTCAACCTTCTAAATAAACGTAATACACAATTATTATAATATTATTTCTCGTAAAACTTCTTAAATACATAAAAAACGGAACGAAAAATAAAAAGAAAACTAGGGAAATAACTTATAATTATTGAAAGCAAAAACAGTCTCCATAAATTTATTCAAGCTTTTTCATTTGCAAATTTATCAAATTACATCATCACAATTAATAGGTTTCAAATATTCACTTTCAATATGAAGGACAGAGAAGGCATCTAATTTTTCTTACCCGTTTGCGTGTTGTCTATTTTTTATTCTACCCAAAGCTGAAAACGGGCGTTCTCCTCTAGCATTAGATACTGATAAGGATCCAAAAATCTGTAATATCGTTGGAACATTTGGGAAACGTAGATTTTAACGCCTGAACCATCTCACATTTTGTCTAAATTGGTTTTATTTAATGCAAGATTTCCTATTCTAAGCTATGGGGACCAATATTGGCTTCTCAGATATATTTTAACTCTGATATTGAGTTATTGCAGTCCGAGGGATCTTTGAAAAAAAAAACGATTTTTAATTATTTCATATGACTCCAGTCTGCCACTTGCATCTTGTATAATGGAGTCACAAACAGCATTAAAAGTTTTAATTCTGAACTTATCATTCCTCCTTAATATGACTTCGTTGGTTAAAGTCTCATCAAAAAACAATTTTCTTTTTTTACTTCTTTCACTTTTGCTATAAATTTAATAAGGATTGGTAATATTTAGTAGTTCACCTGCTTCATTTTCTGTGGATACAAACTGACTTTTTTAATGAAGTGAAAATGATGTAAAACTTACTAAAGATGTAAGTAAAATAACTGCATGTGATAAATTTAGAATTGGATTTTCTAATGTTTTACTATAAGCATTACAACGTTCCAAAATTTTGGACCACATAATTGTTACAAAAGAGCTCCTTATATTATGTTTTATTATTATAAAAGCTATTTCATATTTATTCATTTTCCTATATAAAGATAAAGCTTCACTGCGAGTTCCTGTATTGGTTATTATTTAAAATATTCAGTTATAATGACACGAGAGAATTAAGTAGTGTTTTAACAGCATCAAATCCAGCTGACCATCTAGTATCTACAATCTTTTAACCGATATTTTGTAGCAAACTTATCGATCAAGTCCCATCGGCGGGTAGAACTTGAAAAAAAAATACGAATATTTCTTGAACTATACCGAAATAATTGACAGCTTCTAAGCAAGATTAAATGATTTGAACATGGAATATAAAATGCCGTTGGGAATATTCTGGCATATTTGACGCGACATCATATGACTTAGCCCGGCAATTTTTAATATCTAATCTTAGATCTTTTATTTTCTCCAAAACCATATTTCCTAAATATTTGACGGTATGCTTTTTAAAATTAATATAGCTGAGAAACCTTTAAATAAATTTTCTATCTATAGCATATATTATTAAAATGAAACATAGCTAATTGGAATGGCTAATATCAGGAGTAGAATCAACTATGAACAATAACGAGAAATTTTTAACTCTTGCGATTTAAACAAACGATTTTTTCAGCTGCTGTTCTAAAAAGAACACAAATTCATCAAATTTTGTGAGAAATGTAGCTGGCATTGCCCTTTTCGTTATTACCAAATTTTGTAATTTTCTAAGAAGTGGTCAAAAGTCGGAACGATCAACTAACAACGTAAAAAATTTCCTTTGCGTTTACCATTTAAATTTTCATCCCTAACCCTAAAAGCTGGTTCTTGGAAAAAATATTTTTATTGTTGCTACAATTATTATTTTAAGAATCTCTCGCCAAGTTTCTCTGAAATCTTTATAGTATGTATTTATATTACTAACATTTTATATTTTTTCATACATTACTATTAAAATAATTCAATATTAACTAATGCAGCGGTCGGGGAACTTTTTTAATCATTACCCCAAAATATTTTTGTATTAGCCTATGTAAGTTGATATTACCCCATGGCGAAGAGAAAAAAAAAACGAAATCGCCTCTTTTTAGCATCTTTCATATTATAGATGAATGATAATTTTGAAAAGAAAACAATAACTAAAAATTTAATTTAAACACCATTTATTCAATTTATCAATGTAAAACCTAGCAATATATAACGGTAATAATAGTAATTTAAGTAATAGGGGAAAGGCGGGCAAGATGGGGCACTTGGAAGATCAGTACAAAAAAAATTTGTATATTTACAATAACATCATATGATTTTATTAATAAAAGCATATTTGGACATCCAAAAAAAAATAAATTATTCCTAGCAAAAAACAAATACAATATGAAAACAATAAAAAATTAAGAAAAGTTCTTTTACCCCGTTTTACCCGTCTGGTAGGGTAAAATGGGGTAGGATCAAATTGAGGCATAATGACCCAATAAACACGTAAACTACCTATTTGCAGAGTTCACAAAAAAAACCTTCGTCATCTTCTTCAATCCCAGCGCATTACATGCGCCCATCGAATGCACCTGGAACATAAAGCCCATCCTTCAGAGGATGTAGAATAAAGATCTCCACAATAAAGGCACTCTGCGTCACTAGCACATGATTCACTATCACTTGAAGAATCACACTTCTTAGAAACTTTTACTTTTTTCGTGATAGTTTTCCCTTTAATACCCTCGGTTTGTTTGATGGTTCCTATTTTTCTTTTTTACTACCCCAAGCATTGGCATTATTTTCGGCTTATTTTTTCTAAAGCGTCTTCCAGCTCTTTCTTGTAAGGAGTAGAGGTCAAAACAGAAGTTTTTCCCTTTCTTTGTGAACTCTTTAGTTGATTTAGACTTTAGAAAATTTTACGAATTTCTTAAACCATTTAAAAAAGAGTTCCATGTCTATCCACCCTTTTTGATTCAACTCTACCCAACCACCAGGCACCAGTCCATCCATGAACCCTTGCTGCCTTCTTTGCGAGGAAAAATCAACATAAGAGGCATGTAAGCACCTGTTGCTGAAAAACATATCTCCGCGTTCTCCGGATGTTAAGTTCCCCACCTGCCGTTTAACCTTCCTAGCTATAACTTTAGAACTTCCCTTTGGATTCACTGTAATTCCGGTTTCGTCGACGTTATATATTTTTTCGGCTGAAAATTATACTTTTCAACTACATCTTCCAGTAGTGTAAAAAACTGTGAGAAAGCAACTTTATTGAACCCTCTAGCTCTCATTCCAGACGTAGCCTCAGGTTTTGTTATCGACAGCTCCGTATGTCTCTTTAAGAAGCTTTTTATCCAAGTTTTTCCAGCCATTCGAGTTGTTTTGTTGAATGGATGATCAACACCATTTAATTCAGCTAACTGAAAGGCGAGACCTCTGCATTCTTCTATTGTAAACCCAAATAATCGTTCTTCCATATTTTTTAAGTAACCAGCGATTTCCTGTTCCTGCGTCTGTGTAAAAACTGGCTTGTAATTTCCCATAGTTTTTGAAATAGGCACATCTGGATCATTTTTTCGTTTTTTCACATAACTTTCGAGTGTGGTTTGTGGGACATTAAACTGAACCGATGCACGGTAATATCCCATTTCGCCGTTAATTACAACGGTGTAGACCAGCTCTGCCTCTGGGTGACACGTTTGTATTTAAACACCATCTGAAACAAAGTACCTAATTTAAGGAAGGGCAAAATGGGGTACCCCATTTTACCCTACCCTACTCTACTCCGTTAGCACTCTTTGCACTAGTTTTAGGTTGTGTTAAAAAATTCTTAAAACATTGTTTATTTGAACAACTGCTATGTTTAGTTGAAATGAAATAAAAAAAATGTGAAAAAAAAATTTTTAGGAAACGCTTTTCTTTAGTTACGAGTGACTAAAATTAAAAATATAAAAAAATCAACTAAAAAGCAAAAAATAAAAAAAATTGATAAAATCTAACACCTTCGTCAAAGAAATGCGTGGAGCGTTTTCATCGAATAAACGGTTTTCGCTCCACGATTTTCTTTAACGAATGTGTTAGATTTTTTAAATTTTTTTTATTTTTTGCTTTTTAGTTGATTTTTTTATATTTTTTAATTTTAGTCACTCGTAACTAAAGAAAAGCGTTTCCTAAAAATTGTTTTTTCACATTTTTTTAGTTTTTACTTTTTAGTCTTACACTTTTCTAACATGAAAAGTAGTCGGAATCGGCAAAAAATTTGAAACTTTATTGTTTATTTATGAAGCATAACGTAAACAATTAACGTAAAAAGTGAAATTATGTATAGTTCATATCATTAGCTACAATCAGTAAAAGTTTCAAGTTTTTACATTGTAAAAAACAAGATAATTTAAGCATTTTCCATTAAAATCGTTTATTTTTATTTAAACAATTAATAAACATAAAAAAAATTATTGACTATTCGTGTATTGTTCCCGCCAATGCATATGTCTGCAAATTTTCATTCATTTGCATTGGAGAGAAGGCAGTCAAATTAACGTCAGAAGATTTGACGCAAACTATTGAACTAAATAAAAGCGTTTAAAAAAATAATGTGCAAATAACCTAACAGTACTTACTTTGGTTTAAATCACTCTTAACAATTACAACTACTACTCGTCCGTTAGTCACACAATACACTTCAGTCGCCTACAACGGTATTGTTTGCACTACCGGTTTAAAACTCGATCAAATTACAGAGGCTCGTCTCCGGCAAGTACTTGTGACGGTACAAAGTAGATATAGTTGGGGGTTTCGTTCTCAATCGCGGTACCCCGTCTTGCCCGTCCACCCTGTTGTGCCCGCCCTTCCCCTATATATATATATATATATATATATATATATATATATATATATATATATATATATATATATATATATATATATATATTGATGCACGTTAAGTTGTGACTTCCGGTATACAGAAGAGGCTGTCCGACTTCCACCTTTTCTACTAGGAATTATTTTTTAAAAATTGTGTATTTGGTAAAAGGGGGGCTTATAAAATGGGTCTACCTATTGAGGGGAAAGGATTTACCAAAATAAATTTTGTATATATATACGTATATACCGAAGCGTACAGCATACGTTATGGCTTCCATATATAGGGTAGTTCAAGGCGCGTTGTCACTTCCAGCGGTGTTGTCATATTTTGGAAGTCACAACGACTCGTCTGCTAGATTTACCTCCTATTTTGAGCGTAATGTGTGATCTTTTGAAACTTTTACTGTGAATACAGTTGTCTGTGTTTTAAAGTTGTCTATTTAAATTAAAATATTGATATTCTTTTGATTATACAGGTTTACAAAAAATACATTTCGGACTATTTGACGAAACCATATGACTAGGGGGGTTTTTGGGGTCGCTGGTTACGAATCCGGGGTTCGCTAACCTCTATCACGTCAGGTAAAGGTTATTTCAAGGACAAATCAAGATAAATCGACAGTCACTCTGAAAAAGTATATTAGGAGGGTTTTGGGGTCGCTTATAACGAATCCAGGATCCGCTGACCTCTATCACGTGTAGCTGAAGGTCATTTTGAGGTCAAATCAAGATAAATCAACACAATCGCTGTGAAAAAGTATATTAGGGTGTTTTTGGGGTCCCTGATCACAAAACTGGGGCCCGTTGAGCTCAACCACGTCAGGTAAAGGCCATTTCAAGGCCAAATCAATTTTGTTAACTCCTCCTGATTTGAACTTGAAATGACCTTTACATGACGTAGTAGAGCTCAACGGACCGCAGTTTTCATGATCAGCGACCCCAAAACTCCCTATACTTTCAGAGCAATTGTGTCAATTTATGTTGATTTGACCTTAAAATGACGTTGAACTAGACGAGATAGAGGTCAGCGGACTCCGGATTCATCTTCAGCGACCCCAAGAACCCCCTAATATACTTTTTCAGAGCGACTGTCGATTTATCTTGATTTGACCTTGAAATGACCTTTACCTGACGCGATAGAGGTGAGCAGACCCCGGATTTGTGATCAGCCACTCCAAAAACCCCCTTGTCATATGGTTTCGTCAAATTGTCCGAAATTTAGTTTTTTTTGTAAACCTGTGTTATTTATGATAATATGATTGATATTTATTTTAACAAAAATACTAATATATTATTATTGCTGTAAAATGGATTTATTGGAATTAATTAAAAAAGTGTTAATAGTAAGTCATTTATTTATGAAAATTATATCAAAAATGTTAATAAATAAATTTGAACTTATAGAAAATTTTAATATTTTAGATTTGATTACAGGCACCGTCCTTTTAATTTTTGATGTACCAATAATAATATGTAATAAAAAATTAAATAGCTAAACCCTCCAGGTGGGGATTACCCGCTAAAAAGCTATCTAGATCCATCTTTTTCGAGCAGATTTTTCCCAATCTGCTACTCGATACTATTGACTATGCTTCTCCATTTCTTTCTATCCTCTTTTGTTTTTCTGCTAGTCTCTAATTCCTGCCCTATATAAATCTTCCTTTAATTCCTGTAACCATTTATTCTAGTTCCTCCGCGTCTCCTTCTAACTCCGGGTCTCCATTGTAAAATTGAGTTTATAGTTGTTGCGCTACCTGCTCTCCATATATGCCCCAACAATCCAACTCTGTGCCCAAATCTGAAAATCTGGAATAATATCTACCTGGGTCGAAACATTTTTTTTAATATATGAAAATAGTTATTTATGAAACGGAGTGAGTTCTATACATCGCGTAAGTTCACAAAAAGTACTTCACACACAATTTCATACAATATTTTATCTACGATAAACAAATAAAAATACTGTAACTCTTCGTCACTGGAATTCATTTCTATTCTACAATTCTTAGAACTGTGACATATAAAAATTCTAATTTCTTTCAAACCACAAAACTGTCAAATTTTTTTTTGTAATTTATTGCTCATTATGTCATCACTTCTCTTGTGCTCTGCACAAGAGATCTAAGGTTAGAGCTAAGAATAAGGTTGGCTAGGTGCTACGTTTTCTCGACTCTGTTTTACGGAATGGAAGCTTGGACCTTGAATGCGGCATCAATGAAAAAACTGGAATCATTCGAGATGTGGGTATATAGAAGGATTCTAAAAATATCATGGACAGAACACGTCACAAACAAAGAGGTTCTGAGAAAGGTGAATAAAGAAATGGAAGTCTTAAATACAATTAAAACCAGAAAATTGGAATATCTCGGACATATTACACGTGGAGAGAGATACAACTTGCTCCAACTCATTATGCAGGGAAAGATTCAAGGAAAAAGAAGCATAGGGAGACGCAGAATATCGTGGTTGCGCAACCTGAGAGAATGGTACGGATGTACATCAAACGAACTTTTCAGAGCAGCCGTCTCCAAGGTCCGAATAGCTATGATGATTGCCGACCTCCTTCGCGGAGATGGCACTTGAAGAAAAAGAAGATGTCATCACCATGAAACGCGAAAGTTAAGAAAGAATATTTAATTATATGAAAGTGTGTCAAAAACAGTGAGAAAAAGTAAATCCCATTTAAAATACATTGTTACTTCATGCTTACTTTAAAGCACTGCTATCTATAATGACAGTTTTCACAAACTAAAAATTTATATATTATAATATGACATAGAGTAGATAAAAGTCATTTATTAATTATTAATTGATTATAGTCAGAAGAAAATTAGATCATGCACCCCTTGTTTTTTATAATTGTTAACATACTAAATTACATATCCAATAATTATTGTTATCCATTAAATAGATCGATGCAGATCGGCCTTATATCGGATCCTCTTCTATTAGTCCGTTCGCTGACGGTAAAATATTGCAAAACCCATAAATTTTAAAAAACCACTTAAGATTGACATGAAATTTGGCATACACATAGGTAACATATCAAAGAAGAAAATTGATATTGTGCCGATGTTTTCTTTTGCCAAGCAGACATTCCGTTAACATTTTTAGTCACAACATAATATCAATGTTAAAGTATTATTAGAGCAACGCGTTATGGTGTCACAATTCTTTTAATGACCGACACACAAAATATTTTAATGACGGATCCCACACTAGAACCAGATTTTTATTACCTACTGCTGATAAGGTAAATAGTTATCAAATATCACTCGTTGTCATCTCTGTGTTAATTTGAAATAATAAAATATAAATATTGTAGTTTTGTATTCTAAAATATTTGGAAAAAATATCTATGTATTTTTTTTTTCATTTAGGTAGACATCATTTTAAGGGATTGTCCGGAAGAGTACAGGCTCAGTATATCGGCAAATGAATTTTGTTTTAAATACCGTCCGTATAGAGGAGGTGCTCGTTGGGGATAGGCGCAAAATCTTAGTCCAGTGCTAATTAAATGCATTAATTTTTTTCGAATTCTGAGAAAACTAATAAGTATTTTTGAAAAATTTAAACGCAGAATGGAAGCTTACATTATTACCGAGGGCAGAAAGTCCCTCAAAACTTATATAATGTTTATTTTAATAACTTATATACCTAATATATGTTTATTTTAATAAAGATAATGGGATGAAAAAACAAGAGAAAAGTTAGTGTGATTTTTAATTTCGAATATTTCATTCAAAAGAAACTTTTTTTTATTCTAAGGGACTTTCGGTCCCCCGTAATAATGTTATCTTTCATTCTGGGTGTATGTTTTAAAAAATATTTATTAGTTTTCTCAGGATTCGAAAAAAATAAATGTATTTAAATAGCATTGGACAGAGATTTTGCGCCTACCCCCTTAAGAGAGAGTTTACTGTATTTTATATTATTACTAGAATTTATTACTTTAAACTTTTTATCGCTCTTGATTCATTTTATCGTGTATTTAATTCCATTCAATTGTAATTGTACATTCAATTTTTTTGTAATTTTTACACGTTTTATTACTTTCGAAATAACAATAACTATAAAATCGATTTTTCAGCCTACTTGGGTCAAAAAAATACACAATTTTCGGAAATTTCGTTAAATGAGAACATTTACCTACATTTCTTGTATTTAAGCTTTTAATAAGATTTTTAAAAATAATTTAGATTATTTAATAGATACATTCACCGGCACGAAAAACGGGCACCCCAAAAAATGGGTCATTTTTGATGGCTCGTATCTCCTAAACCTATTCTCCGATTTAAGTATTTCTTTAATATGTTATAGCCTTATTCTTTAACTATATCGCTGTAATAATATTGTTTCTAGACAGGTAAATTATCATTGTATACTGGGCGTACCAATCAAACTGGTTTTTTTTTTTCAATTTTCACAACACTCTGTGGAATATTCTAGCCTTTATACAATATTGAAATTAAAACCCAACTATAGCCCCAGGTTTTCTTAATGTTGTTTGTTATTCATTCGCTTATGTTGGATAATAAAAAAGTTAGGAACTTTAACAATTAAACATGTTCTTTATCAATACATGGTGTTTCTAAATAAGTGCGACCAACTTTAAGGGGTAATTCTGCATGAAAAAATAATGATCGTTTACTTGATAAAGCTATGTCCGCAAATGCTTGCAAATATAAAATTATTTTGCCAAACGATCATTATTTTTTCATGCAGAAATTACCCCTTAAAATTTGTCGCACTTATATTTAGAAACACCTGTATCGATAAAGAACATGGCTAGTTGTTAAAGTCCTTAACTTTTTTATTATCCAACGTAAGCGAATGAATAAAAAAACAGAATGTTAATAAAACCTGGAGCTATAGTTAGGCTTTAATTTAAATATTTTATAAAGGCTAGAATATTCCACAGGGTGTTGTGAAAATTGAGAAAAAACCCAGTTTGATTGGTACACCCGGTATACAATGAAAATTTACCTGTCTATCAACAATGTTATCATAGCTATATTGTTAAATAATAAGGCTATAACATATTAAAAACATTACTTAAATCGGACCAAAGGTTTGGGAGATACGAGACATCAAAATTTACCCATTTTTTAGTTTGCCCGTTTTTCGTGCCGGTGAGTGTAGATTAAATTAGAAGTTCATTGTAAAAAAGGAAGTAAACAAAAACACGAGAAAAATGAATTTATATAAGTAAATAGGTAAGTAAATATTATAGATTGAAATAAGTACAGAAAATATATAATTATAGAGATATATAATCACTTATTGTACCTTCATTTAAGGCTAACTTTAAAAGTAAAGCAGATCTGCTATTATTCATGTTTAAAAACAAAAGGCACACAAAACACTAAGTACGATTAGGACCGCGAATCTACAACAGATAAATGTCTGGAAACCGTTACACAGGGTTGCCAAAAAACGGAAGTCACACCGAGCGGTGTGGTATACGGAAGACGCTACGCGTTTTGTACATAACCTGTATAGTAGCACGGGAGCGACACTAGCGCTGGTGATATACCGTCGAACTAAAATCTGATCTTATGAGTATGTTAGATACGATATGACTTCCAGCGAAATTTTTAATATAAGCCTTCTGATACCATCTAGTAGCCAAATTCGTAAAAATATAGGCAAAACGTTGTGACTTCCGAAATCGGAAGTCATAACGGTATATATGAAGTAACAACGTATTACGAGAATCTACTTTGGAAGTCACATGGATACATGTATCAATATATATATATATATATATATATATATATATATATATATATATATATATATATATATACATATATATATATTTAAAGGTATTCAGCTAGTGAATTCAGAGGTTGAATCGGTCAATTTAGTTGGCAAGTAAATAAAGAAGTCAACTACTTCATTGATATATTGAAAACGTTTCGCTTTACAATTTCGAAAGCTTCATCAGTTCACTACAAATAAAGAATGAATTCTATAAGTATAAATAACCTTAACAAAAGTGATATAATACTTACAAAACAATTTGTAGTATGTTTAAGATGTTAAAACAAAAATTCTACAGTTACTACTCATTCTATAACAGCAACTTAACGATACACTACGGAAAAATACACCATGTATTAATGTTCATTGGCTAGTTATTTAATTCGGTGATTTGAATCTCACTGAAGCCTTCATTTGTAGTTGATCACCGTTAGACGAATTAGCGGCAAATGAGATGTTATTTTTCCCTATGCCAAATCCACCCACTAGCCGACGACACGCATGTTTGTAAGATTTATGGCTCAAGCCCTTGAGTAAGAGGTAGAATATTGATTTAACTTATACAGGGGTGTTAGAGAAATTTTTTGTTCGAAGGGTAGAATAATGTGGCAGAATTATTTGAAGCTTTAAATCTCGGAATATGGGTTGTGTTGATTTGTTTGTTATGTAAGATGGGATTTATTGGCAGAATTATTTGAATCTTTGCATCTCAGAATATGGGTTATGTGGGTTATAAAAAAAAATACCGGTGGGCTTGGAAATAGATATGAAAAAACGGACTACTTAGCAATATTGGAAGAAGACGTCATGATTTGGCAATAGATAAGTAGGAATAAAGAATAAATTTATTCCTACTTATCTATTGCCAAATCATGACGTCTTCTTCCGATATTGCTAAGTAGTCCGTTTTTTCATATCTATTTCCAGGCCCACCGGTATTTTTTTTTTATAACCCACATAACCCATATTCTGAGATGCAAAGATTCAAATAATTCTGCCAATAAATCCCATCTTACATAACAAACAAATCAACACAACCCATATTCCGAGATTTAAAGCTTCAAATAATTCTGCCACATTATTCTACCCTTCGAACAAAAAATTTCTCTAACACCCCTGTATAAGTTAAGTCAATATTCTACCTCTTACTCAAGGGCTTGAGCCATAAATCTTACAAACATGCGTGTCGTCGGCTAGTGGGTGGATTTGGCATAGGGAAAAATAACATCTCATTTGCCGCTAATTCGTCTAACGGTGATCAACTACAAATGAAGGCTTCAGTGAGATTCAAATCACCGAATTAAATAACTAGCCATGAACATTAATACATGGTGTATTTTTCCGTAGTGAATCGTTAAGTTGCTGTTATAGAATGAGTAGTATCTGTAGAATTTTTGTTTTAACATCTTAAACATACTACAAATTGTTTTGTAAGTATTATATCACTTTTGTTAAGGTTATTTATACTTATAGACTTCATTCTTTATTTGTAGTGAACTGATGAAGCTTTCGAAATTGTAAAGCGAAACGTTTTCAATATATCAATGAAGTAGTTGACTTCTTTATTTACTTGCCAACTAAATTGACCGATTCAACCTCTGAATTCACTAGCTGAATACCTTTAAATTTAAATTAACGGTCGCATACCTTGCAATATATATATATATATATATATATATATATATATATATATATATATATATATATATATATATATATATATATATATATATATATATACAGGGTGGTTCATCTTATTCGCCTCGGTCTCTGTACGGAAAACCACTTGATACTTTAAAAAAATTTCTTCATAGAAATATACAGGGCCTTTAATACTATAACCTCAAAGTAATGTGAACTATACAGGGTGTTCCAAAAAAGAGTGGTATATCAAAGTTATATTTTTTCTTATGGAATGCCCTATATCTGATGACATTATTGAATTGACCTTAAAAAATAAACTATACTTTCATAAGGGTTCCCTATACCTAAATACAGGGTGTTTTGATTTATTTCGATTTTTATAAAAATGTAAGGTTTTAGAAAAAAATAGATATCTACGAATCTAATAAGCAGTAACAAATTCTTTCTTGGATCTTAATAATAGACTATTTAGAATACTTAAGCAGATGCTTATTGTAACAAAATTTCTTACAGGGTGGTCAAAATATGAGATTGTTCTATTAACAAATTCAAGCTGTAATAACTTACTTATTTTAAATGGAACACCCTGTATCTTACCAGTCTATCGCGTAGAAAATTTGCTTAGCTTTCAATTTGTATTAGGGTTTCCTAGACCTATCTTTTTACAGGGTGGTCAAAATATTAGAATATTCTATTAACAAATTCAAGCTGTAATAACTTACTTATTTTAAATGGAGCACCCTGTAGCTTACTATTCTATCGAGTAGAAAGTTTACTTAGCTTTCAATTCTTATTAGGGTTTCCTATACCTATCTCCCTTCATTTTTTAAATATTTAAAGATTTCCTAATTTGTAAGCTTTAAAAATTAGAATTAAATAAGAACCTTTGTCGTGTTTATGTACAACACATCACCAACACCGGCAATATACTTAGACAAGATACTATCATTAATAATAAAATTTTCATTGTTATCATGTAATCACACAGAGTGTTGTATTATTTATTTGATTTTGGCCTACATGTGAAATTAAATAATATGTTTATTTTAAATTGCATACCCTATATTAGATGCCGTATTCTCGAAGATATTTAAATTATATTTCATTCCGTATAAGTATTTTCCATATCTTAACCCAACGGTTATTAAGTAAATTTAAGAACCCCACTTGTTTTTGAATCTTTAAATCGCAATTAAAAACAATTAAATGCAATGGCTACTTTGACGAAAACGAGCCTATTGTACAAAAATATGTAAAAATGGGTATTTACAGAATAACATGGGAATTTATATTTACAGAATAACATGTGTATTGAGAATGTTAACATGGAATTGAAGAGATTTTAAATATCTTCCATTATAAAGAATAGAATATCGAGTATGTCATTTAAAATAAGAACACTCTGTGTGATTAAATGATAAAAATGTGAATTTTATTAATGAAACTATCTTGACTAAGATATTTAAGTATATTGCCGGTGTTGGTGATGTGCTGTACATAACCACGTCATAGGTACTTAATTCTAATTTTTAAAGCTTACAAATTAGGAAATCTTTAAATATTTAAAAAATGAAGCTAGATAGATATAGGAAACCCTCATAAGAATTGAAAGCTAAGTAAATTTTCTACTCGATAGACTAGTAAGATACAGGGTGTTCCATTTAAAATAAGTAAGTTATTATAGCTTGAATTTGTTAATAGAACAATCTAATATTTTGACCACCCTGTAAAAAGATAGGTATAGGAAACCCTAATACAAATTGAAAGCTAAGTAAATTTTCTATGCGATAGACTAGTAAGATACAGGGTGTTCCATTTAAAATAAGTAAGTTATTACAGCTTGAATTTGTTAATAGAACAATCTCATATTTTGACCACCCTGTAAGAAATTGTGTGGCAATAAGCACCTGTTTAAATATGCTAAATAGTCTATTATTAAGATCCAAGAAAGAATTTGTTACTGCTTCTTAGATTCGTAGATATCTATTTTTTTCTAAAACCTTACATTTTTATAAAAATCGAAATAAATCAAAACACCCTGTATTTAGGTATAGGGAACCCTTATGAAAGTATAGCTTATTTTTTAAGGTCAATTTAATAATGTTATCAGATATAGGGCATTCCATAAGAAAAAATATAACTTTGATATACCACTCTTTTTTGGAACACCCTGTATAATTCACAATATTTTTATGTTGTAGTATTAAAGGCCCTGTATATTTATGTGAAGAAAATTTTTTAAAATATCAAGCAGTTTTCCGTACAGAGACCGAGGCGAATAAGATGAACCACTGTATATATATATATATATATATATATATATATATATATATATATATATATATATATATATATATATATATATAACAAATTGAAACCCATTGGGTTACAATTGAGGGTTGACAATTTGGGGTACTGTAACAAATTATAATAATAATAATGGTGGTACAAACAAAAAATTAGAATTAAAAAAATTTGAAAAAAAAAGAATAATTGAAAACATTCTTCCTTCGCGTTTTGGAGAAATGATGTTGTTTCATGTTCGATACAATTGCTTCAAAATTGTGACTTTTTGATGTAAGATCGATTTGAATACAGTCTTCGGCGTTTAATCGAATCCTGTTCTTCGTTTTTATGTTCATTAGAGTGGAAAAGCATTGTTCGTAAAAAAATATGTTGTTCCAAACGGCAGCAATTTTTTAACCGTCTCTTCATGTGCAGTTTTGAAAGTCTTTGCAGCTTTTGACATCTAAAAAGACGACAGATTTGGTTTACTCTCAAATTGAATATGTGCTTCAGTATTAGATCGAAGTTCAAGAATTGCTTCTGCCAAACCTGAAAGTTCTTCTAGTATCATAGCCTATAAAAGGATCATAGCTTATAAAAGTATCATAGATTTAAAAGGATCTACAATTCAACTGACAGTACGTTTACCACGATCTGGAAAGTAATCTGAAAACCGCTTTCTGAGTTTGATAAGATGTGTCACAATTGTATCCTTGATGTCAGCAAAAATAATATTTTCGCAATCTTTCAAAAACAAAGCTAATCTTGAAAAAGAAGCTATCTTGTTCTGTTCAACTTTCTGTCCCCAATATTGCAGCTTTATCCAAACGCTTACACTATTTCTCTCGCTGAAATGATATTAATTTTTTTTCCTTGCAATTATTTGTTTAATACTCGTATATTTATACTCTCAAAAATGTCCGCTAAATATGCGAGATATGCAACCCAGGAAGAGTTTTTAAACTTATCTGCGAGAATATGTTTTTGATCAACCATAAAAATTTCGACTTCAGTTTTGAGAGTCCATACTCGATTTAGTACATTTCCGCGAGAGAGCCACCTTACTTCTGTATAATAAAGTAGGTCCGTATATTCAGCTTCTCCGTCCTGACATAATTCACAAAATAGCCGTGTTTAGTGCATGTCCCTTGATAAAATTTACAATCTTGATGACATCATGCATGACGACTTCCAGTGTAGGTTCTAAGTATTTGACCATAAGAGCCTGGCGATGGATCTTATCATACAGTGAGTGACTTCAATATTTGGGTTATTTTTTTACGAAAGCCGAAAAACGATTAATATGATCCAGCATAGCTGGAGCTCCATCCAAAGATACAGAAATACAGTTTTCCAATTTTAAACTTTGCGCAATGAAGTATTCATAATTTACTTTAGACTTATTGTAGACATCAATTCCACGAGATCTTAACTCGAGAGGAGAACAAAACAGCAATTCCTCTTCAAAATTATCTGCACCTTTGTAGCGAACATATACCATTAGCTGTGAATTGCTACTAAAATCAGTTGTCTCATCAAGCTGAATAGCAAAATATTTAGCCTATTTTAATGCGAAAATAACCTGTTCCTTCACATTTTCTGCTAATATAGAAATTCGTTCTTTCACAATTCTCGCAGACATGGGCACTGAATTCAGTTTCTTCGCTTCTTTTTGACCACACATAATCTCTGCCATTTTTACAGCTAGGCCAATAAAGTTAGGTTTTTACTAGACATAACGGAAAAGACGAGGTTTGACAGTTGAAATGTGTAGTATGAGATATTACAAAAAGACTACCATCTTTGGATTCATCAATTTTTTAGTGGAACATTTTTTAAATAAACAATCAAAAGTCAAACTTAGTTTTTTACTCATAACTTAAAAACTTGTTTATTTAGAAATTTGACGTCCACAGGTAACTTTCTCAGAAAAAAAAGATACATCGAATGAGATACGCTAAATAAAAATCGGTTAATAAACAAAAAAGTTATTGCAAAACGGATGACAAAATCACTGTTTTTGAATATAGTTAATAACAATTTTATTGTTTGTTAAAATAAGTTTTAATATACCCAAAATTGAGGGCACTATGGTGTTTGAATTGTGTGCAAAAAATGGTCCAGATCTGTTAAATAGTTTTCGTAAAATTGAATTTGTTTATAAATTTTTTTGAAAAACGAGCTAATTTCTGAGGCTGGTCCAGTTAATATGGCTGAATGTATCTCAATAATCCGGGGCTAATTTCCTTCGTTAAGATGTATACTAACAGCTTATGAAAAAAAAAGTAAAAAAAAATTACATATACGTACACAAAATTATTTGTTAATAAATTTGCAGTTTTTAAGCTTATAAACAATTACAATAATTTCGTAGAAATTAGATCAAATTAAATGGCAATAAAAAATACGGAAAGCTGGTTAAAATACACAACTTTCAAAAAAAATTTTAGGTCCTACGACCCTTGGGGTCTGAGATAGCCCCTCTTTTTGAAAAAATCACTGTTACGTTAATTAACAACACTAAGAGCTGAAATTAACCAATCTTTTATAAGAAAAGTCAAAGTTTTTAACAAAGTTTTTAGTAAGAAAAAATGTTAAAAATTGTTTAAATAGGAGTGTTATAAACACAGAGTATTTTGTGTTCCGACTAAAGTAAAAAATAGCGGGCGTAGTCGACTGACTGAATAGTGGGCGCGTTTGGCGACCGGCATGCGGCAGCAACTATTAAAATTACGTTAACCCGACCACAAAAATCCACTTTAAGGTGAATGACAAATTTTCGTCATTCCTTATGTTTTCGAGGTCTCTGAATCCGAATATGGAGTTAATTTTTTTCTAGAATTAGTGGAACATGTTCAAAAATCAAATTTTATGCAAAAATGCGAAAAATCAATTTTGATGATTTTTCAATTTTAACTCACTGTATTTTTGGTCGCTGTACATATTTCCTTTTGAAAATTTTACTGTGTTATCTTTGAAGCATTTAGATAACAATGAGATTTGTCCAAAATGACTCAACACGTTAAAAGAGAAGTTATTAATTTTTAAACATTTTGTCGTCAGATTTCGTTAGTTTCATGTTTACTTAAAAAAGTTGAGTGACAAACTTTTTAGTTTATAATTTTAATTAACACAGAAATAAAATATAATTTATGAAGAAGTTTTCCAAAAAAAATTTAATTTAAAATATGCAATAGGAAAAATGTTATGTGACTTTATAGACGAGCGGCACACCCCAAAAAAAGCTTATTTCTCGAGATACTGATACTAATTTTGGTCATACTTTATATTTTTAATGGTGCTCAAAACTAAAATTAGGGTTGTTCTGAATTTTACGTGGGGGAACATTATCAAAATCACACACTTTACCATAAAAATAAAAAAAAAATCACGTTTTTTTGAGTTTAATTTGCTACAACTCTGTTCCATTGTAATATTTTTTTTGATATTTTTATAGTATATATTTCTCACCTTTCTGAAGACAATGGGACCTGCTTCAATATTTCTGTCTTGCCATAAAGAAAGTTATAAATTGTTTGAAGTAAAAGGTGCAGATTCTTGAATTGCAAAGTTTAATCGCAAAAGTTGAGTAACAAAATTTGAAATTTAGCTGTTTAATTAATTTTAAATTAAAATCTAGAGTACAGAGAACAAAATGTTTTATAGAAAAAAAGTGGTGTAACTTTTAATTTTAAGAAAAACGTGGTTTCATTTTTTTTTATTTTTAGGGTAAAATTGCGATTTTGACAATGTTTCCCCATCTAAAATTCAAAATAAAACTCATTTTCGTTTTCAGCACCATAAAAAGTATAAAGCAAGACCAAAATTAGCCATTCACCACACCGTGGTTGATATCTCGAGAAATGAGCTTTTTTGGGGGGGGGGGGAGTAACATGTACCACTCGTCTATAAGGTCGCGTAACTTTTTTTCTATTGCATATTTTGACTTTGTGGCCTTTTTATTGTTATTTTTTAAATTTATTTATTTAAAATATAATTTTACTAAATAAATGTGCAACATAGTAATATTCATAAAATCAAGTTCCTACCAAAATATATAAATATAATATTAAGCTTCAAATCCGGTATACTGTCAATGTTAAAAATGGGCTGCAACGGTCTAGCGCTAGCGAATGCTAGTCCGCGAATTTATTCTCATTCGGCTGCGCCCATCATTTTTTTTTACTTTAGTCGGAACGCAAAATACTCTTTCTTTATAACAATAATGTTTAAACAATTTTTAACATTTTTTCTTGCAAAAAACTTTGTTAAAAACTTTGACTTTTCTTATAAAAGATTGGTTAATTTCAGATCTTAGTGTTGTTAATTAACGTAACAGTGATTTTTTCAAAAAAAGGGGCTATCTCAGACCCCAAGGGTCGTAGGACCTAAAAATTTTTTTAGAAGTTGTGTATTTTAACCAGCTTTCAGTATTTTTTATTGCCATTTAATTTGATCTCATTTCTACGAAATTATTGTAATTGTTTATAAGCTTAAAAACTGCTATTATTTAACAAATAATTTTGTGTACGTACATGTAATTTTTTATACTTTTTTTTCATAGGGTATTAGTATACATCTTAACGAAGGAAATGAGTCCCTGATTATTGAGATACATTTAGCCATATTAACTGGACCAGCCTCAGAACTTAGCTCGTTTTCCAAAAAATTTTATAAACAAATTAAATTTTGCAAAAACTATTTAACAGATCTGGACCATTTTTTGCACACCATTCAAACACCATAATGCCCTCAAGTTTAGGTATATTTAAACATATTTTAATAAACAATAAAATTGTTATTAACAATATTCAAAAACAGTGATTTTGTCGTCCGTTTTGCAATAACTTTTTTGTTTATTAACCGATTTTAATTTGGTGTATCTCATTCGATGTATCTTTTTTTTCTCAAAAAGTTACCTGTAGACGTCAAATTTTTAAATAAACAAGTTTTTAAATTATGAGCAAAAAACTAAGTTTGACGTTTTGATTGTTTATTTAAAAAATGTTCCACTAAAAAATTTATGAATCCCAAGATGGTGGCCTTTTTGTAATATCTCATACTACACATTTCAACTGTCAAACCTCGTCTTTTCAATTATGTCGAAAAACGGCTTATTTTTTACTAACTTGATTGGTCTAAGCAGCTAGTTTAACCAAATCTTCACCAATAGTGTATGGTTTCTTATTTCGAGCAATCAACTAGGCTACTCAAAGTTAGCCCTTGATGCTGAACGCTGATCAAATGTACCAAACAAGTTGCTATTCAATCTTTGTCTTGTAACAGATATTTCTAAAGACTAAGTTTTCAATCTAATGGCATATAAAACAACATCATGTCTCTCTAAATCCCACCAGACTGAAAACAACGGGAACCTTCTCTGGTTACACCTCCGAGGCTTCTACAATTTGCAAGACATAACGGATTCTGACACTAAGGAAGATGAAGGAATTTTACAATTTATAATTCACGTCCCATTTACTCAGCGCGGTAAAGTTCCAACGAGAATGGTTTCCTTCGTACTCCAATCAGAGTAAAAGTAAATCAGAAATGAATAACCATTTTCAAAAAATCCACGAGGAAAAATGTTTTTCCTGTAGTTGGCTGTATACCATTTATTACAAAAAACCATGAAATCCTTTATAAAAGGTATATTTGTTAAAATCCCTATACAGGGCTACATCATAAAACAAACAGAACTAGTTTTCAATCGGTTGACCGATCATCATCAGTGTTTCTTGAATGAAACATGCTAACCACCAAAGTAAAAATATTAGGGTAAAAACCCTTTAAAATTAATCCGTCATAGGAACGTATTAAAATGATGTGACTTTACACATAGAAGCAAGTTGACTTGGTGGCGGCGATGTGTAAGAAAGGGGTACTCATATGGTTGATTAGTGCAGTGATTCTCAACCTGTGGTCCGCGAACGGTTTTCATGTGGTCGGCGAAGTGAACAGTCGTAAAATAATCAATTTAAATCTTGGCTCTTGAGACGTAAATTGCGTCGGCCTATTTTTTTAAACTCAAAACGTTTCCAGACGACCAAACGCGCCTGAACACAGGTTCATTCACCTCAATCTTCCGCGTATTTTCCCTCACGCGCCGAATAGTTAGTTCCGTTATCTTCGTTTAGTTTCGGCCGCTGTCGTGTACGTACAGGACACTGCGTCTTTGATCGCGCCACTACTCACTCAGTGACTCAGTGCTGACTCAACTGTCAAGTGACGAGCGTGCGTGTTTTTTGCTTGGTGATTGTAGTTTACTAAAATGAGCAAACAGATGAAACTTTCGGGTTTTTTTAAGAAGACGGATAGTGAGAACGTTAAAGCAGGATGTTCTACCAGTAATATTTTCAGTGATAGCACAATATTAACTCAAACTGGTCCTAAAAGAAAGGCTGCTAACCGTAAGTACAATCCCGACTACATAGCATGTGGATTTACATTCATTGAAGAATTTGGTGTCCAGTTACCTCAATGTGTAATTTGTGCGGAGGTATTAAGTAATGAGGCAATGAAGCCGGCAAAATTAACTAGACACTTTGAAACAAAGCATAAAAATTTTGCCGGAAAAGATGTAGATTTCTTTAAGAGGAAGGAGACGGAACTAAAATCGTCAAAAAATATCCTTAAGTCATACTCAACTTATGATAAACTACTTTGAAGGCGTCATATCAACTTTCACTTAGAATTGCAAAAACCAAAAAACCCTTTACTGTTGGTGAGAAATTAGTTTTACCATGTATCGTAGGTGCAACTAAAGCAATTTTAGGTAATAAATACGCTAAACAAATGCAAAATATTCCTCTTTCCAATGACACCGTTAGTAGGAGAATTGAAGATATGGCATCAGATGTTGAAACCCAACTTCTAAAGAAAATTCATTCCTCAAAGATTTTTGCTGTACAACTTGATGAATCTACAGATATTACCAATAAAGCTATTCTTCTTGTTTATATACGATTCATAGATAAAGACAACAAAAAATTATCTGAGACGTTCCTGACCTCGATTGAGTTGCAAGGTAACACAACCGGAAAAGACATTTTTAAAGCCATTGACGGATATTTCACACTTAAAAATCTTTCTTGGAAAGACTGTGTAGGACTTTGCTCTGATGGTGCCGCGGCAATGACAGGTCACAAAACAGGCTTACCAAGTTTTCTAAGGAAAGAAGGAAACCGTGATATTGTTTTAACACACTGTATTATTCATCGCGAAATGCTTGCTGCCAAAAGATTAAGTCCCGACCTAAACAAGGTTTTCACTACTGTGGTAAATGCCGTGAACTTTATAAAAAGTAATGCTCTTAGTTCGAGATTGTTTGCTTTGTTAAACGAGGACATGGGATCCATCCATTCCAATCTCCTTCTACATGCCGAAGTTCGGTGGCTGTCCAGGGGCCGGGTTTTAGCCAGATTTTATGAACTTCGAGAAGAAGTATTAGTCCAGAAAGCCACTGCGCATCCGCTAGGAAAAATATTCTAACTCGGACTTTTTGCACAATCTTACTCAAAAAGGACTCCTTTTAATAAATTTGCATGTTGCCAGGACCAAAAGGTGGTCAAAAATTTTTTAAACGTTTTTGTTTTTTTCCTAAATTTTTTTTTTGCATGGAAAAAAGTTTTTTTAGGTTTTTTGGATCATTCCAAACAGAAAAGGTCTTTAGTGACTTTTCTCTAAAAATGATAGTTTTTGACATATAAGCGATTAAAAATTGAAAAATTGCGAAATCGGCCATTTTTAACCCTCAAAAACTATTTGAAAAACTGAAAATTTTAATGTTGCCAAGTTAGGTAGATATTCTTTAAACATCGATTGATGAAATCCCGAAGAGTTTTTTTGCAATACAATATTCAAAACTCCTTTGTTTGTTAATTGCTAATCAAGCGTGCGCGACACTATTTTCCACCGACAGTATGGTGCAAATGAAAGGAATAAATTCGTTATTTCGTAAACCGGCGACTTTAAGGAAAAATCCCGAAACAGGTCGATTTTTATTTTTAAGTTATGATATTGTGGCATATATGGTATACTAGTGACGTCATCCGTCTGGGCGTGATGACGTAATCAATGATTTTTTTAAATGAGAATAGGGGTCGTGTGGTAGCTCATTTAAAAGGTTCTTCAATTCTCTATTCAGTAATGTAAACATTTACATAATTATTTATACAGGGTGGCCTTCTACTTCTTTTTTTGTCAAATAATTTACTTTAATAAAATTTTTTTGGACACCCTGTATAAATAATTATGTAAATGTTTATATTACTGAATAGAGAATTGAAGAACCTTTCAAATGAGCTAGCACACGACCCCTATTCTCGTTTAAAAAAATCATCGCTTACGTCATCACGCCCAGACGGATGACATCACTAAAATACCATATAAGCCACAATATCATAACTTTAAAATAAAAATCGACCTGTTTCGGGATTTTTTCTTAAAGTCGCCGGTTTACGAAATAACGAATTTATTCCTTTCATTTGTACCATACTGTCGGTGGAAAATAGTGTCGCGCACGCTTAATTAGCAATTAAAAAACAAAGGAGTTTTGAATATTGTATTGCAAAAAACTCTTCGGGATTTCATCAATCCATGTTTAAAGAATATCTGCCTACCTTGGCAACATTCAAATTTTCAGTTTTTCACATAGTTTTTGAGGGTTAAAAATGGCCGATTTAGCAATTTTTCAATTTTTAATCGCTTATATGTCAAAAACTATCATTTTTCGAGAAAAGTCACTAAAGACCTTTTCTGTTTGGAATGATCCAAAAAACCTAAAAAAACTTTTTTCCATGCAAAAAAATAATTTTGGGAAAAAAACAAAAAAAAAAGTTTAAAAAATTTTTGACCACCTTTTGATCCTGGCAACATGCAAATTTGTTAAAAGGAGTCCTTTTTGAGTAAGATTGTGCAAAAAATCCGAATTAGAATATTTTTCCTAGCGGATGCGCAGTGGCTTTCTGGACTATATGTATGTATCTTGATGAAAAAAAAACCTGATTTAGCGGAAACACTGCGTGACGGAGAATTTATGGCCCAGTAGCTTTTTTAGCAGATATTTCTGAACAGCTCAACATATTGAATCTAGGCCTGCAGGGACCATCTAAAACCGCATTTGACCTTTGAAAAAAATTGATTTATTTAAGAAAAAATTGTTGCTATGGGAGTCCGAAGCTGGAAAAGGATCGTTTGAAATGTTCAACTTGTTTTCAGATTTTATCTCTGAAAATGAAGGCTTAAATGAGGATGTTTTACATTCACTGGTTAAATCCTACATTAAATCGCTTCAAGATTACTGTGAGAAGTACTTCCTTGCTGATACAGATGTGAGGAAAAATAATCTGTGGGTGATTGATCCCTTTTTAGCTACCCACGATAGTAATGGGTCAGGAAAATGAACAGCTTATTGAAATTTCATCCGATGATCATTTAAAAGTGATAAAATCTAATTACGAAAATGTTGCAGATTTTTGGATAGGATTACTTGATGAAAGTCCACTGCTAAGTGAAAAAGCTTTGAAACTTCTTCCTTTTCATTATATACACATAGTATTTTCAATAAACACAGAAATAGGTTGCTGAATTTGAATGCTCCTATGAGACTGGCGTTAACTTCTTTCGAGACAAATATTGAGAAACTTTCAAGTGAGAAGCAAGACCAAGGGAGTCATTAACGTCTTAATTTGGCGCCATCTATGACTTTTTATTTTGTTTTTTATATTACTTTTGTCTTTCACCATGTATTTTATTTTGTAAATAATAAATTCATTAGTAAAACTTCAGTGTGCATCTCATTTTACCTATTATTGGGAAATATTAATAATATCTAAGTGGTCCGCCAAGAATTCTGAAAGGAACAAGTGGTCCTCAGTGGTGAAAAGTTTGAGAACCACTGGATTAGTGTGTATTTGAGGATATGCGTCTGAATCACCACAGTTGGCCTCATTTATTGGTCCATCTTCTACAAGCTCTGCAGCAGGATAATCTGGATGCTCTGAGTGAGTTGTCTGATGCTTTGGATACTCCCATCTATAGCAACTTCTTCCGGGCGGGAACTAGGTACATCTGGTATACTCTTGATTCAGTACTTCTTAAACGGCTCACAAACGATCAAATTTATCGTCAAACTCGGTGTGCAACTCAAGCCATGTTGGCAACACTGGAGAGCAACATTCTCGTGCCAAGGCCGCTAAATTACAGTACCTACGCTTTAAAAAATTATAGTAGATGAGATCAATTTTTTCTCAATAAAAATGGTTAATGGTTGTTCGTTGTTTTTATGAAACTATTACATTGACAATTTAATTCAAAATCAGTAGATTATTGAAAATTCACTAATGTTTTAATCAGTGATGTGGGAGGTTTTAATAAGTTGTCATAGCCAATCATTTGGAAAAAAAGTAATGCATAGCTGTTTTGAATGATATCAATATACAGGGTGGGCCAAAGAAAAGAGGCCACCTCGATATTTGGCAGTAATTAGATTTTAAGGAAATGCCGAAACTACAATGCTACAATTAAAAGAAAAATAGGTCATTACAAAATATGGTCGTAATAATAAAAAAAGATTGTCGATACCCTTTTGAGGTACGTTTATAATTTACCCAAACGGCGTTTATATTTTACCCATATGTGGAGTAATTCTTCGTCAAAGCATGTCCCATAAATGTATGCTCGATGGAATTCAGATCTGGGGATTGAGCTGACCAAGGCAACACATCAATACTTTCGTTGGAAAACCAGTGCATCACTGGGTGTGCCACATGTGAACGAGCATTATCATACATGAGGTGGAAGTTTTGACTAACCGCATCAGCAATCGGGTGAAGGATAGATTGTAGAATGGTGTCGAGGCACTTCTGAGCTGTAAGGAAGCGTTTAGCAAAAACGAGGTCCGTTTTGCTACCGACTATTATTTCACTCCATACCATTATGCACCACCTCTGTATGTGTAAACGTCCTGAACCTGTTTTCCAAATCGTTTCCACACTCTTACTTGACGAGATTCTGGATGAAATCCAGATCTTGATTCGTCGGAGAATAAACCTGTAGAGCCAATCATTTACAAAAAACCATGAAATCCTTAATAAAAGGTATATTTGTTAAAATCCCTATACAGAGCTACATCACAGAACAAACAGAACTAGTTTTCAATCGGTTGACCGATCATCATCAGTGTTTTCTTGGAACTAACATGCTAACCACCAAAGTAAAAAACATTTGGGTAAAAACCTTTAAAATTAATGCGTCATAGGAACATATAAAAATTATGTGAATTTCAACATGGATGGTTAAAATATTCAATGTTTCACGCTCGAGGTACCATTGAGCTAAATTTGACTTGTTCACATCATGGCTGTATGGAAGCAAGTGCTTCCAAAAAATGATCACTGATCAAAAATCTAGAAATATCATCTGGTAAAGATACATTGGAAAGGTTCTTAATCCAACCCGGCTTTGTCTTTAGCTTCAAGTTCAGCTCAAGATTGAATAACCTATTATATTTGTTAGTATTTACTAATTTGGTTTTATGAAAAGTTCTATCATATAAAACTTGTTGTTTACTAGAAAAAATGTTGAAAATGAATTCAGAAGTTAAGTCAATGGCGTCTCTTTTGAGCTTTGATAAGTTAGACTCTAAATTATGAATGACTTTAATGCAATTAGAAATTTCTAAATTCAAAATTCTATTTTCTAATCTTTCTTGTCTCTGGGTCCTAAGTTCAGTATAGAACCTATCGTAGGGAAAGCTATCCCTATCCAGGATATGTTGGCTGACCTTGAAACAATTATGCAATCTGTCACTGATGCGCAACAGAGGGATGTACTCATAGCGAAATCTACGTACATCATAACTGACTCTTTACATAAAAACAACAACAAAAATAGCTTTAATTTTTTCAGAGCTGTTACATAAAACTCATAAGTTTCTTAGTAAAAACACTAACATTATTGTCATGCCGTCTGACAAATGTAATGTAACTGTAGTTCTGGAAAAGAAAAGATATTTATAACTATGTCTCGAATTGCTTAATTCTGATAATGTATATGAGAGATGGAACAGAGATCCAACTAATACTGTTCAAACTAAATGTAACAACCTCATAAAGAAATTGTGCAGTTCAGGACAAATAGATGATGTTATAAACAAAAAAATTAACCGGTTATAAGGGGGTTATACCCAAATTTTACGCTCTACCGAAGATTCATAAACCACAGCTGTCAGTGCGTCCCATTGTTGCATGTATTGATGCTCCTACTAATTTATTAGCATCTTTTTTAACTGAGATTTTGACCAATACATATGTCTCTAATGAATACTACATAAAAAATTCATTCGATGTCTTTAACAACTGTAACAACTATCAGTTACCTGAAGGCTATGTTATTGTCAGTCTGGATGTAATCTCATTGTTCACTAATGTACATCTAGATGCAGCTTTAATAGCTATTGAAAACAATTGGAATTTCATTAGTTCTCATTGCAATAGCAGCTTGGAATATTTCAAGACACTCATCTCTTTTCTTTTCAACAACACCTATTTCACATTTAATAATCCTGTATTTAGAAGAAGAGTTTATTCAAAAAATTAGGTAACCCTAATATACAGTTACAATTGAGATATTTTATAATATGTATATACAATTTAAATTATTTGACAATAGAAAAGTGTTATTAAGATACAATATCAAAGTCGTAATAATAAAAATAAAACAAAAAACAAAAAAACACTAAAAATATTCCATTACAATACAAGCATTAAAAATACTACATTACTCAAAATATTACATTAAACTACACGCAGTTAAAAACACATTTAGAAGCCACATGAGACATTAAATACGATTTGCAACATAATTCTTTAAATTTTTCCTATACATGTTCATTGAGGTCTTCAACTTGAGTTCCGTTGGCAACTTATTGAAATTATCAAAACCTTTACAGAGAAGTGAGTTCATAGCACCTGTAGTATTGGTTCTGCTGATGTAAATATTATTAGAATTTCTCGTAAAATAAGGGTGAATATCTGAATTGTAACTAACAAGATCGAGAAAATATTTAGGTGCCAATCCATGTACAATTCTAAAAATCAATATCATGGTCAAATAAAAAAGACGTTGCGATACCGAAAACCACTGCAAAGTATTCAACATCAATGTGACAGGTGTTAATCTACTTGTACGTAAAATGATCCTCATTCCACGATGAATGACACTTACTCTTAACCTCACATTTCACAGTTGGCCGGCACACGTGGCTTTTAAACTGTTTTTTAAATTGTCTTTTTCTTATGTGTTAGTGTATAAAATAATTTGTCAACTTGGTCTTTTACACCATGTATTTTTGAATATTTGACTCAATCAATGAGTGGTGCGTTAATTTGTCACCTGTGAGTATATCATCCACGAAAGAAAAATCTCAATAACGTAAGTACTGAAACCTTTACACCTTTTAATACAGGGTGTTGCAAAAAGGTATGTCATAAATTAAATCACGCATTCCGGGGACCAAAATAAATTGATTGAATCCAACTTACCTTAGTACAAAAGTGTACACAAAAAAGTTACAGCCCTTTGAAGTTACAAAATGAAAAATCGATTTTTTTATATATCGAAATCTCTTATAAAAGGTGACTTATCAAAAAAAGACTAAGAGACAAAAAAGTTTTAAAAACACTGTATTTACCTAATGCTACCACAATAATAGTTTAATTGGAACGTACACGAACATTTGGGGGTTTAAAGGAACAAAACCCCCATAGAATTTTTATGTAAACATATTAAAAAAGAAGCCGCATCTCGATAAAAATTGGCTTATCGAAAAAATACTAGGAGGCAAAAAGTTTTAAAAACGTTGTGTTTAACTAATGGTGCCACAATAATTAATTAATTGGAACGTACACAAAAGTTGGGGGGGGGGGGAGTTTAAGGGAGCAAAACCCTCTATAAAATTTTTATCGGGTGCACAAATTTCACTTTAATTTTTTTTTAAGATGTTGCTGCTATAATAATGCCATATGTCCATTTTCAATGAAAAATCTCTAAGAGATTTCGATATATGAAAAAAATCGATTGTCATTTTGTAACTTAAAAGGTCTGTAACTTTTTTTGTGTACACTTTTGTACAAGGTAAGTTGGATTCAATCAATTTATTTTTGTCCCCGGAATGCGTGATTTAATTTATGACATACATTTTTGAAACACCCTGTATATGTTTCGAGGATGCTGTACTAACAGTCGCTTTATTTCAGTTTTTCCTGATGATTAAAATAAACATTTTCGAAAGATTGAAACTTAGTTAAAACCAGTACACTTATTTCACCGCTGCTAATCCCAATAAACCTCAAAGCTCCGTTTTCTAACGTTGTCAGCAAGGACTTCTTTTTCCTATATATCTAATATATACTAATAAGTCAAAAATGCATATTTAGTTACTTATCATTTTTTGGTTGGACTATAGTTCCTAATGCAATGGTGAATTTTTCTGTTTTTATTGCATCTACGCCGGAAAAGTTATTGCTTGGTCTTTGGTTGGAAATTTTGGTAATGGTTGTTGCTTAGTAGTCGTAGAATAAGTAATATTTTGCTGGTCGGGATTAATTGATGGACCGCTGTAGTCAGAAGTACCACCTGTCATTTTGTCAAATTTAATCTGGTGTCTTTTTTTTTTATTTAAATTGAACTTTCGTTTCAATTTTAATTTAGGTAGGTCCGACTCTATTTATTTAAAAGTAAATCGTCGATCTAGTAATTAGCAAATTAGCTGGATAATGCCAAGAGTTTAAACCAGTTTTTTAAATAATTGCTAAATACAAAATAGATTATGTTCTTCGTATATAAAAACAATGTTTGTAATCAAACTATTGATAATTAGGAAAGTGTACTTACGACGATTAACGAATACTGTAAACTGCTTCTATATATTGCGGTTAATTATTTAAATTTACACTTTTTTTTTCTCAAAAACTATAAAGGTTGTGGAGCTCAAAATATTTAAATATGTAGAGTTTCTTAGAAATAAAACGATTTCAATTTTTGTTCGTTTATTTTTTTATTAAATTTCTAAATATTCTTGCACAGTGGGTAACTCGGTATTATAAAAATCTCTTAAGTATGAATATTGGTACATATGAAGGGTTAAGGGAAAAAACAAGGAATGTCACGTTATCTTTGTTTTGAGAAAATAGGAAATTTAGTGTTTGTGACTACATATCTTTAAACAATTGCACTGAAGAAATAGTATTTATGTTTATTTAGTAAACTTAAAGTACATTGTATTTAATACACAAACACATTTCAACCAAATTTTTAAAGAACAGAGATAAAAAATTAAAAAGTAGCTAACTACAAATAAAATCTGAAAAAAACAAGGACTGTCCAAACATCACGTTATATTTTACGTTGCAAACATTAGTTGCACCAGCTGATAGAAAGGCGGAAAACAAAATTATGGCAATAATAATGACAATAAAAATTATAACAGAAGGAAATACATTTTTTTTGATAGTTTATTGCAATGGTCGCCTGATTTTTTGACCTTTTGAGAGCAGCCTTTTTAAAATTATAGAATGTCTGTGTCTTACGTTTGTGTAACTTATTTTGAATTATTAATTTGCGCATTTCTGCAGTAACCTTATCATATTTTAATGATTTTAATTTCGCCTGGAATTCATCACATGCTGAATATGTGTCTGATCTTGGGTAACCAAAGGGCAAACGAAATTTGCTGTTAATATGTAACGTAAGAACCTTTAATGGTCGGATGTTTTTCTTTGAACAAGTTGAACATTTTTGTAATGTTCAAACTCTCTAGTAAATATTTTTCTTAGAGTCGTGTAAACTGTAATAGGATATTCTAGTTTTTAAAGACTTTATGTGGTTATATACTGCTTCACGCGATTCTGGATGCAACTTTCTATGCTGGGAACCATGCTTACCAAGTTTGTCTTGTCCAGAACTTCATGTAGCTTTTAAATTTTTTTTGTAAGTGTTCAATTTTGCCCTTAGTTACATCATGTATTGACATGAATGCTTTAAAACACACATTAATTTCTTGAGAAACTCCATTAGGCTTAATTCTAACTTTATAGGCCGTGCCGTTTTAGTCTTTTGAGCTATGGCTGTACAGAAGGATCCTGAAGATACTATGCACAAAGTCACCAAAGAAGAAGTACTACAGCTACGGAGGATGAACACAACCGCAGATTTAGTCAACATCGTGAAGGGCCGTACTTAGGACTTGAAAAATCAAGGCAGATACGAGCTACTCCAATGCAGTTTATAAGGTAAAACTGAAGGAAACAGGGCCCAGAACGAAGAATAGTCTTCCTTGCTAACATGAGAGTATGGTGTAGAAAGATCTCAACACACCTATTCCGTATAGCAACCAACAAAGTCATCATAGCCAGAATTATCACCAACTTTCAGATGGACTGGCATTCTAAGAAGAAGAAGAACTTTCTAACAAACATAAACAAAGGAAACTAAACGATTAAACTCACAATAAAATCGTAGTTAATTTTTGTTTTTGTTCAAGTGGACTCTCCTTGTTTTTATCTTTCACACGAGGATATTTCCAGTTTTTTTCCTTCGCAGTATTATTTTAAACAGTCATATTTATCGGACGGTTCAAGTTATTATCTACCACTCTACTGTAAATAGTAAATACATAAAATATCTGTTAGAAAGTATCAATATCTCAATTTCTCATAAAATGTGACATTCCCTGTTTTTTTCCTTCACCCTTCATATAACTGCTACCCTATAGACACTTTCTACATCTTGCAGCAACAGTTTTATTTTTTTATAATCTACCAATTCAAATAATGCAGTTACTTTTTGAAAAGTCCACTCAACAGATGTTCTCAATACTTTCATTGATGGATTAAATTGCTGTTCGTGAGGTAGTAGATTTGGTCTCCGTAGGGCTCGTATAGGCAAATAACAAGCTCCCCAATACCATATGCCTGGTCTCGAAATATGATGAATCTTTCGTTACCATAAACTGCCGCTGCTTGCAATTGATCATATATTCCGCTTTCTCGGAATATACCTGCATCATGGCGTCGACCAGGATATGCTCCTAATAGACTCACTATTATTTCATCTTAACATATAATCGATTGATATTTGACACAATGGAGTCGTTTATGTCGAGAATATTAATTCTGTTGGTCTATTGATGGAGAGCATATTGGTCTGATGGTACCATCGATACATGCCTAGCAGTTTGGTACACCTCCACCGTTATTTCTTACTGCCAAAAATACAGTATTCAAATTATAAAGAAATACTAATATTATATACTAAGGCACTTATGTTTAAGCTACCAAAATTATAGAATAATTTTATAATTACTATCGTGCAACAAAATTACCTGGGAATAATACTCCATTTTTTCAATATTAAGCCAAGCATTCTTTCCTAAATTGTGTAAAAGGTGGCCCCATTCGTTTATAATAAAATCTAACATATAGTTAATGATATGGGATAGAGACTGTGGGGATAGATCAAATAAAATTTATAGATCCTTCAAACGATTCGGGTAAATTAACCTTCTTAATAGGATACAGGAAGCAGTTACTCCTTCCTGCTCAACTTTATATTATTTGATACAACTGAATTTGATATAAATTATTTACCTGTTACTTTATTCCTATTGGCAATTCGTATTTCATTTGGAATTCTTACCTAATTAACCAATAATCGAATGTCGTCAGAGCTAAACCCAAAGAAATATTTGCACCGATTTTTGGTTAAATCATTAAAATCAAAATGTACATCAACCGGCTGAATATTTTTTCCTTCAAGTAAATTGACAAGAATTATGTCTTCAATTTCATTGTCATCGGCACCAGCTATTATTGCTGCATCAATTTCCAAATCATGGCAATCAAAAATCTGATAATTGTGTTACCATGTTATAGATTTAGAGGGTGAGTTGGCGCATTGTCAACATGGAACAATGCTCTTTTTAATTTAAAAATTATTTTACACTTGGGACGAATTCATTTTCAAACCATTCTCGAAACAAATTGGTCGACATCCATGAGCTTTTTGGTCTCTATAATAAACTGAAAGTACTTTTTCTGAAACATCTTGCAGATTTCTTTGTTTTTTGATTTCCCAAGATACATAGGCCTAAATCGGTGAATTCCTGCTGCATTGCTCTACAATTGAACTGTTTTAGTCGTTTATTCATTTGTAGACCCGGTGCACTGTGTTCATGTTTTCAGGCAAGTGATTTTTTGGGCAGTATTTTGAAATTTAATACAGTGTCCTCTGCGTTGTAAATTGCTGTGTAGTTTGCCAATAACGTATCCATTTCAGTTTTAAAAATAAACACATCAAAATAATTAATCTAGGGGACAAAAACAAAATGCGAGATTACAGACAGATTTCAAATTTATTTCAAATATTTAAAAAAGATGTTATAAACAAGTGTCCCGAATATAAAATAAACATTTTTTCTTAAAATTATCGCAATTGAGAGAGAACTCCAAAGTCAAAAAATGCTAACATAAAAAAATTAAAAAACTAAGTTATTGCCCCTTAACTCCCAACAAAGTAGTCTTTAGGTTAAGTTAGTATAGTGTATGACCTCCATGGTTGTTGATTACTGCCCTACATCTGTTAGTCTAACTTATGATGAGATGGTCAGTGTCTTTCTGCGGTATTTTGCTCCACGCCATTTTAAGGCTCTCAAAACAGTTACTGTCTTGTATTGAACGCTATATTTTGTTGTAAAATGCATCTGCCCAATATGTCCCATACATGCTCAATTGAGTTTAAATCTGGCGAATATGTAGGCCATGATAAAACCCCAATTTCATTATCTTCAAGGAATGACTGAAAGACCCTGGCATTATGTGGACGTGCATTGTCATGCACTAATTGAAATTGGGAACCAGCTTGTTATGCAAAGGGTACAACAATAGGTTCGAGAATAATATCGTGGTAGTCTGTTGTATTTATAAACCGTTCCAGACAAACGAGATTGGTTATTACACCAAGAGTGATGCCACCCCATACCATTATGCTGCCGCCTTGCTGACTATGAACCTCCTGCGCGGCGACCAATCGTTCAGCATTGCCAGATCGTCTCCAAATTCTTGTCAGTCTCGTATCTGGTGCAAATCCAAATCGAGACTCATATGTGAACAAAGTAGAGACCCACTCACGTCTAATTCAATTTGCGTGTTCTTGTGCCCACTGAAGTCGACGAGCGCGATTTCCTCTGGATAACAGACACTCTCACAGGTCTACGAGCTTCTAAAGCTACTTCATGCAGTTTATTTCTAATAGTTTGGCAACTTACAAACACCTGATGGGTCTCTTGCAGCCTTATTTGTAATTGTGACGCAGTTATAGTGAGATCTCGCAAATCCTGCAACCTAAAAAAACGGTCTTCAATCTGGTTGGTTATCCTTATAGGGCCTTTATGACGTTCAGCAACGTCACCAGTTTCATGAAACCTTAACCACAAACAACTAATGACATTACTGTTCGTGTGGAGGACCTCAGCAACGTCTCTTTGACTTCTGCCAGGTCTAAGCATCCCGATAGCACGCCACTGAATTTCGCGATATAAATGGTGTCTCTTCATTATTGGCAATTGCAAAACTAAATAAAAATCCACATAGACATCGAAAATCAAGTATCAGTAAAGAAATATTACTTCTTAGCTTATAGACAAAAACGCATACTGAAGTTGTGTTTTATTTTTTATAGCCATTCTTCTCGGCTTTACCGTATAAGTTCTTCCTCAGCATTACCATGATCGAAAAGCAACAATAAATATTAAAATCATAAATTTATTTTTGTAGCTAACATTGATTTAAAGCTGTTAATATAGGTGTCCCCTAGATTGTTTTGATGTGTGTATTTACAGCATAGCGTTCAGCAGGTAGCTTTTCTCCACATACATTAACTTGGCGAATAGCGTACCTTTATCTAGCCAACCTGAACTTGCTTTAAATCATTCACCTCCATCGCCCATTATTTCGGATAACATTTTGCCTTCTCTTGAATTATTGGTCCAGATAATGTACTGCCTTGGTTGTGAAAAGCAATAAAAAATGATTGTGAAAAGCAATAGTTTTAAGTACCTAGGATCGGTATTACAGAGTAATGGAGAAATAGATGGAGATGCATGCAGTAGAATTAGGGCTGGATGGATGAAGTGGAAAGAAGCGAGTGGTGTGTTGTGTGACAGAAAAATTCCAATGAAGCTGAAGGGAAAATTCTATAAAACAGCCATAAGACCGGCTATGATGTACGGAACTGAATGTTGGGCAGTGAAAAAGAAAGAGGAACAACGAATGCATGTGGCGGAAATGAGAATGCTTAGATGGATGAGTGGAGTGACAAAGAAGGATAAAATTAGAAATGAGTATATTAGAGGAAGTCTAGGTGTGGCACCAATTGATGCCAAAATGAGAGAGCATAGGTTAAGATGGTTTGGTCATGTTCAACGTCGAGACGTTAATCACCCAATACGAAGAATAGCTGAAGTGCAGATTCCTGGAAGGAGTAGGAGAGGAAGACCAAAGAAGACCTGGGGGGAGACGATAAGGCAGGACATGTTGGTAAAGGGGATTAACATTGATATGACCCAAGACAGAAGTGGGTGGAGAAATGCAATTAGGGAAGCCGACCCCGCATAGGGATAAGGCAAAGAGAATGATGATAATGTACTGCCTTGGCTCTTTGTTGTGTGAAGCACAAATAGACATTAATTGTGACAGTTTCATAGTTTTCTTGTTCTGCTATTTTGACGTATGTTCTTCAAATTTGGTTTTCATTGTAACCCAACCGGAAACTTTAGAAACGCCAACGCCAAAACCTACTGCGACGGTCGGTAAAATCTCCATTGTGAATCCTTCGGATAGCCTCTAATTTCTGTTCAATCGCAATCACAACACGTTTCCGTTTATGTGACATTTACATACAACGCACGCAACAGATGATTTAATTAAATTAAAATACCACACTTACAAACAAGTACCGCACCAAAGAACAGACTGAGGAATGAGGTGCTGCCACATATTCGGTAAATGTGTCATAACAGTGAGTCATCGATCCCGAGAAGTAAACAAACAATACGGCTGAGCGATTCACGCTGATCGGTGACAAAGCGTTTTTAATGTTATTTTAAGATACATACACAAGTACAAACATAATTCAATAATTACAATAGTAAAAAACCTATGTTGTATATTTAATCGCATTCTTTAATGGTATTAAATGTTAGCGAGGTTGACAAATTAACATCTAATTGTTTTCGTTTTACGATAAAAATCTACTTTTTATTGACGAATTTATTGAAATTATCAACCGTTTCAGTTAATCGATGTTTCTGTTAAAAAGGTTTAGATTAGCGAAGGCTTTACTGTATATCAAATTATAATAAAAAAATGTTAAAACTAATTGTATTTCTACAAAACAATCTCTATGAAAATCACGAGACAGTTGGTCTCAGAAAAACTTTTTTCAAAAAAACGTAATAGCTCCCATTACCCGACTTTGCCGGAAATGAAAGTCTAAAAATGCCTATCATTTTAAAGTCTTCTACTTTAAAATGTATAATGTATGTCTGAATTGCCGATATAAATGATCAGATTAAATAAATTATTAGAACTTTTTACTAAGCAACAACATTTTTGTTTAATTTAGTAGTATTTTGTATTTGACGACACCCGATTTGGGCGTCGAAACGTTAGTAAATTTATTTTTTTCAATTTAATTGTGGCTTATTTCCCATCTAAATAGTTAATTATAAAAATTCCTATATGTGTAATGCAAGCTACTTTAAACTTAAAACTTTTTTAAAACAAACAAAAATTGTTAAAGTCACTCTAAAATCTTAGTGATTCATATAAACATTAAAATAAACGAAACCGCATAGGTAATAATTCAGTTTAAGGATCTAAACAGAAAACGCAAATATATTCACCCGGGCTATCAGACCCGCAATACTCCTTATGAGCCCATTTACCACAACATCTGCAACGGTACCATATTTCCTTATTTTTTTCCTGCATCACAGCAAATAGCACACGTCTCATCTTCAGAATAATCTGAATCATCTTTGCTAAGATTCTCAACGTCCTCTTCTTTAGACGTGTCAGTTTCATTCTCAAAAAGTCTCTTTTTTATTCTTTTCACTTTTTTGTTGGTTGTTTTCTTTCGTTTTTCCCTTTTTCTGGGGTACATTTTCTCTCTTTGTTATTAGTTTCTCCCTTTTCCTTTGGATTTATTTTAGTTTTACATTTTTTTTCAAACGTTTCTTTTCTTTCTCTTCAAAAACTGTTCTCATGTTCGTGCTAGATAAAATTACTGGATGTTGTTTTTGCCGCGAAGTTTTGTTATTGTTGGGTATGTTAGGTAGTGGACTTAAAGTTGATAGAACTTTGGCAAAATCTAATTTTTCTGCAGTTATGGGACAAGCTGTTCATGCCTCCTCTTGCGAAATATTTGCTGTGGGTGAGAAGGTGGTAACAGAGTTCACCGTAAGTAAGTCTTGTAAATAACTTGATGTATGTAGATACATTCATTGCAGGGTTCATAATATCACGTGACTACTTTTTTTCAATATTTGCTGTTGGGGTAGATTGGATCAATATAGATCTAGACACTTGCAGCTTCTGTTGAATACCAAGAGATGTAGACGGAAGTGTGTCAGAGTCACCAGTGTCCCAAGATATATATGAAGTGTGTTATAGTCACCAGTGTCCCGAGATGTAGATGGAAGTGTGTTATAGTCACCAGTATCCCGACATGTAGATGGAAGTGGGTCAGAGTTACCAGTAGCTAGCTGTCGTGATTGAGCAATTGCAGTCAAACTTGCTTGTTCATCGACATGGTTCTGATCTTTATCCACGGTAACAAAATCTGCTTCTGAAAATATAGCAGGGTTCATGGGAAAAATTCCTGTGGCCTTGAAGCCAGAGATTCCTTTGTTTAAGCTTGCTACTCTGGAATAAGCTTTGCTGAATAGTCCTGCAATCTCGCATGGTGTAATTTTTAGCATATTTTTGGATTTTATAAAGATGCTGCATTCCTTGTTGTAGGCCCTCTTGAGCGGCCCAAAAAGTCACATCCAGAGGCTGCAAGCGATGTGATGAATGTGGTGGAAGGGAAAGCATTATGACATTATTTGTTTTAGCCACTTTCCAAGCTACTAAAGTACAATGGCTATGTGGTTGTCCATAATCAAGAGAACAGATTGTTCAGCAGTAGGTTTTGAGTGCTCAATGAAATGCCGCAGCCGTATAATGTATATGCTTTCGAAAGACTAAGTTTTCAATCTAATACTACATAAAATAGTATTAAAAATATTACTCCACATCCTACACTATTGAAAACAATGGGAACCTTCTCTGGTTATACCTCCGAGGATTCTAAAATTTGCAAGCCATAGCAGATGCTGAGACTAAAGAAGATGAGGAAATTTTACAATTTATAATTCACGTCCCATCTGCTCAGCGCGGTAAAGTTCCAACGAGAATGGTTCCCTTCGTACTCCAATCCGAGTAAACATGTAAATTAAAAACGAATAACCATTTTCAATTTCGTTGCAACACGAAACTACAGCCGCATTATATTCTAGTTAAATCAGATAGTGCAGCAAGCACCTCTACCGGTTTCAAAACTTATTAGTCTCTCATTAGGAGGCACATACGCTGCTCTCTCTGACCCAATCAGGACTACCCCGGCGTGCAGTTACGGATTGCAACGAACGAAATGGCAGGCTTGCCCTAGCGGCACCTGCTAGCAAAAGACTAAGTTTTCAATCTAATAGCACATAAAATAATATTAAAATATTACTCCACATCCCACCAGATGGAAAACAATGGGAACCTTATCTGGTTACACCTCCGAGGATTCTAAATTTTGCAAGCCATAACGGATGCTGAGATTAAAGAAGATTAGGGAATTTTACAACTTATAATGCACGTCCTATCTGCATAGCGCGGTAAAGTTCCAACGAAAATGGTTCCCTTCGTGCTCCAATCACAGTAAACATGTAAATCAAAAATGAATAACCATTTTCAATTTCGTTGCAACACGAAACTACAGACGCATTATATTCTAGTTCAATCAGAGAGTGCAGCAAGCACCTATTGAACCTACCTCTTGAACTAGAATATAATGCGGCTGTAGTTTCGTGTTGCAACGAAATTGAAAATGGTTATTCATTTTTGATGTATATGCTTTCATTTGTCCAACCGTTATGAGAACATGCATATACAGCTACTGGTGGACCATATTTTTCTAACTGCGGTGAGTAACGTTGTCGAGGGAAAATAAAAAGAGGCGGTATGAAGGATCCTGAAGCACTCATAGCACAGATAACCGTTACGTTTTTACCCATGATGTTACTGCTCTTTTCCCATGATGTTACTGCTCCCACTCGTTTTTATCCATTGAGCATTATAATTTTTTCTGTTTCATGCACCGTCGTTACGCCAGTCTCATCCATATGGTAAATGTGAGACGGCTGAAAATGATGTTTGGTCATGACACTATCCTGATTATTAAAGAATCGTTCCGCTTCGACTTTATTGAATCCAAGTATTCTATTAATGCTAGTCGCTTCTGGCTTTCTAATACTTAGATCAGGATGTCCTTTGAAAAAGCCAGTTAAAAAGTCTTTGCCCGCAGACTGCTGCATGGATTCGTTAAATATATCTGCCATACCAAATTTTTCAGCCATGGAATAACATATTTTACAAAACTGGGCCCTCGTTAGTCCGTAAAATTTATTTGACATTTTTTGAAGATGATCAGCCAGTATGGTTTCTTGTTCGTCAGTAAATACCGAGTACCTTCCTAGCTTTGGAGGACATCTCGCCGCTTCGCAAGAACGTAGGCATAAGTCAAAAAAGACGATTTTAGAGGAGAGGCATTTTAAAATTGTATAGATATGTTTATGCGCATAACCCCGAATAGGTTGCTACTTTAAAGGAATTACCTACACAATTTTGTTAGAAATATACAGGGTGAGTCATGAGGAACTGTACATACTCCTACCTCGTGTAGAGGCTCCTATGGGGAATAAGAAATGACCATTAAAAAGTGTCTGCTCCCATTGTTTAATAATATACAGAGCAAGTTTCGCATTTTGACAGAAATTTGTATTCGTCATAATTTTTGAACGGTCAGATCGATGTGTCTCTTATTTTGGTCAATCGTTACACTATTACCACCTAATAAACTGAATTATTCAAACTAGAAAAAAATCAGGTCCGGCTTTAAAAAATTAGTTCGTTTGGGTCTTAGAAAAAATTTCACCCTGTATAAGCTTTTTGAAAACTAATATGAATTTTACAAATTAGATAAATAGGCAATTAAAATGGCATATTAATATTTTTCCCCACACGATTACTTAATTTTTTATAAATAAAAAATAAATTTGACTATGAATTAAAAGTTTGGTAAAGTGAACCATAGATTTAAAAAATTTAACTTTTATTACAAAAATTAATTTTTTTTAAACAAATATTTAATTTATGTTACCACCCAATCAACTGATTTATTCAAACTAGAAAAAAATCAGGTCCGGCTTTAAAAAATTAGTTCGTTTGGGTCTTAGAAAAATTTTCACGCTGTATACGCTTTTTGAAAACTCTAATATGAATTTTACAAATTAGACAAATAGGCAATTAAAATGGCATATTTATTTTTTCCCCACACGATTACTTAATTTTTTATTAAAAAATCAAATTTGTCAAAATCGGAATTTTAACCTAAAAATAAAAAATGAAATCACGGTTTAACTCGCTACAACTCTGTTCCATTTTAATATTTTTTTTTGAAATTTTTACAACACATATCTCTTACTCTTGTGAAGACTACGAAAAATGTTGTAGACTTTCAGTCTTCTTTTCGTAAAAGTTATGAATTTTTAAAAATAATAGGTGCAGATTCGTAAATTGCGAAGTTAAATCGCAAAAATTAACTGAAAAAATTTAAAATTTATCTATTTGATCACGTCTATGTTAAACTATAGAGTCCAAAGAGAAGTGTTATGGGAGTTTTAGATCTAGACGTGTTATAGAAAAAAAAATGGTGAAACTTTTAATTTTAAGAAAAACGTTGTTTATTTTTTTTATTTTTATGGTAAAATTGCGATTTTGACGAATTAGATTTTTTAATAAAAATTAAGTAATCGTGTGGGGAAAAATAAATATGTCATTTTATTTGCCCATTTGTCTAATTTGTAAAATTCATATTAGAGTTTTCAAAAAGCATATACAGGGTGAAATTTTTTCTCCAATCGAACTAATTTTTTAAAGCCGGTCCTGATTTTTTTTAGTTTGAATAAATCAGTTAATTGAGTGGTAACATAAATTAAATATTTGTTTAAAAAATTATTTTTGTAATAAAAGTTAATTTTTTTAAATCTATGGTTCACTTTACCAAACTTTTAATTCATAGTCAAATTTGATTTTTTTATAAAAAATTAAGTAATCGTGTGGGGAAAAAATAAATATGTCATTTTAATTGCCTATTTGTCTAATTTGTAAAATTAATATTAGAGTTTTCAAAAAGCATATACAGGGTGAAATTTTCTCTAAGACCCAAACGAACTAATTTTTTAAAGCCGGACCTGATTTTTATCTAGTTTGAATAAATCAGTTGATTAGGTGGTAATAGTGTAACGATTGACCAAAATAAGAGACACATCGATCTGACCGTTCAAAAATTATGACGAATATAAATTTCTGTCAAAATGCGAAACTCGCCCTGTATATTATTAAACAATGGGAGCAGACACTTTTTAATGGTCATTTGTTATTCCCCATAGGGGCCTTTATACGAGGTAGGAGTATGTACAGTTCCTCATGACTCACCCTGTATCTAACTATAAACTGTGATAAGTAGAAAAATTTATGAATTGTAAAAAGAGTTAAATTTAGATATGAGTATTTTTTCCTGAGAAACATTTACTTCAACTTTGTTATTAGATCTATATTTTAGTATCAAAATTGTTAAGCAATTATTTTTTATATACTGTTTAACGTAATATTACCATACTTATTTTAAAACAGACTCGGTACTCCACAGAAGAGCTGGTAAAAGTCAAAAAATCAAAGTCAAATTAAATGAAACTGTTTATTCTTTTATGCCGTTTTTTTTAAATACTAAAAAAATATAAGCTTTCGTAAAATGATCGATAGTGTCCAGGAATAACATTGTTTTGAATCAAATGCAATAATGCACTTTTCTTTTTAGCAGTGGTAGAAGGTTTTTTTGTATAAATGTTTTTCAACTTATAAGTTACGTTAAAAGCTTTTGATGTCTTGTTACCAGTTGGCACTTTGACTACTTTGTATTCTTGCTGGGCAAATGAGGTCTTTTAAAAAAATATCCGTCATGATCACTTGTTACGCGTATTATTTTTACATCAGTTTGTTTCTGTTCTCTGTAGATTTAGAAAAATTACTACCAATATCTGCGGTTACAGATTTTAAGTAAAAAAAACTTGGGGAAGACATTTCATAAACCTTGTATGTAGTACCCGACTTTTTAGCATTTCTTATAATTGAAATATACTGGTCGGGTGTGTATAATGGGCCCGATTTTAAGGATTTTTCTATACTTATTTGAATTACAGAATGGGCTGAATCACCCTCATTCTGGGTATGCCCCTTTATGAGGAATTTATGTGTAATGGTGTTAATGTAAGGCAATTTTTTCGCAGCGTACATGTATAGTTAAATTAAGAAGCGGTTTTTCTGTTGCCCACAACTATTGTCTGAAAAGAAAATAACATCAATTTTCTGTTCATCTGCTACTGTAGTTTGTAGACTCTGTAAATAATTAAAGACACAGCTACCCATCTCATTGGCACCTCTATTGGCTTCAGCCTCATGCCAAACATAACACGACACATCTTTAGATTTTAAATCAAATATTGTGAAATTATACGTGTTTAATTTCGACACATAATAAACATTTGATACGTCACCTCGCGGACATGACATAGACAACAGAGACAACAAGTGATGGATCGTTTTCGGCTGTTAATTTGTCTTTATTTTTTTCATCTCTTGCCAAATCTTTTTCTTTTAAATGCATGTCAATATTAAGAAGCAATTTTTCTCGTTCACTTACAGATGCATTTTTAAAAGCAGTGCACTTTTCTCATTGGTCTTTCTTCGGTTGAAAATAACCAACATTAAATTCTGTTTGAAATATCTTGTGGAACATAACATAATTAACGTAAGCTTCCTTGTTCTCTTGTTTTTCTTTAATATAATCTCTATGTATATATGAAAGTGATCTTCCACCATCAATGTATTCATTTTTAGAGTCGGCTCTACAATAGTGGATTTCAATTCTGGGTATATTATTAATGAAGTTCCGAGCACCTTGCTTTATATTCTCATCAACATGATAATGATTCTTATGATTTGCGTGGAAATCAAGTACTGATTGTACTACAAACTGTATACCAAGAAAGTCTTTGCGTGATTTATCCTTAACAGTTCGTACAACCCTATCAGAAATATCTAATGTAGATAAGAAGGATATCTTACAAAATATCTAATGTCTTTCATACACGGATTAGTGTCATATCACTATTTGAAAGAAATAATGCCGTATTTGGTTGTCTTGTTCCTCTCTTGTATTGATATTTCGGTTCAAGAAGTATATTAAAAAATATAAAATCTTTTTCTTTCAATGTCTGGTAAGTCATAATATACTTTAAAAATTGCCTGCCTCTGTTCCTCTGTGAATTTATTAGCACATTTCAATTTACATTTATCTGTACATGGTCTTCCCACTTTTCTCACTGGTCTCATTTTTTTTTCTTTGGACTTAGTAACATATTCTTTCCCACTATTTCTTAACCGCTTCGCCTTATTTCTAATCCATTCTTCAGGTTGTGCCTTTCGTTTCATAGTTAATTGTTTATCTTGTATCGTAGTTGGTTGGGGAATGTCGTCTGATTCTGATAAATAATCCTGATCTTGAATGTAATCCGGATCCGCTACGCTGTCGCTAGATGAAAAATCTTCTAATTGTTCTTCGCTATTCCGAGTCTCATTTTTATCTTGTTCAACGGTTTCAGCAGGATTTATCATTGTACTTTCTTCTATCTCAAAATTATTTATAAGTCCTGACCCTGTATTTATATCATAGTTTATATTACTTTGATAATTTATACCATCCATATTAGTTTCAATGGCTTTCTCTATATAATATGCTGTATCCGGGTTCGCTACGATGTCGCTAGATGAAAAATATTGTAATTGTTCTTCGTTACTTCGAGTCTCATTTTGATCTTGTTCATCGGTTTCAGCAGGATTTTTCATTATATTTTCTTCTATCTCGAAAATATTTATTGTAATGAAAAAACCGGCTAAGTCACATATTAACCATTTTGAGTTATTGGATGTTTTAACTTTTAGTCCGTTGTATCTTTGTCGCTAGCTCGAGTCTTAGACTTTTAACAAAAAAAATTATAAAAGAAGGTATATTTTTCACATTCTGCGAATAGTTTAACTTTGCTATATTAATTCCAGCCCTGGGAATCCAGCATTGTATATGAAAGGGTAGTGACTTTAAACTATCCCTGTTCAATAAAAAAAAAAAAACATAAATGCAGATTTTTGTTTATATTCGGTTCAGATTTGGACCACCATCTCCATACAGCCATTTCAGCATCCTCATGCCTCATCAGTGAAGCTATGCAACGTTGTATCTAGGGCTTTTCGTTTTCCTCTAAAAAAAAACAATTGCTTCATACTAATTTTTTAATTCCATGGATTAAATAAAATAACATTATGTTTATGTGGCTGGTATGCAAAACTCAATTGTGAGGAAGGGTCGAAAGAAATTGTTGAGCTGCTGGGCCACAAAATTGTTATGAACCTTGCAAATCAGCATACTTTTCTTTGGATATGTTGATCAGTCCTGAAACAATATCAAAATATTAAAAACAGTTTTAGAGATATGACACCTGTATTTACCATTATAACTTGTTTCAGGAAGAATAAATTCGCCTTCGTTCAAACCGCTACTTGTTCGGTTTTTTTCTTTGATTACAGCAGTCTCCCACCTTGCATTGTAAAACTGTCTATACTTCATCATTCTTGGATGCTCCTTTGATACTTCACATTCTTTAATTTCGCGTATTGGAAAGAGCATTTCTTCTTATACATTGTGGAAAGATGATTGGTCCTCTGACGAAATATTCCTTGATTTAGCTAAGTTTATCAGCTGCTAAATTACTTTGTTTAAAATGAGACACGATTTTTTGCACCTTTTAAAACTTAACTGTAACAACTCATTTACCTTTATCGCATCTTATACACATAAGTTTAGCGTGTGACCTACACATGGTATGTGAGTTTTTTTAACACATCGTTAACAGTTTTTTTACATTAACACCATTGTCAGTTTTGATGGCTGTTACCTTATTAGAAATGTTCCAGTCGTCAAATCCTTCCTGGACATATGCTGCTATCAGTTCTGCTGTGTGGCTGCCAGGAATCTCTTTTGTGTCCAACACAACATTTTCTAACTTGCTATTATTACTAATGAAATGACACGTTAGACTAATGAATGATTTGTTAGAATCAGACGACCAGATGTCTGTTGTTATCCCAACGCTATACGAAAGTCAGGGCCGAAAACGGGTTTTAAAAAAAATGTCTTTCGCAATAAAATTTATTTTTGAGAACGAATTTCGAAAATACAGTAACAAAGTACTAACTAAAAAGCTAAGAAAATTATTAAACACTGGTGTATATAGTCTCTGTATCCGGCGTCACACTTTGGGTAATTCAGGGAGGTAACACGCTATCAGTCTGGTTTAACATAGTTCAAATATTTTCAGAAATTTTCCTACATAGTTCAGGAACAAGTATGTTGGTGAGGGTCTTTCGTGAGGGTAGTTTATAGTTTGGCTGAAGTGTTTCGGAGTAGTCTCTGAAACCCTCATTCTCAACAATGTATAGCGGCTGAAGGTCTTTGCCTACCTTCTTAACAAGAACCCTAGTGATTCCACGTTTCTCTTTGTCAGTAAAATGAACATTTTTTGTTGATAATATTAATTGTTTACAACGCTTGTTTAATGAGAAATATAAGTGGGGTCGTTTACTAGGTTGAGAAGTGTGAGTGATGGATGACGTCAGATGAACTCGTTCCAGTCCCAGCAGTTGATGAAACTGACAAAACCTCTGTATTAGGGTTGTCTTGCCGTCCTTCTTCGGAGCGAACAACAAGCAAAATGGGATGCATACTCTTTAAGTGCAAACGCGTGTTGCTTGTATTGTTTGCTCACTTGAGTTTTTTCTTGCATACATTACACAAAACAGTTTCCTTGTCAACTCTGTCAAAATATTCCCAAACTATGGAACGTTTGGAAGGAGCTATTTGAAATTACTTATGCCGGATTTATACTCAGCTATTGCCATTTCTGCTGCCGCTGACGGAAATATTGCCCGAAATACGATATCGACGCGAGTGAGGTGTTCACATCAGTTCCTCGCCAATGTCCTCACAACTCATTACCGAACGACTCACAAGAATGGAATGTGTATACTCACTCAGTAGTTGAATGTGAATACCCACTCGTGCTCGCGCTGTAAACTCAGTTTACAACATACCACACAAAACGTAAACAGTTTTAGGCGCCAACTGCACCTTGCACCTGGTTTGCTGTCATGGAAAATTTACTGTTCAAAGCACAGATCGATTATTTTATACTATCGACTAGCGACTACTCGACTACTTTTAAATATCGAATAGTCTAGTCGTAAAAACTAGTCGACTAGTCGGGGGCCGAAGTAGGCGTGACTTTACTCTGTTAGCTGTCACCTGTCAGGCTCAATTTTTGACTTGTGACACTTACGTTTTGTGTCTGTTGTGTCTTGTTCAGGACAACAGACAACGCCCAAAACAAAACCAAACCAAAGAAAAAGCGAAAAAAAAAAGGTAACAGTAAAGCCTAAAACTATCCTAAAGCGTAGTCGTAGTCGCTAGTCGCGTGGAACGGTGTTTCTTAGTAATGGATTTTATCATCAAAATTGAAATTTGTGTTTAATTTGCATTTACTCGTAATACCGGATTTACACTCAGCCCTGTTCGACAAGGAATTGGACAGGGAAGTGGGCAGCGTGAATGTGTAAATAGCTCACTCGCTCTGTTTATGCTCATGCTACTGCCTTTGCACGACGATACCCAAAAAGTCGGTTTTTGTGGCGGAAGTCAAAGGAGAGGCAGCGCGAGCACGAGTGGGTATTCACATTCAACTACTGAGTGAGTATACACATTTCATTTTTAATTTTATTATTTAACTGTTTTGTTAAATATATTTTACATCGTTTCATTTTGTATGTAAGTTGTGAATTGTCTGTTATTTGGTTTGATTTTCAACAGAATAAACGTAATTGTAGAATATCTGACCGCGCATATGTCGGATTTGTTTGACCACTTCAACTCTAGCGACGAGGATTTGGAGAACTTTCTGGAAGTCATCGAAGTCCCTAAAAACATTTTGTACTTTGAGACAATTGTACCCCAATTTGACGACGAGCTGTACTTCCAGCATTTCAGAATGAGCCGAAGATTAACTAACCAATTGGTTGAACGATTTGCTGCATCCCAATATTATAATGAACAAGTTGGGGGTTCGGAAAAGATAACACCATTAATGTTTTTAATGGTGTTCCTATGGTATATTTAAAATGAAGCAGAGTCATCCAGGAATGTTGCTGATAGGTTCAATTTGACGAAGAGCTCAGTTTTTAAAGTGGTAAGAAGGGTGTCTTTATTTCCTGAGCAACTTATCGCCGGAAGTTATTAAGTGGCCACCAAACGAGGAGAAAGTAGCCTGCCAAGAGTGATAGGTGTTATCGATGGCAAACATATAAAAATTGATAATGGCAGGGAGAGCCTGATTCATATTTCAGCAGGTAGCATTTTTTTTCAATTCAGGTAAGTCTTGTGCTTGCACTACTTTTTACGATTTTTTATAGTACAATCTTAAAAAATTATATTAAATATACAGGGTGTAACAAAAAGGCAGGTCATAAATTAAATCATATATTCTGGGACCAAAAATAGTTTGATTTAACCTAACTTACCTTAGTATAAATGTGCACGTAACAGAAGTTACAAGAGATATAAAATAAAAATCAATTTTTCCAATGTATCAATAAGTGTTACAGATTATATAATGAAAATGGACAAGTGGCTTTCTTATGGCAGGAACATCTTTTAAAAAATAACAGTGAAATTTATGCACCCTATAAAAATTTATGGGGGTTTGTTCCCTTAATCCCCCCCCCCAAATGTTTGTGTATGTTCCAATTAATTTATCTATAATGTACCTTTAATTAAGCTACTGTTTTTTATTATCTAGGTCCCTTGGGTGTGTTAGTTCGCCACCCAGTAAAGATGCAGGGGCAATATTTTTTGTGGCCTATTATAACTGTCATTCTTCTGCACATTCGAACTCCTTTCTTCCTCTACTTGTCTGTTTGCTTTTATCGATATATTTATATTTTTTGTTAGCTCTCTTTAAAACTTTCCATTTATTTTCACAGTGGTTGGCAGTTATTTTCATCCCCAACATCTTGTGTAGCTCCCTTGCTATTTTCTCGTACATTTTATTCAGACTTTTAATATTGAGGGAGCCCACTTTTGGCCTATATTTTCTATATAGGTCCAAAAATAATAGACTGTTTCTGTGGCTCCATACAAAACTAACCTCATCGCCTCCGGTTGCCACGTGGTCACTTGTAGATGGGCCTGGAGAAAACATTAAAAACTCATTCAGTGCTACGAAACAAACATAATTAGAATATAAACTCACTTTAATTACCTTTTTAATTAGTATCAGAACTTACCTTCTTGCGACAGAGTTACATGTTATAATAATTATCTTGTATTATAAACTGAACAGAACAAATACAGCTTGGCTTTAAAGTTTAGGCAAGGGGCAAGACACATAAATAAAGAAACAAATAAAACAAAAATCAAACCAGACTGACAGGTGACAGACAATCGAAAAAATTGACAAAACCGCGCTTGCGTACAACCCGAGTAATAAAAAGGGTCCATAACTGATCCTGGACTAGTCCAGGAGTGTTAGCCATGTCTATCAAGTATGAGTAGGTTTTTACTTGGGGGTTTACGAGATATAAAATGGGTTGTGAGCCAATCCAAAAATAAATCGTTGTTGATGTACACACTCTTTCCTTATTCTAATTACGCTACCAGAGGGAGCACCTTTTGCATATTGAGCTTTACCCTAAACTCCTTTAAAATACAGTATGGAGGTAAAAACTGCCCCTTCATATTGCAGCATGCTAATATACTAGTAGTTTGTCCTTTTTCGGCACTGGTGACAAAAGGAACATCTTTACTGCCTTTAGATGCAACAAATTTTTGTGGTTCATTATGTTGAACTCTAATTTCATCAAAATTCCAAATACATATTGGTTTGTGTAAAAGATGATTACTGCTTAAAATATCAGCCAAAAGAATAAAATAATTTTTTACTTCCTCACGATTCATTCCTTCGATTCTAGCTCTACTTATTCCTTGAGCTTTTCGGACACTTAGCTCTGGATGTCTTCTCATAAAGGAAGACAACCAAACCTTTCCAGCTATCTTTTTATCTGTATTGAGAGTGTGTCTTTTGCTCCATTTCTCAGCTAGTTGGTATGCAAATTTTCTGAGTTCTCGTTGAGTAGGAGTAAATCCAACAGCTTGCAACTTCTTTACATTATTCACTAATTTAAGTTCAGCATCTCCACCCAATTGTGAATTTGGACCCAACGCATGCTTAGAAAAATCATTTATCTTCATTCTGTATCTTATGGTAGATTCGGGAACAGAAAACTTCCTGCTTATATTATGTCAAATCTGTTTCATTATCACTGTTGCCTCTTAAATTGATGATAATATTTTGTATTAATATTATGTGTAGGAAAATATGAATCTTCAGCTTTCATGATATGTGAGACTGCATTTTTCCAACTATTCGCATCAATGTTGAGTATTTTCCTTTCAATTAGATGCAGAACAGATGGGTTTAAATGAGGCGAAGTATTATTTCTTCGAACTGTTGACTTAAGTTGATGCCACATATGTTCGATTGGGTTAAATCCACAGTAATATGGCGGAAGTCTTAAAATTGTATGACCCATATTTTCGGCATAATAATCACAAAAGTATTCTTTCTACAATGCGAAACTTTATAAAATGTTCAATAAATCCTTCTTAGTATTTTTTATGTAAAAATAAATATCTTTGTCATAAAAGTAATTCTGTATTATTTTCGTATCGCTTAAACCGGGAATTTTATTAAATTACGTGCTATGATATGTTACATTATCCATAACTATAACACTATTAGGGGGATGTTGGGTGTTAACTTATTTTTAAACCAGTCTTCAAATAAATTTGAAGTTGTGCTGTCGTGGTAATCGAGACATAAATTACTGATGTTTTTAGCTGATAGAGATAAGGCATTTGGAACCCATCCATCGACTTATCCAGCACGGAATATTTTTATTTATTTTCCTCTATTAGAAGGCGCTTGTGTAAGATTGACTATTCTCTACCCAACCTTTAGATGGCGCATCGTGAGTATCAAACTACGTTTCATCTAAATAAATAATAAGGTCTGTTCTCTCGACGATACTGTTTAATTTTGTGTAAATATACAGTTCGCTAAGTCCGTAAACGATAGGATTCCATAAGTACATGTATTTTATCTACTTTTTGTATGTAAACCCTATACGTTGCAAACACTTCCAAACAGTTGTTTTACCTCACTTAAGGCGGGTTGACACGATCCAAGTTGCATCCAAGTGTACTTAGTCCAAGTCAACTTGGACGCTGCGCGCGCCTACTTAGAAGCTACTTGGCTCGTGTAAATTACTTGGATGTCAAATCTCAAATCAAATAACCATTGCAAAGATAACGGAAGTGATTATGAAGGGTATTGAAGTGGTTGCTGATATGTTAATAAATGAGCTTGAAATCCAGAAAAAAGAAACAAAAAAGGAAAAAAGGACAATTTGGACTCGTAATTGGATACGTAAACGTGAAGCGCTTGGAGCTTCGTCTAATTTTCTAAGTAAGTAGCAAATGAAGGCAAAGATACATTTAAAAACCATTTAAGAATAACTACCGAACAATTTGAAAAACTATTACAATTAGTCAATCCAAAAATTCAAAAAGTTGAGACAAATGTGAGAGCAGCTTTACCTGCAAGATTAAAACTACAAATTACTCTTCGTTATTTGGCAAGTGGCTGCTGTTTTGCAAAAGAATTATACAGGTTACTGCTTTTATTTCTTATCAATACAAATATAAAAATAAAACTATTCTTAAACTAACATCGAACATTATTAACATTAGCACCTATGTACACATAACACTTTTACTATCTACATTATAACTACACTATATACACTATATACACTATAAATATCATATCAGATTAAGAACTACCATCACTTTCGATAGCTTCGTTTAAACCATTGTTGGCACTGCCAGTACCATACTTGTTCATCGCACTGTCGTGTCTGATGCTGTCTGTTTCATCGTGTGCAGAGGATGGACCGGCAATCGGTTCTGATTCTGGTGTAGCAGGTCGACTGATGTGATGAATATCATTCGAACGGTCATTATTGGATACAGTATTATCAAATATGTTTCCTTTTTTTAACACTGATGCTTCATTACGCAGCTGATTACGACGCATTACCATAAGTCGCTTTTCTCGAAGTACTTGCCTCAGTTCTATTTGGCAATCTATGGCATCAGCAAGTGGAAGGTCTCTTAGGTGAGATGCTATATTATTGGCAAAATGTTGCAATTAATCACACACTAGGTTTTTGTACATTATCTTTTAATGATTTCAAAGTATTAATACTTTTTTCAATGTGCTCAGGAGTAGAGCCTTTTCTTTTTTTTTGTTCTTTTAGATGTTCTTTTAGGTGTTTTGAAAGTGCTGTTCTCAGAATCACTATTACTATTAGGTTCTCTTTCTGTTACTCTTTCTCTTTCCTGATTACTAATAATAATTGTATCGCTTGATATAGATGATTGAGTATTGGAAATGCAACGCTGGTCCCAGCTGTGTCGTCAGCATTTTCGTTTTCTATTGCCACCTCTCCTTCAGTAGATGCCTGGTCTGCTGTATCTATGGTGTCTTCCTCCGTGACGTTGGCTACAACAAAATCAAACAATGTATTAGAAACGCAATCACTACAGAACAACATTAAGATAGTGTCTAAACTAGATATATGTTGGAAGGAACTTATGGAATAAAATAAGTTCCGTCCTTCTTTTAAAAAATCATGAAAAACGCTGAGACCCGTCGATTTTTATATATAAATGTGCGCAATCTAAAGATAAGTCTAAATGTACAGGGTGATTCACGCAAGCCTAGCATAATACATAAGCTTTATTTTTAATGTAACACGCTGTATATTTTTTATTCTTACAACCTGATTCCAACTAACTATATCATGTAGGTTGTATTATGAGTAATACAAGGTGAAATTTTGAAATTATTAAGTATGGAAACCACTTATGGAATACAATTGTGTGTGTCCGTATACTCCTTATTTTAGAAAATTGTAAAAAACGCTAGGAGAAGTCAACTTTTAAATTCAAATGGGCACTTTATAAACAGAGTGGTTCACGCAAGTCTAGCATAGACCATAATTTTTAGTTTTAAATACCCTTTATATTTTTATGTCTTTAGAAGCTACTTAACAACCTTATCTCAAAAAAGTCTATTATGTAGGGTCTATTATGAATAATACATGGTGAAATTTTTAAATCATGTATAATTATTATAGTCAAGACATTAAATACATAAAGTTTTAAAATTAATAATTTATTGCATAATGTTAAAAAACGGAAAAATTATACTCGATATCGAAGGTCAACTAATACGATGGACAGAATATATAAAGGAATTATTCGATGATGAAAGAAGCGAACTAGAAACGCTAGATGACATGAGCGGTCCTCCAATAACTAGGGAAGAAGTGCAATACGCTATAAAGAACGCAAAAAACGGCAACGCGATCGGACCAGATGGTATTTACGTAGAAACACTAAAGCTTTTAGGTACCGAGGGCATTAAGATACTTATGAAATTATTCAACTTGATCTACAAAAGCGGAAAAATTCCTAAAGATTGGCTTAAATCCTCATTTGTGCTACCAAAAAAACATAGAGCCACAAAATGCAGCGACTATCGCGCCATCAGCCTAATGAGTCATGTATTGAAAACTTTTCTCAAAATAATTCATCAAAGAACATATAGAAAAATTTAACGAAAGAATCTCAAGTACTCAATTCGGTTTTCGCTGTGGCCTTGGAACGCGTGATGCACTATTCGCAACCCAAGTTTTAATTGAAAGATGCAGAGATGTAAATCATGACGTGTTCATGTGCGCGATTGATTTTGAAAAGGCCTTTGATAAAGTTCGCCATGAAAAAATGCTACATATTCTCAAAACTGCTGGTCTGGATGGTAGGGACATTAGAATAATCGCAAATTTGTATTGGGGCCAGGCTGCATGTGTTAGGGTTGGGAATCAGTGCTCTGAAGAAGTAAAAATCAAGCGTGGAGTTCGACAAGGCTGTATATTGTCACCAATGTTGTTTAATCTTTACGCTAAAACAATCTTAAATTAAGTGTTGGAAAACGCAAAAAAAGGAATACTTATTAATGGTATGCTTATGAACAATATCAGATACGCAGATGACACCTTGTTACTGACAGGATCAATTGAACATCTTCAAGCGTTATTGAGCCGAATGGTGGCATTCTGCGCGATATATGGACTCAAACTCAACGCAAGAAAAACAAAGTTTATGGTTATTAGTAAACAGGCAGCCGTAAATAATAATAACTATAACGTAACAATCGGTAATGACTCAATTGGACGAGTAAGTAATATTGTATATCTGGGTACTCATATTAATGAAAGCTGGAACGCTAGTACAGAAATAAAAAGTGGAATTGCAAAAACAAGAACAAGTTTTATGAAATTTAAGAAAATCCTCTGCAGTCATGATCTAAATTTGGAACTTCGCATAATAATGGTTCGATGTTATATATTCCCAGTACTACTTTACAGGGTTGAAGAATGGACCCTGACAGAATCGCTTTTAAAAAACCTAGAAGCATTTGAGATGTGGGTCTACCGCCGTATTCTGAAGATCAGTTGGGTAGAAAGAGTCACAAACGAAAGGGTTTTGCAACGTTTGAATAAAAGTTGCGAAGTAGTGAACACGGTTAAAAGGCGCAAATTGGAATACTTTGGTCATATAATGCGTCACCCAGAAAAATATGACATACTTCACCTTGTCATGCAAGGTAAAATAATGGGAAAAAGAAGTGTGGGCCGCCGTACAACTTCTTGGCTTAAAAACCTACGCCAATGGTTTGGGAAAACTAGCACTGAACTATTTCGTGTAGCTGCAAATAAGACAATGATTGTTAATATGCTGGGCAACATGAGAGCCAACGATCGACAAACGGTCTCGGCACCTTAAGAAGAAGAAGAAGCATAATGTTATTTACGTATATCTTATAAAATAACGACATGAATGTTCTAAACTAAATATCAATATATTGAGTTTTGTGTTTAGTATGTTAAGAAATATTATCAATAATTTTAAAATTTTTCCTTGTGTATTCATAATAGACCCTATGTAATAATAGTCTTTTAAGATCAAGTTATAAAGGAGCTCTTAAAAGCATAAAAATATACAGGTTGTTTCATTATAATAAAAATAAAGGCGATGGACTATGCTAGACTTGTGTGAATCACCCTGTATATTTAAAGTTATGTTTAAAAAACGCACATTTAAATTTAAAAGTTGACGTGTACCAGCGTGTACCAGTGTACCAACAACGTTGTGGTAGTTGTCCATCTTGTCCTGAATGTACTTGTGTTCTTTGTTTTCTTCCTTTTTCTCTGTTTTTCTTTTGTTTGAATGCGTCGTTACTACACCTCTATTCGAGGTGGTCCTGTATTTCTTGAGTTTTTTAACTAAATCCTTAGTTAATCCTGGAGTTTTTGTACTAATAGGTCTAGTACATTTGATGATTCTGCACGATCTTTTAAATGGTGCAGAACGAGGAATTTGGGTAGCCTTAACAAAGACTAGTTCATTTATTTCGGGCACGGATTCCTCCGATTCCTGAATTTTTTCTAAGTCCGAAGAAATCTCTAAACCGTTCAGTCTAACGTCCGACCGGCTAGATATACTCCAAAACTTAGAAGAAAATTTTTCTCAGTTCGCTCTGCACGAGTGTGAGTGATAAAGTTAGAATGTGCTATCTGCTACGTGTTTCCAGTAAGCGACCTCACAGTCTGAATTTCGAAGCAAGCAAGCAAGCAATTTGATTTAACCCGACCTGTGGGAATGTCCACCCTCTCGAAAGAGTACATTCGGGTGTAACAATTCATTGGGGCGAGGTGTTTTGACCCGAGTATATACAGGGATCACCCCACCTCGCTCCAATGCCCCAGGCCATCCCTTTCCCCCCCCCCCCCCCATAGCACGCTGATGCGCGATGTGGGCACAACTATCGTAGCCAAATGCTCTTCACAATGGAATCCTGGGTAATAAGATTCCATTGTGGTACCCTAATCGAATGCAAAAAACTAGGCCAGCGTGATGCGCTCTATGCCTTTATCTTCTTTCTTACTTATCCGCGGAACTAAAAATTGCTTGCTTGGGCCCCGAGTCATCGTGCTGAGCCCTAGTGGGCTCCGCCCGATGACTCGTTGCTCGAGTTTGTATGTGTTTTATGGTTTTTTATAATTTTTTTGGGGGCTTTCGCCATTTTTTTTATTTTATTTATATTTTTTTGGGGGCTTATGCCCTTCTGTAATTTTCTAATATTCACTTACCTTAGAGGCGGTCGTGGTACTTGATCTTCGTATGTAACGCTGTCTTCGGCACTTGTTTTCGAGCTACGAACTCACTACTATCACTTATCACTTTTGTACTCTTATCCCACTATTTGTTGCTTCGGACGTCTGTGCTTCCATCGGTGGAACTCATCATACCTTAGCGTCTCTCGCAGTATGTAATTTGGGTGGTGCTCCAGTTCCGCGAATTTGGTCCTTGCCTTATCTGTCATGATTTCGGTGACTCTCACCTGTTGGAGTTCTCTGAACAGGAATCTTTCAGCTACATATCTTGGGACTCTGGCGGCCTCCCTCAGGCTGTTGTTGTGGGCTGCTTGGATCTTTTTCTTGTGTGTGTTACTTACGTGTCCCCATGCGAGAGACGCGTATGTTAATACCGGTAGGATTATACTATTGATCAGTCTTAACCTTGTTTTCAGTCTTAGTTTACTTTTCCTGCCTGTGAGTCCTCTTAGTGTTGCTTTTGCTATGTTGGCCTTCCGGACTGTGGCTTCTACGTGTTTTTGGAAGGTTAATCCTTTGTCCATGATGACTCCTAGGTATTTAGCTTCGTTTTTCCACTCGATGGGTCTGTTCTGCACCGTCAGCTGTTCCTCTGGCTGTTGTCTTCCTTTCTTGTATAGAACCGCTTGCGTTTTATCTGAGTTGATGGCTATCTTCCATTTTATACTCCATTCTTCTATTTCTTCTAACGCTGTTTGCAGGTTGGTCACTGCTATATCTACATTTCTATGTTTGGCCGCTATCGCTGTGTCGTCGGCGTAGAGGCTCATGAGGGTACCTGGTGTTCTAGGTACATCAGCGGTGTATATCGTATACAGCAGGGGTGACAGGACCGCTCCCTGGGGTACTCCAGCTTCCGGGTTTCCGAGCTCGGACATGAGTTGTCCTATCCGAATCCTGAAAGTCCGGCCGCCCAAGTACGACGAGATTAGTCTTGTCATCGCCCCGCTGTACCCGTATTCCCGCATTTTGTATAAGAGCCCCTTGTGCCAGACTCTATCGAACGCTTTACTTACGTCCAGGAACGCTGCTCCAGTGTACTGCTTGTCGTTGAAACCAGCTGCTATGTACTCGGTTAGTCTGAGTACTTGTAGCTCGCTGGAGTGCTCTGCTCTGAATCCGAATTGAGCTTCTGGGATGATATTTAGCCTGTTTGTTTCCGCTTGCAGTCTGCTTAGAATGATTCTTTCCACTATCTTGCTGATCGCTGGAAGTAAGCTGATTGGCCTGTAGTTCTGCGGGAATGTGTGGTTCTTGCCAGGTTTTGGGATCATGATGACATGGGCCTCTTTCCATCTGTTTGGGAATATCTTGTATCTTAGTATCGCGTTCACTATGTTTGTGAAGTACACTATAGCTTTTCTGGGCAAATATTTTAGGGCTCTGTTTGTTATTTCGTCTAAGCCAGGTGCTTTTCTCGGCGAACTGTTTTTGATGTGTTCGTTGATTTCTTCCGGTGATGTTGGGGGAATGAAGTCCTCTGGGTCTTCTGGTCCTTCTTCTTGTTCTTCAACTTCTTCCAGGAAGTCGTCGTCTTCGTCTTGGTGGTAGTTTAGGTCGCATTCTCTTTCGAGTGTAGCCCTCATCGCCTCTGCTTTATCCTCTATGGTGTATACCATACCGTGTCTTCCATGTAGTGGGGGGATGGGTTTTCTGTCGCTTCTCAACATTTTCTGGAGTTTCCAAACATTTTTCATGTTTGAGTCTTGTTCTTCCGTCTCTTGTACAAAGTTGTCCCATTTTTTACTACGGTGGAGTTGTAGGGCCGTTTTGACCTCTCTGTTTAAAATATTTGCCCAGGATTTGTCTACTCGATTTCTTGTTCTTCTTGCTGTTTGTTTTGCTCTATTTTTTTCCCTTATCAAATCTTGTGTTTCTTGTGGAATATCTTTGAACCTTCCCATGTAGATCTCGACTTCTTCCTCTGTTGTGCTGCTTCTGATTGCCTCTTGTATGATGTTTTCGAGTTCTAGGACTTTTCCTTCTATTTCTTCTGGATTGTTTATCACTGGCACTATATTTATTCCTTCACTTACTAGTCTTTTGTAGTTTGTCCACTTTATTTTCTTTTTTGTTCTCTTTGGTGGGTTTGTCTCTTCCCATGTTCCGATCTGTAGTAGGATGGGGTGGTGGTCAGTTGATCCTTCGTCCAGCGTAATTAATTCTGATTGCAGTCCTAGGTTTTTGGCCACAACTATGTCGATATGGGTTGGAAGTCCATTTCCTGGGTAGTGGGTAGGTTCTTCTGGGCCCATTGCTATTGTGTCTTCATTGTTTTCTATGTATCTATTTAGTAGTCGTCCGTTTCGGTTCGTAGCTCTCCTATTATGATGGATGATTCGGCGATGTTTAGGAACGCATCTAGGTCATCGTCCATTAAAGGGTCTTGTGGTCTTACGTAAGCTGATGTGATTCTGACTGCTCCTTGCCTCATTTTCACTTCTACTGTTGTAGCCTCCATGTTGACCAGTGGTGGAGTCGTGAAACTGGTGTGTCTGATTCCCTGTTTTACTAAGATGGCCGTTCCTCCTGATCTTCTGGTGTGGTCGTTCCTGTAAACATCGTATCCAGGGAATTTTAAGTTAAAGTTGTTAGTTAACTTGGTTTCCTGGATTGCTACGATGTCCATCTCGTATCTACTTGCGATTTCATCCATGATGTTCTGGTTTGTTGATATTCCTCCTGGATTCCAGGAGCCTATCCTCAAGTATCCCCTGTCTGTCAGCATTACTTCTGTGCCTCCCTGGTGCTTAATATGACCTCTTTATGCTTAATATGACCTCTCTATTCTGACTAAGTAGTCCTCGTCAGGGATCGCTGTTTGTTGTTGTTGTGCGTTCTGCGCGGCCTGGGCGTAGGATATCCCGGTGGCTTGCGGTCTTCTTGCTTGTGGCTGTTGTTGTGGCCTCCTTGGTGGGGGTCTTCCCCATGTAGGGCATCTGGGGCATCCTCTGTAGCTGGCCGGGTGGCTGCCTTGACAATTGGCACAAGTGGCTTTGACTTCTCTGGCCCTCTTGCATGGTTTCGTGGGGTGGTCCTCACCACATTTGACGCACCTAGGGTCCTTGTGGCACGCGTTCTGGGCGTGGTGGTATCCCTGGCAGTTGAAGCACTGCGTTGGTCCTGTCGATTTTGGAAGGTCTTCTACCACGACCTTCATATGGCACAAGTTGGTGATGCGCCTCGCCGCCTCGACGTCCTCCTTGTTCAGGGTAATGACGAACATTGGAAGTTGTCGTCTTGGACCTGATCTCGTCGACATGTTTTTTTGCAGCTTGGCAGTCGATGTTGTACTGCACTGCTGAAGAACGGAGTTTAGGCTTAATATGCTTGTTACACAAAAAGGGAAACCAACTGGAATGCAATAATTACCGCGGAATAACTCTCCTAAATACAGCATACAAGATATTGTCAAACATTTTACAAGAGAGATTGAAGCCCTATACCGAAATGTTTCTAGGAGAATATCAGTCAGGATTCAGGCGCGGACGTTCAACCATTAACCAGATCTTTACACTACGACAGATCCTCGAAAAAGCGCAAGAGTTTAACATAGATATGTACCATATTTTTGTCGATTTTAAAGCGGCATATGACAGTGTCTTAAGACCAAGTCTTTACAATGCTATGGATGAGTTGGGAATTCCAAAAAAACTCATATCTATGATAAAAGTGACAATGGCGAAGATGCTATCAGCAGTAAACATTCAAAACGACTCGTCAACTCCATTAGAAATACATAAGGGGTTAAGGCAGGGAGATGCGCTGGCGTGTCAGCTTTTTAATGTAGCCTTAGAAAAAGTTGTACGAGACGCTAATTTAGATAGCAGAGGAACAATATTTAATAGATCAGTCCAGTTAATAGTTGTAGTTGGGTGGATGGGGGATGGTCCTCGGGGCAGATTATAGGAATCCTGCGCTTTTGGTGAAGCGGCACTCATGGCGGATTTGGCTTTATCTTCCCATGTTCTCTTCTCGTCTTCTGGGAGTGGTGGGAATTCCCCTCTGTTCTTTGGAGTTTGGCCTCTGATTTTTTGGATCCTTTCGCCCGCTGACGGCCTTTTGGCTTCAGGGATCGGCTGCTGAGTTACAGAAACTGGCTTCTGTTGGGTTTCAGCGGTTGGCCTCTGTTGAGTAGTGTCTCAACTGGCTGGGAAACTACTGGAGTTTGGCTCCGTGCGTGTGCGTGCGAGGTCCTCGAAGAATATTCTTTGGGCTGTCAATTCTCCCCTCAATTGTTTAATCTCTTCAGACATCCTGGCCATCTCGGTATTCATTCCGTTTATTACGCTCATTTGTTGGTCTCTCTGTGCCGTCACTTCGTCCAGGAGTTTCCTCAAATCGCCGTCTTGGTTCGTCTTGGTTATTTTCTCCGACATAACCTCTGCCTCACCGTCGCTTTCTTTTCCACGCTTGGTGGTACCTCTGTTGGTTTCTGCTATCTCGTCTTCCATGGGCTCCTCTTTTTTCTTCTCTTCTTTCCTCGTTTCTTCCTCGCTCTTTTTCTTCCTTTCCCTCTTCTTCCTCTTGTCGCTGCTCTTAGGCTGTTAGAAGCCGTCTTTCTCGTCCATGGATGAGGATGAGTACCCCTCGTTATCAGTCGACAAGTGCTGAAACAGGTTAGAGCCCACTTTGCGTGGGCTCTCATTAATTGGCGGGGGTTGCGCCATGGATTGGTTGGTAGACTTTTTGTCTACCGATTGGCCCGACACCACATCGGTTTCAGGGTTGGCTCCCTGCACAATTTCGCGGTTGTTCACGTACCCAGACAGAACTGAGTACGGGTTCCACTTGAGTTTCTCGATCTACTGACCTAGGGGCCGGGGCTGCATCGATGTAGTTTCACAAAAGCTACACCCTGCAGTGTCGAGGTGCAGTGTTTTAAACTACACCCTTCCCTTACGGAGGCACAGTAGATATCCCGTAGCGGGCTCCCGTCGAGCCCGCCTTGTACACCCTCTTTCACCGTTGGCTACTCGTCGTCTTCTCGCCTCGGAGAGTGAAAACGCTCAACTGTTACCTCGCTTACATTCGAGGTAGGACTAAAAAGTCCCCAGCCGAACAATCCCCACTACTCGTTGGCTTCTCTTCGCTGCTTCTCTGCTCCGCTCCGCTCGCACGCGTGTTACCAGTCCAGTGGTGGGCACTAGACTGCTCTGAATTTCGATAGGAAATCCACCTCCTTTTATACCCAGATTTCTTTTGTTCTGGGATTATGACGTAGGAGATGGATTTTCCCCAAGTAATCGAACCAATGGCATTCTGAATTTTTGGTCAGAGATGCTCTCGGCGCGCTAATTGGTTGAAGACTGACCCGCGTTTGAGAACAAGACTACCCCTATTCTCATTTAAAATAATCAGCGACTACGTCATCACGCTCAGATGAATGACGTCACTAGTATAATATATATGTCAAAAAATCATAATTAAAAAAAAATCGACCTGTTCCAGGATTTTTTCTTAAAATCGCTGGCAAATCTCTGGCTTACGAAATAATAAATTTATTCCAAACATTTGCACCATACTGTATAAAAAAGTGAATGAAGTGTAATGAAGAGATGCTATGTAAGTTCAGATATTTTAGTTAAAGGAAAAAATATAGTATGTATTAATAATACAGGTATGCAAAAAACCGCAGATGGTGTGTTTTTTATAAACAAATTGGTGCTTCGATATCGTGTTTATTTTTTCAATTAATGCTCTATAACTCCAAAGATTTTATTTAACTTTATACCAAAAACACCTAAATAAAAATTCACCGTAATTAAATTCTGCATAGAGATATTTTTTTCCCGATTTGCTTCGACGAAGATTTTACTCGGAAAACCCGGGATTGTTCAACAAAACCTTTTATTTTCAAGTAAAATTTAATAAAAAATTTTGGCTTGGTAAAAGGTATATTAGTTTAAAAAGCCCCTATTGGGCTACAGACATAGAAACAAAACGTTTTCGCTCTGTAACAAGAGCATCATCAGTGTTACAAGAACATGGTGAGTCAACCAAAAAATACAAAGGTCAAAGTCTTACATAGATGCTGGTTCGTCCACATAAGTAGGAATAACAATTTTTAATTTTCTTGTTTTTGTAAAGAATATTTTAATTCATTTTCTTTTCAATATTATGGGACACCCCGTATATACGAGTAGGCCAATACCTAATTCAGTGAGTATGTATTAATTTTTATCATTATTTTCAAGTAAAAACCTTAAAGTTTTTTGTATGTAATTACCTGCCTACTCGCCTCATTTTAAAAAGACAATTCGCCAACCAACTCTCTTGGTTAACAGTCACTTACAATTATTCCGAAAAGTGTATAGAAACTCAATATAGTCCTCGCGAGTGATTTATACTACTCAGCAATAGCAGTACGAAAAATAGCAGGCCTGCTCCAGCTTGTGCAACGAGAAATGACAAGGTAGGAAATATTTTTATTACAATTTACTTTAAGGTCTGGTTTTTTTACTGTTATTTTTTTTATTCTATTTTAAATTCACCCTATGCTAAACAGTCCACTAATAAAGCTCTCACTGAGTTAGTAGTCTCCTCCAAGATGATTTATTGATCCGTTACGAGCCTGATAGATCCATTTTCTATATTTTTTTCTTGCATTTTTCATTTTTCTAAGAGGGTAATATAGTCGGGGAAAGTTTCTTTTAAACCTGAATTGTTTGATTTTATTGTCATACTTTGCTAATTTACAAAGATCAGAATCAAATTCAGGTTATTTAACCGCATTTCCTTTGACTTTATTTTTTTGTTATTCTTTAACATAAGGCGATAAAATATTCTTTACAAAATTAAAATCACGTATCAATTAGTAAATTGGTTTTTTGTTTGTGCCGATCGTTAGTGGTACCTATACCTCAGTTAATGTTGTTTTTTAAGTAAAAAAGGAACACATTAATGTAAAAGTAATTATTATTAAATTGTCAACGTCGGCCAATTTTGTTATAATAATTATTATACAGGTTGACTCTATTATAGATGAAACTGTGTGTTTATTTTACACAGTAATTTTTATTTAAAGGGTTTATGTTTTACAATTATTTTTTGTCTATAAATATTCAAATAGCAGAGGACATAGTTTTCTATTTTATTAGCACAAAGTTCGGTTGTATTTTATTAATTTTCGTGTGGTGAACCTATTTTATTTCCTAACGCTAATTTCATATTTTTCTAAATTTATTAATTCTACATTTAAATTTACAAAATGGCAGATAAAATTAAAAAATATCAATCTTTAAGACAAGTTGAAGTGCAAAAAATGACTGAAATTCATGATGTTGCTTTAAAGGTAGCTGCTGACGATAAGAATTTTTACCCGGTTTTGGAAGTTATGTATGAAGGATTGGAAAAAAATCGTGACAATTTTTATGATCTTCATAATAAAATAATTATGTTAGTTTCTGAGCAAGATAATGAGGACGCGCTATTTAAAGTCGAAGATGATTGCCGTAGTAATTTTGACAAATTATATTATAAAATTAAATTAACATACGTGCAAGCCTTTAGAAAATCTTCAACATCAAGTCAGCAAACTACACCAACTTCACAGTCTCAAAATCCTTTACCTATAAATTATTTTAATTTACCGAAACCGGAATTGCCATCTTTCAGTGGAAAAATAACTGAATTTAGAAGTTTTATAGATCAGTTTGATGCTCGCGTTCATACTCTTACTTACTTACAACCAATTGACAAATTTAATTTGTTACTATCGTGTTTAAAGGGTGCAGCGCGCGATGCTGTGGATCATATTGACATCACAGCAAACAATTATCCAATTGCCTATGATCTGCTTTGTGAAAGGTTTAATAATGTTAGGGTAATCGCTGCCAATTTATGGAATAACCTTGAAAGTTCACCACAACTGACTTCAGAAGATCCAAAAGAACTACGCAAGTTGTTAGATACATTTTCGAAAAATGTGGCATCTCTAAATAAGCTAGGACTACCCACAGTACATTGGGATTTTATACTTGTTCAAATGATTTTAAAACGATTAACTGTTTCTTTAGTAACACGTTTTGAGCTTTTTCATAATAATTCAACCATCCCAAGCTATAAAAAACTGATTGATTTTTTAAATCAAAGTTGTCTCGCTTTAGATAATATTGATTTTCACATTAAACCAAAATCTAACTTTTCCAAAAAACCTAATTCTTCCAAATCTACATCATTGCTTGCTCAAACAGAACCTGAACCAAAATGTTCTATCTGTAAAACTAATGATACCCATGCCATTTATAAATGCTCCGTTTTTTTGGCAAAATCTCCTGTAGATCGATTTCAATTAATAAAAAAGAACAAGATGTGTATTAACTGTCTTGGATCACATCGTTCTAGCCTATGCAAATCTACATGGACTTGTCACTCGTGCCATAAAAAACATCATACACTACTTTGCTTCTCCTCTTCTAAGAAAAAAGAGAATGTTCAAGATTCGGCGGCATCCACTTTAAATTCAACGACTGGATCATCCGTTTCTGTGTGTTTTTCTTCCGCTGATAAAAGTACTTTGCTTTCCACTGCATGTATTGAAGTGCTTGATTGTCACGGTAACTACCAACCTGTTAGGTGTCTGTTAGATTCGGGAAGCATGACGTCCTTCATCTGTCAAAAGACCCTTAGGCGTTTAGGTTTACGTCCCATGAAAACTTCAGCTAACATCCAAGGATTAGGTTCTATGCAGTCGAACACTAATTTAGGTGGGGTTACCATTTCTTTTAAACCAGTACGTAAATCTTCTCCTATTTTGACAACCGATGCGTTAGTCTTGACAAAAATATGTGAGGATCAGCCTTTATGTAATTTAGAAGTTAATACTTGGCCCCATATTGCTAATTTAAAGTTAGCAGATGATAACTTCTTTCGTAGAGGATCCATAGACATTCTTTTAGGAGCTGATGTATTCTCTACAATTCTTTTGGATGGACGTATTTACGGCAATCAAGATGAACCTGATGCAATTGATACTATATTTGGCTATGTGCTTATGGGAAAAGTAAATATTTCAAAGGCACCTACTCTTACGTCTTTATTTTGCCAAGTTGAAGATACGGTTTCTTTGGATCAGCAAATAAAGAAATTCTGGGAATTAGAAGCAGTCCCTGAAGTTTTTTGCTTAGCTCCTGATGACGCTAAAGTGGAAAATATGTTTATGAATACTTATACGCGTGAACATTCAGGACGCTTTGTAGTAGATCTACCTTTTAAGGAAGAAAATCCTGTCTTTCCTAATATTAGATCACTTGCTCTTAGTAGGTTTTATTCATTAGAAAGAAGGCTTCAAAAATCTCCTGAACTTTATGACCAATACCGCACCTTTATGAAGGAATTTGTTGAGCTCGGTCACATGGAACCTGTCCCATTGAATAACTTCGATTCACCTTATGTTTACTATTTATCGCATCATTGTGTTTTAAGACCTGAAAGTCTAACAAGTAAATTAAGGGTCGTTTTTAATGGTTCCGGGCATCTTCCAAATCAACCCTCACTCAATGACAAATTATTCACTGGTCCTAAGCTTCAGACTGACATCTGTACAATTTTGATTAATTTTCGATTGCATGGTTATGTAATTACGGCCGATATTTCTAAAATGTATAGGCAAATTTTAATTAATCCTACTCAAACAGATTATCAAAGAGTACTTTGGCGTTCTAATAATTCTGAACCTGTTCGAGATCTTCGTATCAACAGAGTTGTTTATGGTCTCTCTTGTTCTCCTTATCTTGCTATTAGATGTCTACATCAGTTGGCTAATGATGACGGGGATTCGTTTCCTCTAGCAGCCGAGGCACTTAAAACTGGAACCTACGTTGATGATATCGTTTCTTCCTGTCCTAGTTTCGAAAATGCCTTAGCACTAAGAGACGAACTTATTGCCTTACTTGCCAAAGGAGGTTTTGAGTTGAAAAAATGGTCCAGTAATGTACCCGATTTATTGAAAGGATTAGCTGTATCAGATTTAGCAATAAAACCTCTTACATTTAATGATGATATTTCGTCCAAAACACTTAAAGTATTAGGGTTGGATTGGGACGCTTCTTCGGATACATTTGCTTTTAAAGTTCAAGTTTTAGACTCTTCTTGTACAAAACGTCATCTTTTGTCCAATTTAGCAAAAATATTTGATCCTCTTGGATTTTTATCTCCAATAACATTTCTAATTAAACACCTTATTCAAAGAACATGGACTCAAAAGATTGGTTGGGATGATGCTCCATCAAAAGAAATTATCCGTTTGTGGAAAAAATACATTGATGATGTAGCATATTTGAGTAAATTAAATTTACCTCGTCGTTTATTAATTGACGATATTTTACGCTTAGAAGTTCACTGTTTTGGTGACGCTAGCGAGAAAGGTTACTGCGCTGTCTTGTACTTTCGATGCTTATCACCTTCAGGCCAACCTTTTGTTTCTTTTGTTATAGCTAAATCTAAGGTCGCACCCATTAATAAGGGACTTACTATTCCAAGATTAGAATTGTCTGCTGCGGTTTTAGTGGCTCGACTAGTCTCCTTTGTTTCTTCTGTTATTAAAGATAAAGTAGAAATCAAGGAAATATACTGTTATTCTGATTCTGCTGTTACATTACGTTGGTTACAATCTTCCCCTCATCAGTGGAAAACTTTTGTGAGCAATAGAGTAGCTTATGTGCAGGAACGAGTAACTTCTTCATGTTGGCACTATGTTCCTTCTGAAGAAAATCCTGCTGACATTGGTTCAAGGGGTTGCTTACCCTTTGAGTTAATTAACTGTTCCAAATGGTGGGCGGGGCCAACCTTCTTACAATCTGATCCGCTAACGTTCTTTGAACTTAATTCAAAGGAGTCTACTAATGTAAATTTGGAAGTGCGGACTGTCGCATTGATTGCTGAAATTCCCAATAATTTTTTAGATATTTTATTGGATCGTCATTCTTCTTTAAATAGGTGTGTTCGATGTTTGTGTTACATTATTCGTTTTTTCCATTATGTAACCAAAAACCGATATGGTAATCTGGAAATAGGTTGTTTAAGTTTATTGGAGCAACATAACTCCTTACTGGTTTTTGTTAAACGAACACAGCAGATCTTTTTTTAATACTTTAATAAATTTTATCCAAGATAAACAGCTGCTTCCAAAAAATTTAAGAAAGCTTTCACCTTTTATCGATGCAAAGGGAATTCTACGTGTAGGTAGTCGCCTAACTAATGCGCCCATTTCGTATGATCGCAAATTTCCGGCATTACTTCCTAACAGTTGTAAATTAACTGATATGATTATTGAATCTACTCATCTGCAATATCTACATGCCGGGCTTCAAACTGTTCAATACCTAATTTCTCAGCGTTTTTGGATTATATCTTCCAAACGAGCCATTCGTAGAGTACTGTCTAAATGTGTTAAATGTTTTAAGGTGAATCCTTTGTCTCCAGTTCCGTTAATGGGAAATCTACCGCTAGCTCGAATATCTCAACTAAAACCTTTCAGTAATGTTGGAGTTGATTTTGCGGGCCCTTTTCCTATAAGAGCTTCCAAACTTCGAAAGTCTCAAACTCTTAAAGCGTATTTGTCGTTTTTTATTTGTTTCTCAACAAAAGCTCTTCATTTAGAGCTCGTATCTGATTTATCCACTGACGCGTTTTTAGCTGCGTTTAAGCGATTTGTCAGTCGTAGAGGCCGATGTCAACATGTTTATAGTGACAATGGCACTAACTTTGTTGGAGCCAGAGCAGAACTTAACAGATTGGCATCACAAGCTGCTTCTCATGAATCTATTCAATGGCATCTCATTCCCCCTTCTTCTCCACACTTTGGAGGTTTATGGGAATCTAATATTAAGACGGTAAAGGGTCATTTAATTCGCACAATTGGAGAACAAGTACTAACTTTTGAAGAGTTATATACTATTTTTTCTCAAATTGAGGCGATCATGAATTCGAGGCCAATATGCCCGTTAAGTTCAGACCCAAACGATCTTAGTGCGTTAACTCCAGGACATTTTTTGACCATGGAGCCTTTGAGTGCTCCGCCCGAAGAAACGTTGCTCGATGTTCCGCACAATCGGTTGAATCGTTGGCAATTATTAAATAAGTTGCACCAACATATTTGGGAACGGTGGTCTAAGGAGTACCTCCAAACTCTTCATCAAAGGGCTAAATGGAATTCTCCGTCTCCAAACGTCCAACTAGGTACCCTAGTGGTAATCCGCCAAAATAATATTCCCCCGCTACAATGGCCTTTGGGCCGTATAATTGAGGTTCATCCTGGATCTGATGGTATAGTTAGAGTGGCCACCGTGAAAACTAATAGTGGTATATATAAACGCTCTATAGTAAAATTATGTCCTTTGCCTTTTGAGCCGTAACAATACTGCGTATTGTGGTGGGCGGTTGTGGTTCGTCCACATAAGTAGGAATAACAATTTTTAATTTTCTTGTTTTTGTAAAGAATATTTTAATTCATTTTCTTTTCAATATTATGGGACACCCCGTATATACGAGTAGGCCAATACCTAATTCAGTGAGTATGTATTAATTTTTATCATTATTTTCAAGTAAAAACCTTAAAGTTTTTTGTATGTAATTACCTGCCTACTCGCCTCATTTTAAAAAGACAATTCGCCAACCAACTCTCTTGGTTAACAGTCACTTACAATTATTCCGAAAAGTGTATAGAAACTCAATATAGTCCTCGCGAGTGATTTATACTACTCAGCAATAGCAGTACGAAAAATAGCAGGCCTGCTCCAGCTTGTGCAACGAGAAATGACAAGGTAGGAAATATTTTTATTACAATTTACTTTAAGGTCTGGTTTTTTTACTGTTATTTTTTTTATTCTATTTTAAATTCACCCTATGCTAAACAGTCCACTAATAAAGCTCTCACTGAGTTAGTAGTCTCCTCCAAGATGATTTAGATGCAAATATAGCAAAATCCAAGAATGGATAAGATTTCTTAGGCTACGGCCCTAAGGCCGATAAAGAATCTTAAAGTTTTTAAACATCAGAGAACAACGAACCCCAGGGTTTTGTTGTTCTCTGTAAAAAGTATGTAATATTTTTGTTAAAAAATGATAAAATGAAAAAAGAAAAATGATACTATACAATGATGAGCGCTCTAATAACGGACACAATATCGCAATAGATGGAAAACATAATTAAGTGGCGAGATAAAAAGAGATGAAATTAGTAAGGGTGGGAAATTTAGCGATAGAAACCTATAAATTTACATTATATTGATTTTTCCCATAATTCCTTACTCTCCCTCGAGTATTAGGTGTGCCGTGAAAATATTCACTCATAAATAATTTTTCGAAAATAAACACATTAATCTCGACTAATGCTTAATTTATTAATACTGGTTGATAAATCGGGGGGGAGGGGTTTAAATGGGGTAGTGATGCGCATCATAAGGTGTTGCTTCCAGATAACACCTCTAGCCTCTCCTACTCAATTCCTATCTTGATCCGGATCACACGGGTGAACCCCGGTAAACCTGAGCAACCCTATTGGAGACTGGGTAACCAACCCCAGTGGAAGGTGGGGTCAGGGCTGACGAGGAAGGGAGAAATGGTCCTCCGAAAAGGGGGTTGGGCATGAGACTAACTCCCTCATCTTAAAAAAAAACTATTGTTACGAAATCTCGAGATAGAAAAGCCGGACTGAATTCAAGACGACGACCCAGGCACCGAACTAAGGACAATGATTTAAAAATCAGTACTTGGAATGTAAGAACGCTGTATAGGACAGCGGGACTAAAGCTGCTCCAAGATCAACTTCTTAAATACAGAATAGACATTGCAGCCATTCAAGAGATGAGATGGACAGGAACCGGCATTATGCAGAAAGAAAAACATGATATCTGTTACAGCTGCAACCCGAACCGACATGAGTTCGGAACCGCGTTCCTAGTATCAAAAAAAAAAATAAAAAATTTAATTATTGGTTTTAAAGCCATACATGATCGGTTATGTATCCTTCGAATAAAAGGAAAATTTTTCAACATATCCCTGATCAACGTGCACGCGCCAACCGAGAAAAAAGACGAAGAAATTAAAGATCAATTCTACGAAGACCTTGAAAGAGCATATGATAACTGTGCCAAAAACGATATTAAAATAATCATTGGAGACATGAACGCCCAGATAGGAAAAGAGATTTGCTACCAAGATTATATTGGTAAACACAGCCTTCATGACGTTACTAATGACAATGGTTTAAGACTTATTAGTATGGCAGCTTCCAAAGATTTAATTGTGGGAAGTCCATGTTTTAATCATAAAAATATCCATAAAGCAACTTGGATATCACCAAATGGAAATACCACAAATCAAATTGACCATGTTATAATTGATAGAAGGCACTTTACAAACCTAATGGACGTGAGAAGTTACAGAGGCGCAAATATTGACTCAGACCATTTCATGGTAGAAGCCAAGTTACGACAAAGAATTTCCAATGCCAAGAAAGAAAGGGGCACTAGACAAGTAAAATATAATTTACATATGCTAAAAAATGAAAACATAGAGGAACAGTTCCAGTCAAATATAAAAGAAATCCTAGAACACACCTGGGCAGTCGACCAGTCAAGCACGGAAATGTGGAACAACTGCAAGGAGGCTCTGAAGTTAGCAGCCGAAAGCACCTTGGGAATATCCCGAACCCAAGAAAGAAACGACTGCAAAAAAATAACAGATGAGAAGAACGAGGCATTTAGGACCATGCAACAACGGAAAACTAGGACAACAATAGATAGATACAAAAACTTAAGAAGAGAGGAAAAACGCATACACCGAAAAAAGAAACGATACTCAGAAAATGACATATTAGAACGGCTTGAAAGCCATATGAGTCACGGAGAAACAAGAAAGTTCTACCATCAAATAAATACTATTAGAAAAGGATTCAAACCGAGAATCAATTATTGCAATGATAAGGAAGGTAACTTACTTACCAACAAAGATGATATCCTGTTACAATGGGTAGGGTACTTTCAAGAGTTGCTGGAAGGGGAACCTACTAACAACATAGAGCTGGAATACCGAAATGAGGAGCTCGTGGAACCCCCTCGGTAGAAGAAGTGAAAATATCTATTGAAAAACTAAGGAACCACAAATCTCCAGGCAGCGATGGCATCCCAGCAGAGTTATTTAAGCACGGTGGAGAGCAGATCACCAAGGTGATGCGAGAAATTGTTTGTAAAATTTGGTCTGAGGAGCAAATGCCTGAAGAACGGAGTTTAGGCTTAATATGCTTGTTACACAAAAAGGGAAACCAACTGGAATGCAATAATTACCGCGGAATAACTCTCCTAAATACAGCATACAAGATATTGTCAAACATTTTACAAGAGAGATTGAAGCCCTATACCGAAATGTTTCTAGGAGAATATCAGTCAGGATTCAGGCGCAGACGTTCAACCATTAACCAGATCTTTACACTACGACAGATCCTCGAAAAAGCGCAAAAGTTTAACATAGATATGTACCATATTTTTGTCGATTTTAAAGCGGCATATGACAGTGTCTTAAGACCAAGTCTTTACAATGCTATGGATGAGTTGGGAATTCCAAAAAAACTCATATCTATGATAAAAGTGACAATGGCGAAGATGCTATCAGCAGTAAACATTCAAAACGACTCGTCAACTCCATTAGAAATACATAAGGGGTTAAGGCAGGGAGATGCGCTGGCGTGTCAGCTTTTTAATGTAGCCTTAGAAAAAGTTGTACGAGACGCTAATTTAGATAGCAGAGGAACAATATTTAATAGATCAGTCCAAATTCTTGCATATGCAGATGACGTGGACATTATAACAAGAACCAGTGCGAGAACTGCGGAAATCCTAACCGATCTAGTAGCAGCAGCAGAACTAATGGGGTTACATATAAATCAAAATAAAACAAAATTCATGGCGACCAACACAAACACAAGAGCTGGAAATTTTGATGCAGATCTAATCATCAATGACCAAAACTTCGAAGCGGTCAAAGAGTTCATATATCTAAGGACATCGGTTAACCCCAATAATGACACATATGAGGAAATAAAAAGGCGAATAATAATTGCAAACAGGTGTTTGTAACAAAAAACTACTTTGCAGTAGTATTTGTAGAACTAGAATGCTAAGGTGAAATGAGTGAGTGGGTGAGGAACTGATAATAGAAGTATGGGGAGACAGAGGCAAACTAAATAGAATTCGCTAGCAAGAAATACAAGAGAACGACTTGACACTCAAGGATGGGTACGGCTCGTTTGCATGCCTGTCGAAGAACAGTAGCTTAAACTAAAGAGGGATGATGACTAGAACCAGAAATATGAATATAAAAAGAGAGGCTTATAAAATAGATAGAATAAATATTAATATAATAAAAATAGAAAAATATGAGATAAATAGACTAAATTGCGGGCGCCAGAAGTAGGGATGGACCGAACTCCCAGGTATCTTACACTGCTGTAAATTATTCAATATATTAAATTATTAAATTCAAAAATGGGAAAAAAATAATTGATATACAAACAAATAAATATTTATTAAAATATAACTACCTAGATTATTGACAACCTCTGAGTTAGAAAAAATACAACCTATGTAACTCTAAAATGACAATTTTACTTAACTACTTATCTGAATATGAGTATACAACTATAATTACATTAGTACTGGGGTAGCTCTTATATGGAGCGTACCCCCAACTTACACTAAGGTTAAACAACAACCTTCACCAAATAATCGTACGATTGTAATACGTACAGCAACGTTAAATACTACAAGAAATCAATACTAAAATACCTACAGTCGGAAAAATAAAAGAATACCCATGAACGAACATATAAAACACGCTGTATTTTCCTGTCACCGTGTCACACAAAAAATTGGCCAGCAAAAGTACATGTAATAAATATTGTTACATGTACTTGCACTGGACAATTTCCTTTGTGATACGGTGACAGGAAAATACAGCGTGTTTTATATGTTCGTTCATGGGTATTCTTTCATTTTTCCGACTGTACCTAGGATGAACCATACAAATATATATAACTCAATGAGTTGAATAGGCAACACCTAACTGAACCAACGCAGTCCTGGATGATAAAGATCCTTTTTCTGACTCGTGGTTTTTAATAATGACCAAGTAAAACTAATAGCTATCCTGAAGGGATAGGGATTGAATTTAATTTAATAACAAATGAATTTAAGTTAAGCAAACAGATTGGGAATTTAAATTACAAGAAACAAGCTAATAATATTAAAATATATATAGTTATATGAAAAATATGGGAAACAAGTCTAATAATATTAATAAAAAATAAATGTAAGGAACTACTGTATGGGAAAAGGTTATTTGGGCCCAAATTATCCTCTTTTACAAAGAGACATACAGGTGTGGGAGCGCTATTGAATTATGTGTATGTTAATTACTTAAATGTTCTGGATATTATAAAAAAAATAAGTGTATAAGTGTACTGGTATAGGTAGATAACTATTGCACTGTTAAATATAAAAAGTTCCCGAAACAAACCCGATTGACCTGATATTGTCCCCACAAGTTTTCCTTACTACTTCTCAGTAAAGTCTTAAGCACAGAATGGTGCTACGCAGTCAACCGTAACACGGCAATTCTCCAAAATGCAGGATAATGAAGAACAAAAATTACATGTTCCTCTAGTACTTGTCCCCTAGGTGACTTGGTCGAAAAGCGGTCCTTCTCAGGTGGTAGGAGTAGTTAAAAGATTTTACCCAGTGCCTAAAAACAAATAGAATCCTGGTTTTACTTCCTTGTAATAATGTAGGGAAAAGTCAGAGAAAGAAAAACAAAAATCAGGAAGTTTTTATTTAGAATAAAGAAGAATCAGAAAAAGCTATCTCATTAGAAAGGAAAAAACAATCTTCCACTAGACTGTTTGGTGACCTTGTCATAAGATTGGCATATAAAATGGCCTTGACTCGATAATATGTAGACAAGTAAGTCTAAAATTTAAATGCTGAATATATTTATTTTGGAAATAGCTTTTCATAAAAAATAGTATAGTTATTAAATGATATGGAATAATGCCAAAGTAGTGTAAAAATTTATGAAAATACCAAATATCGGAACAGGATCGGTGGATATGATGTACGGAATTTACTGTGTTTCAGAACTTCATGATTATAATATATAAAATTGGAATTGGGTAATATGTGATGTAACATAACCCCACAAATTAAGAGAGGTAATTTTTTAAGATTTATGACAAAATACTTTCCCTCTTAGTGGATATTACAGACAATGAAATATTTAAAAGATACCAGCCTGAATTAATAAGCTCACTGCAAGATTTAATAGTAAAATTTTTTTTGAAGACGTAAAAAACAAATATGGCGTTATAGTAGCGTGTAAAAACAAAAAATTATTTACCAGATAAACCACAAATCACTGCTGCGAACCTCCAACCTCGTTTCTTCAGCCCACTAAACACATACGTAATAAACTTGGATAATTTCTTTTCAAAATAATACTATGACTTGAAACAAGAATGAAATATTCGCCACTTTTACGTGAATAGGTTATCTGCCACTAGGTACTTATTCGGTTGAAGGCTCCGACCAAAGTGATATCTTATTTTCCGTTCTACGCCGACCATGTCACAATACGGTTCATGGGTTTACCGTCAGGAGTACACAAGGTACAAAACGTACAGGTCTGCTAATCTATAGGTTTGTGATGACGTCAGTGAAAGACGAAATATTTATTAGTAATTGTTTCAAGTAGAATTTAATAACAGAACATTATTAAAATTTAAATCGCATAACAATAAAAATGATTAGAAGTTAACGGAATGTTATAATCCCCTCCTACTGGGAGAAAAAAAAATTTTTAAGCAAAATTTTTTTTTTAACATTCAAATTATCATAACTAAGTGGTAATAATCTATCATTCTACGGTGATCCGCAAGACTATGAGTAACCACAAATTAAGGATCAAGGGAAAGAAGGATGATCACTACACCAAAACTATGAATCGCAAAAGATGACTTGAAGTCATATTAAAATGTCATCGACATTTTGTCTGAAAGCCTAAACATAAGCTAAATAATATACTAAAGTTCATAATGACAAATAAATGTCGAACTGGCACTAAATCCAAAATTGAACTATCCATGGACATCAAATTTATAGAGGGTATATCCAAGGACGAACAACCAGGCCAAGGTATGAGCCAATTCGCACCATAACACAAGTAAGTATACTAAAGTATGACAAAAGAAATCAAAACTAAAATCAGTGAAGAATCGAACACTTAATCCAAAATTGAACTACCAATGGACACCAGATTCATAATAGCATATCCAGAGAAGAACAATCAGGAATATTTATGGAACAATTCTCACCAGTGCCAAATAATACAAATAGTAAGCATATCAAAGTTATCCAAAACTCATTAATCAAAATAAATGTGGAATCGGACACTTAATCCAAAGTCGGACTATCAATGGACACCAGATTCATAAAGCATATCCATAGAAGGACGACCTGGAAGATTTATGGACCAATTCGCACCAATACTAAATCAACCAATACTAAATCACATAAATTAATTAGGCCTATGTACAACCACAACTGGTATACGAGCCTATACAACTAAATAAACAAAATAAGTGAGGACTCGGACGCTTTATCCAAAATCGGACTATCAATGGACACCAGATTTATAAGAGCATATCCAAAGAAGAACGATCAGGAAGATTTGTGTACCAATTCTCACTAATACTAAATAAATTAAATTAGGTCTATCGACTAAAGTAAGTCGTTGACTAACAAAAATTGGTACGTGTTGTTGTTCACTAGCTATAGCATGTAGCTACAATAGATGCATGGGAATAAGAGATACAGATAACGTACCAATTGTAATAATAAAATCTAAATGGTGAACTGACAAGGTCTATGACACCATGATACATGATAGAAAAAAAATATAACGAGAACGAGCAACCAATTTTGAATAAAACTGTAGATTCATGCGCTCTCGCATACATAGAATTATCCAGGAAATATCCCTGAATCTAAATGACAAAACTAATGCCTCAGGAAAGAAGAGGGAATGAAATAAAAAGAAACAATTAATTTGTCGAAACACCCTCAATACTGAATTAAATAAACCTACGATGTATAGGGAAAAACAAAGCATTGATTGATAAATACGTGCACACTAGAATATTTACCATCAACGGTCAAGGTTTAACATACTATGAAATAGGAGATAAAATATAAACTAAGTAAACTTCCCTATCAACCCATAAAAAGGTAAATGGAATAATTGGACTAAATACACTATGTGATGACGAATAGACTTCTGCGTACTCTGCCATGAAAACACAGATTACGAAGTCGTATAGCAATGGCCAGTTGCTGAACTTCGAACCCACGGATTCATTAGCTAGCATTGACAAAGCATTGGCAGACTAATTCATAAGAAGAAATCCATACATACATCAAAATTCCAACCTAATTACAGAATCATACAGTGTAGGGCATAACGATATAAATGATTACAAAGATATCCGTGACAAATGTGGATAAAGTAAACCAGTATCAAATTAAAAACCACAACATCTTTCCAATATGGCAAATCCAATAACAAGATAAAAGATATATAAAAAAATAGGATGTAATCAAATATCAAAAATACAACATACAACCTAAGATAAGTAGTGTATAATATTGTTAGTTCCATAGTTCCATAATAAATATCAATATTAAACCAACGTACTTGTATGAGCCTACATATTCAAATATATACTTAAATATACAATAATCAACATCCCTCCTATGCTAAGGGGTGATGTGCACATACTAAAAAATACAAGTAGGTTCTTATTAACTAGATGATCCAACTGACAGGGTTAGTAATTAAAAATGTTGATTCATAATAATTAAAGTGCAACATTAATAATGAAAAAAAAATTGATAAGCTCATGCATAAGAGTACTACATAAATAATTAACCTAATGATTCATAAATTGGAAGTCATCTAACAACAATGCCAAAAGATAAAAATTGTACCTGCTCTATCTGGTGAATAAAATATTAAACTAAAATATCAAATCATAATAAGGATTGAGCTAAAGACAAATAGAGGAAGAGGTTAGCTCTAAAAACCCTATAGAGTTAATCTTCTTCCGAAGATGACGAATCAACTTCATCCCTGGTGTTATCAGGCAGTAAATCCTTTACGTGAAATTGTCCAATTCGTTTGTTAGTCGCATTGTCCTTCAATTCATAAACTAACGGAGATATTACCTTCACGACCGTACAAGGAATATATTTCTGGCAAAATTTTGCCGAAATAGCATCACCCTTATTGGACTTCACAAAGTTTCGCTTCAACACTCTATCTCCAACGAAGAATCGCAGATCTCTTTTCCTCAAGTTATACTGCTGCTGGTTCCTTAGATAGGAAGTTTTTAACTTCTTGCGAATGTCAGAAAAAATTTGAGGTAGAGTCTGGAAATCATCTAAGCGATGAAGGTTATCGGATATCTGAGGTAGATTTGTGGAAGTGTCTGAAATTGCACCAAAATAGTCACCAGATAAAGCAACATTTCTACCAAAATTGAGATATGCAGGAGAACATTGGGTAACCTCATGGACAGAGGTCCTTATGGCTTGAGCTATGGAATGGATATATTGATCCCAAGCTCTGTGATCTGGGAATGTATAGGACCTTAGGGCTGTGACAATACTGCGATTCACTCTCTCCGTATGATTGGCTTGAGGATGGTAGGCAGCATTATAGAAGGTCTTCTGAACCTTATATTTAGTTAGAAGGTCTTTAAAAGCCTTCGAAACAAACTGAGGACCATTGTCACATGACACAATTTGGGGAACACCAAACAACAAAAAGACTTGTTCCTCTAAATGTTTCAAAATTGCTGGAGTTGTGGCCTGACGAAGAGGGCAAACTAAAGGAAATTTGGTGAAATAATCCACAACTACCAAGCAATAAGTATTACCCTTATAACTACGAGGATAAGGTCCAATGAGATCCAACGAGATCATCTGCCAAGGAAAATTAATATTCCTAAAGGAACCCATGAGTCCAGCTTGTGGTAAATTACTGGGTTTACAAGTTGCACAAACTATACACTTAGAGATATACCTTTTGATAGACTTGCGCATGCCAGGCCAATAATATAATTCGGCAATTCGATTAAAAGTTTTATAAAAACCAAAATGTCCAGCAGTAACTTCATCATGAAACATACGTAAAATGTTCTCCCTATTTGGCGTAGGTACAACTATTTTCCAATCTGACATATTGGATAAGGCCTTCATAGGACTTAAGATATGTTTGTAGAGTACATTGTTCTCTACCTTAAAATCAGGATAATTTTGTGTGTCTTGAGTAACCCTATCAATCATATTCTGATACCACTCGTCAGGAGTTAAGGTGGACAAATCTAAGACATTAAGATCATGGACACGGGAAAGAGCATCAGCAACCACTACACCGTTGGCCTTTCGATGAACAATCTTATAGGAATAGGCAGCCAGTTTGCATATCCATCGGGAAAGTCTCTGAGATGGGTTTTTCATACTATGAAGCCATACCAAGGAACTGTGGTCCGTAATTATGGTGAAATTACGGCCCTCTAAATAATAACGAAATGCTTCCAACCCATGTATGATAGCTAAGAGTTCTTTCTCAGTGGTGGAATAGTTTTTCTGGGCCTTATTCAATTTCTTACTCGTGTAAGCTATGGGATGTTCCGAGCCATCTTTCAACTGGAACAATACGCCACCAGAAGCAGTATTAGAGCAATCAGTCATTAAATAAAAATGCTCATTAAAATTAGGTGACATCATGACTGGTGCGCTAGTTAAAGCCTCTTTAACGCGCCTAAAAGCTTCATCGGCCTCAGGAGTCCAGGTAATGGTCTGCCCCTTTTTCCTGTTCTTCAAAATATCCGTAAGAGGTGACAACAAGGTAGAGTACGAAGGTACAAACCGGCGGTAATATCCACACATTCCCAATATCCTACGGACTTGGGTGGTGGTCTTAGGTATAGGAAAATTCTTAATAGCAACTATTTTCTCAGGATCAGTTCTTAGACCCTGATTATCAACAACATAACCCAAAAACTTAAGACTAGGGCGACAAAACTGACACTTATCCAGATTAATTGTTAGATTAGCTTCCTTAAGACGTAAAAACAATTTATCTAAAATTTCCATATGAAGGGAAAAATCAGGAGTGACTACTAAAATATCGTCCAAATAATAGAAAACATAGGGCTCTAACTGTGGACCAATGACTAAATCCATCAGACGACACATTGTCTGAGGAGCAGAAACAAGACCAAAAGGCATGGTGACAAACTGGAATAATCCTTTACCACTGACAGCAAAAGCAGTATACTTCTTACTCTCTTCACTCAGTGGGATCTGTAAGAAGGCCTTAGACAAATCTATCGAAGAGATGTATTTGGCATTCTGAAGTTTGCTCAAAATCACATCAATTCGGGGAATTGGATAAGCATCCCTGTTAGTGGTGATACTCTTTAGTTTTCGACCATCAAAGCAGATCCTGAAGGATCCATCCTTCTTCTTCGTTAACCAGAGCGGGGAACAGTAGGACGACGTTGAAGGTTCTATGATATTTAAAGCAAGCATCGAATCTACTTCTTTCTCTAAATCTGCCTGCCAGGCTTGAGGTATGGGATACTGATATAATCTGAAAGGAGTAGGATTTCCCACCTCAATAGTGTGAAATATTAATGAAGTACGACCTAGTTTGTCATTTGAAGAAATAGTAGTAAACTGAGAGATCATATTCTCCAATTGCCTTTGTTCAGAACTAGATAAACTGGAAAAATCATGTATAGCACTAAGGGTAGACAGATTGAATTCAGATATGGAAAAAGAAAAATCAGAACAACTTAAAGTGCTATTAAAAGCATTGAAAAAGTCCATACCTAAAATTATAGAATTCTGTACAGAAGGAATAACATAAAATGTAATTTGCCTACATAAATTTGCCACTGTGATTTCAATTTGTAGTTTGCCTGTAATAGACTGAACTGTACCATCTGCTGTAGATACTTGCAAGGATGAAATGGGCATAATGGAAATATTAGCATTTTTAAATAAATTTAATGAATGTGCTCCTATCAACGAAATATTAGAGCCACTATCTAATAACGCTAAACACGATTGTCCTAAAATTTGTATAGGTAAATATGGCCTATTATCATTTTGTTTCCTAACCAATAAAGAATTAATATCTAAATCTAAAATATTTGGTTGGCTACAACCGTTATATGGAACTACTTCACTATCAAAATTATTATAATACTTAACACTACTAATTGAAGAAGAATTTGTGGGTTTGTAATCATGTGAATCCTGCGAATTCAACGTATCCTGACTCAAAGTTAATTTCTGGACTGATTTTGATTTGTGGTGTGTGCTTGTTTCTTGAATGATACTCTCTTCCCTTTCCGACTGGAAGATGGGTTTGAGTTGCTGGGTGTGCTTGGGCCAGCGGTCTCGTTTTCTGATGGGGTTTGATTCCCTGATTGGGTGTTGGACGGAGAAACGCTCAGGGGACGGATCTCCGACATTTCGTTTCCCGAACACTTAAAACAATTTCTTTTGAGAGTATTTTCCCTACCGCAACCGTGGCAGAAAATACGAGTTTGTGGGATACCACAATCATTGAACTTATGATTAGACTGGTGACAATTCCAGCAAACAACAGAACTAAAAACAGAAACATTATGTTCATGGCCCTTATTTTGCCAAGAACGTTGTCTATAGGAAGTTGGCTGAGAAGAGGAATTAGAAGAGGGTCCAGATGAAGATGAAGGCTGAGAGGACCAGGATAACGTTTCCTCCAAACGTTTGCACTTTACAGTGAGATCATCAATACTCTGGATGTCCATAAGAGCTAACTGTTGATGGTAAAAAGGCAATAAACATTTTAAGATGATTTTTATTTTGGACAAATCAGATAAAGGAGTATCTAAACGGCTACACATGCCTAATATAGTATTAATGAACATAGTGACAGACTCTCCTGGTTTCTGCTTACGGTTTTTGATTTCATCCAAGAGATCATCCTGGTATGAGTAAGGAAGAAAATCTGACCTCAACTTGCGAACGAGATCAGACCAGCAAGACAAATTACCCCTATTATTCATGAACCAGGTGAAAGCAGGACCGGTAAACAATTCGGCTGAAGCCGCAAACAAATTTTCCTCGGAAACCCCTCTAGATACACGAAGACACTCAACCTTTTCTAAAAATGAAATCACATCCGTGTGCTGTTTTTCACCTGAAAATGAAACACCCCATTTGTGTACTTGAACGGGTTTGGAATATGTGAAACTAGGAACGACACTTACTGGAGCATTAGGAGTAGATGTGGCTATGGGGTTAACCTTAGAATCAAGCTCACCCTCCAATGTAAGGATTTTAAGAGAAACAGACTTTTTAAAAGGTTCCTGCTCTTCCGTAGTACACTGTAACAAGTGTACACGGCCAGAAATATGAGTTAGACGAGATATTAATCGAGCATATTCAGTGTCTTGTACAGTTCCCCTAAACTTCTCTATTTTCTTAGACAAGCTATCCAACGTTTCGGATATTCCTTTCCGTTGGTCCTCAAAAGGGATATGTACAACTGAAAGTTGAGTGAAACTCCTATTGCCTGCTTCTTGCTTCAAAGCACCCCGCAAAAGATTGCGTTTTCTATCGACTGTTGCCGACTCCTCTGGTACTATGTCCCTAATTTTTAACTCATAGTCCAATTCGTCCACCAGAAGATGTTCAACTTTAAAAGCACCCATGATGAAACAAAAATTATTGACAAGCAATCCAAAGGTCAGAAATACGAAATATACTTAAGTTTGTACGCAAAATATATAAGTTCGGAGAAAATATTAGCAACACACCAACAAAATCAAAAATGGCCAGCAAAATATATGTATCAAATAAATAAAGTAAATAAGGTATAATCAAGTAAATATAGTACCTAAATATTGGAAAAAAAAATTGGTTATTATACTTGTACTAGAAAAAAAATATGTAAGTATTAACGATTACTGTACGTACAAATACAACACTGGCTGAAAGAGTAAAATAATATAATCTAATATATGTTAGTTACTTATACTTCGTTTCAAATTCAACCCAGAATGTAAGCTGTATAACAAAACTATAAACGAGGTTTCAAAATCTCAACTAATTAATAGATACAGCAGTGACAGTGTACCTGTTTAGTATTAGTAAATAGTTAAAGACAAAATAAATCAGAACAGAATGTATAAAAAGATATCAGAAGGGAATAATATAAATAAAAGAAAAAAAAATGAACTAAAAGAACTACTGTCTTAGAACCTATAAAAGGTTGGCACCAAGTTGGGCTGCCGATGTAACAAAAAACTACTTTGCAGTAGTATTTGTAGAACTAGAATGCTAAGGTGAAATGAGTGAGTGGGTGAGGAACTGATAATAGAAGTATGGGGAGACAGAGGCAAACTAAATAGAATTGGCTAGCAAGAAATGCAAGAGAACGACTTGACACTCAAGGATGGGTACGGCTCGTTTGCATGCCTGTCGAAGAACAGTAGCTTAAACTAAAGAGGGATGATGACTAGAACCAGAAATATGAATATAAAAAGAGAGGCTTATAAAATAGATAGAATAAATATTAATATAATAAAAATAGAAAAATATAAGAGATAAATAGACTAAATTGCGGGCGCCAGAAGTAGGGATGGACCGAACTCCCAGGTATCTTACACTGCTGTAAATTATTCAATATATTAAATTATTAAATTCAAAAATGGAAAAAAAAATAATTGATATACAAACAAATAAATATTTATTAAAATATAACTACCTAGATTATTGACAACCTCTGAGTTAGAAAAAATACAACCTATGTAACTCTAAAATGACAATTTGACTTAACTACTTATCTGAATATGAGTATACAACTATAATTACATTAGTACTGGGGTAGCTCTTATATGGAGCGTACCCCCAACTTACACTAAGGTTAAACAACAACCTTCACCAAATAATCGTACGATTGTAATACGTACAGCAACGTTAAATACTACAAGAAATCAATACTAAAATACCTACCTAGGATGAACCATACAAATATATATAACTCAATGAGTTGAATAGGCAACACCTAACTGAACCAACGCAGTCCTGGATGATAAAGATCCTTTTTCTGACTCGTGGTTTTTAATAATGACCAAGTAAAACTAATAGCTATCCTGAAGGGATAGGGATTAGGGATTGAATTTAATTTAATAACAAATGAATTTAAGTTAAGCAAACAGATTGAGAATTTAAATTACAAGAAACAAGCTAATAATATTAAAATATATATATAGTTATATGAAAAATATGGGAAACAAGTCTAATAATATTAATAAAAAATAAATGTAAGGAACTACTGTATGGGAAAAGGTTATTTGGGCCCAAATTATCCTCTTTTACAAAGAGACATACAGGTGTGGGAGCGCTATTGAATTATGTGTATGTTACTTACTTAAATGTTCTGGATATTATAAAAAAAATAAGTGTATAAGTGTACTGGTATAGGTAGATAACTATTGCACTGTTAAATATAAAAAGTTCCCGAAACAAACCCGATTGACCTGATATTGTCCCCACAAGTTTTCCTTACTACTTCTCAGTAAAGTCTTAAGCACAGAATGGTGCTACGCAGTCAACCGTAACACGGCAATTCTCCAAAATGCAGGATAATGAAGAACAAAAATTACATGTTCCTCTAGTACTTGTCCCCTAGGTGACTTGGTCGAAAAGCGGTCCTTCTCAGGTGGTAGGAGTAGTTAAAAGATTTTCCCCAGTGGCTAAAAACAAATAGAATCCTGGTTTTACTTCCTTGTAATAATGTAGGGAAAAGTCAGAGAAAGAAAAACAAAAATCAGGAAGTTTTTATTTAGAATAAAGAAGAATCAGAAAAAGCTATCTCATTAGAAAGGAAAAAACAATCTTCCACTAGACTGTTTGGTGACCTTGTCATAAGATTGGCATATAAAATGGCCTTGACTCGATAATATGTAGACAAGTAAGTCTAAAATTTAAATGCTGAATATATTTACTTTGGAAATAGCTTTTCATAAAAAATAGTATAGTTATTAAATGATAGGGAATAATGCCAAAGTAGTGTAAAAATTTATGAAAATACCAAATATCGGAACAGGATCGGTGGATATGATGTACGGAATTTACTGTGTTTCAGAACTTCATGATTATAATATATAAAATTGGAATTGGGTAATATGTGATGTAACATAACCCCACAAATTAAGAGAGGTAATTTTTTAAGATTTATGACAAAATACTTTCCCTCTTAGTGGATATTACAGACAATGAAATATTTAAAAGATACCAGCCTGAATTAATAAGCTCACTGCAAGATTTAATAGTAAAATTTTTTTTGAAGACGTAAAAAACAAATATGGCGTTATAGTAGCGTGTAAAAACAAAAAATTATTTACCAGATAAACCACAAATCACTGCTGCGAACCTCCAACCTCGTTTCTTCAGCCCACTAAACACATACGTAATAAACTTGGATAATTTCTTTTCAAAATAATACTATGACTTGAAACAAGAATGAAATATTCGCCACTTTTACGTGAATAGGTTATCTGCTACTAGGTACTTATTCGGTTGAAGGCTCCGACCAAAGTGATATCTTATTTTCCGTTCTACGCCGACCATGTCACAATACGGTTCATGGGTTTACCGCCAGGAGTACACAAGGTACAAAACGTACAGGTCTGCTAATCTATAGGTTTGTGATGACGTCAGTGAAAGACGAAATATTTATTAGTAATTGTTTCAAGTAGAATTTAATAACAGAACATTATTAAAATTTAAATCGCATAACAATAAAAATGATTAGAAGTTAACGGAATGTTATATGTTATCATGGTCTATCAAAGTACTTATCTAACAAACGTCTGTCTTAAAATACTCGTATAAGGCTGTATAGAACATTGATAGTCCCCGTTCTCACATATGGTTCAGAGGCATGGACGCTAACTAAAACAGATGAATCCGCTCTATCAATTTTTGAAAGAAAGGTACTACGCAAGATATTCGGAGCGGTTTGTGAGAACGGAATATGGAGGCGTAGATATAACTTTGAACTGCAGAATATCTACAAGCAAACGTTTGGTGGAAAAGATATCACTATAATTAAGCGAAATCGCCTGCAGTGGGCAGGACATGTAGCCCGAGCCTCTGAATCGAACATGATAAAAAGGATTCTAACAGCTCAACCCGTGGGAATGAGAAGACGGGGTAGACCAAAGTTGAGGTGGATGGACGGGGTAACACAAGATGCCGAGAAGATCGGAGTCGGCAACTGTAAAGTGCAGGCAAGGGACAGAACAGAATGGCGTAGAACGCTTGAGAAGGTCGAGGCCCTCTAAGGGCTGTAGCACCATGATGATGATGAGGTTGATAAATCAAAATACCTACGTAGTTAAGATTGTTGGTGTGTTTAGTATTAATAAAAACATACAATATTCTATCTAGTTGGCTATGACTTTGACACTAAATATGCTTTAACATTTGCTTTGTTTAAACATTCTACTATTTTTGAAGTTCCAGTTGCTTTACTACCATTACTAATATGAATTTTTCTAATGAGCAACTGATTCAGGAGAGTACAACACTCCCTGTTCTAGGAGAGTATAACAAATAAAAATGTGCTACTAGCAATAAGAATTTATTATCAGCAATTCCATGATAGATGACAACCAAAAAGAGAAACTTTTCAAAATTTACTAGAGCGGTTTCAACGAACTGGACGTTTAGATTACGAGAAATCTGATCGAACAAAAACTATTGTAAATGATTCAAATGAATTAATGTTAGTGTCACTGAGCATCTGCATATTATTATAAACGTTCTCGTAATCTTAGTGTCTAGTGCGTAGAAACTATTCTAGTCAACTTTGAAAAATTTCTCTTCTTGGCCGTCGTCTATCAGGGAGTTACAGATGATAAATTCTTATTGCTAGTAGTACATTTTTGTTTTACTCTCCTAGAACAAAAACTTTACTAATCAGTTCCCCATTACAAATATTTACATTGGTAATGGCAACAAACCAACTGGAACTATAAAAATAATATAATGTCTAATGTTTAATCAAGTTTAGTGTCAAAACCATAGCCAACTAATTAGGTAGAATATGGTTTGTTTTTATTGATATTTTATGCACCAACAATCTTAACAACGTAGGCATTTTGGTATCTCATCCAATATTAATAAATTAAGTATCATTCGTATATCTGGGGATATATCTTAAAGAACACATATATCTGGGAATAAAACTAACTAGTACAGGACGAAACGAAGAAAATATTAAGGAAAGGATAGTAAAGGGAAAACAGGTGATAGGAGCCCTGAATTCGGTACTGTGGCAAAAAAATATAAGAACAGAAAATAAAAAACAAATTTACAACACAATATTAAAACCAGTGTTAACTTATGGAGCTGAAGTCTGGCAATTAACCAACAAGTACAAAGATAAATTACTAGCCACTGAGATGGATTTTTGGAGAAGGTCAGCAAGAAGATCTAGACTAAAACACATAAGAAACGACGACATTAGACAACAAATGGAAATAGAAAGAACAATCATAGATGACATCGAAAGACAACAGCTAGTTTGGTACGGACACGTAAGCCGAATAGACGAAAGGAGAATCCCCAAAAAAGTGTTAGAATGGACCCCCACAGAAAAACGAAAACGAGGAAGACCAGCAACTACATGGATAAAGGACATCTCCAAGGCGATGTCTGAAAGAAATCTAAGAGAGGAAGACTGCCACAATAGAAAGGAGTGGCGATTAGGAACGGAAAGGCGTAGAACGCTATAAAACCGATATAATATATATAAGGATCATTCTAGATTAACATGTATTTATTTTCAAAAAATTAAACTCCTGGACAAAATTAACGCACCACTTTAATTAATCTAAATATTTACAATACGAATACAAAATAAAACTAAGTTACATTGAAATAATAATAAACACCTACAAATAAGTCCAACATGACTTTATCATGACCTTAATTTGCCTTATTGTTTCTTTAAAAATTTGTTTTGCCGGAAATGCGTAAATAAGCTAGCATAACTCCAAATTGCAAAAAGAAAGAAATCAGTAAATTAACACAATAAAATGCATCTGGGTCAACACTAATAGCGTGTAGGCCCTCCTCTACTTCTTATGACTGCATTTATGCGTCGAGGCATGCTTGATATCAAATGTTCAACAAAAGCTTGCGGAATATTCTCCCATTCTTCAATAACGGCCTCAATGAGTTGGTTGTGATTGGCAATAGGGGGTCTACGACTTCTAATCTTTTTTTTGAGATAGTCCCATATATGCTCTAGAGGATTCATGTCCGGACTGTTAGGTGGCCACTCTAATAATGGAATATCAACATCATTTAGGTAGCCAATAACCTGTCTAGCCACATGAGGACGAGCGTTGTCTTGCAGGAATAAAAAATTAGGTCCAAGAAACGGAGCAAAAGGCATTACATGTTCGACAATAATGTTGTCTAAGTTATAATGGGCATTCATAGATCTCGTACGTATGGGGACCAACTCCGTACGAGCTTCAAAACAAATTCCCCCCAAAACATTTTAGAGCCACCACCAAAAGGTACTTTAGGAGAGATATTGGAGCTGCAAACCTTTCTCTTCGCCTTCGCAAGACACGATCATGACCATCTGGAGCTTTTAGGCTTACTCTAGTCTCATCGGAGAAAAGAACTTGTTTCCAATCATCGATGGTCCAATTTTGATGCAATCTTGCAAAATCCAATCTCTGAACCCTGTGTTCTCTGGTAAGCAATTCTGCTTCATGTAAACGTCTTCTAACTGTTCGAGACGATATCGCGACATTTCGAACATCTGCTAGTTAATTTTTTAGCAAATTGCTGGTGACTCTCCTATCTCTGAGAGCACGTTGTCTCAAAAAACGATCATCAATTTGATTAGTGCAACGTTTTCGCCCTTGCCATGGTCTTCGATAGTACGACCCTGTTTCATTATATCACCTCCCCTTGCGACTGATGCTGGAATGATGTCTTCCTAACAAACCTGCAATGTATCGCATTGAATATCCTTCATCTGGGACAGTCGATGCTCGCACTGCCTCCTCCATTTACAAATTTCTTTGGTGGTTCCTTTTTTTATTTTATTTTTATGCAAATGAACTTCCAAACATGCATGTGATGAAAAATGTCACAAGAAAAAGCTTGTTTCTCACAACAACTTTGCTTTAATCGGCACTTTTTATGAAAAGTTTAACTCACTTTTAGTCTAAAACGAAGTTTAATACAAATTATTGTTAAAATAAGATTACTATTAGCTTACATAACAACTGTTACTGTCAAACAAGGTCCATAGGCAACTTGTTATACTGTAAATTATCAATAAATAAAGATTATTGAGAAAAATGTGAGTGGTGCGTTAATTTTGTCCAGGAGTTTATTTATGATTGAATATTTTCACGGCAAACCTAATAAAATTTCACGAAATTTTTGTTGCAATTAATGTTTGGCTTAACAGGTTGACTGCCACGACGGGCGTACACGCCCGCTACCCAATTTTCCCAATATGCCCCGGCTGGCGTATACGCCCGCTATGTACTCAACAAAATTTTATGTCTATATTTGCCAGCGGTCGTATTTAGAATGGTTTTAGATACAGTATACGACCGCTGTGGCATACAAGGCTCGCATATAATTGCGAGTTATAGAATTGCTAGACAAATATTGAAGAAAACTACAAGTTTTATTTTTTTATTTTTGAAGTTATACTTCTTTAGGCGCGATTGAGATTGAGGGTGAATTTATATTGAACTGCGCGCATGCGCACACCGACAGTATGGTATTAGTCGTTATACGGGCTCTGATTGGGTGTTGAAATGATCTGTCAATAATAAATAATTGTTCAATATGAAGGTAAACAAATGTATAATATATTAGTTTTATTGTTGTGAGGACAGAAACAAACAAGTTTATAATTGTAGTGACATTTAAATAGTTTTGAAAGCCACAGGTACGTAATAATTGTAAATGTATCATAGGTACCTACCTATTTGAACCTACCAAAATACATAGTATGTAATACTTTTATTTACATAGTTTGATTACCATCAAAATTTCTATCAATGTTCACCTAATATATTGTTTTCTTACTCTATGTTTTGTTGTATTTTTTCAATTCTAAATCATTTCAATTCAAAATCAAAATAATTTAATTTAATTCAAAAATGTCAAAAGCTTAATCCGTTTAGTTAGTCGATCTTCGCACATAATGACACATTGCCTCCGTGGCGAAGCGTTTAAGGCGAATGAACCCCAATATACCAACCGAGCTGATAGCTGGTTCGAATCCCAATAAAAACTTTAATTTTTTTATTATACATTTTATGATTGTAAGTATATTTATTATATAATTTTATTTTCAGAAAATACGTATTTAGTTAAAAAAATTCCGACAATTAATGTTCAGAAATCATTTGTAGCATTTTTAATGTGTTTGTGTGTGTTTTATTCTTTTATTATTTTAATTTTTGGCACTGTTTTAATAAAAATGTTTGAGAAGTAGTAAGTTTAAATTAGTTTAATATTTAAATGAAATATAAATAAAAAGTATATTAATTTCGTTTAAATCATATAATAGAAGTATAACTTCTTACGTGCGTACAAAGTACACACACATTCTTTTTTTAATACAAAACTAAAGTACTTCTATTACACACAATAAGAAAAAGGGTAGTATACAATGAACAAATAAATATAACTACTTTGAATGTATATTATAACAATCCAAACAAAAGTGAGGCTTGCCGTCGCAAATATCGCAATAGGTCATAACTTTTTTTTACTCGATTTTTGAATATTTCTCCACGAAGTTTTTTGCATAACAGCCTTTACAATATTTTCTGGCTTTGTTAAAAGGCCCTTCTTTTTTTAAGTAGCTTATGAATTTGTGCTGATTTCTTTGATGTCGATTGTGTTGTTTCATTTTCATTATTTATTTCATCATAAGTTAGCAGGGATCTCACTAATTCTTCCCGAAACGCTGTAATTTTTACTCTTTTGTCAGCAAGCTGGTTTTATATTATGTTCAAATTTATATCCGCTGTCCCCAGAATGAATTCTATCGCTAGTTTTCGATACCACTTTAGTGATTTTCGTAACGATGAGTTATAAGAGGTCATCTGATCAGATTGATCAATAGATGACTTTCCTTTAGTATATTCAATTATTGCCTTCGGTTTATGAACCATACCACTGCGTCGCTGTATGGCTACGGTTTCTGTAGTGTGCTTTGTGGTGAGAAGAAGAACATCCCTCTTATCTTTCCAGTTCAAGACGCATACACCTTTTTCGTTTTCCTGTCCAAATACTTCCCCTCCTATTAACTTTTTGAGTATGACATCTTTCGGATTTCCACGCTGGCTAGCTCTGAATGTACCAATATAATGTGTTTTATTTTCCAACAAATTATTTGTTAGTTCAAGACTTATATAATAGTTATCAGAAATAATAGTTCGTCCTGAATTTAGTAGGACCTTTGAGAGATTAATGACAATGTTAGTTGGTACAGAAGCGTTGCCCTCCCTTTTTTCCTTTCCAGCATATATGCGTAGATTCCATGTATATCCAATGCCACCGCATAATTTAAAAAGCTTTACTCCGTATTTGTGCGTTTTCTGGGGAATATATTGTTTGAATATCAATCTTCCTTGAAATGGAACGATAGGCTCATCTACACAAAATTTTCGACCTGGAGTATAAACTTTTTGAAAATTTCTGATAAGGTTTTCTAGTAATGGCTCCACCTTGAATAAACGATCTCCTTCTGGTCAACTTTCATTATCCGAAAAGTGCCACATTCTAAGAAGCAGCTGAAATATATTTCGGGACATGGTTTTTGGTATAATAACATTTTTATATAGGTCGTCGTTGCTCCAATACTTTTCCAAAGGAGGCATTTTTACCAGACCCATGTAAGCAACTATACCAAGAAATCTAATCATTTATTTTTTATCGGTTGGAACCCATCTGTGTAGTCTTGAATCATTGGTAATATCATTGAAATCACACAGTATTTGGGTTGCATATAAGTTTGTTTGATTTACAATCTCGTTAATTATTTCATCATCAACGAAAGTACGAAAACACTTATAAATCGATAAATCATTTATAAGGATTGCAGCGTAATTGCCACATAATACATCTTCTGCAGAGTATTCAAATTCGTGATGATTTCCGATTGGCTGCGTCCACGTATGTTCTAGAACATTTTGATTTGCTCCAACCTCATTTTCCTGGATATCGTCAGTATCTGCTAATTGAGTTTGAGCTAAAGTTTCAACATCAAAAAATTCTTCCAATTGTTCAAGTGAAATATTGTTCCGTTCCCGTTCCAAATTTTTAGATAACATATTGTCGTCTGTTTCTCTAAATGGAATGCTAGCTGTAGCATCAGCACCTTCTTCTTTCTCGTCAGAGGCATCATCGGACAATAGTGATGTAGAACAGCTTGGTTGATCCAAAACATTCCTCGTATACAATTTCTTTGAAACGATTTTAGATAGTTTCAATTTGCGTTTAATATGTGATTTTGGTTTGGACAATGCTATTTTCTGAGAAAACATGTCTGAATATGCTTCTGAGAATGTCTGAGATGTTTATTTTCATATAATATATATTATCATGTCACTTACAACGTTAAATTTCACTAAGTGTAGCTATTATAAACTTACGTGCATAGAAATCGGCCCACTTAAAAATTTGGTCATTTTTGATGTCTCATATTTCCTAAACTTGTTGGCCGATTTAAGTGATTTTTTGAACATGTTACAGCCTGATTCTTTAACAATACCACTGTAATAATATTGTTGCTAAACATGTAAATTTTCATTGTATACCCGTTGTATATACAAATCATACTGTGTTTTTTTCTCAAAGTTCGCATCACCCTGTGGAATATTCTAGCATTTATAAAATACTGAAATTAAAACCTAACTATTGCCTCAAATTGTCTTAACATTATGTTTTTTGATTCATTCGATTATGTTGGATAATAAAAAAGTTAGATACTTTAACAACTAGACATGTTCTTCACCAATACACGGTGTTTTTAAATAAGTGCGGCAAACTTTAATTGGTAATTCTGCATGAAAAAACAATGACAGTTGGCATTATAAACGTATGTCCGCAAAAGTTTCGTTTACGAGATACGGGATGTTAAATCTTTTCTTACAAATTGACGATTTATTTATTGCTTTAAAACCAGTTGAGATATGCAAATGAAATTTGATAGGTTTTAAGAGATAGTTATTGCGGATTTTTTGACATAAAATTAAGAAATTTATATTCACCATTAGCGTGCTTACGGGTAATATAATCGGTCATATTACACGTATGCGCGCTAATGGTGAATATTAAATTTTTAGTTGTATGTCAAAAAATGTGCAATAACTACGTCTTAAAAGCCACCAAATTTCATTGCCATATCTCAACTGGTTTTAAAGCAATAAAATAAATCGTCAGTTTGTAAGAAAAAATTCAACATCCCGTATCTCGGAAACGAAACATTTGCGGGCACACGTTTATAAAGCCCACTGTTATTATTTTTGCATGCAGAATTATCCCTTAAAGTTTGTCGCACTTATTTAAAAACACCGTGTATTGATGAAAAACATGTCTAGTTGTTAAAGTACCGAACTTTTTTATTATCCTACATAAACGAATGAATCCAAAAACAGAATGTTAAGAAAGCCTGAGGCTAGAGTTGGGTCTTAATTTCAGTATTTTATAAATGCTAGAATATTCCACAGGGTAATGCTAACTTTGAGAAAAAAACACAGTTTGATTGGTACACCCGGTATACAATAAAAATTTACATGTTTAGCAACAATATTATTACAGTGGTATTGCTACTAAAGAATCAGGCTATAAAACGTTCAAAAAATCACTTAAATGGGCCAACACGTTTAGGAAATATGAGACGTCAAATATGACCAAATTTTTAAGTGGGCCGATTTCTATGCACGTAAGTTTATTATAAAATAAAGTGTTTAATAATTTTTTCGCTGGGCGGGATAAAGTGGGCGGGATTTTTGCTTATACGAGGATTATGGCATGTCGGGATTTTGGCCTGTCGGGATTCTGGCGCGTCGGTGTTTTGGCCGTCGGTATTTTGGCTGTCGGGATTGTGGGCGCCACCGACATCAAACAACAGTCAAAGCTAGACTGAGTAGTCTGATCTGGCATTGTGGCACTTCTCTGCTTGACAAGTTCAGATTCGAATATAGCGACCGCCAGTACGACGCCCGCTGGCACCACCGGCATATATATGCCGCCTGTGCCCGGGCGGCGCATACGCCCGCTAACGGTTTTTTTTTGAAAAATTTTCACTATTCTGAATTTTTTTTTTATTTGAATATAGAGTAATTAATTTAGAAAGGCATGTTTGTTTTTAATATGTGCTTGGCATGTGGGCCATTTTTTTATATATGGGCAGTCAACCTGTTGAAGACTACGACTAACTTACAAATTAAAGCAGTTAGGTATAGGGAATACTGAAGAAATAAAAACTACTATAAAATATCATTTAATTACAATACTAAAATACAGGGTGTTCCATTTAAGAAAACACAGATAATACTCATTCCGAGTTTCGACCAACCCTGTATACTAAAATTAAACATTTCGCTATATTAATAATTTTTAATAATAATAGGCTTTTTGATATCAAATCAGTGCAATTCTACAGGGTGTGAAGTTTGCTACAAAATTTATAAAAATCCGTAATTATCTTTTAAATTACCCTATATATTACAAAACATCATATTTTAAGAAAGAAGACATCGAGCAGAATCCAAAAATGTAAAAATATACAGGGTGTTCCATTAAAAAAACGAAGTTACAATCAACTCCCGATATAACCGGAAGTAGCAAAGAGACCAAAATATTTTCATTAAATAGTTCATACCTCAAAACCCCTGTATTCCAATTTTCATGATTCTCTTACCTTTAGTTCTCTAGATATTTCTAATAGGCCCTTTATCTGCCTTACCCTATATACTATACACATAAATGTATGTTTCACTTTATGTTTTGATTTAATTTATTTAAAAATGAATCATGACGCATCAGCAAAGTTAAAATGGAACAACTATATCTCTAATTGCCCTTGTGTTGCATTTTTTCATTATTCTGAATCAAAACCTATTGAGGGTAATCACCAAATAAAACTATGTAAAAGAAAAACTACTTAAATAATCAAACTTTTAATATTACTTTAAACAAACACTAAGTGAGTGTGCAGACTGCAGACTTTTTAGTCGGCTTCTTAATCAGTACAGAGAGGTATGCAGATGCGCACACTACACCGATTCACCGATGCATATGTCTCTGTACTGATTAAGAAGCCGACTAAAAAGTCTGCAGTCTGCGCACTCACTAATACTAAACATATTTCAAACAAACACTATTACTAAACATATTTCAAACGAACACTAATACTAAACATATTACTTTAAACAAACTTACTTACTATAACAAATACAAACTAATACCAAAAAAAAAATCATTTTTCTGATATTTCCTCTAACGCAATTGCAGTGCGTTCTTTCGCATTTGCACTTTTTTTCTTTTGCAACGGTTAATCTTTTTAAAAGGTCCAATTTGTCTTTATAATAAGCCTTTTTCATTTTAATCTTTTCATCTAGAGATTTGTTATATTTCTCAGCTGCATCTGCTGAGTATTTTAAATTTTTTCCACTTTTTCCATTTTTTTTTGCTTCCGCTTTACTTTTCGGAATAGTAGTTAGTTGCTCCGATTCTTCCCCCTCTTCTACATCATTTGATTGGTGTTGATTCAGCAGTAAGTCATCTTCATCTTCATTTTTTAGTGTAAAACCTGTTGCCGATTCAGCAATATTTGGTTGCCCGGCGAGTCAAACAATTGATATTGTTTCGAGTACCTCTTTCTCAAATGGTTTCTCCTCTTCTTCTAGGGGTGGTCCAACTCCTGTACCTTGTGCGTGTTGTCTTTGTTGGACATTTTTGGGTTTTGTCCGGCTTCTTATGTCTTGCCAGGTCTACAAAATCTACAAGGACAGAAATACCAAGATGCTTGAGATGTCTAGCCTTTGGACACAAGCAATGGCACTGTAAAGGGCAGAACAGAAGAGGATGTTGCTTCCGATGCGGCAAAGAGGGTCACATAGCGTCGGAATGCAAGACAGAAACAATCATATGTCAACTGCGATGTGACCGGGCATTGGCGAATTCAAGAAGATGTCCAAAGTTCAACCGACTGGTTGAAAGTAGGGACCATTAAGGACTAGTCCGAGGAAGAGCGCGCGAGTGGAAACAGTACGAAAGAGCGTGAAAGAAGTCCGAGTCTAAGAAATGGCGAACACAGGAAATTGGATCCGAGAGCTGAGAGTACTTCAAACGAACGTGGGAACGGCGAGATTAGCACAGGATCTCGCCGAGGCTGCCGCCGTAGAAAAGAATATCGACGTGCTGGTGACGGCAGAGCCAAACCCAACAGCGGCTAAGAAAAGAGGATGGTTTGTGGATACGACTAGAAGGGCCGCTGTACGAATCTACAATAGAAAGCTGCGAGTGTATGAAATTATACCGAAAGAAGGATACGTGATCGTCCGGATGGAGAAGATGCAGCTGGTCTGCTGTTATGTTTCTCCAAACATAACAGTGGGTGAGTATGAGAGGAAGATGAACGAGATCATGCAGGAAGTGGGGAACACAGGAGGAGAATGCGTAGTGCTGGGAGACTTTAATGCAAAAGCAGCGGAGTGGTTATCTCCTATCACCGACACTCGCGGCAGGATACTGACCGACTGGGTGGGTACTCTGGATCTGGTAGCACTGAACACAGGTCTGGCACCTACGTTTGTTAGGAGAGGTACAGGTACGTACATCGACGTGACTATGGCGACACAAGGAATAGCGGCAAAAGCAAGAGGCTGGAAGGTTTTACCAGAATACACCGGAACGGAGCATCAGTACATCGGATTCTCGATAGTTGGGGCGGGAACTACTAACGCAGTCCGCGCGTCTAGTACGTCGGGAGGCGGATGCGGCGATGGAAATGACTGGAAAGTATACGAGGAGCTGATCAAATGGAGAGTTAGCATGATGCAGGGTCAATCACCGACGGTCGAAAACCTGGAGAGGGTAATTAAAGAAGCGATGGAGGGAAGCAGGAGGGGTCGCCGAGATGTAAACAAGATGCTTTACTGGTGGAACGCGGACATCGAGATACAAAGAAATATAGTCATGAGAAGAAGGCTAACGAGAGCAAGGGGCAGAGCAGGAGTCGATCCTGATGTCATCGAGGAGATCGAGGAGGAGTACCACCTACGGAAGAGGGAACTCTACAGGAAAATTCGTACAGAAAAAAGAAGGCACTGGAGAGAACTGTGGACGTCTGTGGCACTGAGGACGTCTGGGGTCAGGGATACAGGATCGCCATGAAAAAGTTCCATGCGTACCCCTCGTATGAAATGCCTATGGATAAGAAGCTCGAGATAACACGAGAGCTCTTTCCCGCGGGCAGGTGGCATGGTGTACGGAGAGTCGAGGAAGCTGAGCGGACTGTACCCTTTACCATGGATGAACTTGTCAAGGCATTGGGCGCACTCAAGACGCGCAGGTCCCTCGGTTTGGATCAGATATCACCTGAGGCGGTGACGTGTCTAGGACGGGCGGAGCCCGCGTGGCTTCTGGAGCACATGAATGCACTGCTGGAATCACAGACCTTTCCTGAGCCTTGGAGGACATCGAAGTTGGTACTGCTTCCCAAAGCTGGGGAAAAGTATCGACCCATCTGCCTTCTTCCGTGCGTCGGTAAGCTGTATGAAAGAATGCTGCGGGGACGTATCGATGGCATGATTGAGAGGTCGGGAAGCTTGTCCCCGATGCAGTTTGGTTTCTGTAAAGGGAGAAGCACGATTGATGCAATCGTGAGTGTATTCGACGCATTGCGCAATAGAGGGGATGAACACCGTTGGGCGGCCCTGTTGTTGTTCGATGTTAGGAATGCATTCAATACGCTGCAGTGGAACGAGGTAATGAAGGCAATGGAGGAGAGAGAATGTCCTGGATACCTGATGAACGTGGTAGCGGAATATCTGTCTGAAAGAAGAATTATGGTGGAGAAAGGCACGATCGTTGATGTGACGGCAGGTGTTCCCCAGGGATCTGTCTTGGGCCCGACGCTATGGAATCTAGCATATGACGAGATTCTGAACTGTGAATATGGAGAGGGTACGTCTCCCTTCGCTTTCGCAGACGATCTTACTGTGCTGGTAGTGACGCGGGACGAGCCAGATCTTAAATACCGGGTACGGAAAGCAGGCGGCGTCGTGAAGAAATGGATGACACAGCACGGACTGAAACTCGCGGCAGAGAAGACCGAGGCCATCATTCCAAAGGGGAAAAGGAACAGGCAAAGTGTGGAGCTACAATGTGCAGGAGCGTGTCTAACACCCAAGAAACACGTAAAGTACCTAGGAGTGACGTTGCACCAGAATGGAAAATGGGGGGAGCACGTGCAGGTGGTGACCCGGAAGGCTGCAAACAGTGCGGCTGCGTTGGGGAGGGTGATGTCCAACATTGGAGGAGCCAAATCCGAAAGCAGGAGGGCCTTGCACGGTGTTGTGCAGTCGATCGTCCTCTGTGCGGCACCATTCTGGAGTGAGGCGGTAGGGATACGGGCCTACAGGGGGCTCATTACACGAGTGGACAGAACAAGTCTGCTGCGAGTGGCATGCGCCTACAGGACTGTCTGCCGCAGCCTTGTGGGCCATCACTGGATGTGTTCCGCTGCATGTGTTGGTAGTAGAAAGAAAAGAACTGTATGAGAGAAGAGACCTTGAGCTCACTATGGCCGAGAGAAGACAGGAAAGAGAAAGGTCAATTGAAAGATGGCAGCAAGAATGGAACAACATGAGTATGTGGCAGAGTGGACAAAGATGGTGCTTCCTAACTTAAGGGATTGAATGGACTGTGGTCACAGGCGACTGGACTATTTCCTGACGCAGGTGCTCACAGGACACGGGTGTTTTAGAGCTTACCTCTCTAGGTTTGAAAAGGCTGACACTGATGAATGTCTATTCTGCAGACACCCGGACACTGTTACACATACGATGCTAGAGTGCAACAGATGGATAGTAGAAAGAAATAGAATGGAAAGAGAGACAGGTGTAAATTTTGTGACAGTGCGAGAAATGATTGAGAGAATGAAATAAAACTGGTTGGACTAGCATACACAACTATATCCGTGTAGTGATCAAGAAGAAAGAAGAGGAGGAAAAACAGCAGTACCAACGATAGGGGTGAGAGGGAAATATATTGTGAGTAGAAGGCAGAGGGAATAAGTTTTGACGAGAGGCGAATAAGTGAGATGTATTGTATGAGACAGACTGTGGGAAAGAAGCTCTAAAAAAAAAGTCCAATCTTGGGACCAAAAAAGGGGGGAACGGGGAAAATGAAGGGCCTCCTTGCTTACAGCCTGTGGATAAATGAATGTAAAGTGCTTCGGAAGCGATGTCGACCTTGCAGCGGCCATTCCGCTTTCGGAGCGCTGGATGACAGAGGAGGGTCTGGTTTAGTAGGTAGGCATTCGGCGTAGCCTCGGCGACGAGAGAGCGTTTTAAAGCACCTCGGGAAGTATCGCTGGTACTACGAAAAATGAATCCTGCATTAAGGTCAGTCTGGCGGCGTTCTGGACTGAGGTGTCTTTTGAAGATTCCAGACCCCAACTCCTTAAAAACGAAAAAAAATTCGCATAGTCAATATTACATTTACAGTTTTAAGATATATCAAAATATGTAAGCTTTGTGTTGACATTGATATTGTAAATTTTTTCATTCAAATTATATAAGTGAATTTACTTTAAGTTAAAAATGCAAAAGATGATTCAAGTTTTTATAACAAGAATAGAAAAGCATAAATATTCGATTCTGTTTTTAGGTTTGAAACGAATAAAGCGATGAACTACCCTAGCCAATTGAAATAATATTCGAAAATATTACCTCAGTCATCCAAGATAGCCATCGCCACACCCTTAGCTTAGCTCAGTCACTCAGGTGTGTGTTCGTCTTGTCCTAACCTCAGATATGAACTCTGAAAATTTAGAATGGTAGCAAACAAAACAATATTTTTAACTAATCATGTTTATTGTTCATAAAGATATAATAAAAATATGACTTAGTAAATTGCATTAACAAATATATTCAAATTCTTGCCAAAAACTAACAATTCTGGATTATACTTATGGCTTCTGGTAGCTGATGGTAACTTCTTGATATCGTATGGTACAGCTGTTGACTTCTCTTGACCTGGGCTAGATGGACGGCCTCAGGTCAGTGCAGCTCTAGTTTACTGGTGGTGTTTGTCGCTGGAGTCTAGTTGCGATGCATCCTGTCATCTTTGCCTGAAGAGTAGCATCACCGGTGATGAAGGCAGGTGGTTCCCGAAGGGAGAAAGGTGATTTTATCCCAAAAACTATAAAATAGAGACACATATCAATCATCAAGAAGAAAAACCAACGTGTGTCATCTGCCGTTCTAATCGTCAGAAAGAGTAGCAGATGACAAGAATAAATTAAATTAAATTTAGATGAGGAGAATAATTAAAATTCTGATTACTAAACGTGTATACATGTAAATTAAAAAGATAATATATTTGAAACTAAAATATCAGAACACATGATCTGACATTGGAAGTTAGGTTAGATATAAAAAAACATTAGAAAAACTGTTAGACGGAAAAATGTAATTACAATATAATATTATTCTTACCCCAAGAGAGATGATTTGATGGAACAAAATGATTTAATATTCAAATTACATGCCCTTTTAATGAATTAATTTTTCCCTTCCATTTTCAATTTCTGTCAGGGAGTAGGGATGAAGTATGAAGTGACACTGTCATTGAAAACGACATTTGAAACAACGACCAAGTACTATGAAGTAGCAGGCATGTTCAGTATTGAAATACAGATATTTAGAGAGTATATACAGGGTGCGTTCAGTATGATGATTTAAATGAAAAGAGATATAATTGGATATGGTAATTGAGTCAATACTCGCAATCTATAGTTTGTATTTTTTATTAGTTGTTATGTAATCATGGGGCAACCGGTTTCGAGTCTTACAATATATGACTCATCATCAGGCCCAGTACAAAAAGTCTTCTCTATACAAACTACAAGCTAAAAAACACAAAACGAGAGACATGTACACATATATATATATATATATATATATATATATATATATATATATATATATATATATATATAAAACATGAAAAACAACTTTGTCTTGGTTTCAATCACATACAATAAAGCCAAGCAACTGTTTAGTATTGAACTCAACAGTCCATATCATGTAAAATGAGACATTATATCATTGGGAGCGACCAATCTGATGAAAAGTGCTTGGTATATAATTTGATATATATGCTACCATCAATCCTTAACTAGTCAAGGGTCGATGGAGTCCTTGTAAAATAGTATGCGATCAAAAGACATAATACAAATTTTCTTTAGTAAACGGTATCTACTTACATAACAGCCATAGAAACTGTTCCACAGCTAAAGATGTACCTGGAAGTCACCAGCCCCATAAGAAAAGTTGACCAATCAAACAGCCCTTAGTCTCTTATTGTTAGTTAGTTAAGTGCAATTTGGAACCGTTCAAGAAATTATTTTATACTGTGTTCCAAGTGGTGTGTGTTATTTCTCTTAAACAGTTGTTCTTGTCCAATTTAGCGGTTGTTTTTATGTTTTATGTAGAAGGAATGTACAAACATTTAATAATTATTAAAATAATGGGACATCACACACAAAATTTCACATGCACAAAATTTTTAAAATGTTTTTCGGTTGCCAGAGACTTTTTGTTATTTTTTTAAGTCATTATTTGAGGTTGTGCTGTCAGATTTCCCAGAAATTTTTAAGATTGACATGTCTTCTCCTTTCTATAAGGAGCTGGTGACTACCGGTCTTATGTTGTACAGTCAGCTGCATCTATGTACATATAAGATGTGTAGCTCCAGTTTAGATTAATGGATGCGAGATTCTCATGTTCTGTGTTTATACTATTATACACATATCTGTTATTTTTAATTCTATTTTATATATATCATTATGTATGTGTAAATGTGTGTGTGTGTGTGTCTGTGTGTGTGTGTGTGTGTGTGTGTGTGTGTGTGTGTGTGTGTGTGTGTGTGTGTGTGTGTGTGTGTGTGTGTGTGTGTGTGTGTGTGTGTGTATGTGTGTGTGTGTGTGTGTGTGAGAACATGAGAATCTCGCATCCATTAATCTAAACTGGAGCTACACATCTTATATGTACATAGATGCAGCTGACTGTACAACCTACAATATATAAGACCGGTAGTCACCAGCTCCTTATAGAAAGGAGAAGACATGTCAATCTTAAAAATTTCTGGGAAATCTGACAGCACAACCTCAAATAATGACTTAAAAAAATAACAAAAAGTCTCTGGCAACCGAAAAACATTTTAAAAATTTTGTGCATGTGAAATTTTGTGTGTGATGTCCCATTATTTTAATAATTATTAAATGTTTGTACATTCCTTCTACATAAAACATAAAAACAACCGCTAAATTGGACAAGAACAACTGTTTAAGAGAAATAACACACACCACTTGGAACACAGTATAAAATAATTTCTTGAACGGTTCCAAATTGCACTTAACTAACTAACAATAAGAGACTAAGGGCTGTTTGATTGGTCAACTTTTCTTATGGGGCTGGTGACTTCCAGGTACATCTTTAGCTGTGGAACAGTTTCTATGGCTGTTATGTAAGTAGATACCGTTTACTAAAGAAAATTTGTATTATGTCTTTTGATCGCATACTATTTTACCAGGACTCCATCGACCCTTGACTAGTTAAGGATTGATGGTAGCATATATATCAAATTATATACCAAGCACTTTTCATCAGATTGGTCGCTCCCAATGATATAATGTCTGATTTTACATGATATGGACTGTTGAGTTCAATACTAAACAGTTGCTTGGCTTTATTGTATGTGATTGAAACCAAGACAAAGTTGTTTTTCATGTTTTATATATATGTGTACATGTCTCTCGTTTTGTGTTTTTTAGCTTGTAGTTTGTATAGAGAAGACTTTTTGTACTGGGCCTGATGATGAGTCATATATTGTAAGACTCGAAACCGGTTGCCCCATGATTACATAACAACTAATAAAAAATACAAACTATAGATTGCGAGTATTGACTCAATTACCATATCCAATTGTATAATGGACTCGCATTGGCAACCCTTTCATCATTTGAAAAGAGATATAGTAAATAAAAGAGGATAATAAAAGAGAATAATAAAAGAGGATAATAAAAGAGGGTAATAAAAGAGGGCGCCAACCGATTTTTAAAGGGGAAAATGGGTAAACTAAATAGAAGAAGATAATTATTAATGAAATATTAAAGGAAATAAGGTAAAATAATTATTTAAAAATAAAATATCAAAGATGTGACGTTTGTAACGTTACAGGTTAGTATTTCATATGTTAACATACTATGTTGCTAACTTATTTGCATTTAATAAATAAACTCTGTTTTTAGATGAATCACATTGTGTTATGCTTGATGAAAAATCCGATATATTTATATTTTATTTATTACCTTTCGCCATGCTCGCCAGTCTTTATTTACCCCATCGCCACAACTGTTAAGGATATTGGCAATTTCTTGCCATTGACTTTGAGCATCCTTTTGGGAGAATGTATTAGAAAATTTTGCACTTAGCAAATTGGGATGTTTTCTCATATATTCTAGTAATAATTTCTTTTGCTCCTCTGATGTATTCATGGTCCTTTTTCCTTTGGCTTTCACTGTTGGGATTTCCATTTTTCAAACTGAAAAGAAACGTGTTCGTGTTGTTGTAAGTTGTAACGATAAATAAATAAAAAATACCTAACCCTATTCGACAGCAGACAGCAGTCAAGACCAAAGTGAAGAGAGGCGTTTTAGATATTTACAGTGTCGCTAAATGTATTTAGACGTCAACAATGCGAAAAGTCGCATGTTTAAGCGAACGGGGCTCAAGAATACCGTTTTTAGGAAATGTTCGCAAGTCAATCCTTCGCAGCTTGCGTATACGCGCTAATTGCGGGTGATGTCGAGAATAGCTATCCAGCTGGCATGTTAGTTGTGTCTAGATACTCTAGCTTTATCATACCTTTGTTTAAAGCTTCTTTGACAAAGTGATAACGGATATCAATGTGTTTCGTTCTCCTATCCATTACAGGATTTATTGCTAATTTATGAGCTCCCATATTATCCTTATATAGTATAACGATTTCATCAATACCGAACATCTCATACAACAATTTTTTTTAAATAGCCTCTTTAGCAGCTTCCGATACTGCTATGTATTCCGCTTCTGTGCTTGATAGAGAAACGCTATTCTGTTTTCTGCTTTCCCAGACAATGAGTCCACCAGAAAACTGAAAATAGAAGCCAGTATAAGAGTTTCTGTCATGAGAGCTATTCCCCAACTTGCATCTACATAGCCTTTTAAATAATTATCATTTTTTGAAAAAGTTAAACCATGCTATTTTGTAGTCATTAAGTATTTTAATATTCGTTTTATATGCTTCCAGTGCGTTTCTGAATGATAATTATTAAATTGACTGAGATAACTTACAGGATATAAAATGTCTTGTCTTGTCAAAACTGACAGATACATAAGACCACCTATTAAGTTTTGATAAGGCACTTGAGCAGATGCATTATCGTCTCTATTCAAATTTAAACTAATCTCCATTGGGGTAGAAACCTCTTTCGAATTCTCCATATTGAACCTTTTTAACAACTGTTCAATATACGATTTTTGATCTAGAGCTATAACACCATTCTGTTTATTACGAGTTACTCTCATACCTAAACAATTCTTAATTTCTCCCAAAACTTTAATCTTAAAACATTCATTTAATCTTAACTTTAAATTATCTGATTCATCTGAATCATTAGAAAAAATAAAAAAATCATCAACATAAACAGAGATAATGGTTTTTAGATTATTTTTCATCTTTGTGTATAGACATGGCTCATAATCAGATTTCTTATAACCTATATTAATTAAGAAACTATCAACTTTTTCATACCAAGACCGAGCTGAGTGTTTTAAACCATATATGGCTTTCTTTAGCCTTAATACTTTGTTATTTTCAATTTCTAAAGCTTCAGGTACTGTTATAAAAACATGTTCTTTTAAATCACCGTTTAGAAAAGCCATCGCAACATCAAGATGAAAAATATCCAAATTCACATTTGCTGACAAAGCAAATAAAAGTCTTAATGTAGAATGCCTTATGAGTGGAGAAAAGGTTTCATTATAATCAACACCAAACTTTTGAGTGTAACTTTTTGCTACAAGTCTTGCACGACATTTTACTTTAACCGATTTATCAACCTTTCTCTTGTTTACCCACTTACACTTCACTACACAACCTCTTTAGGTACATCAACCACTTCCCATGCTGCATTATCCTCGAAATACTGCAGTTCTTCTGTCATAGCCCCTAACCATAAGTTACTATCTGGTCTCGACATGGCATCCTCGACACTAACTGGACCACAGTCACTATCCGAACACAAATAACTCACAAAATCATAAAATCTTTTTGGCTAAGGTATTCTGGTTGATCTCCTAATTTCATCTGGCAAATTTGACAAGTCACATACATAATTTCATCGATCGATGTGTTCTCTTCAACGTGATGATTCTGATTCTGACATGATTTATGATTATCTCCCACTGAATCTGATAATCCTGACAACTCTTCACCAACTGTGATTGAAATATCAATTGATTTTTCATTTATTACTACATCCCTACTTATAACAATATCTTTGATTTCAGAATCATATAATCTGTAACCTTTAATTGTGTCACTATAACCAACAAGGGCAGTTTTCTTTGACTTTTTGTCCCATTTATATCTTTTTTTTAGGTATCGGCATCATTACCTCAGATCCAAAGATTCTTAGATGACTAACATCAGGTTTTTTTGTTGGTCCAAATTTCTATCGGCGTTTTAGTAAAGCCAGTTACAATTAGGGCTTACAATACCGGCATTCCGGGTTCCCAAATACCGGAATCCCGGACGATTTTTGTCCGGTATTCGATACCGGTATTTAAAATAAAAATACCGGTATTTCGGTATCAGCTTAATTTATAAAAAGTGAATTGATGCACAATAAACTTCCTTCTAAAATATTTTTTGCTGTTACAAGAGATTATTTTTGAAGATTAACAAACAATATCATTGTAAAAAATATTTATTAAACACGTTTATTACACATACAAGTCAAGTATAGCGCTTTCGTTAGCAATGTCGTTTATTTAAGGCGAAGGGTATCTCGTCTATACAAATACATAAAAGAGTTACATAAAAATTCTTAAATATTTAAAATTAGACTAATTTAGTTTATAAATAAGCCGTAAAATTTATTAATCAGAATTGTTTTTACATTTTCAGATCTATTTTTCATCTTTTTTGTGTATTGTGGTGTATAAATTAGGCTCACTTATTTTCTGAATTACAAGTCGGAAAAATGAAAGAATACCCATGAACGAACTTATAAAACACGCTGTATTTTCCTGTCACCGTGTCACAAAGAAAAATGCCCAGCTCAAGTACATGTAATAATAATTATTACATGTACTTGCGCTGGCCAATTTTTTGTATGACACGGTGACAAGAAAATACCCTATTATATGCTAAATTTATCCTAGAATCAAATACATATATATTATATAGTTCTTCTATTTGCACATTTTTGGATCTATCTATTCCTACTCTCTATGTAATATTATAAACATTTACTCATTTCAAAACAAAATTTAATAGGTTTCATATATTATTTAATAACAAGTCGATATAACAACTGACGATAGTATAAATATAACGTGTATATTTTTTATTCATAATGCCGGTTTTAATACCGGTATCCCGGTATTTGAAATTTTAAATACCAAATACCGGTATTGAGATTTTGGCTCGGTATTGTAAGCCCTAGTTACAATTGAACGGTTTCTTAAATAGACAGCAGTGTTCACTGCTTCAGCCCAAAAAGTCTTTTCTAGACCAGAGTCAAATAAAAGACACATAGCTTTCTCTACTATCGATCTATTTAATCTTTCTACACCGTTCTGTTGTGGAGAATAAGGATTTGACTTTTGGTAAATGATTCCATTATTTGTTAGAAAGTTTTCAAAAATGTTACTAAAAAATTCACCACCTCCATTGGTTTTCAAGATCTTTATTTTAGTATCTTTCTGTTTTTCCACTAAAGATTTAAAATTCTTAAAATTTTGAAAAGTTTCATCTTTACTTTTTTGAAAATAAACAATAAATCTTTATAATTTATATGACAAAATCTTCTATGCCATATATCATTATTAATGGTAGTTGCCATAAAAACTTTCTGTTCATTGGGCACTTCAAAATTTAAACGATATACATTGTCTATCAAATCAGCTGTTGCAATAATTCATTTTTATTGTATATTTTGCAACCTGCATTGTCAAATATAACATCATTTCCATTTTTAATCAGTTGATAAACAGATAAAAGATTTGTTTTCAGATCAGGAACATAATAATATATTATTGATGCTTACCTCTGATCTCTTATTATCGACAATTGTGGTTACCATCATATCACCAACACATTTCACTGCCAAATTTTCACTGTTAGCCACAGTTATATTCGACGAACTTGCATCTCGGATATTTGTCAACCAATCTTTTCTCGCTGTAAGATGCTGTAGATTTAAAGTTTCCACTTAAAAATGTTGCACTAAACGCATTATTATTAGCACTAGGACACTTATTCATATAATGACGTTTTTGTTTACATCGAAAACAGGTTATATTTTCCTTGTCTTTCTTGTTGCCGGTTTTGACATGCTTAGTGCTAACTTCACTCGACTTTGACATAAAAGCTGTCTGCTTTTCACTACCAGCTCCGTCTATCTGCATATCTAGCAATTTAGATTTGATCTATGGTCAATGAGACCTATACCTAGGTCTCATAGTTTTTGCGTAATTTGCAATTAATGTATCTCATTGTATGAAATTGCATTTTATGACAGTACGGTCTGGTAGTTATCAAAAATATAAACATCCGTGTATAATATTCAAATTTAATTGTTCCTAAAAATGAATAATCACGTTATCTACGAAAGAGTAGACATGGTACTTTGCATTGGGGAGTGTTTACAAAATTGTATCTTACCTTCTAAAGTTACCCCTTCTTCTTCTTCTTCTTCTTCTTTTGTCCTTTAATTCGTCCAGTTTTGAAGTTAGGCTTCTCCCAGTTTCCTCCATTCGCTTCTGCTTAGTGCTTTCTGTTTCCAGTGCGTTCCTTCTATCTATTTAATGTCGTCTCCCCATCTCATCTGGGTTCACCCTCTTGCTCTCTTTCCTGTCTATGGTCTCCATTGTTGAATCGTGGTATTCCACCTATTGTCCGTTTGTCTAGCGTTTTGACCTGCGAAGCTTTTGTTTTATTTCTTACCCAGTGGTTTTGCTTTTTGTCTGTTAATTTTACTCCTAACATTGCTCTCTCCATGGCTCTTTGTGTCTTCATTATTTTATCCATGTTTGTCTTGGTCAAGGTCCATATTTGGCATGCGTATGTGAGAATTTGGAGTATGCACTGGTCAAACACTCTTGTTTTTAAGTATTGTTGTATTTTTTTATTCTTTAGGACCCATTTTAATTTCCCAAATCCTGCCCAGGCTAATCTGACCCTTCTTTTTACCTCCGCTGTTTGGTTTTCTTTATTTATTTTTATTATCTGTCCCAAATATATATAATCATTAACCGCTTCTATTGTGGTGTCGTTTAGTATTACGTTTCTATTATCTTGTATGTTTGTTTTTGTTTTGGCAAAATTCATTTTTAGACCTATTTGTTCGGATTCATTTGCTAGTTCGGTTAGCATGGTTTGTAGTTCTTCAAAACTTGATGCTATTACTACTACATCGTCTGCATATCTTAGGTGGTTTAGTCTCTTTCCATTTATGTTTATCCCCATGTTTGTCCATTCGATTGTTTTGAAAACATCTTCTAGTACTAATGTAAATAGTTTAAGAGAAATAACATCTCCCTGTCGCACTCTTCTGTTAATTGGTATAGGTTTTGTGGTTTCTTCCAATTAAACTGTCATTGTTGCTTTCTTATATATATATATATATATATATATATATATATATATATATATATATATATATATATATATATATATATATTGATACATGTATCCATGTGACTTCCAAAGTAGATTCTCGTAATACGTTGTTACTTCATATATACCGTTATGACTTCCGATTTCGGAAGTCACAACGTTTTGCCTATATTTTTACGAATTTCGCTACTAGATGATATCAGAAGGCTTATATTAAAAATTTCGCTGGAAGTCATATCGTATCTAACATACTCATAAGATCAGATTTTAGTTCGACGGTATATCACCAGCGCTAGTGTCCCTCCCGTGCTACTATACAGGTTATGTACACAACGCGTAGCGTCTTCCGTATACCACACCGCTCGGTGTGACTTCCGTTTTTTGGCAACCCTGTGTAACGGTTTCCAGACATTTATCTGTTGTAGATTCGCGGTCCTAATCGTACTTAGTGTTTTGTGTGCCTTTTGTTTTTAAACATGAATAATAGCAGATCTGCTTTACTTTTAAAGTTAGCCTTAAATGAAGGTACAATAAGTGATTATATATCTCTATAATTATATATTTTCTGTACTTATTTTAATCTATAATATTTACTTACCTATTTACTTATATAAATTCATTTTTCTCGTGTTTTTGTTTACTTCCTTTTTTACAATGAACTTCTAATTTAATCTACACTCACCGGCACGAAAAACGGGCACCCCAAAAAAATGGGTAATTTTTGATGTCTCGTATCTCCCAAACCTGTTGTCCGATTTAAGTAATTTTTTTAATATGTTATAGCCTTATTCTTTAACAAAATAGCTATGATAATATTGTTGATAGACAGGTAAATTTTCATTGTATACCGGGTGTACCAATCAAACTGGGTTTTTTTTCTCAATTTTCACAACACCCTGTGGAATATTCTAGCCTTTATAAAATATTTAAATCAAAGCCTAACTATAGCTCCAGGTTTTATTAACATTCTGTTTTTTATTCATTCGCTTACGTTGGATAATAAAAAGTTAAGGACTTTAACAACTAGCCATGTTCTTTATCGATACAGGTGTTTCTAAATATAAGTACGACAAACTTTAAGGGGTAATTTCTGCATGAAAAAATAATGATCGTTTGGCAAAAGAATTTTATATTTGCAAGCATTTGCGGACATAGCTTTATCAAGTAAACGATCATTATTTTTTCATGCAGAATTACCCCTTAAAGTTTGTCGCACTTATTTAGAAACACCATGTATTGATAAAGAACATGTTTAGTTGTTAAAGTCCCTAACTTTTTTATTATCCAACATAAGCGAATGAATAACAAACAGAACGTTAAGAAAACCTGGGGCTATAGTTGGGTTTTAATTTCAATATTGTATAAAGACTAGAATATTCCACAGGGTGTTGTGAAAATTGAAAAAAAAAACAGATTGATTGGTACGCCCAGTATACAATGATAATTTACCTGTCTAGAAACAATGTTATTACAGCGATATAGTTAAAGAATAAGGCTATAGCACAGGGGTGGGCAAAAGCCGGCCCGCGGGTCGGGTCCGGCCCTTTCGCTTACTTTGTCCGGCCCGTTGAAAAACCCCGCAAGTACCTAATCTTTTTAATCCCTTTTATGTGATTTTGTTGAAATCAACAGTAATAGTTTGCATAGTGTTCACATAAATTATTAAATATATAAATAATAGAGAGTATTATAATTACGAACAGCCTTAGCTAACTATATTTTTAAAAACTGTTTAATTGTAACTATTTACTTTAAATTTCTTTTAAAATATAGGGAAATCCCCGGAGATTCATAATTGTTTATTCGGTATTAATAATCGTATTTAACTCTCAAGGTCTCAAGACAAGCACTCGGTGTTTGGGTATCTATTTCAACCATATCACTGACAGTTTATGATCTAAATACCTCAGCCCTTTGGTCCCAATAATATGATTCTTTATTTATTAAATCTGAATTAAGTATGGTTGTTTGGAATACCTACTTCAGCATAAAATTCATTGTTACCGATTTTTGCCGAAGTTTTACAACTAATTCGAAAGACGCGTATAAGTTTATTTTGATTTAGCACTGGTCGTATTTCCTATTACTCCTCATATTTCTTTTGATACAGTGTGTGTTATTTTGCAAATATATAATAAATTGAAAAAGTGGAGGACATTTTTTAAGTAAAATTTGAAAACATTGTTTTTATTTTATTGTATTAAAATATTTATTTGTAAGCATTTGCAAAATGATACAATCTAAAAAAAGAAAAGTTGATTTGGAATGCAGAAATTTTAATGAAGCATGGACAGAAAAATACCTTTTTACGAACATTGGTAAGAAAGCAATTTGTTTAGTTTGCCATTAAACCATTGCTGTTTTCAAGGAATATAATTTAAAGAGGCATTTTACATCAAAACATCCAAAATATGCATCGTTTTCTTTAGAAGAACTTAAAAATGCTGCAGACAACTTAGCAAAAAACTTAAATAAACAACAAAATATTTTTAGCAAACAAAGTAACATCGAGAAATCTACCACACAAGCAAGTTATGTTATTGCACACAAAATTGCTAAGTTATGTAAACCTTTTTCTGAAGCAGAATTTGTTAAACAGTGCATGGTAGAAGTGTCGGAGATATGTTGTCCTGAAAAAAAACATATTTTTGAAAATTTAAGCCTGTCAAGGAGAACAATAGTACGACGGATCGAAAATATTTCAGGAAATTTACTCGACCAGCTAAAAACAATAATTGCTGATTTTACATATTGTTCTCTGGCGTTGGATGAGTCCTGCGATATTACTGACACAAGTCAATTATTAATATTTATTCGGGGCATTAACAAAAAATGTGAAATTCGCGAGGAACTTCTTAGTGTGCATCCAATGAAAGATACAACTACCGGTGAAGACTTCTTTAACGCTGTTGAAGAGTGTTTAGTTAAAGTAAATTTACCTTGGAACAAAATAGTAAGCATCACTACGGATGGCTGTCCTAGTTTAACAGGGAAAAATGTGGGCTTACTAAAACGAATCAGCGACAAAGTAAAACAGTTGCAGCCAGAACAAGACATATTATTTTTACACTGCATTATTCATCAAGAAGTGTTATGTAGAAAAGTTTTAAAATTGAATCACGTCGTTACTGTTGTGACAAAAGTTGTAAATTTTATCCAGGAACGTGCCTTAAATCATCGACAGTTTGTTGAATTTTTGAAAGAAATTGAAAGTGACTTTTACGAAATTCCTTACTACACTGAGGTGAGATGGCTTAGCATCGGTAAAGTTTTGGACAGATTTCAATATTTGCTTGATGAAATAGTATCCTTCTTGTCGATAAAAGAAAAACTACATGATTTTCCTGAATTGCAAAATGAGGCATGGCTAAACGATTTGTCGTTTTCTGTAGATATTGTAAAATATTTAAATGAACTTAATGTAAATTTACAAGGGAAAAACCAGTTCGCTTTCAATATGCACTCAAATGTCAAAGCATTTATGATAAAACTAAACTTATTTGCTGAGAACTTTAATAAAAAAATATTAAACCACTTCCCATCATTACAAACACGACGAGAATTATTGAAAAATTCTGATTTTCTTAAATATAGTTCAGTAACACAAGACCTGCATACTGAATTCCAAAGAAGATTTCAAGATTTCAAAGCTATTGAAAAACCTTTGTCATTAATTAGTCAACCTTTCAATTTCGATGTGCAAGAAGCTCCTGTTGAAATTCAGCTAGAATTAATTGACTTACAGGCAAATAATTTATTAAAAGAAAATGTTCAATCAAACGAATTGAGTGCTTTCTACGGTGCTTTGAATACAGAACATTTTAAACATTTTTTAAACTATGTTCAAAAATACCTAGTTTTATTTGGTTCGACATATATTTGTGAAAGAACTTTTTCGTTGATGGTTTCCACGAAAAATAAATATCGATCACAAATTACTGACGAAAATCTACACTCGGTATTAAGGATTGCTACAAGTGATTTGGATCCCAATTTTGAAGAAATAATATCACATGAACATTCGCGATTTCACGTTTCGCATTAACTATTATAGAAGTTATACTTATAATGAGTATTCTATTAATTTTAACGTTTAATGTTTGTCTTTTTTTTTATAATTTTATTTAATATTAGGTATATTTACAAAATATGTATCAATATAAATTAATTTGTATCGTTAAAATATAAATAAATAAGAAAATAAAATCTTTCAATAACTGATTTATTTAATTACCATTAATTTATTACTATTCTTCTAACGCCGACTCCACTAATGAAGGTTGGCTAAAACACCATTGCAAATTCGTCTCTATTTTCTGCTTTTCTTAAAAGCGTCTGTGTGTTTAACCCGGTCCAGTCTCAAATGTTTTCAGTCAGAATATTTGTCGTCTACCAGGACCCCTTTTTCCTTCGAACAACTCGTACATATCATTTCTGAGCATGTGCCGTAAATATGCTGTCTGTCTCCTTTTAATGGAGGTCAAAAGTTCTCTGTCTCTTTCCATTTCGTGCAACATCATTTTGTTCGTATATGATCGGTCCATGGTATTTTCTAAATTCTCCCAAAAAGCCACATCTCAAAAGCTTCCGGCTTTCTCATTAAGTCAACATTAACAATCCAAGCTTCGGCACCATAAAAAAGAATAGAGTGGATATACAACATTTTATCAACTAATATCAGATTTGCAGATTGAGTCTTTGGTGACTCAGAAATGTCCTCATCTTCAAAAAGTCTACCCTCAATTGCTCTATTCTTGATCGAATTTATGATTTCGAATTTAAATCTTCCGTAATCCAGACTCCTAAGTAAGTATTTCATTTTGTCCACTTGCTCAATATCTTCATTTTTTATCTGGTTCTTTTTCTGGATCTTCTTATGATTTAATATAATGACCATTTTTTTTCAATTACGTGACATATTTTACTGGGCACAAGTTTTTCGCATGTATTCCCAAGTAGGACAATTTATTATTACCATTTTCTAATTATTAACAGTCAAATTTCTTTGTCCAAATGCTTTAAAATAATACTTATAGTATTTATTTCTTGGGCAGGGAATAAACTACACCAAAAAAATTCGCGTGGGCACAGCGTACATATCCGGTATAGTCCTCCGGCCCGAGAGACATTTTGAAACTTTCATTTTGGCCCGCGCTTAAAAGTAATTGCCCACCCCTGATCTAAGCGGTTTTTTAAAATTTATGGGTTTTGCAATATTTTACCGTCAGCGAACGGACTAATAGTAGAGGATCCGATATAAGGCCGATCTGCATCGATCTATTTAATGGATAACGTGTGCGTGAAGTAACAATGTATTTTAAACGGGATTTACTTTTTCGCACTGTTTTTGACACACTTTCATATAATCAAATATCCTTAACTTTCGCGTTGTCATGGTGATGACATAATGAGCAATAAATTACAAAAAAAAATTTGACAGTTTTGTGGTTTGAAAGAAATTAGAATGTATAAATAATTTCTAAAAATTGTAGAATAAGAATGAATTCCAGTGATGAAGAGTTACAGTTTTTTTATTTGTTTATCGTAGATAAAATATTGTATGAAACTGTGCGTGAAGTACTTTTTGCGAACTCGCTCCGTTGTCGCTTGTGCTCTAAACATCACGTGCATTCGTAAAAAGCATACTTCACGAACTGTTTCATAAATAACTATTTTCATATATTAAAAAAAATGTTTCGACCCGGGTAGATATTATTCCAGATTTTCAGATTTCAGCACAGTGTTAGATGGTTGGGGCATATATGGAGAGCAGGTAGCGTAACAACTATAAACTCAATTTTACAATGGAAACCCGGAGTTAGAAGGAGACGCGGAGGAACTAGAATAAATGGTTACAGGAAGTAAAGGAAAATTTATATAGGGCAGGAATTAGAGACTAGCAGAAAAAGACAGAGGATAGAAAGAACTGGAGAAGCACAGTCAATAGTATCGAGTAGCAGACTGGGACTAATCTGCTCTAAAAAGATGGATCTAGATAGCTTTTTAGCAGCTCAACCCCACCTGGTGTATTTAGCCATTTAATTTTCTTATTACACATTATTATTGGTACATCAAAAATTAAAAGGACGGTGCCTGTAATAAAATCTAAAATTCAAAATTTAATCAAGAAAAATAATAAATATTAAAATTTCCTATAAGTTCAAATTTATTTATTAAAATTTTTGATATAATTTTCATAAATAAATTACTTACTAATAACACTTTTTTAATTAATTCCAAAAAATCCATTTTGCAGCAATAATAAAATATTAGTATTTGTAAAATAAATATCAATCATATCATAAATACTACAGGTTTACAAAAAAAACTAAATTTCGGACTATTTGACGAAACCATGTTACAAGGGGGTTTTTGGGGTGGCTGATCACGAATCCGGGGTCCGCTCACCTCTTTCACGCCAGGTAAAGGTCATTTCAAGGTCAAATCAAGATAAATCGACAGTCGCTCTGAGAAAGTATATTAGGGCGTTTTTGGTGTCGCTGATGACGAATCATTAGTCCGCTGACCTCTATCACGTCTAGTTCAAGGTCAAATCAACATAAATCGACACAATCGCTCTGAAAATATAGGGGTTTTGGAGTCACTGATCATGAAAACTGCGGTCCGTTGAGCTCTACCACGTAAGGTAATGGTCATTTCAAGGCCAAATCAGGACAAGTCCACAAAACTGATTTGACCTTGAAATGACCTTTAGCTGTCGCGGTTGAGCTCAACGGACCCCAGTTTTGTGATCAGCGACCCCAAAAACCCCCTAATATACTTTTTCAGAGCGATCGTGTCCATTTATCTTGATTTGACCTCGAAATGACCTTGAGCTAGACGTGATAGAGGTCAGCGGACACAAATTCGTCATCAACGACCACAAAAACCCCCTAATATACTTTTTCAGAGCGACTGTCGGTTTATCTTGATTTGACCTTGAGATTACCATTACCTGACGTGATAGAGGTCAGCGGACCACGGATTCGTGACCAGCGACCCCAAAAACCCCCTAGTCATATGGTTTCGTCAAATATTCCGAAATGTATTTTTTTTGTAAACCTGTTTAATCAAAAGAATATCAATCTTTTAATTTAAATAGACAACTTTAAAACATAGAACTGCATTCACAACTGTATTCACAGTAAAAGTTTCAAAAGATCACACATTACGCTTAAAGTAAGAGGTAAATCAGCAGACGAGTCGTTGTGACTTCCAAAATATGACAACACCGCTGGAAGTGACAACGCACCTTGAACTACCCTATATATGGAAGCCATAACGTATGCTGTACGCTTCGGTATATACGTATATATATACAAAATTTATTTTGGTAAATCCTTTCCCCTCAATAGGTAGACCCATTTTATAAGCCCCCCTTTTACCAAATACACAATTTTTAAAAAATAATTCCTAGTAGAAAAGGTGGAAGTCGGACAGCCTCTTCTGTATACCGGAAGTCACAACTTAACGTGCATCAATATATATATATATATATATATATATATATATATATATATATATATATATATATATATATATATATATATATATATTGTAACGATATGACTATGTCCTAAAACAGAGTATGTCGAAGATCAGAGAACGTAGTATCCGATTAAAGTGTTTAGAAACCAAAATGGACTGAAATGGCGATTATAGATGTAATTTATAGAAAATATACCATAGAATAGTATAAAAATTATTAAAGATCATATCATTTATATGAGGACATTCAAAATTAGCATAAGAAATTTATTAAAACCTTATGTAGGAACTTATATTTGTTTTTTTTTAATAATTGAGATAATGTAAATAGATAAATGGACATTTCAAACAATAATTATAGGTTAAAATAATAATATTTAACATTTAAGATGTTAATTTTATACAGAAGTAATAATTCTGATCTGAAATGCGTTAAAATCAATTAAAATAAATAATAAAACAAAAATAACTCTATAGGATGGTGGATGACATACTAATTTGACATAGTATGTTAAAAAAAGAAGGAATTGAAGTTTTCTATTTGTCATAATGTTTTTGTTTTTCGTTTGGAATGTTCTGGAAAAAAAATTTGATAAAAATGGGGTGTCACAATGACAAAAGCAGGGAGTCGAAAAATGAGAAATGAAGCTATAAATTTGATAGAGAAAAAGATTTGAAAATTAACAGAAAATATAATAATTTAGCATAAACATGATAAATTTGGTATAATCGAAAAGAAATTAGATAAATATTTGAAGAAAACTTACTTATAATTTGGTAAAGTATCCTTTAATATATAAAAATACTATGTATCCTGAATTTGAACCAGCATAGTGTGGATAATTTATTAGAAATATAAAGAAGAATTTGTGAAGTATCCATAATTGTAAATATTAATAATTTTTGAAACAATATATTAATAATAGTATCCTGTTTCCTGATCCTGGAGTTGAAAGTTGAAATAAAATTGAGAAGAAAAGAAATATTTTATTTGACAGTTTTGACACTGACAATTGACCTGGTCTTACATCCATTAATTTTTCAGCCATCCAACAATTCAAATTTTATAAAATATTAATAAGAAGGCATTCAGTGACAGTAATTATAAGGTACTGGAATTTGTTTTATTTAATTGTAGGAAGTTTTTCAAGTTAAAGTTATTGTTTTTCAAATTTAGATTTCTATATTTTTTTTTTGTTATCACATTTAAACATTCAATTTTATGTTCAATTTAGATTATAATAAAAACATTTAAAAAACTATTTAACAAACTAATTCTTTCAGAACCGCGACAAAAACCCTATTTCACAATAATATCCATTATAAATATCAAAAATAATATATCATTACAAATTTGGCGTCACAACGTAGGACCTCCTAATTAAAAGAATTAGTTTGTTAAAATAAATGCTCTCATATAATTGAAATAATTTTGATTAGAATCAATTTTAAATTTTATTTTAAATTGGATTTTAACAAGTAAGATCTCAAATATGTCTCAAGGAAGGAAAGGTTTAAGAAACAAAAAGAACGAAGAAGATGTGGAAGTGGAAGAAAATGTGGAAGTGGACGGAGAAACTCAGCAGGCGGAACAAGAGCAGAGTGTAGCTCAAGTTCTACAAGAGACAACAGGAATAACACAAGAACGAGAGGAAAATGTCAATATGACAGCATTGATGTCTTTAATGATGCAGATCAACAAAAAACTGGAAGAAAATTCTAAAGAAATCAAAAAAGATATGAAAAAAATGGAATATAACATGGAAGAGAAGTCTAAAGAAATCAAAGAAGATATGAAAAAAATGGAATATAACATGGAAGAGAATTTTAAAGAAATCAAAGAAGATATGAAAAAAATGGAACAAAAATTGGAAGAGCATTCCATAAAAATGGAAGAAAATAATGCTAAAATTGTGAAACGATTAGAAAAACAGATGGATGAAAAATTTGATGCTTTAGAGAAAAAACTAGCAAGTGAAATAAAAGATATACGTAATGACTACAAGAAAATAATAGAAAATGAAAGGAAAGAAATAAATATGATTATTAAAGATAATAATATAGATATGGAACGGAACATAGAAATCCAAAAATATAACTTAGAAGCAAAAATTTACGAAGAAAGGAGAAAAACTGAAGAAAAATTAGATGATATGCTACAAAATATCCAAACAAACAACCATCAAATAAGGAATGTAGAACAGAGAATAGAAGACATTTCACAAATAAGAGACATAGGGAGACCTTACTTGAATTTAACAAATGAGACAGGTATAAAATTCTCTGGTAACAAAAAAAATTTACATCCTAGAGTATACATAAATAGTTTAAAACATAAATTAAGATCAGTGAATAATATTAATGATATAAAAGATTATATTAGAATGACATTAAGTGACAATGCAGCAACCTGGTTTGCCAGCATTGAAAACGATTTAGATAATCTGCAAACATTTGAAAATAAATTCTTAAATTATTATTGGGGTGAATTAGAACAAGCTAGATTTAGGGAAGTTTTATATTTTGGAAAGTATAATCGCAATTTAAGTTTAAATATGGTAGATTGTGCTTTAAAATTAATAACTGTTGCAAAATATTTAGAACCACCACTTAGAGAAGACGAAACAGTTTTGAATGTTTCTAGACACTTTGATGCGGACGTTGTGCAAACAGTCACAGTACAAAACATTCAAACAGTAGACAGTTTTATTAACTTTATTCAAAGAGTACAAAGAGGTTATATTACAAGTAATAATAGTAAAAATAGACAATCATATAACAATAATAGGTATGGTAGTAATTCTCAAAATTTTAATAACAACAATAATACTAGTTATGAGAGACAAGGTAATAGAGAAAATTTTAATAATAATACTAATGATAATAGACAAGAGAGACAAGGTAATAGAGAGAATTTTAATAATAATAATAATTATAATAGGCAAGACTTTAACACCAGGAGAAATGCACAAAGATATAATTACAACAGACAGGTAAATTATGTAAGGGGTCAGAGCTGCGAAGACAGTCAACGGAATAGTACATGGCAAGAAAATATGAATAGTAGAAGTGAAAGCAGTGAAAGACATCGAGAATTAGATCCAAATGATCAGACACAATCTGACAATCCTAATAATCCAAATTTTATGTAGAGGACTTTCTGAATTTCAAGTTGGGCCATTGTCATTATGAAAAACCTTCGGAATTTATTTCTTTAGATGAATATAAAAATTTTGAATCTATTAATTGAATTTATATAAATGCTATGGCCCAAAATAGCATGATTAAGGTTATGATTGATACTGGTTCAGAAAGTACTCTAGTCTCGGAAAATTTTATTTTTAATACATTAAAATTAACAGATATAATCAAGATTCCAAAAATTAAAATAATAGGTGCAAATAATAAGAAGCTGGGAGAAATTAATAGACTGGTTAATTTTAAAATTGATATTCTTAATAAACAAATTAGTATGCAAGGATTTATTGTCAAGGACTTATGTGTTGACGGTTTAATGGGAAATGACGAACTGGAAAAGAATAAAGTAAAGATAGATTTTGAAGAAAAAATGGTAACTTTGGAAGGGCAAAAAATAGGGTTTATGGAGAGAGAAGAGGTGGAACAAGGAATAAGACTTGATGGTATAATATTACAAGAAAATAATTATGTTGATGAAGAGAAAATGTATTATGATAAGGAAATGTCCAATAATATTAAAAAGAATAATAATTATAATGAATATTTAAGGAATGGTAAATTTGAGCAGAAGGATGCCTACGGAGCGGAGTGCGTAAAATTGGAAGGAAGGACTAATGATTTTATAATGAAAAATAATTTTATTTGTAAAGAAGAAGAAGTTATAGAAAGTTTAAGTTGCCCTGAACAATATAAATTAATAGTCGTTTCCATATTGCGGCAACACAAGGGGCTTATCAATAAAGAAAATAGAATTGCACAAAATTATACCCATAGTATAAAGGTTAAGGAAGAAAAAGACTTTAAAATAAAATCATACCCAATACCATATAAATATAGAGAAGAAGTAAACAGAGAAATTAAGAACATGCTAAAAGATGGCATCATTGAAAAGGCAGATACACGTTTTATAAACCCAATAGTAGTAGTACGTAAAGCATCAGGTGAAATCAGATTATGTCTAGATGCAAGGAATATTAACAATATCACCGAAAAGCAATTTGAAGCACCAATGAGTATAGATGGAATATTAGGAAGAATTACAGGAATGTCTTTTTTCACAAAAATCGATTTGCGGCATAGTTTCTGGTTAATTCCCCTAGAAAGGAAAAGTAGACAGTATACAGGATTTCAGATAGATGGAGTGGTCTATCAGTTCAAAGTAGTACCATTTGGACTTCAATCATCTTGCAGTGCTTTATGTAGATGTCTTCATGATATCTTGGATCAATATGAACATTTTGTAATTCACTACATTGATGATATATTAATTTTTTCTAAAACGGCTGAGGATCACAAAAAACACCTAAAAATTATAATTGACAGATTAGATGAAGTTGGACTAAAAACAAATCAAGAAAAATGTAAATTTTTTCAAAAAGAAGTAATATATCTAGGATATAAACTTAACACTAAAGGAATAGAGATGGATCCAGAACGAATACAGGTTATTCAAGAATATAAAACACCACACAATTTAAGAACTTTAAGAGGATTTATTGGTATAGTTAATTATTATAAAAGGATGATACCAGACCTAAGTAAAAAAGAAATTCCATTACTTGAACTATTAAGAAAAGATGTACGATGGAAATGGAACGAGAGGAGAGAACTAGCATTCCAAGAAATAAAAAATATTTTTCTGACAAATTTACAAGTATACCATCCTGACTATACAAAACCATTCACGTTAAGAACAGATGCATCAATTGAGAGATTATCGGGGGTATTATTACAAACATATAATGGAGTAGATTACCCGATACAATTTATTTCAAGAATTACAAAGCCACACGAAAAGGGGTACTCAGTATCAGAATTAGAATTAGCAAGTATCATACACTGTGTCACAAAATTAAGATTTTATTTATTGGGTAATGATTTTACCATCGAAACAGATCATCAAGCATTAACATCTATATTAAAAAACAAATATGGAAACAGTCGAGTCCACCGTTGGAGCCTACTACTAAGTGAATATAGTTTTGAAATCAAATACATTTCAGGAAAATCAAACATAGTGGCAGATGCTTTGTCAAGGTTAGAAAATATACCACAAAATGGACAAAGAACACTAAAAGTTGGAATAAATCAATTAGTAGAAAGCACAGGGTTATACTCTAAAAAACAGATAATGAGAGATCAAATCAATCTTGAGGAAAAGGAAAAGCAACTTAGTAAAGATGGGGTGTATTATAAAATAATCAATGGAATAGAAGTATATGTAATCAGTAGAAGTTTGACCAAGGAAATAATGAAAGATTTGCATAACAATTACATGCATATAGGATCAAGAAAGCTTTGGATGCTCTTTAGGGATAATTATTTTACAAAGAATGATCTGAGCATAGCAAAAGAAATCACTACACAGTGTCATGTATGTCAATTAAATAAAGAAAAGAATTTCAAAAATAAAAACACATATAAGTCTAATGTTTCATATGAAAAACTAAACACAGTTTCCATGGATTTTATTTCAAATTTAATTCCCAGTCCAACAGGAAAAAAGCATATACTAGTGATAGTTGATTTATATACAAAATTTATTAAGCTATATCCATGCTCAAGAACAAATGTTAAAACATTAAAGATATATATTAATCAATTTTCTGAAGAAATAGGACCATTTAGAAATTGTATAATTGATAACGCTACCTATTTTAACAACCAAAATCTTCGAACATTTTGTGAGAAAAAGGGTATCAAGATGCATTTTACAAGTATAAGGCATCCACAGGCAAACCCAGCAGAAAGATATATTAAAGAAGTAATTAAATATTTAAGGATTGTATGTTATGAAAATCATCTAACTTGGGAGCAGCATGTACATGAAGTAGAATATTTTTTAAATAATACCCATAATTTAAATACAGAAGAAATACCAGAATATTTAATGTTTGGACATATAGTAAACAGAAAATGGATTAGTGAATATAATAAAGATAAGTATGAAGCAGTGTTACAAAAAGTAAATCAAAGAATCATGAGGAAAGCTGAAAAATATGTGAGAAAACATAATCGAAAAATAAAGAAACCAATAACATTTCAAAGAGGAGAACAAGTACTAGTCAGAAATCTCAGAAGAGGAAATTTGAGAGAAAATCTATGTAAAAAATTTCAACCCTTATTTGAAGGCCCTTATATCATAACAAATCAGAATGCAATAAATAGTTATGTGTTGATGGATGCAGATAATAAAATTAGAGGCATATTCCACATTAATGATATTTTCAAATATTATCATGATGAGACTGAATAACTTTCAAAAGTATGTAATACTTACTATAAATCACATTGTTTGCCAGAGATTTTCTGTATAAAATTTGTAATTCCAACTGCTAAGAACGACACAGTCTAGCGTTTAAAAAAACACAGAATGGTATAGGTTTTAAAATATCACATATTTGCATTGATATAAATATAAAAATACAGTAGTTAGAAGCATTAGAAGATGTAAATACATACAAAATGTAAATGTAAACATGTAAACACTAAACACAAAATGGCATCTGAATTGACATTGACAATTTTGACATAGATAAATTTAAGGTATGTTCAGTATGTTCCATGAGTGACAGTTAGTAGTCAGGTTATTTGTGTTACGTCATGAGGCATTTTTTTACATAAAAGAGTATTAGATGATAGCAGATGAATGGGATGAATGTATTAGTTTGTTTATGAATTTTTTTGAGTTATTTTATTAGATTAATATTAGATTTAAGAATTTGCATAGAATAAAGGAAAATTAATGTTTGAAAAAATTTTAATTACATTCAATTTTTTTAACATTATTTTGGGGTAATTGTAACGATATGACTATGTCCTAAAACAGAGTATGTCGAAGATCAGAGAACGTAGTATCCGATTAAAGTGTTTAGAAACCAAAATGGACTGAAATGGCGATTATAGATGTAATTTATAGAAAATATACCATAGAATAGTATAAAAATTATTAAAGATCATATCATTTATATGAGGACATTCAAAATTAGCATAAGAAATTTATTAAAACCTTATGTAGGAACTTATATTTGTTTTTTTTTAATAATTGAGATAATGTAAATAGATAAATGGACATTTCAAACAATAATTATAGGTTAAAATAATAATATTTAACATTTAAGATGTTAATTTTATACAGAAGTAATAATTCTGATCTGAAATGCCTTAAAATCAATTAAAATAAATAATAAAACAAAAATAACTCTATAGGATGGTGGATGACATACTAATTTGACATAGTATGTTAAAAAAAGAAGGAATTGAAGTTTTCTATTTGTCATAATGTTTTTGTTTTTCGTTTGGAATGTTCTGGAAAAAAAATTTGATAAAAATGGGGTGTCACAATGACAAAAGCAGGGAGTCGAAAAATGAGAAATGAAGCTATAAATTTGATAGAGAAAAAGATTTGAAAATTAACAGAAAATATAATAATTTAGCATAAACATGATAAATTTGGTATAATCGAAAAGAAATTAGATAAATATTTGAAGAAAACTTACTTATAATTTGGTAAAGTATCCTTTAATATATAAAAATACTATGTATCCTGAATTTGAACCAGCATAGTGTGGATAATTTATTAGAAATATAAAGAAGAATTTGTGAAGTATCCATAATTGTAAATATTAATAATTTTTGAAACAATATATTAATAATAGTATCCTGTTTCCTGATCCTGGAGTTGAAAGTTGAAATAAAATTGAGAAGAAAAGAAATATTTTATTTGACAGTTTTGACACTGACAATTGACCTGGTCTTACATCCATTAATTTTTCAGCCATCCAACAATTCAAATTTTATAAAATATTAATAAGAAGGCATTCAGTGACAGTAATTATAAGGTACTGGAATTTGTTTTATTTAATTGTAGGAAGTTTTTCAAGTTAAAGTTATTGTTTTTCAAATTTAGATTTCTATATTTTTTTTTGTTATCACATTTAAACATTCAATTTTATGTTCAATTTAGATTATAATAAAAACATTTAAAAAACTATTTAACAAACTAATTCTTTCAGAACCGCGACAAAAACCCTATTTCACAATAATATCCATTATAAATATCAAAAATAATATATCATTACAATATATATATATATATATTATGTAGTAGCATTCTGTATCTGGAATCTATTCTACAGTTGTTTATAGCTTTTGCTATTGTCCACATTTCCACGATGTCAAATGCTTTTTCGTAGTCAACGAACGCTAAGTGCAGAGTGTTACCCCATCTTACCCCAAATACTAGTAAAGAAAAAATTTCGGGTGAATTGAAAATCAGTCAAACGAAGTTTAGAATACTTAAGAGAAACCACTATTTTCCGTATAAAACTCAACTACACCAGTATTAGACCGATCAGGATTATGATAAATATTTACCTTATCGTTTATGGACTTTCGAATTTGGAGAAGATCCTGATTTTTTTTAAATGTACCTATTGTATACAGACCAATCTACCTACTTTTCATAATAGTGGTCTAGTAAATAGACATAATTTTCATTTCATTATGATACAGTAAACAAACATTTATTTCGTACTGATCGTACGAAACTGTACTGTTGATCGCCAACACCGATATAGTGTTAATGTTTGGGGCGGAAAATCTGAATGGAACCTCTTTTTTAAATTTCTTAAAACAAGGTTTTTGGATCCTTCTTAAAAACCTTCCACTTAGCGTTCGAACAAACATATGGCTCCAATTGGACGGAGCTCCTGTACATTTTTGACGTGATATTAAGAACTCCCTTAACAAAAAATTTAAAAATATGGATATGTAGACACGGTCTATATATTTGGCCACCTAGGTCACCAGGATTGATAAGGATGGATTCTTTTAAACGGGGTTATATCAAAAATATTGTATATCTGTGCTACACTTCCTACTACTCCAGATTGAAATCAGTGTTATTAAAATCCAAATAGTAAGAGCTGTTCTGGTTTATTGAGCAGTTATCAAGGCAGGATGATGAATATCTAATGGAACTAATTCATCATCAGAAGCTACAACTTGAATAGAACTGTCGTTAGCAAATATCAAGTCCAATAAAACCCCACGAGAATTGGATATTGTGTTGATTTGAAATAAATTGTGAAAATTACATAGATTTGACAATATCCAAACAGATTGAGTTTCATTAGGAGTACAATATTGACTAAAAGTAACATTGGAAGACAGTTCATCATTAGACCACATAATGTTTGGCAGATTAAAGTCTTCGAACAAAAATAGTTTAGAAACTGTATACTTCTCACTAACTTCATCAACACTTTCACTGAATTCGGTATATACGGCTGGTTCCGCTTTGGGTGGAATATAAACAGTCCAAATATTGCCATAGACTGACCACTGCCAATAGTAATAAACACCTGTTCAATATGACTGCCGCTTACAAATAGGGCACTCGAGATTGACTTCCTGACCGCAATCAAAACACCGCCACCCCTAATGTGGATGCTAGTTTCACTTGATCTATCTTTTCGGTACACAATGTAACTTTCCATACCAAGTTCAGAGTCTAGAAAATCAGCAGTCAGCCAAGTCTCAGTTAAAATAATTACATCATAGGAATGTGAAATATTTAATAAAAGTGTCTGAAGTGTAGTTCGAAGCCCATTTGTATTTTGGTAATAAACGTTTATAGAATAAACTATAATAGAGAATTCCAGTCTTATGTAGTATTCTAAATGTTTGCCCCAATAATTGCCCCTTGTTGAATACAACGTACATAGTTTTTTTGGAACATTTTTACAAAATAGATTTCTTCATCAACAGGTGTCAGTGCTATACTGAGGATTAATAAATCAACATCATTGTCCACTATGCACACTGATTGATGAGTATTTTTCAAGTCTATTTGTAACATAATTCTCTCGGTATGGTGATTTCGAAGAGTCAGAACTGACAAATTAAAGAAGAACTGGGAGAAAAGTTATTGAAGATATTAATGAAGAATGGCTTTGCTCAGAAGAACAAAATAAATGGGAAGAGAAACACTAAATGTATAATCCCTAGGGCTCAGTGGAGAACGTTGTTCAGATAGAATGGAAACACCAATAGCGATAAAAGTATTTATTGATAGAACCGACACTAGGGTATTTTACCCCGGGAGAACTTTGAATACTGACTTGTTACCGGTACGCGTTTAGTTGAAGACTGTTGAAGACTATTTGAAGTTACATCTTGACAGCTTGAGTTGGTTCTTGAGAATGATTCTAAATGTGTATTCTTTCTCAGCGGTGGCACTTAGTATTGGTGTCAAGCCACGCGCTGAGTATATTTACAAATATTGAGATCAAAGAAATATATTTGATCATCAAATTAAATAATGCAATTGCCCGAATTATTGTTTACAGTTTACAATTCGTGAACTAAATTAGAGACCCGTACATGTAGTTATATAATAACAAATTGATTTATGTGATATACGGGGTGATAAAAATATACTGTTCAATATCGGATATGAATAATGAATGTTTGATATTGGACATGCTGCGGACGGCCAAGTAAGTACTGCCCGACGAAATAAGTAATAACGAATGTAGTCAGTGTTCAAAGTTTACAATAATCATGATACATTAGGTTACCAAGATAGGTTAATAAAATGTGTGATGTAAAGACCCTAGTCTTTGAACAAATAATACTTTTCCAACTGCAACACCTTTGGTAATAAATCAAGGTTAAATCTGAATCAGAATTTAAATCAAAACATTCAAATAAAAGTTTATAAGGGTATTGAGTGGGATATGTTTCAATATGTTAGTTAAGAATAATAATATTATTGTATTCTCTTATTATTATAATCGTAGTATTAGTTATTTTATTACTAATATTATAGAATTGTACTACGAGCTCTCTGTCTATAATTATATGTAGATATTTTTAATTGTAGTTTATTTCGTCCAAACAAACTTGAATGGAATTTGCAGAATATGTTTTCTGTTACTCGTTTTATATTACATCATATTACATGTGTAATGAAAATAAAGTCGTGTTTTCTAACGACAAATATTTTGAAATACGTAAAGTTATTAGATTTTATTATTAGAGTATTTAATATTCTTCTTATTATAGCATTGTATGTGTGTGTTTAAGTAATAATTATATTGGTCACCTTCTCTTCTTAATTTCGTCTATGACCATAATCGAATTATTAGTTTATCAACCCTGTAGTTGTGTACAAGAGGTATAAGTTTTGTAGAATAGAGTAAAGTAAAGTGTAAATAAAACCTACTGTAAGTAGGTTCCTTGGCGCGGGACAAAAAATCCCTCCATTTGCAGCGTTATAGTTAATTTCCAAAAAAAATTATCCTAATTCCATAATTCCAAGTTCCGTTTGCTTATTTCCATCATGTAAACAATCTATTTTCGTGTTAAATATGCAGGTCCTCAAACCGAGTGGGATTCGAATTACCACCCTAAGTCTACCTCTTTAGCATCATCACACACGACTTAGTTTTCAACCCTTAAGTCAATCCCTATCTAGTTTGCATACATTCCTGAAACATTTTGCATCAGTCACCGAATTCTCTTGTCGCTCACGGTGGTTGTAAGTCACCCGAGTCCATTGTTTATTTCTTCTTCCTTGTTGAGCTTGCTGTGCTCCTCTTTTTCTCTGTTTTCTAATCTTATTATGATAAGTCCTTCTTTCATATGTTTCATGTTTTTTCGTATTTGTATCCTTTCTATATTGATACCTCCTCGTATAATTTTCTCTTTCGTATTTATTTGTATTCTTGTAATTTTTCTTCTTGTTTTCGCTTGTTTTAATGTAAGTTTGATCTCGATACGTCCTTGTATCACGACGTCTACTTCCTTCTGTATTTCTGTGATTTTTATCACGGTACATCTTCGACCCGTGTGGTTCGTTTTGTTTTGAATTTCTATACGTTTTGTCACGGTACATCTGCGGCTCCTATGACTCGTATTGTTTTGCATGTGTATTTGGGTACTTGTGTCCGTTTGGTACACTTTTTCTTCTCCCTCTATACCTACTGTTTCTTCGGTTTTTGGAGTTTTCTACGTTTTTTGTTCGGACAAGTGTTTCTTGATCCTTAACGTATATAGCTGCCCCTGATAAGGAGCTGAAATTTCCTGCCTTTACAATTGTCATAGTTTTATGACTTGTTTCCTGAGTACTGAATTATTTTCTTTGTGTCGTTCCTGACACTATCATCCTAGTCTCGTGTTTTGGCTAAGTAGGCCGTTACTTATTCGGTCTACACCCTCCATCAATATGTGGCTATATTCTTTGACCCCTAAAAGTAAGTCTATCTTCCCTACCTTGTAGTATCTTGGGTCTGCCAGTAGTGCATTTTTCTCGTTATAGTCCTGTAAGATTATGTCCTGTTCCGGTAAATCCCTTGTTATTTTCGGTAGTACTAGTGCCTCTATTTCCATCTCGAAGTCACTTTGGTAATGAGTTCCGATCAAAAGTTTCATACTCCAGTTGGCTGTCTTTTCCCCTGACGAGCCTATTCCGGATATGGTCGCCTGTATTGGCTGCCTTTTTGTTCCTAGCGCCGTCGTCGCTTGTTCTGTTATAAATGCACATTGTGACCCTTGATCGATCAATGCTCTCATTATGTGAGACTCTCCTTTCGCATCCCGTATGCGTACCACTGTTGTGGCTAGTAATGCTTCACCTTCCTTATGACTTGCACAGTTAACTGAGCTCTGTCCTCTTTGTTGTGTGTTGTTGTTTCTTTGCCCATTGTTCTCTTGCGTGTTTTCTCGTCTTCCGTTATTTTGTTCTCTGGCGTTGTTGGAATAATTATTTCCTCCTCTGTACCTATCCGATTGGTACCCGTTTCTTCTACTGTTCGATTCTCTTCCATTTCTTTCTTGTGTTTGTTCTCCTTTTGTTTCATTTGTGGTTCTTCTATTGCCTGTGTTTCCTTTTTCATAATGCAACATTTTGTGGTGGTCTCCTGTTGCACCTCATCTGTGAAAAACATTGTTTTTCCTTCTTATGTGCTAGGCAATTCGTACACCATTCTTTTTCTCGTATTACCTTGTTCCGGTCTCTTACATTGAGTTCCTGAAATTCTCTGCAGTATGGTACTCCGTGATCTCCGCTGCATATCACGCAACTCATTCTTGTTTTCTTACCCGATCCTCCTTGCTTCTCTTGTCTCTTTTCTGACTCCAGCAGTTCCAGTGTTTGGAATCGTCGCTGTAAGAATGTTTGTGTTGATTTGTACGTCGGTATCTCTCTACTGTCTCCGATGTGGTTTTCGTATAGCCTCCGTGTTTCATAGTCCTATTTTGTTATGCTAATTCGAGCTATCAATGGGCTCCACGCTTCCGTGTCTGTTCCTAATCCTCCTATGGCTTCCAGACACTCATGGAAGGTGTCATGTAGTGATTTCAGTGCTCTAGCAGAAGATTCCTTTACTTCCTGCGCTAGTAGCATCCTGTCTATTAGTTTAATCAATATCATCCTCGGGTTTTCATATATTTCCTCAACATGTTCCATGCCACTTCGTAGTTGGCCTCGGATATGTGTAAGTGTTGTATCATTCTGTTGGCTTCCCCTCTTACTTGAGTTTTTAGGTACTGCATTTGTTCTGCGTTCGACAATTGGTCGTTTTCATGTATTACTTTAGTAAACAGATCGTGGAAAGTTCTCCACGTTTCGTATCTTCCTTCATACACAGGGATTTTTACCTGTGGTAATGTCACACCATGTCTTCTCTGTGTGCTGTCTGGCCGTTGCATCCCAGGCCGTATTTTCTTTAAAGTTTCCTTGACTTTCCTCCTTAGCTGATTTATTCTCTCTACTTCTTCACTGTCTAAAACGTCTAGCTCCTCATTTACTGTTGCTTCGATGACGAGTGTATTTATTTTCTCCATGCGTTCTTTTAACTCTGCTTGCAGTTCTTCATCGTACTGCAAGTCTTGTTCATATTCTTGTAATAATTCCTCGATTTTTTGTTTTCTTATCTGTATTTCCTTTACTTTTGTTGTCTTTCCTCTTTTCAAGTTTCTTCCATATTCTTCCAATAGGGTTTTCCCTCAATATATGTCTTAAAACCTGATCGTAGTATTTTGTTTCGAAGTATTTGTCTTTCGTTACTCCACTCTCTAGTAATTTCTCGTGGTTATGCAAAAATCTTGTCCAATAATCCTCCAACCTATCCTGACGCTCTTTAATATATTGTTGATTCTTTCGAGATCCAGGGTCCCTCTTAAGAGACGATACTTGTTTACAAATCTCTGATCCGATCTCTGCCTGCTTGCTGTGTACAGCTTCCATGTTAAAATTTACCTACTTTTATCCAGTAGTAAGTGCTTTTATTGTATTTTTAAAATGTTGTTTATATTTTCAATTACTATGATTCACGTTTCTTGCAATAATATGATGAGGGAATTTTATTCTGTTTGACCTTGCTGACACTTAATTTTACTGTAGGTCAGTTATAAATGTGGGTGAATGTTGTATAATATTATGTTACACAAATATAAATTGAAAACTCTTGTCTACGATGTTTAATTAAATTATGCAATATGAATGAACTACAAACGCAATATGTACCTATTAAAGTATACGTTTTTTCTTTATCAAATTTTTAAATAAAATAAATATGTAATAAATATTTTTAGAGATAAATACCGTTTATTATTATTATATAGGAAAAAACATATATCTATGTATAAGTTAAATAGTTTGGATTTAAATGAAAAGTATTTCGGTATATGATACGTAAAAGTTGGAGAATATTAACTCATTCAAAAACTTACGGTTTTTTTTCTTTCTTTTGAGCGTTGAGTCGCTCTTCTGGTTGTGGATTCTGCTCTGGATGCTCTCGGGCTCTCCTGGCTCTCCTGATTCTGGTTTCTGATCTGGAAGCTGTCCGGCTCTCCTGCTTCTGGTTTCTGATCTGGAAGCTGTCCGGCTCTCCTGCTTCTGTTCTCCCGGGCCTAGCGTCGTCTATCTGCTACTGGGTTTGTTTAGCGTGGACTGTAGTTGTAGGTTTGTCGAATCTCGTTTCTACCTCGATATCTCCTTTTTTCTCGATAAGGACCATGTATAATCCCTGGGGCTCAGTAGAGAACGTTGTTCAGATAGAATGGAAACACCAATAGCGATAAAAGTATTTATTGATAGAACCGACACTAGGGTATTTTACCCCGGGAGAACTTTGAATACTGACTTGTTACCGGTACGCGTTTAGTTGAAGACTGTTGAAGACTCTATTTGAAGTTACATCTTGACAGCTTGAGTTGATTCTTGAGAATGATTCTAAATATGTATTCTTTCTCAGCGGTGGCACTTTAGGTACCGATCATAGGCGTCCGTTTTGGGTATGGTAAAGATTATTTTATCGCATAACCTTTTGTCTTAAATTTTTAAGCATTTTTGACTTTGAATTATTAAATTGTGAGGTATTCTAGTACTAAAAGGTATTCTTGCTTTAAGTCGATAGGATACACCGTTTTAAAAAAACCTATTTAGAAAGACGAAAACTTGTACATTTATTTATATTCCTGAGATAAATCGATTTCATTAATTGGGAATTACTAGTACCGGTCATAGTCGTTCGTTTTGGGTAGGTCAACAGTTATTTTATAGCATAACTTTTTTGTCTTTAATTTTTAAGCATTTTTGATACTAGATTATTAAATTATGAGGTATTCGAGTACTAAAAGTTACTCTTGCTTTAAGTTAGTAAAATACATCGTTTTTCTGAATTTTTTTTTTTTCAAATTCCAAAAATGAAAAACTTTCAAATCGATTTTTCTAGAAAACGGTGCATCCTACCGACTTAAAGCAAGAGTACCTTTTAGTACTAGAATACCTCACAATTTAATAATCCAGTATCAAAAATGCTTAAAAATTAAAGACAAAAAAGTTATGCGATAAAATAACCGTTGCCCTACCCAAAACGGACGCATATGACCGATACTAGAAATTCACAACGGATGGAATCGATTCGTTTCTGGAAAGTAAATATGCATACCAATTTTCGTTTTTCTAAATAGAAGCGTTCTGGAGTTATTTAAGAAAAACTAATTACATGACGCCATCTTCAAAGAGCCCTAGCTCCCTTAGGAAGCATTTTCGGACTAGGTGAATTCGGTTAAATTGTCTTAAAATCATCTGAGAAATCTCCTGTCTTCGTTTGTCGGTAGAGTTTCTGGATACCCTGTATACATCTGCGGCAATAGTTCAATCTTTCATAGGATTTGGTACCAATTATGTCACTGTTATAGTCGTCAAAAACAGCTGTTACATTACGACTGTATTCACTAACATGTGCCTATTTGACTTGGCCATACAAATTTATGGAACAGCCATCCACCGTCTGTACTCTATACCATAGTAAAAACTTCTCATTAATTGATCTGATTGCAAATGACTATGAAAAAGTTTGAGTAGCTTTATTGCTTTTCCTCATTAATCCAATCTAATCAAATCAAGTCATTAGATATGGTGAAAGTTCATAATTGAAAGCAGCACGAGTTAGGTCTTCGCTAACTAAGTCTTAATAAAAAAGTTTGCATTATTATAAAATGAATAATATTATCAATATTTTAATAATGTATACTATTACATTTTAACGCAAACGCAATCCGCTGAAATAATAATCTCGAATCAACGTTAATGAAATACTCATCTATTACATGAGATGGAGTAGCTGCCAAAGCTAAAGGTTTCACCTTGTAGATAGCCGATAAGCTTACTTTAGAAAAATTATGGCCAATTATCTTCTCAATTCCCAACTTTACTCGTTCAAATGCTTGATCACAGTTGATCTCGGGACCCCCTATTATTCCAGTCGATAATGACATCAACGAGAAATCCGATGAGTATAAATTGTGTTCTTTAAACCAGAATTCGAACTTTTCAATGTCATCAGTCATCATTATCTTTGTTAATTCTTTTTTTTTTGGAGAGGTCAAGAGAGTTTAACGAATGTTGTTCGCTACTGTGAGATTCTAAATTGGCATAATTTTCAAGGCATAATATGACGTTAAAAACGGAGGGCATTAGTAACAAATAGCGAACCATCACACTCCATGTAATACCTTGTCCATGTGTAAGGTCTGTGCCAAAGAGCCTGTTTAAGTTTGTTCTAGAAGCATATGGCTCCAAACGCCAGACCACGCTTTATCAGAGCGGCGAATCGTGGAAAATCTCTCTTCAGTAAGCTGACGACATTCCTCATATTCATCCAAGTCGCATGTCTTGAAGATAGAGTTGGGCACTTTTTGCATAAGCAAAATGACAGCTTGCATGGAATATTGGTAGTATTTCTCTCGCATAATAAATGCAATTTCCAGTCCCCCAGACGCTCCGCTTCAATGTATTGTAAGGCCACAGATATTAGTTTAAAATATTGCACCCATAATTTTGCAGTGGAACATTTGTGGCATAAATATATGCCACAAATGCTTAATTATTGTGTACACTTAATTTGATCACTAAAATATAAAAACGGTTTATTAATAATTATTGATGAGTGCGTTTGTAGAAAAATAAAACATTATTACCTTTAACATTTTCTTTGACATCATCTGCTATTTTAATTGATTGACATATGAGTGAATCTAGTGCCATAATTGTTAATATATGAGCCCTCAATTCTCTTGCAACGCATGACCAGTTATCATTTTTTTATAGAATCTTCTGCGTATATTGTAGTCCACAAATATTGTAAGCTATTCATTATGTAGTTGAAATGTCATTTACAAACTTTCTTGTGGTGAGAGTAGTACCACCTACGTAGGAAGAACAATGAGGACCCTTTTTCAGAGAATCAAGGAACATGTGAGAACTCCAGAAAAGTCAAATTTTGGCTCTTATGTGGAAACTACTAACCATTCCTTCTCTCCTACCAAAGATAGCCAAATTTTACATAACAGTCCATCTAAAAACTATAGACTAATGAATCTGTTGGAAGACCTTGAGATCTCCAAAGAAATGAAACCTTGAGATAAACACCAGTGACTTCCAAGACTTTAATATTGTAGTTTTATAACATAACTTTTAGTATTTTACAAACATTATACAAGCCGGTGGCTAATCTAGTTTTAGCGACCAAAACTGACATCCTTCATTCCCCCGTTGACAACTGACATGACAGACAAGCAGTCCTGCCAACTGCCCTCAAAACTGTGTTAAGGAATGAAACATATCATTTTCCCTTCCTGCTTAAATAAGTTTATAAATCAAGTTTTATTGGAGGTTTAATAGTTTAATTAATTATTGTGTACACTTAATTTGATCACTAAAATATAAAAACGGTTTATTAATAATTATTGATGAGTGCGTTTGTAGAAAAATAAAAATTATTACCTTTAACATTTTCTTTGACATCATCTGCTATTTTAATTGATTGACATATGAGTGAATCTAGTGCCATGAATGTTAATATATGAGCCCTCAATTCTCTTGCAACGCATGACCAGTTATCATTTTTTTTATAGAATCTTCTGCGTATATTGTAGTCCACAAATATTGTAAGCTATTCATTATATATACAAACTCTCTTGTGGTGAGAGTAGTACCACCTACGTAGGAAGAACAATGAGGACCCTTTTTCAGAGAATCAAGGAACATGTGAGAACTCCAGAAAAGTCAAATTTTGGCTCGTATGTGGAAACTACTAACCATTCCTTCTCTCCTACCAAACTTAGCCAAATTTTACATAACAATCCATCTAAAAACTATAGACTAATGAATCTGTTGGAAGACCTTGAGATCTCCAAAGAAATGAAATCTAATCCTGATTTTTGTGTTAACACTCAGATTAATTTGAATTGCCATTATATACCTGTAAAAATAAAACTATGTTTATTTTCAATAAAACCACATTTAGTTATTTTAAGTTATTTATAGTTTTAGGTGGCATGACTGTGTAATTTTAGTTTGAATGACATTTGTAAATAATTATTTGATAGTTGTCAAAAACTCATAGAGTAAGAAATAGCATGTTCTTGATTCTCTTTTTAGGTTTGTATTTTTAGGTTATTTTAGTATTGTTGTATGAATGTTTATAATCTTTATTGTACATATTGTAAATAAACTCTTTTTAGATGAATTCATACGGCTATCTCTTACAAGAATAATAAGTATGAAACTACTCTTATAAATCAAGAACTTAAGCTGACCAAGCAAAAATAGTGATAAAAATAGATTTTTAAACCGTTATTTGTACAAATTAAGGATGAATATTACATCAATGAAAATTTGTATTGCTATAGAAACAAGCAGTAGTGATAGTAAGAATAATGTATGTAAATTTAAGTGGTTGCAGCCAACAGAGTTCCGTTTCTATTATGAAATCCCTGCTGAAAAGCAACTTCAAGATTATCATTCTGAACTATTTCGTCTGAAAAAAGTAAAAAATGTTTTAGCATCCATGAAATCAAGAGGATGCTTTAGAACGTGTACCATTTCATTAGATGATAATTTGAAAGTGATTTATTTTGATTCAGATGGTGATGTGGTTTATCAAAATGAGTACCTACAACAGACCTTATTACCAGTGTATGAGAAGAAAGAAGCGATTGAACAATCTTCACCATTAGTCGAGTTGCTCCAGAAACTTGGTGATACTAGTATACCTAACGTTGAAAAGAAAAATTACAAAAAAATAAAAGATGATTTCGTACTTCGAAATTTTGATGGTAAAAATGTTCCAATGAATTCATGGCTCAAGACCTTCGAATCAGAATGATGCTGATCAGGATGCTGATAAAGACAAGATTTTGATTCTACGTCTGTTTCTTGATGGAATAGCAAAGGAATGGTTTGAATCAAAAATAATAACATTAGGCTTAGATAACAGTTTTGAGGTATGGAAAGTTAATTTTTTAGATAATTTTTGTCAAACAGGTTGGGATAATCATAGAAAAGCTTATTCTTTTAAGTATGTAGGTGGTAGTCTTGTGGATTATGCATTTCGCAAAGAAAATTTATTGCTAAATATCAAAAATGATTTTCCTATTGATATATTAATCGATTTAATTGTGACAAATTTGCCAATTCATATACAAAATAATATTAATAGAGCTGAGGTTGCAACAATGGAAAAATTGATAGGTGAGTTACGAAAGTTGGAGAGTTCAGTTATAAGCAAGAAGAAAAAATCAGAGACAAACCCAAATTTTGTACAAATACCTACCAAATTAAATACAATAATACCAAAAGAAAAAAATAGTTGTCAATATTGTGATAAAAAAGGATTCCCTAGGAGGTTTCATCCAGAGGCAATGTGTCGTTTAAAGCAAAAAGATAGAAGGTCAATACAAGAAAACAAATCAAATGATATTCAATATGTTAATAATATTGCTATACAGGAGACATTAAATGAAACGGTAACCGACCAAAAAAAACTGAATCTGCTGCCATTGATCAAGTTAAAAGTATTCCTAAATAATAGAGAATTATGTGGAATCTATGACCCAGGTTCAAATGTTACTCTTCTGAATTCGAAGGTAGCAGGTAAGTTGGGATTAGTTATTCATGAAGATAGGAATATGTTTAAAACGATAAATGGCAGAACAAATTTTACAGGAAAACTAATTGCAAAAATGAAAATTAATAAAATTGAGAAAAATGTTAATCTTTTTGTAATTAACGATGAATATTTCGAGTATGATATTCTACTTGGATTGGATTCTATTTTGAATTTTCAAATGAAACAAGATTTTGATTTAGAAATTTATCAAAGATTATATCTAGATATTGAAGAGAAGATTGAAGAGTTTAATCACAATGTTAATTTGACAGAATATTCAATAAACTTTAATGAAGGAATTCCCACAGAGCTTTTTGAAGCAAAATTAGAACATTTACAGCCAGAGCAGAAAAGTAAAATAGAACTATTACTAAATAAATATGACAATATTTTTGCAAAACATAAATTTGATATTGGGCAAGTTCAAAATAATAAAGCTCAAATTAAACTTTTAGAACATAAATTTGTCGCAAAGAAGCCATATAGATGCTCAATAGAGGACCAAAAAGAGATATAATTTCAAATTGGACAATTGTTAAAAGCAAATTTAATAGAAGAATCATCTTCGCCCTTTGCAGCACCTGTTACATTGGCTCTTAAAAAAGATGAAGGATCTAAAGCAAGATTATGCATTGATTTTCGTGAATTAAACAAATTAATTGGTCCCGAACCACAACCTTTTCCATTAATTGACGAGATTTTGACCAAAACAAGGAATGCTAAATTATTTACTACTTTAGATATAAATTCTGCTTTTTGGTGTATTCCAGTTCGGAATAAAGATAAATATAAGACAGCTTTTGTTACACAAGATGGTCATTGGCAATGGCAATGCTTACCTTTTGGGCTTAAAACATCACCAGCAATATTTCAAAGGATTTTAAGTAATATTATCAGAAAACATAATTTAAATCCATTTTGTATAAATTACATAGATGATATTTTAATATTTTCAGTATCATTTGAAGAACACTTAGAGCACATTGAAAGACTCATGGAAGCCATTATTAAAGAGGGATTTAGGCTCAAACTTCTAAAATGTAATTTTGCAAGAGAAGAGGTAAAATATTTGGGGCACATTGTGGGAAACAATTCAGTTCGTCCTTTACATGATAATTTAATATCGATCAGCAATTTTCCAGCACCAGATACCAGCAAAAAAATACGACAGTTTTTGGGAAAAGTAAATTTTTACCACAAATATATAAAAGACTCAGCTAGGTTATTAGAGCCATTACATAATTTACTTAGAAAAGATATTAAATTTCACTGGTCTTTAAGCTGCCAAACAGCCTTTGATATGGTAAAGAATATCCTCTGCTCTGAACCTATTCTAGCTATTTTTGACCCAAATGCTCCTACAATTATATATACCGATGCTAGTATTTTAGGAGTTGGTGCAGTTCTCAAACAAAAACAAGAAGATGGAGAAATGAAACCTGTAGCTTACTTTTCAAAAAAATTGAACAAATATCAGAAAAACAAAAAAGCAATTTTTTTAGAATGCCTGGCAATTAAAGAAGCATTAAAATTTTGGCAATACTGGCTAATGGGAACAAAATTTGTCGTTATTACTGATCATAAGCCCCTTGAGGGAAGAGAACTTCGTACAAGACCAGATGAAGAATTAGGAGATATGACCCAATTTCTTTCACAATTTGATTTCGACATTAAATATGAACCTGGAAAAGAAAATATAGAAGCAGACTGCCTTTCTAGAAACCCAGTTTTGGAAAATATAGAAAATGCAGAAACATTTATAAAAACAGTAAACCTAGTGACATTAACTGAGATAAAACAAGACCAGAATAATAATCGACAAGCTATAGATAAAATGATAGGAACAATTTTCAACCAAGATGTATTCTATAAATTAAGGAAGAACCAGAAAAAATATCCAAAGATTTTGGAGTGAAGTTAATAACAAAAATTCACAAATTTTATGGTCATATTTGTGCTGGTAAAGTAATTAACAAAATTAGGAATTTTTACTACATTAAGAATTTGGATTTACTGACAAAAGATATCTGCCAGAAATGCGAGATCTGCTGTAAAAATAAAACAAGAGTAGGTCCAAAATATGGTCTCTTGTCACAATTAGGTCCGGCAAAAGAACCCTTCGAGATAATGTCCCTAGATACAATAGGAGGATTTGCTGGCAATCGTTCAACAAAAAAATACCTTCACTTGTAGATCATTTTACCAGATATGCATTTGCAGTTACTTCCAAAAATCAGACAACAGGTGATTTTATTAAACTAATCTCTAAAATTCAAGATAAACACCTCATAAAAACATTATTAACAGATCCGTATCCGGGAATTAATTCCAAAATATTTAGAAACAATATGAAACAGTTAAATATTCAACTGATTTTTACAGCAGTGGACTGCCCATTTTCGAATGGTTTAAATGAAAGACTTAATCAAACATTAGTTAATAGGATAAGATGTAAACTAAATGAAACTAGAAGTAGAGCATGGCCAAAAATAGCTGAAGAATGTATAGATGAATATAATAGAACAGATCATTCCGTAACCGGATACAGCCCAGAATATTTGCTTTTTGGAAAAGCGGATCCGATTGTTCCCGAGGAACTTTGTGAAACAAGAAATGTATCAAAAGATAAGCAAGTAGCTTATAAAAATTCAGTACGACATCATGAATATAATAAAAAGCTGTATGACAAAAATAGAAAATTCCATGAATTTAAAGAAGGAGATAGGGCATATGTAGAAAATAAATCCAAACTAAATAGAAAAAAACTTGATGAAGTAAGACTAGGCCCATTTCAAATAAAAAAACAAATTTCAAATACTTTATATGAAATAGATCATCATCAATGGTGCTACAGCCCTATGAAAGAGCCTCGACCTTCCCAAGTCTATTACGCCAGTCAGTCCTATCCATTGCCAACCGTTGCCAGTTTGCTGCGCCTATTTTTCTCCCATCCTCATCTACACCATCTTTCCATCTAAGTTTTGGCCTACCCCTATTTCTACTTCCCACAGGTTGTGACATAAGGATTCTTCTAGGAGGGTTGTTATGCTGTGATCTTGCTAGATGTCCTGCATATCTTAGTCGTCCTATTCTTATAAGAGATACTACGTCTTTTCCACCAAATATATGTTTATATCTGTGGTATACCTCGTAGTTGTACCTCCTCCTCCAAATACCATTTTCACAGATGCCACCGAATATGCCTCTCAGGATCCTTCGTTCAAATATAAGCAGAAGGTTTTCATCTGCCTTGGAGGTGGTCCATGTCTCCGATCCATATGTCAACACTGGTTGTATAAGGGTTTTGTATATGGTTATTTTTGTTTTTTGGCTTAAGTTTCTGCTTCTCATGTGTCTACTCAGTCCAAAATAGCATTTGTTCGCTAGGATTATCCTTCGCTTGATTTCTTCTGTCATGACGTTTTCCTTGGTGACCAGGGAGCCTAAGTATGTGAATTTGTCCACCACTTCAAAGGTAGAGTTATCAACAGAGAATTGGTGACCGATGTTTATGGCTCTATTGTTGGGTGTTGATGCCACCATCTTAGTTTTCTCCTCGTTTACTGTCAGGCCCATATTTTTTGAGGCATTTGAGAAGGTGGTATACACCATTTGAGGCCAAAAATAGCTGAAGAATGTATAGATGAATATAATAGAACAGATCATTCCGTAACCGGATACAGCCCAGAATATTTGCTTTTTGGAAAAGCGGATCCGATTGTTCCCGAGGTACTTTGTGAAACAAGAAATGTATCAAAAGATAAGCAAATAGCTTATAAAAATTCAGTACGACATCATGAATATAATAAAAAGCTGTATGACAAAAATAGAAAATTCCATGAATTTAAAGAAGGAGATTGGGCATATGTAGAAAATAAATCCAAACTAAATAGAAAAAAACTTGATGAAGTAAGACTAGGCCCATTTCAAATAAAAAAACAAATTTCAAATACTTTATACGAAATAGATATCGGATACAAAAGGAACGATATGAACTATTTTCACATCTCAAAATTGTTGCCTTGTGACCAACCATAGAGTTTCATGGTTTGTCATACCTGCTGGTGGGGGGATGTAAAAATAAAACTATGTTTATTTTCAATAAAACCACATTTAGTTATTTTAAGTTATTTATAGTTTTAGGTGGCATGACCGTGTAATTTTAGTTTGAATGACATTTGTAAATAATTATTTTATAGTTGTCAAAAACTCATAGAGTAAGAAATAGCATGTTCTTGATTCTCTTTTTAGGTTTGTATTTTTAAGTTATTTTAGTATTGTTGTATGAATGTTTATAATCTTTATTGTACATATTGTAAATAAACTCTTTTTAGATGAATTCATACGGCTATCTCTTACAAGAATAAGAAGCATGAAACTACTCTTATATACCTCTATTTAAGTATCTGTGGGAAACAGTGGAGTAGTAACCTCACACAATTTTTCTCCCAAAAAACTTTTTGTATCTTTTTTAACAACTTTGATATTTTGATCGTTAAATTTAAACTTAGGAAATCGGGAGACTGGTGGCTTGGTCTGTATATAAATTGCGACATTGGCAGATATTTACATATAATTTTATTAACAAATATCAAAACCTTCAGAAACATATCACTTAACAAAAAAATGTGTTCATTAAGAAGTATATTTTGTGAAAAAACTTAAATTCCATCGAAATTTGCGTTTTCATCTAAGACAATCCTAAGGGTAGTATAGACAAAATATACCCATTTCATCATCTAAATACTCAATAAAATCTTGGTCAATAATTTTACTATAAACCTCCATGATCCAACTCCATATAATATTTATGCGCCATGTCAAGGTCATCTTGAAAACTTTTAGGCTCGCTTAGAAAGGCTGTTAATAAAAAAGAGTTAAGATCTAAATCCTTCATTTTAGGGATAAAAGAAGATTGTGAATAAACAAGACCACTCAGAATTTAACAAATAGAATTTTTATTTATATCTGTTTTTAAAACTATCTTCTTACTTTTGTCATGACACAGTGTATGTATGTCTTAAGCCATTAAGTCCTCAGATTAAGAGATACTTTTAGAGAATTAAATGATTATTGTATAGTTCATACTAATTTTTTATAGATGCTATTCTATTTTTATGTAGAGATGATTTAGGTGAATTCCAAATACACACTAATTACATAGCTTTAAATAGAAATGAATTTGATGATTTTTTTATCACCCCAACGAAGTAAATAAAGTTTAAAATAAAACTAATAATTTTTAGCTCCAAAATCACAAATCTGACAATTATCTGCTAGTTACTGGCATGCCCGTAGCGGTAGCGCGCGTTCACACATGCCAGTGACACTCACACGCATGCGCCTTGCATCTCACAGCACGCTACTAGCAAGAAAAATCAAATTCTTTGCGATTAGCTAGCATGGAAGTTAACGTACACGCTTGCCAGTTTGAGGATAGTAGGCATGTGCATCTCCGGCTTTTAACTCCAGTAATCAAATAACCGCATACTACGAGCCAAAATAGAAATAAGCAAACTAGAGACGCAGAAATCTAGAAGAAAACCAACGGCTATTGACCATAGCAGAATAAGACAAAACGCAGAAGAATATAGACAGACTTTAACCGAAAACTATAAACAACAAGTAGCAAACGAAGAGTCAGAAATTAATAAGATTAATGAAGAAATGAAAAAAACTCTTGGAAGCGGGAATGAAAGGTGTCAAAAACTAAGAACAAAAGAAAATAGATTAAGTAGCGGGACAGTTAAATTAATGGAAAGTAGACGAAAACTAATAAGCGAAAACAAAAGAAACACAGTACAATACGGAGAACTAAACAAACTTATTAGGAGAAAAACCAGAGAGGATCTAAGAAAACACACTGAAAATGAAATCGAGAAAGTAATTGAGAGAAATAATGGCCTAAAATGCTTACGACCAAATTTAGGGAAACCATTACTCATTTCAATAAAGGATGAAACAGGACGGGCAGAGAGGAGAAAAGATAAGATATCAGAAGAAGTAGAAAGGTTTTATAAAGAACTATACACCTCAAAGAAAGACGCAAACTTCAACACTCAGGAATATATCAAGAAAACAATCACGAATGTAAACTTAGAAACATTACCAAAAATAGAAAATTATGAAATAGAAGCAGCACTATCACAATTAAAGAACAACAAAGCACCAGGACCAGATGGAATCCTTGCTGAAATGTTGAAAGAAGGGAAAGAAGAAATCTTACAAACATTAAGAAATCTATTTAATCAGTGTCTACATAAAGGAGAAATACCCGACGAATGGAACGAAAGTCTTACAATCATGCTATTTAAGAAAGGCGACAGAAAGGACATAAAAAATTACAGACCCATCTCACTGCTGTCGCAAACGCATAAACTATTCATGAGGATTATCAACAACTGGCTAACACACAAATTGGACTCGTATCAACCAGTAGAGCAGGCAGGATTCCTAAAGGGATGTAGCACCACTGACCATCTTCTAACAATTAGGACACTAATAGAAAAAGCTAACGAATACCATATAGATCTGCACTTAGCGTTAGTTGACTACGAAAAAGCATTTGACAGCGTGGAAATGTGGGCAATAGAAAAAGCTATAAACAACTGTAGAATAGATTCCAGATACAGAATGCTAATACATAATATATATAAGAAAGCAACAATGACAGTACAATTGGAAGAAACCACAAAACCCATACCAATTAACAGAGGAGTGCGACAGGGAGATGTTATTTCTCCCAGACTATTTACATTAGCACTGGAAGATGTTTTCAAAACAATAGAATGGACAAACATGGGAATAAACATAAATGGAAAGAAACTAAACCACCTAAGATATGCAGACGATGTAGTAGTCATAGCATCAAGTTTTGAAGAACTACAAATCATGCTAACCGAACTAGCAAATGAATCCGAACAAATAGGTCTAAAAATGAATTTTGCCAAAACAAAAACAATGACAAACACACAAGATAATAGAAACGTAATACTAAACGACACCACAATAGAAGCGGTTAATGATTATATATATTTGGGACAGATGATAAAAATAAATAAGGAAAACCAAACAGAGGAGGTAAAAAGAAGGGTCAGATTAGCCTGGACAGGATTTGGAAAATTAAAATGGATCCTAAAGAATAAAAAAATACAACAATACTTAAAAACAAGAGTGTTTGACCAGTGCATACTCCCAATTCTCACATACGGATGCCAAACATGGACCTTGACCAAGGCAAACATGGATAAAATAATGAAGACACAAAGAGCCATGGACAGAGCAATGTTAGGAGTAAAATTGACAGACAAAAAGCAAAACAACTGGGTAAGAAATAAAACAAAAGTCAAAGACGCAGGACAACATATAGCCAGACTAAAATGGAGCTTCGCAGGTCATAACGCTAGACAAACGGACAATAGGTGGAATAGCACGATACAACAATGGAGATCATGGACAGGAAAGAGAGCAAGAGGACGACCCCAGACGAGATGGAGAGACGACATTAAGAAGATAGGAGGAACGTACTGGTAACAGAAAGCACTAAACAGAAGCGAATGGAGGAAACTGGGGAAGCCTATGTTCAAAATTGGACGAATTAAAGGGCAAAAGAAGAAGAAGAAGAAGAATCAAATAACCAATTTACGCAGCAAGTACAAGCGGCCTCGTACGTGGTCGGTGGTACAGGTGAACACAGCCGAGGGGTGAAATATGGGTTAAATATTTTAATGCAAAAAAATACTTCGATGACGTACTAATAGTATTAGTTATCTAAATAACACAGTAATTAATCTAGTTTATCTGTATTTATTAAAATAAAGAAAACATAACAGGAATGGAACGATTATTTGTGTGCATTTTTACTCCTGAAAAAAAAAGTGTGATAAAAATTAAACACATTAAAAAATCTTCATAAACATTTATAATCGAGTTAAATAAAGAGTAAAAAACTGACAGTCACTGAGTGTAGCGCACTCCAAACAAATCTTTTTCGCACATTACAAGCAAATTGGTTTTTGACAATGAAAGCATACATAAGCTCTACTTCTTTTCTTTTTATAGTGACAATCAGAACAATCCTTTTTTCTAATTTTTCCACTCTTACTTCTGGACGCCGTTGAGATTCATTTATACCCAGATCTCGTATATGCTCAACTTTAGTTTTCTAGGTATAGAGGAACTTTCTAGTCTTCTATTTAGCTGAGGTTGGATAAGTTGAAATGCCAATTTTTCAATAAACTTGGACCTTTCTAGATGAGTATTATTTTTAAAAGCCTCATAAATAATATAAGCATTTACTGTAGTTATATCAATCATCCTAAAAAATATAGCCATAGACCAACGGCGAGTTCGATGACTTCTTGTAGCGGGATAAGATGGTCAAAAATGCCCCCGCACCGATCAGCCCCCCTACTTATGTTTTCGATAAAGGATATAAAACAGGATATAAAAAAGGCCAATCATATGTACACCTCTCATTGTCAAGTATATACTATATTATATTTATTTCGTATGAGTTCTGTTCAATGCTAAGGGTTAAAGTACCACTTACATCATCCCCTTTTGGGAGAGAGTGCTTTCGTCGGAGTTATGGAAAAAGGGCGAATTCACCAAATCTCAATTTTTCAGGAAAGCATTTTCTAAGGTTTAGACCCTCACGAAAATTATTGAATATTATTCAAATAAGCTGTAATTTTTTATTTCAATAGTGTAAACATGTCATTTTTGTATTCTTTAAGTTTCAAGATTTCTAGTAAAGCCGTTAAGTGATAATAAATATTTGTATTGCTAAATGTCACCTATTCGCCCTTTTTACACACCTCAAAACTATTCATGATGGCTTTTTGGCCCTTTAGCACGTTATTTGTACAATCTAAAAACAGTATTTTAGAAAGGAATCGAAGAAAACTAGCTTAATACTATTTTTTATTACAATTTTGAGTTCTTTACACATAAATTGAATAAGCAAAAACATTGGTGAGAAAATATAAAAAAATCATGTACAGATTGTTCATTTTTCACTTTTTCTTTTGACATGATGATACTTTGTTTTTCTTCTGACACGATGATTTCATTTTCTTCTGAATCGATCATTCTTCTTTCTGATCAGCTGAAGGTTTTCTTGTTGTGTTTACATTCCTTCTTTTGCCACATCGAGTGTCATCTTTTGGTATATCCTCAAAGTATTTGTGATGGTACACGGGGACAACTCTGACCTTAAACAGATCCATGAGATCTTTGTGTTTAGTGACTGTTATGGGCAACCGACTGCTGTACGCCTTAGGGAGTAAGTCAATTGTAAAGAGCCTTCCCACATTTTTCAGGATTTTGATTTCTTGAAAACTTTTGTCATTGTATTCGTACTTGAAAAAAATAGAATCAAGTTTATCTTTCAAGAACCTGAACCATTTGATTTTTTTCCAGCTGACTAAGTCCCAGTTACAGTTTCATACCTTATTTTGTTGTTGTTGGTTTGAGCCATTTCCTTCCAATTTATGAAAGATTTGTGATCCAAATAAACAATGTAAGGCTTTGGTGTTTTTCTTGCAGTCTGACAAACAAAATGCCATTTTGAAGGTACATTAATTTGTACATTCTTTGCTGCCCTTTCAATTGTTGAATGCATCGAGTCACCTTCTTGCTGAGAGTGCCATGGTTCATAAAATACGTGATCGATTACTTTGCAATTCGTACATCTTTTGACAGCATGTAACACTGCAGTTGCAAAATATTGATTTAAATTCTGCCCACCACAGCTATCGCTCATTAGGAAGAATTCTTCAGTTTGTGGATGGTTCGCTATGTAATTAAATACACAGGTTCCTATTTCATTAGCACCTCTATTCCCTTCGGACTTGTCCCATAGGTTGCAAGTTCCTTTTTTTTTTTGGAATGAGGTGGAAAGATTCGTAAATCGACTAGGGAAGGTGTCCCTAGTACTGTTGGATTCAACCAAACCAGAGACATACGCCGACGGCACGGTGTCAAAACTAAGTGACAGAGGGCCCCCTTCGGACATCCCTGCCAGGTCACCTACCAACTAAAACCACCCCCTCTTCGACCCGAGGTATCCCTGGACGAGTTCATTAGCGAACAAAACATGGGGATACCCCGCGCAGACCGGATTAAAGGTGCCCTTAGAGCTATTTATTATATCTACAACACTTACCTAATAGCGGTGAGCGTGTAGGGAAAAGATCTAGTTCCCAAGCGAAGGAACTTGGAAACATTGAGAACAAAAAGAGAAGGTAACTCGATACATTTTTATACAATAAAGAAGAAAGAAAGAAATAAAGTTTTTTTTTTTATTTTTTTATTTTTTTTTTACAGTTGACCGCTATGAAGGAGGTAGACTCCCTCACCCAGCTTGTTCTAATCTTTCCATCATAGACTTTCTTTTCATGATGCTTGTTATATGGTCGATTATACACTCGAAATTCTCTTTGCTGGTCATTGCAATCTGCATGATGTTGTTGGGCGAGATAGCGCCAAACCTCTTCTGCAGCCTTTGTTGTTCTACGACGAAAACATTGCACCCGAAAATGCAATGTTCCGCATCGTCCCTCTCGTGACACGTGGTGCATATATCATCGTTGGTTTTTTTGATGCCATATGTGTAAGACCTAAAAGATCCATGACCCGTCAGGAACTGAGTAAAGTAGTAATTTACCCGTTTAAATTTACAGTTGTACCAAGCTACAACATCGGGGATCAGTGTTTTGGTCCAGCGAGCCTTCGTGGTCTGTACCTCCCATTCCCTTTGCCATTCCATTAGCATGTTTACTCGTATGGTCCTTCTCACCTGTTGTAAGTGGCCATCGTGTGCTTCATACAGCATTTGTCTCTCTTTGGCTAACAGGTGAATAGGAAGAGTGCCCGCTATCACCTGTAAGGCCAACGTAGAAGTGGTTCGGTACGCGCTCACCACTTTTAAAAGAGGCTTCCTTTGGGCCCTTGTTATGATATCTTTGTACTTCTGGTATTTTAGTACGCTGATCCAGACGGGGGTTCCATATAGAAGGGTCGACTGCACCACTTGGAGGTACAAACTTCTCTTGTTGCTGCTGGGCCCTCCAATCTTAGGTAGTATTCTCTGGATAGCTGCCGTCCGTTCGTCTGCCTTCTTAACCACTCTTAATAAGTGTTTCGTGTATCTTAGGCCTCTGTCCAGGTCAATACCCAAATACCTCGCACAGTTCGTCGGCTCTAGTTGGCTACTACCTATTTGGAAGGTCAAGTCCGGCCCATTTCTTGGAGCTTTAAGGATGACCACTTCTGTCTTGTGACCTGCAAGTTCAAGATCATTATTTTCCATCCACCTGTTCACTTTCTCGCAGCATTCGTTTACGATTTCCACAAGGTCCCAGTACATGTCGTTGGTGACCAATATAGCAAGGTCGTCCGCATAGGCTACTGCCATGTTGTTTCTACCGTAATCGATATTTAAAACCCCATTGTACAAGACATTCCACAACGTTGGACCTAGTACAGAGCCTTGCGGTACGCCGGCTGTTAGTTTCATCTCAACATTTTTGGCCACTGATACATGTCTCTCGCTTAAATATCTTTTTATAATATTGATCAGGTATCCCGAGACATTAGCGGTTTCTAATTTAGTAATAATATGGGCCCAGTTGGCCGAGTTAAAGGCGTTCTTTACGTCAAACATTACTAAAACGGCCCATCTTTTTCTGGTGTTCTTCACAATGTCTGTAATATGCTTGACCGCATCTATAGCAGATTTTCCTTTCCTGAAACCATACTGTCTGGTTGAGATGATGTCTTTTTCTCTCAGCTCTCTTTCAAGACGGTTTTTAACAATATTCTCATACAACTTTCCTAGGCAGTCGAGTAGGCATATCGGTCTATAGGCGGTGGCTTCTTCCGGGTCTTTGCCGGGTTTGAGTATTAGAGTTAGTCTCGCGAGCTTGAGCTGGTTAGGAAACTCTTGTTTTGTCAGCAGCTGGTTCAATATGGCTCTGATAGCGTCTGGCTGTGTTTTAACTATTAGTTTTATCACCTCTGGTGGCACACGATCGGGTCCTGGGATTTACCTACTTTAATGGACTCTGCTGTTTTGATGAGTTCCGCATTACTTATTTTCTCCGGACAGATATGTGGATTGTACGTATGTTCAATGCCGGGCTTGTTGGGAAAGAGAGTGTTAGCTATTTCTATTCTTTTCTCATCGCACAGATTGTATGGGACCTCGAACTTCAGCGTTTTGGTGGCTATTCTATAGGCATCGCCCCATACGTCATTTTCCAGTGCCTCGCACAAGTCTTGCCAACATGTGCGCTTTGCGCTCTTTATAAGTTTGTTTAGTTCTTTCTTGACGGATTTATATTCGTCTTTTGTCTGCTGGGTCCTGTGTCTCTGGGCGATTCGTCTGAATCTAAGGCATTCTGTCCGTTTCGACTGAATTTCGTCATTCCACCAGTAGGGTACGGTGTATGAGGCGGTTTTGCTCCTACTACTTAATTTGTATGCCCTAGTAATGGAATTCCTGAAGGTGGGAAAGTCAGTGGCTTCTCCCCGTAGATTACTGATCAACTCCGCAAATCTTGCTTTGTTGAAGTCAAGTATCTTCCTGCCGTTCTTTTTTGTTACCTTTGTGCCAATCTCGAAGAAGATGTACTTGTGGAAGGTAAAGATGTTATCATCTAGCACGTCCCAATTAGTAGTAGTTTTTGGATGCCAGGGTAACATCTATGTGGCTCCGCGATTCACCTCTTTCGAACGTGTGTTTCCCATTATTCATCACTACCATATCGGTAGAGGCAATCCATTCGTTCCATATATTCCCTTTGACGTCATTTCTTGGGGACCCCCACCATATGGACTTGGCGTTTATGTCGCCAGCAATTATATAATGCTTCTCTGTTATTGCCGCCTCTATGATGTTTTCGACCTTCTCTTGGTATTGTGTGATGTTGATGTTTGGTGAGATATAACAGGCTATAATAGCTACATCATTGAGTTTTAACTTGATGAAGCTTTCTTTCTTGGTGATTTTGCTTATGGACAGGTTCCTATTAACCAAGAAGATGGCGACGTCAGCCCGCTTGTCGGCGACCCAACCAAACTTTTTAGAGATGTTTTTATTAGGTTCAGGGACTATAATGAGGTCTGCTTTTATTTCCAGAGCTTTGGCGTGAATCAGATCATGGCCCTCCTTGGCCCTTCCGATATTTACTTGTAATATTTTGAGAGTATTCGCACCGCTCGAAGCCATTTCAGATCAATTAAATGTCTATATCTGCTTAGAGTGCTTAGTCGGGGACTCTCTAGGCTCTGTCCCATGGGTAGGGGGGTCACCCACCGTGGGTGTAGGGTTTACATCAGGTTCCTCATTTGGGGTTAAAGAGGATGAACGACAAGGCCGTTCGGTCCGTTGTACGTGTTCGGCCGCCACGCTGTCGGACATGGAGCCAAACTGCTCCACGAGGGTGGAGTGAGACGCTTCATGGAAGACCTCGTCGTCGGCCCTCGCGATATCCTCATGTGAAGGCGTTGAAGCACCAATCTTTGACTCATCAGTTTTCTCTGAGCCTGTGTCCATTTCGGTCGGAGTGGGGGTAGGGTGGGTGATGTTTTTTGTAGGAGTAGGGGGCTGGTACGCCTGTGTAAGGGGAGTCTCAAGGGTCTTCGTTTGGTCTGCCAATCGAGCTCTCTGGAGAGCCGACCGGAATTCCTTACATTTACCGCTGCCAATACGGTGTGAGTCTTCGCAAATCACGCAATAATCCGCCTCCTCACAAGATTCGAAGGTGTGACCGTTCTTTCCACACTTCGGGCAGAATCCAGTACGGTCAGGGCCATTACACTTGCTCACCATGAGTATATGACCAGCATCTCTGGCACCTCTTGATGCTGTACCTCCTTTCCACCTCACAACTCACGAGGCCGACCTTCATGTTTCCTATATCTATGATTCTCCTTGCCGCTTCCGCGGAAAGGACGACCGTCGCTGCCAAGGTGTTATTCCGCATGGGACGCAAGTGTTTGATGGAGTAGCTAGGTTCCCATTTACCCAGCTCTCTCGTAAGAGCAACCTTGAGGTTCTCTGCATTCGTATTCAAGGTCATCCCTCTAACGTGGATGACGGCCTGTCTCTCCTGGCCTATCAGTTTGGCCGATATGCCGCTATCCTTGATAATAGCCTTTTTTATCATCAAGGCCGCGTCCTGATCTTTGTCGATTGTAATGAGTAGATTGCCATCACGAGTGCTTCTAAGGCTACGAACTGCCTCCTTGGCCTCGCTGTTTCCCACGGCTTTCTCTACTCCAGCCAGCAGCTGGGAGTAGGTCGCATCCTTCTTAGACACAATAAATCCAAACGTCGGTCTTTCCCGTCTGGTGGCTGTAGTGAATACTAAGACGGAGACATGGGTGGTGTTCCGGAAGATAACTTCCGCCATCTTCCTCAGATCAGCCACCGGCATATAGCTTACGTGGTGCAGGGCCACAGTGTCATTTTCTTGAGTTTCCTCCCTGACACGCTCGAGTGCGAGCCAGAGCTCTTCCGGTGTACCGGCTGTGACCTTAATCACTTTGTGTGATTTCGTTTTTCTTCTGTCGCCTTCCCGGATGGTGATTGAATTTTCCATAACCTCGAAGTCCCCTTCCAGTGACGATAAATCGGGATACCGGTCTCTATACAGTCTTTGAATACTAAAATTCATCTTCCTGTCATTGGGCTCCAGAGCTACCACCTTCACGCGGCAATTGGATTCCAATGGGTTTGAGACCTCAATTGTCGTTTTTTTATATATCTTCTCAGGCCACTCAAAGTGGGCGTGCCTTTGGAAGTCCGCAAAAGTGTTGACTGCTTCTAGGCTTCTTAGGCCATCTTGACCGCCCCGGGAGGGCCGTGCCATGCGTCAGTTTGCGTGCCGCAATCCGTCATGATGGGTCTTGGCACATCAGAGCCTTCAGCGCATGCAAGGTCACATTGGACGTCTGAGTCTACAGTTATTTTTTCGATAGGCTCAATAGCGTGACTATTCAACCACTCGCGGATGTGCTCCATACGATGGGTTGCATGCCGCTTCTGGAGCTGTCTATGAAGATCTTTTACGGGTCTTGCCGTATTTGGGTACTCTTGTATTAAGGAAGCAAGTCGGTCTATCTGTTTTGTCATATCCTCTATGTATTCAAGCAGCTCCATTGCTTGACTACACGGTCTCTTTTTATATATTTCGGAAATCGACCTAGTGTACGAGGCCTTTCTCTTTAGATTCTGGTCGTCAGGAAGAGATTTGTTCTCCTCCTGGCTGTGTCTAGTTTTCTTCCCGGCTTGCCGCCCGGGTCGCCCGCGGTTTCTTTGAAGGGTTGATTAAACATGTAAATCCCACGAGTAGCTAGGGAAAAAAGAATCCACCACCGCAGAGCCCCGCATGTGGTGGTAGGGCTGCGTACAACGGGGTTTCGCCAGGTGCCCCGAGGGAACCGTTCGTGGCCACGTATCGTGTGGTCATCCATCCTTCGGCACGGTGTCCCACACCTTGGATTACGGATTTTTTCTCGCTGGTTTACTCCATCGGATTTTTACAGGTTTTCTCCTGTTAGGTATGAGGAAAGGATAATTGGGTAAGGTGTGACATGTCGGCTATCCCTGATAGGTGTGTCGAAAAAAAAATTCGAAATAAGTGCGTGGTGGTAACCGTAGCCTTGACCCCCCGCACCGACGAGTACGTCTGGTGCGCGGGGCCCCGCCGCCGGTCCCGACTGGGATATGCGAATTGAGTTTGCGGGTTGGGGCAGCCGTAGGAAATTGGGAAAGGTGCATCCCCTGAAGGGGGCGAAGGCGTCGCAACTTTTCGCCTCAGTTGCCACGCCTTTTTAGCGTCCAGCGGCGGTGTCCGGTGCCCACCCGGTGCACAGGCGCTGGACGCTAGGGACTGTGTTTGGTTTCACTGGTCGTGCTCCCCTCACAAATTCAGGGACCAAGACCAGTTACTTGGCCCTCCCACCGACGTCGAGGAAAAAATTACAGTCCCAGGGAGGGAAGTTCCTTCTTTAGTCACCAGATCGAAGATGGTGAGGTCAAATACAGCAAGTTTTCGTTTGTAAAATATCGAGGATACCTCGCCCTTAGGACATTCTAGCACAGCTTGGAGGTCAAAGTTTATGACAGCTTTCTTTTCATTAGTATTTTCACTGTCTTTCACTTTGTAACAAAATAAGATGAACTTCTGTTGGAGTGTAAGTAAAGAGAGTGATAAACTCCAACAGAAGCAAGGAAAAAGGAACTAACTTGATGTATAACTAAAGGGAACTAAAATGAAAATAAACAGAAAATAGCTTCTCGCTGGAGAGGCTGAAGTAATAAAAGTACTAGGATAGAGCTGAAGTAATATGTAGGGGGAAATAATGATAATGATGATGAAGTTGAGGAAAGGGGATTAAAGGGGATAGAAGTAGAAGTATGAAGAGACAGAGGCAAACTGAATAGAGTTGGCTAGCAAGAGATGCAAGAGAATAACTTGACACTCAAGGATGGATACGGCTCGTTTGCATGCCTGTCGAAGACAGTAGCTCAAAGTAGATAATGATGACTAGAAAGGAAAATATTAAGATAAGAATAATGTACTGAAAATGTATATAGATGCATAAGTGTGCTAAAGAAGCACCAGTTAAATAAAACTAACAAATCATGGACGCCAGGAAAATGATCTTCGATCATTCTTCCAGGTATATTCCAGTATCTTACACTGCTGTAAAATATTAAATATTTTAAATATATAAGTAAATGTAAATATAAAGGAAATAAGAATAAATGATGACGAATATATGTGGAGAAAATATTAGCGACACACCAACAAATCAAAAATGCCAGCAAAATATATATATATATATATATATATATATATATATATATATATATATATATATATATATATATATATATATATATATATATATATATATATATATATATATATATATATATATATATATATATATATATATATATATATATTGATGTGATCTTGATTATTGATATGAGATAATATTCTTATATGTTACTTAATTTAATCAATGTATTAATACTAATCCAATTAATTAACCAGATCACATATCAATATGTTTTCAATCTCAGGGCGAATTATAAATTAATTACTTACTTCCGTGGCTTCTAAATATTTCTTAATGGTTCCTAATCGGGATAGAAAAGAAAAGAGTAAAAAAAATACACATATGGGTTACAATTATAATCAAAATATTTTTTATTTTATTTAAAAGGCAATCAATGCTTAATATTTGCTATTTCTTATTATTCTTAAACATAACATTTACAAATGGGAATCTTATTTCCTTTTGGTTTTCAATTGAAAGTTTTTATTAACATTTAACTATTAGGAGTTATTAGGAACAACTCTATTTAAGTTTGATGAAGCTTTTCTGATATTATTGATTATGTTATTCAATTTTTTATGTGGAATTTAATACGAAAAACCCATACATTCATGTCCAAACAAATGAGACTGACCTTTTCCTGGTGAACTGAAAATGTCCTCACACAAAACCCTTTCCTGCTATCCTTGGCTGCGATCAAACCTCGTCCTGGCTTCCAGTGATGTTCTCCTTTGAAAAACTAGCTCGAATAGCTCTCGTTCCTGCTTTTGTCGTGATGCTGTGTTCTACCTTTTTCGAAACTGCTATCAGCTACCGGGACACTCTGGGCTCAAGGAGGTTCTTTTACTCTCGACCTGGCCTACTTCTCGTTCCACGATAGATACTCCACACTCACGGAACTACACCGGCTATCTCACTCCTCGAACACTACCGTCTACTACTCGACTTCACTTCTCGACAGCTCCAAACATTCTGATCTCACTTTGTCATCCATTCCCCTACTTTCTAAATATCCCTTCCAGATTCACAAATCAATCTTCCACCACCAACTCTCATTCGTAATATTCCTCAAAACCAATTTTTAATCTTTCTAAATATGCTTAATGGATTTCAAAAGAAAATATTTAATTCCCATTCTAAAATACTTTCTAACTATTTACAAATTTTAATGACCTATTCTCTCTTTCAAATGAGTCTTATTTAGCATAGGCTAATGATCGAAACCTTCCGCGAAAAACGATAATGAACTATCATCTATTTCACTGAGTTTTATTTAGCATAGGCTAATGATCGACCTTCCGAGAAGAACGATAATGGTACGCGTCATTCACTTTGTTTATCTAAGCACATTGTTCCGAGTTTCGTACGCTTATTCTAATCACTTCTTAAAATTAAATATAACAATTTGTTGTATACAGGTTGTTCTAAATTTATATGCCCGTGGTTGAGTAAATTGAAAATATTTTATATTAAATTGAACTCTGTTTATAATTATCAAAATTTAATTTTCATATCAAATAGAAATATAACAAATCCCCGCCTTGTATTCGATAAAATTTATCTGCATTTTTAAATAAATTTTCTCGAGGCAAAACCAACTCCCTGTATATTTCCTTACTTTAATCTACGTCTTATATCCTAACTTACTATCTACTTCATGTAATTCTGTCTTTTATTCGTGATATTTGTATACATCGTGAATATTATAAATTCCTCGGATCTTTTCCGAGTTCCTGTGCCTCAACTCATAACTATTTATCCCATTTTCATTATTCACGATGTACGGGCCTTCGAAAACAGGCATCAACTTTGCGCAAATGCCCCCAGGAAGATTTGATACTCGTAATGCCCTCACGAGTACTTTTTCACCCTTTTGGAAAGTCACTGGTCTTCTTTTTCTATTTTGTTCCTGTCTTTGGATATATTTTTCGTTGCTTCGCCGTAATCTTCTCTGTACGGTTTCAATCACCTGTTGATATTCTTTTGGCTCTTGGTCTTCCCATGGCCTTATCGGCAATACACCCTTCATGATGTATTCTGGGGTCTCTTTTGTTACTGTGCTCGGAATTGTATTTAGATACCTTTCTATTTCCGCCATTTTCCTGTCCCAGTGGCGATGTTGACCATCTGTTGCAATGCGAAGAAATTTCGTCACTTCCTGTATGAATCGTTCCGAAGGATTACTCTGTGGATGCCTGATGCTGACAAAATTTGTCTCTATTCCTCGTTCTCGAAGTTGTCCCTTGAAACGATCATTTCGGAAATACGTTGCATTGCCCAGTAGAATCTTTTTTGGTGTTCCTACTATGGCTATAAAATTGTCGATTTTTCTTAATATCTCCTCCCCCTTTGTGGTGCGGCAACTATATAATTTTACGTATTTTGAAAACACATCCACCATTACCAGAATATGTTTGTTCCTTTTAGTGGTCATAATTAGATCGCTTAACATATCTATTGCTACAATGTCTAGTTTGTTTCGGGCTTCAATATTTTTGGCAACATTTTCGTTTTTGAAATTCCGACTCTTATATTTTTGACATACATCGCACTTCTGGGTAATTTCCTTTGCAATGCGGTAATCCTGTCGGCTGATGTAATTTTCCCTAAAAACGAGCCAAACTTTTCTGCTACCGATATGCCCATTGTCCTCATGTAATTTCTTTATTATTTTTTCGGCCAATGTCTGTGTCACTAAATATAGTTCCTTTCCGTCTATTCTCTTAAAATATATGTCATTTTCTACTTCCGCTCTTCTTTTCTCTCTTTCCTCTAGGTCTTCTTGGTTTGTCCTTATCTCATTTAACGAATATATCCCTTCTTCTTGTATTAATCTATTTAGTCCCACCTGTAGAGTAATTGTTTCCTTTTTTCCCGTGTCCTCATCCCGTGTTAGAGCGTCGGCTATTATGTTGTCTTTTCCTTTTATATATCGGAACTCAAAATCATACTCCTGTAATAATAGAATGCCTCTATGTATTCTATTATTTACTAATCTATTCTTCATGATATGTACTAAAGCTGCATGGTCTGTTTCGATTGTGAATTTTGCTCCCAATAAGTAAAACCTCAATTTGTTTACGCAATATAGTACACTGGCAAACTCCAATTCTGTAACACTATATTTTCTCTCATGTGTTTTAGTCACTCGCGATATAAAACATATCGGCACTTCTTGGTCGTTTTGTATTTGAGACAGAACTCCTGCAAATTTTTGTATGGACGCATCAGTTCGGAGTATAAAAGGTAAATTGTAAATGGGGTGGTATATTTTCGTTCCTTTTGCGAATTCTCGTTTTAATGTTTCGAAAGCTTCCTCCTGTTCTTCTTTCCAATTCCATTTTATTCCTTTTTTAAGCAACTTTATCAGAGGGATTTCCTTTTGGCTCAAATCGGGAATCAGTTTTTTAAAATAATTAATCGTGCCAAGAAAACCTCTCAATGTTTTCAAATTCCTTGGTCTTGGGTATTCATCTATGAGCTTGACTCTGTCTTCGGATAATCTTACTGTTTTGGTGTCCAATTGAAAACCCAAATAAATGACTTCTTTTTGAAAAAATTGACATTTTTCAATGTTTAATTTCAATCCCGCTGTGTCCAATTCTTCCAGAATTATTTCTATGTGTTTCAGATGACTCTGAGTATCTTGTGAAAAAATTAATAAATCATCGATATAATGAACTATGAAATCTTCGTGGCGATTCAAAATGGCATGTAGAGCTCGGACGAGTGCAGCACAAGCACTCTGCAATCCAAACGGCACTACCTTAAACCGGTAGACAATACCATCAATAGAAAAAGCGGTGTAGTTTCTACACTTTTCAGCTAACGGTATCAACCAAAAACTGTGTTTTAAGTCAATTTTCGAAAATATGTGTGACCCGGTGATTCTTCCAAAAATGGCCTCGATGTTTAGAGGTGATTCATATTGTGATACAGTGTGCTGGTTGATATTCCTGGCATCTAAACATAATCTCAATTCTCCACTGCTTTTCTTTACTATCACAATCGGGTTAACATACGGTGAATCACATCTTTCGATGATTTGATCTTCCAACATTTTATTTATTTCTTCTTTCACCTCTTGTCGATACTTGTATGGAATCGGGTAAGTCTTTGATCGAAAATTTCCCAAGTTTTTCACCTCAAATGAATGTTCGTACTTTTTAGCCACTCTGTTTTCCTCATTGATCAAATTTTCGTAGTTTCTTAACATCAACCGGAATTCTTTTTCTTTCCCTTCTCCACATATCAATTTTCTGTCTTTTTTCTCAGATTCTTCACACATGTTTACCGTGCATTCTGCATCCTCGTTTGCATATACCTCCTCTTCAAATACCACTGTTTCAATCATATTCTTTTCACTTTCATTTTTTAGCTTTATTTCTTCTTCTCCTGAGCCCGTCTCTTCTTTTGAGGAATCCCAGGTTTCCTTTGTTTCTGATACTCTCAAATTTTCTTCTTCTGGGCTCAACTCTTCTTTTGAGGAGCCACAGGTTTCATTTTCTTTTATCTTTTTCTGACCTTTTCTCCTTTTTCTTCTTTGTCCTTGCTTCGCTGCCAAATTCATTTCCACTGTTTGTTCTTTACCTGATTCGTCCGTATTTTGTTTCTCATGTTCCTTGTCCTGTTCTTTTTCTTTTTCTTCTGTTAGTTTCATCGTATTATTTTTAAAATCTATCACTACATGTTTTTCTGCCAATTCGTCCACTCCTACTATCATGTCATGTGACATGTTCGGCATTATTACACATTGTAGTGCATACATATTCTTGTCCAGTCGTACCATTACTCGTATGCCTTCATTTATAGTTGCCAATGTCCGTTTGTTTGCGCCCACTAAATTTACCCTAGGTATTTTATAAATTAAATTTGTTAAGTTAACTTCTTCTATTAGTTTTCTGTTGACCAATGTTATTTCAGATCCAGTGTCTATCATAATTTTAATTGGTTTCTCGTTGATAAATCCATCCACAAATTTTAAATTAACTCCATTTTTCTTTTCGTTGTTTCCTGCCAATTTAATAAACTCCTTGGGGTGACAAAAGATTCCTGTTTGATTTTTGGTTTTTAGTGAGCGCCGTCGTGAAAAGACGCCGGTTGCTCATCGTTGTTTATATTTTCGTCATAATGTCTCTCTCCGTCATATTCATCTGTCTGGGTATTATTTACTTCTCTTCTATTTTCTCTTGGTCTGTCGGATCTGTTTCGGTTTTCTCGATATCCCTGTTCATTTTGTCTACCATTATTTCTGTTTTCTTGATTTGAGCGTGTGGTGTTTCTATTCTGGTATTCTCGATTTCTGTCCTCATTCCATTGCCTATTTCTTTGTTCATAATTTCCTCTTCCGTTGTCTCTATTTTCGTTTTCCCTTCTGGGATTAAAATCTCGTCTTGTATAGTCCCTCCTATTTTGATTTCTATCTCGGTAATCTTGTGTTTCTCGGGGCCTGTAATCTTCTCGCGACCTTCTTGATTTTCTTTCTCTTAGACGTGATTCTCTTATTTGTAGGAATTGGCATAAACTATCTATGTCTTTGTAATTTTGCAATGTGATATGGTCTTCCAGCGTTTCCTCGAAATGTCTTGCAATCAGTTCGACTAATTGTTCCGATGAGTAATTATATTGTAAATGTTTTGCATTATTGTAAATTTGCAAAGCATATGTCCTTTCTGATACACCCATCCTATCATTGTATTTCCCATTTTGCAATTCCTTGTTAATTTCCAATTGTTGGACCTTTCCCCAGAAATAATTCAAAAATTTTTGTTCAAATTGTTGCCAATTGCCGAATTCTTCTTCTTTACTATCGAACCATAGGCTTGCTTCATATTTGAGATGGTTTCTGATAGTTTCTTTTGCTGTATCGAAATTTCCGATGTGCTGTATTTTCTTTTTCAGGCTATTTATGAACGGCACTGGGTGTAATCTTCTTACATCCCCGCCAAACCTTATCTTCACGTCATCTGTGCTATGTATAACCATTTCTCTTCTTTCTCCGACATTCTGTTGCGTCCTGTTTTCCGTGACTTGTTTTTCTATTTCTGTGATTCTTTTTTCCACTTCTTCTCTGTCTACTTGAATAGCATTTTCCAACTTGTTTTCCAAACTTTCCATTTCTTTTTTCTGTCAATTCGTTAACTCCTTCATTTTTATTTCTTGTTCTTGCATGTGATCTTTAATTTTCATTTCTTGCTGTTCTATCTCGTTTTTCATTGTTGTCAAACATCCTTTTATTTCCTTTTCATACTTTTCTATGCGTTCCTCTATTTTCTTATTGTTCTCTTCTATTGCTTGTTTTGTTTCTTTTTGATTGTCATCCATTTTTTGCTGTGTTTCATCCATTTTTTGATCCACTTTATCCATTTTCTTTGATGTTTCTTCCATGGCTTGTTTCGTTTCACGTTGATTTTCATCCATCGTCCTTTTTGCTTCATCCATTGCTTGTTTTGTTTCTCTTTGATTGTCATCCAGTTTTTGTGACTGGAGTTGCATCAGTTGTAATAGTTTATCTATTCCTGATAATTCTTGCTGTTCTGATGCCATGATTGTCGTGTCTAAAATATCTTCTTGGTCTGAATGTTCTTTTTGTTTTTTGTTATCCTTGCTTTGGCTTCTTGTCACAGACATTTGTTTTCAAGAAGTATTATCCCCGCCAAATATGAAATTTTACTAGTATGTTACCAATACGACTTTTTTTTTTACCCAAATATTATAAATTGTCAATAAATATATCAAATGTAAATATCGTAAAAATAAAATATTAAATCAGTTATGTAAAATTTGTACCTAAAGAGATCTAAAATTTTATGTTATCAAATGTAAGTATCTCACTTTTTACCACAGGCATATAAATTTTCAAATACCGGCTTTACTCTTTCTATCCTTCAAATTTGCCACTAGAAATACTTTACAATGCTTTCCACGTTGGACGACAGTTGATGTGATCTTGATTATTGATATGAGATAATATTCTTATATGTTACTTAATTTAATCAATGTATTAATACTAATCCAATTAATTAACCAGATCACATATCAATATGTTTTCAATCTCAGGGCGAATTATAAATTAATTACTTACTTCCGTGGCTTCTAAATATTTCTTAATGGTTCCTAATCGGGATAGAAAAGAAAAGAGTAAAAAAAATACACATATGGGTTACAATTATAATCAAAATATTTTTTATTTTATTTAAAAGGCAATCAATGCTTAATATTTGCTATTTCTTATTATTCTTAAACATAACATTTACAAATGGGAATCTTATTTCCTTTTGGTTTTCAATTGAAAGTTTTTATTAACATTTAACTATTAGGAGTTATTAGGAACAACTCTATTTAAGTTTGATGAAGCTTTTCTGATATTATTGATTATGTTATTCAATTTTTTATGTGGAATTTAATACGAAAAACCCATACATTCATGTCCAAACAAATGAGACTGACCTTTTCCTGGTGAACTGAAAATGTCCTCACACAAAACCCTTTCCTGCTATCCTTGGCTGCGATCAAACCTCGTCCTGGCTTCCAGTGATGTTCTCCTTTGAAAAACTAGCTCGAATAGCTCTCGTTCCTGCTTTTGTCGTGATGCTGTGTTCTACCTTTTTCGAAACTGCTATCAGCTACCGGGACACTCTGGGCTCAAGGAGGTTCTTTTACTCTCGACCTGGCCTACTTCTCGTTCCACGATAGATACTCCACACTCACGGAACTACACCGGCTATCTCACTCCTAGAACACTACCGTCTACTACTCGACTTCACTTCTCGACAGCTCCAAACATTCTGATCTCACTTTGTCATCCATTCCCCTACTTTCTAAATATCCCTTCCAGATTCACAAATCAATCTTCCACCACCAACTCTCATTCGTAATATTCCTCAAAACCAATTTTTAATCTTTCTAAATATGCTTAATGGATTTCAAAAGAAAATATTTAATTCCCATTCTAAAATACTTTCTAACTATTTACAAATTTTAATGACCTATTCTCTCTTTCAAATGAGTCTTATTTAGCATAGGCTAATGATCGAAACCTTCCGCGAAAAACGATAATGAACTATCATCTATTTCACTGAGTTTTATTTAGCATAGGCTAATGATCGACCTTCCGAGAAGAACGATAATGGTACGCGTCATTCACTTTGTTTATCTAAGCACATTGTTCCGAGTTTCGTACGCTTATTCTAATCACTTCTTAAAATTAAATATAACAATTTGTTGTATACAGGTTGTTCTAAATTTATATGCCCGTGGTTGAGAAAATTGAAAATATTTTATATTAAATTGAACTCTGTTTATAATTATCAAAATTTAATTTTCATATCAAATAGAAATATAGCAATATATATATATATATATATATATATATATATATAATCAAATCAATAAAGTATATAAATTATCTAAATACTGAAAATAATTTCTAGTTAGGTGTAAAATATAACCATACTAGAACAAAAACGTATGCATATAGTCAACGATTAATTGTACGTGCAAACATATTACCATTGGTAGAAGGAATAAAAATTTATAATAATAGAACATGTCAGTTATTTAAACTCAGTTTAAATAAACAAATAAGTTTCCAATAAAAATACAAAATTCAACTAAAATGTGAGCTGTACAACTAAACTAAAAACGAGGTATGAAAGATAAACTAATCAAAAACAAAGAAAAGCAGTATAAGTCTACCTGTTTAGTATTAATAAAAAGTTAAAGACAAAAATAAATCAGAAATAACATGTATACAAAGATCTCAAAAAGTAATAATACAGAAAATTCACATAAAAGAAAAAGAACTGGACTAAGAACTACTGTCTTAGAACCATAACGGTTGGCACCACGGTGGGCTGCCGATTGTAACAAAATAAATAAGAACTTCTGTTGGAGTGAATGTAAAGAGGAGGTAAACCCAACAGAAGTAAGGGCGCCAGGAAAATGATCTTCGATCATTCTCTCAGGTATCTTATACTGCTGTATAGGATATTAAATATTTTAAATATACACATAAGTAAATGTAAATATGAAGGAAATAAGAATAAATGATATGCAAAATAAATAAACATTTATTAAAAAATAACTACTAGATTTTTGACAATCTCTGAGTTAAACAATGCATATAATGTGACTTGCACATGACAAAAGTTATCGTTAAACATGATATATCATATAACAACAGTCCTGGTATATGTATGTACAAAACTTAAATACCTCTTACATATACCTAAGGTACAACTCACATGAGACTTCTACCAAATGGTTATAGTACGCTTGCTACGTACCACTAAATTGAAACCGAAAAAGATGAAAATAATATAAATAAATAGGCATAAGCCTGACTAAGAGAAAATACAATAATGAATTAATCAAAGATAATGAATGAAAGCTAAAGAAATGAAGTTAGATAAATATACAACGACTTAAAAGGACCGAATAAATGAAGTAAAGCGAATAGACAATAAAATAGTTAGGAAACAAGCAAGTAATATTACACAATAAATATCAAACCAATAATAAAGTATAAAACCCAATATTTTAGGCTAATTCCTGTGCACAAGAACTTACCGTAGATACCATAGTTTGGGAATACACTACATACATACACTAATATTCAAATATATTATATAAAAACAAAGATAAGCTAAATCTGAAAAAAAAATTAATAAACATAGTGCATTACCAAAAGTCCAAAATATAAAACACAAAAGTTACTCAAATCACCAAACTGAGTGTTCCCAAACAAACCCATTCCTCAAATGAATAACCAAAAGGTTTCCAAAAAATGAGCACTAGGATAGTGCCAAACCATGCTTCCTGTAAGCACAGGTGTAGAGACCGAAAATGAAGCTGGAAAGCTTCGCTTGCTCCCAGGTGACTGACTATGTAGCAGGAATAGGTTCCTCTCAGGTGGGTGAGGGTCTATGATTTCTCATGTTCGTTTTATATTACTTCCCCAAAAGGCCAAAACAAATCTTTACCCAGTCTTAGTTTCTATGTAAAGTGTCCGAAAAAAGTCAAAGGAGAAAAAGAGAGCTAGAGAAGTGTTTTTAGGATAGATGTTAATGTAAAAAGGCCATTACTTACACACAAAAAAAATCTAAATTATTACTGAACTACTTGTCCTTGACAAGAACAGACACATGAGTGTGGAATTTAAATACAGATTAGATATGACATCTTTAAAATAATTATAGGATATTTGTGATGTTAGAAGACTTCAAATGAAATTTTTGACTTAATTATAACCAAAAATGAAAACTATTAGAATTTTCTCCGAATAAATTATCTATAGATATTGGATGTGCAAATTGGATTATTTCCAACATTAATTTAGAAATTCATATGTTTGGTTATGTTAAAAAAATATTAGAAAAGAATATGGAATTTTCCTGGACGGAATCTTAAATAAACATCGATTAATCTATATAAAATCCACATTGATTTGAATCCAACATTGAGAATCCTATATTTCACAAAAACGATATAAGCGGTCATATAAAAACCTGACTATATAAAAAGTAAATAACTACCGGGAATAAACTTCTAGTGGACTGCCATTTTCCCTGGTTCAAGACACAGCTGGATACTATAATATTATTTTAAAGACAAACTGGGAACTGTAGACACAAATGCTTAATTAATTTATGGAGATACTCTCCGCCATTTTGGGTACTGGTACTTCACTATTCCGGCTCACGAGTCAAATGACGAGCGAAATGTGCTTCTCCGCCAAGGTAAACGTCAAACTCTCAGAACGCGAGGTCATATTCGCCACCAGAGGCGTAGAGCATGTTCCGTACATAAAAATGTGACGTCACGTAAATATTTAATTACGACAAAATTATAAAATGTAATTAAGCGACCAAAACAAAATAATTATAAAAATAATTAGGGAGTTCAAAAATGATTTAGTAACGTATCAGATCATTACAAATTTTGTGTTTTAAGTTCACGGGCTGTATCTTTGTTGTTCAAATGTCTTTCATATTCATCTTTCCTTGATTCATTTTCATCTGGGGTCAGTTATTTGTAATGATTACAAGTACTGCATTGATTCTTCTTAGGCTTATGAAAGCGCAGGTTTCCATAGGAGTAGAAATAGGCTTTGTACATGGATTTGGAAACAGTTTTTAACAATGCTTTTTTATTGTTTGAATCTAGTTTTTCATTTTCTATAGTGGTTTTTGAGTTATCTTCGCTACATTGTTCAAGATATAAAGTATACAACTTTTCAAGATTGAGTTGTGAAGAAAGGTAGAGTTTATTGCTGGACTTTCTGCAGTAGTGGGATTCTACTTTTGGTATGGATTGAATATGCTGACGGGCGTGTTCTTCAATCCAGGCTGGTATTTTGTTCACAGTCGAGGCTTTCCCTCTTTGGTCAGTCGATACAATTCCAGCAACGCTCCTTTTTTCCAGACAGGTCTGAACTAATTTTTCTGTTACGGACAAAACTGACAGGAAAAATAAACGACAAACACGAACGTGCTCTGAGTGTTTCTCTAGATGGTAGTGAAGACTGCGTTTTTTTTTTCTGGATGCAGGATTATCTCTTCATCTACTAGGTTCACTTTCAACTACATGAGTAGCAACAAACTGTCGTTGTCGGTCTTGACAACGGCTATCTTCTCCCATTTTGCATAACTGAAAGAAAATGTCATTTTTTTCAGATCCAGAAAATTTGTCACTACACTTAAAGAAAGCATTTAGTACACACAAAATTTTGCCTTTCTTTCTTTTTCACTTCTTTTCCCTTTATATTTCTGTAGGTTTTACCAGCACTCCTTAAACACTTTCTTTCTTCTCGTTCCTCTTTAGTTGTAGCCTTATTCGTATTGTCAGTCTTCTTTTTTTTTAATAAATGTTCGGTATTATTTGTCAAACTCAAAGCACAATCAGATTCTGAAAGCTCCAAAATCATGTGACGCTTCGATATGTGCTGTCTCAAAACCTTTTTGTTTTCAAAAATGATGTTGCAATGGTAGCAGGTGAACCCCTGTCTAACATTATTTTTGTCATTTACTTGATTTGGGGGTGTTACTAAGCATGACTGAATATTAGTATCAGGGGACTCGCCTATTGCGTCGTAGGTGATTGTTGGGTCAGTTAAATCTGGATGATTTAATGTTAGTTCTGTAGATAGGTCATCGATGACTTTGGATGTCCCAGCTGAAATATCCACAATGTTTTCTATGCATGACGATAGCATAAATTGCTCATTTTCCTCGATGGATGATGGGCTTGCCTGTTGAAGTGGCTGTAGTAATATGTAATCTTGTATATGCTCTTCATTATTATCTAATTGGCCTAGCTTGTTCTGGTATTTTGGCACTTACTTGCATGTTTGTGTCACATTACCGTGGTCAAACTCACTGTTCTGAACCTCTATATTTTGCTGGGCAAAAGCCATGGTTTTTTGAGAACGTGATTGAAACATTTTCCCCCTGAAATAAAACAAAAACGTAAATGTGTGGTTTCGATAGTATTTAATGTATGTAGATTTAGTAAACTAGATTTTAAGACTTTCCCTACAACGGAAGGTTACTTCTATTGTAAGTTATATAACGTAAAGAGTTTAGGCCTAGTTAAAAATAAACAGCCCATAGTGTGAAATTAAAAGTTATCTGACATTATTTGGCATTCCCATAAACATACCAAGGTACTACAGTGCAATAGTAACAGCCGAATAATTATTTTTGTGCTGTAAGCATGAGTTTTTGACGAATTATAGGCGTACTAACATTTGAAAACACTACAGAAACTGATACTTGGACGTAGATTAGGGATATTAGAGATACTATTTGTAAACAAAGAGTTCAAAAAACCGTTATTAGGGATATATTTCAAGGTTTAGTTCACACAGTTTTGGCTTCGCTATTAATACAAAATTTAAGCGTATGCAAGATGTTATAATAACTTATTGGTACTTACCAAGGTAACACACTCAAGAGTGAAATGTTAATACATAAATTACACAGAAAAACATATAAACAATTGACTAAACAAATATCTACACCACCACTCAGTTGTTGTTGAAAATATTTCAGAACTAACCTCAAAACAAAACAGCTGACAACAAAAGCCGGTAGCCTGATCTAGCATCAGTGCTACCAACCAACGCAACGGCTTAATTGTTAGCCTAGTAAAAGGGTGGACTCTAACATTTGTGTTTCAAAATAAAATTCGTATGTTCTCTATCGTTTTGTCACACAATCACATTAATGATGACTATAGTATATCATGAAAATATAATCAATCGTGTTATTATTACCAATGTAAATAGGGCCAACGTGCACATTCGCCCTTCTTACCTGCATGTTCGCCCTATTTACATGATACAAATTATTAAGAATCAAAAGTAAGAATGGCGAATGGGCCCATTTTAACGATAAAACAAAACAAAGAGAAAAAAATCCTTTAGAATTATTAATTCCGTAAGTATTAAGTAGTCTTCTTTCTATTCTCACATTATCATTAGACATGATAATATCCACTCCTTTTGCTTTTGATGACTACCTGAACCCCAATAATATTCAAAGATATCATGTCGCTGTTGTTCCGTAAACTGTTTGGTACAACCATGTTGACATACTGTACTCTTACACGGATTTTCTTGAACTGATTTTCCTCTACCTAAAATTTTTTCACGTTTTTTAAGATGCTTCTTATTTAGCTTTTTAGGTTTTTTGATTCCTGTGTTTCCAACAACATCAATAGTTTGTTCCACAACAGCTTCAGAGTCAGAGCTTGAAAAGTAGAAGTCAGAATCTTTATTTCCATGAAACGAATGATCGGAGTCAAATCTTTTCCGTCTTTTAATTATTGGTTGATTACCGTTTACAGCTCCATCAGAATCTGAACTTGAATAATCGACTAATTTTACATTTTTCACGAGGTCATTAGGTTCATTATAATTGATGGGGGTCAGAACTAGTGTTGCCAGGTCAGATTTAGTTTTAATCGGTACATAAGCAAAAACAAATCGGGATTCAGGGTTGTAGATCGGGACAAATAAACAACAATAGCCCAGTAAATGACCGTTTTGGAGTGTAATTTTCAGAATCAACTACGAATGGCATGACAATCTGGTTTTAGGTTCTACTTACTGTCTACTTCAAAGTTGAACTTGTACCGTTGGTTACTTTTACTTGGGGGGTGACAGTCAGAGTTACCCTTTCTCGGGGGTAAAAAACGCGCGTTTAAGGTAAGTCAAAAAATGGAACAACTGACTGACTCTAAAGAACTTTTGTTTTATATAAATTTTAAACTAAGTCAATACTTGTCGAGTAATTTTACCGAATAAAATATTCTTAGCAAAAATGTAGCTCTTAAAAAAGCAAAAAAAAATTGTATGTTCAGAAAGTCTATAAAACCAGTAAAAGCAAAGTTGGAGCTCATCAAAAATGCGTTCTTATTCGTCAAATTCCAAATCGAATTTTTCAACTTAAAATAACCAAAAAATTAAGCAATTTTCGGGCAAGCTCTAATAAAAATTTTTAAAGTCTTTAAAAGAATCTTTAATTTTGTTTTATATAAAAGTCTCTAGTATTAAAACTAAGCGAGTTACGCTCACAATAAAAATGCTCTTTTTTCAAAATAACTTAAAAGTATTAGGAATACTAAAAATCTCAAGAGGAGTAAAAAGTAGGTAGGTTTTGCTTTTATAAATATGATAGATTCATTTTGTTTTTCTGTAAGACAAAAATTGATTAAAATATGGCTGTTCATATTTTGCATACACTCGTGATTAGTGACTCGTTCAGGCTTTCAATCATATAAAAAATACATAAGTGAAGTAAATTGTTTGTATTTTTTTAATTTTTTTGTCGAAAAATAAACATTTTCAATCGTAAATAACTCGAAAAGTAACTAGGTTAAAATTTTATAGAACTAAAATTGCTAAGAATTAGTCAATTTATCCATCTCCGGACTTACTTTAAATGCGCGGTTTTTCACCCCCCAACTAGGGGTAACTGTCACCCCCGAGTAAAAGCAACCAACGGCACAAGCCGTCCAAATTTTCATGCAATCCGGAGTTGATCCTGAAAATTACACGGTATCGCCGTATTTCCCGTTCATTTACTGGACTACAAGGTGTTTCTATAATCTGTATTTAATCCTACATAATAATAATAATCAGACGAAATTACAAAAAAAATCGAAGATTAAGTAAGTTGTTTATTTTTTATTAAAATTATATTTTTCATTCGATTTTGCCGCTTTTAGGAGTGCCTTGTTTTTATAACATACCTAATGTCTGTCCCACCTTGACTTTACAGTACACGAACATACAGCAATACAATCCTTATGGGAGTTTTTAGCGCGGCGATGCCGATTTTCTTCAAAAGAATTTTCAATCGGACATTACCAAGGTCCTAAAAATGTAGGTCCCTAAAAATGTTAAATTAAAACTAACCCGTTACAGTCAAGTAAAACAATATTTTTCATTGTTTTTTTTTGTGAGTGATAGTCATTTTTGAAAAGTAATCAGCAATTTTATAATTGATATGCGTAATAACTTTTTTGGGTTAAGAATGTTAGAATATTCAACATTAAAAGTGGATGTTGTTCTATGGTTGTTAATTTATGTATTGACAGTATAGACAGTTCTGAAATAATTTCAAGAAAAATATAAAATAAAGTCGGTCAAGTTCAAGTAAAGTTTTATACTGTCCTACCAGGTCCTCCAGTTGAGAATAAATAAAGTATAATAATTGTTGATGGTCGGTTCACCTAAATTAATTATAACAAAGAATATTGAATAAGCTTAAAATTATTACTGATAATATTGTATTGAGTAACTCAATACAAATAATACAAATAATGCTTATTTGCAAAATTTGGATCCTAATTGCAGTTTATTTTTATTCTTAATGACTGATTTTCAAGATGAAATTAATGTCATTTTAATGTGTTTACACCCTACGACAGTTGCAGTGAAAGCGAGGAAGACGGGATTATAGAAAGAAGCTAAAATATATAGTTTAAATGTATTTTAATTATTTCTGTAGGTACCTACGTATTTATTAAGGTTTAACATATTTATGCGCTTAAATACATTAGATATTATATAAATGTTTTATAAGAAATTATTTTTATTTTGTTCAGATAAAGGTATTTTTCGAAAAAAAAAAAATGTTTTAGAACCCCTGACAGCCACAAAATGTCAATAATATTAATTTCTAAGTTATTGATAGTTATCCTATAGAAAAAAGTATGTTTGCTTAAAACCTGTTTCTGATAAAATTTGGCATCACTGTTGGTCATAAGAACCTGTACTGTAAAGTCAAGGTGGGACTCACAATAGTTATAAAATTCACTGCAAGTCCTCCTGAAATTGGTTTTCATTGGTGAAAATCGGGACATTTAGTGTCCCGATCAGGTACAAATCGGTACGCGTCCCCAGACCCCTGAAAATCGGGACGTCCCGCGCAAATCGGGATACCTGGTAACGCTAGTCAGAACATGCGTAGAAATGTTACTTAAGTGGGCAAACTGTTCATCATCTCTTACCTCAATATTAATATTTATTTTCATTGTCTATTGAAATTGGAATATTTTCAATATTCCTAGCCAAACAATCTAAATCATTTTGTGATAATGTTAATATATCAGTTTCAACTGAAAGATTTTGAATGTCGTCATTATTATTCTGTAGCGGAATGTTTTCGAACATCATATCGTATTTTCTTATTTCTTCGTCCTTTCAGTGTTTTCCCAGTAACGCGATCTTATAACTCCTTGCTGAAGCCATTGTCTAAAAATTTTTCATTTTATTGCGTCAAAAAAAAGTTATTTTAAAAACTTATCAAAGTATAAAACTCACACAGATTTAAAATGGTACAAACTAATTTTACAACCGAAATACAGCTTTACAATCGAAAAATAGACAAATTAATGCGGCACAACACGTTTCTATGAACAGCGAAATAACACTAAACAGATTAAAGATAACTAACAGGTAGTCAGAAAATAAACCTCACTTTTTGGGCTTTCCGTTTTATTCGGAACAAAACAATAATCTTAAGCGCCCGACCGGCTATCTTAAACGACTGAAATTATTTTACAGCCGAAATACAGATTTTACAACCGAAATACAAACAAATTAATGCGGCAAAACAGGTTTCTATAAACAGTGAAATAACATAACCAGGTAGTAGGAAATTAGTCATCACTTTTCGGCATTGAGCTGTATTGCGAACAAAACAATAATCTTAAGCGCCCAACCGACTATCTTAAATGACTGGCACTTACGATTATTAATCAGTCAAGCTATGTTTCTTAAGATATTTTTGGGTAAAATTTAACCGTAGTACAAAAAACCTGTCGCTTAAGATTAAAAAGAAACAATGAAATTGGTAATAAATACTTAAATCTCACGTACGATATTTTGTAGGAATGTGCAAATAAGTTTAATCAATCGTATACACCAAAAATCCTGTTTTTGGAATTTTTGTCGCTTGAGATGATTTGTCAAAAACCCGTCGATATATAAGTCAGAAATTTAGGTCATACTTACTACATTCCAAGTGTCGATAGCGATTTGGAAGGTTTTCCCTTCGCGATTCCAAGCCGTCGGCGTCGCGAGGATAACTTGGCGGGTCTTCATTGTGAAATTTTAATTTGTGCACATCAGCAGTTGACAGTGTTGGCCTAAATAGACAAAAATAGGTACTGAATCTCTAATTCTTCAGTTAAACTTTTTTCTACTACAGGGTGTTTCATTGGGAAATTAACATACGTTGACTGTAGAACGAGAACACTTAGGCGGTCTCAAAAATACCACACTTAAAGTCTTACTTCATTAATAACAAAGATACTGGGTGTTTTATGTATTTTGTCATTTTCTTATTTGGTTCATAACTTTTTAACCACACTGTATATTTTCTTTATATTTGGCACGCAAATATTTTTTGAGATGTACAATTAAATAATTTATTTGCAATTGTAAAAAATCCAGGTACGGAATAAAAAATATTGGAAAAATGTTCCGACTCAAAAACAACACCTTGTACATTAAATTTTTTTAAAATGGATTTTGCACTTGATAAGAGGATGAAAAACTAAATTTAGTGGTATACTTTGAATTTTCGGAAAAATGACTATACTAGTAAAATTTTGAATTTGAATTCTGAAATTATGTGAATTGCGAGAGCTTGAAGTAGAAAAAAATTGAAATACGACTTACAACTTGTTAACCACACTGTATATTTATTTTATATTTAACATGCGAGTATTCCTTAAGGTGTCAATCAATTAATTTATTTACAATTATAAAAAATCGATGTCCGGATTAAAAAATATTGGAAAAATGTTCCGACCCAAAAAAACATATTAAGTACATTAAATTTTTTTAAAATGGATTTTGCATTTGAAAAGAGGATGAAAAACTAAATTTAGTGGTATACTTTGAATTTTCGGCAAAATGATTTTTCTGGTAAAATTTTGAATTTGAATTCTGAAATGATGTGAATTACGAAGTTCGCAGTAAAAAAAATTAAAATGTGACTTAATTTTAAATAATACCATTATTTAATCTAAATTAGTAAAATATTAACATTTCAGTGTTTTTTTTTATTATGGCTACAAATAATTCATAATAAATATTTACCTTTATTTATTAATGAATAAATAACGAACTTAAAAATTAAAAAAATACAGAAAAGCTTTGCTGAAAAATAACTTATCAAAACTATAGTAATTGTTCAAAATGGCCATCACCTTGTTGAAGGCAAAATTGTGCTTTTTGTTATTTGTCTGACTGACTTCCTAATCTCGTCAAGGTTATATTTTTCATTTCTTGGAATGCGTCTTGGAATCCGGTCAAGAAGTTCTTCCCTACTGTTTATTTCCTCGTTATAAAATTCAAATTTTAGATATCCTCAAACATCCAAGTTTTACTGCAGGGCAGAGAAAAGTTTGATATTGAAACAAAGCTTCCTTAACTGTTCTAGATTTAAAGTGTAGGTCTACAAAATGTCCACTAATATATTTAAGGAATGCCACTCGGAGACGGGTTTCTTAAGGGGCCTCATAGCTTGGGTTGTCCAGGGGCCTCAAGATTAGTAATCCGGGACTGCCTAGGATGATGTAAAACAGTCGGTATATATAAGTCAGAAATTTAAGTCATACTTACTCCATTCCAAGTGTCGATAGCGATTTGGAAGGTTTTGCCTTCGCGATTCCAAGCCGTCGGCGTCGCTAGGATAACTTGGCGGGTCTTCCTTGTGAAATTTTAATTTGTGCACATTAGCAGCTGACAGTGTTGACCTAAATAGACAAAAATAGGTTTCATTAGTAAACTAACATGGGTTAACTGTTAAAAGAGAACACTTAAGCGGTCTTAAAAATACCATACTTAATGGGTCTTACTTTATTAATAACAAAGATACGGGGTGTTTTATCTATTTTGCCATTTTCTTAATTGGTTCATAACTTTTTAACCACACTGTATATTCATTTTACATTTGGCACGCAAATATTTTTTGAGATGTACAATTAACTAATTTATTTGCAATTGTAAAAAATCCAGGTACGGATTAAAAAATATTCGAAAAATAGTCCGATCCAAAAACAACACCCTGTACATTAAATTTTTTAAAAATGGATTTTGCATTTGATAAGCGAATAAAAAACTAAATTTAGTGGTATACTTTGAATTTTCAGCAAAATGACTTTTCTGGTAAAATTTTTAATTTTAATTCTGAAATTATGTGACCTGCGAGAGCTTGAAGTAGAAAAAATTGAAATACGACTTACAACTTGTTAACCAAACTGTATATTGATTTTATATTTAACACACGAATATTGCTTAAGGTGTCAATCAATTAATTTATTTACAATTATAAAAAATCCATGGCCGGATTTAAAAATATTGGAAAAATGTTCCGACCCAAAAAAACATATTAAGTACATTAAATTTTTTTAAAATGGATTTTGCATGTGATACGAGGATGAAAAACTAAATTTAGTGGTATACTTTTAATTTTCGGCAAAATTACTTTTCTGGTAAAATTTTGAATTTGAATTCTGAAATTAATGTGAATTACGAAGATCGAAGTAAAAAAATTAAAATGTGACTTAATTTTAATTAATACCATTATTTAATCTAAATTGGTAAAATATGGACATTTCAGTGTTTTTTTTTATTATGGCTACAAATTAATATTTAATTAATTAATATTTGATTAATATTTGACATCGTAGTGTGTGTGGCAGCATTTACGTTTCCTAGTGAATTATTACAAATTACAGTTGGTTGTTGTTTGAGTTTAAACATCATTTTTATATCATCTTAAACAGAAGAATTTTCTACTGCCAGTTTTGTTTTTATTTCTTCATAAAGTGCATCAGTGACCTCGTATTTTGGATTATCTACAGATTGCAAGGTCAGACTTTTTATTTTATTTATACCTATTTACTGCGATTCACTCCCACTGCTGCTCCCACCATGTCGACCTGCGCTAACTGTTCAAAGTCAATCGACGATCGAGAATTATCAAAACAACTTCAATGTGAAGCCTGTAAACAGAACATACATCTAGCTTGCACTGATCTACGAGCCGAAGATCGCGTTACAAGGCATAAACTACGTGGAATTAAAATTCTTTGCAACAACTGCTGCTCTAATATCGAAAGTTTTGCTAATTTAAAGACGCTCTTAAGAGATTTAAAAGAGGATCTTCAATCAAAAATTGGTCTGATAGATCAAAAAGCTAATGATATCAGTGAAAGACTCTTACAGATTGAAAACAAGTTATCTAGTGAGGATCATTCTTCATCTCCAAAATTTACAGATACCATAGCAAATGAAGCAGTTGATCGCATTAACCGGGCTAAGAATATTTTTGTTAGGGGTGTACCAGAAATTACAGGAGACATTGAAACAAAGAAAAGTCACGATGGTGGAATATTAAAAAATATTTTAGATACTGTAATGTGTAACTCCACTCCTGTCACATTTTTCAGGATTGGAAAACCGAACAATCGCTTCCCTAGGATGATAAAGGTCATTATGCAAAATGAACATGAAGCCAAACATATTTTGAAAAACAAAAAGAAACTTTTACAAAACGTCTCTTTAAAAAACGTTTCCATTATCGACGATAAGACTCCGAATCAAATAGAATGCCTAAAAGAACTTCGAATGGAACTGGAACAAAGAAAATCGAATGGAGAGGAAAATTTAACCATAAAATATATACAAGGTGTCCCGAAAATTGTAAACTTTCGTCACTAATTCTGATATTTCAGGTTTTCATAATTGGCTATGTTTCTATACTAATCTAGCTACTTTAAATTCCAAATTTAATGAATTATTATGCAACATTCAAAACCTAAATCCTCAAATAATTCTTATTACTGAAACATGGTTAACATCAAATGATCTTGACTCTCTTTATAACATTGATAATTATTCCCTTTATAGGTGTGATCGTCGTAATCGACGTGGAGGAGGAACTTGTATCTACTTGTCTTCAGAAATTACTAATAATTTCTCTGTTACATCTTTTGATATTACTGTCCCTAATATTGAACTTCTTGGCTTAAAAATATGTCATAAAAACTCTTTTGTTATTCACCTAGTATGTGTTTATCGGCCTGGTGATTCTAGATTAGCAGATGATGAATCCCTTATCGCATCACTTGATGAACTGTCCAGCCTAGAAAATCTGATTGTTATTGGAGACTTTAATTTTAGAGACATTTCGTGGCCTATAACTGATCCACCTAGTGACTTATCAACTTTCAAAAATGTATTTACAGATTTTGTATTAAATTCTAACTTACATCAATTTATAACGGAGCCGACTCGATTTAGAATTAATAATTTACCATCTATTTTGGACTTGGTATTCTCTAATGATCCCCATTTATTAACACATCCCCTAATAAGCTCACCAGTAGGTAACTCAGATCATGCAGTCATAACGTTTCATATTCAGTTTAACTTACAGTACTGTACTCCTAATATTAATAAAACGGTATATGAGATAATTGATTTTGAAAATGCAAATCGCCAACTGGCTGATATTGATTGGAATGATGTTTTCGGTGACATAAGGGATCCAGTTGTATTCTGGGATAAGTTCTTGCACGTTGTTAATTTCTGCAAAAACCAAAATACCGTCAAAAAAACCATATACAAAAATAACATAAAACCTTGGATTAATGGTGAATTAATATATCTGATCAAGTATAAAAGAAAGTTGTGGAACAAATATAGACGTACAAATCGCATAGAGGATTTACTAATTCATCGAAACTTTGCCAGAGATTTAAAGAAATCTCTACATGAAGCTCGTGTTGCCTACGAAGAGAGTATAGCCATTAGTAGTAACTGTAAAAAATTGTACAAGTATATTCGATCTTCGTTGACAACAAAAGTTTCTATACCTTTACTGGAAAAAGATAATGGTGATATATCCCAAAGTAACTATGAGAATGCCGAAGTCCTCGCCAGTACTTTCTCTAAGGTTTTTTCTGTCGAACCCACTAATCATCAGTTGCCTAATATTACTTCGTCACGAGTTTCTTCTTCCCTTGAAAATATTATCATTACTCCTGATAAAGTTAAATATCATCTTCAAAATCTAAAAAATAATTCGTCTCCTGGTCTCGACTTAATATCTTCTTTATTTTTAAAGAAATGTTCCGATGCTTTAGCTTACCCACTATATGTGATTATGTCCTTATCATTCACCACACATATTTTGCCTCCCATATGGAAAACCGCATCTGTAACACCGATTTTTAAAAAAGGGAACAAATTGGATTCTAATAACTACCGTCCTATCAGCTTAACACCTATAGTGTCTAAGATAATGGAATCTATTATTGCCGAGACAATTTCTGATTTTCTGCAAAACGAATTGGTTATACCAGAACAGCAGCATGGTTTTGTCAAAGGACGTTCTACAATGACAAATCTTCTTTGGTGTGTCAATGAATGGTCAAGAGCATTAGACAGAAAAACCCCGGTAGACATTATTTACCTCGATTTTGCTAAAGCTTTTGATCGAGTTCCACAGCGAAGACTATTACATAAATTGGAACACCTTGGTATCCGTGGTCAATTACTGAAATGGATCGACGCGTATTTAACAGATAGAAAATTTCGTGTTAGAGTTGGGGACTCTTTCTCAGTCGAGAGAACGGTCTTGAGTGGGGTACCGCAAGGATCAGTTTTGGGTCCACTTTTATTCATAGCATATTCCAGTGATCTACAATTTCACATTAAATGCAGCAAAGCTTTCTATGCAGATGACACGAAGCTATTTTCTGATCCCTCCGTAAATTTCCAGTTACTACAAGATGATCTTGATTGCATATCGGAATGGTGCTCTACTTGGATGCTGCCTCTTAATGTGGACAAATGTGTAGTTCTTCACATGGGTAAAAATAATCCGAATCTTCCTTACTCTATTAATGGGCGCGTGTTAAGATCAGTGAAATCACATAATGATCTAGGTGTTATAATTAATAACAATCTAAGTTGGTCGGAACATATTTTTCATATTTCTAAAAACGCTAACAGTAAATTATACCTACTGAATAAAACGTTTGCAAAAGTGTCATTCATAAACTCAGTTCATCTGTATAAACTGTACATTCGTCCAGTTCTGGAATATTGCGGAACTGTTTGGTGTCCGGTATTAGTGCGCGATCGTAATATTCTCGAAAATGTACAACGGAAGTGCACTAGGATGTCTTTTGGTCGCTCAAGACCTACATATACAGAAAGACTGAATATGGCTAATCTTACTACATTCGAACAACGTCGACTTCGAGGGGATTTAATTATTACATTTCGAATATTAAAATACAACTTCGGAAATATGAGAGATATGTTTATACTAGACAATGACAATCGTCTTCGTGGCCACAAACTTAAGCTTAAAAAGGAAACTTTTTTTACAACAACAAGGCAATTTTTTCTTTGCAATCGAGTGTTCTCGACATGGAACAGCCTTCCGGCTGAGATTATAGATGCTCCATCTGTCAATGTTTTTAAAAAGAAACTGGATGACCACTTGTTCCAAAATTGAACATTTAATTTGTACCAAACACTTGCTCCCTATGTGCTATGTTTTTGTATATTTAGTTATATTTATTTACTTAGTTAGTTTGCATAATATGTATCTATTTTAATGAAACTATTTAATTTAACATTTCATGCATACTATATAATAATATTGTAGTCTAATGGGCATATGGGTTTCGCGACCCCTGCTCAAATTTATTGTATAATAATAATAATAATAATAATAATAATAATAAAATAATTCATAATAGTAGGGGAGTAAAGTATGCTAAATTTGCAGTCACTCGAGCGTTATGGGGATCAATTGGGTTGTGATTATTAGGTCCTAAAATAAAAAAAAGTTAAGTAAAATTTTCCATTTTAGCGGGCGCTCGTCATTTTTTAATTTAATTTTCCACTTCCGACAATCGTTTTTTCCCATTATAGCGCCATCTATCCATAATTCGAAAAAATGTCTTGAATAAAAGTTGCTTATTTTTATGTAAAGAATCCAAATATGCAATAAAAATTTGGGGGTCCCATTTAAGATTTTAAAGTAACCTCCCACCCCGCCCCCCATGGGGGTCGTGTTTGGTACCATTCGATAGATTTTTCAAAAACATTTTGAAAGTGTATTTTGCAGTTTTTCGATCTGATGTTCATTTTGCGAAATATCGCGGGGTTTGTATTTAAAATTTTAAATTTACCTCCCATCCCTCTCTGTGGGGGACATGTTTAGTACCATTCGATAGATTTTTGAAAAATATTGAAGACGTATTTTTTAGTCTTTCGATCTGACGTTCATTTCGCAAAATATTCGCTTTTCTTTTGTGAAACTTTTTGACTCACCCATTTCCTTACGCCCCGCTCAAATCGTCACATTTTTGAAATATACACTCTCTTGCATGTGCTTAACTTACCTTATCTTAATCTGACAATTTCGAGTATTTTTAACCATAGATTTTTTTTTCGGGCCCCCCTTAACGAACCTCCCTGTGTTAAGAGCCAATATATGGTAGAGGTACATCTGCAGGGTACCAGGTTTCTCCCATATGATAATCTGACGCGCTCGAGTAACTGCAAAAATTCCCGCTTGGGCTCCCCTACCATAACAAATATTCACCTTTACTCATTAATGAATAAATGCTGAACTTAAAAATAAAAAAAAATACAGAAAAGCTTTTCTGAAAAATAACTTATCAAAACTATAATAATTGTTCAAAATGGCCATCACCTTGTTGAAGGCAAAATTTTGCTTTTTGTTATTTGTCTGATTGACTTCCTAATCTCGTGAGGGTTATATTTTTCATTTCTTGGAATGCGTCTTGAAATCCGGTCAAGAAGTTCTTCCCTACTGTTTATTTCCTCGTTATAAACTTTACATTTTAGATATCCTCAAACATCCAAGTTTTTCTGCAGGGCAGATAAAAGTTTAATATTGAAACAAAGCTTCCTTAACTGTTCTAGATTTAAAGTTTAGGTCTACAAAATGTCCACTAATATATTTAAGCAATGCCACTCGGCGACGGGTTTCTCAAGGGGCCTCATAGCTTGGCTTGTCCAGGGGCCTCAAGATTATTAGTCCGGGACTGCCTAGGATGATGTAAAACAGTCGGTATATATAAGTCAGAAATTTAAGTCATACTTGCTCCATTCCAAGTGTCGATAGCGATTTGGAAGGTTTTCCCTTCGCGATTCCAAGCCGTCGGCGTCGCTAGGATAACTTGGCGGGTCTTCCTTGTGAAATTTTAATTTGTGCACATTAGCAGCTGACAGTGTTGACCTAAATAGACAAAAATAGGTTTCATTAGTAAACTAACATGGGTTAACTGTTAAAAGAGAACACTTAAGCGGTCTCAAAGATACCATACTTAATGGGTCTTACTTTATTAATAACAAAGATACTAGTTTTATCTATTTTGCCATTTTATTATTTGGTTCATAGGTTTTTAACCACACTGTATATTTATTTTATATTTGGCACGCAAATATTTTTTGAGATGTACAATTAACTAATTTATTTGCAAGTGTAAAAAATCCAGGTACGAATTAAAAAATATTCGAAAAATGTTCTGATCCAAAAACAACACCGTGTACGTTAAATTTTTTTAAAATGAATTTTGCATTTGAGAAGTGAATGAAAAACTAAATTTAGTGGTATACTTTGAATTTTCGGCAAAATGACTTTTCTGGTAAAATTTTGAATTTGAATTCTGAAATTATGTGAATTGCGTGAGCCTGAAGTAGAAAAAAATTGAAATACGACTTAAACTTGTTAACCACACTGTATATTTATTTTATATTTAACACGCACATATTCCTCAAGGTGTCAATCAATTAATTTATTTAAAATTGAGGCCATCCCCGAAAAAAGGGCCCATATGCCAAATGGCGCTTTTGAGAAAAACGCAATTGAAAATTTAACAAGTATTTTGAAAACAAAACTTTGAACTTTATTCAAAGCTAAAATAAAAGTATTGACTTCAATTTAGTATAAAATAAAACTTTGAACTTTATTGAAAGCTAAAATAAAAGTATTGTATTTACACTAAAGTTACATTAAGATGTTTCAAAGATATAGACACTTTTTGATGTAAATATAATTTTTTTACATTAGCTTGTCATGGGCCCTTTTTCCACAGATCATTTGCGAAAGTATGAAATAAGTTTAAGAAAATCTTTATGTGGCAAATGACGTAAAAAATAAACATTAAAACAAGTTATTATTGTACAAAGAAAGTTATACAGAAACTTCTTCTAGTATCTAGCATATCCATTGTTCATCTTCTTGGGACAAAAACGAAAATAGATGTCTCACGTCTTTTTCCTTCGCCGGCTTTATTTCAACCACTGGGACAGTTTGAAAAGCAATGTTTGTGTTTATGTTTCTTCCTTTCCAAATTGTGAATGGTATGTAATTTTCCATGTATGTTTGAGAACAAGCCAATGTTCCGTCTTTTTTGTATTTCATAATTTGTACATACTGTTGCATGCTGAAAACAAGTCCCTTTGTTTTTGGCTTATTTAGAAAGAGTTCTTCCAAACTTTCAGTTAAATTTTTGATTAACGTTTTGTCCATGACAACATTAAAAGGAGATTAATTTTTCCGACAATGCACTATTGCTTCCAAATATGGCTTTGCCGTCTCTATGTATTCCTTCTTTTTTAAAGATGAACCAGCCCAAAATTGCGATCGCACTGGTTAAAGGAATGGTCACGAACCGGAAATATATGTCGAATATTGACGTCAAACTTGTGTGCTAGCCACATTCCAAATTTTACCATTGAAATGTTCTTATTTTGTCCTCCGCACGGATCCGACAAAAATATGATTTCAGTGACATCGTCATTAATTTTTTTGCACAAGCAGTCATAGACGAATGAAATAACAGAATCGGCGCCTCTTTTTCCTTGTCCTTCCATAAATGTATACATAAAAGACGACCCATCATTGTGAATATGTATATTAAAGAGATAACACCAAAGTAGACGTTTATAAAACTGCACTGTTACATTGAGTTTCGGAACTTGTAGATTTTGTCCATAGTCAAATTCAATAACAAGGCAACTACTGTCAGTTTTACTTCTTTCTATCAGATTCCTTCTCATTGCTATATGTCGCCTTACTTTCACATTGTGAAGACGATAGGAAATTGCACAGGCATCGTTAGGATTAATAGATAGTTTTTGTTTACATTCTGTGCAGAAATCACATACGTCTGTTTTGGGATTGTTGAAACTGTATGAACGCAGTGACTTAAAATACTGAAAGTATGTCTTGTATTTCATCTTTAGATTTGTGCATGTCTTTTCTTTATAGTATTGTACAAAAAGCTCATACAGCTTTTTAATATTTAATTCGGGATTCTCAAAATATTTTAGTTCGGATTTGTGTCGGGAATAATGACTTTTCTTAAACGGAATAGTTTCCAAATGCTCTTTAAGCAAGTCATGAATGTTGGGAGCCAATTTGTGGGGTCTGCTGGCATGCGTCCCTCGCTTTTCTGTAAGTGAATCACCCTCAATTACCTTCTTTTGTACTACACAAATGCGCTTCACAGATACTCGGAAAAAGTTTTTGGATCATGGTCCGACATGTTTTTATTCTGTCACCCTTTTGAGACACGAAATATTCCCATCTATACGCTCGTAAAACTTTTGGATTATTCTTGAGTCGTTTACGGTCCACATTAAGTTTTTTCATACACTGAGCCAACAAAGAGTCCTGTTGAGGCTTTGCTTGTAAATAAAAGTGTTAAAATAAATGTTTGTGATCATCGACACGTAAACGGGTAAAACATTTGTCCAGGCAGCATTTTATGATTATCTGAAATGACTTAGCTGCAACATCGCGACCTGCCGAGGTGACGTATATTTTACGTGATTGCCTTTTAACTTTTCTTTTTTCTCGAGTCACATTAATCTTCTTACATCTTGTCAGTTTTTGTATAACTACCTCTTCGTCAGAATCCATTTTTAAAGCTCAATAAACACACTTACGTTAACAAGCAAACGAACAACGGACGCGAACACAACTTTGTTAAAATGGTAGTTAAATGTTTTGTTTATCGAATGACACAGGTTTGAGACATTGTTGCCAAACTTGGCCGACATGAACTTTACATCATGGTGGATCGATTTAAACGATCTGCGGGAAAATGGCCCATAGGCTTATGGGCCCTTTTTCCGGGGATGGCCTGAATTATAAAAAATCCATGGCCGGATTAAAAAATATTGGAAAAATGTTCCGACCCAAAAAAACATATTAAGTACATTAATTTTTTTTAAAATGGATTTTGCATTTGAAAAGTGGATGAAAACCTAAATTTAGTGGTATACTTTGAATTTTCAACAAAATGATTTTTCTGGTAAAATTTTTAATTTGAATTCTGAAATTATGTGCAAATATTCACCTTTACTTATAATATATAAATAACGAACTTAAAAATTTAAAAAAATACAGAAAAGCTTAGCTGAAAAATAACTCTAAGTTTTACTACCGGGTAGATAAAAGTTTAATATTGAAACAAAGCTTCCTTAACTGTTCTAGAATTAAAGTTTAAGTCTACAACAATACACTAATATATTTAAGGAATGCCACTCGGAGACGGATTTCTTAAGGGGCCTCATAGGTTACGTTGTCTAGGGGCCTCAAGATTATCAATCCGGGACTGTATATACAGGGTGTCCCGAAAAGATTGGTCATAAATTATACCACAGATCTGGGGTCAAAAATAGGTTGATTGAACCTCACTTATCTATATACAATAGTGCACACAAAAAAAGTTACAGCCCTTTGAAGTTACAAAACGAAAATCGATTTTTTTTTTCATATATCGAAAACTCTTTAGAGATTTTTTTATTGAAGTGGACATGTGGCATTCTTATGGCAGCAACATCTTAAAAAAATTAAAGGGAAATTTATGCAACCCATAAAAATTTTATGGGGGTTCTGTTCCTTTAAACACCCCCAAACTTTTGCGTACGTTCCAATTAAATTATTATTGTGGCACCATTAAAACACAATGTTTTTAAAACTTTTTTGCTTCTTAGTACTTTTTCGATAAGCCAGTGGTTATCGACATATTTTGAATATTTGTCGAATTCACCACATATTTGTATATGGTTAATTACGATTATAGAGACCTATTATAATCTGAAAATTTATTTATAATTTACAGTTTTAGGTATATTTTGATAAAGAAGCCACATCTCGATAAAAGGAGACTTGTCAAAAAAATACTAAGAGGCAGAAAGTTTTAAAAATACTGTGTTTAACTAATGGTACAACAATAACAGTTTAATTGGAACGTACACAAACATTTGGGGGTTTAAAGCTACAAAACCCCCATAAAATTTTATGTAAATACATATATTAAAAAAGAAGCCGCATCTCGATAAAAACTGGCTTATCGAAAAAATACTAAGAGGCATAAAAGTTTTAAAAAGGTTGTGTTTAACTAACGGTACCACAATAATGAATTAATTGGAACGTACACAAAAGTTTGGGGGGGTTTAAGGGAACAAAACCCCCCATAAAATTTTTATGCGGTGGACAAACGTCACTATAATTTTGTTTTAAGATGTTCCTGCCATAAGAATGATACATGTCCATTTTCAATAAAAAATATCTAATAGTTTTCGATATATTGAAAAAAATCGATTTTCATTTTGTCACTTCAAAGGGCTGTAACTTTTTTTATGAGCACATTTGTACTAAGGTAAGTTAGGTTCATTCGAACTATTTTTGATCCCAAAATGTGTGGTATAATTAATAACCAATATTTTCGGGACAAGCTGTATACAAAAGAAATTTTTAATATTTTTAAAGATATATAAATAGGGATTTTACATATTATTGACATAATCCTGATCCCCCTGTTATTTCAGTCAATTCTGAACAAAAACATATGTGTATATATACAATCCTGAGCCTAAGATATGTTGCCAGTTTTAATAGGCTAGCGGCAGGCACCCCCAAAATGACCAGGTACTTACCACGGAGAGGTGAATGGTCAATTTTAGACATACTGTATGTTTTTGACGGTGGTGCTGAAAACGAAAATGAGATTTATTTTGAATTTCATGTGGGGGAACATTGTCAAAATCGAAATTTTACCCCAAAAATAAAAAAAAATAAAATCACGTTTTTTGCGTTTACCTCGCTACAACTCTGTTCCATTTTAATATTTTTTTCTGAAATTTTTTCAGTATATAGCTCTAATATTTCTGAAGCTAACGGTACCTGCTTTAAGCTTTTGTTTTTGTTCTGATAAAGGTTATGAATTTTTTAAAGGAAAAGGTGCGGATTTGTGTTTTGCAAAGTTTAATCGCAAAAGTTGTGTGACAAAGTTTAAAATTTAGCTTCTTAATCACCTTGATGTTAAAATAGAGAGTACAAATAAGTTTTCTGGAAACTTTTAGATCCAAATGTTTTATAGAAAAAAAAATAGTTTTATTATCGACATTAGAAATCCCCAATATAGCGGTCATTTTTCGAGATACTGACCATGGGTGGTGAATGGCTAATTTTAGTCTTAGATTATGTTTTTGACGGTACTGGAAACGTAAATGAAATTTTAACATCATTTTATTAATTTTTTAATCATTTTAACTTTTAGGTGGGGGAATATAGTCAAAATCTCAATTTTACCCTAAAAATAAAAAAGAAGTGAAGTCGAGTTTTTTGCGTTTAACTCTGGTCCATTTTAATATTTTTTCCTAAGGTTTGTACACTATATGTTGCTCACCTTTTTGAAGACAATGGTATCGGTTTTAAGCATATAGTCTTATTCTAGTAAAAGTTATTAATTTTTAAAGTACAAGGTGCAGATTCGTGAATTGCAAAGTTTAATCGCAAAAGTTGAGTGGCAAAATTTGATATTTATATTATTAATCACGTTAATGTTAAAACATAGAATACAAAGAAGTTTTGTGGAAAGTTTTAGTTACAAATGGTTTATAGAAAAAAAATGGCGCAACTTTTAACATAGACGTTATACATCCCCAAAATAACGCTTATTTTTAGAGATACTGACCATAGGCGGTGAATGGCTAATTTTGGTCTTATTTTATGTTTTCGATGGTGCTTGTTACAGTCAAAATTACTGATTAACTTTAAATCATCCCAGGTACATGATTAAAGTATTTATAAGCTAGAACATTCGTTGTAATAAAAACACAATTTCATCCATTTGATTAAATATAAATAGCGTAAATTCATAAATTAGATTTGTAGGTATTTTTTGTTTTTTTATATTGTCATTGAAATTGGTCATTTACTCTATAGCTAACGTTTGTTTAAGTCTAGTTGAATAAATAGCGTTGACAATTCTTCTTTTTCGTATCCAATATGGTACCGCTTCTGGTTATCGTATTTTTGTTCGTGTTTTATGTTTTGACAGACTTTTAAATCTGTCAAATCAAAGTTCTATTTTTAAAAGAAGAATGTGACGTAGTTGGTCACTTAGCAGCTTGTAAAATCGAAATTGTTGATTTGAACGTCACCGCAGAAATTTTTAAACGTCTGATTTTTTTGAAAATAAGGATTTATCTGATCCATCCATTAATTTGGGATCTATAAATCAGACTTTTCCATAAACTAGTAATTATTGGAGTTAGTAAAATTGATTTTAAGGATATATTACTAGTTTAGTCCAATTTTTGGGATACAATACGGCTGTGGTGTCATTTCTTCGATTTGGTAAGTGATATTTGCATATTGGGTGATCGATTATGTGTGACAACGAGTAAATTGTTCTAGATACGAATGAATGTTTGGTTTGAGGCCAGAAAACGGGTTTCTGTATCGAAGTTGTACTGAAGACACTTGATCCTCTGAAATCTGGAAGACCCCATCGATTTTGGGTAAGTTATGCTATATTACATCCCACCTCGGGGGGGGGGGGGGGTTTAAGGGGTACTTGTAAATTTTAATAGTGGGATTAATGCTTGTTTTGTTTTAGGGTTTTTCCACGTGGTTTTTATTTTGGGGTTTGAATCTCAATAACTGGATTTCAGATGAGTTACTTTAATGATTTTGATTTGTAACCATTTAATTTGCTGATCTTTTTTTTTAATCTGTAGAATTTGATAATTTAGGTTGCGGTAATTTATTTGTATATTTTATTTGTTGAATTCAGGTATCTACATTAGGTTGGTTTTTTTTAATTTATTAGTATTTCCTTTTATAATCTCTTATGTACACGGCTCTTGATCGGATAGTCAATTGTTTATTTTCCGCTACGCGTACTCGACCTTACCATTCGCAGAGCTCTACGATTGCGTCTCGAGATTTATAAATTGCATTTTTTTATATACGTTTATATATTTATTTTTGTTGCTACCCGTATTTAGGTAATTTACCCAGTGATCAGGGGTCGTTGTTTGGTTCAGTTTGGTTAGTTTTAGTAGTTAGTTTAGTGTAATTTTAAAAAAAAGTGTTCAATATATTATGTGTTCCATTAAAGTGTCAAAGGTGTAGTATTATTCCGATTCTTTTGGCAAATTCGGGAATTTAGGTACACTGGATTGGTGTTTGGGGCATGAATTTGTCTGGCGCCCCCTTTAACAACAAAATAGTAAAATTGGGAATCCACCCCATCTCCACTGTATAAAAGCTAGCCCGCAACACCTGTGCTCTCACCTCCAACGAATTTTGTGTTGCGTTGTGAGGTGGTGGCATTTTTGGCGCCCAACGTGGGGCGATCTTGAAGATCTTCTTCTTCTTTGACACTTGTGGAATATTGGACAATTTTTGAAGACTTGGAAGAATATTCGTTTGGAGATATTTGGTGAAGTGAAGTTTGTGTTATTGTGAAAGTGAAGTGAATGTGAGAGATGCCTCGTAAAATTAACGTGTATCGATTGAGCCAAGATGAACTTACCTATGAGTTGAAGATTAGAGGATGTGCCACTGGAACGGTGGAAGAGATGCGTCATGCACTGACTGCGGCACTTAGGTTGGAGAAGAGTGGAGACAGAATTAGCTACCCTCTGTATCCTTTTAATACGGAGGAGGATGTGTCTGCTGTGAACTTAAAACTCAATGAGCTCGATCCGATGATTTCTGCCTTTACTGGCACTACAGCTAGTAATGATTATAACAAGTTCACATCTAAATTACATTGTGTGTTGAATAGACTGGAGCATATACCGGAAGGTACCGAAGAGAGACCAGCATTACTGTCAAGAGTATTTGACTTATTGGGTCGTCTGCAGTCAAGAGCCGAAGAATTGGAGAGAACTATGAGTGTACCAGTCCATCTGAGTTTGCTGGCTGACCAAACTGAAAATCTACATATAGAGGGCGTACCAGCACATACATCAAGCCCGATAGCTTCAAGAGTTCCATGTACATCTTCTCAAATTCAGTGCATACCTCCCTCAAAATGGAACTTGAAGTTTTCTGGTGACCGGAAGGGCACATCGATAAGCGCGTTTCTCGAAAGAGTAGAAGAACTTAGAATGGCGAGACATGTCACAAAAGAGACTCTTCTGGAATCTGGCATAGATTTGTTTGATGGCAGGGCATATCAATTCTATTTGGCTTATAGAAACCAGGTCGCTAATTGGGATGAATTTGTGGAGCTCTTAAAAGAAGAATATTTGTCTCATGATTACACCGAAAAATTGTTTGATGAAATTCGTAGACGCACTCAAGGACCTGATGAATCGATTGGAGTTTATCTAGCAGTGATGGCTGGATATTTTAGGAGATTGACTTGCCCTATTGATGAACCGACCAAATTGAAGATATTAATGAAAAATATTGCACCATATTACCAGACACAGTTGGCGTTATTAGAAGTTGATTCTATTGCAAAGCTTCGTGAATATGGAAAAAAATTAGAAGCCTGGAAGGAAGCAGTTGAAAGCTATGTTCCACCTAGCAGACGAATTGGCAATGTTTTAGAACCAGATTTAGCTTATGTAGCGGTCGACTCGTCTAGCAGCGTTAGTGTGGATAGTTGTCAGGATCAGTCGACATCAAGTGTAGTTCATGGTGAAGTGAAAAACGCAAGACCTCCGAAAGATATCGTTTGCTACAGATGTAATAAACCAGGACACCGAGCTATTGGTTGCACGGCACCAAGGACCACGCGTTGTTTTAAGTGCAAAAAGGAGGGCTACACCGTTAAGACATGTCCTGATTGTTCAAAACTACGACCTTCGGAAAACTAGTTCCACTGCCTTTGACTGATCGAGGAAAAAGCAGTGGAAATGATGAAACCTCGATCGACAAAATACAAGTACTATTAGATTTTGTTTTAGAAAATGCTGTTGGTGACGAGAGACCATACCTGACTGTTGATATACTTGGAAAATCTGTTTTAGGATTGCTGGATTCTGGAGCAAGTAGGACGGTGTTGGGGAGTAAAGGATTAACTATGATTAGAGAGTTAGGTCTGCCCATGGATAACAATCGCCTAAATAGCTGCACAGTGGCAAATGGTGTTAGTTGTCGCAGTGTCGGCAGGGTGGAATTGCCTGTTAAGTTGAGGGGTAGATTTAGATTGATTGAGGCTATGGTGATTCCAGACTTACCGCACCTGTTAATTTTGGGAGCTGACTTCTGGCGTATTATGGGTATAGTTCCGGACTTGCGTAGGAAGGAGTGGTGTTTTTCTAGTGAACCGGTGTTAGTCAACTCTATCGACCAGATGAGTGGACAGACGCGACTTAGTTCTTTCGAAAAGAGCAGATTACAGTCAGTTATTGATAGGAATATGGTACTTATGGGAAACGAACTTGGTTGTACAAATGTGGCAGAGCATACGATTGTCACGAATAGTCAACCCATTAAACAACGCTATTACAGAGTCAACCCTGTTGTCCAGGAGCAAATTGATAAGGAGCTTAATGAGATGTTGAAGTTAGGGGGAACCCTGTTGTCCAGGAGCAAATTGATAAGGAGCTTAATGAGATGTTGAAGTTAGGGATAGTTGAAGCTTCTAACAGCCCTTGGTCCTCGCCAATACTTTTGATCAAGAAGAAAGATGGCTCTTATAGGTTTTGTGTTGACTACCGCAAATTAAACTCAGTGACAGTTAGAGACAGTTACCCATTGCCACAAGTTTCTGATACTTTGGATAAGCTTCGAAATGCCAACTATTTGTCAAGTCTTGATGTGAAATTGGCTTACTGGCAGGTGCCAATGGCTGAAACATCCAAGCAATTTACGGCATTTACAGTACCGAACCGTGGTCTTTTTCAATTCAAAAGGATGCCATTTGGTTTGCATAATGCCCCTGCTACCTGGCAGAGACTTATTGACAATGTGTTGGGTCATGATCTGGAACCACATGTCTTTGTATATCTTGATGATGTGGTTATAGTAAGTCAAAGTTTCGAACAACATCTGGCCATATTGGAGGAGGTGTTTCGGCGATTAAGGGAAGCTAACATCACGGTCAGCCTTGATAAGTGTCAGTTTTGTAGACCGCAGATGAAATACCTTGGGTACGTTATAGATCGGAATGGGTTACATGTAGATCCAGAAAAGGTCAGGGTAATGTTAAAGATAGCAATCCCAAATAACGCTACCGAAGTGCGTCGTATAGTTGGAACATTTTCGTGGTACCGAAGATTAGTACCAGATTTTTCAACCATTATTGCCCCAATAACAGCGTTGATAAAGAAGAAAGCAAAGTTTATATGGACCGAAGAGTGTAGCAGATCTTTTAGAAAGATCAAGGAGTGTTTGGTAGCCGCACCAGTTTTAACATGTCCAGATTATCCCAAGCCATTTACGGTTCAGACAGATGCGTCAGGTTATGGGATTGGAGCAGTACTAGTGCAACCGCTTGAAGATGGTGATAGAGTGGTGTCTTATCTTAGCCGTTCCTTAACTCGCCAAGAGCGCAATTACACTACTACAGGGCGTGAATGTCTAGCTGTATTGTGGGCTATTGAAAAATTGCGCCCTTACTTAGAAGGTGTACCGTTCACGGTCATAACCGATCATTATAGTTTGCTTTGGCTGCAAAATTTGAAAGATCTGACTGGACGATTAGCACGATGGGCTGTAAGGCTACAGCAGTACGACTTCAAGGTAATCCATAGGAAGGGCAAAGAAAATATCGTACCAGATATGTTGTCCAGAGCTGTTCCAATCGTCGATTGCATAGAGACCGAAGTAGTTGATGAAACAAATTGTGACAAGTGGTATCAGAAAATGCTGATGAAGGTTCAAGGATGTTATAGTAAGTTTGGCAGTTGGAGACTCGAAGGAGGTAAACTGTGGAAACATGTGGCCAATCCATTGATGAAAATTGGAGGCTGGTAGTACCCAAGAAAGATCGGCTTAACATAATCTTAGCAGCTCATGAACCTCCTACATCAGGGCATACTGGCGTGTTCAAGACATATTCTAGAGTGGCTGAAAAGTATTACTGGCCTAAAATGAGGAATGACATAGCCAATGTTGTACAAAGATGTAAAACCTGCGCTGCTTACAAGCCGTCTCAGCAGAAGCCAACTGACAAAATGGTATCTCATCCTAAGGTTGACCGCCCTTGGGAAATGATCTCGATGGACTTGGTAGGTCCACTACCAAGGTCAAAGCAAGGCCATACATATATTTTAAATGTTACTGATTACTTGAGTAAGTTTACCCTATTGTTTCCCTTGCGGAAAGCTACAGGTGATACGGTGGTGAAAAAGGTGGAAAATGAAGTTTTCTTGATATTTGGAGTGCCTAGGATTGTAATATGTGACAACGGTCCTCAATTTAGATCCACCCAGTTTGGAAAATTAATGCAGACTTATAAGTGTTATGTGAAATACAGTGCTGCTTATCACCCCAGGGCTAACCCAACAGAGAGGATAAATCGAACATTTAAAACTATGTTGGCTATGTATGTGTCAGATAATCACCGAACTTGGGATGAGAACTTACATAAAATTGCTTGTGCTCTTAGAACATCCACTCATGACAGTACTAAACTAACACCATACTTTGTCAATTTTGGTCGGAATATGAAATTGTCTGGACAAGATTATGCTGCTCTCACTGGGATACATGACGAAGATGGAACTCAGACCGGGGATCTATCTAGAAATGAGTCATTTAGAAAAATGTTTTTGGATGTTAGGAACCGTCTGGAAGTTACTGGGAATAAGAGTTGCGATAGATATAACTTGCGTTGTCGTCATGTCGAGTACCTTCCAAACCAACTTGTCTGGAGAAGGAATTATGCCCAGTCTGACGCTGCAAAATATTTTTCGCATAAACTAGCTCCTAAATTTATAGGCCCCTTTTGTGTGAAGAAACGGATATCACCGTGGACTTATGAGTTATGTGACGACAAGGGCAATAGCAAAGGTGTGTGGCATGCGAAAGATCTTAAACCGGGACCAACTGAGGAGTAGTATATTCGCATTCGTTATGTCTTCCATCATCATCCCGTGTAACAGACCGGGTGGTGTTATGTTTATTATTTTTTTTTGTTATTGTTTTTTTTTCTTTTCCTTTGACGGAAAAAAAGGATGACTGTAATCGAGTGAATGGTCAACCTTGAAGTATGTCTGGGTATCGTGGCTGAATGATTGTAGTTGTGATCAGATGTGCACTGTGACGCTGCGCTGATTTGTTTTTTTTTCTCTTTTAGAAATTTACTACGTAAATTTCTTGAAGTAGAGGGGGGATTTGTTACAGTCAAAATTACTGATTAACTTTAAATCATCTCAGGTACATGATTAAAGTATTTATAAGCTAGAACATTCGTTGTAATAAAAACACAATTTCATCCATTTGATTAAATATAAATAGCGTAAATTCATAAATTCGATTTGTAGGTATTTTTTGTTTTTTTTATATTGTCATTGAAATTGGTCATTTACTCTATAGCTGACGTTTGTTTAAGTCTAGTTGAATAAATAGCGTTGACAATTCTTCTTTTTCGTATCCAATATGGTACCGCTTCTGGTTATCGTATTTTTGTTCGTGTTTTATGTTTTGACAGACTTTTAAATCTGTCAAATCAAAGTTCTATTTTTAAATGAAGAATGTGACGTAGTTGGTCACTTAGCAGCTTGTAAAATCGAAATTGTTGATTTGAACGTCACCGCCGAAATTTTTAAACGTCTGATTTTTTTGAAAATAAGGATTTATCTGATCCATCCATTAATTTGGGATCTATAAATCAGACTTTTCCATAAACTAGTAATTATTGGAGTTAGTAAAATTGATTTTAAGGATATATTACTAGTTTAGTCCAATTTTTGGGATACAATACGGCTGTGGTGTCATTTCTTCGATTTGGTAAGTGATATTTGTATATTGGGTGATCGATTATGTGTGACAACGAGTAAATTGTTCTAGATACGAATGAATGTTTGGTTTGAGGCCAGAAAACGGGTTTCTGTATCGAAGTTGTACTGAAGACACTTGATCCTCTGAAAGCTGGAAGACCCCATCGATTTTGGGTAAATTATGCTATATTACATCCCACCTCGGGGGGGGGGGGGTTTAAGGGGTACTTGTGAATTTTAATAGTGGGATTAATGCTTGTTTTGTTTTAGGGTTTTTCCACGTGGTTTTTATTTTGGGGTTTGAATCTCAATAACTGGATTTCAGATGAGTTACTTTAATGATTTTGATTTGTAACCATTTAATTTGCTGATCTTCTTTTTTTTTTAATCTGTAGAATTTGATAATTTAGGTTGCGGTAATTTATTTGTATATTTTATTTGTTGAATTCAGGTATCTACATTAGGTTGGTTTTTTTTAATTTATTAGTATTTCCTTTTATAATTTCTTATGTACACGGCTCTTGATCGGATAGTCAATTGTTTATTTTCCGCTACGCGTACTCGACCTTACCATTCGCAGAGCTCTACGATTGCGTCTCGAGATTTATAAATTGCATTTTTTTTATATACGTTTATATATTTATTTTTGTTGCTACCCATATTTAGGTAATTTACCCAGTGATCAGGGGTCGTTGTTTGGTTCAGTTTGGTTAGTTTTAGTAGTTAGTTTAGTGTAATTTAAAAAAAAGTGTCAATATATTATGTGTTCAATTAAAGTGTCAAAGGTGTAGTATTATTCCGATTCTTTTGGCAAATTCGGGAATTTAGGTACACTGGATTGGTGTTTGGGGCATGAATTTGTCTGGCGCCCTCTTTAACAACAAAATAGTAAAATTGGGAATCCACCCCATCTCCACTGTATAAAAGCTAGCCCGCAACACCTGTGCTCTCACCTCCAACGAATTTTGTGTTGCGTTGTGAGGTGGTGGCATTATACATTATACATTATACGTTATACATCCCCAAAATAACGCTTATTTTTAGAGATACTGACCATAGGCGGTGAATGGCTAATTTTGGTCTTATTTTATGTTTTCGATGGTGCTGACAATGAAAAAGAGGTTTATTTTGAATGTTGTGTGAGGGAACATTGTCAAAATCGCAATTTTAACCTAAAAATGAAAAAAAAAAATGAAGTCACGAATTTTTACGTTTAACTCGCTACAACTCTGTTCCATTTTAATATTTTTTTCTGAAATTTTTACACCATATATTTGTCACATTTATAAAGACTATGAGAGCAACTGTAGTCTTCCAATATTTTCTTCATAAAAGTTATGAATTTAAAAAAATACAGATAAAAGGTACAGATTCGTAAATTGCAAAGTTAAATCGCAAAAATTAAGTTTCAAATTTATCTATTTGATTGCGTTTATGTTAAACCATAGAGTTCAGAGAAGTTTTATGGGGAGTTTTAGATCTAGATTTGTTCAAGAAAAAATACGGTGCTACTTTTACTTTGAAGAAAAACGTGGTTTAATTTTTTTTATTTTTTGGGCAAAATTGCGATTTTGACAATGTTCTCCCACCTAAAATTCAAAATAAACTTGATTTTCGTTTTCAGCACCATCAAAAACATCAAGTAAGATCAAAATTAGCCATTTACCACCAATGATCAGTATCTCGAAAAATTAGCGTTATTTTGGGGATTTATAACGTCGATGTTAAAAGTTGCATCATTTGTTTTCTGTAAAACATTTTGATCCTGAACTTTCCAGAAAACTTCTTTGTACTCATGTTTTAAAAAGAATTCAATTTAAAATCTATATTTCAAAGTTTGTCAGTCAAATTTTGCGATTAAACTTTGCAATTCACGAATCTTCACCTTGTACTTTAAAAGATTCATAACTTTTACTAGAATAAGACTAAAATCTTAAAGGAGAAACCATTGTCTTCAAAAAAGTGACCGATATATAGGGTGAGGCAGATAACTGGCCTATTAGAAATATCTCGAGAACTAAAGGCAACAGAATCATGAAAATTAGAATAAAGGGGTTTTGAAGAATGATCTATTAAATGAAAATATTTTCATCTCTTTGCAACTTCCGGTTATACCGGAAGTTGCTTATAACTTCGTTTTTTTATTTGGGACACCCTGTATATTTTTACATTTTTGGATTCTCTTCGATGTCTTCTTTCTTAAAATATAAGGTTTTGTAATATTATACAGGGTATTTTAAAAGATAATTACGTTTTTTTATTAATTTCGTAGCAACATTCACACCCTGTAGAATTGTAGTAGTTTGACATCTAAAACTCTACTTACGTTCAAATGATTTTTAATATACTCTACTATTGTTAAGAATCATTAGTATAGCTAAATTTTTAATTTTAGTATACAGGGTTGGTCGAAACTCGGAATGAGTATTTTCTGAGTTTTCTTAAATGTAACACCCTGTATTTTTGTATTGTAGTGAAATGATATTTTATAGAACTTTTTTATTTCTTAAGCATTCCCTATACCTAACTGCTTTAATTTGTGAGTTATTGGTGATTCAAGCTAAACATTAATTGCAACAAAAAATACGTAAAATTTTATTAGGTTGGCCGTGAAAATACTCAATCCCAAATAATTTTTCAGAAATAAATACATATTAATCCAGACTGGTCCTTAAAATTACCAATAATGGTTTAGCTATCGAAATACCTACTTAGTTAAGATTGTTGGTGCGATTAACAATTAAGCACAAATTAAAGCAGTTAGGTATAGGGAATGCTTAAGAAATAAAAAAGTACCATAAAATATCATTTCATTACAATACTAAAATACAGGGTGTTCTATTTAAGAAAACTCAGAAAATACTCATTCCGAGTTTCGACCAACCCTGTATACTAAAATTAAAAATTTAGCTATACTAATGATTCTTAACAATAGTAGAGTATATTAAAAATCATTTGAACGTAAGTAGAGTTTTAGATGTCAAACTACTACAATTCTACAGGGTGTGAATGTTGCTACCAAATTAATAAAAAAACGTAATTATCTTTTAAAATACCCTGTATAATATTACAAAACCTTATATTTTAAGAAAGAAGACATCGAAGAGAATCCAAAAATGTAAAAATATACAGGGTGTCCCATTTAAAAAAACGAAGTTATAAGCAACTTCCGGTATAACCGGAAGTTGCAAAGAGATGAAAATATTTTCATTTAATATATCATCCTTCAAAACCCCCTTATTCCAATTTTCATGATTCTGTTGACTTTAGTTCTCGAGATATTTCTAATAGGCCAGTTATCTGCCTCACCCTGTATAGTGTACAAACTTTAGAAAAAATAGTAAAACGGACCAGAGTTGTAGCGAGCTAAACGCAAAAAAAACGTGATTTCATTTTTTTTATTTTTAGGGTACAATTGCAAAATTAGCCATTTTCCACCCATGGTCAGTATCAATAAGCGTTATATTGGGGATTTCTAATGCCGTCATTAAAAGTTGCACAATTTTTTGCTATAAAACATTTTGATCTAAAACTTACCAGAACACTTCTTTGTACTTATTATTTTACCATCAAGGTGATTAACATTAAACATTGCTTAAACGAGGCGATTTCTTTGCAATGCACAAATCTGCACCTTTTCTTTTGAAAAATTCATAACCTTTATCAGAATAAGAATTAAAGCTTGAAACAGGTACTTGTCTTCAGAAATATTAGAGCTATATATTACAAAAATTCCAGAAAAAAATATTGAAATGGAGTAGAGTTGTAGCGAGGTAAACGCAAAGAAACGTGATTTGAAGTTATACTTCTTTAGGCGCGGGAGTGAATTTTAATAATCAAAAACCTTGATCCTCGACTGAGGCGCGTTATACCTTTGCTCTGATTGGGTGTTCAAATGACATGTCAAAAAATATCCAATATGGCGGCTGTGGCGCAGCTGTGTGTGGTTATTGGTTATTGTTGTATTTTAAAATTTGTGAGAAGAGAAACAACAGACAAAAGTTAGTTAATAGTTATACTGCCTTTTTAAATAGTTTTCGTATATATTTTTGGACTTATTAACATAGAAAAGATGCCCGCTACATGCCTTGAGAAGTGGAATTTTATTCTGTGACTGCGGTTTTCAATCACAAAATTACTGATAAAAACCAATGGTAAGTGTTTTAAAAATAGCTGATCAAATTTTGTTATGACATTTAAACATACATTCACATAACAATATTTTACATAAATCTATTGATTTTAGACGAACCTGCTTAGAGGACTAAAATTATCCTGATCGAGTTCCACCACAAGAAATGGTACATAAGTCTCAAAAAGTACATAGGTAACATGATGTTAAAAGAATGGGCAGATTGGAAAAGGAGAAGGGAATTGAAAGTAAGTAATAAATGCAATAAACACATTTATCTTATGCTTTTTCCCGTGGATGTAACAAATAAAAAATAAATAATAAAGAATGTTGGTAAATTTGTATAGAAATGACAAGTTTTTGAGTTATTTAAACAATTTTAAAAGAAGACATCACTCCTCTCCATTATGACTAATTTAATATGTTGATTTTTTGTTAAAAAATATTCTCAGCTGAGTAAAGTACGGTGGTAACAGACTGTCTCCTTATATGCAACAAACCATCAGGTCATGTGATGCTCCAGCTCCAATTTGCTTAATCCATATTCTCATCCCCCTCTTCTACACTATCACCACACCGCCAGATGATCATCCGTATTTTGCTAGTCGAGACTGCCAGGTGTCTCTCCTCCACAATTTGCACGTACATATCAAACGGGATGTCGAGACTGCCAGATGGCCAGGTCGTTGACCCTGCTCATTTAGGTCATACAAATATCCACTACTCATTTTATCTAAGTATATAATATGTTTAATATTTTCAAATTACTAGTTATATAGTTACTAGAATGTTTGGATCGGTTTGATAATTAAAATTTTTATGTATAACAAATGTTAGCACTTGCATTATCGGCGTTCTGTATATGAGAACAAAATCGTTTATTTTTTTGATAAATAGAGATTTAATGATATTTTCAAATTTTTATGGGGGGTGGTTCGGTGGTGTAATATCCCTGTTAAATCAGGTGAAGACCTGTTATTTCTAGAATTTGCTATAAATTTATAAATCTTCTTGAGTGAAGTTAGATGGTTGTTTAGAAAATATTAAATTATGTAATCCGGGAGCAGTCTTAAATTCTGTTGTTTCTAGCTAAATTTTTTCATCTTTAAAAGATATTTTATATTATCTCATATTCCATAATAAAGTTCTCGAGTTATAGTTAGGGTCATATGCTTATCAATATCTATTAAATGTTGCTAATATTTATGAAAATATGGTTCATTTTGGGTCATTTTAAATTTTATTGAGCTGTTGGACTTGTGCAATATTATAAACTGAAACTTGTCTATGTTTTCCTTATAAATACGGTTAATTCTATAGACGAAACCTAGATGGGACAGGGACAAAAGTGGAATGAGACATCATTTTATGTAATTGTTTTTATTAATTATCTAAATCGATAATATTTTTTAACAATTATAATCAATATTAATACTAACCTAAAAGGGTGTATAGTAATTTACATTAATTAGATGAATAATGTTTCATACTAATAGAGGTATTTTTAAATTATTCAAAGTTCAACCTTTCTCACGTAGAAGCATACTTGTCTATAATATCTTTTAATGTAGATATGGAAGGCAATAAGTTAGCTTACGTCACGTTGCCTTAGAGAAAATTTATTGAATATTGTACTATTTTAGGTAACATGTTTTAACATGTGGTCTATAGTTATTTCGTATATAAAACTTTTATTATATAAAAGACATTTATTGATGTAAATCTAACAATATTTTATCTCTATAGTAATATAATATATTAGTAGTATATATCTATAGTATTGCTTTAGCAGAGATTATATTATAATCTCTGCTAAAGCAATACTTAAAATACTAAAATTGCAAGAAATTTTAATTTGCACTAGCTCCAACAAATCTATAGAAGAGGAACAGGATGTTGATTTTATTATATTTGCAATGTTATAATAATACACCCTAAAATTAAGTGAACATAAAAGTCTCACTCTTTGCTGGATAATACTTTTGTGAATAAACAAAAGTTCTTTGATCTCGAATCAACTCAATGTATACAGCATGTTTTATAATGGAAATAAACTTTGTATTTTCACGTTCGAATAGATAAATAATTGTTGAAAACTCTTCACACAGGTATTCTATCGGATCATTTTCTTAGTATTTCCTCGGATACAAAGGTTCTTGGAAACATATATTAATAGGTTTGTTTTGAATAATATTCAAAAATTCCACCCATTCACATGAATTATATGATATTTTCTCTAGTTTACCAAATGATTTATCTGATATAATGATAGCTGGTGTAAACGACCGTGCTGGACTTAACCCAATGCCAACTTCAATGCCACTTCAGTGATTTTTGTTTATACATATAAGTTTTATGACGAATGTGCATTAAGAACTGTTTCGTTCCATATAAAGTATCATATAATATAATATATTACTCAAATTATGGATTTTTCTTAATCATATTTTATTGCCTGCAAACCCTCATATGACCTATCCCTGGCTAGACGTAAACCAAGAAGGTCATCTGTCATTAAAAATTAAAGAAAATGACGTGAGACAGAAAACATTAGAGGTGAAAAGAAGAAGCATTGACTTGTGTCAGACGATATGATTCAGAAAACGATTGAAGTGCCAGAAGGAAAGAGGAAGAACATCATAGTGTCTTTTGATGCAATGCCATGTCTATTTTTTGATTACAGTCAATATATTACAAGAAGTGATAAACGGAGAGAGGAAAAGTGTCTTTACCCTGGAGACTACTATCCGAACTACTGTTTTGTATTCCGTTTACTGTTTTCTCTCACATACATTATATATTATGCTATACACTATAAGCTTATATATTCATTAGACTTTACTATCTATGCGGAGATATGTTATGTGATCCATCTGCTATTCCATCCATCGTTGGATAAAAGCCTACCTTGGGTGTGTTTATTCATATTATCTGTTTGCTGTTTTTTTTATGTCCATTCGTTTGATATCTTTAGTCCATCTTGTTTGAGGTCTGCCTTTGCTTCTTTTTTATTTGCCCTTGGACGCCATTAAAGAACTCGCTTCGTCCAAAAGTTGTCTTCCATTGTTTCTATGACTGCCCAGTTCCATTTTAGCGTGATACGTTGTTATGTGATACGTTTTTATGTGATATGTTTTTCTAAATTAATTTATGGTTGTAGATAAAATATTGTAAGGCATTTCTTTATTTCATCTATACTACATATTATACTACGTTAAATGCCTTTTCTATGTTAACATATACATTATATCAGCACATCAAACAGTTTTTGTGTTACGCTAAATTGTTAAAACAATTTTTATTCCATGAATGCAAATTTGATGGTATTATTTTGAATTATTGATTGTATTAGTGGTCAAAGTGGTGGGGGTAATGAGGATTTTAAAATGTTTACATCTGAAATTTTTAATTTATACATATTCTATTTGAAGGGAAAATGTAACCAAGTTCAATAAATATGTTAAATACAGCACTTTTACATTGATTCTTATGAGAAAACAAGCACAAATCTACTCATTTCAGGGGCCTTTTGAGTATAACATATCACCATTCAGTTTTCCGTCCGACCAATGTTTACTAAATACTTGACGTGTCATCAAACCGCGTGTATATCTCAGCGTTTGATTTTTCATAGCCTCCGCCCACCAGCCAGGAAGCTTCCTGATTGGTCGGTTTTAGCTTTGGTAATTTTTCTACGTCTTACTTTAAGCCCTCGAAGGGTATAAATTTAAGTGAATCTTCTGATTCGCTCTCTTACATCTTACCACTAACTTCGTAACGAGCGCTCCTACGAGCTGGGGCTTCGGCTCCAACACGGCCTTTGGCCGCGTCACAGGCGATATGCCTCGTGAAATTTGAGATCCTGTGCTGCTGCTTCAAAAACTTCAACTGTGCCTACTTATTTCAACCACCTAGAACCCTCTTGCCTTTCAGGGTGCTAGATTCAAGCAAAACATAATAAAAGATACGCCTAGAAAGGCATCCTACGAGAGGAAACACCAACCTCTCACCTAGGACACAGCACAACCGTTCCTACGACGACAGGAATGGAGAGCATCTTGGAGGTAGGCTTCCTGCTGATTTCAAGCCATATTTTTACACCCCCAGATGACAGACGCAACTTGTATTTTCTCATTCCGTTTCAGATCTTCCTTCAGTGCTTTGGTTAATCATTTACGTGTACTCTGGTGAGTGGTACATTTTGAAAATTTTGATTTTTTAAAATTATTGATTATTTTTGACTTTTTCATAATTTTTTTATTTAAATTAGCAATTTTTGAAAATTTTGAATTTTTTTTAATCTATCTTTGAATATTGGCTTTTTTGATTAACATGTTGGGTAAACTAATTCATTTAATTGCAACCATCTTGGGGTTATCTGACAATTATAATGATGAAAAGTTAAGAAAAGGGTTGATAGAGTGTAGGAAAGCGACTAAAATGATTCATGATGGAATGAGGTTTGCAAAGACGATTGGCGAAAAGCAACATCTCGAAGCCCAGATGCGACTTGTGAAAACGTTGAGAAAGCAACTAAAGACTGAACAAAAGAAGGGGCGGGACTTAACACTCGTTCGGAGACTGCTTACAAGAGGGTACATTGGGAAGACTCTGTATCTACATTTAATTCAAGAATTCAGACTGGAGTCATCTCGAACCTTAAACACAAGGATCCCGCCTCATTTCTAGAAGATTGCAAAGCAATTTTTAAACAACGCTTAATGCACTTAAAAAAAATGAAGCCGTCAAGGTTAACTGTGTTTTCGGTGGTGAATTTGTGATCGCTAAAGGGGACCAGACCATAAATGCATATACATATTTTACTACCCCGAATGTACCCATTTATAGAGACACCAATTTAGATAAGTGGTTCAACGGAAAAGTAGTCGAGCCTATTATGAGAGATCTAAGTGAGTTTCAGGAGCAAGATAGTGGTTGGGCGTTAAAAGCATTTGTTAATTTAGGTGTTAACGTTAATAAATATGTACCTCAACGTGGATCCTCTTATATTGATCTCCCTTTTCGTGGATGCTACGTGGATTCCATGGTTTCCAGGAGGCCGGTGGCGTCGGTTTCACGCTGTGTGTGGAACCATACCATACAGGAAGCAGCTAGTCAGGATCTCAGGACGTGGTGTAGTCCGAATTTTAGTTGGGCGCCATATCATCATCACAGGATTTCATGGTCTGGAAATAAGCCTCTTCGACCATACTCCATATGTTGATGCTCTACCTATCTAAGAGTAGATAGGGGTGTGAAGTGTGTTGTTTGTAAAGCTTGTTATGGCATCTTTATTCCATTTTATAACTATCAGTTATATTCAGCAACTTTTATGCCAAGTCATGGCGTTTCTCAGTTTGAGGATTCACCTCGCATTCTTACATTTTGTTTAAGAAGGAGAATTAGGAAGAAATACACAATTTTAGAGTAGTAAAAACAAAGAACTGCAGCACAGTATTCTAGTTAAGGCATTTATGCCGGTAAAGAAGGCCACATGGCCGTCACGGCGTAGGCCGAAGCCCGCACGACGTACGTGTAGTGCTCGTAAGAGTCGAAGACTGAGAGCGCGTCGGTAGAGATTCGCCACCTTTTATAGTTTTGAATCGCTACCGACAACAAAGGAATATGCGGGCGGAGCCTAGGCCGTGCACAAACGCGTGCCATTGGTCAAATGAGTACCGTTGGTGACATCCCCCCTGCTTTAGAGAATCTGTGCTATAGTTTAAAATATCTTTATTTATAAAAAAATAACAAGATACAAAAATGTGAAACTTGGTGCTTCCAAAACGATACATCAATTGTACAAGAGCGAAGCATGGTGCTTCAAAAAGAAATATATCACAACAGGATATCAGTCATGGCTTTACGGAACAAAGGGTTATAACCTTTATTATTTGCTGTTCCGTAAAGTGTATAAAAATGTTTAATAACATACGTTGCATCCTTAGGGAGTACATATGGACAAGGCCTTTATTAGTGTCCCTAAGGTATGCGAAAAAAAATAAAATATTAATGAAAACAAGAACGAATTTCTATTAGTAGTGAGCAGTTGTAAAAATAAAATTTTCTAAGTTAGAAAAAGTTGCAAAATTTTTCAAAGTCCGAAAAAGGATAAAATTTTCAAAGTTAAAATAAAGTAACAAATACTGAAAACTTTTCTAAGTCGAAAAATTGCAAAATTTTTCTAAGTTAATAACATTAACAAAAAGAAGCCAAAAATACCACTATTTTAGTGGAGTTTTCCTCCCTCTGGGTGCACGTCAAGCCAACACGAAAATTGTACCCCTGAGGAGAGCCATTTCCCAGAAAGTACCACGGATGCAAGTTTGAGGGAAATTATTTACACACGGGAAAAGACAGACAATGTTGACTTAGGCCGTGCATGCCAGAAGGACTCTAACGACAACTAAAAGGGAGTGAGTATTGTGAAAATGACTACAACCGTTAGCTTTGTATGTTAATACAATCCTTACTAACTAAAATATATCGATACATTTTTGGCAAAGTAACGTAAGTGACATTTTTTAAAATCATGTTTTTCCATTAAAATAACGCTATTATTGTTCATAAGGCACTTCCAAAGTGTAGTAAGCCTATACATATATTATGTTTAAAGTAATTCTAGGCTTACTACACTTTGGCAGTACTTTGTAAACAATAATAGTGTTAGTTTAATGGAAAAAGATGATTTTTGCCAAAAATGTCACTTACGTTACTTTGCCAAAAATGTATCGATATATACCAAAATAAAGTATATAAAAATCAGCTGTGCTATGTAGCTTGGCTACATCTAACCTGCACAGCGGAAAAAAGTAAAAAAAAAGTAAACTTTTATCACGTCTCTGCAGTGGAAGTGCATCACCTGCAGGACGGCATCACCAGCCCGGTGGCATACCACTAGAGCTTTTGGAAGGCTTAACTTCAGCTTCTAGTGGCGAAAATTGTCACTCTCTTATAGAGGACACAAAAAAACAACTAAAAGTCGACTCCCTTATGGAGGACACAAAAAGGTAAGTGTTATTTTGGGGGTGCTGCTCCCCATAGCACGTAGAGAAGGGTGTAGGTTCCCTAGGTGGTAGTGGGCCGAGGTATCTCGAAGTAATGTGTACGTGTAGTTTATTACACATGCTGTACACATTATTCGGTAGAACGGGCGTTCACTAGCACGAAAAATAAAAAATAGTGAAAGTCGTGCGAAAAGTTGCACTAGGTTAAAACTGTGTTTTCCAAAATTAGAGGTACTGAGGTAGTTACATGGAAAAGAGATATTCGAATATAACCCAAGAGTTTGCAAGAAAACAAGAATAGAGTTATTCGAATATTATGTACGTGTAAACACGGTTTACACCTTCATGTCCATAATAGACGTCCCAAACTATCTGAATTGAAGCTGTTACTTGAAACGGCACTTCGAAGATCAGAAATAAGAGTTGCAAGCTGAATATTTTGATGTATTTTGTACATCGAAAATGTGAAAGAGGAGGAGGAAATGAGCGCAGGGCGTTGGTCAGTTTGGACCGTATGCGCCTGGCGATATCCCCCCTGCTTTGGAGAATCTTTGTCCAATTTTGCACCAAAATCTGTGAAAATTCGGCAAAAATTCATGAGTCTTACGTGAAAACTTGATCAGGTAGAATTCATAACCCAAAGTCAACAGTTTCCCCTTACATGTGAAATACTATATCTATGGAAAATCCAAAATCTGTCTAAGTCTGGCCGGACTCAGAACAGATGCAATTTACCAAGATAAGTACCTCAATTAAGAGTCGAAGATGCGTGACATAGGTCAACGAAAAGGGCCTAAACGAGAAAGAAACGAAAACTCGACAGATGATGTCTCAAAATTAAATTTGTGCAAAAGTTTAGTTACGATATATCTAGATAAAAAAATTATAGTGTATCTATAGAAGTTCGTTCATAAAATGCATGTAAAAGTCACTATGTTTTTATAGTATATGCAGAGAACAATAACCACAGAGATACGACACGCCTTTGATCTTTCGTGGCTAAGCCGACAACAACACTTAAAGCAACCAGAGCGACCATCGAAGCAATAGTCAGTGGGCATATCACACAATATAAATTCGTAAATAAAATTAAACATTTATCGTTCATTTATGTTGACTTTCAATAAATATAAAATATCTCACCGAGAAAAAAGTTGCGTACAGGGCCGGCTTTTGTTGGCATTCTTTATAATAATGGAATTATTTTTGATTTACAAAAGGTTGCAAATATATCGCACAATGCAAAGTAATGGTGAAAATCATATGGATTGGAACCATAAATGAAAATACCTTTTTGTTTATCCTGATTTTGGCATTGAAAGACCAATAATAAAATATATCTATTTATTACGGTAGGTGTGACATTCACTGCTTGTTTTTGGCTTGGGCTGATACAAGATATAATTTGTTCGTCGAGGTATTTCCTAATAAATTATATTTTTTAATATAGGTTATCGAAAAAAAAAACACAGCCATTGTAACGGCCACGGAAATGTCACAAACTCTGAAAGTTCCAATTCTCTTTGGGTGACAAATGTTCGTGATCGATAACAAGAAACTTTATGTTGAAATTGAATGTCAATATTGTTCTTGTCTTGGAAACGTATCAAAAGTACATTTTTCCTTTAAAGTCGAATATCGGAGCAAACGAATAAAAACCCAAGAAGTACTGTAAGAGTATATTTCTATAAATATAAATATGCAACAATCTAAACAATAATCAAAAAAGTCTTATACGAATCGTTACAATTACACCGATTTGTAACATTACATACACTACATACATTCAGTATCATTGTAAATCCAAGATGTCCACCGCTATAAAATGGCGGATTACATATTTTTTCATATGGGAAATATATATACATATTTTTATATGGGAAATGTGTAAAAATAATATTAAAGACGCAGCAAATAATATTCTAGGGCCAGAGAAACCACCATCACGCAATGACTGGTTCGATGCTGAGTGTGAGGACATTACAAGAAGAAAGAACGATGCATATAAACAGATGCAGCACAGGAAAACCCGAGAAAAACAACAAAAATATAAAGACCTTAGAAGAGAAGAGAAGTGCATTCATAGAAGAAAAAAGAGAACTTATGAAAATAGAATACTAGAAGAACTTGAGGCATTAAAACAGGAAAATCAAACAAGAAAATTCTATACAACTCTGAATAATGCAAGAAAGGAATTCAAACCAAGGCTAAGACTATGTAAGGATAAGGAGGGGCACATACTCAATACAAAAGAAGAAATATTGAAAAGGTGGGTGGAACACTATAAAGAACTACTTACCATCGAAGTAGAAGATCCAAATCAACCGAACCCAAGAGCAACCAACAATACACCATTAGAGCCTCCATCAATTCAAGAAGTACGGGATGTAATAAAACACCTAAGAAATAATAAATCTCCAGGAAGTGATGGTATATCCGCGGAACTTATTAAATATGGAGGTGCTACCTTGACTAATCAAATATATAAAATAATACTAAGAGCCTGGAATGAGGAACAAATCCCGGAAGCGTGGTGTCTTGGAATCGTTTGCCCGCTACACAAAAAGGGTGATCAATTGGAATGTAGAAACTATAGGGGAATAACCCTCCTTAATACAGCTTACAAAATATTTTCGAGCATCTTATATGGTCGCCTACGTGCATATTCAGAGGAGCTTCTTGGAGAATATCAAAGTGGTTTTAGGCCTGGTCGATCAACAACAGACCAGATCTTTGTGCTAAGACAAATACTGGAAAAAACCAATGAATTCAATATCGACACATACCCTCTTTTCGTAGATTTTAAATCGGCCTATGATAGTGTCCTAAGAAATAAATTGTATGAAGCCATGGATGAATTCCACATCCCTGACAAACTGGTAAGATTGGTTAAGGCTACAATGCGTAAAGTCGTTTGCAAAGTCGAAATACAGGGCGAACAATCACAGGCGTTTGAAACGAATATTGGGCTGCGACAGGGAGATGCGCTGGCGTGTCTCCTCTTCAACATAGCTCTGGAAAAGGCTGGTCAGAGATGCCCGAATAGACAACAGAGGAAATATTTTTAATAAATCATCCCAAATTTTGGCATATGCCGATGACGTGGACCTAGTTGCCCGCACAACACGCAAACTAGAAGAAATGTATACCACCTTCTCAAATGCCTCAAAGAATATGGGCCTGACAGTAAACGAGGAGAAAACTAAGATGGTGGCATCAACACCCAACAATAGAGCCATAAACATCGGTCACCAATTCTCTGTTGATAACTCTACCTTTGAAGTGGTGGACAAATTCACATACTTAGGCTCCCTGATCACCAAGGAAAACGTCATGACAGAAGAAATCAAGCGAAGGATAATCCTAGCGAACAAATGCTATTTTGGACTGAGTAGACATATGAGAAGCAGAAACTTAAGCCAAAAAACAAAAATAACCATATACAAAACCCTTATACAACCAGTGTTGACATATGGATCGGAGACATGGACCATCTCCAAGGCAGATGAAAACCTTCTGCTTATATTTGAACGAAGGATCCTGAGAGGCATATTCGGTGGCATCTGTGAAAATGGTATTTGGAGGAGGAGGTACAACTACGAGGTATACCACAGATATAAACATATATTTGGTGGAAAAGACGTAGTATCTCTTATAAGAATAGGACGACTAAGATATGCAGGACATCTAGCAAGATCACAGCATAACAACCCTCCTAGAAGAATCCTTATGTCACAACCTGTGGGAAGTAGAAATAGGGGTAGGCCAAAACTTAGATGGAAAGATGGTGTAGATGAGGATGGGAGAAAAATAGGCGCAGCAAACTGGCAATGGATAGGACTGACTGGCGTAATAGACTTGGAAAGGTCGAGGCTCTTTCATAGGGCTGTAGCACCATTGATGATGATGACATATTTTTTCACAACTACTTCAATATGGGTATCAAATGAAAGGGCTTGACTATTAATAAAGAGTTCATTATAGAAAATCCAAAAGGGCCGCCAAAAAAAAACAGAGTTTGATTCGTACAGCCGGTATACAATGAAAATTTACCTGTTTAGCAATAATATGATTACAGCGGTATTGTTTAAGAATCAAGCTACAACATATTAAGAAATCACTTAAATCGGCCAACAGGTTTAGGAAATACGAGATATCAAAAATGACCAAATTTTTAAATGGGCTGATTTCTATGCACGCAAGTTTATTTCTCCTTCGCTTTTTTGCGGCAATCCCCATCGGCTCGTGCCAACAAACTTCTGCGCTCGTGAGAAATATGTGTTGTTTCTCACTTGTACAATATACTATTTTTAACTGAAATGTACACAAACCTAAAACGATAATCTTTTTTGGTGGTTCTTGAATATCTTCACCGTGGTCAATTATATTGCTTATATTGCATGGAAATATTGTAGGTACTGCGTCAGGGACTAATGTTTTTCTTGTATTTCCTTTTAAAATAAGCTTGTCTTCAAAGTACAGTTCACAAATCCTATAACTATTATATAGTGAATCCATTTTAAATAGCAAATCTTGTCTGTTACAAGCTTTTATCCATGCTTGGGCACTACAAATGTTAAACAAAGAATTTATAGATTTTTAGATAGAAAGATATTTTTAAATTTTATGGACTATATATGGACTCTGATATATCTTTGGAGCAAAAGTATGAAGACATTTTACATTTAATTCTCTCCATGTTTCATAATTTGACAATTTTTCTTGAAGTTGAATTTTATCTCTGTATTTTAAATAATAGTAATAATAATAGTTTTAATATTTTAAATAGCTCTAAGCAGTACAAATATTGCCGAACGTCAAGAACCTAAAGCTTGGCACGCACGGGGACCTATACTATAATATTCGGTGATAAGTGCGCTAATACCAGAAAAAATAACGCAAAAAACGGAAAACATAATACGTTGTGAAATAAAACACAAGACTACAATATAATATCGATGTATCCACCTTTGTACCTTTGCATCCACAAAAGACATGTTAAACTACAAAATCGTCTATTTTCTTTGTTTCTAAAGATATCAGGTACATTCAAAAAACAAAATGTTAACAAAACATATGACTACAATACGATTTAGATGTATACTCCGATCGATATATTTAATCTTTGTGATATTTAACGAATTAAAAGTTGGCAATATTTTTGTATACTGCACTGCAGAAGATAGATAAGTATTTAATTTTTTCATAATTTAATGTAAGTTTGTTAATTTGCAACCGTGTTTTTGCAATTTTGAAGTCTTGTTCTGCTATAATTTTAAGATTTTCAAAATTATCGCCCCAATTATGTCTCCAACAATTTTTAGTTTGAATAGTATTTTTTGGCGTCGTTTAAATCAGATCAGAAATTGTCGTGTATATAGAACTCTTTATATATTTTTATTTCATAAAAATAGGATATCTTGGAATGCGATGACACCCGGACAACATCTGTTTTGACCTGGTTGGCCCTTTGCAGACTTGCGTCTGTTATGAAATACATGCACTGACACCAAATTTATTATTTTTTGAAATATCCGTTGCTTGGCAGAAAGAAGTTTAGTTTTTTATGCATTACTTAGGGGTAATGTATACAAGAAAATGAATCACTTTCGTCATGATTTATTATCAATAATATTTAATCAAGTCAAATTAAGACTATTAGAAACCTAATAACTAATATGTATAAATTACAAAGCAATAACAATTACCTGTTATTATTCTTAGGAAATCTAAATAAACTTATTCCTCTTCCTGTCGCAGAGGAACATCCGTGAACCACACACGAGTAACCAGACATTTTAACTATTATGTATAATTATTATATAAATGCTCAAACAAACTTGTTAAGTCGAGTATTTACCATACACGCCTACGGACTATCGTAAAACAACCAGAGCGACAGAATTAGCTGGAATTAGCATGTGTTGGGAACACAAGCAACCAGGTTCGCGCATGCGTCTACAAAAACAGTACACGTTTTAAGTACGGTCGTGACGCTTCTCTGTGGTTATTGTTCTCTGGTATATGTATAAAATCAAAAAAACAAATATTAGGTACTTATTAAATATTTGAAAATACGTGTAATGTATCCAACATTCAAAATATTACAAAAAGTAGTCAAAATATTCTTTAAAGTGAACGAAAATTGCATCAAAAGTTACTATTCTTATATATATAAAAAAAATATCGTAAGGTTGTACTTAAAGCACAAAAAGGTTGGCAAATATGGTTTTGCCGGTAAAATTGAACTTGTAAAATATGTTTAATATTTTCAAAGTTAATCAGTACCTCAAAAAATGTAAGAAATCTTTGATATTTAACTAAACATGTCTAAATGTTGTTACGTAGTTAAATAAATGAACAAAATTATGGTTATTAGCCAAAAAGGTGTAAAAACTCTAGTTTTACGTTAAAATGTTACTAAATGTTTGAAAATGAATCAAAAATTAGTTAAATACTTCAAGATTGTTTAAATAAGTTATGAAAATTGCAAAAACATGAAATAAAGTACATGAAACACAAATCACTTGTAGAAAGATAGTTAAAAACTCACGTTTTGTACCAGTGTCCTGCAGGAGGTGCACAGACCGTATGCGGTCTACCATAAGCGCACCGGGGTCCCATCAGCCATCCAGAGGTGCAAGGCGAGCGTGCCTGCGGGAACGGGTCAAAGCCGGGTGCCAGGCCAGGCACATTCCATGCTCGGCGATGCTACGTGGATTCCATGGTTTCCAGGAGGCCGGTGGCGTCGTACAATCAAGACATGTTATTTATATTCCCCGTTTAGGCTTGAGCCTCTTCAGGGTACTGGAACTCCCTTTTTTTTTTGCGGGAGTGTGTGGAACATGGTTGATTCCAAAGGGAAGCATGTTGTTGAGAAGTGTGGGTTTAGACGGTGGTTTTTTGCTATGTGCTGGGCTAGCTGGAGCGAGCGAGAAGAAATGCTATGTCCTGTATTTGCTAATCTCTGCGTTAGATACCCGCCAAACAGCGAAGGTAGCTGTCACTTGTGGAACGGCTCTTGGATTCAGCTTTTGGGATGCAGTTTGGTTATCTGCGATATAGTAGGGGAGTGTTTTCTAGTATTTCGTGGAACTCATCGGGAAGTTCGTTCCTAGCTAATTGAAGAAGTTTAGCCGGAGGGAACGGAACTTTATTTTTGGGAATCCCGGTGAGTCTAAAACCGCGCCTATTGCAAGGTGTTTTTAGGATGTTTTTGGCTCTAATGTTAGAGCCGTTGATGACGCGCATTGTATACTTGCTGCCGAGAGAACGTATTCTGTCGACTATTTTGGGGATTTTAGCGAGTGGATGTACTAGTACAGACGGATACAGCCTTCCCTTCCTCAGGCACTTCCTCAGAACCCTACGTTCTGTGGCAGCAATTCTGTTGGCTCGTGGTTTTAGCAGAGTATAGAGACACGATCTGTAGTCGATTATTGGTCTTATGAAGGTTTTGTACGTATGTACAAGTGTTTTGCTGGACGTACCTCCAAACCTTCCAGAAAGTGCTCCCAGGAGACAGGCTCTCTTCCTTACCATGTTTAAGGTGTTTGTAACGTCAGTGTTCCAGTTGAGAGTCCAGTCGAAGTGAACTCCCAAATAGACCACCGAAGGACGATATTCGAGCCTCTCTCCCTGGAGAACGATCCTAGCCTCCTCGAATGAGTTTCGGCTATTAGGATGTCTGAAGGCGATCATCTGGGTTTTCGTGGCGTTGAGCGTAACTCTCCACCTGTTACACCATCTGACCATTTTGTCCAGCAATGTTTGGGCTTTTTCGAATACAGAAGGCTCTACACGAGTGCCCCTTGAAGAGCCCGCGGTGAGAAGGGCAGTATCGTCTGCAAATAGTAGGACTGACTCGGATCGTCTAGCTGGTTTGGGAACGTCACTGTTGTAAACTGTGTATAATATTGGGGCTAGTACTGAGCCTTGTGGCACTCCCGCTTGTGGAGTGAAGGAGGTGGATAATATGTCTGCGACTTTGACGCGTACTGTTCGATCTGAGAGATAGGAGTGTATGATTTTGATAAAAGTAATTGGCAGTCCAAAACGGCGTAATTTTTCAATCAGTCCGGCATGCCAGACCTGATCGAAGGCCTTTTGGACATCTAGGAATATGCCTATTGCGTGTCTTTGACGCTCGTTGATTGCTTGGGAGATGAAGGTGGCTGCTTCAATCAATGCATTTCGTGTGGAATGTTCAGCTCTGAATCCAAATTGGAAGCTGGGATGAAGGTGGTTGGCATCTAGGAATTCTACGAGTCTCTCCTTAAGGATCCTCTCGTAGACTTTACCTAGAGTGTTAAGTAGAGAAATTGGTCTATAGGATTCAGTGCTGGTGGGGGTTTTCCCGGTTTGGGAATCATGACAGTGCTGGCTACCTTCCATGAGGCTGGAAAGTAGCACAGCTTGAGGCAGGCATTGATTGTTTGTGTAAGCAGCGGGATAATACTCTCAGGAAGTTTTTTGAGGCATCTTCTGTGGATACCATCTGGGCCAGGAGATGTGTTTTTGCCAAAATTACACATCTGCCTGACGGTTTCATCCTGCACAGGAGCTACCATCGGATGAGGGTAAGCTGCCATGTGCTGGATGGGGGTTTCGAGTATATCTTCCACTCTCAGCTCGACAGTGCGTCTGTGTCGCTCATCAAAGTTGGGATTATTCGGAGTGATAAAGACTGACTGGAGTGAGCTTTTGAAAGCTTCAGCCTTATCTTGTGGATTATTAAGTATGATGTCGTTGACAATGAGATGTGAATGAGGTTTGGATTTTTGCCTTGTTAGGATTTTGAAGTTGTTCCAGAATTTACTACCGTCTCGATAATCCAGTCTAGAAGTGACACGCATCCACTGTAGTTGTTTCAGCCTGTTCACCTCCAGTCTTATGGAAGCCGAGAGTCGGTTGTATTCTGTTTTGATTAGGGGGTCTCTGAATCTTTTATACTCTTTGATTAGTCGTCGCTTTGTTTTGATGTTTGCGACTATTCTCGGAGGTAGAGTTGGAGTATATGGATTGTATCTTGTGATTGGAATGGCTAGGGAGGAAGCTTCTTGTAGAAGACTTTCAATTTTGGAGATCCCTGTGTCAACATCGTTTGTAGTCGACATTTCACCTAACTGAGGAATATTATGACTGATGTATTCTTGGAAAAGATCCCAGTTAGCTTTACGATAATCTCGTTTATATATTGCAGCTCTTGGTTGAGGAGGTTCTGTGAAGCTAGTTTTGACTAGCAATGGAAGGTGGTCAGAGGTTATTGAGTCAGCTGTGGTACATTCATCATCAACCAGATCAAATAGTGTATTGGTACACAAGATATGGTCAATGGTGGACATTCCCACGTGACTGAAGAACGTGACATCTTCGTTTGTGACTCGGAAAATGGGCAGATCTAGAAGCATGTTGGATAGTTCTCTGCCTGAAGCATTTGTGGAAGTGTCACCGAATTGGGTATGTCTGCTATTGAAATCGCCCATTAACACTGCTGCATTTAGAGATGAAAAGTACTCTATTAGCAGGTTGGAAAGGGGCTGATCTGGATGTTTATAGTACGAGATTATCGTAATGATGTTGTTATTTTGTACATGTAAAGCAACTGCCAGGAAATCGATGTCAGGAAATTGGATATGTGGGGGAAGGATATGAGGGGAGGTAGGTATGCTATTGTGGATGAGTAAGCCATTTCCGTGACTGACCTGGCTTTTGGAAATATGGTAGGATGTGTATCCTGAAAAATTTGATGTAGATTTGCATCGGGTATCGGTTAGAGAGAGAATTTGAATATTATTATCTAGAAGTAAGTGTTTAATTAGGGCTCTTTTTCTACCAATACCCTGACAGTTGATTGTACCTATTACACAGTTGAATGTGACTGGAAATATTTAGTTGTTAGGAACAAAGGTTATTTCTAACCTGTTGTTCCTATTGTGTGGCACCATTGAGTTGCCGAAGAGAGCAGAGGAGAGCTCAGAGGAATATTTACCAATGATGTCCCTACGATCAGGGAGCACGTTTAGAAGTAACGTGGTGGTAAACTGGAGGATGATTTTGAGCTCTTCACTCAGTGTCACAGATGGTGACCTCCTCTCGACAGCAAGAGGTTTGTATTCTTTAACGGTGCGTGGCTCCTCCTGTCTCTTAGGGCTTTACCCTTGCAGTTAGGGCAGGTTGGATTATTTAGGCTTGGACACTCAGTTGCCTTGTGGTCTCCGCCCCCGCAGTTAGGGCAGACCACACGGCGTTGTTCACATTCCGTGATGTCGTGACCGCTTTTGCAGCATCGGCTACAATATTTGGAAGTCGGTCGGGCGATGGCAAAGGTCCTTGGCGCCTCGCAGGTCCTTATTAGGCTATCTATGCAGATGCCTTTGGCAAGGGCCATTTTGAAATGCGCCTCGGAGTCGAGGTACAGCCGGACTAGCCTCGTAGGTTGATTCGTCCTTCTGGAAATTATGCGGTGGATTTTGTTGAAGGGAAAATCCACTTCTTTGAGGCTTTGGCTGATTTCCTCTTTTGTTAGTTCTGGATCTATGTCAGTCATGACAACTTGGAATTCTGACAGTTTTGGAATATTTGGTTGTTGGGCAGAACGTGGAGGACGCGAGCCTTTGGGCTCGATGACTATTGTGGGCTCTCCAGTTCGCTCCTGAAGCCTTTTAGTTGTAGCTCTGAGATCAACCTGTCGATTGGTCTCGATGAAAGCGAGGTGGTCCTTGAGGACCAATTTGGCGTTAATCAAGACACCAGCAAGAAGCTCCCTGGTGTTAACCAGTTGGCTGAACTTCCTCTGAGTATCATAGACTTGCGGTATATTTAATATTTTGTAGTGGTAACTAGAAGGCTGTTTAGAGCTGGTGGAGAGAGTGGACGCTGAGGTCGAAGGAACCTGAGCGAGATGATGTGTTGCTGGGGTCGAAGGAACCCGAGCAACAGTGGGTTCTGAGTCAGACGCAGGAATGGAGGTTGTGGCAACCTCTACATTGGCAACTGCCTGAGTGTCATCTTTTTTGGCTTTATTTGCTCTCTTACGATTTTTCCTCTTCCTCTTACTCTGCACCTGGAAGGGCAAGCCAGAGGAGAGAACAGACTCCACCGACATGGAGCGTGTGATTTGACGTTTCTGAAGATTTTGGTCTGGAGTATTAGATTCGACATCAGAAGCATCACCCTCCGAGCCTACGGACTCTCTGACAGGCGATAACCCCTTAAATGCCAAATTATACTCCGACTGAGTCATTGAATCGTCAGAGGCTTCGGATGGTGTTGGAAGAGCTGCGCTTATATTTTTTAGAAGTCGAGGAGCCGAACTTAGTAAGTCAAGAATATTAAATGTATTGCTATGAGAAAATTTTGGAAAACTCTTACGTAAAATTTTACCTTTCATACAGCATTCACAAGTTTCCCTAATCCTACAGTCAGTCATATCAATCCCGACTGCCATTTTCTTTTCCATTAAGTGTTTGACTGCATCCATGTCCCTGTGTCCAAACCGTCTATGCCATGCATGTTGACAGGTGCTGGAGTGCTCCACAGCACTCAATCCATGGTCCACAGTTGAAAGTTTGTATAAGTCCGGTGAAGGCACCGCACTCGCGACGACTTTTCCGTGTAAAGCGATTTTACACTCGTTTTTATCGAATTGCACATTATGTCCCGCACTTGTTAGCTTTTTCACCGAAAGCAGATTTGAGTCTAATCCCGGCACATACAACACTTCGTCGATTTTTAAATTTTCCACTCCCGATCCAGTCACGCACTCAATAAGTCCTGTTCCTATACCCTGAACCTCGGAGTATTGCCCTTTCTGCGCCAAACTTACAACGCCTTTTCTGCTACCGTCAAATTGGGTATAGAATCCTTTGTAATTAACCATGTGGCTCGAAACTCCTGAGTCCACATACCACGAAGCAGAATCCCTTTTTCCGTCCCTTGAGCTATAATTGACCATAAAACATGCATCATCAGTACCTTCAGTGACTTTATTGGCCTTTTCCTTCTTAAACGCTTTGTACTTAAAGCAATCTCGTTTAAAATGGCCCTTCCGGTTACAAAAATAACACTGCCTTGCTTCTGCCCTTGCAGTACCATTATTTTTGTTACCCTCATATACTGACTTCATCACCGACTCCTGATTTCTTCCCAAAGCTCCCTGACGTCTCCTGTACTCATCTATTAATTTACTCGTAACAAATTCTAGAGTAAATTCACTCGATGGCCTACTTTCCAGCGCTGTAATCAAAAAACTGTATGAGTCTGGAAGACTTCCCAGCAAAATTCCTGCTGAGAACCTGTCCTTAATTTCTTCCCCTAAGGCGGCCAGTTTATTCAACGATTCTAGGAATAAACTAAAGTGTGCTTCCATATCACCATTCTCCTCTAGCGATAGCCTACAGATTTGCTTTAACAAAAACACCATACTAGACAAACTTGATTTCTGATGATACTCCCTTAGCGCTATCCACGCATCGCGCGCTAATTCCCTGTTCCGGATATGCACTAATTGATTAACGTCAACAAGTAAGGCTATAGTTGACAAAGCCTTATCATTTTGTTTTTTCCAAGAACTGCTTCGATCTGCTTCTAATGGTAACTCACTCGAAACTATTTCCCATAGATCAGCATTGATGAGTAACATTTTCACTAAATAACTCCAAGATTGATAGTTCTTGCCGTTCAACTTTTCGACGTTATATTTCGCACTCTCCGCCATTATGTATTCGGTTAACACGAAAATTTCGCGACTGTACACTTTTAATTATTATCTTAATACAGGTGAGCTAACAACGTAACTGAGCCCAGAACCTATTAGAAATAGTAGATAATAAAAGGTACAAATAATACTAAACAAACTATATACTTTATAACCGAACCGTATTATAATATACAAACAAAGAAATTAAGATGTGTCTTCTACAACGTATACTTCCAGACTAGTGTAAAAATATCAAATACAAAACCACTAAAATCGCTCTCACATCCATATGTCTTGTAACACGATACTTTCATGTAATCAATCCTATGTAAGAGTTTTCGACCTAAAAGGTTCGGGGAATTAGCCCGCCCACTTAGACTGCATATGTCCATTTTAACACTAATAGGAATACCATAATTTATAGTTGAATATATTCTAACAAACCACAAGGATCCCGCCTCATTTCTAGAAGATTGCAAAGCAATTTTTAAACAACGCTTGCAGAATGCACTTAAAAAAATGAAGCCGTTAAGGTTAACTGTGTTTTCGGTGGTGAATTTGTGATCGCTAAAGGAAACCAGACCATAAATGCATATAAATATTTTACTACCCCGAATGTACCCATTTATAGAGACACCAATTTAGATAAGTGGTTCAACGGAAAAGTAGTCGAGCCTATTATGAGAGATCTAAGTGAGTTTCAGGAGCAAGATAGTGGTTGGGCGTTAAAAGCAATTGTTAATTTAGGTGTTAACGTTAATAAATATGTACCTCAACGTGGATCCTCTTATATTGATCTCCATTTTCAAATAAAGAGAAAACAGGCATGCATAAATGTTAAAAATGAGGATGAGGCGTGCTTTGCGTGGGCAGTAATTTCAGCTTTATTTCCGGTTGAGCAAGATGCACAACGAGTTTCAAAATACCCGCACTACTCGCAGGTTTTGAAATTGAAAGGCATCCAATTTCCGATGACAATGAGGCAGATTCCGAACTTTGAGAAACAAAACGATATATCGATTAACGTATACATTTTAAAAACGGAAAAGAAGATGATTCAGGTTTTACCATCTTTTCTCACTGAAAATAAAAGGACTACACACGTAAACCTTTTGTTAATTCAAAATAAAAGTGAGACCTCAATTACGTCACACTTTGTATGGATAAAAGATTTATCTCGTCTTTTATCGAAACAACTAAACTCGTGCGGCTATAAAAACTATTTCTGTGATCGATGTCTACATTATTTTTATTCTGAAGAAAAACTGAGCAATCACATGGTAGATTGTCTTCAAAAGAATAAGACTGCTACAAAAATGCCTGAAGTTGGTCAGCACATTTTAAAATTCAAGGATCATAAATACAAAATTAAGACTCCATTTGTTGTCTATGCTGATATGGAAAGTGTATTGAAGCCAATTAACGATCGCAAAAATATTCAAGAACATATTCCTGCAGCTATAGGATATTTCTTTAAATGTAGTTATGATGAAAAATTATCATTTTATTGATCGTATCGTGGGGAAGATTGTATGCAATGGTTCGCTGATGAGATGAATCAGCTAGTGGAAGATGTTAGTACTGTTTTTCTCTGTCCATATTCTATCAATATGTCTCATGCTGAAGATCAAGAATTTCAAGCAGCGTCGCATTGTCATATTTGTGAATTACCTTTCACTCCTGTTGACAAGAAAATTCGTGACCATTTTCATCTTTCTCACAACAACAACAATAATGGAAAAAACACTACCAATTATCGCGGGGCCGGACACGAAAGCTGCAACATCAACTACAAAGATTCTCATACTATTCCCGTCATATTCCATTGTTTGAGTGGATATGATGCGCATTTTATTATTTCTGATATCGCTACTCGAATGAGTGGTTCAATTGATCTTCTTCCAATTAATAAAGAAAAGTACGTTTCATTCACTAAACACCTTGATGATTTCAGAATTAATTTCCGATTTATTGATAGTTTCCGATTTATGGCATCCTCCCGCAATGAACTATCTTCATACCTTACAGAATTTCCTAATCTTAAATCACAATTTGCTACTCTACCTGAAAATGTGCTCAGTCTTATAACCAAAAAAGGAGTAATGCCGTATGATTATTTTGATTGTTTTGAACGATTTAATGAAACTTCTCTACCCCCAATCGAGTCCTTCTTTAACAATCTTGAGGGTAAACCCTGTTCTCGACGCCACTATAAAAGAGCTCATGATGTTTGGAACTCTTTTGGCTGCAATACATTAGGTGAATATGTTGATTTGTATATGAAGACTGACATTCTTCTTCTTACAGACATATTTGAGGAGTTCCGAACTAGCTGTCTACATACTTACAATCTCGATCCTGCTCATTTTTTTACTCTACCTGGGTATACATGGGCGGCAATGCTTAAGTACACTGGTCAAGAACTTGAACTTCTAACAGACCAGGATATGTATTTATTTGTAGAGAGAGGTATTCGCGGTGGATTAAGTCAAGTTTGTTCGAAACGTCGTGCTGTAGCTAACAATAAATATATGTCAAATTATGATCGATCGAAGCCTGAATCTTATTTAATGTATTATGATATTAATAACCAATACGGCTGGGCTATGTCCCAATATTTGCCATATGGAGGTTTCGAATGGGTAGATAATAATATTGATGTTATGTCGGTTTCAGACGACGGTCCGGAGGGATATATATTAGAAGTGGTTTGAAGTATTCAGAAACATTACACAATAAACATAATGATCTTCCATTCTGCGCTGAGGCGCTTAACCCTAAAACTATGCGTCCGCCTACAAAAGAAAAAGATATAACAAAGCTAATGGCTACCCTCCACGATAAAAATAAATATGTAATCCATTACAGAGCACTTTGAGTCATGGATTAGTGCTATCTAAGGTACATAGGGTACTAAAATTCAAACAATCTCCTTGGTTGAAAAAATATATTGATCTGAATACCAATCTCAGAAAAGCAGCAAAAAATGAGTTTGAAAAAAACCTTTTCAAGCTAATGAATAATGCTGTCTTTGGAAAATTTTTGGAATCCGTCCGGAAGAGGGTAGATTTAACCCTTGTAACTCATTGGGATGGAAGATATGGTGCAGAAGCTCGTATAGCTAGACCTGAATTTAAAAAATGTACAATTTTTAACGAGAATTTGGTAGCCATTGAACAAAATAAGATCTTAGTTTATCTCAACAAACCTATTTATGTTGGGATGAGTATCCTCGATTTGGCCAAAACGACAATATATTCTTTCCATTATGATTACATGTCTCATCGATTTGGAGAGGACTGCTCCATTTTATATACTGATACTGATTCATTAATATTTCTAATAACCAGAGATCCTTATGAAGTAATGCGTGAGGATTGTTATCAGTATTTTGATACCTCAGATTATCCTCTTGATAATATTCAGAAGATACCGCTGGTTAACAAAAAAGTAATAGGTTTGATGAAAGATGAAAACAATGGTAAAATAATGAGCGATTTTGTAGGTCTTAGATCAAAACTTTATGCGACACGGTTAAACACAACAAATAATGAAGTCCATCAGTTATAGGAGAAATATCAGAAAGAAGAATATGATGAGGACGAAATTAAAGAAATAATTATGAATCACGGTGTAACTAAAAAGGCTAAGGGGGTAAAGAAGTCCGTCATCAAAAATAAAATAACATTTGAAGACTATGTTGAATGCTTAGAAACTAATAAACAAAATCACTTCTCAGAATCTTATTCGATCCGAAAAACATAAAGTTTTTACTATAAAGCAAGAGAAATTATCGTTGAGCTGTGAAGATGACAAACGGTATCTAATACCTGGGACTTTTGATACATTTGCGTGGGGCCACTTCTCGATTCCTCATGATCATGGAGCTATGGATATAGATTGAATGTGTCAATTTTATATACTCTCTATTTTATATAGTCACTGTCTTTTATATTAAGGGGGGCGATGTGCTAATGTATTCCGAGTTGTAATATTTTTGCTTTTAATGGGTGCTGGTAGGAGAACTAGTAAGAACGAATTATGTCCCTCTCCCTCACTTTTGAGGAAACCAGTGCAGTAAACAAGCAATACGTAAAGTACTCTATAGATAAACTAGACAAAGTGAGGACTTCAACTCCGTTTCTGAGACTTGAACGTGAAATCTCAAAGTATACTGTATGTTCGGTGGTATTTGAAAGATTGTGAACTTGACGTATTAAACTAAGCATCTGACGGATCATTCATGTGGAAATGGATGGTAATTATAGAAAGAGGAAACACATGCAAACTATGGAGATCTAAAGTGAATGTATGTTACGGAGTAAATCCTAATACATATGAACCCTAGAAGATACACACTACGTTAGAGAACTGGAGTAAACAGAAACGTCTAACATCAAACACTTTTAAACTTTATCGTAGGTATTGGCTTGATGTGAGAAATGTGTCATACACCTACTGATAGTTTGATTAAGCTATTTATCGTCAAGATCCAATGTTAATTAAGCTATATTTGTACCTATATATACTTTTTGTTTTATATGTTTATATTAGTTTTTAAGGTTTTTAATAGGGTGACACTCCTTCCTATGGTATTTTTTAAAATATATCCAAACATGTTCAATAAACGATACATAGAGAAACACTGGCGAATTAAAGAGCCGCTTTGATTAATTTTGCTCGTGCTGCCACTTATTAATATATTAAGTAAAATAGTTTCTGTAATGAGGAGAGAACATACCTAATGGGATAATTTAAAGAGCCGGCTTGATTAAGTTTGAGACAAGTCCTCATCTTGCCGGTTACATGTATTATAAATAAAAATTCTACTAACTGTTCATCATACACTAACAATCGTTTGGCCATCCTCGCTCGTAACAGAATGCATCGAGGAACTAGAGAAACCAACAAATTTATCGACCACCTGATGAGGGTTTAGCCGGGTGTTTGCTGAAGACAGCAGCCAAGCAGGGAAGTAGATACTGAGTTAAAAATTATACCTACAGAAACAGACGTCCTGGACGCTAGCTGCATAAAAATTCTGGTACATGAAGAAGATGCTGTCGTCTGGTACACGAGAGGTACATTGGAAGAATAAGCGGAATTAAATAAAATAAATGAATTATATATATTATTAGGGCAATAAACGTTTTTATTTTTATTTTTTGTTTTTGATTTTTATTTCCCCCTGGTAAACATGCATGTCTGACGTTATGAATAATTTGTAACATCTTACGGTTTATAAATATGATAGAACATTTTAGAGTGATCATAGGGGAGAAGTTGATTAAGAAAAACTGCTGGGCAGACAAAACAGACTACACTTCTTGCTTCATAATTTAATAAAATGTTATTTATTTTGATTTTTATTAAGGATATTTTAGATTATAGTTGAAATTTTAGATTTGCTATCGATTGATCGTATTAGGAATTGTCACTATGCAATTTTTCACTAATCTTCGATGTATGATTGAATTTATGATTTTTACATTATTTAATAAAACCTTCTATAGAATTAATTTTGCTGTATTTGTCTAGCTTAGTTACAGTAGGTTCAGTAAATACAATTTTAGCAAGCATACAAACCGCTGTCTTAGAATAATGTGCTCTTATATTTTATATGAGCTTTCCCTTATCGTTTTATTCCGTATTTTTTTAATTCATGACTTTTGTCTAAACTTTTTTTCGATTTCCTTTGATATTTGAACTAAAATTTTCGTGATATTTTAGATTTGTCAATGTCTTTTTTATTTTTGCAGAGTTTATAATTTTTTTGACAATTCACCAACGTTTACCTTCGTGATGGGTTCAAATTAGCTATTTTTCACATCATTAATTTTGCTCTTTTCTTTTAATAGATCTAGCTATTTTTAAATGTATATTATCTTCGTATTATCATATATTTTATTCATTCTATTCCGATTTCTAACACATGAGATTAATGTGATGATCATTACGTTTAACACATTAATTTTTTTGCTTTATATCTCCCCTTTAGTGTGAATTAGAATAAGAGTAAAGAAACAGTTAAAGTAAACAATATTAAATCCGTTTGTAATCGCTAATAAAATTTACAGTCTTATATTTAAAAAATTGGAATCATTTTACTAAACATCTACATAATAGGCTATCATAAATTGTTGAAAAACTACATCAATGAAACATAGTATGTTTTAATTTATGTCCATCGTCTTGAATATAAAAATAGCGTGAGCCCATTCAAAACCGGTATATTAAATGCACACTGAATTTCCGATGTTGTTAAGTAAGTTTATTGAATTAAAAATATTGTAGAACTTATTTTATATCATGCTTTTATTATATTCTTCAGAACATATCAATTAACTTCTTACTAGGTCAATAATAAGCTGCATAGTAGATCGCACTGATTGCGATGCGTATAAATAATTTATTCTCCTCCGTCGGCAAACAGCGAGCAGTCGCGCCTCCACCACTATACGCGTCAAAAATGAGCACATTGGACCTTAGATTTTCTTATGGAGATTTACATGTAAAAAAGGGTCAAATTGCGCCCGTTCCTGTATACCCTATTAGGTCTGGATCCCGCGTATGAAAAAAAAGTTGATTAATAACAAGCTGAAAATTTGTTAATAGCTTAAGGGTGTCTAGTCGAATAAACTTTGATATGTGTGAACACTGGAACAGGGGTAGTTTTAATTGTGGAACAGGTTAAAAATTTGGAACGGTCACAGCACGAAAACGGCACATTTATTTTGTCCGACAGAACAGACTTAAACTCTTCGAACAGAGATTAAACTCTCATGCAAAAATCAGACTGCTATTTATCACCAAATGGGCGTTTTAATGAGTGGAACATGTAGAATATGTCAAATGAAAGGAATTATGACAGGTAATAAATAGCAGTCTGATTTTTTCATGAGAGTTTAATCTCTGTTCGGAGAGTTTAAGTCTGTTCTGTCGGACAAAATAAATGTGCCGTTTTCGTGCTGTGACCGTTCCAAATTTTTAACCTGTTCCATAATTAAAACTACCCCTGTTTCAGTGTTCCCATATATCAAAGTTTATTCGACTAGACACCCTTAAGCTAGTAACAAATTTTCAGCTTGCTATTAATCAACTTTTTTTTTTCATACGCGGGATCCAGACCTATATATACTCCTATAAATATTACCATTTTTCTCAATAAAAATGTAAATATTTCGAAAATTATTAACTTTAGGCCTATAAGACCTTATACAAATTTTTCATATTTTTAAAAAGTATATTTAAAAATGATTTAATATATAGGGTGTTCCATTTAAAAAAACAAAACTTTGGTTCGTACCGTCGTTCTGACTCACCCTGTATAATCAAAAATAATTTTAAATTATAGACGGTTTTGATATACATTAGTTTTGTTAAAACTATTTTTTTGTATATCCCATAGTTTAGCCGTAATCAAAGAAAACCAGAGGTTTGGCGCACCCTGTATACAAAAAAAAGGATCCATACCTATACTATGTATACTATCTGAGTGAGTTGTATGTTTCGCAATTCGAAGATTTTGTATTGGATCTGTGCTCGTTAAACCTAGGCGCTTATCTGTTTCCTGTTGTTTGGCTTTACGAAGGACAGGAGCTTTCGGGTGATCTGGGGGAACGTTTTCACCAAAAGACATGTTTGCGCGAGCTTGCTCATTTAGCCAGAGATTGGCAGGTTTTCGATTATCAACCAAGTCACCAGCTACTTTTAATCTTCTAAGTCCTTTTAATTGCGTCCGTTTTGAATGCAAAGCGTTGAATTGTAAATTTGAAATTGTACAATAAAAGAAAACATCATTATTTTTCTTTGGTTTCTTGAAACATACCCCTTCTAATGTTGCAGAATATTCATTACATTTTCCAACGAAACGTACAAAACATTTTGAACGATCATTTTTGAAAACTTTAGCACTCTTAAATGAAAATGCGCAAGGAAATTTTTGTTGCTGAAAGATGTTTTCAGCTATGCCGTCACTCCATACTCCTTTTCTTAATTGCAATTTTCTACCTGTTTCATGCTCGGAAGGTTTGATTTTCCGCCATTTCTTTTCAGATATCATCAGACGAAATTTTTTCGAAACGCTATTTTTGGAGGACGAAGAAAACGGATTATAACTATCATCTTCAGTTTTATGTTGATACACTGTTGCTATAGAATTTTCTACTATTTTTTCCGGCAGAAAAGTATCATGAACATAGTCAAGCAAATTATGACGATTTTTTTGAATCGTTGTGTAAACATGTTTACTATTCATTCCACCGAATTCTGACATGGCTTGTTCTATTTTTTTGTAAACAAAATTGGAAGGTGGCTGAAGGCTGCCATCCTCTTTATTGACTTTGAACTCTTCTAAACCCAGAAGGCGTTTTAACTCGTTAGTGTCATACATTGTTTTTTTTTGCAAATAAGAAGTGATATATGTTAAGCAAGACGAAAAGGGATGTTGTAACAAAAATCTACTTTGCAGTAGTATTTGTTGAACTAAAATGATAAGAAGAAATGAGTGAAGGAAAGTGGAAAGATGTAGAAATGAAGAGAAGGGGATAACAGTATAGAAGAAGTATGGAGAGACAGAGGCAAACTAAATAGAATTGGCTAGCAAGAGATACAAGAGAACAACTTGACACTCAAGGATGGATACGGCTCGTTTGCATGCCTGTCGAAGAACAGTAGATCAAAGTAGAGAGTGATGATAACTAAGAAGGGAAATATTAAGATAGAATATATGCTCAGAAAATAGATTAAATAAATATAATAATATAATAAAAATAGAAGAATGTACGAGATAAATACAATAGACTGAATTATGGGCGCCAGAAGTTGGGATAGACCAAACTTCCAGGTATCTTACACTGCTGTTAAATATTAAATATACTAAATTATTAAATTCACAAATGGGAAAAAAAATAATTGGTATACAAGAACAAATAAATATTTATTAAATATAACTACTTAGATTTTTGACAACCTCTGAATTAGAAAAATACAAATTATGTAACTATAAAATGACAATGGGAAATAATTACCTATCTAAGTATAAATATAGTTACCTATTAAATTAGTATTGGAGTAGCTTTTCTAGGAAGCATACCCCCAACTTACATATACTAGGTTAAATAACAACCTTCACCAAATAATTGTACGATTAAAATACGTACAGCAACGCTAAACTACAAACGAATGAACAATAATATAAACTCTCAAAGAGTTAAATAGGCACCAGCCTCCTTAATGTGAATCTACGGTCTACTTGATATATAAAAATCAGTTGCTTCGACGCGTAGTGACTAAAAATGTATCACAAGTAAAATGGATAGCTATTCAAAGGGAATAGCGTCCAGGGATATAATTAAAAGTTAAATAAATGAATTTAAGTAAAAAGTTAAGCAAATAAGTTTAATTAATTAGAATGATTGGCTAAAGTACGTTAAAGTTATATAAGTTAATAAATTAGCAATAAAGAGTAAAAATATATAAATTTAAATTGATAAGTGGAGACTAGCAAGGTTAGCAACAAAAAAATATAAAGTTAATTAAATAAATAAATGGTACAAGTAAATTTCAGGTAATATAATACAAAGGTAAAGAGAATCTCATATGAGGGAAAAGATGATCTGAGCTCAAACCTCCTTGACCAGAGAGTTTACTGGTTTGGGAAACACTATCAAAAATTATAGATATAATAATATGAAAAAAAATGCAACCTAAATCTTGAAACAAAAATACGTGAGATTAAACTATAAAACTTAGTTTGAACTAAATGTCCTGATTATTACACAAAAATATTAACGTGTTGTGATGGTAGAGTAATAATCACTTGCAAATAAGTACCAAGTGTCCCCAAAACAAACCCTATATTATGGTTCCCAAAAGTGTCCTTGTTATGGATACCAAAATCCCTGGTAGTAGAATTAGCACAGGGATGGTGCTAGCTTGTACCAATTATTCAAGGTGCCCTTCGGGGCGAAGTGCAGAATTCAACGCTACGTGGGAGGAGATTCTCCAGGCTGGTCTCCAAGTGACCTGGCTTGGCCTAGAACGGTTGCTCCCGGTTGTTAGGGGAGCTGATGGACTGGTTACTTTATAATTTCACCCAAACGGCTAAAACAAACATTTCCCGTTTTACTTTCAATGTAAAATCTCCGGAAAGACAAAAAGAGGAAAAAAAAAGAAAAAGAAATGAGATATCTTTTTGTAGAATGCACAACAAAAAAGAAGATCATTAGTAAAAACACTGATGGATTTGACCTTGATTCACACTACGGACACAATAATTTGGAATTTAACTTTAAATTCAATATTTAATACAGAATATGATTTGTATCTGAAAGCAATATTTCTATAAAGGGTATTTTTTTATTAATAAAAATGATATGGGATAATGTAATATGATGTAAAATTTAGGAAAATGATGGGAACGAAATTTAAGGTGGCTAAAATGCACGCAATTTAGTAGACTTTAGATAATAATGAATGTAATCTGTAAAATTTGAATTGACTTTTATGAGGTTAGCATAACCCCACAAATTAAATAGATACAGGATATGTGACAAGATAATCCTTCATCTGAGTGTATATTTTCGAACCATGGATAGAATTAAAGATACTAAATTCAAATAACAACTTTGGTTCATAAATGTACAGAAATAAATTCGATAGGAATTTAATATGACACGATGGCGACCATATTCGTTCTTTTTTTCTCAAACCTTTTAAAAGTAAAAAAAGTTACCAGATGGTGTGACTTCAATTTCTACGGGATCTTCCAAACTTTGTCTCCTAGCTCTTCCAAACAACAACACTATTAATTTTTCCACTAAATACTTATAGGAGCTTGAAACTCCGTATTAAAATTCCCGTAATTTTCGATCAACCATCTGCCGTTCCGTTCTAGCTAACCAAGCGAAGTGTCAATTATTTCCCGTCGTTAGACGAGGAGCCTCACAGAACAAACTTACATGACAGCGAATGGTGTCTAATACCAACTGAAGAACTCGTGCCAACTACTAGTTAAGTATGACGTCAGTCAAAGATTTATTTTAATTAGATCTTATTGATTTTGAGTATAACTTAATGACAAACCGTTATTAAATTTTAAATAAAATAACTATAAAGATAATTAGAAATTAACGGAATGTTATATTCCCCTTCTACTCGGAGAAAAAAAATTTTAAGCAAAAAAATTTTTTTTTAATTCAAAATATTAATAGCCAAGTGGTAATAATCTATCATTCTACGTTGATCCGCAAGATTACAAGTAACCACAAATTAAGGATCAGGGAAAGAAGGATGATCACTACACCAAAACTATGAATCGCCAAAGATGACTCGAAGTCATATTAAAATGTCATCGAAATTTTGTCTGCAAACCAAAACATAAGCTAAATAATATACTAAAGTTCGTAATGATAAATAAATATCGAACTGGCACTAAATCCAAAATTGAACTATCCATGGACATCAAATTTAAAAAGGGTATATCCAAGGACGAACAACCAGGCAAAGGTATGAGCCAATTCGCACCATAAACCAAATAAATATACTAAAGTAAGACAAAAGAAATCAAAACTAAAATCAGTGACGAATCGAACACTTAATCCAAAATTGAACTACCAATGGACACCAGATTCATAATAGCATGTCCAGAGAAGAACAATCAGGAATATTTATGGAACAATTCTCACCAGTGCCAAATAATACAAATAGTAAGCATATCAAAGTTATCCAAAAACTCATTAATCAAAATAAATGTGGAATCGGACACTTAATCCAAAGTCGGACTATCAATGGACACCAGATTTATAGGAGCATATCCAAAGAAGAACGATCAGGAAGATTTGTGTACCAATTCTCACTAATACTAAATAAACTAAATTAGGTCTATCGACTAAAGTAAGTCGTTGACTAACTAAAATTGGTCCGTGCTGTTGTTCACTAGCTATAGCATGTAGCTACAATAGATGCATGGGAATAAGAAATACAGATAACGTACCAATTGTAATAATAAAATCTAAATGGTGAACTTACAAGTTCTATGACACCATAATAAATGATAGAAAAAAAAATATGACGAGAACGAGCAACCAATTTTGAATAAAACTGTAGATTCATACGTTCTCGCATACATAGAATTATCCAGGAAATATTCCTGAATCTCAACAACAAAACTAATGCCTCAGGAAAGAAGAGGGAATCTACTAAAATAAGCATTCATTTGTCCAAACACCTCAAATACTAAAAGGAACCTACTACCTATGAAGTACGGGACATAATATAAACTAAATATTCCCTATCAAATGCTAAAAAATGTAACTGGAATAATTACACAAGGATGGTCAGGACATGTGGCCAACATTTCCTGACCAGAAATATTATGATGGATAAACATCTGCGTACTCTGCTATGAAAACATAGGTTACGAAATCGGATAGCAGTGATCAGTTGCTGAATTTCGAACCCACGCATTCACTAGGTTACCTAGGAACCCACATTACAGAGCATTGGCAGACTAGTTCTTAAGAAGAAATCCATACATACATCAGAATTCCAAACTAATTCCAGAATCATACTCAGGGCATAAGGATATGAATTATTATAAAGTATTTAAGATATCTGTGACAAATGTTGATAAAGTAAACCAATATCAAATTAAGAACCACCCCATCTTTCCAATATGACAAATCTCATAACCAGATAATAAAAGATACATATAAAAAAATAGTATGTACCTAATCAAATATGAAAAATACAACACACAACCTGAGATAAGTAGTGTCTAATATTGTTAGTTCCATAGTTTCATACCAAATATCAACATTAAACCAACGTACTTGTATGAGCTTACATATTCAAATATTAAATATACAATAATCAACAACCCTTCTATGCTAAGGGGGTAAGTGCACACTCTAAAAATTACAAGTAGGTTCTTATTAACTGGATATTCCTACTAACAGCATTAGTAATTAATAATGTTGATTCATAATAATTGAAGTGCATCATTAATAGTAAAAAAGAAAATGATAAGCTCATATATAAGAGTGTTACAGAAATAATTAACCTAATGATTCATAAATTGGAAGTCATCTAACAACAATGCCAAAAGATAAAAATTGAGCTATGTACCTGCTCTATCTGGTGAATAAATTATTAAGCTAAAATACCAAATCATAAAGAGATTGAGCCAAAGACAAATAGAGGAAGAGATTAGCTCAAAAAAAACCCTATAAAATTAATCTTCCGAAGATTAAGAATCACTCTCATCCATGGTGTTATCAGGCAGTAAATCCTTTATGTGAAATTGTCCAATTCGTTTGTTAGTCGAATTGTCCTTCAATTCATATACTAACGGAGATATTACCTTTACGACCGTACAGGGAATATATTTCTGGCAAAATTTTGCTGTAATAGCATCACCCTTATTGGACTTCACAAAGTTTCGCTTCAACACTCTATCTCCAATGAAGAATCGCAGATCTCTTTTTCTCAAATTATACTGCTGCTGGTTCCTTAAATAGGAAGTTTTTAACTTCTTCCGAATGTCAGAAAAAATTTGAGGTAGAGTCTGGAGATCATCTAGGCGATGAAGGTTATCGGATATCTGAGGGAGATTTGTGGAAGTGTCTGAAATTGCACCAAAATAGTCACCAGATAAAGCAACATTTCTACCAAAATTGAGATATGCAGGAGAACATTGGGTAACCTCATGGACAGAGGTCCTTATGGCTTGAGCTATGGAATGGATATATTGATCCCAAGCTCTGTGATCTGGGAATGTATAGGACCTTAGGGCTGTGACAATACTGCGATTCACTCTCTCAGTATGATTGGCTTGAGGATGGTAGGCAGCATTATAAAAGGTCTTGTGAACCTTATATTTAGTTAAAAGGTCTTTAAAAGCCTTTGACACAAACTGAGGACCATTGTCACATGACACAATTTGGGGAACACCAAACAGCAAAAAGACTTGTTCCTCTAAATATTTCAGAATGGCCGGAGTTGTGGCCTGACGAAGAGGACAAACTACAGGAAATTTGGTGAAATAATCCACAACTACCAAGCAGTAAGTATTACCCTTATAACTACGAGGATAGGGTCCAATGAGATCCAACGAGATCATCTGCCAAGGAAAATTAATGTTCCTAAAGGAACCCATGAGTCCAGCTTGTGGTAAATTACTGGGTTTACAAGTCGCACAAACTAAACACTTAGAAATATACTTTTTGATAGACTTGCGCATGCCAGGCCAATAATATAATTCGGCAATACGATGAAAAGTTTTATAAAAACCAAAATGTCCAGCAGTAACTTCATCATGAAACATACGTAATATGTTCTCCCTATTTGGCGTAGGTACAACTATTTTCCAATCTGACATATTGGATAAGGCCTCTATAGGACTTAAGATATGTTTGTACAGTATATTGTTCTCTACCTTAAAATCAGGATAATTTTGTGGGTCTTGAGTAACCCTATCAATCATATTCTGATACCACTCGTCAGGAGTTAAGGTGGACAAATCGAATACATTAAGGTCATGGACACGGGAAAGAGCATCAGCAACCACTACACCGTTGGCCTTTCGATGAACAATTTTATATGAATAGGCAGCCAGTTTGCATATCCATCGGGAAAGTCTCTGAGATGGGTTTTTCATACTATGAAGCCATACCAAGGAACTATGGTCCGTAATTATAGTGAAATTACGACCCTCTAAATAATAACGGAATGCTTCTAACCCATGTATGATAGCTAAGAGTTCTTTCTCTGTGGTGGAATAGTTTTTCTGTGCCTTATTCAATTTCTTACTCGTGTAAGCTATGGGATGTTCCGAGCCATCTTTCAACTGGAACAATACGCCACCAGAAGCAGTATTAGAGCAATCAGTCATCAAATAAAAATGCTCATTAAAATTAGGTGACATCATGACTGGTGCGCTAGTTAAAGCCTCTTTAACGCGCCTAAAAGCTTCATCATCCTCAGGAGTCCAGGTAATGGTCTGCCCCTTTTTCCTGTTCTTCAAAAGATCCGTAAGAGGTGACAACAAGGTAGAGTACGAAGGTACAAACCGGCGGTAATATCCACACATTCCCAATATCCTACGGACTTGGGTGGTGGTCTTAGGTATAGGAAAATTCTTAATAGCAACTATTTTCTCAGGATCAGTCCTTAGACCCTGATTATCAACAACATAACCCAAAAACTTAAGAGTAGGCCGACAAAACTGACACTTATCCAGATTAATTGTTAGATTAGCTTCCTTAAGACGTAAAAACAATTTATCTAAAATTTCCATATGAAGGGAAAAATCAGGAGTGACTACTAAAATATCGTCCAAATAATAGAAAACATAGGGCTCTAACTGTGGACCAATGACTAAATCCATCAGACGACACATTGTCTGAGGAGCAGAAACAAGACCGAAAGGCATGGTGACAAACTGGAATAATCCTTTACCACTGACAGCAAAAGCAGTATATTTCTTGCTCTCTTCACTCAGTGGGATCTGTAAAAAGGCCTTAGACAAATCAATCGAAGAGATGTATTTGGCATTCTGAAGTTTGCTCAAAATCACGTCGATTCGGGGAATTGGATAAGCATCCCTGTTAGTGGTGATACTGTTTAGTTTTCGACCATCAAAGCAGATCCTGAAGGATCCATCCTTCTTCTTTGTTAACCAGAGTGGGGAACAATAGGACGACGTTGAATGTTCTATGATATTTAAAGCAAGCATCGAATCTACTTCTTTTTCTAAATCTGCCTGCCAGGCTTGAGGTATGGGATACTGATATAATCTGAAAGGAGTAGGATTTCCCACCTCAATAGTGTGAGATATTAATGAAGTACGACCTAGTTTGTCATTTGAAGAAATAGTAGTAAACTGAGAGATCATATTCTCCAATTGCCTTTGTTCAGAACTAGATAAACTGGAAAAATCATGAATAGCACTAAGGGTAGACAGATTAAATTCAGATATGGAAAAAGAAAAATCAGAACAACTTAAGGTGCTATTAAAAGCACTGAAGAAGTCCATACCTAAAATTATAGAATTCTGTACAGAAGGAATAACATAAAATGTAATTTTCCTACATAAATTTGCCACTGTGATTTCAATTTGGAGTTTGCCTGTAATAGATTGGACTGTACCATCTGCAGTAGATACTTGCAAAGATGAAATGGGCATAATGGGAATATTAGCATTTTTCAATAAATTTAATGAATGTGCTCCTATCAATGAAATATTAGAGCCACTATCTAATAAAGCTAAACACGATTGTCCTAAAATTTGAATAGGTAGATATGGCCTATTATCATTTTGTTTCCTAACTAATAAAGAGTTAATATCTAAATCTAAAATATTTGGTTGGATACAACCATTATATGGAACTACTTCACCATCAAAATTATTATTATACTTAACACTACCAATTAAAGAAGAATTTGTGGCTTTGCAACCCTGTGAATCATGTGCGTTCAACGTATCATGACTAAAACTTAATTTCTGGACTGATTTTGATTTGTGGTGTGTGCTTGTTTCCTGAACGATGCTTTCTTCCCTTTCCAATTGGAAGATGGGTTTGAGTTGCTGGGTGTGCTTGGGCCAGCTGTCTCGTTTTCTGATGGGGTTTGATTCCCTGATTGGGTGTTGGACGGAGAAACGCTCAGGGGACGGACCTCCGACATTTCGTTTCCCGAACACTTGACACAATTTCTTTTGAGGGTATTTTCCCTACCACAACCGTGGCAGAAAATACGAGTTTGTGGGATACCACAATCATTGAACTTATGATTAGACTGGTGACAATTCCAGCAAACAACGGAACTAAAAACAGAAATATTATGTTCAGGTCCCGTATTTTGCCAAGAACGTTGTCTAAAGGAAGTTGGCTGAGAAGAGGGTCGAGATGAAGATGGAGGCTGAGAAGACCAAGATAATGTTTCCTCCAAACGTTTGCACTTTACAGTGAGATCATCAATACTCTGGATGTCCATAAGAGCTAACTGCTGATGATAAAAGGGCAGTAAACATTTTAAGATGATTTTTATTTTGGACAAATCAGATAACGGAGTGTCTAAACGGCTACACATGCCTAAAATAGTATTAATGAACATAGTGACAGACTCCCCTGGTTTCTGCTTACGGTTTTTGATTTCATCCAAGAGATCATCCTGGTATGAGTAAGGAAGAAAATCTGACTTCAACTTGCGAACCAGATCAGACCAACAAGATAAATTACCTCTATTATTCATGAACCAGGTAAAAGCAGGACCGGTAAACAATTCAGCTGAAGCAGCAAACAAATTTTCTTCAGAGACACCTCTAGATACTCGAAGACATTCGACCTTTTCTAAAAATGAAATCACATCCGTGTGCTGTTTTTCACCAGAAAATAAAACACCCCATTTGTGGACTTGAACGGGTTTGGAGTATGTAAAACTAGGAACGACACTGACTGGAGCATTAGGAGTAGATGTGGCTATGGGGTTAACTTTAGAATCAAGCTCACCCTCCAATGTGAGGATTTTAAGAGAAACAGACTTTTTAAAAGATTCCTGCTCTTCCGTAGTACACTGTAACAAGTGTACTCGGCCAGAAATATGAGCTAGACGAGATATTAATCTAACATATTCATTGTCCTGTACAGTTCCCCTAAACTTCTCTATTTTCTTCGACAAGCTATCCAACGTTTCGGATATTCCTTTCCGTTGGTCCTCAAAAGGGATATGTACAGCCGAAAGTTGGGTGAAACTCCTATTGCCTGCTTCTTGCTTCAAAGCACCCCGTAGAAGATTGCGTTTTCTATCGACGGTTGCTGACTCCTCTGGTACTACGTCCCTAATTTTCAACTCATAGTCCAATTCGTCCACCAGAAGATGTTCAACTTTAAAAGCACACATGATGAAAGCAAAAATTATTGACAAGCAATCCAAAAGTCAGAAATACGAAATATACTTAAGTTTGTACGCAAAATATATAGGTACGGAGAAAATATTATCAACACACCAACAAAATCAAAAATGGCCAGCAAATATATATATATATATATATATATATATATATATATATATATATCAAATAAATACAGTAAATAAGGTATAATCAAGTAAATATAGTACCTAAATATTGGAAAAAAATTTTAGTTATTATACTTGTACCCAAAAAAAAAATATGTAAGTATTAACGATCAACTGTACATACAAATACACCACTGGCTGAAGGAGTAAAATTTGCAATAATATAATATATATGTTAGTTACTTATACTTCGTTTCAAATTCAACCTAGAATGTAAGCTGTATGACAAACTATAAAAGAGGTTTCAAAATCTCAACTAATTAATAGATACAGCAGTGACAGTATACCTGTTAAGTATTAATAAGTAATTAAAAACAAAATAAATCAGAACAGAATGTATAAGAAGATATCAGAAGGAAATAATATAAATAAAAGAAAAAAAATGAACTAAAAGAACTACTGTCTTAGAACCTATAAAAGGTTGGCCCCACGTTGGGCGCCGATGTAACAAAAATCTACTTTGCAGTAGTATTTGTTGAACTAAAATGATAAGAAGAAATGAGTGAAGGAAAGTGGAAAGATGTAGAAATGAAGAGAAGGGGATAACAGTATAGAAGAAGTATGGAGAGACAGAGGCAAACTAAATAGAATTGGCTAGCAAGAGATACAAGAGAACAACTTGACACTCAAGGATGGATACGGCTCGTTTGCATGCCTGTCGAAGAACAGTAGATCAAAGTAGAGAGTGATGATAACTAAGAAGGGAAATATTAAGATAAGAATATATGCTCAGAAAATAGATTAAATAAATATAATAATATAATAAAAATAGAAGAATGTACGAGATAAATACAATAGACTGAATTATGGGCGCCAGAAGTTGGGATAGACCAAACTTCCAGGTATCTTACACTGCTGTTAAATATTAAATATATTAAATTATTAAATTCAAAAATGGGAAAAAAAATAATTGGTATACAAGAACAAATAAATATTTATTAAATATAACTACTTAGATTTTTGACAACCTCTGAGTTAGAAAAATACAAATTATGTAACTATAAAATGACAATGGGAAATAATTACCTATCTAAGTATAAATATAATTACCTATTAAATTAGTATTGGAGTAGCTTTTCTAGGAAGCATACCCCCAACTTACATATACTAGGTTAAATAACAACCTTCACCAAATAATTGTACGATTAAAATACGTACAGCAACGCTAAACTACAAACGAATGAACAATAATATAAACTCTCAAAGAGTTAAATAGGCACCAGCCTCCTTAATGTGAATCTACGGTCTACTTGATATATAAAAATCAGTTGCTTCGACGCGTAGTCACTAAAAATTTATCACAAGTAAAATGGATAGCTGTTCAAAGGGAATAGCGTCCAGGGATATAATTAAAAGTTAAATAAATGAATTTAAGTAAAAAGTTAAGCAAATAAGTTTAATTAATTAGAATGATTGGCTAAAGTACGTTAAAGTTATATAAGTTAATAAATTAGCAATAAAGAGTAAAAATATATAAATTTAAATTGATAAGTGGAGACTAGCAAGGTTAGTAACAAAAAATATAAAGTTAATTAAATAAATAAATGGTACAAGCAAATTTCAGGTAATATAATACAAAGGTAAAGAGAATCTCATATGAGGGAAAAGATGATCTGAGCTCAAACCTCCTTGACCAGAGAGTTTACTGGTTTGGGAAACACTATCAAAAATTATAGATATAATAATATGAAAAAAAAATGCAACCTAAATCTTGAAACAAAAATATGTGTGATTAAACTATAAAACTTAGTTTGAACTAAATGTCCTGATTATTACACAAAAATATTAACGTGTTGTGATCGTAGAGTAATAATCACTTGCAAATAAGTACCAAGTGTCCCCAAAACAAACCCTATATTATGGTTCCCAAAAGTGTCCTTGTTATGGATACCAAAATCCCTGGTAGTAGAATTAGCACAGGGATGGTGCTAGCTTGTACCAATTATTCAAGGTGCCCTTCGGGGCGAAGTGCAGAATTCAACGCTACGTGGGAGGAGATTCTCCAGGCTGGTCTCCAAGTGACCTGGCTTGGCCTAGAACGGTTGCTCCCGGTTGTTAGGGGAGCTGATGGACTGGTTACTTTATAATTTCACCCAAACGGCTAAAACAAACATTTCCCGTTTTACTTTCAATGTAAAATCTCCGGAAAGGCAAAAAGAGGAAAAAAAAAAGAAAAAGAAATGAGATATCTTTTTGTAGAATGCACAACAAAAAAGAAGATCATTAGTAAAAACACTGATGGATTTGACCTTGATTCACACTACGGACACAATAATTTGGAATTTAATTTAAATTCAATATTTAATACAGAATATGATTTGTATCTGAAAGCAATATTTCTATAAAGGGTATTTTTTATTAATAAAAATGATATGGGATAATGTAATATGTTGTAAAATTTAGGAAAAATGATGGGAACGAAATTTAAGGTGGCTAAAATGCACGCAATTTAGTAGACTTTAGATAATAATGAATGTAATCTGTAAAATTTGAATTGACTTTTATGAGGTTAGCATAACCCCACATATTAAATAGATACAGGATATGTGACAAGATAATCCTTCATCTGAGTGTATATTTTCGAACCATGGATAGAATTAAAGATACTAAATTCAAATAACAACTTTGGTTCATAAATGTACAGAAATAAATTCGATAGGAATTTAATATGACACGATGGCGGCCATATTCGTTCTTTTTTTCTCAAACCTTTTAAAAGTAAAAAAAATTACCAGATGGTGTGACTTCAATTTCTACGGGATCTTCCAAACTTTGTCTCCTAGCTCTTCCAAACAACAACACTATTAATTTTTCCACTAAATACTTATAGGAGCTTGAAACTCCGTATTAAAATTCCCGTAATTTTCGATCAACCATCTGCCGTTCCGTTCTAGCTAACCAAGCGAAGTGTCAATTATTTCCCGTCGTTAGACGAGGAGCCTCACAGAACAAACTTACATGACAGCGAATGGTGTCTAATACCAACTGAAGAACTCGTGCCAACTACTAGTTAAGTATGACGTCAGTCAAAGATTTATTTTAATTAGATCTTATTGATTTTGAGTATAACTTAATGACAAACCGTTATTAAATTTTAAATAAAATAACTATAAAGATAATTAGAAATTAACGGAATGTTATAATGTTACTTATGGTGTCACGGACATCAACATTTTCTTAACTGAATTTTGAAATTACATGGTTCTTTTCTCCATTATTAAAGTAGATTGTATAATTTCTATTGTGTTATAATATTATAAAAAGAATTTTATTATTTTTCGCGACATTTAGAAATTTGTCTTCATCAGCATCGGAGTGATCTCTGTAAAAAACAATATAGTTTATGAAAAACAGCTTTTGTTAAAATTAGTTGATTCAATTTTTTTAAATGTACAAACAGTTTTAATAATCTAACTTTCGAGTTCCTAGCAAACGCGCGTTCACCAAACGTTTACCGAAAATAAGTTAATGTTTGGTGAAATAATTGTGAACCTACTCGATTTGAGATATTCAGAGTGCTTAACAATGTGAAGAGAGCATAACAATATGTAAATTATTCTATTAATTTACCAACTATCAGTTGTACAAAAAGTTACTTGTTATATTTGATGCAAAATTTAGATTTGTTACATAGTAACAAGTAAAAAGCTACGAAAATTACCGACCGTGTTATCATGTGCCAGAGTAATAATAAATCCCAATTTTGCACCGAATAAACCAAGTAAGCAATTTCTTGTACATCTGCCTTCTGGTAAATTCAATAAATAAATCATTTTTAGTATTGCAATGCTTTTGTCATGAAGTGTTTAAATCCTCACTGGGCAGGCATGAAATTTGCTGACATTCAACTTAAAAACGAATGGAAAATTCTCGAGAAGTCAATATGAAAATTTAGAATAAATTAAGTAATGAATGACAAAAATATTTTGTATACAGCTTCTAAATCAACACCCTGTGAGATTTCTAAATTAAAAGTGTACTCAACTTCATTAGTACTTATTTTATGCGAATTCAGTACGGAAATTGAGTGCCAAATTTTTAAAAATATTATAAGCGTGTGCTTTTTGAAATTAAAAATTGCTATCAGGCTTGTACATGGGAAATCAACGGGACATAAGGTATATTATCTGTACATGAAAATAGAGTTTAAAAATGTTATGCTTGAAAATTGTGTAAAACTGCAAATCAAGCAGGAAATGATGTATCAAGTTACAATGTTGGCATTAAATACAAACTTTGATTTAATCAGGGGGCCCAAGCTACTTTTGTAACGCCACGTTCGAGTTTCTCAGTAGCAGCTCTGATGGCTCTGATGAATGAAGGTTCTTCAGTTCCTACTTAAGGGGACTCGGAGGCTGCTGAAGTGCGAGAAAGACGCATAGAACGGAAAACGAATGAGCGAAAGAAGAAGACGGATAAATCGGCCTCTGAGTCACCTTAAAATCACCTAAAATCGTCCGCTTTCATTTCTCGCGGAAGTAGCCAAAAGTAGGGTTAGGCAGGGATGGGGTTTCGAGCAGTGGGCGAGCGGGAACGCGGCGGAGAGGGAACCCTTTCACGACAGTTCATAATTGAGCAGTTTAAGGTGTTGAACTCATTAAATCTCGGAAGGTATTGGGTTCAATCTGGAATTGTAATAACTTTTGTTTGTTTGATATTATTTACACGACTTACGTACATTTTCCATTAAGAAATTTCACTGAACGCCTGATTGACTTTCTGAGTGCTTTTTGAAAAGATAATAGCCAGCTAGTCAAGATATAAAAATCGTACTATTATTCGATTCGATTGAATCCCTACTAAAAATAAAATTTGGCCAATATCTAACGTCAGATCTGGCATTTGATCTGTCGTCAGATTTTTTTCTGACGTCATATCTGAGGCGAGATCTTATGTCAGATTTTTGGCCAATCTCTAACGTGCTCTAACAACAGATCCTACGTCAGTCTTACATCGGATCTGACGTCAGATTAAATTTTATTTTCAGTAGTGATCAACTGATTATTAGTACTTGAGTTTGTGAGAGTAAAACATAAAAACACTAATTATTATTATTGTAAAATCCATAGCAAAAGCTGCTGAATTTGGCTTCAGTTATTGAGCTAAAAACAATTATACTCGACTTAAGGTTCACAATTTTTCTCAAACGAGCCATTCGAATTCATTGATAATTAATTTTCACCCGAAAATGAATTTTTTCGATTGTGTTCACCATTAAGAAACAAGGTAAACCTAAACTGGTTTCGCTCAAACATTTTTTTTGTTTATGATATAAACAACCAATTTTTTTTGTCACTTTGTCGTAAAATTAATAGCGAGTAATATGTACCTGAAGTTCCGAACGTTTAAAATAAACGAAAATAAAAAATTAGTTACGTTTTCGATTTTCCATCATGATGTGTGATAAATATTTTTTGGGAGCATCATGTTTGTTTTTACAATCAAAAAGTGTTCAAAGGCAACTAGTTGTAGCAACAAGTAGCAACTAGGCGGCTATTGTCTGAGAGAGCTGCCGTTTCCGCAACGTGTTAGAGGAGAGGAGATATATCTTCTTTCTCTCTCTAACACGTTGGGAAGACGGCAGCTCTCAGCCAATTGCAGGATATCCAGCCTGAAACGCTTTGTTAGAAATGGCACGATAGAAAATAGAAATCGTTGCTGTCAAATAGAGCCAGCATCGCCGTCACCATTTCACATAGCTGTAGAATCTCCAGATTTTTTTACCCACAATCAAGCGGAAAATTTCGATTTTCCTAAATACAGACCTGGTATGGGTGAATCCAAATTTCCTGTTTCATTGTGAGGTAGATATAGATAAATTTGTAGTTGTACCTACAAATCAATAGATACAAAAGCACACATAAAGAAAATTTTTAATTTATTAAAAATTTTTAATTAGGGGTCGTCTATAAATTACGTGACCCACCTCCCCCCTTCGTGACGCACTTTTCTGTAAGCGTTAACATGGAGCGTGACGTTTAATCAGACCCCCCCCCCCACCCCTAAGAGCGTCACGTAAATTACGGACGACCCTTTACAAAATTTTCCGTAGAGAAATAACGCGCAAAAAAAATAATTGTCACTGTTATAGAAACGATATGATATCACGTGGGAAGCGGATGCATAATAGGTACTGAAAAGTGATTTGTGGTTGTGGAATATCGTTAAATCGTTAGATATGCTTAAAATACTCACCAATTGCAAAAACCAACGGGACCCGAGCCACTCGGGGGAATCTTCAGTCAATTAGTGTAAAGTACTGCACGTAGCATTCGCCATTTTGATAGACGCTGGACGTGGACAAGGGTACGGAAACGACGCTTTCGTTGGCGATGACTCAGAATGGCTTCGGATACACCACCCGATACTTGAATTACACGCCCGATTACATAATGGGTTTTTTTTCAAGAATATTGCAACCTTGCCAGCTTACAGAAGCGTTCACCAGACGCAACCAGGCGAAACGAACAGCAGACTGCTGTCAGCAGTAGAGAATTTGCAGAAATGCCCGGACCGAAGTGGACTTGAGGGAGTAAAAATGGAAAAGGACCGAATTGAAATGGTGATGGCTCTGGGCAGCTCTAGGCATAGCGGTAGAAAATGGCGCATGCACTTTCGTGCACACTCGTAACAACTCGTATTGCCGAAATCGGCCGTATAAAATCGAACAGTGACGATTCATGGCGAATCAGCCAAACTAAGCCGAACCTGCCGAACAGGACCGAAAGTGGGTCAAGGGCAGTCAAGGGTCAGTAGCGTCGGAAGTAAGCCCAGCCCTAGGCATTGCTTCCAGTATCGTACGCACTCACAATTATTGTGGCTCTCAGTAAACTCGTAAACATTCTTTCATCAGATTATATAGTCAAAATTTTTCTAATAAACCAATTTCCATTTCAGCTAGCAAATAAGTGTAAAAATCAATGCACGGAAAAAAATGAAGCATTGTATTTCATAGCTTATTATCCTTTATGTATTTAACAGTGAGTATTATACTATTGAATATAGCAATATTATAAACTGTAACATAACATATTTCTTATTAAATAAAATATTTTAATCATGAAAGTATGAAAATATATATTGGTTTAATACTGTGCGACGTCACTCCATTAAATAGTTATTCCAGGTAAAGATCACTCGGAGCCAATGTTGTATATCGAAAATCGGGTTATTCCAATTTTTTATCACAAGCTTTTTTATTACATATTTTCCTCTAATTTTCGATTTCCATTGAAATCCTTATCAGGAGTCTCTCTTTCAGTGTCTGTCCTCGTTCATTCATTCTTTTAATTTAACAACGTGTAGGGTAGCCAAATAGTCACTACACCAACTTGATATATGTATAAAAATAATAAAACCACAAAATGTTAAAACCACAACACAACTTATTAAGTCGTGTTCCGTCCTCGAGAATGAAAAGTTTATACACTGACAGTTGTTATCTTTGACACGATATTGTTATTGTTCATACATTGACGGCTGTTATTATTAACACGATTGTAGTTTTATCATTTTCATACAGATATCAAGTTGGTGTAGTGACTATTTGGTTACCCTACACGTTGTTAAATTAAAAGAATGAATGCACGAGGAAAGACACTGAAAGAAAGACTCCTGATAAGGATTTCAATGGAAATCGAAAGCTAGAGGAAAATATGTAATGAAGAGCTTGTGATAAAAAACTGGATTAACGTGATTTTTAATATATGACATTGGCTCCGAGTGATATTTACCTAGAATATATGAAAGGCTGGCAGTAAAAAGTGGAATATATTGGTTTATTCTTTTTTACGAAACTACCATTTACATATATATATATATATATATATATATATATATATATATATATATATATATATATATATATATATATATATATATGCATGGTACAAATTAAACATGTTAATTTAATTCGATTATTATGTTACAAATAAATTATCGATAATGAATGCGTATGAAATATTTACATTTCATATTATATAATTTGTGAATATACAACTTTCGGTCTAGAAAGTCATGCATTTTTCACGTTTGTGTGCACAGTGTAATGCAATTTTGTGATTTTGAATACGTCACTGAGGTTTTGATTTTCTCTACGAATTCTTTCAGTGTGTATATAACGTTAATGATTTCCTGATATAATTATAGATATATCTAAAAATATATATCATTATTATACTCGTTCCCACATCGTGCAATAATCCTACAAGCATCTGTCTTTTTTTCCTGATGCTGGCAGATCATAATAAAAAAAACAAAAATACTATTTTCAAGTTTTTTATAACAATAAAAGGTTCCAGGCTAATGAAGTTTTTTGGTAATTTCTGTTAAAAATGAAAGATGAATTCTCACCTATTGTTGACAGCATATTCTTACAACGTGAAGATGTTCGCAGGACATTGCGATGATGTGAAATTCTTTAGAATTATCGCAATTTTATTAAGATCGCCAGTGTTATTATTTGCTGAATCAAATACAAAGTCTCTACATGGATGCTAACCAGCTGATGCAGTTGCATCTAAACTTTCCGTGGACCAACTGGAGATGCAAGGATCAGAAAAATCAGTATGCGAAACAATAACGGATGCAAAGTCCAAAGTAGCGAAATCTGTCGATAAAAGTGACAGAACAAACAAAAAATTGGTCTAACTTGAAGAATTTCTGTTATTTAGAAATGATAATCAATCGCATACGGAAAGAAGAATTTTATTATTGAAGGTAGTATTAAAAAGACTAAAAAAATATTTTTTTAATATTTATAGTTAATGATAAAATATTAAAAAAATTTTGCTAATGCTATAAATCTTGATACACAAAATCGCTTAGTAATGACCCTCTAAACAAGTAAACACTAGTTTTTCACGAAGTTAGCGTCTGTTTACAAGAAATAAATTATTTTAAATTCCGAAAATATAGCACCATATTTTCTACGATTCCAGCTCAATCATTAACAGTTATAAGCGAAAGTCCATGTTGCAGTCGAAACTTCTATTTTTACTATAAGTAACATGGAAACTGAATATTCTACAAAATGCAATATTTCAAGATTAGTTATTAACGCGAGCGACTGATATATTCACAAGCTAGTTAAAATAAAGTCTAATCGATAAACTAAAATTGGACATTCCTGTTCGGTAACGGTATGCCAATTTTTTTTTTCTATTAACCCAGCCTCTGTTCGTTTTCCGAAAGCGGATGAAATGAGTCATCCAATCGGAATGTCATCCGCATTAACTACATTTCTTTAAAACATGATTTTATTAATGCAGTTTTTCATGGTTGATATGAAGAAGCTATAATATTGGATCTTTCATGAAACAACTATTGCAAAAGTGATAATATAAAACTCTTTTCCGACGTGATTTCAGTGATTTATGGTCAAAAATCTGTTTCTCGCTAAAACGTAACTTAATTATCGCTCTAGTTTTTTTTTGTTTTTAATTTTTCGCGAAACTTCTTGATAATCTTCAGAACTCTTGGGGCGCAACCCAGAACTCACGCCAGAACTCTTTTCCGCCGAGATTTTCGTGCTTTATGGTCGAAAATCACTTTTTCACGAAAACGTAACTTAATTATAGCTCTAGTTTTTTTGTTTTTGATTTTTTCGCGCAACTTGTTTTGAATTATCTTCAGAACTCTTGGGGCGCTACCCAGAACTCACGCCAGAACTCTTTTCCGCCGAGATTTTCGTGCTTTATGGTCGAAAATCACTTTTTCACGAAAACGTAACTTAATTATAGCTCTAGTTTTTTTGTTTTTGATTTTTTCGCGCAACTTGTTTTGAATTATCTTCAGAACTCTTGGGGCGCTACCCAGAACTCACGCCAGAACTCTTTTCCGACGTCATTTTCGTGCTTAATGGTCGAAAATGACTTTTGAGGAAAACGTAACTTAATTATCGCTCTAGTTTTTTTGTTTTTGATTTTTTCGCGAAACTTGTTTTGAATTATCTTCAGAACTCTTGGGGCGCTACCCAGAACTCACGCCAGAACTCTTTTCGGCCGAGATTTTCGTTCGTTATGGTCGAAAATCACTTTTTCGCGAAAACGCTCCACTAAGTTTTTGCTCTAGTTTTTTTGTTTTTGATTTTTTCACGAAACTTGTTTTGAATTATCTTCAGAACTCTTGGGGCGCTACCCAGAACTCACGCCAGAACTCTTTTCCGACGTCATTTTCGTGTTTTATGGTCGAATATGACTTTTTGCGAAAACGTAACTTAATTATCGCTCTAGTTTTTTTGTTTTTGATTTTTCGCGAAACTTCTTTTCGATAATCTTCGGAACTCTTGGGGCGCTACCCAGAACTCACGCCAGAACACTTTTCCGCCGAGATTTTCGTGCTCTATTGTCAAAAATCACTTTTTCGCGAAAACGCTGCACTAAGTTTTTGCTCTAGTTTTTTTTGTTTTTGATTTTTTCGCGAAACTTGTTTTGAATTATCTTCAGAACTCTTGGGGCGCTACCCAGAACTCACGCCAGAACTCTTTTCCGACGTCATTTTCGTGTTTTATGGTCGAATATGACTTTTTGCGAAAACGTAACTTAATTATCGCTCTAGTTTTTTTGTTTTTGATTTTTCGCGAAACTTCTTTTCGATAATCTTCGGAACTCTTGGGGCGCTACCCAGAACTCACGCCAGAACACTTTTCCGCCGAGATTTTCGTGCTCTATTGTCAAAAATCACTTTTTCGCGAAAACGCTGCACTAAGTTTTTGCTCTAGTTTTTTTTGTTTTTGATTTTTTCGCGAAACTTGTTTTGAATTATCTTCAGAACTCTTGGGGCGCTACCCAGAACTCACGCCAGAACTCTTTTCCGACGTCATTTTCGTGCTTAATGGTCGAAAATGACTTTTGAGGAAAACGTAACTTAATTATCGCTCTAGTTTTTTTGTTTTTGATTTTTTCGCGAAACTTGTTTTGAATTATCTTCAGAACTCTTGGGGCGCTACCCAGAACTCACGCCAGAACTCTTTTCGGCCGAGATTTTCGTTCGTTATGGTCGAAAATCACTTTTTCGCGAAAACGCTCCACTAAGTTTTTGCTCTAGTTTTTTTGTTTTTGATTTTTTCACGAAACTTGTTTTGAATTATCTTCAGAACTCTTGGGGCGCTACCCAGAACTCACGCCAGAACTCTTTTCCGACGTCATTTTCGTGTTTTATGGTCGAATATGACTTTTTGCGAAAACGTAACTTAATTATCGCTCTAGTTTTTTTGTTTTTGATTTTTCGCGAAACTTCTTTTCGATAATCTTCGGAACTCTTGGGGCGCTACCCAGAACTCACGCCAGAACACTTTTCCGCCGAGATTTTCGTGCTCTATTGTCAAAAATCACTTTTTCGCGAAAACGCTGCACTAAGTTTTTGCTCTAGTTTTTTTTGTTTTTGATTTTTTCGCGAAACTTGTTTTGAATTATCTTCAGAACTCTTGGGGCGCTACCCAGAACTCACGCCAGAACTCTTTTCGGCCGAGATTTTCGTTCGTTATGGTCGAAAATCACTTTTTCGCGAAAACGCTGCACTAAGTTTTTGCTATAGTTTTTTTGTTTTTGTTTCGCGAAACTTGTTTTGAATTGTCTTCAGAACTCTTGGGGCGCTACCCAGAACTCACGCCAGAACTCTTTTCCGACGTCATTTTCGTGTTTTATGGTCGAATATGACTTTTTGCGAAAACGTAACTTAATTATCGCTCTAGATTTTTTGTTTTTGATTTTTAGCGAAACTTCTTTTCGATAATCTTCGGAACTCTTGGGGCGCTACCCAGAACTCACGCCAGAACTCTTTTCCGCCGAGATTTTCGTGCTCTATTGTCGAAAATCACTTTTTCGCGAAAAAGCTACACTAAGTTTTTGCTCTAGTTTTTTTGTTTTTGATTTTTTCGCGAAACTTGTTTGGAATTATCTTCAGAACTCGTGGGGCGCTACCCAGAACTCATGCCAGAACTCTTTTCCGCCGAGATTTTCGTTCGTTATGGTCGAAAATCACTTTTTCGCGAAAACGCTGCACTAAGTTTTTGCTCTAGTTTTTTTGTTTTTGATTTTTTCGCGAAACTTGTTTGGAATTATCTTCAGAACTCGTGGGGCGCTACCCAGAACTCACGCCAGAACTCTTTTCCGCCGAGATTTTCGTTCGTTATGGTCGAAAATCAATTTTTCGCGAAAACGCTGCACTAAGTTTTTGCTCTAGTTTTTTTGTTTTTGATTTTTTCGCGAAACTTGTTTGGAATTATCTTCAGAACTCTTGGGGCGCTACCCAGAACTCTCGCCAGAACTCTTTTCCGACGTCATTTTCGTGCTTTATGGTCCAAAATCTCTTTTTGTGAAAACGTAACTTAATTATCGCTCTAGTTTTCTTGTTTTTGATTTTTTCGCGAAACTTCTTTTGGATAATCTTCAGAACTCTCGGGGCGCTACCCAGAACTCACGCCAGAACTCTTTTCCGACGTGATTTTCATGCTTTATGGTCCAAAATCACTTTCTCGCGAAAACTTTACTCAATTATCGCTCTTTTTTTTTTGTTTTTGATTTTTTCTGAAAATTTTTTTGGATTATTCCTAGAACTCTTCGGGCGCTACCCAGAACTCATTTCTGACGCGTTTTTAGTGATTTACCGGAAAAATAGACTTTTTACTTGAAATCTTTAAACCTCGATATCTCCGAAACTTGTTCAGAACTATTGAAAATTTTTTCAAGAACTCCAGAACTATGTATTAGGAACACATTAAACGCACCACAACTCATGTAGCGTGCAAAAGGGGCGCCGCGTGAAGTTAGCGCCCCTTTTCGCCGTTTAAGCTTTTTGAGCATTTATTTCCCAGAACTATTGCTAATTTTGGTCTAGAACTCCAGAACTATTGTTAATCTACCCAGAACTCTCAAAAATTTTACGATTCCTAAAAAAAGGGTCGCCAACTTCACGCGATACAATGTCAGCTGCCCCCTGTCTGAAGGAGCCCCCTTTTCCCCTACTTTCGATCAGAAACCTTGTCATTCTTCTATATAATTCTAAATCCCAATAATTTTGTTCAACATTTATTTAAAGTTCAAGATGTCGTTTTGACTTAGTTCTGTTTAAATCATATGGCCTTTCTGTGCGTTTTCGTCTACAGCATTTGCTCTGTTCTTGTGGCAACCACGCATATCTCCAGGTATACACCCTCCAACTTCCTCAATATCGATTTTTTGAATAGCGTAGTTAACCATATCTCTGTTATGTTGAAAGTATCCAAAAATGTTTCTTACGAACTTGGTGCCGGTGTTCTGCTAACTGCAAATTATACTCATATGTCCAGTTTCAACAACAATTTATACGCTTCTTCATTTAATAAACTTAAGAGAATAGCGCGTTTCCGATTTTCGTCACTAATATCATTTGCAGCAAGGTAATTACTTAATCGTTTCTTATACACTGTCCAATCTGAGTTACCGGGCACGAACTCTTGAATGGTACCGGTAAACGGAACATACGATGGCGTTTTTGGCACGTCCGGCATTTTTAATATAAAAAATGCGTTAACTACGACAAAAAGTCACTAGTCTGGTTCGTAATACTAGAACAAATGTCCATAAAACTCGTCGCCACTTTGTAATATATTTTAGCCCTAATTTGAGGGTGAATATTACAAACTATAAATTACTAAAATAAAACACATCTTTCTACAAAGAAAGCTCATTTAATACTCATTTGGCGAATGTACTTTTTACAATAATAAGAAATGTGTTACTCTGATAACAGTTGTTAGGTTTTACAGAGTGGTCTACTAAAACTATCTTTACAATATCCAACATCTCCCCCTTAAAAAAAATTATTTTTTACTAGTAAAACAAATATAAGTATTTACAAAATAATAAAAAAGAAATTACTCATACGTTAAACGATCTATGGGTTTGACCACTCTTTTAGGCCGTTCAGTACTTTCTTTACTTAAATTCTATTTATTTACCATATTTACATCAGTATCTACAATAGGAGAAACTTCATTTGAACCACTCAGTAGTGACGATTCCACTATATAAAATTTTTTAATTTGGTTCAAATGACGTTTCCAGTTTACATCATTTAGTTCAGAAATTTTAACAATATATGTTAGTTTTCCGATTTTCCTTAAAACTACGGCTTTTATCCACTCAACCGTATTTTTCTACGATAGTCGCGCACAGTCACTTGTTCACCAGGCTGAAACACTAAAAATCTCTTACCGCTAGAATACATTTTTTGTTCATTTTGTATTGTAGTTACATGATTTCTTAAATTTTTTCGATCACCTGGTAATAAAATGTCAAATCTTGTCCTTAAGTTCCTATTGAACATTAATTTTGCAGGATTTACCTTAGTTGTGCAATGAGGAGTGGAGCGATAATCGAAGAGAAAATTATTTAATGCTAATTTAAGGTGTACATTTTTTATCACCTAAAAAATTTTTTAAAGCATTTTTTACTGTCTTCACAGCATTTTCTGCAGCGCCATTATGAAGGATGATATGGGGGAGTAGTAACATGAACAATATTATTTTTTTTTTTAATTTTGAAACTCATCCGAACAAAAAGAACTACCATTATCGGTTACCATTTGACACGGCAACGCAAAACGTGCAAAACATGACCGTAGAACGTCTATAGTCATGGCAAGTTATTGAACTCATAGGAAATACTTCTATCCACTTACTATGAGCATCTAATATTATTAAAAAGTTTTTATTAAAAAATGGACCCATAAAATCCAAGTGAAGTCTTTCCCAAGGTCGTTCCGGCCAAGGCCACGATTGAATTTCGGTTTTTTCAGGTACATTCTTAAATTTTAAACAGTTTTCACAAGTTTTACATATTTCTTCAATTTGTTTTCCTAATCCAGGCCACCAAATATAAGATCGCGCTAAACTTTTCAGCTTAACTACACCCATGTGTGATGAATGTAAACTTTGTAAAAATTTTTGTTGTAATTTAGACGGAATTATAATTCGATTACTCCAAATTAAACAATCTGACTCGATAGATAATTCATTCCTAATTTTATAAAATGACTTAAATTTAATATCTTTTGCAAATTTTTTGTTTATAGACCAACCCACATCAATAAATCTGCGAACCGCAGATAAAACCTTATCATTTTTGGTTGCCTCCCTAACTTCTTCCAATTTAATAGGAAAATTATAATTTTCTGAAAAATACTCAACATAATTAAATTCAACATTTTCAACTGAATTATTTTCAATACATTGCGGAAAACGTGACAACATATCCGCTGGATTATTTTCACTTTTTACTACTTGTACATCATATTGATAACTAGATAGAATTATGGCCCACCTTCGCAATCTATTAGCTGAATATTCCGGTATTTTTTTATTTGGATGAAAAATATATGACAATGGTTTATTATCCGTGACTAACGTGAATTTTCTTCCATATAAATAGTTATGAAATTTACATAACCCAAATACAACCGCTAATGCTTCTTTTTCTAATGTACAAAATTTTTTCTCCCTGTCTAATAGGGTACGTGAGGCGTATGCAATTACTTTTTCCGTACCATCCTGCATTACATGAGAGATTAACGCTCCAACCCCCTGCTCACTAGCATCAGTTATTAATATTAGGGGTAGTTCGGGATTATAATGTACTAAAACCGGTGCTGACACTAAAATTTGTTTAACTTTTAGAAATGCATTTTGGCAGTCAACTGACCAATTCCATGATACCTTTTGTTTTAATAAATTATAAAGAGGATTTAGCACGGTAGATAGGTTTTTAACAAATTTGCCGTAATAATTTATTAACCCTAAAAATGACTGTAAACTGTTCACATTAGTAGGCGTCGGCGCCTTGACAATTGCCTCGATTTTAGATTCAGAGGTATGTAAACCATCTTTGTCAATATCGTAGCCTAAATATGTAATTTTTTCTTTAAAAAATTCGCACTTATCTACAGATAATTTTAAACCTGCATTTTCTAACCTAAAAAGAACTGTCTCCAGCCTTGATAAATGCTCTTCCCTATTTTTACCAGTGACGAGAATATCGTCTAGAAAACATACCACACCATCAAGACCCTGTAAAAGTGATTCTAAAATTAAACACTCCTGATAGGATTTTTTATCATATGTTTGTTTTATATCTGTATTTTTTCTTTTTTTTTGTTATTACTTACTGCCTCCCTGTATGTACTTTTCTTACGGCTCTCGTCAGTGTTATGTATGCTCCTTCTCTGATTAATAGCTACCTCATTATCTTCAGATCTAATTTTTTTTAATGCAGGAAAATCCTGTTTATATTTTACAAATTCTTGGTTTTTATTTATTTTTGGAAAGAATTCTGATGCTTCATAGAATGATGAATTATCTAGTGACATATATTCCCTAATATGCTTTTGTCTTTTATACTCTGGGCAGCTCCTATTTGTGCTATTATGCTCATTACTATCACAATGTATACATTTAGTGAAACAAATTATGGAACCCCTCTCATGTTCTAAAGAACCGCAATTTAAGCATTTACTTTTGTTACTTTTACATATTTTTTTAACGTGACCAAAATTTAAACAATTATAACATTGAACTACCGGTAATATATAAGGAAGAACCCTATGTTCCATGCCACAAATATATACATTTTTCGGTAATGTAGTTCCCGAGAAAGTGATACTTATGGTACCTGTAGGTATATATTCAGCCTCTATATTTTTATTAATGATCGCATTATTTTCTAATGAACTTGCCTGATTAGTTGTAGTGATTCTATTAGGGTTCTTTTTTTTCGTACTTAATCTCCTAGCTTCAATAATTTTACAATTATCAATTTTCATCTCACAATATTTGACAATCATTTCATCTGTAAAACTCTTATCAATAAATCTTACTACCCCCTTACAGGTAACATTTTTATATGGAATAAACAAGTCAAAACCCTTCTTTATAACCGCTTCATTCTTTAAAAATTTATTGGCTTCTGAACTAGTTATAAATTCGACACTAATTCGATTCTTAACTTTTTTGTTAATTTTTTTAATTGAATTTAATTGAAGATCAAAAATTTCGCGTGCAATAGCCAAGTAATTATAATTTCCTATATTTTTATTAGTATTGATCGAAATGTACACTTCATACGGACCTTTATCTTTATAACTATATTCAGAAACCTTTTATAAAGGTTTTTTCAATGATTTTTCGGTATTTCTATCACAACTGGAGGATAAATTTTCAGATTCCATCTTTTTATCTTGATTATTAGATATTTTTTTAATCTGATGTAGATCAAGTTTGTCCAACGGGGGAGGTCCCCCGCTAGTTTCTGCCATAATATAAACCCCCTTAAACCTCTTTTTTAGTAGAAACTTCTACTTTTACGTACTCCAAATTCAATTGAATAATCTATAATTTATTAAAAAGAAAGAATAAGTTAAATTTAGGATGTATTAGTACTTAATTTACCGTTTATACACTCTGTAATCACTTAACCTTCCACCTACCTTTTTTTCCTTTCTCTGCTAGATGGACGTTGCACAACTCCAAAACTGACCTCCAAATAACTTCAGAAGTGTTAATATTACTGAAAAAGTGTAATAACTTCCTTCCGATAATGAAATATTTGGCAGTTAGGTTTGAATTTTTTTGACAATCTAAGTAAATATTGATATGACATCTAAGTAAATTAAAATATAATCTTTCGGTAGAACTCTCTGACATCGTTACAAATGAAAATGTATATCTTGCATTATAGTTATTTACTTCGGCAAAAGCATCTTTAAGGATGTTAGCAAGAACTTTGGATAAGTCATAAGTTACCGAGTTTATAGAGCTTACAATGAATCTAAGTGGTGTATCTTCCTTACGAACTTTTGGTAAGCAGTAAAGTTTCGGATAAAATGCATTGTATACACTGATCAGGTAAAGGTTGGAATAGATTCTTTTTTTCATGAATGGGCACTTTTGGAAATAAATCCCGAAACAGATCAACTTTTATTTTTAAATTACGACTTTTTGGCATACATATATATCGCACTAGTGACGTCACCCATCTGGATTTGATGACGTCATCGATATATATTTTAAATGGGAATAGGGGTCGTGTGATAGAACATTTGAAAGGTAATTCAATTCTATATTCAGTAATATGAACATTAACATAATTATTTATACAGGATGTCCAAAAATATATATTTTTTAATTATATTTATTGACAAAAAGGAGAATGTGTGTAATTTATTTAAATCAAAATACATTTTACTGCTATCATAAAACAGGAAAAAATGTTTATTTGACAAATAAATATTGTTTTTTGCTTAAATTCAATATTAAAGCAGCCACCCACCTACCTCTTGAATATTTAATTTAGGAGAAAAGCAATGATTATTTTTCAAATAAACACTTTTTTCTGTTTTCTGAGAGCAATAAAATGTATTTTGAATTAAATAAATTACAATTACTTATTTTTTATGGGAAATAAGCCACAATTTTACTAAAAAATGAATTTATTAACTTATTTCCCATAAAAAATAAGTAATTATAAAAATGCCACAAGGAAATAGCTTCAGAACAACATAAATAAATTACATACATTCTTCTTTTTATGTCAATAAATTTAATTCAAAAATTTTTTATTGGACACCCTCTATAAATAATTAGGTTAATGTTTATATAACTGAATAGAGAATTGAATTACCTTTCAAATGAGCTATCACACGACCCCTATTCTTATTAAAAAATCATCGATGACGTCATCACGCCCAGATGGGTGACGTCACTAGTATTATATATATGCCAAAAAGTCGTAATTTAAAGGTAAAAATTGACCTGTTTCAGGATTTTTTCCAAAATCGCCCATTCATGAAAAAATGAATGTATTCCAAACTTTACGGGCTCACTGTATAGTCAGTATTTTGGCAAATTCTTGATTTATTTCTAAGTTATTCCTCATAGCTTTAATAAGTTCATTATAAGAAGTTTGTATCGTAGTAGTCGGATAAACAAAAACATAGCTTGAAACAAAAAAGATAATTTTATAACTAGTATGGCTACAAGATATTCTAACATAATCGAAAAGAGATCCTAGTTTTTACAAAATTGTCAAATAGGTAGTAGTTTTTGTGTACCTCAGGCATCCACCGATACATAGATTGAATCGCTTCTACCTTGTCTTTTTGTAACTGGTTTTTCTTTTTGGAGATGCCGGGATGTGCTAACTTATTTTCGGTCTCCTTAGATCTTGTGGTTTTATTGTTTTTTAAGTTAGCAGTGAAAATAGTTGTCTGTATCTGTGCTACATGTGAGATTTTATAATTAAGTTCATAAGGGCATCTTGAGCAACACAGTTCTATGTTTCAGACATACAACTTTGTTACAGTGTACATTTTACATTACTTTCAAAGAAGATTGTATGTGAATACATGCACCGATGATACTAAATTATGAACTTTTGTTGGCATACAATTATGTTTAATTGACTTTTGTGACATTAATATATATACTGCCATCTACTAATAAATTCAAATAATATCATCTTTGCACATACAACCTTGTTACATTGTCACTTTGTCCGAAAGTGAAAAAATGTTATATACAACCTTGTGATATTGAGCCAGAGATTTGTTTGATCATTATTTTATTTAGATTGTGGAGTTCTGTAGTCTTTTCTTATTCCTTAAAATGCCCTTAACAACACTATTATTGGAAAAATAGCTCTAAAAGGACGAGACTTAGTACCTGTGTTCTTCGCTATTTTACCTATTCTACCTAACTTTTACTAAATAATCCATTGCAATGTGCTCGACTTTGGATCTGTCTTGTTTTATCCTATCTTCAATATTCAAAGAATTGACTTCTGGAACATTGAACAACATAACATGGTTAGATTTTACAATTGTCTCATTTATTTCTATAAACATTTCTTCAAATGGCAAACCTGACGCATTGGAGTTGCATTTCAGTTCATCAATTGTCCTTTTCGTGTAAGGATTTTTCATCGGCACATTTAAGTTTGTCTATATCAATCTTTAGATCTTCAACTATAGTATTTAAAATTGGTACTAACAGTAAACCTTACTCACAATCCTCACAGAAATATCTTAGTTTCCTAGCATCTGCTGAGAATTGAAGCCGTCTTACTTGTGTAGTTGTTGTACTGGCGCAATTAATATGTAAAGCCCCTTTACATCCACCACACTTGAATGAAGTCTTATCTTCTGCCGCATCCTTTTTGCATATCAAGCGTTTGCCCATATTTGAATATTCAACAGAATGTTAACCACAAACCCTTTAACATGCCACCAAACAATACTTTGGAGAAAACATCATTTTAAACTTATTTTCAAATCAAGAAATCCAATTTTTACATTTTTCTCGGAAGTAAAGCCCATAATCGTTTGGAAATATGTTATTAAATACACAATAAAAGTAACACAAATGTTTATTTAACGGTTTTTGAGTTTTTGAACATTTTTTGAAAAAAATATGAGGCTTATCCCCTTTTGTATAAAAAATTACATTCTAAAAGTGAACATAAAATTCAGCAGTAAAATAATTCAGTCGTCAATATTTTCAATAGCTGAAAAGGGGTTCAAATGTTCAGTGTCTTCCAGTGGTTCATTATTCTCAGTATCTGGTAAAATCTGTTAGCAAGCACCAATTTTTGTCTACGCTGTTTTGTGCAACCGCAAGGTGCACTTAATTTTTTTGGTTATATTTTCTTCCCTTTTGTATTTATATAATTGTAACCTATATTTCTTTTAGTCTTGCGCTTAATTTTTTTTATGTCGTTGGCTATCCTTGTGTCTCCATCTAGAAGGCGCCTTCTATGGGGTATAAACCTATTCATTTTCCTACAATAAAGTAAGTATTTTACTAAAAAGGGATAAACCACAAAAAACCTTTAGAACAATCCTAATATTTTTAGGTTCAAAAATATAACATAAGAGACAAGCCACACATTTAATAAACATACCGTTCGTAAGTTTATGTTTTAGGAATCGCTTCTACTTGCGCATACTGTATAGTCTTTGACATCTTCGCTTTCATTTAAAAACGGATCTGGGTCACTGTGTTCAGAATCAAATTCAGAAACGTCTATTTTCCATTTACATGCACGGGAATATTTCGCCGCCATGTTGATTACTACTGTGGCTTGCCTCCTTCTGTTGCAATATAAAGTTATGGTGACATAACGGGACTTACTACAGCGGTGCCATCTATGAGAAATCAGCTGAAATTTTCTATTTGGGACATTAATATGACTTTAAAGTGTGCGATTTCTACTTTAACTAATTTTGACGAAATTGTGGCTTGTCCCCTTCTGGTCCCAAGGTCTTCAATTCTTCAAAGGCCATGATTACATCATTTACCGGAACGAAACTTAAAGATAAAGGCATTTTTGTGCATTGACGCACGTTTTCGCTATTATGGTAGGTACTCTTCTGTTAAACCACATTCTTGACCTTTTCTCCACAAAGACTGTCCTATGTGAAACAAACATCCAACGATTTCAACGCCATTAAATACTTGTGCTGCTGCAGTTTTGATGGTTTTTTCGAAGTCCGACATTATACTGGCGGGATTAAGCGACAATTTTAATTCCAAAGAAGAAAAATAGACTAATAAAGAAGCTAACAGCAAGGTTCAGATGGAAAAATTTAGAAAAAGACGTAAGAAAATACGTTAAACAATGCCATGAATGTCAAATTAACAAACCGAAAAGAACACATGTCAAAGAAGTCGTGATATCGGACACTTCTTCGAAACCAGAGGACACAGAATACATAGACACGATAGGTCAATTCACTAGAAGCAATGAAAGCAAGGAAGACAAAAAAGAGCGGCAGAAGAAAATAAGCCCAAACCAACATCACAACACTTTAAAATAGGAGACCTAGTCCTGGTATAAAGGGAAGAGAAAGGTAAATGTAATAGTCTTTATGTAGGCCCCTTCACAATAACAGAGGTAAATAACGTTAATTGTAAGATCAGAATGGAAAACAATAAAATCAAGGAAATACATAAGAATAGATTATATGCTTACAATCCGAGAACACAGTGCGTGACAAGTGGAACATGAACAAGGTTGATAATGAACATTTTTTTTGTATTTAATTATTAGTTATAGGAAATAAAAACTTAACTTGTATTGATTAAAACGCAGTAAGCAGTTGGTGGTACTATCAGAAAATTTTCTTCCTTTTCCGTAGTCAGAAAATTTTTGGAGGGAAGGGAAATATGTATTGGGATACACTGCATCTCTTAGTAATCATCTTATTAAGTACAAGACAAATTCTTTTAATATTTAAATGTCCTTGGTAAAACAAATACGTTTGTTTATAATAAACATGATTGACCCATATTACCACACCAGTGTATCAGTTTTCGATACAAGGTCAGTTTGCAATAGCAAATAGTATCGTTTATTTATAATCAAGTCGACACAGCATTTTTAATAAATACACTCTCACTTTATATATATACAAAAACATTAAACAGGGGAATCCACATTCTTAGTTCTAATTTCATTGCGTATAGATTAGTCATAGGTATCTGAGATCCCAACGGGTAAATATCACAGCGGATAAATATTACACCACCAGCTCTTTACCGTAGTTACTTCAACGTACAAATAAATGAATTATCAGTGAGTAGTGTTACTTCATCAACCCTTATGGTAGGGGGTAACCACCCCTCAAACATCTGAGATGGTTCGGGTAAACGGGAACCACCAAAGGAGTCTACAGTGGCCGGTGAGGATACTGAAAGTGACCAAGTGTGTGTGATCAAGTCGACACAGCATTTTTAATAAAAACACTCTCACTTTATATATACAAAAACATTAAACAGGGGAATCCACATTCTTAGTTCTAATTTCATTGCGTAAAGATTAGTCATGGGTATTTGAGATCCCAACGGGTAAACATCACAGCGGATAAATATTACACCACCAGCTCTTTACCGTAGTTACTTCAACGTACAAATAAATGAATTATCAGTGAGTAGTGTTACTTCATCAACCCTTATGGTAGGGGGTAACCACCCCTCAAACATCTGAGATGGTTCGGGTAAACGGGAACCACCATATGGCGATCCAAGACCAGGGAAGAACACAGGACTGGTAAACGGGACGAGTATGGAAAAACGTCTATGGCTGAGGATCTTGCACCTCGACCACCCTAGAAAACAGTGTGGTATATAGAAAAGGATGGAGACATCAGGGCTGACATGGAGCTAAATGGAATGGTATGGAGATGGAACATCGTGTGAAAATGGACAATGGTATGGGACGTGCAGCGAGGACTTTTGGTGATGCGAACATTGACGTGTAAAAGTGGTAAGTCCATATTATTTATTCTTATGGTATTTCCACGATATTAGTCCTGATTCGTATAATCATATAATAAAGTAATATAACTGTAATGTAAGGTACACATAATCTAAGGTTTACCTATTTACCTATTCTATTTTTATTACCTCAATGGCATTATAGGGAATTTTTTTTTCTTTTAAAGTATTATGGTTATCTATAGGACGTATTGATACATTTTTATACGATTTTTATATATTTACTAGCATATATTTTTAGCATTTATTATATATGATGATTTTTATTGCAATTTACTATATTTTTACTATTTTTGACATAATATTTTATATATATTTACTATACCTCGTAAGACTATCGAATTTATGCTTTTGTGTCTCTGATTCTTTGGAAGACAAAGTTATACGCTCATTTCAAGCTGTAAACTTAAGAACAGTAGTTCCAAGTTCAATACACCAGCCAATCGACAAGGAAATAGAGGAAGAACAAAGCGACGAATAAGTAGAAGAGGAAAAAAGTGACGAAGAGATAGAGAAAAAAATTAACGAGGAAAAAGGCGACATAAAACAAGATATAAAAATATTAAACATGGCTCTGACAATTAACGAATTTTTGAATATTGCAAGCAAAGTATTGCCGAACGAGTTTGATGAAAGCGCAGGTAAATTACAACCATTTTTAGACGCATTAGAACTACTTGGAAAAATAGCGGAAGGACATGAAGACACAGCTGTAACGTTAATAAAGACAAGATTGACCAATAAGGCTAGAAACCTGATAACTACAGAGGATACGATCCCACTTATAGCCGCAGGACTGAAGAAAGAATTAAGAGGCGACAATCCGAAAACGATAATAGACAAGCTAGCAAAGAAAAGGCAAGGAAACAAAGATGCAGCAGTGTACGCATCTGAAGTAGAGGAACTAGCGAAACGGTTGAAGGTAGCATACATAGCAGAAGGAATGCCATTGAAACTAGCGAAAAAATACACAACGGAAACAGTTGTAGCAACAATGAAACGAAATGTTAATACGGATAGAGCTAAGTTAATACTGGAGGCAGGTAACTTCACAACACCGCAGGAAGTAGCATCTAAATTTTTATCGATTGATACGATAGAGGAAAACACACAGGGAAGAGTGTTCAATTATAGGACGAATTATGAAAATAGGAGAGGACAGCAACAATACCGAAGAGGATACCATAACAAATACGATAGAGGAAGAAGAAATATCTTCGGACAACGGAACGAAGGAGAAGCAACAGAAAACCAACGGAATTATTCGAACAGAGGATATAGACAATTTAACAACCAAACGTACAGAGGGAACCAGAGAGGAGGACGTAACAGAAACGTAAGGCTACTGGAGTTAGAGGACAGCCAAGAGGAACCGGAAAATCCGCAGTTGGGGTTTTGAATGAACGAAACAATGAAAGTACACAGTCAGAAGTGGAATATATTATTTACAACTTCGACTTAAACCTAACGAATTTTGTACGAATGAAAACAGGAATCCTAGAAAACACAAATACCTTTATCATAGACACAGGAGCTGATATTTCAATACTGAAATGTTCACAAGATTTTATGAAGGAACATGTGAAAGCAAACACAAAGGCGAAAATAAAAGGAGTAACTAATGGAGAATTACAAACAATGGGAGAAGTTGAAACAACACTAGATAGAAGTAAAAGGATCTCGATTTGAGCATATCTTTCAATTAGTTGAACCTAGCTTTCCCATTCCAACTGACGGAATCATTGGGAGATACTTTATTTCAAACTTTCAATGCATACTAGACTACGCTAACCTTAAAATGCACATTAAAGAGGACAATGATTGTTACATTAGTACGAACATTTTGGATAATAAATGACACGATAATAATACCGCCTAGATGTGAAATTTACAGAGTCGTAAAATTTTTTCAAACGCTGAAGAACGACAGGATAGTGGAACAACAGGAAATACAACCAGGAATATTCATAGCGAGAGCAATTATTTCAAGTAATAATCCATACATCAAAATTTTGAACACAACCTACGAAGCAGTAAAAGTAGAGACAAACGCAATCAAAACATTAGACATTAAATTATTCAACATATATAGACTGATCAACGACAGCAAGGATAGGAAAAAGGAATTACGGGAATCATTGAAGTTAGACATTCCAGAATACATATATAGATATACAGATATATTCGCCCTAAGGCATGACATGCTAACATGTAACAACTTCTACGAACAGAAACTGAGAGTTAAAGACCAAACTCCGGTATATATTAAAAACTATAGGACACCTCATGCACAAACAGAAGAATTAAACCGACAAGTACAAAAACTGAGAGACCAAGGAATAATAGAACCGTCCACATCAGAATACAACAGCCCAGTAGTGCTGGTACCGAAAAAAGCGATAGATGGAAATAAAGCATGGAGATTATGCATAGATTTTAGACAACTGAACAAGAAAATAGTCACAGACAAGTTTCCTTTACCAAGAATAGACTCGATATTAAGAAGAGCAAAATGGTTTTCAGTTATAGACTTAATGTCAGGTTTTCACCAAATACCATTAGAAAAATCATCTAGGAAATACACATCGTTTAGCACAGAAAATGGAGCTGTTTTGTCGGAGCTGTTTTGTGTGCGGAATATTATGTCGGGGCTATTTCGTCAGAGCTTTTTCGACGGGGCTATTTTGACAGGGTACCCTTTTCATCTAAAATAGTGTATTACCCAGTGGTAGCTTCCGACTACAGATTTACTAGCACTGTGGTTCGCGCCTTATTTAGCATTGGCATGTCGCAGTGACTAATACACCTCCTTCCATACAATATACTTTTTAGAATATTCCAAGGAAGTACTATAAACCTTCTATTTATATACTTAGAATATACTATCGCACATCTTTTCAGGATATGGGAAGAATGTACTTTTTATAATATTCAAAGGAAGTGCTATAAACGTTCTATGTATATACTACCGCACTTCTTATCAGTATGTACCAATAATATACTTTTTAGAATATTCCAAGGAAGTACTATAAACCTTCTATTTATATACTTAGAATGTACTATCGCACATCTTTTCAGGATGTGGGAAGAATATACTTTTTAGAATTTTCCAAGAAAGTGAACGTTCTATGTAGATACTTAGAATGTACTACCGCACTTCTTTTCAGTATATACCAAGAATATACTTTTTAGAATATTCCAAGGAAGTGCTATAAACCTTCTATGCATATACTTAGGATGTACTGTCGCACATTTGTTTAGTATATCGTCACTTAAAATGTAAAAAGCTCGCAACTACAAATTGGTTTTTGTGCAGGAGAGTCATAAAACATTCTCGGCATGCGAAAATCGCCAAACCTAAGAGAATTATTGATTTAATCTCAAGGTTATTGATATACCTTGATATTGTATCTCCCTTTTTGTAAATTAAGCTAGTGCGTGTTTTCGCGAAAGTAGGGATGTAAACATTTCGTAACAAAATTATAATAAATAAAGATGCCAATTTGATGTTGCTCGCGGCTCTCACCCGTCCAACCTCCAGACCGTCAAGACCAAGGGCTGAGTTAGACCATCCAGCCTTCGCCGTCTCGACGTCCTGTTGGCTGAACGGGTAAAAAACGCGAGCAAGTGCATCCTTGCCGTCTACTATCGCCTCTCCGTCTGTGGGCGATTTAGATTCGAATATGTTAGAAAAATAGTGCTCGACATTTTGTATTTCCGGAAAAACAGGTTTTATATTGATTTCCGTGCCCGTAAGAATGTTATTCACCACTCCTTCCCTATCTTTGAGGAAGAGGTCCTGAACCTTTTTATAATTCTCTGCTCTAGAACCTCTTCCATAATGTTTTCCGCTATAATTATTAGACTTCCTTTTAGGCAAGGAGCGTTTGGGTTTATATTTCCGAAATCTCACACCCGGTTGAAATTCTTGCTCCATCCATCTCTGAATGAAGCAAGAAAGAATTCCATTATGCAAATTCATACCTGCCTCGCATAAAGAGCCAAGAGACCCCACTCTGTCGTCCTCACCGAGGTCATTTATGATATTCGTAAGGTTGTCTCTTAACTCCTGCGAGACAGGAAATGTTGCATACACCGACTCATCTCCCGTAGGGGGTTCATTAGTAAACGTAGAGTCGGTGTATTGCTCTGTATGGGGTGAGATCGCGGTTGTCGAGCCAAAAAGAGGCGGAGAGGCAACCGTCAAAGACACAGGTCTTACCTCGTCACACACTACCTTCTTTCCCAATGACGTGCTGGGTACTTGCGAACTATGTTCACCTGGAGAGAAAGATATAGGTAGCACTGGAGCCACGTCCCGTGGGGGTGACGTCGCACCAATAAAGGAAACAGAGATGTCTTTATCGAACACCCGCGCACTGCCGCACTGCACTTGTATTGTTGAGGTTGTTTTCTTTGCGATTGACTTCCCTTTTCGCTTGTTTTAGTCCAGGGCGCATCTGTTTTGAGATGGACGTTGAGAGGTGACTCAAATTTTTTTGCAGAAATTGCTTGAAAATAAATCAAATAATAATATTAGAGTTATCCTCCCTCTCAAAAAGGTCCGGAACATTGTTTAAATAATCAAAATGTCAAAAAATGAAGGAAAAATTCGATTTTTTTCTTCGTTTTTTGATTATAACTTATAAAGTATTCATTTCTGAGAAAAGTTGTACTAACATAAAAGTTGCGTAATTAAATTTCCTACAATATAGAATTGGTTAAGAATTTAAAAAATAGTCACCCTTGTTGCAAAATAGCAATTAATTGCGAAAAAAACATACAAAAACAATTATTCGCATTTTACGTTTTTCAACCATTTATGCTACACTTAGGACCTTCATATTTCACCCAGAAAAACTCTGTGGTACATTAAAACAATACTTTAAATTTCATTAAGATCGCCTCAATAGATTTTGCAAAATAAATTTTGCAATCCAGCTTTCGCAAAAAAAATTCATTTTTTCAAAATGTTACAGGACCGAAAATAAAGCAGATAGCAAGTTGAATTTTTTTTTGCTTATAGAAGTGTACTGTACCTTTCATTTGCAATTTGCAAAATTAAAATCGATTAATTACCACGCCGTCAGGAACTTTTTTAAATAAACATTAATTTTTGGTGATACGCGAAGGACAGCGGTGTTTGATTCACATAAGCTGATTTCCACCAAAATTTCTTCTAATCTTTATCTAATATATTATTTTCTTACTCTATATTTTGTTGTATTTTAATATTTTAATTCCACAAAAATCAAACTAATTTTATTATTGTTTGTGAAATATTGTTTAAACAATTGCATATGCTTAAAAATAATAAACTTTTATTCTCTAAGTTAAAATATATAAACAATAAAGTTTTTGCTAATAAAAGTGTTATTTCAAAGGGTAGAGTATGTGTTTTTATTTTGCAATAAACAAATTTATTTATTTATACCGAAATGTAATAAAAATTAAAATGTATCAATCATTATCAAAGGTCATTGGAATGCCCAATAAGAGCAAACTATCCGCTGTCCTGCGCGTAGCACCAATAATGAATGTTTATTTAAAAAAAATTCCTGACGCCGTGGTAGTTAATCGATTTTAATTTTGCAAAATTGCAGATGAAAGGTACAGTACACTTCTATAAGCAAAAAAAATTCAACTTGTTATCTGCTTTATTTTCAGTCCTGTAACATTTTGAAAAAATGAATTTTTTTTGCGAAAGCTGGATTGCAAAATTTATTTTGCAAAATCTATTGAAGCGATTTTAATGAAATTTACAGTATTATTTTAATGTACCACAGAGTTTTTCTGCGTGAAATATGAAGATCCTAAGTGTAGCATTAATGGTTGAAAAATGTAAAATGCGAATACTTGTTTTTGTATGTTTTTTTCGCAATTATTGCTATTTTGCAACAAGGGTGACTATTTTTTAAATTCTTAACCCGGCACCTGCCACGTGGCTTTGCAAGGCGCCAACTGGCACGTGGGGTGCTCACAGCACCCCTTACAAATTTTCTGTGATCTACTTGTTTAAAAAACAAAATAATGTGTTGAGTAACACAAGAATATAAAAAACAGTGTTTTATTAACTTATTAGCCACTAATATGTTATAAAAGTTAAAAAATAAAATGAAAAAGGTGTTATAAGCAAATTAGCAAGTACCAAGCCATAATAAATGAAGTCAAGTAAAATATCTAAAAAAATATCTAAAAAAAGAGTATAGAGTCTATATTAATAATTTAAATCAGTTATTTCAATAAAAAATGTAAATCTGACCTGTTTATCAAAAATACAAAAAAGATTTAAAACTTAAAGTGCCAGATGATGACACCCCAATTCGACTTTAGAGCTATAAGTTCAGAATGACACTAAATAACCACTTCAAACACTAACACATCTATGTTATATAATATAGAAAGCTACTATGACGCACAGCTCGGTTACCAAACTTGAAATACCAAATATTTGATAAAAATGTGTTATGGGGTGCTGGTAGCACCCCACGTGGCAGGTGGCGGGTTAAACAATTCTATATTGTAGGAAATTTAATTACACAACTTTTATGTTAGCACAACTTTTCTCGGAAATGAATACTTTATAAGTTATAATCAAAAAAACGAGAAAAAAATCGAATTTTTCCTTAATTTTTTGACATTTTGATTATTTAAACAATGTTCCGGACCTTTTTGAGAGGGAGGATAACTCAAATATTATTATTTGATTTATTTTCAAGCAATTTCTGCAAAAAAAATTGAGTCACCTCTCAACGTCCAAATGTGCTAATATTTTTACAGAGCCCTGGTCTATTTGTAGTTTCGCCGAATTCCTTGTCCACTCTATTGGAAGATGTTGCTATCTCCACCACGGTAGAAGATTCTTCTGGCTGTTTGTTGTGGATGGTTGTCGTTTTTTCGGATTCCTCGTAGCTAACGGGTGAATCTTCCGTTTGGCTGACCAGCGCCACGGCTGCTTCCGTATTTTATGTTGAAACTGGAACTGAAACTGATGCTTGAAGAGATGCACTTTTTCGGTTAGTCGATTTTTGGGATGATACGTTGTTGCAAGATGTAGATATTTGCATCGTTGCTGTGTTATTCTCTGTCTCGATTGGATTTTCTAAGAGTAGCTCTTTTTCGTGTTGCAAGTAAGGCATGTACATCTCTTTAGTTCGCCGAATTCTCTCGATAGTGCTGGAGAATAGACCCGTTTCCTTTTCTATAATTTTAAGGAACGGTGTATTTGATGGTTTCCCGTAAGTGAGTCTAGCCTCCAGCGCGGCCACTTTTTGGTAATTTCCACTATCTCTAGTGGGTTTGATTTTCAAGGCATCAGCTTCTAAGTTCTTGAAATAAGCTTTTGGGTGTGTTTTTCGTTCATGTAGCCTTGTGCCGGCCAGCGTCTTGAAGGATGCACCACATATTCGACAGATGGTGTCTTCTTGTTCTTGTGCATGTTCGGAGGTCTGCGATGATGATCTTTTTTTGCAGTTTTTCATATGCTTGAGAATGCCACTCTTAGTTTGGCATCTGTCGCCACAATTCTCGCATGTGGTCAGCGAAAGTGTGGGGGATGGGAGGCTGCAGGCAATTCTCTCAGCCTTACTTAAGAGAGTTTGGGTTATTTCCATCCCCCGTGAGGTTCTCGTCGGATGACGGTAGAGACTCTAGTTGGTCGTTTTTCTCAGACATTCTTTCTAGTTGGTCTATCTGGTTAATGTTCGGTGTTTTTCACGTAATGCCCGGGGATAAGTCGACAGATTTGTCAGACTTCGCCCTCTATTCCGCGCTCGTCACTCACGGACGCGCAGCGACGCTCAAACCCCCCACAGCTAACTGTTGGTGGGTAGGAGCCCCGTTCTACCTTCTCAGGTTCCTGCTACCCTGGGATTCTTAATTGATGTGTATGTATTTAGAGCCCTTTTGGCTGGGGTAAATGGTGTTTGTTAGGAATAAGGAAGAATGTAGAGTCGATTTGCCCACCTGACTGACTCTAGCTGCCTGACAAAAAAGGATATTAAGACCTCCTACCTTCTGTTCTTTATAGTCCATTCTTCCGCGGTTTTTGCCCTAAATTTTAAAGAACCGCTTAGATTGACATGAAATTTGGCATACGTATAGCTTACATGTCAAAGAAAAAAGTGATATTGTGCTGAAGTGTGCTTTTGCCCTGGGGGTGACTTTCACCCCCTCTTGAGAATGAAAAAATATATGTCCAAAATAAGTCCGGAAATGGGTAAACTGACTAATTTTAAGTAACTTTTGTTCTATAGAGCTTTTTCGCTAAGTCAACACTTTTCGAGTTATTTGCGAGTGAATATGTTCATTTTTCAACAAAATAACCACATTTTTAGACGGTTTTTCGCAAATAACTCAAAAAGTAAGTATTTTGTCGAAAAAAACGTTCTTAGCAAAAATATAGCTTATAAAAAAGTAAAACAATGGTGTACACGTTAGGTCTCTGGATCTCGTAGAACCAGAGTTATAGCCAATGAAAAATATATTCATATTCACCAAATTTCAAATAGAATATTTCGACGTGAAATATCCAAAAAATTAAGCACTTTTTGGGAAAAACCCATTATAACTTTTTTAAAGTATTTAAAAAAAAGATTTATTTCTGTTTTTACAAAAAGTTTTTAGCATTAATTTAAGCAAGTTACGCTCAAAATAAAGTTGGTCCATTTTGTTTTTGCAAAAAAAAATCGGGAAGACCACCCCCTAATTAGCAACTTAAATGAAATTAATCGTTACCGCTCCACAAATTATTTTACTTATGTTGTGTTTATATGATCTGTAAGTTTCATCGATTTAAAGTGCTTATTTTTGAAAAAATTTGGTTTCAAAGTAAAATTTTTAAAAATTAAATATGCTTTTTTTTAGAGATACCAAAAATCTCGAAAAACAAAAAAAGTCAGATTTGCTTTTCTGTATATCATGTATTTTTTTGTTTTTCTGTTAGACAAAAGTTTATTGAGATTTGGTGTTTCTAAATTTGCATACATTCGTGATCAGTGACTCGTTCAACCCCTTTTAACTACAGCACTTTCAATAATAAGGACTTTGAACCGATGAAACTTACAGATCATATAAACAATATATACACGAGTCAAGAAACTTGTGAAGTCGTAACGATTAAGTTCATTAAGATACTAATTAGGGGGTGATTTTCTCGATTTTTTTAACAAAACCAAAAGGGACTAACTTTATTTTGAGCGTAACTTGTTTAATTTTGATGCTAGAATTTTTTTTTATAAAACAAAAATGAAGCTTTTTTTAAACACTTTAAATAAGTTGTAATGAGTTTTCCCCGAAATGTGCTTCATTTTTGGTTATTTCACGTAAAATATTCCATTTGGAATTCACGAATATGAACCTATTTTTCATTAGCTATAACTCTGCTTCTACTAGGTGTAGAGAAGTGATATATACACCATTTTTTTTAAATTTTTTACAGGCTATATTTTTGCTAAGAATGTTTTTTCGACAAAATACTTACTATTTGAGTTATTTGCGAAAAACCGTCTAAAAGCGTGGTTGTTTTGTTGAAAAATGAACGTATTCACTGCCAAATAACTCGAAAAGTATTGACTTAGTTAAAAAGCTCTATAGAACAAAAGTTACTTAAAATTAGCCAGTTTATCCATTTCCTGACTTTCTTTGGACGAATATTTTTTCACCCCCAAGAGGGGGTGAAAACCACCCCCAGCGCAAAAGCACATATAGGCACAATATCACTTTTTTTCTTTGACTTGTTAGCTATGTGTATGCCAAATTTCATGTCAATCCAAGCGGTTCTTTAAAATTTAGAGGTTTTGCAATATTTTACCGTTAAAGAACGGACTATTAGGGAAATTTATTATGATGGATTTATATTTAGATATTTTGAGTTTAAAACAGAACAGCTGGTATTTGGATAGGCCACTCCTTCAGGCTGACGTATTTTGATGTGGCCGATACCTTTTCGGAATGATGTTGTCCTGATATGTTGGTGTTGGAAGAGTGTGTTTTTGAGCCTTTGGGGCCAAAGTTGGGGCTGATGTGGTATCGGAAAGCGGGTTGTGGGGCTGGAAATTGGACGGTTGGTGTAGTAACCAATAATTCCTTCCTAGAGAAATGGGGCCCACTGTACACAAAGACACTACCGAGTAGCGTCTCGGGTCTCTGAAGTCCCCGCTGGATATCTAATATCTTCTTCTTCTTTTATATAGGCAGTACTGGAATACAGTACTGGAGTACAGTACTGGAGTACATACCTTTTCGGAATGATGTCCTGATATGTTGTTGGAAGAGCGTGTTTTTGAGCCTTTGGGGCCAAAGTTGGGGCTGATGTGGTATCGAAAAGCGGGTTGTGGGGCTGGAAATAGGACGGTTGGTGTAGTAATCAATAATTCCTTCTTAGAGAAATGGGGCCCACAAATGGGGTACACAAAGACACTACCGAGTAGCGTCTAGTGTCTCTGAAGTCCCCGCTGGATATCTAATATCTTCTTCTTCTTCTTTTATATAGGCAGTACTGCCTGTTTTTCTTCAACGGTGCCTTTCGTTCTGCCCCTAAGTTGTCATTCGATCTTTTCCTTGGGCGTCCTATACTTCTCCTGTCTAACGGTGACTTGTCCCTGGCTATTCTTACTATCCTTGATTCAGACATCCTGCTTATGTGCTCATTCCACTCTTCTTTTCTGTTCTTTACCCAGGTATTTATATTGTCTACCCCACATATGCGTCTCATTTCCTCACTTCTTACCCTATCCTGTAGTCCTTTCCCAGCAATCCTTCTGAAGATCTTCATTTCGTTGGTTTCCAGATGTCTTCGTGTTTTGCTTGTATCTGGTCTTGTTTCGGCCGTGTAAGTCATAACTGGCCTAATAACTGACTTACATATTCGGGTCTTTGTTTCCAATCTTAGGTGTTTGTTTTTCCAAATTGTGTCGTTTAGGCATCCGGCCGTTCTACTGGCTTTAATTATTTGGTCTTTTACCTCTTCTTCGATATTGTTGTAGGCTGATAGATTAATTCCCAACACTGCCTGGGATAACTATCGGGTGCATCGAGTAGCTTGGTAGTTATCACAGCCGGTCCCATGCCCGGATAAAAGTGGAGGGTTAATAGGCGAGGTTAGCAACCTACCTATCGTAACATGAAGCAATGCTCAAAGAACCAACGGGATGCCTCGGATATCTAATATAAATATTAATGTTAGAATGGTGCCCTTTCTAGGCAGGTGTCCGTGCTGGTAGTGGAATTTGGTGTGTTGGAACCTGAAAACGCAAGACCACGCGACCGATATAGGTTAGAACGCGGAACTTATAGGTTAGGTCTAACAAAATCAAAGTTTTTGGGTACTTACAGTAGTCCTACGGGATAGTCTCGATCTCCCCGGGCACACCACTAATTAACAGCACTTTTGCACTAGCAGCACTGTACTTTCCGCGGTTTTCGGGAGAAATAGCCGCGTTTTCTATCGCAACGGTCGACAGAAAATGATGTTTTGTTAACTCCTGCACAAAAATCCATTTGTGGGTTGCGAGCTTTTGCATCTTAAGCGAAGATATGGGAAGATTATACCTACTGTTATATTGTTCAGAAGTTTTCCTCTTCTACGGCACTACAGCCCAAATTGAGCCTTGGTCTTCTTTAATTTTTGCCTCCACCCTCGTTTGTCTGTGACTTCTCTTCTCCACACAGGGACTAAGTCCAGTCTTCAGCATAACCTAATCTCATACTAGGTTCTACTAAGTATTATCTTTACATATTCTAATTGCATGTGAGAATATACCTCGTACATTCCACAAATAGTACTACCATATTTCTAATAGGCTATTTAATATTCACCTGGAATTTGAGGTGTGATATTCTATAAATAAACATAAGTTTCAGGTCCAGGTTTGGATTTAACTTCTCCCAGTCTACTTAAATTTGTTTTTTTCCAAATAACACCGATTTTATTTTAAGTTAATACTGATTTCATGAAGAAATAATTTGCTTATGGCAGTTAAAATAAATCATTTGTTTAAATTTAAAACAGGTTCTTATAAAGGCACATATCGATGGTGAAAGTTCTGAACCTATGTCAATTTTTGGCTATTTTTTTGTTGCCCTAAATTAAAGAGAAATATGTATTTTTACTGTTTACAAGCTCCTATGTCGTTATTTCATGTATGGCCATCTAAAAGCCAATTAATGAAATAACGACATACGAGCTTGTAAACAGTAAAAATACACATTTCTCTTTAATTTGGGGTTACAATATATCCAAAATTTGATATAGGAGGTTGGGAACTTTCACCATCGATATGGTACTTTCCGGTCAGCGTATTCTTCATTCTTGTGTGGACAAATACCAGAATTTGGAGGCTCAAAAAATATTTTCTTTTCATAAATCTTCCGCTGTGTTCAAATATGCTTATTGGCTATGAGTAATAACGAATATCTGTATTATACTAAATATCTTCATATATTTTAAAACTATCTCAAAATAAAAAAAAAATTCCAAAATTATTGGTTGAGTGTGACTTGTCGATTCACCTCGACTGATATTTAGGTGCATTACTCATCACATTGTTTTCAGGACATATACCAGCAGAGGAATGCAGTTAATTTGTTGACTTATGGCTTACGTTACTAAGAACAAGTACATACTACAGTTCAGATTAATAGAAAAAGTGTTGTTAAATTATTTATTTAAAAACTAATTATTGCTAACACGTCTTAATTTATGTGAAATTCTCTCTTTCGCTTTCACCAACCAATACTTTATTGTTTCAATGATTTCGGTGTCCTTGGCGGAATTATACTGTACTTTCACAGCATCTGTAAAATAAAATGTACTGCATGAGCGTCAGCTTAAAGCTGAATTAAATGTTTTTATTTTTAAAAGAATGTTTGAAGAATTCAAATATCTGGGAGCTGTAATAAACAGAGAAGGCCTAGGCAACAAAAAAATCCAAAGGTGAGTTGAACAAAGTAGGAAGGTAGTAGGTTGCTTGAATTCCGTGTGATGGGATAAAAATATCTCCAGAACTACAAAATTAAGAATAGGGAAGTCATTTGTGGAATCAGTGCTAATGTATGGAAGCGAAGTCTGGACATTAACAGCAGAGTCCAGAAAAATAGGTTCTTCTAGAGAAGATAGAGGTTCTACCAGAAGAAGGATCAATGCTATGGAAATGGACTACGTAGAAGTGCTGCAATCTCCAGATTGGACAGAGTATGTAACGAAGAAATAAGAAGAAGGATGCAGGCACACGATACAGCGGTAGACAGGCTCGAGAGAAGAAGCCTAAAATGGTTCGGTCACTTAGAATAGACGACCAACGGTGGGTAAAGAAACTGCTGAAATGGAAACCCCCAGGTAGGAAGAAAAGGGGAAGACCAAGACTATCTTGGAATGACACGATAAGGAAGGTCATGAAACATCGAGGTTTGGAAGAATAGAATAGAATCAGATGGCGGTTAGGTGTGGGAATGCGGCGCCAGCCGATATGACACCCCGTATATATAAAATTTAAGAAAATTCTATAGCTCACCTAATACAGCCTTGGACAGTTTCAAGTGTTTAAATGCTTTTTTTTTGTTTGGCTCCATCCCATGAAAAAAGCAATGCTACTTCATCTAATTTCTGTACAAAATTTTTCGTATACACTGCCCCACTGACCTTCCTCCTATTCTTTCTAATTCAGAAATCTAAAAATAAAAAATATTTTTAATTAAGATGCAATTTTTATTATTAATTCTTAAATTGACGCTGAGATGCAAAGTGACCAAACCCACAATTTTACCAAAACGCGTTTATTGCATTAAAGTTATTCGTTATTTAAATATAAGAGAATTCTATATTATTCTGCAAAAAATTATGTTATAACCTTACATCTCAGCGTCAATTAATTTTAGAATGCAAGGTTCTGAAACTGTTTTCTTGTGGCATGTTTAATTTAGTGTTATGTTTATATGTGATTGAGCCACGAATATCGGTGTAATGAAAATTACATTTTAAATTAACTACTGTTTGTCGTTTCAATTTCCACTCTGGAAATCTTTCTCAAAAAGGAAGGAAAATATTCTGAAAAAAAGTTCTGGTAAGATTTTATAACCTGATGATATTTAGGACAAGGAATACATAAACTAAAAAAAATCAAATTGAAGAATCTCAGATGCAGAATCCACCAATTTAATAAGAATTAAAATGGTAGATAGTATTTTAAAACTGAGATTTTTCGTGTTTGAAAGTTCTTACTGGTACATCCTTAATCTGCGACTTTTTCGATTAATAAGACAGCAGACGACGAATATAGAAAACGAAAGGGAAACGATCACATTTCGCTTTCATTCGTCTAGGAAAAACGTACAGCAGAGGAACTTTCAGTACTCAAATCCGAGTAAAGGAAATAAAAATAATAAATGATGGTTTTGCTTGTTTTCGATTCAGAGGGTTGCACACCAGCTAGACAGGCACTGTTTCTACCCTTTCAGGCGTCATCAGTAGCTTTCGATAGTGTGCCCACCTCTGAACCGAAAAAGAGCTCCACCATCATTTTAAAGGGAATCTGAAAAATAATTCAAATTTCCCATCAGACGCGATACAGCGACATCTACTAACAAATTGAAGAATCTCAGATGCAGAATCCACCAATTTAATAAGAACTAAAATGGTAGATAGTATTTTAAAACTGAGATTTTTCGTGTTTGAAAGTTCTTACTGGTACATCCTTAATCTGCGACTTTTTCAATTAATAAGACAGCAGACGACGAATATAGAAAACGAAAGGGAAACGATCACATTTCGCTTTCATTCGTCTAGGAAAAACGGACAGCAGAGGAACTTTCAGTACTCAAATCCGAGTAAAGGAAATAAAAATAATAAATGATGGTTTTGCTTGTTTTCGATTCAGAGGGTTGCACACCAGCTGGAAACAGTGCCTGTCTAGCTGATGTGCAACCCTCTGAATCGAAAACAAGCAAAACCATCATTTATTATTTTTATTTCCTTTACTCGGATTTGAGTACTGAAAGTTCCTCTGCTGTCCGTTTTTCCTAAAAGAATGAAAGCGAAATGTCATCGTTTCCCTTTCGTTTTCTATATTCGTCGTCTGCTGTCTTATTAATTGAAAAAGTCGCAGATTAAGGATGTACCAGTAAGAACTTTCAAACACGAAAAATCTCAGTTTTAAAATACTATCTACCATTTTAATTCTTATTAAATTGGTGGATTCTGCATCTGAGATTCTTCAATTTGTTAGTAGATGTCGCTGTATCGCGTCTGATGGGAAATTTGAATTATTTTTCAGATTCCCTTTAAAATGATGGTGGAGCTGTTTTTCGGTTCAGAGGTGGGCACACTATCGAAAGCTACTGATGACGCCTGAAAGGGTAGAAACAGTGCCTGTCTAGCTGGTGTGCAACCCTCTGAATCGAAAACAAGCAAAACCATCATTTATTATTTAAAAAAAAAAATCAGCCTGTAAAATCGTCCAGATTTTTTTCAGAATATTTTCCTTTTTTGAGAATGATTTCCGGAGTGGAAATCGAAACGTCAAACAGTAGTTAATTAAAAATGTAATTTTCATTACACCTATAATTGTGGCTCAATCCCATATTAGTGCGGCAGATTCGTGCAAATATTATAAGAATTGTGCATTTAATGATAGAAGCATATAATTTGGACCATATATTCTACACATATATACGTTCAAATTTAAATGGCAGACCATCTCAGATTTTGCCTTTTACAAAAATGGCGGGGATTCAAAATGGCGACTATACATATGTGACTAATAGCACGATAACTTTTGAAAGAGACTTCAGATTTTAACCAAATTTGGTATATAGGTTATTTTTTATGTATAAGATCGAGGTCTTGAACCGGAAGTTGCGTTTTTCCTGGTTTTTATGTAAAAATATGTTGTTTTTTTTCAATTCTTTCACCCTGTATGTATTAATTTTTCAAAAAGTTAATACGGCCATTAAAAAGAGCGTAAAAATATTTTTTAGGAAATATTTTGAACTTTTTAGTTATGCTAATTACCATTTAATAAATGCAAAACGTATCTTCACATGTACCTATATGCGGCAGATCCGTGCAAATATTATAAGAATTATTGTGAATTTAATGGTAGAAGCATATAATTTGGACCACATATACTACACATATAGAGGTTCAAATTTAATACGAGGCCATCTCAGTTTTTGTTCCTTTTACAAAAATGACGGGCATTCAAAATGGCGACTATACATATGTGACTAATAGCACGATAACTTTTGAACGAGATAACAGATTTCAACCAAATTTCGTATATAGGTCTTTTTTGATGAATAATATCGAGGTGTTGAACCCGAAGAATCGGTATACCAGAATTTGTGTTTTTACTGTTTTTTTTTTATGTAAAAATATGTTGTTTCTCTTTCAAATCTTTCACCCTGTATATGCTAATTTTTCAAAAAGGTAATACCGGCGTTGAAAAGAGCGTAAAAATATTTTTAGGAACTATTTTGAACTCTGTAGTTACATTAATTACCATTTAATAAATGCACAACGTATCTTCACATGTAGGTACCTATGTGCGGCAGATTCGTGCAAATAACAATATAAGAATTATTGTGCATTTAATGGTAGAAGCATATAATTTGGACCACACATACTACACATACAAAGATTCACATTTAGATAAGAGGCCATCTCAGATTTAGTCTTTAACAAAAATGGCGGGTATTCAAAATGAATCTGCCGCCCATAGGTACATGTGAACATACGTTATGCATTTATTAAATGGTAATTAACACAACTGAAAAGTTAAAAATATTTCCTAAAAAATATATTTACACTCTTTTCAATGGCGGTATTACCTTTTTAAAAAATTTATATATACAGGGTGAAAGAATTGACAAAGAAACAACATATTTTTACATTAAAAAAATAGTAAAAACACAAATTCTTTTAAACCGATTCTTTTGGTTTAATACATATTATTCATCGATATTATTCATCAAAAAAACAACCTATATACCAAATTTTGGTTCAAATCTGATGTCTAGTTCAAAAGTTATCGTGCTATTAGTCACATATGTATAATCGCCATTTTGAATGCCCGCCATTTTTGTAAAAGGAACAAAAACTGAGATGGCCTAGTATCTAAATTTGAACCTTTATAATATGTGTAGTATATGTGGTCATCATATCATCCATTCCATCTGTGTCGCTGTTTGGAATTCGGGAAAATGGCCATCTGATTGGTGTACCTCAATTTATATCCCACTACACAAAAAAGGAACTACTACCAGATGTGAAAACTATCGCACACTGTCACTAATAACACATGCTAGTAAAATATTGTTGCATGTGATCAAAAACAGATTAAAAACCTATCTACAATATCAAATACCTCAGGAATTATTGTGCATTTAATGGTAGAAGCATATAATTTGGACCACACATACTACACATACAAAGATTCACATTTAGATAAGAGGCCATCTCAGATTTAGTCTTTAACAAAAATGGCGGGTATTCAAAATGAATCTGCCGCCCATAGGTACATGTGAATATACGTTATGCATTTATTAAATGGTAATTAACACAACTGAAAAGTTAAAAATATTTCCTAAAAAATATATTTACACTCTTTTCAATGGCGGTATTACCTTTTTAAAAAATTTATATATACAGGGTGAAAGAATTGACAAAGAAACAACATATTTTTACATTAAAAAAATAGTAAAAACACAAATTCTTTTAAACCGATTCTTTTGGTTTAATACATATTATTCATCGATATTATTCATCAAAAAAACAACCTATATACCAAATTTTGGTTCAAATCTGATGTCTAGTTCAAAAGTTATCGTGCTATTAGTCACATATGTATAATCGCCATTTTGAATGCCCGCCATTTTTGTAAAAGGAACAAAAACTGAGATGGCCTAGTATCTAAATTTGAACCCTTATAATATGTGTAGTATATGTGGTCATCATATCATCCATTCCATCTGTGTCGCTGTTTGGAATTCGGGAAAATGGCCATCTGATTGGTGTACCTCAATTTATATCCCACTACACAAAAAAGGAACTACTACCAGATGTGAAAACTATCGCACACTGTCACTAATAACACATGCTAGTAAAATATTGTTGCATGTGATCAAAAACAGATTAAAAACCTATCTACAATATCAAATACCTCAGGAATTATTGTGCATTTAATGGTAGAAGCATATAATTTGGACCACACATACTACACATACAAAGATTCACATTTAGATAAGAGGCCATCTCAGATTTAGTCTTTAACAAAAATGGCGGGTATTCAAAATGAATCTGCCGCCCATAGGTACATGTGAATATACGTTATGCATTTATTAAATGGTAATTAACACAACTGAAAAGTTAAAAATATTTCCTAAAAAATATATTTACACTCTTTTCAATGGCGGTATTACCTTTTTAAAAAATTTATATATACAGGGTGAAAGAATTGACAAAGAAACAACATATTTTTACATTAAAAAAATAGTAAAAACACAAATTCTTTTAAACCGATTCTTTTGGTTTAATACATATTATTCATCGATATTATTCATCAAAAAAACAACCTATATACCAAATTTTGGTTCAAATCTGATGTCTAGTTCAAAAGTTATCGTGCTATTAGTCACATATGTATAATCGCCATTTTGAATGCCGGCCATTTTTGTAAAAGGAACAAAAACTGAGATGGCCTAGTATCTAAATTTGAACCTTTATAATATGTGTAGTATATGTGGTCATCATATCATCCATTCCATCTGTGTCGCTGTTTGGAATTCGGGAAAATGGCCATCTGATTGGTGTACCTCAATTTATATCCCACTACACAAAAAAGGAACTACTACCAGATGTGAAAACTATCGGACACTGTCACTAATAACACATGCTAGTAAAATATTGTTGCATGTGATCAAAAACAGATTAAAAACCTATCTACAATATCAAATACCTCAGGAACAAGCGGGGTTTGTAAAGGGTAAAGGTACAAGGGAACAAATCCTGAACCTGAGACAACTCATTGAAAAGTCTAGAGAATTTCAAGTACCTATGATTATATGCTTCGTTGACTACCAAAAGGCATTTGATTTTGTGAGCTGGATAAATCTGTGGTAAATTTTAATAGAAATGGGCACACCAATGCACCTGGTGACACTTATTAAAAATCTGTACCAGTCTAATATAGCGACAGTACGACTAGATCAAAAGTTCTCAAACCAATTCAAAACCGAGAGAGGTGTTAGACAAGGATGCTTGTTGTCACCTGACTTATTTAACATTTATGGTGAACATGTCCTGAGGATGGTTTTAGAAGGATGGGCCGGTGGAGTAACAGTACTGGTAGGAAAATTTTCAATTTAAGATTTGCTGATGACACTACACTTATAGCAGCAAATGAGCAAGAAATGTTTGATCTTCTGCGAAGAATTGAGTACGAAAGCAATACAGTTGGTCTGAAAATCAATAAAGCTAAGACAAAAATAATGGGAAAATGGCCATCTGATTGGTGTACCTCAATTTATATCCCACTACACAAAAAAGGAACTACTACCAGATGTGAAAACTATCGCACACTGACACTAATAACACATGCTAGTAAAATATTGTTGCATGTGATCAAAAACAGATTAAAAACCTATCTACAATACCAAATACCTCAGGAACAAGCGGGGTTTGTAAAGGGTAAAGGTACAAGGGAACAAATCCCGAACCTGAGACAACTCATTGAAAAGTCTAGAGAATTTCAAGTACCTATGATTATATGCTTCGTTGACTACCAAAAGGCATTTGATTTTGTGAGCTGGATAAATCTGTGGTAAATTTTAATAGAAATGGGCACACCAATGCACCTGGTGACACTTATTAAAAATCTGTACCAGTCTAATATAGCGACAGTACGACTAGATCAAAAGTTCTCAAACCAATTCAAAACCGAGAGAGGTGTTAGACAAGGATGCGTGTTGTCACCTGACTTATTTAACATTTATGGTGAACATGTCATGAGGATGGTTTTAGAAGGATGGGCCGGTGGAGTAACAGTACTGGTAGGAAAATTTTCAATTTAAGATTTGCTGATGACACTACACTTATAGCAGCAAATGAGCAAGAAATGTTTGATCTTCTGCGAAGAATTGAGTACGAAAGCAATACAGTTGGTCTGAAAATCAATAAAGCTAAGACAAAAATAATGGTGGTAAAGATAATGAGAGATTTTGTCCAAGAGATATGAGATAAAATCCGAAAAAATTCTTTATCTGTTTTTGGCTTGAACTAAATATAAATATATTTGTTTTAGGTTCAGGGGGTACACCTGGGATGAAGATTGTAAACAGAAAATACTTGTTCGACCGCATGAAAAATGAAAATTAACATAATTTAGAAGAAAAACTAAATTGTTTAAAAAATCAACTTTTGTTTAATGAAGACTACACTAACGATCAAATCGGAATACTGAAAAGCAATTTTGCACATTTCAAGTTAGAAATAAAGAAAAGCTGGACGAAAGCCCATAATAGAGAAGATGCATTTCTTAAATACAACGATTCTTGACTCGACGGGACCTTTGCGATTCCTGTTACCGATAGTACGGCAAATCGGCCAGGACGACCTCATAAAACTTTTGGAGATCTCAGTGAAAGAAGTAAACGAAGGAGAACACAAGATATTCGCTCCAACTTCGACGAAGATACTCCAGTGCATGCTGCTGAAGTCAAGTTACAAGAAACAGGAAAGAGAGATGCTTCCAATGTACTCAGAGGAATTATAAATTCGCCAACTCGCGCATCAAAATATAAAAAGGCATACAATCGCACAAAGTCTTTGAGAGATAAAATTAATCCTTTGAGTATCCAGGAAGCCAGCCAAATGTTCATAGACGCAGACCTAACACGCGCACAATATGATGTAATAAGAAGCACGAATAAAAACTTCGTTCCGTGTTACAGTCTTCTACAAAAAGAAAAAAAGAAATGCTATCCGTCACCTGATACCCCGTGTGGGATGCGGGCCGCCCAAGTAGAATTCACCCACAGTATCTCCTGACTTGATCGTAGAAGGCGACTAATAGGAGCAGCATTCCGCTGTCCTCTTCCTTGAAATCCTGTCGACACCTAACCCTCAACGACCAAAACCCGATACCCACCTCCAACTCACCCCGCGTGAGATTGGAGTCCTTTTGCCCGTGGATGAATGGCAAGGGCCGTCTGGACGTGGGGGAAGCGGGGCATGTATATGTCGCGCAACCTATCAAACTGCGTTCAGGACGTCCAAACCAGACACGCACTCCTATAATAAACACGCACTCGCACGAAGGAAATGTCGTTGCCACCTCCAGGACCACTACCCCCTGAGGCTTGTCTGGAAGCTACAGTCGGCAGCCCCGGCACCAGACTCGGGTGCGGAAGGCCAATAACCTACCCATCTTAAATTTTATATTATTACTAAAACTTTGGTAGAAACAAACCGGACGGATCAAATGTTGACGACTTTGGCATCACCGAAAACACGGACACGATTTGGTTGCTGGAATGTAAAAACACTGTATGAGATTTCTAAACTGGCTCAAGCAGTAAAAGAATTAAACAGATATAAATTAAGCTTTGTTGGTCTATCGGAAGTAAGATGGTTGGGCAATGGTGAACACCATACCCAAACAGGAGAACTTCTATTATATAGTGGTAAAGAAAATGGAAGTCACGAGAGCGGAGTGGGTCTTCTACTCAGTAAACAAGCCAAAAAAAGCCTCATTTCATGGAAACCCATTAATGACAGAATTATGACTGTCAGATTTTATACCAGATACCGTAAGATAACAGTTATTCAGTGCTATGCTCCTACGAACACATCTCTCCTCGAAGGTAAAGACATTTTCTACGAACAACTAGAACAAACAACCCAACAAGTAAACAAAGGCGATATCCTAATAGTGATGGGCGATATGAACGCCAAAGTTGGAGAAGATAATATTAATTTAGAAACCGTAATGCGCAAACATGGCCTGGGAGTGATGAATGAAAATGGAGAGCGCTTTACAAATTTTTGCTCCAATCACCGTTTAGTTATTGGTGGAACCATCTTCCCACATAAAAATATTCACAAGGTAACATGGACTGCCCCTGGTCATACCAGAGAAAACCAAATAGATCACATCGCCATATCAAAAAGGTGGAGATCATCTCTTCTTGATGTACGAAATAAAAGAGGAGCAGACATCGCAAGTGACCACCATCTGTTAATTGGTACCATTAAAATCAAGATGGCAAAAAACAAAAACAAAATCACAAGAAACACCAACAGACCCACATATAACCTGAACAAATTAAAAACTCTTCCAGGAAAACACATGTTTAGGGAGGAGCTTCAAGTAAAAACAAGAGAACGTGAAGTAAATAGCTGGGAAGATTTGGCAAATGTTCTGACAGAAATAGCTGAAGACAAACTGGGTAAAAAAGAGAAAGATAGAAAGGAATGGATATCAGATGAAACTTGGAATCTTATCGAGGAAAGAAAACAACGAAAAAAAGATATCTTGCAAGCAAGAACTGTAGAAGAAAGAACGAACCGACAACAAGAATACGAAACACTAAATAAAGCAGTTAAAAGGAATGCAAGAAGAGACAAAAGAAGGTGGGCTGAAGAACTGGCAAAACAAGCAGAAACAGCTGCACAACACAACAGGACTAGAGAGCTGTACCAAATTACCAGACGATTAACAAAAAATGGGCCCAACTGTTCGAACATTGTAAGATCCAAGACAGGTGAATTACTTACTACAACGGATGATCAAGTAGAGAGATGGAAAGAGCACTTTCAGGAGATGCTAGGCACGCCCAGGGATAACGCGGATGAAATTGTCGAAAACCCGCAGAATGTAGACTTGCATATATCTTGCGAGTCCCCTTCCAAAATGGAGATAATAACAGCTATCAAATCTCTGAGAAATAACAGGTCCCCGGGAATCGATAACATTGCTGCCGAACTACTTAAAACTGACCCGCATCTAACCGCTGAACTTTTGCTCCCCATAATCCGAGAGGTGTGGGAAACAAACCGCATTCCAGCGGGCTGGAAAAAAAGTAATATTATTAAGCTTCCAAAAAAGGGCAACCTCACACTGTGCAAAAATTGGAGAGGAATAACCTTGCTTACCGTCATAAATAAAATTTTTACGATCATCATACATAAAAGATTAACAAACAAGGTTGAATTTCGAGCGAATCAAGCAGGTTTTAGACCAGAATCTTCCTGCATAGATCACATTAATACAGTGAGGGTAATAATGGAACAATCGGTTGAATGGAACACACCTCTATACATGGTCTTTGTCGATTTCGAACGTGCCTTTGACAGCCTGTCTCATGCTGCTATATGGAAAATTTTAGAGCTAAGAAACATTCCTCATAAAATAATTTCCATTATAAAGTCACTGTACACTGAGGCGACGTGCAGCGTGACACACAATGGGGTCAACAGTGACGAATTTGACGTACTTACTGGAGTCAGACAGGGATGTGTGCTTTCTCCGTTTCTGTTTAACATAGCTCTGGACTATGTTCTCTCCAAACTAGACTTCGACACAAAAGGGATACAATGGACGTTAACCACACGCCTAAGTGATCTGGAATACGCCGACGATATCTGCCTGTTAGGACAAAGGTTCCAGGATGTGGCCGACCAATTGGAAACACTATCCACTGAGGCCAATAAAATAGGTTTAAAAATCAATATTGGTAAAACCAAGTCGATGAGAATAAATGCAAGGAACAACACGCTATTTAATATCGACAACAAGCAGATTGAAAATGTGGAGAACTTCACGTACCTTGGAAGTGTCATAACAGAAAGCGGAGGTACAGAAGACGATATTCGTATGAGGATACGAAAAGCTCAACAAGCTTTCAGCATGCTTAACCCTGTTTGGAGGTCTGGAGAATATACTACAAGGACAAAGATCCGAATATTCCAGTCAAATGTTATGTCTGTTCTACTCTATGGATGTGAAACCTGGAAAGTGACAAAATACCTTACAGACAAATTGCAGGTCTTTGTTAACAAATGTCTACGAAGAATTGTTCGTATTTTCTGGCCAAACTCCATCAGAAACGAAGATCTGCTACACCTGACCCAACAAAAGAGGGTAGAAAATGAAATAAAATACAGAAAGTGGGGGTGGATAGGTCACACACTCCGAAAAGATAGTTCCAGTATTGCAAAAAATGCCCTAGAGTGGAATCCCAAGGAAAGAGAAAAAGAGGTCGCCCAGCACAAACTTGGAGAAGATCCATCATGGACGAGATAAGAAGTCAAGGAAAGTCTTGGAATGAGGTGAAGGCCCTAGCGCAAAATAGAACCCGATGGCGCGTTTTCACTGAAGCTCTATGCTCCACTTAGGAGTTCAAGAACATTATATATATATATATATATATATATATATATATATATATATATATATATATATATATATATATATATATATATATATGTAAGAGGTATTTAAGTTTGTAACAGATAACATTATTGTTGTTATCTTTAAAATATATATAGCTTCTTGTATAACTTATGTCATTTTAGAGTTACATGATATATGCTTGTCTAACTCAGAGATTGTTAAAAATCTAGTAGTTATTTTAATAAATATTTATTTATTTTGTATATCATGAATTTTATTATTCCTTTATGTTTATTATTACAGGTTTGATATATTTAATATTTGACAGCAGTATAAGATACCTGGGAAAATGATCGAAGATCATTTTCATGGCGCCCATGATTTGTTAGATTTATTTATTTTGTTCGTCTTTAGCAATTATCCATCTTCATTCAGTTTCAGTACATTATTCTTATTTTATTATTTCATCTTTTAGTCATCATTACTATCTATATAGAGCTACTGTTCTTCGACAGGCATGCAAACGAGCCGTATCCATCCTTGAGTGTCAAGTGGTTTTCTTGCATCTCTTGCTAGCCAACTCTATTCAGTTTGCCTCTGTCTCTTCCCACTTCTACTTCTATCCCTTCTAATCCCCATTTCTTCAGTACACTTTAGTAGTATTTTTCCTATTGCGGCTTCTCAACGTAGAAGCCACCACTTTCCTTTTCTTTACACACACCCACTATATCTTCTTTTCAGCCACAACTATTTAGTTTCTTCTTTCTTTTTTCATTACTTCTGTTGGAGTATATCACTCCAACAGAAGTTCATTTTTGTTACAGTCTCTTTGACAAACCTAAACCTTATTGGCCGACAGAACCTAGGAGAAGAGGGTGTGGGGTTTTCCCATACAGTTTTTTCATTTTTTTGTCCACATACTAATTTCAAAGGAACAAAGCAGCTTTGAAATATATTGGAATCACTGTCCTCATAACTATCAAACTTTTGTTTGTACTGCGATTACTGGGATCCATCACAGCCCCATTTGCAGATTAATTTTAGAGTTTTGCGTTCTTTCTCTTTTAAGGATAGTAAAACCTCTTCCAGGTACTCCGATAATCGTCTAACGGTAAGGTCGATCAAAGGCTGCAATTTAGTTTCCGCACTAGTGCTAGTTACAGTGCAAGCTTCAGGTGACGGATATATATATATATATATATATATATATATATATATATATATATATATATATATATATATATATATTGATGCACGTTAAGTTGTGACTTCCGGTATACAGAAGAGGCTGTCCGACTTCCACCTTTTCTACTAGGAATTATTTTTTAAAAATTGTGTATTTGGTAAAAGGGGGGCTTATAAAATGGGTCTACCTATTGAGGGGAAAGGATTTACCAAAATAAATTTTGTATATATATACGTATATACCGAAGCGTACAGCATACGTTATGGCTTCCATATATAGGGTAGTTCAAGGTGCGTTGTCACTTCCAGCGGTGTTGTCATATTTTGGAAGTCACAACGACTCGTCTGCTGATTTACCTCTTACTTTAAGCGTAATGTGTGATCTTTTGAAACTTTTACTGTGAATACAGTTGTGAATGCAGTTCTATGTTTTAAAGTTGTCTATTTAAATTAAAGGATTGATATTCTTTTGATTAAACAGATTAAAAAAAATACATTTCGGAATATTTGACGAAACCATATGACTAGGGGGTTTTTGGGGTCGCTGGTCACGAATCCGGGGTCCGCTGACCTCTATCACGTCAGGTAATGGTAATCTCAAGGTCAAATCAAGATAAACCGACAGTCGCTCTGAAAAAGTATATTAGGGGGTTTTTGTGGTCGCTGATGACGAATTTGTGTCCGCTGACCTCTATCACGTCTAGCTCAAGGTCATTTCGAGGTCAAATCAAGATAAATGGACACGATCGCTCTGAAAAAGTATATTAGGGGGTTTTTGGGGTCGCTGATCACAAAACTGGGGTCCGTTGAGCTCAACCGCGACAGGTAAAGGTCATTTCAAGGTCAAATCAGTTTTGTGGACTTGTCCTGATTTGGCCTTGAAATGACCATTACCTTACGTGGTAGAGCTCAACGGACCGCAGTTTTCATGATCAGTGACTCCAAAACCCCTAATTTTCAGAGCGATTGTGTCGATTTATGTTTATTTGACCTTGAACTAGACGTGATAGAGGTCAGCGGACTAATGATTCGTCATCAGCGACACCAAAAACGCCCTAATATACTTTCGCAGAGCGACTGTCGATTTATCTTGATTTGACCTTGAAATGACCTTTACCTGGCGTGAAAGAGGTGAGCGGACCCCGGATTCGTGATCAGCCACCCCAAAAACCCACTTGTAACATGGTTTCGTCAAATAGTCCGAAATTTAGTTTTTTTTTGTAAACCTGTATTATTTATGATATGATTGATATTTATTTTACAAATACTAATATTTTATTATTGCTGCAAAATGGATTTTTTGGAATTAATTAAAAAAGTGTTATTAGTAAGTAATTTATTTATGAAAATTATATCAAAAATTTTAATAAATAAATTTGAACTTATAGGAAATTTTAATATTTATTATTTTTCTTGATTAAATTTTGAATTTTAGATTTTATTACAGGCACCGTCCTTTTAATTTTTGATGTACCAATAATAATGTGTAATAAGAAAATTAAATGGCTAAATACACCAGGTGGGGTTGAGCTGCTAAAAAGCTATCTAGATCCATCTTTTTAGAGCAGATTAGTCCCAGTCTGCTACTCGATACTATTGACTGTGCTTCTCCAGTTCTTTCTATCCTCTGTCTTTTTCTGCTAGTCTCTAATTCCTGCCCTATATAAATTTTCCTTTACTTCCTGTAACCATTTATTCTAGTTCCTCCGCGTCTCCTTCTAACTCCGGGTTTCCATTGTAAAATTGAGTTTATAGTTGTTACGCTACCTGCTCTCCATATATGCCCCAACCATCTAACACTGTGCTGAAATCTGAAAATCTGGAATAATATCTACCCGGGTCGAAACATTTTTTTTAATATATGAAAATAGTTATTTATGAAACAGTTCGTGAAGTATGCTTTTTACGAATGCACGTGATGTTTAGAGCACAAGCGACAACGGAGCGAGTGCTACACATCGCTTAAGTTCGCAAAAAGTACTTCACGCACAGTTTCATACAATATTTTATCTACGATAAACAAATAAAAAAACTGTAACTCTTCATCACTGGAATTCATTCCTATTCTACAATTTTTAGAACTTATTTAAACATTCTAATTTCTTTCAAACCACAAAACTGTCAAATTTTTTTTTGTAATTTATTGCTCATTATGTCATCACCATGACAACGCGAAAGTTAAGGATATTTGATTATATGAAAGTGTTGCAAAAACAGTGCGAAAAAGTAAATCCCGTTTAAAATACATTGTTACTTCACGCACACGTTATCCATTAAATAGATCGATGCAGATCGGCCTTATATCGGATCCTCTACTATTAGTCCGTTCGCTGACGGTAAAATATTGCAAAACCCATAAATTTTAAAAAACCGCTTAGATCAGGGGTGGCCAATTACTTTTAAGCGCGGGCCAAAATGAAAGTTTCAAAATGTCTCTCGGGCCGGAGGACTATACCGGATATGTACGCTGTGCCCACGCGAATTTTTTTGGTGTAGTTTATTCGCTGCCCAAGAAATAAATACTATAAGTATTATTTTAAAGCATTTGGACAAAGAAATTTGACTGTTAATAATTAGAAAATGGTAATAATAAATTGTCCTACTTGGGAATACATGCGAAAAACTTGTGCCCAGTAAAATATGTCACGTAATTGAAAAAAAAATGGTCATTATATTAAATCATAAGAAGATCCAGAAAAAGAACCAGATAAAAAATGAAGATATTGAGCAAGTGGACAAAATGAAATACTTACTTAGGAGTCTGGATTACGGAAGATTTAAATTCGAAATCATCAATTCGATCAAAAATAGAACAATTGAGGGTAGACTTTTTGAAGATGAGGACATTTCTGAGTCACCAAAGACTCAATCTGCAAATCTGATATTAGTTGATAAAATGTTGTATATCCACTCTATTCTTTTTTATGGTGCCGAAGCTTGGATTGTTAATGCTGACTTAATGAGAAAGCCGGAAGCTTTTGAGATGTGGCTTTTTGGGAGAATTTAGAAAATACCACGGACCGATCATATACGAACAAAATGATGTTGCACGAAATGGAAAGAGACAGAGAACTTTTGACCTCCATTAAAAGGAGACAGACAGCATATTTACGGCACATGCTCAGAAATGATATGTACGAGTTGTTCGAAGGAAAAAGGGGTCCTGGTAGACGACAAATATTCTGACTGAAAACATTTGAGACTGGACCGGGTTAAACACACAGACGCTTTTAAGAAAAGCAGAAAATAGAGACGAATTTGCAATTGTGTTTTAGCCAACCTTCATTAGTGGAGTCGGCGTTAGAAGAATAATAATAAATTAATGGTAATTAAATAAATCAGTTATTGAAAGATTTTATTTTCTTATTTATTTATATTTTAACGATACAAATTAATTTATATTGATACATATTTTGTAAATATACCTAATATTAAATAAAATTTAAAAAAAAAGACAAACATTAAACGTTAAAATTAATAGAATACTCATTATAAGTATAACTTCTATAATAGTTAATGCGAAATGTGAAATCGCGAATGTTCATGTGATATTATTTCTTCAAAATTGGGATCCAAATCACTTGTAGCAATCCTTAATACCGAGTGTAGATTTTCGTCAGTAATTTGTGATCGATATTTATTTTTCGTGGAAACCATCAACGAAAAAGTTCTTTCACAAATATATGTCGAACCAAATAAAACTAGGTATTTTTGAACATAGTTTAAAAAATGTTTAAAATGTTCTGTATTCAAAGCACCGTAGAAAGCACTCAATTCGTTTGATTGAACATTTTCTTTTAATAAATTATTTGCCTGTAAGTCAATTAATTCTAGCTGAATTTCAACAGGAGCTTCTTGCACATCGAAATTGAAAGGTTGACTAATTAATGACAAAGGTTTTTCAATAGCTTTGAAATCTTGAAATCTTCTTTGGAATTCAGTATGCAGGTCTTGTGTTACTGAACTATATTTAAGAAAATCAGAATTTTTCAATAATTCTCGTCGTGTTTGTAATGATGGGAAGTGGTTTAATATTTTTTTATTAAAGTTCTCAGCAAATAAGTTTAGTTTTATCATAAATGCTTTGACATTTGAGTGCATATTGAAAGCGAACTGGTTTTTCCCTTGTAAATTTACATTAAGTTCATTTAAATATTTTACAATATCTACAGAAAACGACAAATCGTTTAGCCATGCCTTATTTTGCAATTCAGGAAAATCATGTAGTTTTTCTTTTATCGACAAGAAGGATACTATTTCATCAAGCAAATATTGAAATCTGTCCAAAACTTTACCGATGCTAAGCCATCTCACCTCAGTGTAGTAAGGAATTTCGTAAAATTCACTTTCAATTTCTTTCAAAAATTCAACAAACTGTCGATGATTTAAGGCACGTTCCCGGATAAAATTTACAACTTTTGTCACAACAGTAACGACGTGATTCAATTTTAAAACTTTTCTACATAACACTTCTTGATGAATAATGCAGTGTAAAAATAATATGTCTTGTTCTGGCTGCAACTGTTTTACTTTGTCGCTGATTCGTTTTAGTAAGCCCACATTTTTCCCTGTTAAACTAGGAGAGCCATCCGTAGTGATGCTTACTATTTTGTTCCAAGGTAAATTTACTTTAACTAAACACTCTTCAACAGCGTTAAAGAAGTCTTCACCGGTAGTTGTATCTTTCATTGGATGCACACTAAGAAGTTCCTCGCGAATTTCACATTTTTTGTTAATGCCCCGAATAAATATTAATAATTGACTTGTGTCAGTAATATCGCAGGACTCATCCAACGCCAGAGAACAATATGTAAAATCAGCAATTATTGTTTTTAGCTGGTCGAGTAAATTTCCTGAAATATTTTCGATCCGTCGTACTATTGTTCTCCTTGACAGGCTTAAATTTTCAAAAATATGTTTTTTTTTCAGGACAACATATCTCCAACACTTCTACCATGCACTGTTTAACAAATTCTGCTTCAGAAAAAGGTTTACATAACTTAGCAATTTTGTGTGCAATAACATAACTTGCTTGTGTGGTAGATTTCTCGATGTTACTTTGTTTGCTAAAAATATTTTGTTGTTTATTTAAGTTTTTTGCTAAGTTGTCTGCAGCATTTTTAAGTTCTTCTAAAGAAAACGATGCATATTTTGGATGTTTTGATGTAAAATGCCTCTTTAAATTATATTCCTTGAAAACAGCAATGGTTTAATGGCAAACTAAACAAATTGCTTTCTTACCAATGTTCGTAAAAAGGTATTTTTCTGTCCATGCTTCATTAAAATTTCTGCATTCCAAATCAACTTTTCTTTTTTTAGATTGTATCATTTTGCAAATGCTTACAAATAAATATTTTAATACAATAAAATAAAAACAATGTTTTCAAATTTTACTTACAAAATGTCCTCCACTTTTTCAATTTATTATATATTTGCAAAATAACACACACTGTATCAAAAGAAATATGAGGAGTAATAGGAAATACGACCAGTGCTAAATCAAAATAAACTTATACGCGTCTTTCGAAGTAGTTGTAAAACTTCGGCAAAAATCGGTAACAATGAATTTTATGCTGAAGTAGGTATTCCAAACAACCATACTTAATTCAGATTTAATACATAAAGAATCATATTATTGGGACCAAAGTGCTGAGGTATTTAGATCATAAACTGTCAGTGATATGGTTGAAATAGATACCCAAACACCGAGTGCTTGTCTTGAGACCTTGAGAGTTAAATACGATTATTAATACCGAATAAACAATTATGAATCTCCGGGGATTTCCCTATATTTTAAAAGAAATTTAAAGTAAATAGTTACAATTAAACAGTTTTTAAAAATATAGTTAGCTAAGGCTGTTCGTAATTATAATACTCTCTATTATTTATATATTTAATAATTTATGTGAACACTATGCAAACTATTACTGTTGATTTCAACAAAATCACATAAAAGGGATTAAAAAGATTAGGTACTTGCGGGGTTTTTCAACGGGCCGGACAAAGTAAGCGAAAGGGCCGGACCCGCCCCGCGGGCCGGCTTTTGCCCACCCCTGTGCTATAGCCTTATTCTTTAACTATATCGCTGTAATAACATTGTTTCTAGACAGGTAAATTATCATTGTATACTGGGCGTACCAATCAAACTGGTTTTTTTTTTCAATTTTCACAACACCCTGTGGAATATTCTAGCCTTTATACAAGATTGAAATTAAAACCCAACTATAGCCCCAGGTTTTTTTAACGTTCTGTTTGTTATTCATTCGCTTATGTTGGATAATAAAAAAGTTAGGGACTTTAACAACTAAACATGTTCTTTATCAATACATGGTGTTTCTAAATAAGTGCGACAAACTTTAAGGGGTAATTCTGCATGAAAAAATAATGATCGTTTACTTGATAAAGCTATGTCCGCAAATGCTTGCAAATATAAAATTCTTTTGCCAAACGATCATTATTTTTTCATGCAGAAATTACCCCTTAAAGTTTGTCGCACTTATATTTAGAAACACCTGTATCGATAAAGAACATGGCTAGTTGTTAAAGTCCTTAACTTTTTATTATCCAACGTAAGCGAATGAATAAAGAAACAGAATGTTAATAAAACCTGGAGCTATAGTTAGGCTTTGATTTAAATATTTTATAAAGGCTAGAATATTCCACAGAGTGTTGTGAAAATTGAGAAAAAAAAACCCAGTTTGATTGGTACACCCGGTATACAATGAAAATTTACCTGTCTATCAACAATATTATCATAGCTATTTTGTTAAAGAATAAGGCTATAACATATTAAAAAAAATTACTTAAATCGGACAACAGGTTTGGGAGATACGAGACATCAAAAATTACCCATTTTTTTGGGGTGCCCGTTTTTCGTGCCGGTGAGTGTAGATTAAATTAGAAGTTCATTGTAAAAAAGGAAGTAAACAAAAAAACGAGAAAAATGAATTTATATAAGTAAATAGGTAAGTAAATATTATAGATTAAAATAAGTACAGAAAATATATAATTATAGAGATATATAATCACTTATTGTACCTTCATTTAAGGCTAACTTTAAAAGTAAAGCAGATCTGCTATTATTCATGTTTAAAAACAAAAGGCACACAAAACACTAAGTACGATTAGGACCGCGAATCTACAACAGATAAATGTCTGGAAACGAAACCGTTACACAGGGTTGCCAAAAAACGGAAGTCACACCGAGCGGTGTGGTATACGGAAGACGCTACGCGTTGTGTACATAGCCTGTATAGTAGCACAGGAGCGACACTAGCGCTGGTGATATACCGTCGAACTAAAATCTGATCTTATGAGTATGTTAGATACGATATGACTTCCAGCGAAATTTTTAATATAAGCCTTCTGATACCATCTAGTAGCCAAATTCGTAAAAATATAGGCAAAACGTTGTGACTTCCGAAATCGGAAGTCATAACGGTATATATGAAGTAACAACGTATTACGAGAATCTACTTTGGAAGTCACATGGATACATGTATCAATATATATATATATATATATATATATATATATATATATATATATATATATATATAGCATCTTATGACGTCCCCCCATGTTAAACCGTAGTCTCTCGTGGCTTCCAGGTCTTCGTGAACTCCGATATACGGTTGCCACGAGGACTTTCCCTAAAATGTATCGCAAATGAAAGGTACCACTTCCTACAATGCTTACACAAAATATTGGCCGGACGTCCTCAGTCACGTTATCTGTATAATAATATACACATTACTTGGAGCAATTGCCGTCAGGCGCGCCATGTTCGCTTGCTGTATATCTAAAATCACTTTAACGGTTTTGATGGCATCCAAATATATATTTATTCAGTTTGCGGTTGTAGTGGTCTCCGTATATTTGAGTTTATGTCCTCATGGCTTCCACTGCGCTGTTGTCACCTCAAATGTTGGAATTTAGACTTCGGATATTTTTATAATTGATTATTGTAGTATGTTGAAAAAAATATTGTTGTGATACATTAATGATATTTTTTTGTATAATTAACAATGTATTTTTTTTCACTGCAAAAATAAAAAATTAAAAAGTATGTTCATTAAAATTGATGAATTTATCATAACCAGTTGCCGAATCTGCTGGTCTAATTGCTCAATTGTAACATATTATAGAAGTGTTAAAATTGAATTCTTAATTTTTTATTAAAAAACTTTTACCTCGACAGCGTAGGGTACAAGAGGACGGCTTAAGTAAAGTAAGTACAAAAATTTTAATAATATAATTTGTTCAACTAATAGGTGCAAAGGTGTCTGGAAAATAATAAAAATGTTTAAAACATTGCTTACTTATTTCATACACTCAATGTATTTTTTTATGTAAGGATATAGAAAATAATATTTTGAAAAATATTTAAAATATAGTAGTAAGTCTTAAATTTCACATTACATAAAGTAGTTAAGTCTGCTAGTCTACAAAATTAAAAACAAATAGAATACATACTTAAAAAAAATTAAAGCACTCATGCCATACCAAACGAACTACATTCTTACATATTTTAAAAAGAAAAATCTTTAATTTTGCCCAACCCGACTAAACTATCGGCAGGTAAAAAGTCTGCAGTATGCGGGGGCCCTACTGTTGAAATAGATTAGAAAATTAAAATAAACTTATCTACCATTATGAAATTCTAATTTGACACAAAAAACTGTATCCTGGATTAAGAACAAGTGTGTAGAATACTCTCGTGAATTAAGAAGCGTTTCTACTGTAGGGTGACCATATCATAAATTTGAAAAAAACGGGACACATCCAAGCAGCAGTAGCGCACCTATAATTTTTCTCTGGGGGGAAGGGGGTTGGCTTGGGCGTCGAAATTTTTTTCTATATTTTGTGAAAGGCAAGTTACATTTTCCTGCTATTATTTATATTATTTTTCATATGCCCTGGGGGAAAGGGGGTTTAACTCCCAAACCCCCCCCGGGTGCGCTACTGCCAAGAAGGGTTTGGAGCGATAATACACAAACAGGGATTGAAACACCGTCTTTTAGCTAATTTGGAACCTATAAATCCGTTTCAATTTTAAATGTGTAATTTACGTACCATCAAGACTGCGAAACGCAGAAAACTAAAAAACTACGCTAGAATGACGTGGATAAACAACCAATCCGTCAAAACAAAACAGGGAAGAATAAAAAATAGCGAGAAACACAGCAAACTCAACAAACAAAAAGAAGAAAAATGACGGGTTTCGCTGGAGGACATTAAAAAAGACAGAAAACCATCAAATATAACAATTTTACAAAAAAGTCAGATAAAAAAATACGTCCAGCATTAAAACAAGAGTACTAAAAAACAAAAAAAAAAAAAAAAGAAACCCTGTTTGAAGACAAACAGATCAGCAGAATATGAGAAGAATATTACGAAAAAATGCTATTCGGTATGAAGGAAACAGATGAAGAAGAACAAGATAACAACGAAGTAGAAATTTTCACAGAAGAAAACGTACAAAAACAAATATTAAAAACATAGAAAACGGAAAAGCAGTAGAAGAAAATGAAATAACAGTGGAAAAAAATACAGAGGAAGAGAATTACATAAGGAAATAAACCAGCTAATACAACAAAAAATATGAACAAAACAGACTACCAGCCGATTGGAACGCAGATATTATAGTAGGTACATATATACAGTGAAACCCCGCAAGTCCTAACTAATTGGGGGGACAGCCTGTTCGGATTCCGAAAAGGTCGGATTATCCGAAAGTTAGCCTAACTAATAATTGAAAGTTTACTTTGTCGTTGATTTTGAGTCGCTGTGCCTGTCTCTCTCCCTCTTCCACCCATCTCAGATTGATGTCACTGATGCAGAGCCAGTGTCATCATTTGTGCTTAGTCGTTAACTCCATGGCTTGATTTCTAATTTGAATAAGCTCCATTTTCCCCGTTCCCCTATACAAGATGGATCAGAAAACTAAGAAGAAAGTGTAATTACAGAATGGATTGAAGCTGACGACAAAGGGAGCGAAGAATTTACGGATGAATACATTGTAGACTTGGTTCAACCTCAAGGCAACCCTAATGACTAATGAAGATGAAGAAAGCGAGGAAGAAGTTTCCCTGTCATATTGAGTGTCACACGCAGATGCCACTAAAGCTCTGGGTGTGGCTCTACGTTACGTGGAGCATAACTCTGCTGCATTACCAGTAGATGTAATGTTTATGTGTAAATAGAATTAGAATTAAACAATGGTTTCGAATTCACCTGTATAAGTTGCAAGTTGGGAGGGTCAGGTAGTAAAAAAGTTACGAATTGGCCGGTGTACATTTTGAGTTGAAAAAGTTTGTCATTAAGAGTTACGAGTTGGCGCGTGTCCATTGGAAGAAGGAGAATGTCACGGTTAAAGAATTTAAGGGACTGGTTTAGATGCAGTTCTATAGAACTCTTTAGAGCAGAGGTGGATAGATTAAAGATAGTGATGATGATATCCAACCTCCGATTAGGAGACGGCACTTGAAGAAGAAGAAGATATTAGATTTTACTGATTATGCCGCCCCCTTGTGATGCCGCCTGATGCGGCTGCCTCACCGCATCATAGAACGGCACGGCCCTGAAAATTACAGTCTTTTCGTTTAAGTCGCTACAGGTAAAAATAAGTAATTAAATATCTTATATCAGATAGAGTATTCATTTTTAGTAGATGAACAAAGGTTTAAAATGGAAGTTTTTGAATTTTGGTACGATTATTTGTTGCTTCGGAAGTTGCAAAAATAAACTTTTGCAAAAATAAACTTAAGACTGATATTACATGAAAAATTGTGTCAAACAGTCCATGTTCAGTCCAGATATAACAAAAAATTTCAAGGTGATTCGTCAATTAGTTTACATTTTATTCAATTTGTTTAATAAAAAATCCTTTTCTTTGCAATGATAAAGCATGCTTTTCTTCATAAAATAATAATGATACAGCAATTTTGTGGAAACTACATGAAAGAAGAATACTTATGTTTTCAAAGTTTTTAAAAAAATAATAAAAACTCATTTTTATCATTCCGAAAATATTTTAGTAAAGTAGAGTCATTTTTGGCTTATAAACAATTTGAATAACTTTGTTAGTATTGACTGCAAACTAAATTAATCGACTAAGGGATGGAAAAACCTACCGGTTATAACCTAAACCCAGTTTTTTTAATTCGAAACAACCGGTTTTACCGGTTGTTTTTTTGTCCCGGTTATAACCGGTTTTTTTCTTTTTAAAGTAATAACCATTGAAAAACCAAATAAGTTGCCTGTGGAAAAAAATTAATTTAGAGAAAAATGAAGAAATTTCTATATATTTTCGATCTTAATCATATAATATTATAAATAATAAATGCGAAGTAATTAACCCAAACAACCATAATTCAACTTTTATTTACTAATAGAGAACTGAACGAAAGTGTCACATCAGCTTTTATGAAACAATTTTGAGAATAGTTATTTAGATTAATAAATATTTCAAAGACTGGTGAAATGGTGCATGTGATGATAATATTTACATAAAAGTATGTGATCTGCTTGAAATCGATATTCCAACTATCATCAGCTAAAAAATTGTTTATACTTGAGTACTTGAGACTTGAGACTCTTGTATAATGTGAATACCGAAATACGATTAGGAATCTCCATTATGTAATTTTTAAACAATAAATAATTCTTACGAAATAAATGGTAGGTATTATACAAACGTATTAAAAAATATTACCTACTGAAATTTTTTGATGGCAATAGAGAAGTAAATACTGAATTGGTTTATCGAATTTATTTTGTAAAATACCTATAAGTCATTTGGACATTTTTTAAAACTTGATAGATCCAAGGGACATTTTGATAGATCGATAGGATCATCACTTTTGGGAATATCCCAATTATTGACAACGCAATATACGCCGACGCCGTCTACAACGAGCGACGAGTCAGAGATTGGGGTACTCTGGCCCATTTTTAGGGTAACTTGAAAGCGCCTGGGAAAATTTTTATAGGTTGAATTGGTTGGGGAATTTTTCGGGAGGAAAATTGAGCAAACTAAAGTGCAATATAAATGTAACATTATAACTTATTGAGTATTTGCTTTTGATTAAAAAAAACCGAAAACCTGTTTTTGGAACAACCGATTTTTTGACCGGTTATAACCGCCAGGTTAAACCGTAAGCTAAAAAAACCGGTATAACCAAAAACCGGTTTTTTGTTCAACAAGCGCCATCCCTAGACTTTAGGATTTAAAAAGCTGGTACTTTTACATTATTATTATATTATCGGTTTATAACGTTCTTCGTCTTCCGATACCCGTTCGCCATTCCTCTCTGTCCGTACATTGATCTACTTGCAGACCTCTTTCATCCATGGCTTTGTTTATTCCTGCCTGCCAACTTTTCCTCGGTCTACCTCATCTTCTTCTATCTTGCAGTTTCCATTTTTGCCCTTGTTTTGGGATTCTGTCTTCATGCATTCTTTATACGTGACCAAACCATCGTAGTTGTATTTCGTTGGTTTCGTCATTTATTGTATGTGTGACCTTCATTATTTCTCGTATCCGTTCATTGGTGACATGTTCTCTTCTTGATCTTCCTGCAGCCCTTCTCCAGAAATCCATTTCGGTGACCTCTAACATTCGTTTTGATTTTTCCTTCATATGCCATACTTCGCAGCTGTATGTTATAATGCTTTTCACTACGGCGTTATAGATCTTTTTCTTGTTTTGGTTGTTTACCTGCTTGTCCCAGAGTACTGAGTTTAGGAGCCTAATTGCTTTCCTGCCCTGAGTGTTTCGTTCTTTAACGGCTCCGTCTAGTGTTCCATCATTCGTGATTTTCATATTCATACACAGGTATTTATATTCGTTACATTTACTGATTGTTTCTCCTCCTTCTATAGTCGAGGAAATGAAGCATTTTGACTCGCAATTTTTTCGTCCAGCATGGATTTACTTGAAATTTTCACAGAAGGTAGGGCGTAGGGAATAGGCCAAGGATCATTTTCTATATCATGCCGCTGTACGCTAAAAGCTTGGGGTGGTTGCCACCCCATCTCGGGGACGGGAATTTTTTATTGCATTTTAACCATGTAAATCGATGTAAAAAGTAATTCTAAGAAAGAAATGTTTTTTACATTTTCTTCGTAAAACTAATATTTTTCGAGTTATTCGCGCTTGAAAGTAACAGTTTTTCGACGAAAAAATCGACTTTTTCAGAGGGTTTTTTGAGAATACCTCGAAAAATATGCATTTTATCAAAAAATACTGTAGATATGAAAAATTTATCTTTTAGTAACACAAATTACCCCTGTAGTTATCACATTGTTTTCGATGTGTACTTTTACATGAATGTTAAAAAAAACTTTTACCTTGATTAATTACGGTCAAAGTTAGGCACTTTTTTTTTATTTAATTCACAGCTAGTTTCTTTATAACAATTAAGAAACCTAACTAGCGCTATTTTAAAGTTCAAGGTATGTATATAGTTTATGTGTAAAAGTTTGAGTAAACTTGAACAGAGTTGTTAATATATCTTTAAAAATGACGTCCTAACGAAATCGACTCGTGGTCTGTGGAGCGGAATTATTAAAATCCGTGCACTCAAAAAATGAAATTAACTTTTCAAAGATATGTTGCGCTTAATATCTCCGGAGTTTGTTGATGGACTTTGATCATTATTTTTTTAATTTATATATACCTGTAGTTTTGTAGAGTATGTTATGTACACATATACCCACCTAACAATACAAAATGTTATGTATACATATACAAGTATATGTATACATATATAATTTCATAAAAATCGTTCAAGCGGTATCGGAGGATTATGGCAACTAACATTACGACAGGAGAATTTTATAGATGTAAATAAATAGATAACTATTAAAAAATAGGGGTTGGTGGTAGAAACGTGAAAATTAAGGGTTGTATATATTTTTAATGGTACATAATATAAAATGAAGGTAGACAATTTTCTCCAAAACAATAAAAAAGTGGCAGGGGGCAACCCCCTTTATAACGTATGGGTGTAAATAATAGATTACCACCTATTTTCAGTCCTACAGAATATACGTGTAAAATTTCATAAAAATCGGTCAAGCCGTTTCGGAGGAATATGATAACTAACACTGTTACAGGAGAATTTTATGTACATAGAAGTAACTGTGAATTAAATAAGTAATAAAAGTGGCTAACTTTGCTCGTAATTAACCTAGGCAAAAAGTTTTTTTTTGAAAATTCGTGTAAAAATATCAGCTTTTCAAATCCCAACGCAGATTTAGTCAATATGTTAATATGGTTATTAAAATTGTTTAGAAGCCAAAAATGATTCTACTTTCGTAAAATGTTTTCAGAATGCTAAAAATGACTTCTTATTGATTTTTTAAATAAGTTAAAAATATAAGTATTCTTCTTTCCTGTGGTTTCCACAGAATTGCTTTATTATTATAACTTTCTGAACAATAACATTGCAAAAAAGCTCTTTGTGATAAACAAATCGAATAAAATTTAAACTAATTGACAAATCGTCTTGAAATTTATTGTGCATTATGGATTGTTTGACTCAACATTTCATGCAATATCAAAGTCTTAATTTCATTTTTATAACAATTTTTTTATAAGTTATAACAATTTTTTTATTTTCGAAATTTAGTTTTATTTTGCAATTTCCGAAGTAACAAATAATCGGATCTAAATTTAAAAAATTTTAAACCTTTGCTTATCTACTAAAAGGTGAATAATCTAAATAAAATATTTAATTACCTTATTGTTACCTGTAGCGATTTAAACGAAAAACTGTCATATTTGACCCTTATTTGTTAATTACTAAAATTCTCGTCCGAACTGTGACGGGCATTGTTGTATTTATAATGTAATAGGTATAACTCCAAAAAAACCCATTTGCAACCTGGCTGGTCAGGTGTCCCGACAAAAACCTTATTTTTCTGGACTATTGCAACTAAGAGAAGAAAGAAAGAAACTTAAAAAAAAATGTTACAAAAAGAAGCAACCGAAGAAGGAAAAAGCAGTAGAAAGGAAATACAAAGAAAAAATATAGCGGTTAAAAAGCAAGCCAGGAAAGACAAAAGATACTATGTATATGATATGGTAAAAATGTCAGAAAAAGCTGCGCAAGAAAACGACCTGAAGATACAGTACAATATCATCCGAAATTTGACAGGGAAAACACTAAACAGTAATAAACAAATCAAAGATAAACAAGGAAATATAATTAAATCAGAACATAAAATAATACAAAGATGAAAACAACACTGCGAGGAAATATACTCCAAACACCAGATATAGACGAAGATAACGTAATACAGGAAATAAACATTAGAACAATTGAAATTACGAAAGAAGAAATACAAAATACACTGAATCAACTAAAAAAATGGCAAAGCCGCTGAAAGCGACAACCTACCGATAAATTTAATAAAGGCGGGCGCAAACAAATTAGTAGAAATGTTACACAAACTCAAGATATGGGCCGACCAGGAGCTCCCACAGAAATGGAACGAGGGTGTAACCATTAAGACACCAAAAAAGGGCGATTTAAATAAATGCGAGAATTGGCGAGCAATAACACTGCTAAGTGTCACATTCAAAATAATGTCAAATATCATATTGAATAGACTGAAGCCAGAAATAGACAATAAACTAAGACTAAGAAGCAACCAAGAAGGCTTTCGCGCAAAACGCTCCACTATCGACCACATTTGTACTCTATCAGCACCTCTGTATCTTGTACCTGTACCGCTGTATCTCCTGTACTCTATAATTATCTTGGAACAAGCTAGTGAATGGCAAAAAAATATAAACATAATGTTTACTTTGACTTTGACTTTGAAAAGGCATTCGATAGTATAAACAGAGAACAAATGTGGAAGATTCTGAAACTATATGGACTACCAATAAAATACATCAACTTGACTGGATCATGCAGAAAGTAAGCAATAATAAAACAGGTATTAGATTGAAATTGCATGACTAGTTGGAGGATTTGTAGTTCCCAGATGACATTTTTCCCCTAACCGAACATAGCAGCCATAAGCAAAAGAAGCTTGCAAAATACTCCAGGGTAATGGGCCTGAAGATAAAGACAAAAAAAACAAAACTTAAAAAACAGCAACCAAGAAACTAAAATTAAAATACAAGGAAGACAAATACAGGAGGTAGATAACTTTACATATTATCTGGGATCAACCATGGAAAAAAAGGCGCTAGTAGATCAGATGTAGAAAAAAGGATAGTAAAGGCACAATATATTATATATTCATAATGCATTAAGGAAAATCTTAAACACACGCGATATATCAGAATTAACCAAAATCAAAATATTTACAGGAAGAGACAGGAAGAAACAACTAGCAAAAAATTAAAAACCTTTATAAATAAATCGTTGAGGAAAATCCTAAAAATATACTGGCCAGATAAAATAAAAAACATAGATCTACGGAGAAGAACAAAACAAGAGAAAATAACAGTCACGATTAAAAATAGGAAATGGAAATGAATTACACGGACTCTGAGGAAGGATCGAAATAATATAACCAAACAAGCACTCGAATACCAACCAGACGAAAGAAGAAGAAGAGGAAGACCTGATAATAGCTGGAGAAGAACTGTAATAAGAGATCATGAAAGAATTGGTCTGAGATGGAGAGAAGTCAAACAGAGAGCGAGAAACAGAGAGCAATGGAAAATACTTGTATAGCAAATTTCGAAAGAATAAAACAGATAAGGATGCGCTGGGAAGGGATTACAGGAAGAGAGAGAGAAAGAGAGAGAGAGAGAGAGAGAGAGAGAGAGAGAGAGAGAGAGAGAAACAGTACCGATTATTATCAAAATAAAATTTAATAATATACCTAACCTAACTTATCGAAAGGCTCATCAAACAATTATTAACTTTAAAAAATAAAAATTTGTCAAAGGTATATAGTGGTATTGTTAAGTATATTACAATATAACTTATTCCATCGAAATCTTCTGAAATCCATAATCTTCTTCCATCGAAATAAAATAGAAAATCTAAAAGTTTAGAAAATACATCATTCATAACTACACCCAAGAAATAAGTTTTTCTAACCTGATTTAAGAGTATAAAAAAACGAAAACAAACAATTTACAGCAAATCCTTATCGTATATCCGAGCAAAACTACCTAATTGGCAAAAGTTATAAATAGAATTTGTCTGGGTTCTACAACTAAATTTGCACTTAAACACGACCAAGGTTAAATATTTTACTTGATATTATAAGTACGTTGTTGCCAGTATAACGGATGCCAAAGCGAGCGCTAACTGTATGAAATTATTCTTGTTAATATACACGCTGTATATTGATCGGAAGTCACGAAGAGTCAAAACTATACAGAAGCCACGAGGGACGCAAATACAATATATATATATATATATATATATATATATATATATATATATATATATATATATATATATATATATATATATATATATATAGGGTACAAAATTACATAAGTCTTCTACCAAATGGTTATAGTACGCTTGCTACGCACAACTAAAGGAAACTGACAAAGATGAAAATACTACAAATAAATAGGCCCAAGCCTCACTAAGAGAAAATACCATAATGAATAAATAAAGTTAAATATACAATTGACTAAAGTAGAAATGAAGTTGAGATAAATACCGACGATGACCTAAATTAACCGAACAAATGGAATAAAGCGAATAACAGTAAAATATTTGGGAAACAAGCTAGTAATATTAAAAAATAAATTTACCCGAATTACATAAACCAATATCAAAGCAATAATAAAGTATTAAAAACCTAATTTTCTCTAGGCTTATTCCTGTGCACAAGAAGTTACCGTAGATACAAAGTTTGGGAACCAAACAATCTAATATACAAATATGTTATAATAAAAACGAAAGTTAAGCTAAATTGAAAAGAAATATTACATTAACCAAATGTCTGAAATATAAACACTATAGTTACTCAAATCCACACAAACTTAAATGTTCCCAAACAAATCCCCAAATGACTCCTAAAAGTCCGCTACTGCATCCCAAGATGAGCACCTGGACGGTACGAACTGGTACCTCCTGTAGGTCCAGGTGTAGAATGAAAAGGAGCCGGAATGCCCCCAAATAGCTTGTTCCCAAAAATTACTACCCAGGATGCCTTGTGGTTGGAAATTGTCCTACCTCTCCGACGGTACTGGGAGGTCTAAGTTTTCAAGGGAGTGGCTAAAAAGACAAAATTTCCGTTTACTTCAGTTGCTTAGTGTGTGAAAAAAAAAGGATCCAAGGAAAGATAGAAGAAAAACCAAGAAAGTGTTTTTTTTGTATAGATAGTAATAAAAAACTCATTAGTGTTAGGCACAAGAAATTACTGAATACTTAACCTTGACAAACTTTATGTGAGAATTTCTAATTACAGCCACGTGGATTTGGGATTTCAATACAGAATAAATATGATTTCTTTAACATAATTAGAGGATATTGCTTAATAATGGAATAATTCAAAGCTAAAAGATACAGATACACAGCTAAAAATTAGGGTTAGGATTTTCTCTGAGAGATTTTGGAATAATTAAAGATAACTACTAATTTTAGTGAATAAATTTACACATAAGATTTAATCGGAAAAAGTATATATTTCACCATGAAAGGGTGACAACAGATTGTTATAAAAAATTTAATATGAAAATTGTAGTTACCATGAGACTCGATGGTGTTGTATAGAAAACCCCATTGGAAGAATAATTATTTCTCCCAAATAATCCTCAATGGGTTGGAATGTAATTCACATTTTTTCTTTTTTTAAACTAGATATTAACCGGTACTTGATCTAAATTTAGTCCCATGCCACTCTGAACAATTCCCAACTAAAAGTGAAAGCTCAGCTGAGTTTCTTTCCGACTGTCACAAGGACGGCCTCAGAACACGAAATACTATTGCTCGATAGGTGGCGTACATAGTACGTTCCATCACCGAAGTGTGACGTCACATCAGAAGTCTTTTACGAGAAATTAGAGAATTTAAATGAGAGACCGAGGGAAAATAATTATAATAATAATTAAAGAGCTAATTTCGTAACGTGACCGTTACAAGACCAGTGATACCACTCAAGAAATTTATTATATCAATAATTCTATTAACTCGCTTGTTGCAACAGATTTTGACTTATGTGGCCAACAATTTAGAGTCAAATATGAATTCATAATGAGGGTGGATGTTAGCTGTTGCAATTATGATACGGAGAGGGCCTAAATTTCTCAAATGTTTATTTTAGGTTCGTCTACATTCTATAGTTGTTATAAGCTATAGTCACCTTTTGTTTTTTTTTTTGGAATGGTTGGGATAGCAATAAGATAACTCAAGCACCATTGCCCAACCTTACAGTCACCAGCAGAGCAGCCGTTTTGCTTTCTTTCCAACAGACTTCCAAATTCGTTGGATTTTGGTAGCGCCTTGAAGGAACACCCTTATAGGACTTTCTTGTGGAAATATCTGTTGGATAAGTTAAGTTTTTATCTATTTAAATCTATTGATTCTTGCTCTCTTGTATTTAGAACCAATGTAAGCTTTTATATGCATACAGGGTGAGTCATGAGGAACTGTACATACTCCTACCTCGTATAGAGGCTCCCATGGGGAATAACAAATGACCATTAAAAAGTGTCTGCTCCCATTGTTTAATAATATACAGGGCGAGTTTCGTATTTTGACAGAAATTTGTATTCGTCATAATTTTTGAACGGTCAGATAGATGTGTCTCTTATTTTGGCCAATCGTTACACTATTACCACCTAATCAACTAATTTATTCAAACTAGAAAAAAATCAGGTCCGGCTTTAAAAAGATTAGTTCGTTTGGGTCTTAGAAAAAATTTCACCCTGTATACGTTTTTGAAAACTCTAATATGAATTTTACAAATTAGACAAATAGGCAATTAAAATGGCATATTTATTTTTTTCCGCACACGATTACTTAATTTTTTATAAAAAAATCAAATTTCACTATGAATTAAAAGTTTGGTAAAGTGAACCATAGATTTAAAAAAAAATAACTTTTATTACAAAAATTAATTTTTTTTGCACAAATAAGTAATTTATGTTACCATCCAATCAACTAATTTATTCAAACTAGAAAAAAATCAGGTCCGGCTTTAAAAAAATTAGTTCTTTTGGGTCTTAGAAAAAATTTCACCCTGTATAAGCTTTTTGAAAACTCTAATATGAATTTTACAAATAAGAAAATAGGCAATTAAAATGGCATATTTATTTTTTTCCCCACACGATTACTTAATTTTTTATTAAAAAATCAAATTTGTCAAAATCGGAATTTTAACCTAAAAATAAAAAAAAAATTAACTCACGGTTTAACTCGCTACAACTCTGTTCCATTTTAATATTTTTTTTCTGAAATTTTTACAGCACATACCTCTTACCATTGTGAAGACTATGAAAATTGTTGTAGACTTTCAGTCTTCTTCTTGTAAAAGTTGCAAACTTGTAAATCGCAAAAATTAGGTGGAAAAATTTAAAATTTATCAATTTGATCACGTCTATGTTAAACTATAGAGTCCAAAAGAAGTGTTATTGGAAGTTTTAGATCTAGACGTGTTATAGAAAAAAAATGGTAAAACTTTTAATTTTAAGAAAAACGTTGTTTTTGTAAATTAATTTTTGTAAAAAAAGTTAATTTTTTTAAATCTATGCAAAAACTTTGCCAAACTTTTTATGCATAGTCAAATTTGATTTTTTAATAAAAAAATAAGTAATCGTGTGGGGAAAAAATAAATATGCCATTTTAATTGCCTATTTGTCTTATTTGTAAAATTCATATTAGAGTTTTCAAAAAACGTATACAAGGTGAAATTTTTTCTAAGACCCAAACAAACTAATTTTTTAAATCCTGGCCTGATTTTTTTTCTAGTTTGAATAAATCAGTTGATTGGGTGATAACATAAATTAAATATTTGTTAAAAAAATTTCATTTTTGTAATAAAAGTTATTTTTTTTAAGTCTATGGTTCACTTTACCAAATTTTTAATTATTCATAGTCAAATTTGATTTTTTTTTATAAAAAATTAAGTAATCGTGGGGGGAAAAACAAATATGCCATTTTAATTGCCTATTTGTCTAATTTGTAAAAATAATATTAGAGTTTTCAAAAAGCGTATACAGGGTGAAATTTTTTCTAAGACAAAAACGAACTTATTTTTTAAATCCGGGCCTGATTTTTTTCTTGTTTGAATAAATCAGTGGATTGGTGGTAACGTAAATTAAATATTTGTTCAAAAAAAATTAATTTTGGTAATAAAAGTTAATTTTGTTAAATCTATGGTTCACTTTACCAAACTTTTAATTCATAATCAAATTTGATTTTTTTATAAAAAATTAAGCAATCGTGTGCGGAAAAAAATAAATATGTTATTTTAATTACCTATTTGTCTTATTTGTAAAATTCATATTAGAGTTTTCAAAAAGCTTATACAGGGTGAAATTTTTTCTAAGACCCAAACGAACTAATTTTTTAAAGCCGGACCTGATTTTTTTCTAGTTTGAATAAATCAGTTGATTAGGTGGCAATAGTGCTACGATAGACCAAAATAAGAGACACATCGATCTGACCGTTCAAAAATTATGACGAATACAAATTTCTGTCAAGATGCGAAACTCGCCCTGTATATTATTAAACAATGGGGGCAGACACTTTTTAATGGTCATTTGTTATTTCCCATAGGGGCCTCTATACGAGGTAGGAGTATGTACAGTTCCTCATGACTCACCCTGTATAAGAAGTACCTACACTTCATATAGTTTTTGTAGTAAATAAGGGAGTTTTGATTAACAAGGTGATATTTTAAACTGAACAAACCAGGTAATGGTAAATATTAATAATAAAGTAAATTAATCTAAAATTTTGTTAAGGGAAGGGGTCATTATTTGTAGAGGTTTTAACCCTTAACTTGGCAAAACAAGAAATACGCAAAATAAAAATTATTTCTGACATTATTTGTTGAAGTGGGTCGTCAATTAATACATTTTCACTAATAAACTTTTTTTTTGAACAAATTTTGACTTTGATTTGTACGTGTGTATCTGAATGCACAACGCCAAGAAACCATAAAACAATATGTGTGTATTACAATACACATTACCAATTTGAGTACTTGTTTTCTAAATTAAAATTAGGTGGAAAAATGAAAGAACACCCAGGGTTGTACTGATTTATTTTACTAACAAAAATATTACAATGATTACTTGCTCATATGGAAATCGAAAAAACAATTTCGTTTTGACACAAAACAAAGACGTACGTCACATTTCGTACATTTTATATGTGTTTGGATATTTACACAATTGCGACATCGGCCCTTTGTGGAAAATTGTGGAAGGTGTCCGAAATTATCAAATCTTATATCACCTTCTGGCCGGGGTTTAAATATGGTTCTTATTCTTTTTTTTTGGAACAGCGATGTCCTCATTTAAATGTCTTCCAAGTTTTTTATTTTCACGGAGCAAGCTGTCGATTATGGAAAAACGAAATTGTTAAGTTTTTGTTCTTTTATATCATCAAAAATTTATATCATTAAAAAACATTTTAAAGTAATCAATCGGAGATAAAATCTCGTCTGGAACTTGAAAACAATATCTTCAATATCTACCGGGTAGCTAAAAGATTCCTCTGTCCAGCTGTATATTTTCGCTTTCTTGATTTTGTTTTCCTTTTGAACTTTTTGTTGTTTTTTGTTCTTTTTTAAATTCAGAGGTTTATGATCAAGCTCATCTGCTAAGGTTTCATCTACAACATACCCAATACGCTCATCTAGCTCGTTGTTTTTAGCACCTTCTGCTTTTTTTACATTTTCATTGTTTGCTTCGTTTTCAAAGGACAATGCTTACCTTATTCGATTTTATTCACAGAATTAAAATAACTTTACAAACCGCCACAAAAACTAGCGTTCTCTTGGGAAAAGTTGGTAAATTGAACCCGGCCAACGGTCGTCACAGAACTAACCTATAAAAAGTTGACAAATTTATTCCCGCCAAATATAAAAATTGCAACAGTGTAGTTACCTGTACAAAGAACAGGGGTGTATCGAAATACACATTACAATATCTACGCAGATTTGGAGGTTTAACTTTGTAAAAAAATCTAAAATAGGTGTGTATTAAGATACACATTGTCAAGTTAAGGGTCAATTTTCACAACACCCTGTGGAATATTCTAGCCTTTATACAATATTGAAATTAAAACCCAACTATAGCCCCAGGTTTTCTTAACATTCAGTTTTTTTATTCATTCGCTTATGTTGGATAATAAAACAGTTAGCGACTTAACAAGTAGCCATGTTCTTTATCAATACATGGTGTTTCTAAATAAGTGCGACAAACTTTAAGGGGTATAATGATCGTTTACTTCATAAAGCTATGTCCGCAAATGCTTGCAAATATAAAATTCTTTTGCCAAACGATCATTATTTTTTTATGCAGAATTACTCCTTAAAGTTTGTCGCACTTATTTAGAAACACCCTGTATCGATAAAGAACATGGCTAGTTGTTAGAGTCCCTAACTTTTTCATTATCCAACGTAAGCGAATGAATAAAAAAACAGAATGTTAAGAAAACCTGGAGCTATAGTCGGGTTTTAATTTCAATATTTTATTAAGGCTAGAATATTCCACAGGGTGTTGTGAAAATTTAGAAAAAAAACCCAGTTTGATTGGTACACCCGGTATACAATGAAAATTTACCTGTCTATCAACAATATTATTATAGCGATATTGTTAAAGAATAAGGCTATAACATATTAAAAATTACTTAAATCGGCCAACAGGTTTGGGAGATACGAGACATCAAAAATTACCCATTTTTTGAGGTGCCCGTTTTTCGTGCCGGTGAGTGTAGATTGCATTAGAAGTTCATTGTAAAAAAGGAAGTAAAAAAATGTATAGGAAAAAATATTATAGATTAAAATAAGTACAGATAATATATAATTATAGAGATATATTATAATCACTTATTGTACCTTCATTTAAGGCTAACTTTAAAAGTAAAGCAGATCTGCTATTATTCATGTTTAAAAAACAAATGGCACACAAAATACTAAGTACGATTAGGACCGCGAATCTAGAACAAATGAATGTCTGGAAACCGTTACACAGGGTTGCCAAAAAACGGAAGTCACATCGAGCGGTGTGGTATACGGAAGACGCTACGCGTTGTGTACATAACCTGTATAGTAGTACGGGAGCGACACTAGCGCTGGAGATATACCGTCGAACTAAAATCTGATCTTATGAGTATGTGAGATACGATATGACTTCCGGCGAAATTTTTAATATAAGCCTTCTGATACCATTTAGTAGCCAAATTCGTAAAAATATAGGCAAAACGTTGTGACTTCCGAAATCGGAAGTCATAACGGTATATATGAAGTGACAACGTATTACGAGTATCTACTTTGGAAGTCACATGGATACATGTATCAATATATATATATATATATATATATATATATATATATATATATATATATATATATATATATATTGTTAAGATATGTAAAATTTGAATTAATATGGTTTCGATCTTAATATTTTAGAAAAGTTAAAACATATAATAAAAATATACCAAAATTCATTTCGAAGAAATGAAAGTCAATTATCTTTGGATGGCCGTAGGTAAACAAAATTTAAATAGGGATTAAGTATTTTCTTTGTACAGTTAGTATGATAAGAAAGTGGTTATGTGTTTGGACAATGAGACCGGGTTTCCCAAATGGACTTTTGCGGCGAGGGAACAATTGTATTTAGAAATTTAAATGAATGTAATCTTTGTTTAGATATTAAGAAAGGAAAAAAAAACCGATCGGCATGTAATTAGTTTTAGGAAATTTCTAATGGTAGGGAAAATTGGTGTTTGTTATCTGAAAGGTAGATGGGGATAAAATTGAGGAACTCGGATTGGTGAAGAAGGAAAAAGGAGGGGCTAGGTATGAAGAATGGGAGTTTAGCGAAATGTTAGAGGGTGGAAGAACATTTAACAGTTTAACAGTTGTTAAATGATCGTTAAGTCGACTAGTGGTGATCTCTAAGAGTCTCCTGAAGTAGTAAGGCAGATAAGTGAATAGTTGTGAGTTTGTTGAAATAAGTGTCCTGACGGAAGCTCATCACGTAAAGCATTGTAAGTTATATTGTTCTACTTATATTCCAAGAGTCACCGTTGCATGCCGGAACGAGAAATAGATTCAGTTTATCGAGAGGAGAAAAGGCTAGCATTGTTTTTTGAAAGATACGTGCATCTGTAGGGGGTCATTAATGACAATAGGCTTGCAATAATTTGTTGCGAGATTGCTGACTACATAGGGGGCTGCTAAGAGTAAATTGTTGGCGACCAGAGACAAGAATTTGGACAACTCATCATCCGAGAGACAGTTTTATTTTTTTTGTAGAATTATTCATAACGCAAATTTCAATAAGTACTTTAGATAGTGGTAGGGTTATTTCAATAATCAGAATAGGAGATATTATTTTTAGAGGATATTTTGAGGGTGAATTTATTTCAATAGATGCTTTTGTACCATATATGTGTTTTATTCCGTTAATCTTTGACCTTATTTATCATATGTAAAGCAAAGGAGATATTGAAGCACGATAATATAAAACCCTGAGATTAGAGCATTAAATAGTGTGATTAAATCATAAGTGCATCATTAAAATTAAATTTAATTAATTAGTTAATTATCTAATCAAGTGCTTTGAGCACACCGATCTTTGAATATCACATTAACTGGAGCCCAGAACGTGGTGGCTTAAAAATATCGCAGCTTTGCATTTGATGGTAGGGAAAGAGATAAGGAATAACTACAGGTGATCCAGAGATAATTTGACAATTTTTCCAGGTGTAAAAATAATTTTGATTTATGGATTGATCGTAGGTATTTGATATTTACTGCCATTGAATTATTTGATTTTTTTTTACCAATCGTACATTTGATATTTATTTTGAAATTTACTGATTGCATATTTGATATTTGTGGAGAAAATTTATTAAATTTGGGGAGAAATATTTGTCGTGTTCTGCAACTTATAGAGTGTTGTAAAATTTCACATTTGGCGGGGACAAAGAAAACAGTAACGAAAAGAAACAACATGTCGACCACAAGGAGGCAAAGCAAAATGCAAGAAAACAGAGAAGAGGAAAAAATTGTTGAAGAAGGATTGGATAATGAAGTAGATACAACGATTATGGAGAGAAAAGAACAGGAATTAACAGGAATAGAGAAACTATTGCAACTGATGCAACTCCAATCACAACAAATGGATAGAAATCAACAGGAAACAAAAAGGACAATGCAAGAAAATCAACAGGAATCAAAACGAGCCATGGAAGAAACACAACAAAAAATAGAGAAAAATCAACAGGAAGCAAAACGAGCCATGGAAATAACACAACAAAAAATGGAAGAAACACAAAGAGAAATATCACAGAGAATAGAACAGAAATTGGAAGAGAATGATGGCAAATTGGAAAAGCGTTTGGAAAAATATGAAAATGAAGTGAAAGCCTGTTTAGAAAAAGTTAGAGAAGAAACAGAAAGGAAACTGAAGATGCAACGAGAAGAAATAGAAACTAAAATGAAGAATATTAAGACTGTGCAGAAGATGGAATTAGAACAGTTAGAAAGCAAATTTGAAAATGCAATACAAGAAGACAGGCGAGAAATAGAAGAAAAATTTAAGCAAAACGAAAAACAAATTGCGGAACTCAAGAATCAACAGAATTGTGGAGAAAGAAGGGAAATGATTATCCTTGGTACAAGCGACGCGAAAATACAATTTGGAGGGGATATTAGAAAAACACACCCAGTACCATTTGTTAAAAATTTGAAAACCAAATTGCAACATATTAGATATTTTGACGACTGCAAAGAAACAATTAGAAACCATCTGAAAGAAGGAGCAGCGTTATGGTATGAAAGTAAAGAAGATGAGTTTGAAAATTGGACAGATTTCGAAAATAAATTTCTCAACTATTTCTGGGGGAAAGTTAAACAGAGGGAAATCAACCAAGAGCTACAGAATGGAAGATATCACGAGAAAATGGGAATATCGGAAGAAAGATATGCTTTGCAGATATATAACAATTCCAAATATCTAGACTACAAATACTCTACCGAACAACTGGTAGAAATGATAAGCAGACATTTCGAAGAAACGCTGGAGGACCACGTGATTTTGAGAAACTATCAAGATATTGATAGTTTGTGCCAATTCCTTCAAGTAAGGGAAGCAAAAAGAAGAGAAATGCGAAACAGAAGACAACATGAACAATATAATGGACCGGCAAGAAGGTATCAATCAAATTATGACCAGAGAAACCGACATGCCCAATCAACAAACGAAGATAGGCCGAGAGAATACCAAAATTACAATAGACAACAAAATTATGATAACAGGAATCACGCAAAAAATAGAACATATGAAAATCACAACAGAAACAGAGATGCACAAAATCCTCCGACTAGGAATACGAACGAACAAAGGGACGGTAGAAACAATCAGAATTTCCAACGACAAAATAGAAGGGAGATGAATCATGTAACAATAGAAAACGAGGAAGAAGATGTATGCAATGAATCCAGACAGGATTTTCAATAAAGCATCCACTGAACAAACATAAACAACTCTCCGGTATATTTTGTCATCCGAGAGAGTTTATACAGTTGGCGGGAAATGAAAGACAAAGTTCTAATTCAAATTTAATATTCTTAGATGCATTTATAAAACATAAAGCGATTAAAATTTTGATTGATTCTGGATCGGAGATATCGTTAATCAATAAGAAACTAGTAAAAGAATTAAATTTGGACAGATTTGTGTATAAAATTCCTAGGGTTGTTTTAGTGGGTGCAAACAAAAAAAAATTGACGACAGTAAATGAAGGTTTGGGAGTGCGGATCAGAGTGGGAGACAAATACTATATTATGCAATGTGTGGTGATCGAAGATTTAAACCATGATATGATAGCGGGAATTGATGAATTGAGTGAAAAACATATCACCATAAATTTTTCGGAGAATCAACTGGAAATCAAAGCAGAACCAGACAACATAGAAGAAGAAACGGAAATAGAGAGGAAAATAATTGTTGAAAAGATAAATGAACAGGAAAAACATAAAGAAATCAATATGACTGTAGAGGAAAAACCGAAAGTACAAGAAAAAAATCAACCAGAAAAAAAAAGAAGGAAGAAAAAGAAGAAGAGTTCAAAAAGAAAGAAGGAAAACACGGTGGATACAAGAGAAAGACAGGAAATCGAAGATACGGAAGAATTGTCGGCAATCGACGATAAAACAGAAAGGAAGCAGGAAGAAAAGGAAGTTCTCATAAGAGAAATGAAAGCAGTAGAAACATGGTGCTCGGGATACCAAATGGAAATTGAAGATAAAAAAAAAACAGAAGAAGAAATAAAGGATGAGGACAGAGAAGAAATGGCAATAATGGACGAGAATCCAGAATTTTATGAAGAAATATTATGGACAGTGAACACATGCGAACAAAATGAGGATGAAAGAAAATTAAAATGTGGAGAAAACATGGAAAAGGAAGTAGAGAAGATTCTAGAAAATTATGGAGATTTGATTAATGAAGAAAGCCGAGTGGCTAAAAATTATGAACATTCTTTTAAAGTTAAAAACTTAGAAAATTTTAAATCAAAGACATATCCAATCCCGTATAAATACAGGCAAAGCGTCGGACAGGAAATTGAAAAAATGATCGAAGACAAGGTGATAGAAAGATGTGACTCTCCATATATCAACCCGATAGTATGCGTTAAAAAATCGAGTGGTGATTTGCGATTATGTTTAGATGCAAGAAACATTAATTCACACACAATCGCGCAATACGAAGCGCCTTTGAACATCGAAGCCATATTTGGACGAATCACAGGGTCACACATTTTTTCCAAAATCGATTTGAAACATAGTTTTTGGTTAATACTTTTGGCAGAGAAATGTCGAAATTATACCGCTTTTTCGATCGACGGAGTGGTATACCGATTTAGGGTGGTACCATTTGGCCTACAGAGTGCATGCGCTGCTTTGGTTCGCGCATTGAACACAATCTTAAATAGGCATGAAGAATTTGTTGTACATTACATAGATGATTTATTAATTTTCTCACCAGATATAACAAGCCATCTACGACATATTCACACTGTGCTAGAAGAACTGGATCAAGCGGGATTGAAATTAAATATTCAAAAGTGTCAGTTTTTCCAAAAGGAAATACTGTATTTAGGATTCAAATTAGACACAAAAGGGATTAGTCTTGCAGAAGATAGAATCGAAATTATAAATAACTACGCTAGGCCAACCAATTTAAAAACATTGCGGGGATTTTTGGGAATGGTAAACTATTTCAAAAAACTAATACCAGACATCAGCACAAAAGAAATACCGTTGATAGCATTACTTAAGAAAAATGTTAGGTGGAAATGGGGAACGGAACAAGAAATGGCTTTCAAAAATTTAAAAGGAGCTTTCTCCACAGCTGTAAGAGTACACCACCCAAGATATGATCAACCTTTCATTCTCCGGACCGATGCTTCCATAACAAAATTCGCAGGGGTGTTATCACAGATCCAAGACGATGTAGAGGTGCCAATCTGTTTTGTCTCCCGTGTAACCAAAACATATGAGAGAAAGTACAGCGTTACTGAATTAGAGTTCGCCAGTGTGTTATTTTGTGTAAATAAATTACGGTTTTACCTACTAGGGGCAAAATTCACCGTTGAAACAGACCATGCAGCTTTGGTACATATAATGAAAAATAGGCTGGTAAATAATAGAATTCATAGGGGCATTCTTTTACTTCAAGAGTATGATTTTGAATTTAAATATATCAAAGGAACTGACAATATCTTGGCTGATGCGTTGACGAGAGATGAACAATTCCGCAAAGAGGACCACAAAACTCTCCACGTTGGCATGAACATAATGAGAGAAGAAGCAGGCTTATTTTCTTTGGCTCAGATCAGGGAAAATCAGGAACAACTGGATGAAAGAGAAAAGCAAAGGACCGAACAAGAAGATAACTTATATTTTAAGAGGGTCGATGGTAAAGAACTATATGTAATCACGGAACAGATGGCAAAAGAAGTTTTAGCAAAATTACACTGTGACAACGGACACATTGGAAGCAGGAAGGTGTGGCTTATGTTCAGGGAGAACTACATTTGTCGACAGGACTATACAATAGCCAAAGAGATGACTCGAAATTGCGAGACATGCCAAAAGTGTAAAAGTAAGAATTTCAAAAACGAAAACATCACAAAAAACGTCATAGCTCGGAAGAAACTGGATATTGTCGCCATTGATATGTTGAGCGATTTAATAACAACAACACAGAGGAATAAACACATATTAGTTATGGTGGATGTTTTCTCAAAGTATTTAAAACTGTACCCATGTAGAACCACGAAAGGAGCTGAAATACTTCGGAAGATAGACGATTTTATCGAAACAGTGGGAAGACCAGACAATATTTTGTTGGACAATGCGACATACTTTAGGAATGACCGTTTTAAAGGGGAATTAAGAGAGAGAGGCATAAATACAAAATTTGTAAGCATCCGACATCCACAGAGCAACCCATCAGAGCGTTTTATACAAGAAGTCACAAAATTTCTAAGAATTGCTGCGGAAGAACATCATCGACATTGGGACAGAAAAGTGTTTGAAATAGAGACGTATTTGAACTGTGCACCAAATACGGTTACCAAGGAGACGCCTTTATATGTAATGAAAGGAACAATGCCTACGAGACCGTGGGAAGACACCGCCCCCAGACAATACGAAGAAGTGATCGAGGTGGTTCAACGAAGATTGAGACGAAGTGGAGAGAAATATCTCCAAAGGCAAGAGAGGACCCGAAGAAGAAGGCCGGTTACATTCCAGAAAGGGGATAAAGTTTTAGTGAGGGCACTGAGGGTGTCCAATTTACAAAATGGTATTTGTGCTAAATTGATGCCGGTATTTGAAGGTCCATATAGGGTCAATACGGAAAATGGGGTAAATAGTTATGAATTAGCGCATATAGAGACAGGCAAGATACGGGGTATTTTTAACATTCACGACATTTATAAGTATCATGAGTAGAGTTTGGTAACATAATGGAATAATTTGATCCTAAAAAAAACTTGTGTCATTTAAATAAATAACAGAATTTTTTCGGCAAATCAAATGGCGGGGAGTTGTTAAGATATGTAAAATTTGAATTAATATGGTTTCGATCTTAATATTTTAGAAAAGTTAAAACATATAATAAAAATATACCAAAATTCATTTCGAAGAAATGAAAGTCAATTATCTTTGGATGGCCGTAGGTAAACAAAATTTAAATAGGGATTAAGTATTTTCTTTGTACAGTTAGTATGATAAGAAAGTGGTTATGTGTTTGGACAATGAGACCGGGTTTCCCAAATGGACTTTTGCGGCGAGGGAACAATTGTATTTAGAAATTTAAATGAATGTAATCTTTGTTTAGATATTAAGAAAGGAAAAAAAAACCGATTGGCATGTAATTAGTTTTAGGAAATTTCTAATGGTAGGGAAAATTGGTGTTTGTTATCTGAAAGGTAGATGGGGATAAAATTGAGGAACTCGGATTGGTGAAGAAGGAAAAAGGAGGGGCTAGGTATGAAGAATGGGAGTTTAGCGAAATGTTAGAGGGTGGAAGAAGAGTCAGTTGTTAAATGATCGTTAAGTCGACTAGTGGTGATCTCTAGGAGTCTCCTGAAGTAGTAAGGCAGATAAGTGAATAGTTGTGAGTTTGTTGAAATAAGTGTCCTGACGGAAGCTCATCACGTAAAGCATTGTAAGTTATATTGTTCTACTTATATTCCAAGAGTCACCGTTGCATGCCGGAACGAGAAATAGATTCAGTTTATCGAGAGGAGAAAAGGCTAGCATTGTTTTTTGAAAGATACGTGCATCTGTAGGGGGTCATTAATGACAATAGGCTTGCAATAATTTGTTGCGAGATTGCTGACTACATAGGGGGCTGCTAAGAGTAAATTGTTGGCGACCAGAGACAAGAATTTGGACAACTCATCATCCGAGAGACAGTTTTATTTTTTTTGTAGAATTATTCATAACGCAAATTTCAATAAGTACTTTAGATAGTGGTAGGGTTATTTCAATAATCAGAATAGGAGATATTATTTTTAGAGGATATTTTGAGGGTGAATTTATTTCAATAGATGCTTTTGTACCATATATGTGTTTTATTCCGTTAATCTTTGACCTTATTTATCATATGTAAAGCAAAGGAGATATTGAAGCACGAGAATATAAAACCCTGAGATTAGAGCATTAAATAGTGAGATTAAATCATAAGTGCATCATTAAAATTAAATTTAATTAATTAGTTAATTATCTAATCAAGTGCTTTGAGCACACCGATCTTTGAATATCACATTAATATATATATATATATATATATATATATATATATATATATATATATATATATATATATATAAGTAAACGTTCAATATTGGGTTTGCAGCAATAAAAAATGAAATGTGTACTCTTGTAAATTTTTTATTCCAAGCTTTCGGACATGGTTATGTCCTTCATCAGGGAGCTACAAATGTGATGAATAGTTTGTTAACGTTGGTATAATTAATTAGAAAATTCGCTACTTACAAACTTATTGAGATTGTATCATCAATGATGTTATATTATAATGTTGATAAAATTGATCACAGTCTGTCATCTTTGTTAAGTCTAAAACTTACTCCTATATTTAAAATCAAAAATTGCTTTACATTCACAGCACTTAATTATTATAAAACCATGCATGACATTGTTATTCTTAATTTTATTATATCGCCATTAGTTTTTGTCACGACAATCAAGTAGTTTTTATTATTGGCTTTTCGGAACTCTCCGTGTGTAAATTTAAAAATATTCGAATTGACAGATGAAAACTCCACACCCACAATATCAAGCAACTGGTAGTACAGCAAATTATAGGCCTATCATTGGGTGTATTGTGGCAATACAAATTATTTTATATTTGTTAATATTAGAAAGGAGTGAAGCTTTAACCTGTCAATTTTTCAACACAAAGCTTTTCAAAAATAGGCAGACTTTGAATCTGTAAAAAATTTAACAAATGAAAAGAACTATCACAAAAGAACTTTTCTTGAAATGGCATTTATTTATCAGAATGAACAGACAATTAATAAAAGAACAGATATTAAGCAATTAACAGAGATCTATTCTTTCCTTCTTGAACTTGATAAAAACATAAATGTCAATAAAGATTTTAGTTTAGATTCTAGTTCATAATATACTACCTATTTCTGTCATAATTGACAGTATATTGACATAATTGTCTCTAATACCTTTCTGTGCGACGAATTTAAAAGATTTTAATAATTAGTGGTTTTTAGCATAGTTATTTATATTCTAGTTCCATTTTTTATCTTTTTATTTGTTATATTTTTAATTTTTAATAACATTCACTGCAATTCTTTTTGTTAATGCCGCTTTTTTACACATTTATAACATCGTTGACTAAAATCTCAAACTGGTGAGTTATTTTTTAATACCCAGTTTCACTATTATACCTTTAATATTATTTCAGCGTCCCTGATGATGTTAACGACTGTTAACGAAATATTGGAATCGTAGAAAAGAATACACTGAGTCTTCCATTTCAGCTGTTAACCCAATAATTTGTAAATTGATAATTACTAATCAGCTGTGATCATTTCTAGGTAGAAAATGCTTTAGTAGGTTTAATTTTATCCATTATAGGAATCTTAAAACAACAAAATAAATTTGAAATTCAAGAATCAACTTTACTTAGTATTATTCAAGATAAATTTAATGCAATATCTGATGATGAGTTGTTTTAAGATTTGCCATTGGAATTGTAGATCAGCTATATCTAATAAAGAAAATCTTCAAAATATGTTAATAAATGAAGATATAGATATTGCTATGCTTTCAGAGACGTGGTTTAAGCCATCAAAATATGTAAACTTTGCAGGTTATAACGTTATTAGGGAAGACCGCCCTGATGGGTACGGCGGGGTGGCTTTTCTGGTGAAGTTAAAGTTAAAATATAATGAGATTTTGAATGGGTTGCATGTGAGAGTTCATTTTAAATGAAGTAAAAGTCAGACTTACTCTCAATCTTTATTATAACTTCCGACGACCGGTTTCGCTCTTTAAAATTTGTAGAGCATCTTCAGGTCAAAGGTAACAAGTTACAAAATGATTCGGATACAAGGTACTAACAACTCAGTATTCATTATCATGATGTTTCTGTTGAAGTTATGTTAACGGGATATGGTGGAATAGACGGAGGATGCAGCAAAGGTAAACAAATTTATGGGATTTAGGAATTCTTGAGGGTGATGAGATAGTTGGTGTAAGTCAACCAACAAATATGTGCCTGTTATAATGTTTGTGTAGATCAAATTAGTGAATGACATATATACAATTTTAATGTTTGTTGATTTTAAAGATTTTGTTTTAAGTTTATTTATTTTTATATATATATTAAAGATTATATATATAAAAGAATTCTATTTATTAGTAGATGTAAGTTGACAACGTTTGGATAAAAAATGTAGCGAGTATTTATTGTGTATGTAAGAACTGGATGTGCAGTTGCAAACTGAATATTTAAGGTCCGTACTTGATCTTTGACGAGTACTGCTCGTGTAGGACTATTGTTCGCCTAAGAGTAGGTAGATCGAAAGCTTCAAATTGTAGTTAAAATGCTATATTAGCCGTCATTTAATAAAAAGCAACAAAAGTAAAAATGTGAATGTGAATTAAAATATGAATTAAAACAACAATGTAGGTACTTAAATAAAACATTATAAATTAAAGGGTGGAGAATTGGAATAGAAAGTAAATAGGCATATAAATGTAGTAAGAAGTAATTGGTTGTGAATGGCAACTATGTTTTAAGTGATATAAGCTATGGATAGATATTAATAATCTATTGAACCAGATAAAGGAAAATAGTAGTAAATTATATTTTCGTGGTATACCTACATTGTGTTATAAAATTTCCGTCAATAAATAAATAAATAGCTAGTTAAGTAAATTCACCTCACAATTGAACAAATAGAAACACACAGGACAAAGGACGATACAACAAACAATGAGGTAATTTGGTAGGTCTGAAGCACTACATTTGATTTAATTTATTTTAACTGTATTGATTTTAATTTTATGGTGTCAGTTTTTTTTTAAAGAGCGAAACCGGTCGTCGGAAGTTATAATAAAGATTGAGAGTAAGTCTGACTTTTACTTCATATATATATATATATATATATATATATATATATATATATATATATATATATATATATATATATATATCAGTCGAACCCGTTTATTAGAATACCTCTTTAAGGAATATCCCGGTTTAAGGAATAGAAATTTGAGGTCCCGAAACATTTATAGCAGCAACCAATGATCGGTTATTAGAATATCCCGGTTAAAGGAAAACTTTTGCTTGGCACAAAGGCTATTCCAATAAGCGGGTTCGACTGTATATATATATATATATATATATATATATATATATATATATATATATATATATATTGTCATGATTTTAAGATACCAAATTGATAGAATAAGTTAAATAATAAATAATTTAATGATTTTGCACTGCCAAAGCAGTTAAGTAAGTATTTTGATATAGGTTTTGTTCGAGAGACGTGATTGGTTTGGAGAGTTGAATAGAATGACAGTACTAAAGGGAATTGAAGTTAAAGTTGCATTTTAATTGATTTAATAGTTATAGAATGAATTTATTTAGAGTTATACAGTTTAAGTAATAAGAAAGTTTGAAATAGACCGTACTATATAAAGGAAGCTATTTAAAAGGCATAGAATGTATGAATTTGTTGCTAAACATGCAATAGTTTGAAATTTAGTCTTACCAAAAGAATAACTTACAAATTTGTTCCATGATGACTTTGTTTCTGTTGAATAATCATAAAAATTTATTTTTTTCTAAAGATCATTTGGAGAAAATGTTCATTGATGTACTACGGTCTCCATGATTTGGTTAAGTTTGTAAATTTATGAAAGTATCTTAGAAGAGGCTCCAATCTAAAAATTTAGAATAATAGTTAGATCAATTTTAGATTTTATTAATGTTAATTTGACCAAAATGTTGAAAACAGCTCATTAAAGTTGTAGGTTTGGGAAATGTCAGAATTCGATATCAATTTTAACAAAGAAAAATGATTTTCTGAGATATGGCTAATGCACTATCGATTGGTAATTTATTTCTGAATAATATGAAAGTTATTTCAGTACATTATATGTATTAATAGTGAAAATATTTGGACTTTAATTTGTAGAGGTAGTGATTAAAGGTATAGAAAGTGTACGGACAGTGTTCGCTTAAAGTAGCTATAAAAACTTATTGGGAGTATCCTCAGATATGCAAGATATATGAAAAGAATCTATAAAGTTCAATGAATTCAATTCTTTAATTCAATTTTACTCAAATAAGAGAATAAAATCACCATTTAGGCATATATTTCCAAATTTTAGATAAAAAATACCATTTTGACTAAATGTCATAATTTGTAAAATTATCTTATTGGTTCATTTAAATTTCCAAAGCATGAATTATTAATTTATTTAAATATGATTGGCTGTAAAAACGACGCCAAGCTTAAAAAATTGAATTCAGGAGAAGGTTCGAGATTTTCAGAGGGAACAGACGCTTTGTGAAGCTATTCCCAAAAGATTTGGATTTTAAAATATAAATTTTCGGAAAATGTAATCAAAAAGTAGTGAAAAACAGACATTAAGAGTTAATTTTCGTATGGAAAGTGTTTCCAAGCAGATTTGACTTTAGAAAGTTACTAAAAATAAGATAGTAAGCTGAATGGACCTGGGGAGATCCGGAATTTCAACGTATAGCAGCATCTGGGAGTGTTGAAACAGTTCGAACATCTTCGATGGACAATAATCAGGTGACATTACAAAACTTTAACATGATATCATGATTAACAAAAATTTAAAGAGAAAAGCATGCATAATAAAAATAAAAAATTTAATAAGTTTAGTATCATTTACCGCTTTGGTAAGATAAATTTAAGAGAGAAATATTCCTTACTTACATAAATTGGTTTATATTCCATAATCACACAAATTTTCGGAGTCATTGAACTTCCATTTTGTTTTCATATCCTTTCATGTGGCGAATTAAAAATATATAAACCAGAGTATGTATCATATACATGTTATAATATTAAACATTTAACACTATTCTATGTATTTACCGAGATTGATGTTGCATTAAGCGTATTTTTCTTTCATTTAAATATATTTACGAAATTTTTCATCATAGTGTGGTCTTCAATTGTTTTTGGTTACATATTTTTACAGTTTTGTCCTTAATGCCTCTTATAGAATTAATTTCAACCCACACCTCTAAAGAAAAGAGTTTCCTGCAATATATGGATTCGGACATTGACTGAGCTGGTAGGTACAATAATTTCTCAATAGATGGCGCCCAATAGATTCAATACAAATCAATAAATAAAAATTTCAATAATGATATAACAAAAAGTGTTTAATTATAATAAATAATAATAAATATTATAAAAAAAATAAAATATTTAAAATATTTAATTAAATAGTAAAATATATAATTGCCTATTGTTGTATAAATATTAAAAATATATAATAATTGGCTCAACCAACGTGGAATAAATAAATAATAAATAAAATAATAAATAAATAAATTATATATTAATAAATTATCATCAAAAATATATAATAATTGGCAATCCCAACGTTGTGGCACGAATAAATATATAGGGCAAAATTGTAAGATAAATAAAAGTTAGAGTTTGATATAAAAAAAAATACAAAATGGCGGATGGACGTAGATCTGTTTCGAAGACGACACAGGGAGAGGAACAGAAGGAAGAGAAATCTGACCTTGAAAAATTTATGGAATTAATACTAAAAAAAATGGAAGAAAATAATAATAAAATAGAAACAAAATTAATTCACTTAGATGAAAACAACAAGAAAATGAGAATAAAACTAGATGAGACTAGTCAAAAAACAGAAGAAAATAATCAATCATTAGAACAAAGACTGGGGGAAAAATTAGAAATAACATTAGAGAAGATGGAAGACAAATTAGAAGAAAATAGTCAAAAAACAGAAGAAAATAATCAATCATTAGAACAAAGACTGGGGGAAAAATTAGAAATAACATTAGAGAAGATGGAAGAGAAATTAGAAGAAAATAGTCAAAAAGTAGAACAAAAATTAGAAGAGAATAATAGAAAAGCAGAAGAAAATAGTCAGAGGTTGCAGAAAAAACTTGAACAAACCTCCAAGAGATTAGAGGATCAAATTGAACAAAGAATAAACAAGAGTATTGGAGAAGTAAAAATGTTATATGAAGAAATGATGAATAAACATGAAACATTAGAAACAAAATTAACTTCTGAAAATCAAGAAATAGTAGTTCAAATACAACAGCATAAAGAAAGAATAAATATGGTAGAAGAAGAAATAGAAAAGGAAGCAGAATGGACGAATAAGAGATTTATGATGGTGGATGAAAATATAAGTGAAATAAAGAAAGAACAGAAAACATCTAAAGAAAAGGAGGATCAATTGGAAAATAAATGGAAGATTGAAGTAAAAGAAGTGAAACAAGAAATAGAAAAAATGGAGAAGAAAATAAGAAATACAACAAAAGGAACAATAATACACACAATTGAAACCTCAGATAACAGGATATATTTCAATGGGGATTATAAATCACAACATCCAGTACCATTCATAAAGATTCTCATGACCAAATATTTGCAGTATAATGAATTTGATGAATTTAGGGAAGTTATAAGAAACCAATTAAGAGGAGAAGCATTAATTTGGTATACTAATGTGGAAAATGAATTAGAAAATTTTGAGCAATTTAAAACAAAATTTTTAGAATTTTTCTGGGGACTATCTCGACAACAAGTAGTAAGATCTGAATTGTTCGGAGGAAAATATAACTCTAACTCGCGAACAAGTATGCATTTATATGCTATGAGATTATTTAGTGCTGCCCAATATTTAGATGGCAAATTGACAGAGAAAGAATTGATTAGCCATATAATAGGTCATTTTGAAGATCAAATAGAAAATATTAGACTAAATTTTAATTTTACAGACTTTAACATGCTTTGTAATTTTTTAATAGAAAAAGAAAGAGCGTTGCAAAACTACAGGCAAAGAAATAATAATTACAATAATTCACAAAACTTTAATGATAGTAATTTTAATAATAATAACCAGAGAAGTCAAAATAACAATAGATCAAATAATAATAATAATAATGAACGTGGGGGTTTTAATAGTCAATATAATAATAGGGGAAATTATAACAACAATAGAAATTATAGTTCTAATAACAATAGAGGGTACTATAATAATAACAATAATAGAGGTTATAATAATAATAGAAATAACAACTATAATAGATTTAATAATAACAATAACACAGATAACAATTCTTTTAATAATCAAAATAACCAAAATAACAATTATAATAATTCCAATAACAATGGTAATAACAAATTAAGACAAGATTACGACAACTCGAGTTCTGATCAACCTCCAAATAGTCGTGGTAATAATGATAGGAGGGCAAGGTTTGAAGTCAATAATGTAGTGATGGATGGTAATGATTCAGATCAACCATCAATGTCATCCGGACAGATGGAAACATTTGAACCGGGTTTTGTAGATCGCACCTGCTAGGCAATATTGCAACCAAACTGTATGAACATCATAGGGAATTTTTGGACATGGGAGCTCATGTAGTATCTAAAAAATTCAGGGGATTAATTTTTATTAGAATTCAATTTTGTGGTATATATTTTAAAGTTTTATTGGATACAGGATCAGAGATTTCCTTAACCCTTTGCAGCCCGAATTATGTTATTCGCAGTAAAATATATTTTTCAACAAAAATTGTGTTATTTGCCCTAAAATTTAACACCAAAAATTTGAAATAATTTTTTTTTATGACACCTTCGTGGAGTTTGGAGGTGGTTCCATGGTGGAACCACAGGGAAATAAATATGAATTAAAAAAAGTTATTTATTTCGCATGAAAATTACAAAAACAATTACAACTAGAGAAAATATGTATGAATTCACAAAGTTATTTTTATTTTTTATGAAAACTTAAAAAGCAATTAGATTTATCCGTGAGACAAAGCCCAACTTTACATGAGGAACAGTGCCTTCTAGTTCTATGAGGTTGGTTTCTAGTGCTACAGTGAGCACATCGAACTTTATTGCCATGAATGGGCATATGAGCAGCTTTGTTGGTGCGTATTTCAATGGGAACCTGAATTTTAAATTTATTCGCCACATCTGCTTTGGAACTTGGTCTTCCTCTTTGGGGATTGGAAGGATCAGCTCCTATCAAACCTGCAGATACTGTTAAACGAAAAACTTTGAGAGTAATTGATGGTGTTTGAGATCTTTCTTTGAATATGATAGATATATGCGTTTACAATTGTTAGATCAACAAAGTGCCAGAAAATTCGATGCCACCATTTTTTAGATTTACGATCTATTGCAGAGCAAGCCTTGTACATGTCTGATTTGTCTACATAACCCATATGTTTATTATAATCTGTCACCACTTTGTCAACCCAAAAAAATTGTCCATTTATACTTCATGGCACTTACCAGCAAGAGTACTTGTTAAATCTTTGACCACTCTAGCCCCTAACTTTTTTCTGCAAGATCACCTGTTTTACCTGTATAGATTTGGAATTGCGAAACAAAACCAGATTCATTTGCTCGCACCCATACTTTATAACCCCTTTTTGTCGGATTTTTCGGCATGTATTGTCGTAGTGAGCTTCGCCCCTTGAACTTAATCATTCCTTCGTCAACTGACTGGCATTTACTTGGATTATAATACTTCTCAAATGTTTCCGTCAATCTATCTATCATTGGTCTTACTTTATACAATTTGTCGTAATCATTAGCACCTTTTTTAGGAGCAATAATGTTGTCATTTAGGTGCATGTTACCCAAAAACCAATCAAACCGATTTCGAGACATAGCAGATGATATATAGGTGTCCCGTAAATCAGATCTTGAAGACCAATAATCCCTGTAGCTTGGATCTTTTTTAATACCCATAAGAATATTGATTCCTAAGAAACATTTCATTTCTTCTTTTGTTGTTGGAATAAATTGTTTATTTTTTTGGGTTGCATACAAGTTAGTCTGAAATACTAATGTATCCAAAAGTTCCTCTGAAAAAAGAAGCATAAATATATCCAGCGGTTCTTCTATCTCTTCGGGTACATTAGGACCTACATCACTTATAAAAACTGAAGGACTCTTACCAATTTTTTTGAATCATCGCACCACACAACGACCTTTTCTTCATTCTTAGGTTTCTTTTTACCTTTGTTTTTTGTATTTGTGTCTTGTATTTTTTTGTTCGTTTTCTTTTCCTATTATTGACTCTAGTTTCGTCTTCACTTGATTCTTGATTACTTGATTCTATTTCAATGTCCGTACCAGTGTCTTCATTTTCCCCAGTATTTTGTATTTCTTGAAGATCATCTTCAATAACAAATGATTCATCATTGGTATCATCGGAAGGTTCATCCACTCGTCCATCATCATCTGAATCTATTTCGGAAGCTTCTGATTCTTCTCCGGATGGTATCTCTTCAATAAGTTGAAATACCTCATCAGCTTCGAGAGCTTCAAACTCTCTAAAGAAACGGTTTCCTGAAACAATAAAAACAAATATTTATACTATGCTAATAATAGGCTTTGTGGGTCCACATGGAACCACATATTTGGAAAGCAAAAAAACAACACATTTATGAAAAAATATAAGAACTTTTTTGTAACAACTCTAAAATAACATCAATATGTATAGATTTATGATTCACTTACCTCGCATATCTTTTATTTGCGTAGTTGAAATAAAACAATACGTTATGCGTGACAAAAAGTAAAAATGTAACATACATGAACCGCTCCTTGAAACAAACTGAAGCCACAGAGAAAGTCGCCGCATTAGCGATCTAAAACACAAAATGGTAGGGGATACCGATCTGAACGTGGTTCCGGCAAGCGTTTACTGGGCAAGGACTTAGAAATTTATGAATTTGTGGTTCCGCTGTGGAACCACTTGCCCGCAAAGGGTTAATCAGTCAAGAAGTTATAAAAAGGTTAAATTTAGAAGATTCATGTTTTAAGATTCCTAAGTTAAGTTTAGTAGGTGCAAATAATAAAGTGATTACTCATGTTAATAAAAGTATTGTTAGTAATATTAAATTAATTAAAGAAGCTTATATAATACAACTGATTGTAATTGATAAGATGAAATATGATATTATGATTGGATCGGATATGCTAGATAAAATGGGTATGGTGATCAATTATGAGAAAGGATTGGTACAAGTAAAGGAGGAGTGTGTGAAATTTGAGGAAGAATTATGTCCAGAAAAGGGCAAGGAGTTAATGAATATGAGGAGAATGTATATGGAAGATAATGAAATATTTAATGAATTATGTCCAGAAGAGGACAAGGAATTGATGTATATTAATAATGTATTATATGAAGATATTGAAGGTGATGTATGTAAAGGTAGTATGAATATAATGGAGGAGGAATTAATATGTAAGAAAGAGTGGATAGGAGAAGTGAAGAAAATATTATTAAAGTATGATGGACTCATAAATGAGGAAAACAGATTCGCTAAAGATTATGTTCACAACATAGAAGTTAGAAACATTCAAGATTTTAGACCAAAAACATATCCGATACCATATAGATACCGAAGTGAGGTGAATAGAGAAGTAGAAAAGATGTTAGAAAATGGAATAATAGAAAAATGTAATTCAAGAATAATAAATCCAATAGTTGTAGTTAAAAAGAGTAGTGGAGAATTAAGACTTTGTCTTGATGCAAGAAATTTAAATAATCATACCATACCACAATACGAAGCACCTGCTACAACAGAAACTATTTTCGGGAGAATAACGGGGGCAAAATATTTTAGCAAAGTAGATTTGAGACACATTTTTTGGTTAATTCCTTTAGCCCATGAGTCCAGAGATTATACTGCTTTTATGATTGATGGTGTTCTTTACAGATTTTGTGTTGTGCCTTATGGTTTGCAGAGTTCCTGTAGTGCTTTAGTTCGCGCTCTCCATAATATTTTAAATAAGTATGATGATTTTATCCTTCACTACATTGATGATATTCTAATACTGTCAAAAGACGAACATTCACACCTAAAACATATTGAGATACTATTAAAAGAATTAGATTTAGCGGGTCTTAAAATCAATATAAAGAAATGTCAATTTTTCCAAGATAGTGTTACCTTTCTGGGGTATAAAATAGATAATTTAGGAGTTTCAATGGATGAGGAGAGAGTGGATAGAATAAAAGAATACCCTACCCCTAAAAATATTAAAAATTTGCGTGGTTTTCTTGGTTTAATCAATTATTTTAAAAGGCTTGTGCCTGATTTGAGCCAAAAGATAGTACCTTTAAATCATTTGCTCAAGAAAGGAGTAAAATGGTATTGGGGTATGGAACAACAATTTGCATTTGATAACATAAAAAATCAATTTTGTCAAAATTTAAAGATATACCATCCAGATTACAGCTTGCCATTTACTTTACGAACAGATACATCTATGCATAAGTTGTCAGGAGTATTATTACAATATCAAAATGAATGTGAAGTACCTATTAGTTTTGTATCTCGTTTGACTAGATCATACGAACAAGGTTATAGTGTAGGAGAGTTAGAATTTGCTAGTATAGTGTTTTGTGTTAATAAGTTACGTTTTTATTTATTAGGTGGTAAATTCTTTATAGAGACAGATCATTTATCATTAATTAATGTCATGAATAATCGCTTATTAAATAATCGCATACATAGGGGGGCGTTGTTACTTCAAGAGTATGATTTTGAAATAAAGTATATCTAAGGCAAATTGAATATAGTCGCAGATGCATTGTCAAGAGATAATGAAATTCGACATGAGGATGGAAACAGGATATACATTGGAATTAATGTGATGAATGAAATAGATGGATTATTTTCAATAGAGACAATTAGACAAGATCAACTGACTTTAACAGAACATGACAAAAGAAGGACATTGTTCATAAATAACTTTTACATAAAGAAAATAAAACAACAGGAATGTTATGTCATTTCACAAAACCTGGCACAGGAGATTTTATTAAATTTGCATGTAAATAATGGACATGCAGGTAGTAGGAAAATTTGGTTGATGTTTAGGGAGAATTACATTAGTAAACAGGACAAAATAATAATTAAAAATATTACTAAGCAATGTGACATATGTCAAAGAAATAAGCATCGAAATATCATTAATTTTAACACACCTAAGAACATTTTGGCTACTGAACCATTAGAAATTGTTGCAATAGATTTTTTGACAGAGTTGATACCAACAGAAGCAGATGAGAAACATGTTTTTATTGTAGTTGATATTTTTTCAAAATTCATAAAATTATATCCAACCAACAGGACTAATGTTGAGGTAATAAAGTCAGCATTTTCAGATTATTTTCATAATGTAGGTAAACCCAGAACAGTAATAGCAGACAATGCTACGTATTTTCAAAGTGTAAGATTCAAACAATTTTGTCAACGGAATAACATCCAACTTAATTTTACAAGCATTAGGCATCCTCAATCAAATCCATCAGAGAGATATATACAGGAGATTATAAAATTCTTAAGAATTTATGTACAAGAACATACAGATTGGGCACAACATTTACCAGTTATAGAAAATAATATGAATTTTCTACCTAATACAGTCACTGAACAATCTCCATATTATTTAATGACGGGACAGCAACCAGACAGACCATGGATATTACAAAATGACTTGACATATAGGCAAATAATGGAACAAGTCAATAGGAAAATACAACGGAGTGGAGAAAAATATTTGAATAGAATGGTTAAGAAGATGAAGGGCAGAAAAGTCAATTTTGAAGCAGGAGATCTAGTTTTGTTAAGGGCACATAGAGTATCTAACATTAGGGAAAATATGTGTGCAAAGCTTATGCCAATTTTCGAAGGTCCATATAGAGTAAAGAATAATAACGGACAAAATTCATATGAATTAGAATATATAGATGAAGGGAGATCTAGGGGCATTTTTAATATAAATGATTTGTATAAATATTACCATAGATAAGTTACAGATAATAAGATGTAGTATAATTTTTTAAATATGATTAGTGAATAGTTTAAAATTTTAAATGAAAAATTTAAATTTGATTTAGAAAAATTGTAAATTTTTCATTTAGGGCAAGTTGTCATGATTTTAAGATACCAAATTGATAGAATAAGTTAAATAATAAATAATTTAATGATTTTGCACTGCCAAAGCAGTTAAGTAAGTATTTTGATATAGGTTTTGTTCGAGAGACGTGATTGGTTTGGAGAGTTGAATAGAATGAGAGTACTAAAGGGAATTGAAGTTAAAGTTGCATTTTAATTGATTTAATAGTTATAGAATGAATTTATTTAGAGTTATACAGTTTAAGTAATAAGAAAGTTTGAAATAGACCGTACTATATAAAGGAAGCTATTTAAAAGGCATAGAATGTATGAATTTGTTGCTAAACATGCAATAGTTTGAAATTTAGTCTTACCAAAAGAATAACTTACAAATTTGTTCCATGATGACTTTGTTTCTGTTGAATAATCATAAAAATTTATTTTTTTCTAAAGATCATTTGGAGAAAATGTTCATTGATGTACTACGGTCTCCATGATTTGGTTAAGTTTGTAAATTTATGAAAGTATCTTAGAAGAGGCTCCAATCTAAAAATTTAGAATAATAGTTAGATCAATTTTAGATTTTATTAATGTTAATTTGACCAAAATGTTGAAAACAGCTAATTAAAGTTGTAGGTTTGGGAAATGTCAGAATTCGATATCAATTTTAACAAAGAAAAATGATTTTCTGAGATATGGCTAATGCACTATCGATTGGTAATTTATTTCTGAATAATATGAAAGTTATTTCAGTACATTATATGTATTAATAGTGAAAATATTTGGACTTTAATTTGTAGAGGTAGTGATTAAAGGTATAGAAAGTGTACGGACAGTGTTCGCTTAAAGTAGCTATAAAAACTTATTGGGAGTATCCTCAGATATGCAAGATATATGAAAAGAATCTATAAAGTTCAATGAATTCAATTCTTTAATTCAATTTTACTCAAATAAGAGAATAAAATCACCATTTAGGCATATATTTCCAAATTTTAGATAAAAAATACCATTTTGACTAAATGTCATAATTTGTAAAATTATCTTATTGGTTCATTTAAATTTCCAAAGCATGAATTATTAATTTATTTAAATATGATTGGCTGTAAAAACGACGCCAAGCTTAAAAAATTGAATTCAGGAGAAGGTTCGAGATTTTCAGAGGGAACAGACGCTTTGTGAAGCTATTCCCAAAAGATTTGGATTTTAAAATATAAATTTTCGGAAAATGTAATCAAAAAGTAGTGAAAAACAGACATTAAGAGTTAATTTTCGTATGGAAAGTGTTTCCAAGCAGATTTGACTTTAGAAAGTTACTAAAAATAAGATAGTAAGCTGAATGGACCTGGGGAGATCCGGAATTTCAACGTATAGCAGCATCTGGGAGTGTTGAAACAGTTCGAACATCTTCGATGGACAATAATCAGGTGACATTACAAAACTTTAACATGATATCATGATTAACAAAAATTTAAAGAGAAAAGCATGCATAATAAAAATAAAAAATTTAATAAGTTTAGTATCATTTACCGCTTTGGTAAGATAAATTTAAGAGAGAAATATTCCTTACTTACATAAATTGGTTTATATTCCATAATCACACAAATTTTCGGAGTCATTGAACTTCCATTTTGTTTTCATATCCTTTCATGTGGCGAATTAAAAATATATAAACCAGAGTATGTATCATAGACATGTTATAATATTAAACATTTAACACTATTCTATGTATTTACCGAGATTGATGTTGCATTAAGCGTATTTTTCTTTCATTTAAATATATTTACGAAATTTTTCATCATAGTGTGGTCTTCAATTGTTTTTGGTTACATATTTTTACAGTTTTGTCCTTAATGCCTCTTATAGAATTAATTTCAACCCACACCTCTAAAGAAAAGAGTTTCCTGCAATATATGGATTCGGACATTGACTGAGCTGGTAGGTACAATAATTTCTCAATAGATGGCGCCCAATAGATTCAATACAAATCAATAAATAAAAATTTCAATAATGATATAACAAAAAGTGTTTAATTATAATAAATAATAATAAATATTATAAAAAAAATAAAATATTTAATGTATATGTTTTAAATAGTAAAATATATAATTGCCTATTGTTGTATAAATATTAAAAATATATAATAATTGGCTCAACCAACGTGGAATAAATAAATAATAAATAATAAATAAATAAATAAATTATAATAAATAATAATAAATAATAAATAATATATTATTACTAAAAATATATAATATATATATATATATATATATATATATATATATATATATATATATATATATACATCTCGCTATTATTAGAGCGTCTACGCGTTTACTTCTCCATGCGGCGTCACCAAGTTATATCTCAGGAACTAACAATGTTGAAGCCGAATATTCTTTGAAAAGTATCTAAATATCCCAAAATAAGAATGCAAAGCAAATACGAAACTTGCAAATTAAATCAAATTATATACATTCCTTACATTGAAGCGTCGTCACATTTCATAAAAAATATGGCGCCACCATATTCAAGTTTCTTTTTACTTGTACTTTAGTTTTAATAATTCTCTACAATTTATGAAATTGTTTTGTTTTCACCAATTCTGAAAAAAATATGAAAACTTTGAATTATCCACATCCGTCTGTCTGTCCGTGTACTCAACTCCTTTATACCAGGTAGAATGACAAATGAGGTGTCTAATGAAAGCTTATAATCCAAGAATGGTTCTAAAGGTGAGAAATTTGGCCTAGGCTGTCTGTCCGTCTGTCCGTCCGACCACGAATATAACTACTTTGTCACTATACCGGGTAGAATGACAAATAAGGTGTCAAATGAAAGCTTATAATCCAAGGATGGTACCTACTAAAAGTAAGAAATTTGACCTAGGCTGTCTGTCCGACGGCGAATATAACTCCGCCGTCACTATACCAGGTAGGGCCATGCTGCCCGGTACCGCCATTAATGTAAGCGATATATTATTCGACGCGCCTTAGCAAGCTGAGAACAAATGTATACTTCTGGTTTCATGACTGTCTGTCCGTCTGTTCGTCTTCAGTGAAAATAACTTCTTTGGCATTGCACTAGGTAGAATGATAGGTGATGTGTCAAATGAAAGCTTATAATCCAAGGATGGTATTAAAGGTGAGAAATTTGACCTAGGACTTCCGGTTTTAGAAATGCCATCGGAAGTACTGTTTTAAGTCACCGGAATAGTACAAGGGATATACTATTCGACGCGCCTTCGCAAGACGTAGCACAGCTTGTAAACTTTCCACAATTATCCTTGGTGTCGGCACATTTTCATACAAAACATGTGTGTCATGGTCCACTCTGCCGTAACTCCCGTCTGGTTGGGGGTAGTCCGGTGTGGTTAACTCGTACGTTGTACCGTTACTATCTTCAGCGTCGCCTATTGATCTTAGGTATGCTGAGAGCACAGAAGGAATTGGGAACTGCTTGTTCATAAACGCCCTCTCTAGTTCGTCAGCGTCGCGGTGTCTCTTTCCTTTATGCTTATTAATGCATACAATGCGGGCCCAGAAGTGTTGGATACAATAGTAGGTCCATAACGCCTCGGGTACTTGTTTTCGGAAGAGTAGTACTGCGTCGCATATCACTGAGTACATGGCGTGAACTAGTAATATATAGCCATGATAGGAACCCTTAAACTTCTCAGTACGCGGAATCGGATTTGCGCGAACTTCAATAAAGTCGGTAGAGTCCGTTTTAATCATAGGATCTTCTTTAGGTTTGGTGGTACGTGTGGAGGTCCAGATAGCTTCTAAAGATAGCTTCTTTTCCTGTTTATTACCCTTCGAAGATGTGGCTTCTTCATTACTATTGCTGTTCTTGCTTTTGTCTTTTTGACTTTGACTCTTTTCAGACATCTTTGCGGTTGTAGATAGACTAACGTCTTTTATTCCATTAAAATGGATATAAATGGATAATATGTATACTTACGTTTAATGACTGTCTGTCCGTCCGTCCGCGAATATAACTCCTCCGTTACTAATATAGATAGAATGACAAATGAGGTGTCGAATGAAAGCTTCTAACCCAAGAATGGTATTAAAGATGAAAATTTGACCAAGGACTTCCAGTTTTAGAAATGCGACCGGAAGTACTGTTTTAAGTCACCGGAATAGTACAAGTGATATACTATTCGACGCGCCTTCGCAAGACGAGAACAAATATAATATGTATACTTCCCGTTTAATGACTGTCTGTCCGTCCGTCCGTCCGCGAATACAACTCCTCCGTTATTATTACAGATAGAATGGCAAATGAGGTGTCGAATGAAAGCTTATAACCCAAGGACGGTCTTAAAGATGAGAAATTTGACATCGGATTTGGGTTATAGAGTTACAACCGTAAGTAGGTACTGTTTTAAAGTCACTCAAAATACGATATGAATGTAAATAACGATGACTCAAATTTAGTAAAATCGTATATCAATCTACGCAAAGTTACACGAAGAGTTCAAATTTTCAAAAGATCCGAAATCATTTCAGATTAGTAACGATTTTATTAAACGCTTTTATTTAGTTCAATAGTTTGCATCAAATCTTTAGACGTTAATTTGACTGCCTTTTCTTCAATGCAAATAAATGAAAATTTGCAAACATAATATGTATTCGCGGGAACAATACACGAATAGTCAATAAATTTTTTTTATGTTTATTAATTGTTCAAATTAAAAAAAAAAACGATTTTAATGGAAATGCTTAAATTCTGTTGTTTTTTACAATGTAGAAACTTGAAACTTTTACCTTTTTGTAGCTAATGATATGAACTATACATAATTTCACTTTTTACTTTAATTGTTTACGTTATGCTTCATAGATAAACAATGAAGTTTCAAATTTTGAACGCTCATATTTGTTTATATAAAAATCGGCGCTTATGGTAGGGGAGCCCAAGCGGGGATTTTTGCAGTTACTTAAGCGCGTCAGATTATCATATGGGGAGAAACCTGGTACCCTGCAGATGTACCTCTGCCTCTTAACACAGTGAAGTTCGTTATAGGGAGCCCGAAAAAACGTCTATCCTTAAAAATACTCGAAATTGTCAGATTAAGATAGGTAAGTTAAGTACATGCAAAAGAGTGTATATTTAAAAAATCTGACGATTTGAGCGGGGCGCGGGCGTAAGGAAATGCGTGAATCAAAAATTTCACAAAGAAAAAGCGAATATTTCGTGAAATGAACGTCAGATCGAAAAACTAAAAAATACGTCTTCAATATTTTTCAAAAATCGATTGAATGGTACCAAACATGATCTCCCACGGAGAAGGTTGGAGGGGGGGGGGGGGGGGTAAATTTAATTTTAAATTCAAATCTGCAATATTTCGCAAAATAAACATCAGATCGAAAAACTGCAAAATACAATTTCATTATGTTTTGAAAAATCTATCGAATGGTATCAAACATGACCTCCCACGGAGGTGGGGTTGGAGGTTACTTTAAAATCTTAAATGGAAGCCCCAAATTTTTATTGCAGATTTGGATTCTTTACGTAATAAAAAAATAAGAAAAAAAATTTTTACGAAACGCTTTTATTTAGTTACGAGTGACTAAAATTTAAAATATTATAAAACAATGAACTAAAAAGCAAAAAATAAAAAAAATTGAAAAATCTAACACATCGTCAAAGAAAAGCGTGGCGCGTCTACATCGAATAAACGGTTTTCGCCCCACACTTTTCTTTAACGAATGTGTTAGATTTTTTAAATTTTTTTTATTTTTTGCTTTTTAGTTGATTTTTTTATAATATTTTAAATTTTAGTCACTCGTAACTAAATAAAAGCGTTTCGTAAAAATTTTTTTTCATATTTTTTTATTTAACTTATTTTAATTTTTGAAACATAATTTTATTTTTGATATAATTTTATTAATTATTTTATAATTTATTACGTACTTTAATTTCAATTTAAGTTTACGTTGATTTTTAATTTTTGATATTTAACTTACTAGTTACAGAAATAAATTTAAATTTATAAACGGTGATAACGGTGTAAATTTAAATTTAATTAATATTACAGAGTTTACATGAAATTTTTATATATATTTAATAATGTATATCACTTTATTTTAATTAATTTAAACTAATGAAAAATTGAAAAACATGTTTTAAGATGTACAGGGTGATGTTTTTTATTTAATATTAATATTATTGATATAAATGTTGTCCCGAAAATATTGGTCATAAATAATTATACCACAGATTCTAGGGTCAAAAATAGTTTGATTAAACATCACTTACCTAGATACAATAGTGCACACAAAAAAAGTTACAGCCCTTTGAATCTACAGAATGAAAATCGATTTTTTTTCATATATCGAAAACTCATAGAGATTTTTTATTGAAAATGGACATGTGGCATTCTTATGGCAGGAGCATTTAAAAAAAACAACAGTGAAATTTGTACACCCCATAAAAATTTTATGTTGTTTTGTTCCCATAAATTCCCTCCTCTCTCCTCTCTATATGAACCAAATATAAAATAACTTAAGATTTTTACTTTTAGAAAGCATAATGGAACACACAACTTTGCCTAGGTAATAGAAAAAAAAATATGTATTTAAAAAAAGTTTATTTCTAAAAACCATAAAATATACATTATGGAGGATCACACTAGCAAAATATATAATATATATTGTTCTGTTTAACTTGTTAAGTTTTATTTTAGAATACCTATCTTAAAAGATTCTTCATAATCTTAGTCTTAAAAAATGTACACCTCTCAATGCACAAATAAAAATAAACAAATCTAATTTACAGAAAAAAAATTAATAAAAATTAATTCGTATTTTTAAATTATAATTTATACTTAACTAAATAGATTTATATTCCTTGTAGTAGTATTTATTATAAAAAGTCTATACAGAAAAACAAAATCTAAAATCTAACTTTCTTTTTTGTGGAGTTTCACATATTCATTTTGGATGAACACTTTAATTTTCAGCCAATCTTTGTTTTTAAACAAAGTTGGATTACTGTTTTTTAATTAGATGCATTCGTGTTTCTTCGGCGGATTTTTTTTAGTAATATGATGTGCAAAGAACTTCTTAACTTCAACTTTCTGTTCTTCCATCCAGGCGACTAGTTTTCTCTTATTTGTTTTCAATCTTAATGCATCAGATTTTACGCTATCCTGTGAATTGTATACATCTGTTTTAGAGATTTTATCTTGATCTTCTATCGATTCTAACATATCCGGCTCACCATTATCATCACTTTCACATTGGTCCATGTTTATGCCAAGGTCCAAATCAATTTCATCCAACTTTTTTCCTTTATACTTACTAGCTTCACCCTTTTCCATAAGAAGCAATAATTTGGACACCTTAGCGGTCTGAAATATGTCATCGGTCAATCGGTAATTACCTCTGTGAACATTAACAGTGTGTCCCATAAAAGTAGACAACTGTTCAATATCATTATCTGTCATGTTTAGAACCTGTGTTAATGTGGGTAGGTGTTTACGTAATCTCGTTGCCGTTATTGCATTAGGATTCTTTGCTCCCGACAAATGTGCATGTTTTCTTATTGCTTTGTAGCCACATATAGGTTGAGTTGTGCCGGGATTTCCAAATAGATACAAATTTTTGTCGCTTAGAAACACATTCCTATATTTCAACAAAACTTCGATATAATTCTGAACTTCAGGGCTGAATAAAACAGGGACACCTCGACCCCTCTTCCCTCTGATTACAACCCTTTTGAATTTCTGAAGTAAGGCCTTTTCCAAAGGTGATATCACTTCTTGAAATTCTTCATAATTTTGAGGATGGCTTTCAATTTTATGATATATATAATAATAATAATAATAATAATAAGAAACAATCGGCTACCGACAACAACTGTATGCCGAATTTTGCAGGACATACCCAGATATTCAAGTATCGGAGCAACGAGTATCGGACCAATACCGGGTAATTATAAGAAACAATCTTATCCCAGAGACTAGACGCAATACCATCAGAAGCGAAGTCGAACGGGAGATTCAGAACGATGTTGTAATTGAAGATCAAGTCCCTGTTGAAGTTCATGAGCAGATTCCTGAGCTTGCCATACAAGAAACTCAACCTGACAATACAGAGCAGGAAAACAACGAGTTACGTGATAACCTAGTAAGCGAAATGGCACGTGCGGTACAGGAGTTTAATGGAACAAACCCACTTAGCAGACCACCGCTACCACGAATAAACTCTTGTAAGAAACTAGGTGCGCTGTTACAAATTGTGAACACTGAAGTCCTACCAATTATGTCGCAGAAGCCCACACATTAGAATATTTGCACATGCTAATCTACTGTGCAGCAACAGCAATTGCTAATGTAATGGGCGTTAAGATCAGAACACGACGGGGTACTAATAACGAAAGAACTGGTAACAGAATTGCACCTTGGGAAAAAGACTGCTCGGAAAGATTGAATTACTACGTAAGGATATTGGTATAGTCACAGAATACATACGAGGTGTAACAAGTAGAAAAGTCATCAGGAGAGCTTAAGAAATAATGCTGAGTACCGCAAGACACTCAAGATATGATCCAGAAAACAACACAGCCCATCAGTGTCTGGATACATTAAAACAAAAACTCTCCGTTTATTCAGGGCGACTAAGGAGGTACAAAGTTAGTAACAATCGCAAAAGCGACAATGCTCTTTTTGAGAGTTCTGAGAAGGCGTTCTATCGAAAACTCAATTCCACTGTAGAACGTGTCGATAAGACTTACCCAAGCCAAGAAGAAATTCATGAGTTTTGGGGAAATCAACTTTCCACACCAGCTGCTCTTAACAACAATGCTGGATGGATAGAAGACACGACACAGAACTGCCAACACTACATTACTACCCTTTACGAACCCTTCACTACTGAAGAAGTCTCAAATATCATCAAAGAGCTTCATAACTGGAAATCTCCTGGACCAGATGGAGTTCAAAACTTTTGGCTCAAGAAGTTTTGGAGTGTTCATGAATGCTTATCAACATTAATTAATCATGTTATTTCTAATCCGCAGGATATACCAGCATTCCTAACTCAGGGTACCACTTATTTAATACCGAAGGATCAAAATAACACCCAAGATCCAGCCAAATACCGCCCAATTACTTGTCTTCCAACTTTGTATAAATTGGTCACATCCTGTGTAGCCCGGCGTATCTACCAACACTGTGCTCTGAACAATATCATAGAGCCTCAACAGAAAGGATGCGCTAAGGGTTCCATGGGATGCAAAGAACAACTCATCATCGACTCAGTCATTTCTAACCAGGCATATTCCAAAAAGAGGAATCTTTTTACTGCCTTCATTGATTACAAGAAGGCCTTTGATTCAGTGCCGCATGAATGGCTTATAGATATATTGAGAATATATAAAGTCGATGATAATATAGTGACCTTTTTAGAGCATATAATGACAAAGTGGAAAACTAGAATTCACCTTAAAATACCTGGTGAAATTAACATCGCAACTAAAAATCTCGCAATCAGCCGGGGCCTGTTTCAAGGAGATTCGTTGAGTCCTCTGTGGTTCTGTCTAGCTATGAATCCGCTATCTCAGCTATTGAACTCCACAGACGCAGGTTTTAGCATCAAAAATAACAACAATGTAGTGGCGAAGCTTAATCATTTATTGTACATGGATGATTTGAAATTAGTGGCTTCCACTCGAAACCAACTAGATGAGATGCTAAAAACTGTAGAAACTTTTTCTAATGATATTAGTATGCACTTCGGACTAGACAAGTGCCGTATTTTAAATATAGTCAGAGGAAAAGTACAGCCCGGAGGATTCGATATGCAAAATGGCCAGAACATCGAGGCTATGGGTGAAAACGATATGTATAAATATCTTGGAGTAAAGCAAGCGCGGAAAATTGACCATAAACAAATGAAAACAGAGATAACTACAGAGTTTATACGAAGGGTAAAACAGCTGCTTCGCTCACACCTTAACAGTAGAAATTTGTTTAAGGCACTAAACACCTACGCATGTTCCGCGCTTAGCTATTCGTTTGGCATTGTTAAGTGGACAAAAACGGACATAGAGAATCTTCAGCGAAAAGTAAGAACACACCTCACAAAGGCACAAAAACACCATCCTAAAAGTGCAGTAGAAAGAACAACATTACCACGGAATCTAGGAGGAAGAGGACTTATGGATATAGGTGAGCAATTAGATAAACAAATTGCTAATTTAAGAAATTATTTTCAGTTGCAAGCTGAGACATCTACTCTACATCGCGCTATTTGCGCAGTAGATGACACAACACCGATCAAACTGAGGGAACCAGAAATGCGCATAAACCACCTCACTAAAGACGAAAAAATGCGAACCTGGATGGGTAAACCTCTGCACGGGCGACATCCCAATGAGGTCAGCCAAGACTATGTCGACAATACAGCGTCGAACTATTGGTTGACATCAGGAAAGATGTTCCCTGAAACGGAGGGTTCATTACTGGCCATTCAGGATCAGGTTATACCAACCAGAAATTACCTGAAATATATCGTCAAAGACCCTCAGGTTCAAAACGACAGATGCCGATATGGATGTCAAGCCCAAGAAACCATCCAACATATTACAGGGGGCTGCCAGGCATTTGCTGCAACTGAATACAAGGAACGGCATGACGCAGTGGGAAAAATCCTTCATCAGGAGATAGCTATCAAGCTGGGACTTCTCCAAACGGACCATCTCCCGTATTATCAATACGTCCCTGAGAGTATGCTTGAGGATGGCAACTACAAGCTATACTGGGACCGCAGTGTGCTCACAGACCAAACAGTGGCACATAATAGACCAGATCTCGTACTAGTTAATAAATTAACAAAACAAACAACACTAATTGATGTGGCGATACCTAACAACAATAATCTACGTAGTAAATTTACTGAAAAGATCGCCAAATACAGAGATCTAGAAATTCAAATACGAAGGCAATGGAGAATGCAAAGTACCCAGACGATACCGATTATTATTTCTACTACTGGAGTCATTCCGAAGACCCTCCTCGAAAGCATAAAAAAGCTGGGTCTGAATGAACATCTTTATAAGACCATGCAGAAAGCTGTACTACTCGCGACGGCCAGATGCGTACGAAAATTTCTGGGAGATACACCTGCATTCCAAGTCACCTAGGGCTCGATAACACGGAAAGAGTCCCACCAGATCTCAATCCTTTTGATACCGTAGGTATCTGGGATGAGTCAATTTTCCCCTTAGAGGGAGTGTGAGCCGTATGGCTAAATCTGGATAATAATAATATCGTCTTTATTATTTCTTCAATATAGAAATGTACATTTTTATATAAAACATAATATATTATTTTCAGAAATAAAGGGCGAAGTTCATTTTCTGAAATGTCGCCATTTACAGAAAATGTTCTTCCACTTAACCCGAAAAAGAAAAAAAAACTTATCTATATAGTGCCATTATAAAAACAACAATAATTTCGTTTCATTTACCAATTTATTCGAGCTCGAGCATTATGTTCGTCCAGAACCAAAATTATGATTGAGAAATAAACAAATAGTCTCTAGATTTGGATTTAAACTGCCCAATGTTTAATACTTTTATTGTTGATGGTAATGAATTATACAAATGACATACCTGATACCTAAAAGACCTTCTAAATATCTCTGTTTTAAATTTCGGTATTGCCAGCAAACCTTTATATCTAATATTTAAGTTGTGTATGTCCGTTCGATACGTGATTTTACGGTGAAGATAAGACGGTTTTTTTGTTAGAATTATTTTATGATAAAGACAGACTGTATGATGTACCCTTCTATTTTCCATATTCAGCCACTCAATTTCCTTAATTTTATGTGAAACTCTTTGTCTTCTGCGAATTCCAAATATGAGTCTTAGACAGGAATTTTGAACTTTTTGAATTTTTTTCTTGTAGTGAGTGGCTAAATTAGGACCGTAAAGAGCGTCAGCATAATTAAAATTTGAAAGTACAAGAGATTCACACAAAATTTTCTTAACATTAAATGGTAGAAAATGTCGATTACCGTATATAATCTTAATTGAAGCGTAGGCACGCTGTATCAATTTATTTATATGTTTTTCGAATCTTAACTCTGAATCCATTAATACACCCAAATTCTTTGCCACATCAACAACATGAAGAATTGAATCCTGAATTTGGATTTGGATTGATGGTAAAACTAATTCCCTTTGATTTTTTGGCCCAAATATTAATATGTTTGATTTACTGGAATTGATGCATAGGCAATGGTTTAAAGCAGCTTCTACAAATCTTTTTAAATCGGCATTAATCAGATCATTAGCGTTTTTTAAATTTTCGATTGGGAAACTGTAGTAGAGCTGAGTGTCATCAGCATATAAATGAGCTTGGCATGACTGAAGCTTAGAGAGAAGATTAGAAGTATATAGAGAAAATAATAAAGGACCCAATATTGAGCCTTGTGGAACTCCTGAATTAATATTCAAAGAGTTTTAATTTTGACCTTCTATAATAACATGCTGTTGTCGCCCTTCCAAATAGATTATTATAAGTAACAACGCATCATAGGAAAATCCTAAATACTTTAAAATGCTTATCATTAATTCATGGTTAATAGTGTCAAAAGCTCTGGTAAAATCTAATAAAATCAATATAGTACATTTTCTGTCATCTATAGCCGTAAGTATGTCATCGACAATATGCAAAAGTGCAGTTGTGCAACTAAAGCCTTTGCGAAATCCAGATTGAACATCAGGTAAAAGAGAAAATTTTTGTATATATTCCTTTATTTGAATTTCCATAGCTCTTTCCAATACTTTGGATAAAGTAGGTAAAATACTGATACCTCGCAAGTCTTTCATTTCTTTTGGATTTTGTTTCTTCGGCAATACCCTCACAACTGCCCTCTTCCACATCGCCGGACAGACATTCTCTGTTAAACAATAATTTATAATATGTGTAATGTAAGGTACGATATGAGGACAACAAAGTTTAATTAATTTAATATTTATACCATCACACCCTCTCGCATTCGTTTTTATATCTGATATGGTCTTAAAAACAAACAAGTCATTAATTTCCTTAAATTTAAAGTTTTCATTGAGTAATCTATTATTATTATAAAAATTTAAAAGATGTTGGGGTGGTTTTTTATTAGGAACAGATTTTATAAAAAAATTATTTAGATCGTTAGGCTTTTTTAAATCCCCTGGAATATTTTTATTTTTATCGGGAAGAAATTTATTCAACTTTAGTGTCTTCCACATTTCTTTTGATGAATTATTATTGAATTGATGTATAAAGTATGCCTTTTTTTCTCTCTCAATAGCCCGATTAGTAAAGTTACGCATTTGTCTATAAAAATCTAAATGTCTCTGTAATCTAGTCCTTTTAAATTTGCTTAAAGCTTTGTCCCTCTCGTTCATCATAATTTTGATGACATATGTCATCCATGGTGCTCTGGCTTTAGTGACTCTAGAGGTAACTATGGGAATATGTCTATCAAATAAATTATTTAAGCAATTAACTAAGTACGATATTTTTGCATCAATATTTTCCTGGTCATATATTCTGAAAAATGAAGTATTAAACAAATCAGCCTGAAAGGATTCTTGATTAAAATTTTTAAAGCTTCTATATGTACACATTTTAGATTGTTGCGATGTACCACCTACATTTACCTTACAATAAACAATAGAGTGATCTGAGATGTTATGATGTATGACACCCCCCTCCACTGCAGCTCCTTTTTGTACTATTACATAATCTAGAAGTGTTGCAGATGTAGCAGTGACTCTAGTAGGAACGTCTATCAATTGACAATAATTCAGTGATTCTAAAATTGAATAAAAATTCTTAACACTACTATTGTCATAGTCAAACAAGTCTAAATTAAAATCACCCATACAAATTATTTCATCTACAGTTGGTCCAATATCAATTAGACTATTTTCAAACTCATCCAGAAAAGAATTTAAATTTTTTTCATGAGGTCTATATATTACACCTATTCCAAATGTTTTTTTATGAACCGTAATTTTAATCCATAACTGTTCCCAGATATAATCCTGCCTATTTATAAGTGGTTCACAACGCAATCCATCTCCAACATATATACATATTCCTTTACCTCTGCAATTTCTATCCGCCCGGTATAATTTATAATTATTAAAATTTAATTGGTCATCAACAATACTATATTTCAACCATGTTTCACATATTAAAAGAATATCTAAAGAATTATCCGAAACTATTTGTTTAATATTTTGCAATGAAGGTACTAATGATCTTGCATTACAGCAACCTACTTTAAACATTTTGTTTTATTTTAAACAATTTGAATGCTCGAGTTCGAAATTAAAACAATACCAAAACAAACGATATCTAACTTAAACAAAAAATTGTAGTTCTTGTAGTTTTTGTTCCACCTAGATAAAAATCTAGTAACGGGAACAACTCAATTGGTCAAATGCTGCAAATATAATCCTTAACATTGTTATGCTCGTAAAAGATAAAAATAACAAACATCATGATTCTATCTGTTAATTTCAAAAGCCATTAAATAGAGAATAATAATAATACATTATATACTAAGTAAGTAGTTTAGCGACATCCTCCAGTGAGCTGATTCTTCTACCATTTTGTTGACCATTCAGTTTGACGTAAACTTGACCATAATTTGTCCAAACCACACCTGAACCATTAATTTTTTTCACTGCCTCCGTTACAATATTTAGCTGCTCTCTCGTTAAATCCTCTCGAATTATTATATTTGTAGACTTCAGTGACCTTTTATTTTTGTAAACAACATTTTTATAATAATTTGAGGAAAATTTCACCAAAACTGGTCTACTTTTGTGGGTTTCTTTCTTGTTCAGTCGATAGCAGAACTCTATACTTCTTTCATCTAATTCCAGATGCATTGTAGTTGTAAATATAGCAAGCATAGTTTTAGACCAATTTTCAGGACCCGATGGTTCAGGAACTCCATAAATTCTAAGGTTGGTGCTTCTCCCCATTTGTTCCTGTTTCTTTTGGTGATTAACAAGAGATTTGATTGTCTCTTCCTGCTGCTGAAGTTTTCTAACAATACTTTGATTTTCTTCTTCGAGTTTGGCAATTTTTTCGTTATATTTCTCTTCGATAATCCCAGTTATAGTTTCGGTAAGCTTGAGGATAAACTCATCTGCTGTGCACAATTTAACAACAAGGTCTTTAACTACTGAGTGCAATTCATCCTCTCCCTTACCACTTTGACTTCTATTACCATCTCTACCCATTTTAACAAAACAAACTTTATAAAAACTTACTGCAAATCAGCTAAAAATCAGCTAAAAATATTTCTATGTATCTATGTATTTACGTCCGTGGTCATAACTTCCACTTACAGACAAATTTTCAAAATTATACGTGCACGTTTACCACATATTCCAATACTTAATCGCAGCACCGCAAAACCACGTCTACTCTGTAAGGCACATTCTTTTCAATATATATGGAGGGGAAGTCGTTGTAGTTCTCCAGGACGTCTCCTATTAAGTAAGAGGACAGTACAAAATGTAACTTCTAATAAAGTTACATAAACATGCTTTTTGGTGGAGTCAGCATCTAATTCATCAATAGCAGATTTTTCTTTGGAGGCTAAGTAAGTTTTTATTATATTTAAATCGCTTGCCAGAGGTAACATGGTTACTTTATTCCATTTTTTTATGTTTAAATCGTTCGAAGCTTGGGTGGAAACCTCAAAACGCCATTCACTCTCTATTAACTGAATTAAGGTTTATAGATCCGCTTCAGCTTCCGCTGCCGACATCGTAGAATATACTTGTTTCTTTGTTAAAACAAAAGAAATGGCTAACTGAGAACACTGCTTTATAGCAGTGCCTAAATTAAGTGCCGTTGATGCTGAATTAAAGTGTTCACTGTTATTATCAAAATTTGCCACAAATTTTGTTGCAGAAACCAACAGTTCAAAATTCTCTGGTCTAAGCGCCTCAAATAAATTTTTTATAGTCGGTTTCATCTTCTTTATTTCAATCAGAAATCTTCCAAGTTCTGTCATCTTACGTGACGTAACGTTTATGAAATGTTTATCCCTATGACTTTTAAAGTAGCGAGCTCCATAGGCACAAATTAATTTATCAGATTTTGCAACAAAAGATATGTCATCAGGCCGCATTCTTGGAAAAACTTGTTCTTTTAACTGCTTATCGATTTCTATATGTTTGAGCAAAAAGTTTTGTGCTTCTGCTTGGTGTAGTTTATCAGATTTCCCCACACAAGCCTTTCTATGCCTTCACAATTGTTTGGATGAAAAATAACCCATACAATTAGAGCAGGGAAGAATTTTTGAATTTATTACTGACTTCCTCACTGGCTTGCAGTGAACATCACTGATAAAATAATTACCCTTTTTTCGTAAATTACTTAGCAACTTTTTTCTTGTTGGGTTGTTTGGGGGAAGAGAACTTATTTTTTGAACATCTGTTTCCAATGAATGATTATTCAAGACGTGTCTGCTAAAGTTGAGTACATGGCATTCACAAAAAAAAAAACAGAAATCCTTTTTTGTGTTCCCTTTCCTTTTTTCTCCATTAACCTTTATTGATCCAAAATGATCTTCCTCTAATCTGCACATTGTACTTTTTGGCTCTGTTTCTTTATTTACTATATTCACAGTTTCCGCATAATCATCTGTAACTTCTTGAAGGTCACCTTGTTCCTCATATTCGGATATTATATCTTCTTCGATGTCCGAGTGATAAATATAATCCGGATCTCGGTCCACATCATCCAGCTCATCTTCTGAATGCCCACTTACGCTAGGATCAGAATAATCATTAGCATTCAAGGGCTCATCTTGCTCAGTAAATATATTTGTTTCATGGTCCGTTGTTAAGTTTGTCTGCTCATCTTCAATTTCCCCAGATGTACTAGTTACTTCTAACTCCGGTGTGGCTCTTGGAATTGAGGTGTTTCCATTGATCTAGAATGTAAAAATTAATATGTAAATGAAAATATTGCAATGAACAAATTAATAGTTTCGTCTCTTTGTGTGAAAATATTATTTTACATAGTAATTTTATTTTTATACAGTACGCTGGAATAAGTGTGACCCCCCACCATATTAACTCATTTATTTTCAGCACAGAAGCAAAACGAACACGTCGATTTTTAAAATAATCGTAGTATATTATAGCTACAATGTTTCGAACTTTACGCGATTCCTCTTCAGATGATAGTCATAACTTTGATTTTTTTGAATGGGAAAGTACATCATGTGACACTTCATTTAAAAGCTTTTGAAATACTGATCACAAAAATGTATAATACTTGCGCAAAATTTCTTTCCAATGCTTTTTAAATACATTAATTTTTTTTAATCCTGAGAAAACTAATAAGAATTTTTGAAAAATTTAAACGCAGAATGAAAAATTACGTTATTATCGAGGGCATAAAGTCCCTAAAAACTTCTATAATGTTTATTTTAATAAGTTAGAGGTGAAAACGAAGAGAAAATTTAGTATTATTTTTAATTTCAAATATATCATTCAAAAGAAACATTTTGTTTATTCTTTGGGACTTTCGGCCCTCGGTAATAATTTAATCTTTCATTCTGCGTTTGAATTTTTCAAAAATACTGATTAGTTTTCTCAGGATTCGAAAAAAAATGAATGCATTTAAAAAGCGTTTGACCGAAATTTTGCCCAAGTATTACACATTTTTGTAATCAGTATTTCAAAAGTTTTTAAATGAGGTGTCACATGATGTACTTTCCCATTTAAAAAAATCAAAGTTATGACTGTCACCTGAAGAGGGATAGAGTAAAGTTCGAAACATTGATGCTATTATATAGGTACTATGATTATTTTAAAAATCGACCTGTTCGAGCGTTTTGCTTGTGTGCTAAAAATAAATGAGTTACTATGGGGAGGGGGGGCACTTATTCCAGCGCACTCTATTATATTCTGACACAATTAATATTCGTAAACAAAAAACTGGAAGTGAGTAATACACTAAAATTTATGCAAACGATTTCAAAATACATACCATATATTTATATTTTTATAAGTCGCAAAATCTCTTATAGAGTTCTTTTCATGCGCATTTTTCAGTGCGTCACAGTTTTTCGGTTTCTTTCTAACGCATTAAATTGTATGTGACAGAATAAAACGCACGTCGGTAATTACATTTCATAATAGTTGGTATTTAATTCCTGGGTTTGCGGTCTGTTATAAATAAAACACTTGATGTTGCTTAGACGTTTCGGCTATTTGCCATTTTCAATAAGCACTGTTAATTAAACATTACACTGTTAACAAACATATTTTATATACATTACACGTAATATTTTAAAAAATTTAAAAAATGCACATCGTGTTTCCCTAAGATGTTATGAGAGAATGCCAGGCATGGTCATATGGTAAAAGCACTTCAGAACGGTTTTGGGTGGTGGTCGTAAAACCAAAACGATTATACACAGGAGATCAAATTACATAATATACGACAGAAATAAATTTGGAAATAAATCTAATGTTTAACGTTCAATAATAGGAGAAAGATATTTTGCAATTATGATCTCAGTATGTTTCTCGAAATATGAATACTAAGATGTGCTTTTTTTGTATTTTATATGGAACAGAGGCTTGCACGCTAAAAAAGGATATACGTAATTAGAGCAGAGTATTTGAGATGTGGACATATAGAAGATTTTTAAAAATAACCTTGATTGAAAAGATTATGAAACAAACCACGTTTTGTAACCGAAATAAAATAAAGAAAAATGAGATATTAAATACAATTAAATTAAGAAATTTACATTATTTGGAATCATGTTATGAGAAATGAGATGTGTTTATGTAGATTATTATATAGGAAAAGTTACTGGGCAGAAAAAGCTTAGGACGTTGGCATATATCCTGGCTAAACAAAATTTATATAATGGTACAACTGCAACTCTGTGGAGTTTCTATCAGAGGTAGCACTTAAAGAAAAAAATAAGAAATGCCGTATTTAAAGTGTTTACCAATAGTGTGTTTACAACCACACTCAATTTATCAAATTGTGATATATATTGGAGGGATCTTTAATATCAGTTTTATTATTGATACAATTTTGGTCTTTCTTTATATGAATCATCTCCAATATACATCTTTTGTTATAATTTTGCTCTTTTTCCAGAATCTGTACATTTTCAAAATCAAAACTATGGTTATTTTCTACAGAATGTTTGGCTAAGGCTGTGGTGTTTATTTTGTTGGTTTGTACACTATGTTTGTGTGCAACAATCCTTCTATGTAGATATTGATGTGTTTGCCCAATGTATGTTGAATTGCAGTCTTTACAATTTATTTTATACACAACATCCGACTGCTGATCTTTAGTAACTTTGGGTTTAAATTTTGAGAAATATTTTCCGGATGTTTTAGATGATTTATGTCCAACATTAATATCATATCTTGCCAACGCTTTCGAGATTTGTTCGGAGAATCCACTAATTTATGGTAGGGATGTGTAGTGTTTGTTTGGATTTGTGATATTACTATTATTATTGTTAGGTACGGTTTGAGTTTGTTTTAGATTGGCGTTGGAGTTACTGGGGTTAGATTGATTTTTGATAATGTGAATTCTTTTTTGAATTAGACGGTTGTAAAATTCTGGTGGATAATTATTTTTTTCTAAAATGTATGTAACTTTTCTCAGATTTTCGGAGTGCTATTGTGGGCTAGATAGTTTAATTGCTCTGTCTGTAAGACTGAATATAACACTTCGTTTGTGACTTACAGGTGCGTTGGTATTAAAATTTAAATATCTTCCGGACCAGACATCTTTTGTAAACCAGTTTGTAGTTATCAGTCGGTTACTGTTGTTATACTCTAAACTTAAATCAAGAAAGTTAATTTTGTTGTTTTCCTCTAATTCGGATGTAAACTGAATTTTTCAGCTCGTTAGAGTAAATATAACACTTCTTTTATGACTTACCGGTGCGATTGTATTGTAGTTTAAATATCTTCCAGACCAGACATCTTCTGTAAACCAGTTGGTAGTTATAAGTCGGTTATTGCTGTTAAACCCAAACTTAAATCGAGAAAATTAATTTTGTTGTTTTCTTCCATTTCATAAGTAAATTGAATGTTATTGTGGAAGTTATTGAAAATTTGGAGGGTATACTCGATTTCATGCTCTGGAATGCATAGTAGGCAGTCATCGACATATCGTTTGTAGAAGTGTATATTGTATTTTAATTTAGAGATGACTGTTATCTCTAATATTTCCATGACCAAGTTTGCTATTGGTGCTGATATAGGCGAGCCCATAGCTACTCCAGAAATCTGAGAATAGTATCCATTTTCATGTTGGAAAAATGTTGAGCTGAGGCAGAATTTTACACCTTCTAGGAAATCTTCAAGAGGAAGAGAAGTATGTGTTTGGATGTTACTCCATCTGGATTTGACACAGTTTAAAGCTATTTCGATAGGAATATTTGTATAGAGTGATTTTACGTCGAAAGATATAAGTTTGTGATTAATTGGTACGGACTGTTTTGAAATAAAATTGTGAAAATCCCATGAGTCTTGTATATGATAGTGGGTCTTACCGATTACATTTCCCAAAATGCCTGCAAAATACTTGGAGAGATTGTATGTTGGACTTCCAATGTTACTAACAATTGGGCGAAGTGGAATGTTGTTTTTATGTGCTTTTGGCGTATATATTTTGTATATATAGGAGGATGTGACATTGTGAGATATTAATTTATTTTTCAAGCTTAAGTCTATATAAATATTTTCTTATACCATCTGTTAACAAGTGAATTAAGAGATGTTTGGATTTTATTTGTAAGATTTAATTTTTCTTTCTTGTATACTGTTTCGTCATTTAAGAGGAATTTAAGTTTGTTTGGATATTCAGTTTTTAACATTATTACTGTTTTGTTACATTTATCAGCTGTTAAAATTAGTAGGTTTGTATTTTGTTCTAAGAAAGCTTTTGTTTGTTTTAAATAGTAATTATATTGACTTTTTTGGTGACCTGCATATTTTCGTATTTTTTGAGTATAATTTGTGATTATGTTGACTGCTTTACTTCTAATCTCGTTTATATTTGAATTGTTTATGTAAGTTAGACCATTTTCGATTCCAGCAATAATGTTAAAAGTAGGAAATTTTTGTATAGGTAAAGAAAAATTAGGACCTAAACTTAAAAAATATTCTACATTTGGAGGTATGTTGCATTGAGTTAAGTTCATTAGCCAATAATTTTTCGGTTCTGAATTCAATTTTAAGTGATTTTGTTTTTCTAGCAGGTGTTTAATTTTATTTTGATTACGGTTTTTAATTTTATTAAAAATATTTTCATATATTCTTTTTTCTTTATTAAAAAATGCTTGTGTGAAATTACTATCATATTTGTTGATTATGTCATTAAACTGATATGTCTGATCGAGGGTAGTGCTGTAATAAAATCCACCGCCTACCTATAAACTTCTTCCTGTTCTGTTTATCTATTGACCGATACTGAATATTATAAAAAAATTATAATTTATGATGGCTAAGCCTTATTGTCGAGGAAACACTAATTAGGATCTTATATTGCTCCGAATGGCTTCACTATAGAAAGTTAATATTTTAGAAAACTATACAGTATGGTGCAAATGAAAGGAATAAATTCATTATTTCGTAAACCGGCGATATTAACCTTCGGATGACCAAGCGGGGGAAATTGTGACCCCAGCGTATGTTTTCTTTAATAAATTCAAAAGTATTTTTAATTTTTAACTCATTATTTTTTTATTTGACTTTAATATCATTCTAGATATCCTCATATTTTGAAATAAAAAAAATTCCCTATATTTTACGAATAAAAAATATATTCTGAAGTTGATGTTTAGTAAAATAGCGTCTATTATGTGTAATTACAAGTAGTTTTACGCTAATGACGTCGACTTTGCAAAGTAACAAGACACTTACTCAACATACATACTACACATGACACTAATACTCATGTTGTTACTCGCTGAATGACATAAAGTCCATGCCAAAAAAAGATTAAAAATTAAAAAAAAACTATTTTTTTCTTAATTGTCATTTTCTTAATTTGACATTTTTGACCTGGGGTCATTTCCCCCTCCCCCCTTGGTCATCCGTGTAACAAAAAAAGGTTGGTCATCGGAAGGTTAAAGAAAAGTCCCGAAACAGGTCGATTTTAATTTTTAGATTGTAATATTTTAGCATAAATATCACACGCGTGACGTCATCTATCTGGGCGTGATGACGTAATCGATAATTTTTTTTAATGAGAATAGGGGTCGTGTGCTTTTTTTTTTTTTTTTTTTTTTTTGGGAGGTGAGAATCTTCAAAAGACCGTCTGGGAAGGTGTCCCAGGTGTGTCGGATTCGATCCGTCACGCTTCACCGTGCCGAACCGCCTACCGACTAAACTCACCTCCTCTTCCTCCAGCCGACAGGTCTGGAACCGCTCTTGGCGAGCATGTCTGACCCGTCGACCTTACTCATAACTCCCCCGGGCACCCTCTGCGTGCACTCCGTAGATTAAGCGGCCACCCAGCCGCCCCGTCCCGCACACACCCCGCACAAAGACCGGTCGGTGAAGACGACCGTCCCGTGCAGCCCATGTGCGGGTGGGGCGACCGGGGTGTCCCCAATCAAACATGAACTAGCAAAAGGATACCAGTCGACAGTTACGAGCAACTCCAAACATTCGTGCTTTCATCAATTCGCACTCACACTCATACCCATTCATTCTACAGTTAACAGGAAGCAGTCAGTGAGGTTGGGTGTAAAAATCCTCCCCCACTACCTGATACAAAACAAAAAACAGACTAAAACAAGACAAAACAGAAAGTAAACAAAACAATACAAAGGCGGTCAGCATGGGTTAGATGTAAAAGGTCCTCGCCCTGCTGACTACCGCTTACAACACGCAACACATTTCAGTAATAAAATTGATTTAAAATAAGAAGATAAAACAAGATAAAATAAATAAATAAGTAAAACTAGTTAAAATAAGACAGACAGCGCAGGTTGGATGTAAAGGATCCTCCCCCACTGGCTGCCATCTGCGACACAAAAATAAAAACGTTAAAAAAATAAATAAATAGACGGTCATCCCGCTTGCAGTCGCCTCTCTTTCTCCTCTTTGTGCTTCATTGTCTTCGTGACAAAAGCAATGATCAGGTCGAAGTCTCTCTTGCTATTGATAGCTTTATCAATTAGCTCGTGAGGCTCGCCTAGAGGGGATCCCAGTCCCAGCTGCAGCTCGGTACGTCCCACCTGGTATGCAGGGCACACGAAGACGACATGCTGCGCGTCATCCACTACTCCACACTCAGGGCATAGATCGTCCATGGTTTTCCCTATACGATGAGTAAACTTCCTGAACGATCCATGTCCCGTCAAAAATTGTGTGAAATAGTAGCCGACGCGCCGATGCCGGCACTCGTACCACCTCACCACATCTGGAATCAGGGATCTCGTCCAGGCCGCCTTCTCGACTTCGGCTGCCCATTCCCTCTGCCACATCTCTAGACTTCTTTTCCTTTCTTGTGGACCTGAACCTATTGCCCCGTTGCCCCTCTGGTACATTCGGACTCTTTCTCTGGCCAGGATGTGCACCGGTACAGACCCAGCCACCACCTGTAAGGCAATGGTTGATACGGTTCTATACGCGCTGCACACCCTGATCAGAGGTTTCCTTTGTGTCCTAAGAAGCACGTCTTTATACTTTTTCATTCGAAGGACCTCGTGCCACACTGGGGCTCCGTATAAAACTATGGATAAGATGGATTGTGCCATCACTATTCTCTTCTGGGATCCAGGACCCCCTATATTTGGCATAAATTTATTTAGTATAGAGGTCCTTTCTTCTGCCTTCCGACATGCTTCTTGTACGTGTTGTCCGAATTTAAGCTTGTCGTCGAAAATAATTCCGAGGTACTTAACCGTCTTTTGGGGTCTTATTACAGAGCCTTTATATCCAAATATTATGTCATCTCTCTTTCTTGGTCCCCTCAAGATAATGGATTCTGTCTTCTCTACTGCTAACTTTAGATCATTTCTCTCTATCCAATCTGCGGTCTTCTGTATTGCTTCGTTTACTTTTTGTATTATTCCCCTATTCATGTCGTCTTCGACCAGTAGTGCTAGGTCGTCCGCGTATGCAATCGCTCTCACTCCTCTCTGCCTGTTTACTTCTAGTACCCCGTTGTATAGTATATTCCAAAGTAAGGGTCCCAGGACTGACCCCTGGGGTACACCCGCGGTCATTTCTTTCTTCTTTTTCTTCGATATGCATACGGTTCTTTCAGATAGGTAGTCCTTTATTATGTTGGACACATACTCTGGAGCCCCAAATTCGACTATTCGGTCTACTATGTGACCCCAGTTTGCTGAATTAAAAGCATTTTTTATGTCCAACAGAACAAGGACCACCCATCTTTTTTTACTTGCTTTAGCCGCGTCCCTTATCCAGGTCGCGGCATCGACTGTCGATTTACCTTTTCGAAATCCATATTGTTGATTTGATAGCACTCTTTGATCTTCCAACACGCCCTCCAGCCTCTTCTTGATAAGCCCTTCGTAGAACTTACCAAGGCAGTCCAGAAGGCATATTGGCCGATAAGAGGCTGCTGAATCGGGGGGTTTCCCAGGCTTTAGGAGTAGAACTAAGTTCGCTTCCTTTAAGTCCCTGGGAAACTCTTGCTTCTGCAGTAGGTCGTTGTATATTCTTCTGATCAAACCTGGTTTCTCCGTTGCTATTATTTTTATTGCCTCTGGTGGCAGCCCGTCAGGGCCGGGAGCTTTCCCTGTCTTCATCTCCTGACCAGCTATTCTAACTTCCTCTTCCGTGAACTCCTCTACCATCGTTGGAAATATCTTAATGAAATTTTGATGATCCTTGGTAGGAAAGAGGAGCTCAGCTGATTCCATCCGCTGGTCTTCGTCGAGTCTATATGGGGCGATTATTTTCAGCGTCTTCATAGTGATCTTGTACGCATCGCCCCATATATCTTCGTCCAATGCTTTTATCAGGGTCTGCCACTTTTCTTTTTTCTCTTGTTTTATTTTTTTATTTAAAGTTTTCTTTAGATCTTTATATATTTCCTTGAGCTCGAGGCTGCCCTGGCTTCTCGTATAATTCCTTCGAGCTCTGAGGCATCTCTCCCGTAGACCTTCTATCTCATCCGTCCACCAGTAGGGGGATTTTTTATTATCTTTTCTCTTCACGGTGGCCAAATTTGCTGCACTTTGCAGTGCTCTTCTCAGTTGGCCAAGGTCAGAAATCTCTTGTTCATTAATTTTCCTGACCTCCGATAGGTACTTGGTTTCGTTAAAATAAATCTCCGTGTGTCCTATCGGCCGCCTTATTCCCCCTTTAACCTTTATTTCGTATTGTATATACCGGTGGTAGGTGAATAACTGATCGTCAAGGACATCCCAGCCGTGCACTCTCCTGGATAGCCCTTCACTCGCGAACGTAATATCAATGTGTGTTCGGCTGACCCCCCTTACGAATGTTGGTTTGTTATTGTTTAATACTTGGAGGCCAGCCTGGGCTATCCATTCATTCCATATTTCCCCCTTTCTGTCGTTTATGGGGGCACCCCACAACCTCGATTTCGCGTTAATGTCCCCGGCGATCATCACTTCTTTTTCGTTCGTGGCGGCGCTCATTATTTCATCTACAATTGCTTTGTATCTTATCATAGGGATATTTGGGGACACGTAGCATGCCAGCAGGCTGAAATCCCTCAGTTTGATGAGGATATGATTTCCTCCCCTGACAATACCACGCACCCCCAAACCCCTATTTCTAAAGAGCACCGCCACATTCTTCCCATTATCCTGGACCCAACCACCGGCTGATGTTATTTTTTTGTTCGGTTCCGGGACGATGAGCAAGTCTATTTCTAGCTTGCAGGCTTTTGCGTGGACAAGGTCGTGTGCTCGGCGTGCTCTGCCCACGTTCACCTGCAATATCCGTATACCAGGTTGATCCTTGAGGTCCACTTTGGTTCAGTTCCCAGAGGTCGTTTCTGCGTCGGACTCACGTCTTTCGAAAAAATTAAAAAGCATAAAAGCTAAAACAAATAAATAAATTAATATAAATAAAATAAATAGATACGGTATATAGATAAAATATGTAAAAGTAAAAGAATTCAATAAATAAAAGCGGTTTAGTAAAATTGAAATAATAGAGTAAAATAGAATAAATAAAATAAATAAAATAGATAAAATAAATTTTAAAGATATAAAATAACACCTAGGTGGGCTGTATATGGGCCCACCTTCGTTTTCCAGGGAGTCTATTTTATGTTTGGTCAGTTCGTTTTAGGGGTTCCCCTCTCCTCCCCTACCGTATACAAGGGCTCGGTACGACGGACAGGCCATCCTGTCCATCCTATGCCCTTCTTCTTTGCATACCGAGCAGTACGGTTTATTACCGCAGCTTGCAACGGTATGTCCCGTTTGGAGACAATTATAGCAGCACGCCGCCCTGCTCTCTTCCTTGCAATCGTAAGTGTTGTGCCCGAACTTTAGGCACTTAAAACACCTAACTGGGTTGTGTCTCTCCATTATTGGACACACAACCCACCCTATTTTTATTGAGCCGTACCTCCTCAGCTCTTCCGCTATGGAGGGGCGTACGGCTATCGTAGCTACCTGCTCCCCATATCTGTTTGTTCGTAGAACCTTGACTTCTATCTCTCTCTCAGGAACGCCTGTATAGCTCTTTATCATTTTCTTTAGAGTTTCCTCACCAACCCCAGGGTCCAACCGCGTAATCGTGAAGAAAATCTCTTTTCTTCTGATTGCCGTGTCCATCCCGTTCATTTTGCTGTCCAGTTCAGCCCTCAACTTCTCCGCAGCCCCTCTTCCCTTTAACTTTACAAGGAGATCTCCCCCATTCGTTCTTTTTAACTTCTCCACTTGTAGACCGATTTTTCCAATGTCGATTTTTTCTCTCATTTCGCTAAGAACTTCGTTATATTTTTTCCCCCCCATCTTTATAAGGAGGGCTTCTTCTTGTTCTGACTTCTTCTCTACCTCGAGTTCCTTCCCTCTTACTATCATCTCCCATGAGATACTTTCCCTCCGCCCCACATATTCGAGGGCTTTCCTTATGATCTCCTTGTTAAGGTCGTTACCGGCTACGACCCGTACAACCTTTGGTGTTTCATCCATCTCTTTCTTAATTTTAGTTATAGCCTTTTCTGCTAGGTCGTATATATCGCCACCACTTTCTTTTTCTATTCCAGCGACGAACGTGTACCAAATTGTTTTTTTATTTTCTTTCCTCCTAAAGTTCTCAAGGAATTTGATTTCTCCCTCGTTCACTTCCTCTAGTGTTTGTGCCAGATCCTCTCCCACGTCCTTTATTATATTTTCTACCCCCTTGTCCTTCGCATCCTTTTTTGTTACTATCAGACATGTTTTCTTCTCGACCGTTTCTCGTAACCCCCCTTGTTCCCAATTTGTCTTTATATATGCTTTCTCCTCCCATTTGCTATTACATATACTCATGAAGGTTTTTTTTCCTCCCCCCATGTTTAGAGCCCTTTTAATTTTTTCTTGCTCTTCTCTCTGTCTTTCTTGTTCCACTTTTAGCTTACAGTGATCGCATTTTACTTCTTGTTGTGTTTTTTCGGCTATACTGTCGTCTTCTTTTTTGTTGTTAGTGGATTTTATGACCCCTAACAGTTTTTTTAATTCCGTATCCATCTCCACCTTTTCCCCCTTTTTTTCGCTTAGGTTAGTAAATATCTCTATTAGTTTTATATTTAACTCTTCGAGTTTCCTGTTTATTTTTTGTTGTTTGGTTTCGTTAGGAAACTTAATACTCTCTTCCAGTCTCTCCCTCTTCAGATCATTTATTCTCTCTAGACTGTCCCCTTTCCTTTTCTTCTTATTCATGGTTTCATCATCAAGCAAGAAAGAGGCTAACACCCTCTCCTGAATATTTTGCCATCCTTTTTCTATTTTTTCCACTTCCTCTTGTGATCTTTTCTCCCCTATCTCATCGTCATCATTTTCACTGCTTTCCAGCATTTCATCCCCTACTAGTGTCGACTGTTTTGGGGCAGTCGACCTGTTCATCTTCTGTTTCTTTTTATGTGAGTTTATGAGCTCCCTCTCAAAACTGTTCATTCCTTCTTCCCATTTCAAGTCGTCAGGCGACTGTTTTTTCCTATTCTCATTTTCCATATCCGTTCCATTGTCCGTGTCTCGCCGATGGTCGTCTTCACTCACCCCCGTCTGTTCAGAATTGTGTTTATTGGTACTCATATAAATTCCCACGAGTTGGGACGTACTATACGTCTGGCGCGGCAGTGCGCCCTTACCACGCCAAGGCTTGGTTACTTCGGGAGGTCGCCAGGTATCCCGAAGGGATCGTTTGTGATGCTCTAACCCTCGCATCTCTCATATCTTTGGCACGATGCCTTCCACCGTGATAGTGGGGATTGTTTTATTGAGGTTTACTCCTCTAGGCTTTTTTTCACGGTTGCCTCCGGACGCAGTGGCAGTTTGTATTCCCAGGCTACCTGAGTTTCCGCGTAACTGCTGCCTCCCCTGTTACGCGGGATTTGGAATGGATGTGTGGTGGGGTAAGACATGACGGCTACTCGTAGTGGGTATGTCGAAGAAGTTTTCGAATAGAAATTTGTGATCAGAGCCCGATGGCGGAGCCCCCCGCACACTGCTTTGGGGCCCCCCATCGACCCCCGGTCACAATGCTGAGGTGGACGAGATTAACTTTTAGGGATTAGAGTAGCCGTAGGGAAGTTGGAGGGTGATATACATCTGCTGAAGGCGAAAGGCGTCGCAACTGCTCGCCTCAGTTGCGACACCTTTTTAGCGTCCAGCGGCGGTGTCCGGCGCTCACCCGGTGCACAGTCGCTGGACGCTGGGACTGTCCTTGGTTTCACCGGTCGTGCTCCCCTCACAACTTTAGGGACCACGATCGGTTACTCGGCCCTCCCACCGTCGTCGAGGTAGAAATACAATCCCAGGAGGGAGGGGTCGTGTGCTAGCACATTTGAAAGGTTATTCAATTCTCTTTTCATGAATGTAAACATTAACATAATTATTTATACAGGGTGTATTTATACAGATAGATGACGTCACTTGTGTGATATATATTCCAAAATATCATAATTTAAAAATAAAAATCGACCTGTTTCGGGATTTTTCCGTAAAGTAATATAAATATAGTATTTCCGTAAAGAAATATCGAATTTATTCCTTTCATTTGCACCATACTGTATATTCGTATGTATACACAATATTATTGTTGTCTGATATAATGAGATCCGCGTATAACGAGGTAATTGGTCTGCCATTTCAGTTCTCGTTATAGCGTGAGTCTACTGTATATGCATATTTTTTTACAAATCTTATAAAAATTCTAATGCGACTAGTCACGCATGGTGTCCGGTACGTCATTTTATTTTGTCATATCTTTTTTTATAACAGCTCCAGAATGACTGAACCGAATTAGCTAATTTAGATTTTAAAACATTTGTAGAAGGCCAGGACGGTTTAAAAGGTGAGAAAATGTGATGAAATTGTTAAGAAAATACTAAATGTTATTGTCATATACATACACACAGTTATATTATACTCCATTAGAGTTACGTCACTAAAACTGCGGCTAACTTCGCATCTACTTACATTTTTACGTTTCCTGCGAAAGCCTTGCTTTTGGCACTTTGCTTGATCTAAATATGGTATTTAATTTAGAATTGTTTCATTAAATTTATATTTATTAAAATATATTGCATTTACTTGAATTTCCAACTTTATCGCAGAGAAAATATTGAAAAATAGTTTTTTATAATATTGTAAATAATGTTTTAAAATCATTTTTAATTATAAATATATTTTCTGTGTATTATTTTTCAATATTATCAAAAATAGAGATATTCTTGAACAAGTAGCACATTTTTACATACTTCATATACAATTAATAAAATTTGACATCTGATGGTATATTGTAAAGATCTTCTTACTTAGACTTCTACAAATCTTTAAGAATCAAATGTAGCCAAATCAATCCAGTCCTTCAGAGGGTGTCAGAAAAAATTGGAAGGAGATATGATTAAATAGGATGATGCCAGAAAAATTGAATGCAGTGACTGTAGAAGACAATTGAATGAAATTAATTAATAAATAATTTTTTAAAACAAAGATTTACATACCAACTTAAAATTAACTTATTTCTTAAATATCTATATTGTTTGATATCAGATACAGATACAGTAGGTACTCTGTTATTATTACAGTCCATCTAATTTACTTACCGTTGCACGTCATTATCTACGCCAGAGATCTGAGTTGACATAGTTGCCAAAGTATAAAAAAATCCTGAATCCATTTTAAATCAGATATATCACATAATTATTGTCAACGTGGATTATACAACAAAACAAATTAATATTCAATGTAAATAAGTAAAAATTTAAGAAATAGAGAACAAGAATTAAGTTACAATCTTTTAAGATTTGCAGTGCAAGCGTCTTTGCACTGCATTGTTAATAATTAAGAAACGGCTCCGAACTCTTGCCATGAAGCCGGTAGGTTTCTTTGTATATGTCTACAACTAAAAAAGTTGTCAGATACCTCGATTATTCCAAGTCGTGATAAAATTAGGTGAAATTTATATTTTTATTGTAGAGGATATTTTTATAGTAAAGTAAATAATAAAAGCAGTAAATATAATAAAACAGATACCCACTTATAGTAAAGAATATAAACAAATATGAAGTGTCATCACCGCAACTGTCAAATAAATGTTACCAATTTATATCTTTGTATATGTCTACAACTAAAAAAGTTGTCAGATACCTCGATTATTCCAAGTCGTGATAAAATTAGGTGAAATTTATATTTTTATAGTAGAAAAGCAGAAAAAATAGCACCTTCGTTCGATTATACTTACAGTGTATTCCGAACAAATGTGCTTCATGAAAACGCTTTATAATCCATTATACAAATTAAATGAAACATATTATTGTGCATTTCTTTAGGTTAACATTAATATAAATCTCCAAATATTATTTCTACGCGTATATAATAAAATATGTCTAATGGCTGTAATTCCAGTGTACTAGGCAAAATGATCCTAAAATAGAAAACACCTACCGCCTAAATATTTCGTGTTGGTACCATGTGACGTTACAGGCTATGACGCGGATGACGTGCAACGGTTAGTAAATTAGACGAAGTATATGTTATTTAAAGCAAATATAATTTGAAGTGTTTTAGGAATAATTAAAAACAGCACTATAAGCTAAAAAATTTTATTTAATGGCATTAATCAAAAACATGTAACACTCATATTTTTATGTACCTTTTTTTAAATATTGTTTTTGCACAAACACTTTTATTTACAACCAATTTTTATTAAGAAATAATTGCGGATGCAAAGATTTTGATTCTTCACATTCATACCGTTTTGGTGCCCGTTTTTAGTTTATTTATTTTGAAAAGTAAGCTTTAACAATGTTTTTTTTGTTCAGTTGTCCAGGGAGTTAGTATTATTTTCTTTTTGGGTACAAATGGTATTGTCTCTATTGTTTCGTCTTTTTTTAGTTCTTCCGTTACATTAACTTTTTAAAAATCGTTAAAATCATTTTTTTCTGGATCATCACTTTCCTCACTAGATTCGTCTTCTAAAAGATTTTGGTCCAAATCTATAGATATATCGTCTAATGTTTTTCCTTTCTGCCCTCCAGCTTCACCCTTTTCCATTACGATTAGTAATTTAGAAATCTTCGCCGTTTGGTACACATCGTCTGGTAATCGATAAGAGTTTTTATGAACGGCAGCCGTGTGTCTCATAAATGTGGACAATTGTTCAATTTCATTATCACTTAAATTAAATAACTGTGTAAGCGTTGCTAGCTGTTTTCGTAATCTAGTGCAAGTTATGGCTTGAGGATTTTTAGCACCACAAGAAACAGCATATTTGGCAATTATTTTATATCCACAGATAGGCGTAGAGTGACTTGATCTGCCAAATAAATAAGGTTTGTCATCTTTTACAAAATTAGATCTAACTTTTAATATTTCTCTAATGTGATTTTGTATGTCAGTGCTAAATATAACCGGAACACCTCGTCCCCGTTTACCCCTTATGCCAATTCGCTTCATATTTTTTAATAATATTTTTTCTGTTTCGGTAACAACTTCTTTAAATTCCTCATAACTGTCATTTTTCTTTTCAGATTTCTCATAGGTATCCAAAAGCATTCTTTGCAGTTCACCTGGTCTTTTTCTGTTTAAAAGAATAACTCTACAATATATCGTTTCTAATATAATAGAGTATTGTAAGCAGCAACATTATGTAAATCTATTTTGAGTCATTGTAATGCCTTATCCGCTTCTGTAACTAAATGTTGCTTGAGTATTTTAGGTCGCTGGCGAGAGCTACAATAGTAATTTTATTAAATTTCTTTAAATTAAGGTCATTACCAGCCCGGTTTGATATATCAAATCGCCAATTTGATTGGAACAAATTTATTAATGTTTTCAGATTTGATTCACAATTAGCTGTTTCAATGGTTGGTTCCATTTTTGAGATCATGTGTAACGCAATGTCACAACATTGTTTTATGGACGTTCCTATGTTTAATGCATAAGTGGGAGAAAAAAATAAATCTTTTTCTGTATCATATTTTGATACCAATTTCGTAGCGTCTACTAAGTCATCATAGAATTTCGGCTTTAGAGCTTCAAATAGGTTACTTGTACAAGCCTTAATTTTCTTGAATTCTATTAAAATCCTAGATAGCTCTCTCATCTTTCGACTCGAACATTAATGTGATGTTTTTCGCGATGAATCTTAAGGTATCTAGCACCAAATGCGCATATAAGAAAATCAGTTTTTGCTTCTAGAGAGATTTTATCTGGCCGCATTCTTGGGAAGACCTCATCTTTTAAACGCTGGTCAATTTTTTAACATTTTTTAACAAGAAATTTTGGCCTTCCGCTTGAGAATGTTTAGATGATTGACCACCTAAACATATTTTTCTATCTCTATATAAAAATTTAGATCTGTAAAACCCTACACCCATGTTCGAACATGGTAGAAATGACTGAGAAGGTTGAAGTCCTTGCTTAACCGGCTTTTTACATTCTTGTGAATTTTTAATGAAATTTCCTTTTTTCTTTAGAAGTGAAACTAATTCTCTCCTTTGTTTGGATTTCTATTCCTTCGATAGTATACCTTGGACTTCTAGTTCACAAGAATGATATCTCTTTAAGTGTCTTACAAAATTGTTCACATCCGTTTCACAGTAATAACACATCTTTTTTTCTTTTATATTTTTCAGTTTTAACATTGATTGTTTCATTATTATTGTAAACTTCAGTACTTATATTCTCTCCTGGGCTACTTGAAGTTTGCTCCTAAAATTAAAATTTTACAATTAAATTTTTTTTAAAATATAATGCAATTCTCCAAGAAATTAACGTACGACTTTAAAAATGGGTCATTTTTGATGTCTCTAATTTCCTAAACCTGTCCGACTTAAGTGATTTTTTTAATAGGTTATAACCATATTCTTTAACAATATCGCTGCAATAATAATGCTACTAGACAGGTAAATTGTCATTGTATGCCGGATGTACCAATCAAACTGTGATTTTTTCTCTCAAAGTTTGTGTCACCATGAGGAATATTCTAGCATTTATAAAATACTGAAATTAAAACCCAACTATAGCCTCACATTTCGGGTACTTTGACAAATAGCTTTGTTTTTCATCAATATAGGGTGTTTTTTAAATAAGTACGGTAAACTTTAAGGGGTAATTCTGCATGAAAAAATAATGACAGTTTGCTTTATGAACGTATATCCGCAAATTATTCGTTTCCGAGATAGGGGGTGTTTTTCTTACAAACTGACGATTTATTTATTGCTCTTAAATCCGGTTGTGCAAATGAAATTTTGTGGCTATTAAGAGATAGTAATTGCCCATTTTTTGATATAAAATTAGGAATTTAATATTTACCATTGGCGCACATAAGGGTCATATTACCCGTATGCGCGCCAATGGTGAATATTAAATTACTAATTTTATATAAAAAAAATGCCCAATTACTATCTCTTAACACCCACCAAATTTCATTTGCACATCTTAACTGGTTTAAGAGCAATAAATAAATCGTCAGTTTGTAAGAAAAATGTCAACACCCCCTATCTCGGAAACGAAGCTTTTGCGGATATACGTTTATAAAGCAAACTGTAATTATTTTTTCATGCAGAATTACACCTTAAAGTTTGCCGTACTTATTTAACACGTTAAACGCCATGGGTAAATGGATAAAAAATTTAAAAAAACATTTTTTTGTATATATATCTGATATTATGTGTTCAAAATAGATATAATATTTATTTTTAGTTTTGAGCGAATTTTTTAGTCATAAATATAAAAAAACACATTGAGGTCACCGGTGCCCTCCGCGGCGCTATTGAATAGAAATTAACTTTTCAGTTGTACCACGCCGCGCCGGTCACAATGTCGGTCATCCCACTCTCAGCAATTCCCGCCCCTGGGCTGCTAGTGACCATGCGGTTCTAACAAGAAACAACAGGTCAGTTCTTGCAATCTTCAAGTGGATGCAGTAACAGTGTTTTTTTTTGTTCTTTGATCTGTATTATTTTGTGTTCCTATTTTTTTGTGGACAAAATTCCACACTATGGAGGTGAACAATGAAGATCAAAGTTTTGCAGATATTTTTGGTAATGTAGACGATTTTTTTATAAGTGAAGCAGATATTGAACGATTTGATTTACTGGCAGCAAGTGTTAATAATATCAAAGAAGAAGAGCTCTCTAACAATCGTAAACGTAAGGGAGATATCTCATATGAAGACGATGACTCTGAAAATGAAATTTTGCATGTGTCCAAATGTCGGAAGCGACGAATTATTACTTCTCATTCTGAAAGCGAGCCTGATTTGTTAAATAATGATGTTGGAATCAATGATATAAACCAAACAAGTTCTTCACGCAAATGGTTCGAGCCGATGGGACGTCAACGTTCAATAATACCATTTACAGAATTAATTGGGTTAAATCATCCATATTCGACCGTGTTGATGCAAGCCCCTCCTGAAGATTTTTATATGCTTTTGGTTACTGAAAATCTTTTTGAAAGGATAGCAAATGAAACAAATTTATTTGCGACACAATCTATCTTAGAAAAAGATAATAAACCACAAGCTCGTTCACATTCTTGGATACCAACTGACAAATATGAAATTAAACGTTTTTTTGGCCTTCTTCTATTTATGGGATTGGTAAAGCTGCCAAAAATTAATTTCTATTGGAGTAAAGACAAAATTATGGGACAACAATTTCCTGGAACAATTATAAGTAGGAATAGGTTTGAGTTAATTCTACAATTTCTTCACTCCTCTGACAACCAAACTACAGACCCTGCAGATCGTATTGGCAAAATAAGGGGGCTTATAGATGAATTAAATTTTAAATTCAAGCAATATTACTCTCCTAAAGAAGATTTATGTGTAGATGAAAGTATGGTGCCCTTTAGAGGACGTTTTATTGGACGTCAGTATAATAAACAGAAACGACACAAATACGTTTTAAACTATTCAAACTGTGCACGATTCCTGGATACACCTACAAGCTGCAATTATATTGTGGAAAAAATAATGATGCAGTAAATAATACGCCAACCAATGTGGTATTATCATTGTGTAAGGATTTACTGCACAAAGGTCACACAATGGCAACTGACAACTGGTACACTAGTTTAGAGTTAGCATACGAATTATTAAATACTGATACCCATCTGGTTGGAACAGTTAGAAAAAATAGGAGAGGGTTGCCAAAAAAAGTTGTGGAAAGTAAACTTCGTCGCGGAGAAAGTATTGCACAGGAAAACGAAGATGGAATCACTGTCATGAAATGGAAGGATAAACGAGATGTCTTAATGTTATCCACTAAACATTCAAATAAATTTTCTACGATTAGAAAAAGAGGCAAGGTAATTAAAAAACCAAAGATGGTTCTAGATTATAATAAATCTAAATCTGCTGTTGATATGAGCGACCAAATGACTTCATATTCATCCCCACTAAGAAAAACGGTCAAATGGTACAAAAAACTGGCAATTGAATTATTGTTAAATACTGCTGTTGTAAATGCCTCTATTATGTACAGTGAAACAACAAAAAACTGTATGTCAATTGTAGATTTTAGAAGAGCTCTAGTTGACTATCTCACCAGTTCCAGAAAAGAAGACGAACCTGAAGCAAGAACGTCACGACCAACAAGAATCAAGCATGAATTGGGAACGAAACCAGGGAAAGTTAGAGATTCAAGACGTCATTGTGTTCAGTGTTATAAGCTTAATGTGGTACAAGTGGGCAGAAAACTAGCTAAAAATAAAACAAAAAAGGTGAACAGTTTTTGCATGCAGTGTGAAGGTAATCCCCATTTATGTTTGTCATGTTTCAATAAGGTGCACAGATATATATAATCTCATTTTGAAAATTTTCACCATTTCTCTAAAAATTATTTTCTTCATTTTAATATTTTATTGTTTATTGTTAAATTTCTAATTAGTTAGAACTAGTTTATTTTAGTTATTTCATTACTTTCCATAAATATGTATAACAGACAAGATTTTCAATAACATGATATAAAAATTCAAAAATCGTTCTACATCTTTTTTACTTATGTAGGTAGATTTGTCCCATTCAAAAGATCTATTCTACAGCGCCTTGACGGTCATTTCTATATATAATATTAACGAAACGAGTGACCGACGGCACAGAAAACAACTTTGTATAATGCTATGTTGCGGAGGTCACCGGTGACCCTCACGGCGCAATGGGACGTAGGAGCTGGTGGTCACCGGTGACCCCCATGGCGTTGAACGTGTTAAAAACACTTTGTATTGATAAAAAACAATACTAGTAAAGTACTCAACTTCTTTTATCATTCAACATAAGCGAATGAATCAAAAATCAGAATGTTAGGAACACATAAGGCTATAGTTGGGTTGTAATTTCTGAATTTTATAAATGTTAGAATATTCCACATGGTGACACGAACTTTGAGAGAAAAAATCACAGTTTGATTGGTACATCCGGCATACAACGACAATTTAGCTGTCTAGCAACAATATTATTACAGCGATATTGTTAAAGAATAAGAATAACACATTAAAAAATTACTTAAATCAGACAACAGGTTTAGAAAATTTAGGTTGTCGTCCATTTAAGACGACAAAGGGACTACTACAGGGCTGCTCCACATCCCCTACCCTGTTTAAAATATTCCTGGAAAAAACCGTGAAACAATGTAAAATAAAGTACGAAGGAATCGGTATACCAGTAAGGAACAAATATCTATATACCATAAGTTTTGCTGACGACCAAATAGTGATCGCACAAGACGAATATGACCTCAGTTTTATTATGAGGAAACTGGAACAGGAATATAAAAAGAATGGGATGAAAATAAACCTAAAGAAAACTGAATACCTAACAACGGAGAATACAGAAATAAAACAACTGGAAATAAATGAAAGTAAGCAAATCAGAGGAACAGATAAGTACAAGTATTTAGGTTTTATAATATCAAAAAAATAAACAGCTGAGGAAGATATAAAAAATAGACTAGGACAAACCAGAGATTTCATACGAAAATTGAACCCGATACTGTGGGATAAGAATATCAGCATAAAAACAAAAAGAAGAATATATAATACCATAACAAGAAGTATCCTCACTTATGCGTGTGAAAATGGGACAATAAATAAGAAAACCAAAAATAAAATAAGAGCAACAGAGATAGAATTGCTAAGGAGAAGCTGCAGAATAATAAGGAGAGATAGAATAAGTAACAGAGATTAACAGAAGAATGGGAGTGAACTCAGACATAATAGACTACATCCGACAAAAGAGATTAACCTGGTAAAATCGTTGGATAAACCGAATAACAGAGTGGAGCCCGATAGGAAAAAGGAAGAGAGGCAGACCCCGAAGATCCTTCAGAGATAAAGTGGACGAAGCAATGGAGAGAAGAAATCTACAAGAAGGGGACTGGCAAGACAGAAAGAGCCGGAGAGAACGGTTGAGTGAAGGAATACAGTGAAAACTGTGAAAATCCTTAGTGTATCCTTAGTAAATAGGTCTAGGAAATTGGAGACATTAAAAATGACCAATTTTTAAGGTAATGCGTTAATTTCTTGAAGAAATGTATAGAATCCAGTTTTATATAATTTACTTCATTACTATTCTATACACAAACTTAATCTGATTTATAATCACTTTAGTCAATAAAACATGCCACGTTTTCTTATGTCGTAAGCATGATAAATTAAAAAACTTTAGGAAAAAATATGTAAAATTGCAATAAAAATTTAGTTCAACATAATATGTTTTCTTAAAAACTTTAATTTTGTTTAAAACAAAGTAGGTATGTCACTTACTGTTAACATTTGCGGCCTTTCTGTACTTTCAGTGATAAAGTTTTGGGGCATTATGATTAAATTTTGAAGAATCTGAAATTATTATAAATTATATTTTAATATTTAAACTATTAGGTAACTTACCTTTGGAATATTTTTTTAATATGTGTTTGATTGCTGTCTTTTATTTCCAAATATTTAGAATTCTGATGGATATTTTCAGTACTTTCTAGAAATTCATCGTCGTTATTATAATATTCCTAAAATTAAATAAAATTATTTGATTTGTGCTGGACTATTATTTTAAATAAAAAGGTAAAATAATATTTAAGTCTACAGAGCCGTTGTACTTAAATATTTAAATATTATTTTCCGATAATATTTATTAAAATTAACAATATAAACTGTGAACGTCTTGAAAATATAGATTAAAATTTTTGTATTTGTTTTTACTAAAAAATATTTAATGTATAGTTTTACTTGCCTTTATTTCGTCTTCAGTACTATCCGATTCTGGAAAATATTCTGGATCAATATCGCTATCGCATGTTGGAGAGTCTGGAGATCTGTTCAAATCCTGTAATTATTACGAATTTGTAATTACACGTGCAGTTTTTTAAATATATTAGAAAATAATTTAGACAATATTAATAAATTGTCTGGCTAAATAGGTCTTGAACCTAAGGCCAAAAATAAATTAGACAAATCACTTTGTTTGTAGTGACTATATTGTGATATTTTTTTAATTTGATATTCGCAACACAAAGTTATATACCTTTATTTTTTCAATATCGTCATCAGTGATTTTCATTTCTTGAGGAAATGGAGATAATGGCCTATTGCAGAACCATCTTTCTTTCTTTTTCGTTTTAAAAAACTTGAGTTCTCGCTAAAAGTATATTTAAAACTTAAATTTTTAATGTTCTCGTTAATTAGAGAAATATATAATAAATTATGTTCTTCAAAACAGTTTAGAAAAAGCTGTAACTCCTTAATTTTATTTCAAGTATTTTAGACAATAAATATAGTAAAGAAGATTTCTTGCTTGCAATTTTTTTAAAGAGATATTTGTTTTTACAGATAATTATTTATTCTCGTAAAGATTAATTTTTTTTTAACACAAATTATATCTAGCAATATTGCCCTAGCAAAACCTGAATTTTCAATTTAGTTTTAATTAAAATTCCAAAGTACATATTTTAAAAATTAAAAGAATTATTTCTGTAGGATTTACCTCTTATTGATTACTATTAGTGTAATTCAAACGTTTCTTGAAATATAGTATAAGTTTTTGTAATAGAAGAAAACAAGTAATTGGACTTCCTAAGTCCTACGGTGGTAAGCGGATATTTACTATACTGGAATGGGGTTGACTATCAGGAATACACTATATACTCATAACTCCTTTATTTGGTTAAACTAATACCATATAAATGTATCCAGTTGACAGGATATAACATTATTCTGCTCTAACGGCAGCAACCTCCCAAACCTAACTAACTAATTCGACTGACCCACTAATGCTCAAATCTGACCGTGTTCCCATATTTATCAAATACTTCGTTATGTAAATATGTTTGTATATATTCTCGTTAGTGTGTCAAAATGAATAATCGACCTTGTTGATCTAAGCAAAACGTGGACTTTAACTAAGGTGTTCTACTTTGCAATTATTATAACAAATATGCGTAATGTTGATTGTTTTATAAATAAATATCTAACGAATACTTTAAGGTAATTTAAGGATTTCTAAAATATCTAAATAATGAGATAAATCACATTATATCATCCCCCTTAGAAAAGAAAATTTTCTGAGCCATGTACCGTGCTTCCTTTTTCCTCCCCGAAGAGAAAAAAATTTTCTTACTATCATCATCAACTGTCTACGTTATATGTATAGATTTATACAAATTTTTACAAAAAAAATATATAAACAAAATTTACAAATATATACAATTTATTTCACTAATTATCAAACATCGTCTATTCTTAGTTAATTCTTTTCTTATGACTCGCGAAAATCTATACTCAGAAATTGTATTGTATGCTTTACTTTGATTTCAGAATTTTAAAAAAATTACAACTCCTACATTTGAACTTGACTTGTTAATTCTACTTCTTTACTAGACCCTTAAGACAAATCTTTTGATGTTCTCCAATTTTTAATATTCTTCTATTAGAAATTATCTCTTTTTTTCTTCTTCTTCTTCTTCTTGTCTGGTACTTCACAATAATTACATATTTCTTCATTTTCTTTATACTTAGTACTTTCTTCATTGTGTACTATTAAACAAAAATCTTCTTCTTTTTCATAGTTCTTCATTATATCATTTATAATTTACTTTATATTTCATATATATCTTCCTTCCTATATTTGTATTATTTTCATAATTCTTCATTTATATCTATCATTTACTTCATAAATTCTTCATTTTCTAACCCTTACCCACTCGATGGGTAGTTTTTCGCAACTTTATACCCTTGCATTTGTTTCCGGTCCTTTTGCACGTCCTTAGTCGTGAGAAGGTTTGTTCCAAAAAGACAAAATGGATAGTTGTGCGCTTGAAAAATCTTCTACATCTCGCATCCCTAAATTCCTGTCTGATCTGATATACTCAGTCTAGGTGAGATCCAGTTAGTTTCAAAACACGAAATGGGTATGCTAATATCTTCTAATTTTCATTTTGTGCCTTTTCCTTGACAAGAGTTGGTTTTTATTGTCTAAATTGTCTTTAATTGTACTTTATTATAAAATATTTATACTAAAATTCGACCGATATTTAAAAAATTTAAATAAAAAGTCGGTATCAAAAAAAAATTTAGCATTCAATTATGAAAAAAAATCGAAAGAAAGTGTGAATAAAAATAGACCATATTCTGTTAAAAATATATCATGAAAATCTCCTACTAATGAAAATCTGCTGAAATATCATGAAAATTTCCTATAAGAAAATTTCAGCTTGCAATTGCTGAGTAATTAATATTAAGTCTGGACGTCCATTTTTGTTACTAGTTAAATAGAAGTTCAGTTTCTTCACGCGTATAGTCACTTTTACGTCACAAAAATAATCTCTATTTCTCTAATTGAAATACAGTCTTACATGACCTCATTCGAATAAAATAAGTATGTATATATATATATATATATATATATATATATATATATATATATATATATATATATATATATATATATTGATGCACGTTAAGTTGTGACTTCCGGTATACAGAAGAGGCTGTCCGACTTCCACCTTTTCTACTAGGAATTATTTTTTAAAAATTGTGTATTTGGTAAAAGGGGGGCTTATAAAATGGGTCTACCTATTGAGGGGAAAGGATTTACCAAAATAAATTTTGTATATATATACGTATATACCGAAGCGTACAGCATACGTTATGGCTTCCATATAAAGGGTAGTTCAAGACGCGTTGTCACTTCCAGCGGTGTTGTCATATTTTGGAAGTCACAACGACTCGTCTGCTAGATTTACCTCCTATTTTGAGCGTAATGTGTGATCTTTTGAAACTTTTACTGTGAATACAGTTGTCTGTGTTTTAAAGTTGTCTATTTAAATTAAAAGATTGATATTCTTTTGATTATACAGGTTTACAAAAAAATACATTTCGGACTATTTGACGAAACCATATGACTAGGGGGGTTTTTGGGGTCGCTGGTTACGAATCCGGGGTTCGCTAACCTCTATCACGTCAGGTAAAGGTCATTTCAAGGACAAATCAAGATAAATCGACAGTCGCTCTGAAAAAGTATATTAGGAGGTTTTTGGGGTCGCTTATAACGAATCCAGGATCCGCTGACCTCTATCACGTCTAGCTGAAGGTCATTTCGAGGTCAAATCAAGATAAATCAACACAATCGCTGTGAAAAGTATATTAGGGTGTTTTTGGGGTCCCTGATCACAAAACTGGGGCCCGTTGAGCTCAACAACGTCAGGTAAAGGCCATTTCAAGGTCAAATCAATTTTGTTAACTCCTCCTGATTTGAACTTGAAATGACCTTTACATGACGTGGTAGAGCTCAACGGACCGCAGTTTTCATGATCAGCGACCCCAAAACTCCCTATACTTTCAGAGCAATGGTGTCAATTTATGTTGATTTGACCTTAAAATGACGCTGAACTAGACGAGATAGAGGTCAGCAGACTCCGGATTCGTCTTCAGCGACCCCAAGAACCCCCTAATATACTTTTTCAGAGCGACTGTCGATTTATCTTGATTTGACCTTGAAATGACATTTACCTGACGCGATAGAGGTGAGCAGACCCCGGATTTGTGATTAGCCACCCCAAAAACCCCCTTGTCATATGGTTTCGTCAAATTGTCCGAAATTTAGTTTTTTTTTTAAAACCTGTGTTATTTATGATAATATGATTGATATTTATTTTACAAAAATACTAATATATTATTATTGCTGTAAAATGGATTTATTGGAATTAATTAAAAAAGTGTTAATAGTAAGTCATTTATTTATGAAAATTATATCAAAAATGTTAATAAATAAATTTGAACTTATAGAAAATTTTAATATTTTAGATTTTATTACAGGCACCGTCCTTTTAATTTTTGATGTACCAATAATAATATGTAATAAAAAATTAAATGGCTAAACCCTCCAGGTGGGGATTAGCCGCTAAAAAGCTATCTAGATCCTTTTTTTTCGAGCAGATTTTTCCCAATCTGCTACTCGATACTATTGACTATGCTTCTCCATTTCTTTCTACCCTCTTTTGTTTTTCTGCTAGTCTCTAATTCCTGCCCTATATAAATCTTCCTTTAATTCCTGTAACCATTTATTCTAGTTCCTCCGCGTCTCCTTCTAACTCCGGGTCTCCATTGTAAAATTGAGTTTATAGTTGTTGCGCTACCTGCTCTCCATATATGCCCCAACAATCCAACTCTGTGCCCAAATCTGAAAATCTGGAATAATATCTACCCGGGTCGAAACATTTTTTTTTAATATATGAAAATAGTTATTTATGAAACGGAGCGAGTGCTATACATCGCGTAAATTCGCAAAAAGTACTTCACGCACAATTTCATACAATATTTTATCTACGATAAACAAATAAAAATACTGTAACTCTTCGTCACTTCTTCTTTGAGTGCCTCTCCTATCGGAGATTGGATATCATTAGGGCGATTCTAATTTTATTTACTGCTGTTTTGAACAATTCGTTAGTGGTACAGCCAAACCACTCTCTCAAATTTCTCATCCAGGACATTCTGCTACGGCCTGGATTTCTTCGTCCTTGGATTTTTCCTTGCATTATGTTTTGTAGGAATGTGTACTTTTGTCCCCTCATCAGGTGGCCTAAGTATTCAAGTTTTCTCTTTTTTATATTCAGTAGAACTTCTGGCTTGTTATTTATTCTGCGTATTACTTCTTCATTTGTAATTTTATCCACCCAACTTATTCTTAGTATACGGCGGTAGCACCACATCTCAAAGCTTTCAAGATTTTTAATATTCCTCTGTTTAAGAGTCCATGACTCAACACCGTAGAGCAAAGTACTGAATACATAGCATTTTAACATTCTAGTTCGTAGATGAATACTAATATCACGATTACAAAATAATTTTTTCATTTTTATAAAAGTAGACCTGGCAATTTCAATACGTCTTTTTATCTCGTGATTTTGGTCACCTGTTTCATTGATAAGGGTTCCCAAGTATTTGTATTCGTTTACTTTTTCAAGTTGGGTACCGTTTATTGTGATACTAGTGTCATTTATTGTCTTCGTCACTGGAATTCATTTCTATTCTACAATTCTTAGAGCTTTGACATATAAAAATTCTAATTTCTTTCAAACCACAAAACTGTCAATTTTTTTTTGTAATTTATTGCTCATTATGTCATCACCTCTCTTGTGCTCTGCACAAGAGATCTAAGGTTAGAGCTAAGAATAAGGTTGGCTAGGTGCTACGTTTTCTCGACTCTGTTTTACGGAATGGAAGCTTGGACCTTGAATGCGGCATCAATGAAAAAACTGGAATCATTCGAGATGTGGGTATATAGAAGAATTCTAAAAATATCATGGACAGAACACGTCACAAACAAGGAGGTTCTGAGAAAGGTGAATAAAGAAATGGAAGTCTTAAATACAATTAAAACCAGAAAATTGGAATATCTCGGACATATTACACGTGGAGAGAGATACAACTTGCTCCAACTCATTATGCAGGGAAAGATTCAAGGAAAAAGAAGCATAGGGAGACGCAGAATATCGTGCTTGCGCAACCTGAGAGAATGGTACGGATGTACATCAAACGAACTTTTCAGAGCAGCCGTCTCCAAGGTCCGAATAGCTCTGATGATTGCCGACCTCCTTCGCGGAGATGGCACTTGAAGAAAAAGAAGATGTCATCACCATGAAACGCGAAAGTTAAGAAAGAATATTTGATTATATGAAACTGTGTCCAAAAACAGTGAGAAAAAGTAAATCCCATTTAAAATACATTGTTACTTCATGCTTACTTTAAAGCACTGCTATCTATAATGACAGTTTTCACAAACTAAAAATTTATATATAATATGACATAGAGTAGATAAAAGTCATTTATTAATTATTAATTGATTATAGTCAGAAGAAAATTAGATCATGCACCCCTTGTTTTTTATAATTTTTAACATACTAAATTACATATCCAATAATTATTTTTATCCATTAAATAGATCGATGCAGATCGGCCTTATATCGGATCCTCTTCTATTAGTCCGTTCGCTGACGGTAAAATATTGCAAAACCCATAAATTTTAAAAAACCACTCAAGATTGACATGAAATTTGGCATACACATAGGTAACATATCAAAGAAGAAAATTGATATTGTGCTGATGTTTTCTTTTGCCATGGGGGTGACTTTCACCTCGTCTAGGGATGAAAAAATATACATTTAAAATAAGTCCGGAAATGGATTAACTGACTAATTCTAAGGAACTATTGTTCTTTTTTGTTCCTTTTAAAAAAAAAACACATTTTAACGATTTTTTTGCAATTAACTCAAAAAGTAAGTATTTTATCGAAAAAAACATTCTTTAACAGCCCATAAAAAAATGGTGTACTTATGTATGAGATCCCTAGACCCAGTAAAAGAAGAGTTGTAACTAATGACAAATAGGTTCATACACGTCAAATTTCAAATTGAATATTCCAACGTGAAGTGTCAAAAACTAAAGCACTTTTTGAGGAACACTCATTACAACTTTTTTGTAGTGTTTAAAAAAAGGTTATAAAGTTTTTAGCATTAAATTAAGGAAGTTAGCAAATAAAATTTATCGTCGCCACTTCACAAGTTGATTTACTCGTGTATGTATTGTTTATAAATATGATCTGTAAGCTTCATTGGTTCAAAGTGCTTATTTTTGAAGGGTATGTAATTAAAAGGGATTGAACTAGTCACTAACCAACTGTGTATGCCAATTTTGAACAGCCATATCTTAACCAATATTTGTCTCAAAGAAAAAAACATAATCCTAAATATTCAGAAAAGCAAAACCTACATTTTTTACACTTTGTAATTTTTGGTAGCACTAATAAATTTTATGTCATTTTGAAAAAAAAGCATCTCTTTCAAAATTTAAACAATTTTACTTTAAAACCCAATTTTTTCAAAAATTAGCCCTTTACTTAGCCCGAATTAAGGGGTGATTTTCGGAGTTTTTTAAGAAAAATAGGACCTACTTTATTTTGAAAGTATCTTTCTTAATTTTAACGCTAGAAACTTTTTTAGAAAACATAAAAAAGATTTTTTTAAAACTTTAAAAATTTGTAATAAGTTTTCTCAGAACAGTGTATCATTTTTTAGTTGCTATCATTTTTTGGTTATTTCACGTGAAATTATTCATTTTTAAATTTGACGAATATGAACCTGTTTCCTGTTTTACATTAGCTACAAAGCTACAACTTTGCTTCTACTGATTCTAAAAAGTTATACGTACATCAATTTTGTTACTTTATAGGCTATATTTTTAATGTTTTTCCCGATAACATACCTACTTACTTTTTGAGTTATTGGCAAAAAACCGTATAAAAGTGTTTTTTGTTGAAAAATTGACATATCGACTAGCCAATAACTCAAAAAGTATTAACTTAGTGAAAAATTCTATATAACAGAAGTTGCTTAGAATTAGTGTGTTTATCCATTTCCGAACTTATTTTGAACGTATACTTTTCCCCTCCGATTAGAGGAGAAACTCAACCCCCAGGGCAAAGTTTTCTTTTCACTTTTTTTCTTTTACATGGGTCCTATGTGTAAACTAAATTTCACGTCAATCCGTTCTTTAAAATTTGGAGCAAAAACCGTTAATGAACTATACTATCTCCGTAAGATCGTAAAAAACGAATCAGAATATTTTTCCTATCGACTAAAATACAACCTGGAATACCTACTTTCAATACACCAATAATAATTATTATTGCGTTTTTTATAAATGCATAAAAGCATAATATTTTGGTGCATATTTCAATTCAACTGTTTTTTGCATAATTTAAGGTTTTTTAAGTGCATATTTCCCGATCTCTATTAATTTAATGTATTTCTCCACGAGTTTACAGCAAAAATCTTGATAATTATGTTTGTTTTGACTGTTTTGTTTGTATAATTATTGTTTTATCATACAGTCAAAGTCTCCCTTCAATCCCAAACATTTTTAAAAGAAAATACAATTTTTATTGGATATGTTCAATCAAGCAGACATTCCGTTAACATTTTTAGTCACAACATAATATCGATGTTAAAGTATTATTAGAGCAACGCGTTATGGTGTCACATTTCTTTTAATGACCGACACACAAAATATTTTAATGACGGATCCCACACTATAAGAACCAGATTTTTATTACCTACTGCTGATAAGGTAAAGAGTTATCAAATAAATATCACTCGTTGTCATCTCTGTGTTAATATGAAATAATAAAATATAAATATTGTAGTTTTGTATTTTAAAATATTTGGAAAAAATACCTATGTATTTTTTTTTTCATTTAGGTACACATCATTTTAAGGGATTGTCCGGAAGAGTACAGGCTCAATATATCGGCAAATGAATTTTGTTTTAAATACCGTCCGTATAGAGGAGGTGCTCGTTGGGGATATGCGCAAAATCTTAGTCCAGTGCTAATTAAATGCATTAATTTTTTTCGAATTCTGAGAAAACTAATAAGTATTTTTGAAAAATGTAAACGCAGAATGGAAGCTTACATTATTACCGAGGGCAGAAAGTCCCTGAAAACTTATATAATGTTTATTTTAATAACTTATATACCTAATATATGTTTATTTTAATAAAGATAATGGGATGAAAAAACAAGAGAAAAGTTAGTGTGATTTTTAATTTCGAATATTTCATTCAAAAGAAACTTTTTTTTATTCTAAGGGACTTTCGGTCCCCCGTAATAATGTTATCTTTCATTCTGGGTGTATGTTTAAAAAAATATTATTAGTTTTCTCAGGATTCGAAAAAAATAAATGTATTTAAATAGCATTGGACAGAGATTTTGCGCCTACCCCATTAAGAGAGAGTTTACTGTATTTTATATTATTACTAGAATTTATTACTTTAAACTTTTTATCGCTCTTGATTCATTTTATCGTGTATTTAATTCCATTCAATTGTAATTGTACATTCAATTTTTTTGTAATTTTTACACGTTTTATTACTTTCGAAATAACAATAACTATAAAATCGATTTGGCGTTTTGGCTACCTGTTGATCGCTACTTTATCACCTTAAGCTTTTAATAAGATTTTTAAAATTAATTTAGATTATTTAATAGATATACTCACCGGCACGAAAAACGGGCACCCCAAAAAATGTATCATTTTTGATGGCTCGTATCTCCTAAACCTATTCTCCAATTTAAGTATTTCTTTAATATGTTATAGCCTTATTCTTTAACTATATCGCTGTAATAATATTGTTTCTAGACAGGTAAATTATCATTGTATACTGGGCGTACCAATCAAACTGTTTTTTTTTTCAATTTTCACAACACTCTGTGGAATATTCTAGCCTTTATACAATATTGAAATTAAAACCCAACTATAGCCCCAGGTTTTCTTAATGTTCTGTTTGTTATTCATTCGCTTATGTTGGATAATAAAAAAGTTAGGGACTTTAACAACTAAACATGTTCTTTATCAATACATGGTGTTTCTAAATAAGTGCGACAAACTTTAAGGGGTAATTCTGCATGAAAAAATAATGATCGTTTACTTGATAAAGCTATGTCCGCAAATGCTTGCAAATATAAAATTATTTTGCCAAACGATCATTATTTTTTCATGCAGAAATTACCCCTTAAAGTTTGTCGCACTTATATTTAGAAACACCTGTATCGATAAAGAACATGGCTAGTTGTTAAAGTCCTTAACTTTTTTATTATCCAACGTAAGCGAATGAATAAAAAACATAATGTTAATAAAACCTGGAGCTATAGTTAGGCTTTAATTTAAATATTTTATAAAGGCTAGAATATTCCACAGGGTTTTGTGAAAATTGAGAAAAAACCCAGTTTGAAACCCCGGTATACAATGAAAATTTACCTGTCTATCAATAATGTTATCATAGCTATATTGTTAAATAATAAGGCTATAACATAGTAAAAAAATTACTTAAATCGGACCAAAGGTTTGGGAGATACGAGACATCAAAAATTACCCATTTTTTTGGGGTGCCCGTTTTTCGTGCCGGTGAGTGTAGATTAAATTATAAGTTCATTGTAAAAAAGGAAGTAAACAAAAACACGAGAAAAATGAATTTATATAAGTAAATAGGTAAGTAAATATTATAGATTAAAATATGTACAGAAAATATATAATTATAGAGATATATAATCACTTATTGTACCTTCATTTAAGGCTAACTTTAAAAGTAAAGCAGATCTGCTATTATTCATGTTTAAAAACAAAAGGCACACAAAACACTAAGTACGATTAGGACCGCGAATCTACAACAGATAAATGTCTGGAAACCGTTACACAGGGTTGCCAAAAAACGGAAGTCACACCGAGCGGTGTGGTATACGGAAGACGCTACGCGTTGTGTACATAACCTGTATAGTAGCACGGGAGCGACACTAGCGCTGGTGATATACCGTCGAACTAAAATCTGATCTTATGAGTATGTTAGATACGATATGACTTCCAGCGAAATTTTTAATATAAGCCTTCTGATACCATCTAGTAGCCAAATTCGTAAAAATATAGGCAAAACGTTGTGACTTCCGAAATCGGAAGTCATAACGGTATATATGAAGTAACAACGTATTACGAGAATCTACTTTGGAAGTCACATGGATACATGTATCAATATATATATATATATATATATATATATATATATATATATATAAAGGATGTTAAGTAAGCGAGTACAACTATAAACATAGAAAAGATAAATCATTGGCAAATAACTCGCAATGTGAATGTGAATACAAAACCAACAATATAAAAAGATGGAATGCAACTGCAGACACGTGTTTCTGACTCATTAGTCGTCATCAGTACAGTATAGCCAAGTTAGAAGATAATATTATTTTATTATTATCTTATTATTATAATATTATCTTCTAACTTGACTATACTGTACTGATGACGACTAATGAGTCAGAAACACGTGTCTGCAGTTGCATTCCATCTTTTTATATTGTTGGTTTTGTATTCACATTCACATTGCGAGTTATTTGCCAATGATTTATCTTTTCTATATATATATATATATATATATATATATATATATATATATATATATATATATATATATATATATATATATATATATATATATATATATATATATATATATATATATATGTATATTATAGAAATTTAAAGTTATTTTATATATTATACTAATAATTATGTTACTTGAAGCCATACAAAGTATTCTTCTTAAATAGTACTTTTTACTGTAGGTACTGTAACTTTTTGTACTGTAGGTACAAAATTCTCTTCAGTTATTCTATTTTTCCAGATCTTTTGACATTAATCTTCTTCAAGTTATCCTTAATACTTGTCTTTCTCTAAGGTAACTTTTTAAATCTTAATATTTAATCTTCGTTTGTCTTTTTCCTCAGATGGGATTTTCTTTTCCTTTATAAACTCCGTTACTTCAACATATTTTTATAACTTGTTTTGTCTTTATTTTTCTTCTTATATCAGTTCATCATCATTTCTTAACTAGCTTTCTTTTCGTCACAAAATCATTGTATAAAAATAATTCACTCTCTCACGAGGAAATTCGTTTACTCAATAAAAATTCCATATGCCATTATGGTAGTAGTTGTAGGCTCTCTCACGAGGACGAATTTTATTAGTCCTATGTACGTGGTATAATCATACTCCTTGTATATAAAAAAATTTATTTCTTTTCCATAGTCATTTTTAATTTTTTCCATTTTAGTGTGTTTCTTTGTCTTGTCATATTTATCATAAGTAAAAATCTTTGCATTTACGTGCATTTCTCAACAAAAATTTCCATTGATTGAGACATTTCCGTCTCGAATATAAGTCCTTTATGCCGGATTTTCCAATTTCTTTCCAACATCTTAAAATATTTTCTTTTATCTTTCCTTATAAACATATTGTTCGAATACTAATATATTTTTCAGGCTAATTTTATTTATCATAATAACTTTCTTCGTAAAAATTTGTCGCTTTAGCGAATTCCTATGTAATTCATTCGTTTCAATTTTCAATGTCAAACACATTATACTCGAAGTCTTTAGTTTAAAAATAGTATAATAGTAAACTGTTATAAACAAAATAACTTCCGTATGCAAAAAGTGCAGAAAAAGCAGAAATACATTAATCAAAATAAACTTATTTACGTACTCGTATGGTTAAAAATAATTATATTAGGTCTTACGCTCTAATATAAAGAATTGTTATATTTCTATTAAAATAAAATTATCGATTAAGATTATTTATATATGATATGTAATTCTCAAAAAAAGAAAATCTTCTAAATTAGTGAAATACTTCTAAAACTTAATAATACACGAAAAATTTTTACCTAATTTACTTATTTTTAAGTGAAAATTAATAATTCTAGTTCTTCTTAAATGATTATATTTATACTATATTAATAAAAAATTCATATCTGTGAGACTGTATATGCAATTTAAAAAATAGCTAAAAAGTTACTCACGATTACACATCTGTCCACTAGGTATTGTCCATTCCTTTCCATTTTTGTCTTCTTGACGTTTGGGTGTGACCCCATGTCTTCAAACCTTCGTCCATGTCGACGTCTACCATTTGGACTCCCTTATCGTTGGTCTCTCCAGCTCCATATAGTCTCCATATAGTCTAACGATACCAATTAATATGAGGATTGGTACTTTACGCCAAATTTTCTTCGTTTCCTCCAGTTTTTTGCCATCTTTCCTGTTTTCTACTGCTTCAGAAGTCCTAGTTCGTCTCTCAAAAGGTCGCCATATGGTGGTAACTGGATATTTACTATACTGGAATGGGGTTGACTATCAGGAATACACTATATACTCATAACTCCTTTATTTGGTTAAACTAATACCATATAAATGTATTCAGTTGACAGGATATAACATTATTCTGCTCTAACGGCAGCAACCTCCCAAACCTAACTAACTAATTCGACTGACCCACTAATGCTCAAATCTGACCGTGTTCCCATATTTATCAAATACTTCGTTATGTAAATATGTTTGTATATATTCTCGTTAGTGTGTCAAAATGAATAATCGACCTTGTTGATCTAAGCAAAACGTGGACTTTAACTAAGGTGTTCTACTTTGCAATTATTATAACAAATATGCGTAATGTTTATTGTTTTATAAATAAATATCTAACGAATACTTTAAGGTAATTTAAGGATTTCTAAAATATCTAAATAATGAGGTAAATCCCATTAGAGTCCTAGGTTTTCACCCAAAGTGATCGGGAGTAGAACCGGAAGTCGATATTTGAACTTTTTGTGTAACTTTGCTAAAGTATATATTTAATCTCATATTGATAAGGCACATCGAATAATTTATCGCTTATATTATTTTGATCATTATAAAACGGCACTTCCGGTTGCAACTCCATATCGGAAGTCTGATGTCAAATTTCTCGTCTTTAATACGATCCTTGGGTTATAAGCTTTCATTCGACACCTCATTTGATTATCTGTATTAATAACGGAAGAGTTATATTCGCGGACGGACAGACAGACAGTCATGAAATCAGAAGTATGTATTTGCTCTCGTCTTACTAAGGCGCGTCGAATAATATATCGCTTGTACTATTCCGGTGACTAAAACAGTACTTCCAGTAGCATTTCTCAAATTGGAAGTCCTAGGTCAAATTTCTCAGTCTTAGTACCATTCTTGGATTATATGCTTTCACTCGACATCTCATTTATACTACTACCTGGTATAATGACGAATGAATTATATTCGCGAGCAGACGGACAGACAGTCATGAACGGAAGTATATATTTGTTCTCGTCTTGCTAAGGTGCGTCGAACAATAAATCGCTTGTACTATTGCGGTGACTTTAAAACGATACTTCCGGTTGCATTTCTAAAACGGAAGTCCTAGGTCAAATTTAGGACCATCCTTGGATTGTAAGCTTTCATTCAACACCTCATTTGTCATTCTGGTAAAATGCAGGAAGATTTGTGTTTACGGACAGACGGACGTGGATAATTCAACGTTTTCGCATGCTTTTCAAAATTGGGTGAAAACAAAATATAAAGAAATGTTGTTAACAATAAAGTTAGTAATAATTTTAAAATTTAATAGATATTAAAACTTTAGCATGCTCTATATAAAAAATATCAGTAGATTTATAAATTAATAAAGTTAAAATACTTAGTACCTCACTGTATAATAATTTTAATAAATAATTTATTATAAGCTTTAAATATAAAATTTCTACTTACATCACCTGAAAAAAAGGGATATGTTGTTCTTCGTTTGGGTAACATCCTTAAATTGTCTCACAACCACAGTAGACTAAGAGCCGGGATAGGTGAAATTTGCTAATCATTTTAGGCACGATTAAAGTATATAACTTAAATAGTAGAACCTAAAAGAAAACGTTTGAACACTGTGCCGTCACTTTTCAGTGGCACATGCGTCGACAGTGGCGCATCAAACTTTCCACTTTTGGACCGGATAAATAAATTATTTATAAATTGACGGCATTAAGACGCAAGGAAGATATTAAAAATATAAGATACAAAAACTATATGCCGTACAAAAATATTGGTTCTGCAGCGTTAAAAAAAATTTCATTTTTCGCATATTTTCTTTAATAAAAAAATTATAGAAAACTGTACGGCGTGTATGATTTTAAGTAAATATATATATTTCACAACTATATTTTACTATGCCGTACAAATTCACTGGCCCAAATTCAGTTTAACCCTTGCCCAACCCTCACTTTTTACGTAGAATAAGGTAATTTATTTCAGGCACCCTAAAACCAATAGTCCAGAAAGCCACTGCGCATCCGCTAGGAAAAATATTCTAATTCGGATTTTTTGCACAATCTTACTCAAAAAGGACCCCTTTTAACAAATTTGCATGTTGCCAGGACCAAAAGTTGGTCAAAAATTTTTTAAACGTTTTTTTTTTGTTTTTTCCTAAAATTATTTTTTTTGCATAGAACAAAATTTTTTTAGGTTTTTTGGATCATTCCAAACAGAAAAGCTTTTTAGTGACTTTTCTGATAGTTTTTGACATATAAGCGATTAAAAATTGAAAAATTGCGAAATCGGCCATTTTTAACCCTCAAAAACTATGTGAGAAACTGAAAATTTGAATGTTACCAAGGTAGGTAGATATTGTTTAAACATCGATTGATGAAATCACGAAGAGTTTTTTGCAATACAATATCATAAACCCCTTTGTTCTTTAATTGCCAATCAAGTGTGAGCGACACTATTTTCCACCGTTGCATGTGTATGCAGTATGGTGCAAATGAAAGGAATAAATTCGTTATTTCGTAAACCGGCGACTTTAAGTAAAATCCCGAAACAGGTCCATTTTTATTTTTGAGTTATGATATTGTGACATATATGGTATACTAGTGACGTCATCCATCTGGGCGTGATGACGTAATCGATGATTTTTTTAAATGAGAATAGTGGTCGTGTGCTAGCTCATTTGAAAGGTTCTTCAATTCTCTATTCAGTAATATATTTATTTACATAATTGTTTATACAGGGTGTCCAAAAATTTAATGTTTTTCAATTTGCCAAATGATTTAATTTAATAAAATTTTTTTGGATACCCTGTATAAATAATTATGTACATGTTTATATTACTGAATAGAAAATTGAAGAACCTTTCAAATGAGCCAGCACACGACCCGTATTCTCATTTAAAAAAATCATCGATTACGTCATCACGCCCAGATGGATGACGTCACTAGTATACCATATATGTCACAATATCATATCTTAAAAATAAAAATCGACCTGTTTCGGGATTTTTGCCTAAAGTCGCCGGTTTACGAAATAACGAATTTATTCCTTTCATTTGCACCATACTGCATACACATGCAACGGTGGAAAATAGTGTCGCGCACGCTTGATTGGCAATTAAAAAACAAAGGGGTTGTTGATATTGTATTGCAAAAAACTTTTCGGGATTTCATCAATCGATGTTTAAAGAATATCCACCTACCTTGGCAACATTCAAATTTTCAGTTTTTCACATAGTTTTTGAGGGTTAAAAATGGCCGATTTCGCAAATTTTCAATTTTTAATCGCTTATATGTCAAAAACTATCAACTTTAGAGAAAAGTCACTAAAGGACTTTTCTGTTTGGAATGATCCAAAAAATCTAAAAAAATTTTGTTTTGTGCAAAAAAAATAATTTTAGGAAAAAAAAACGTTTAAAAAATTTTTGACCAATTTTTAGTCCTGGCAACATGCAAATTTGTTAAAAGGGGTCCTTTTTGAGTAAGATTGTGCAAAAAATCCGAATTAGAATATTTTTCCTAGCGGATGCGCAGTGGCTTTCTGGACTACAAAACATTTAGAAGGTTATATATAAAAATAGTCCCAAATTATTATGCCGTACATTTTGAATGGCACATGAGGTCACAGTAGAAAAATGAATTTTCCGTTTAAGGTTTAGTAAAAAAAATTATTGTCTTTTTTCAATTTATTAAAAATAGACTATTAAAAAGCTAATCCCGTATAAATATTGTGGCACGATGAAGCAAAAATCCTCCAAAATCGTTTGCATATTAACTGCAATAATTTTTTTCATGCATTGTTTTTAAATTTTTGTACGCGCGGCAACCTCACAATCTATTTTGTTTACTTTGCCTTACAAATTATTTTTTAACTTTCAATAAAGCCTTGTATATTTTTAAAATAATTCAACACAAGAAAGTGTTAACTCAAAATTAAAAAATTAATATTAATTTTTATTTAAATTATACTTCTTTAGGAGCGATTGGTTATACGAACATTTCGTATACACAAAGTACCTCTTTTTTATATAATAATATTGTGTAAATATAATAATATTATATATTATATTTATTATATATTATAATAATATTATTATTAATTAAAAAAATAATCAAGGATGAAAACCATTTTGCTAATGATTTTAGGCACCGTAAGAATCTATAACTTAAATAGTAAAACCTAAAAGAACACGATGCGCGGGAATTCCGTGAAGATTTTTAAAATTCACTGCATCTAGGTACAGCTGCACTGGAGCTATGGGGTGGCTAGGTTAAGTAAGTCCGGAGCAGTCCATTTGACGAACAAGGGGAGGCAGTCATACAGAAAATCGTAGGAGTCTTTGATATATACTTCCTGTATGACGACCTCCCTCGTTTTTTATTAAATAAATTAAATGGGTATTCACATAAAATAGAAAACCAAAAAAGATATATTTTTTATAAAAAAGACCCATTAAATATGTGATAAAGATACGGATTTATAAAAGCGTAAACATCGTGAATTAGAGGGGTGATGCATAACTTTTGAAACTATGTGTATAATTACAGTTATGGTTTCAAGTTTATTTTTCGGATATAACTACTTTAGCATCGCAGATTTAAAATTCGTTTATTTCGAAAACGGTTGAGTTTAGCGAGATGAATGTAGTACATATATCTATTTTAAGTAAAAATATTAAGAGAATAAAAGTTTTGACACAAAAAGTATGTAGAGTGCGGGATACAAAAATTGGAGGTATTAAATGAGCGCTAAAAGACGTATGTGGCGCCCTCTGGGTAATACATCATTTTTGGTGGCGAATTTAGATTTCTCGTTTCAAAAAACCCCCGCTTACGAAATTTCGTGTTGTTGTCCCATGTCTGCCAGGAAATATACAAGAATAAATAAAAAAAACTTTAACTTTGACACACTGTATTTCAGTTATTACCAAATTTCCTACTAAGGTAAGAGCTTAAATCGACATATAAAAAAAACTGAATTACCCTGTTGAATAAGGATTAGGTATACCTTCTTTATGTGGATTATTTGAGATTGTACCGATTGATAATTATTTTTGTTCTGGGGAACCTCAAGCCACGAATCTGAGAATTCTGTGCATTGGTGTGAACCTGCTTCAGTTAATAGTAAAAATAGCACATTCAAATATTCAGTAACTGGGATCAATTATAGTATTAAACATATTTTGGGAAAAACAGTAAACGTTTGTCAAATTTTTGTGTGCATAGGAATGCCTAGAACTTTGACAAAACAGGGTTATCGAGAAAATTCAAAATTTGAACCCCACTGTATATAAATGTTCCATTAAAAATGAACGGCATTATATTTTTTCATCATCATTTGATGTTGTTAATGTTATAAAGTGTGTGCCGTACAGGAATGTATGATTTCATAATGTGATGAAAATTACTTTGAAAGTCCTACTTATTTTGGGAAACCCTTTAGTTAAAAATGTACGGCATGAACATTTTTGTCATTATTAGTCATAGAATATTCTAAAACTATGTGGAAATATGATATTAAATATTATTATAGTAGCTGGGAAATGTATTTTCCAAATAGTAAAATTGAAACAAAAATTATTTGTATTCACCATCAATTTTTTTTATGTCAATATATTAGTACGGCATTTTCACATACAGTTTATAAAGTATAATAACTAGCTTCTAAAATTTATGCCGTTCAGGAAATAATAATTTTTCACTACAAAAAATGGCGTTTAGTATAGAACACTCAAAATTATGGAATAATTATTTTTTCGCCAAATAATTTGTACGGCATTCATGTTTTTCATCATTTTAGAGCATAAGTAATACTCTGAAATCAGTGCCGTACTTTTCTAAATAATTTTTGTCAATAGGGGTTGAAATGAGAAAATTTACATAAGGGTTGAAACTATTTGAGCCAGTAGATTCGTACGGCATAGTAAAATATAACTTTAAAATATATATATTTACTTAATATTATGCCGTACAGTTTTCTATAATTTTTTTATCAATGAAAATATGCGGAAAATGAATTTTTTTTTATGTTGCAGAACCATTATTTTTGTACGGCATATAGTTTTTATCTTCTATCTATAGGTCTTATATTTTTAATATCTTCCTTGCGTCTTAATGCCGTCAATTTAAAAATAATTTATTTATCCGGTCCAAAAGTGAAAAGTTTGATGCGCCACTGTCGACGCATGTGCCACTGAAAAGTGACGGCACAGTGTTCAAACGTTTTCTTTTAAGTTCTACTATTTAAGTTATAGAATCTTATGGTGCCTAAAGTGATTAGCAAATTTTTCCTATACGGCTCTTGGTCTACAGTCACAAGTCTAATAACCGGAATAATCTTCGAAAATCAGTTTAATAGTATTTATTTGTAGATGCACAGTGTTGCCGTCAGTGATTTCAAAAGAGGAATCAAAATAATGCATTAAATGAATTAAAAATATCCATTCCATATATTGGTTTGCGCTCCCTCGCGGATATTTTTATCGCATTTAAGTTTTTTAATTGTTACCTTTACACATAAATGTTTTATACACCTTGGCTGCCCCAATGAAAAACACAGTATCTGCAGACATATACTTTTCGAGAAAAACGCAATTAACTTTAAAAGTTTCGCCGTATTTATCTATAAACACTATTTAAGTGAAATATTTTTTTAAACTGTAAATACCTTCAAAATATTTTGTGAGGTTGCCGTTTTTACAAATTTGTAGTTTAACCAAGTTTAAAGCAGATACTGTGTTTTACATTTTACTGGAGGTTAAATTCATATTTAAAAAATAGTACAAAACACAGTATATTATTTAGAAAAACTTTTATTTTCAAAAAAAAATCATATTGTCGTTCTTAGTAGTTAATCTTTTTCAAAAGACGTTATTAAATCTAATGAATCATTATTTACAGAAATATTTTCCGAAAAATATCTTCGGTTTATCGGCATTACAGGAACTAAAGCCTTAAGGATAGCTTTTTTCTTTTCTTCTGGAATTCCCCTAGTGAGTGTTAGTGGTTCGGGTAAGTAGTGCTCAGCCGCATATTTTTTTTGAAAAAGTCAAGTTCGGTGTAGTCGTCGGTAAGTTTGTTTTGAAAAATAGTGTTTTTGATCCTCTTTAAAATTCACTTCTACTACAACCGAATTTATCTGAAAATTTTTTAAGACATCGTCATTTTTTCTTGTGGCTGGCTCTTCTTTTTTTCTCCCATTTATATGATTTTTCGACCTCTAAAACTTAGAAAGCCTTTCTTGAGGATTTGATAACATCTTCCAAATCATTAAAATCATATACGTTCTCAATTTTATGTATTTTCTTTTCAATATTTTCATGGACCTTATCTGCCGCCATAGGGGTGTGACCTTAAGTTAAATATTTTACAGTTATTTCGTTTGCTGATGAATCTGGATAGTTGAGAATCACAGTCAATGCCGAAAAAATCATCCAATTTTTGTTTTGGGCAGTATAATTGTCTGCCCAAAAAATAAATTTTGTAACATCACTTTCTCTATTTTTAACTTTAAAAATGGAATCAACGATGCTGGGTGCCTTTCGATCAGCCATTCCCTGATTGCCCAGATTCCTTATAGATAGGAGCAAATGTTTCGTTAAAACATACTAATCTTCTGGCAAAAAAAGTATCTATATGGGAAATAAGCCACAATTAAAATGAAAAAAATAATTTTATTAACGTTTCGACGCCCAAATCGGGTGCCGTTGTCAAAATACAAAATATTACTAAAATAAACTAAAGTGTTGTTGCTAAGCAAAAAATTCTTCTAATAATTTATTTAATCTTACTCATTTATATTGGCAATTCAGACATATATTATACATTTTAAAGTAGAAGACTTTAAAATGATATTGCCAATATTTATGAGTTGCTTATAAGAAATATATAAGAAACGTTAATAAAATTATTTTTTTCATTTTAATTGTGGCTTATTTCCCATATAAATAATTAATCATAAAAAATGCCACAAGGAAATAGCTTCAGAACAACATTAAAAAAAGTATCTTTAATACCTGGCATTATGGGAAGCAAAATAACTTTTTGTAAGTCAATTGAGAAAAACTTTACATGTGCTGGTGAGGTTTTTGCAAGAACAACATCGGATTTATAGAATTCGTTAGCCTTTTTTGCTTTATCAATGTGAATTTTATAATGGTCTAGACTCTAGACTTTCCGGAGGTATTTTTTTATTTTCCTTTTCTGCCACAGTATCTGCCATATAATATACTGTGTTTGTAAAAACATTTTTAATTGAAGATGTAAAAATAAAATGAGAACACAGTATCTGGCATATACTGTCTTTTACACTTCTATATGAGAGATACTGTGTTTTCCATTTTAAAATTAGAAAAATTAACGGTAGATGCTGTGTTTTACTATTCGAAAATCTTCAAAACCAAGTGATTTACGGGGATTTTAAACTTAAAATATAATAAACAACATTAATTTATACCCATAAAAGTGAAAAAGTCAATTATGAAGAAATTGTTGGATACTGTGTTTTTCATTGGGGCAGCCGACCTGTACATTAGTTAGATGGCTCATTGGATAAGATTTTTTTTACTGTACATCTTATCTCTTGCTACATGTATTTTTAAGATAAGATTAGTGTTTTTTTACTTCTCTTTTGGATGTTGTTTCGTATAACACTCATTTTAAGACGAACTGATGTTCACTGAGCAGTGAACGAAACGTCTTCAATAAATAGATGAAGTAGCCGAATTCTTTGTCTTTTTTCTCCACCTACTTGACCGATAAACCCTACAAAAGATAAAGTTCATTGGGTGTGCAGCTGGAAATGAAAGCCAAAGTGTACTCTTTTCAACGAGCTAGCAATATTTCGTTTAATTTCTTAAACATCATCAGGCCAGTTGCTACAAAGTTATTACAAACTGGTGAAATTGTGCAATTTACATAATAAGTTAAAACACTTACTTGGATGAGCTTGTTAACCTCGATATCAAAAGTTCCATGAAGAACGCCAAAGTGAAAAAAACCAACATTGGATTTAGTGTACCGGGTGTCCCAATAAGAATGGCTCTCGGCTATATCTCAGGAACCGTTTATAGTAGAGCTTTGAAATAAAAAATTTTATAACAAAAGTTGCCTCAGGAAAAGCCTGGAAATTATTTTCATAATTGTGGGACCACCGCTAGAGGGCGTAATTGAATATCAAAAATTAAAAAATCTAAATTTTACAAAATTTTCCTAATGAAGGGGCACTGGAAATCCGATCGTCGTATTCTTCATAAAATTCTACGCATATTTGATTTGACAAGTTTAGGTCTACCTTTAGAAATAAGAGGTGGGGGTGAGTGGGAACCTTGTTATGAAGAACTGGCTGTGAGTCCGGTTCTGCTTAATCCAATTTTGCAAACTTGGTCTTGTTGAAGACAGATCTTTTTCGTCAGTGTAAAAGTTATGATTTCGAACCAATTTACTGAGTAATATGCCAGCTAGAAGGCGTTATTTAATTTTTTTCAGAAATCTAGTGTTCCTTGGAAAATATTAAATACAAACATGCATTTTTAATACCATATTACAAAATTAGACAAAATTAGCAACAGAATAGCGAAAACCGCATGTTAATACCTTTTTTCTATCTCGAGATATCTTACAAAACGTGTAAATTTAAAAACATAACTGTTACTGTCATCGGTAAACGAAATTCATTAAAAGTAGTGTGCTATGGAAACAACAAAGAAACATTTTCCAGCTGTCAACGTATATTAGGTCTTTTCAACGCTTCTCATTTGTTTCGAGCCTCGTTCATATCTCGTATATTAATATTATACACGGATTATACGGCATATGACAGAGGCTCGAAACAAATGAGAAGCGTTGAAAAGCCCTATTGCAAAGAAATAAAAACAACTATTTAGTGATGACATAAACGTTCAAATGTTTGCCCATCATTTTCGTTGCAAACATTTACTCTTTCAAGAATAGATTGAACAGCAGTCTCAATTTCTGCTCTCGATATGTTTTGAATGGTGTTTAGTATTCTCTGGATAATGTATTCTAGAGTAGTGTATGATGGGCAACAATTTGAATATTTAGGTCGTCACTAAGTAGTTCTTTTTGTTCTGTGTTATATTTAATTTTAATAGTATTGTTTCTCTTTATATTGTTGTTTTAATTAATTATATTTTTATACGTTGACATCTGGAACATGTTATTTTGTTTTTTTCCACAGCACACTACTTTTCATTAACTTAGTTTACCGGTGATAGTAACAGTTACGTATAAAATTTACACGTTTCTCGAGATATCTTGAGATAGAAAAAAGGTATCGACATGCGGTTTTCGCGATTCTATTGCTAATTTAATCTAATTTTATAAAGTATGATTAAAAATGCATACTTGTATTTAATATTTTCCAAAGAAAACTAGATTTCTGAAAAAAATGAAATAACGCCTCCCAGCTGGCTTATTACTTATTAGGATGGTTCAAAATTATTACGTTTACATTGAAGAAAAAGATCTGTCTTCAACAAGATCCAGTTTTCAAAATTTGATTTAGCAGAACTAGACTTACAGCCATTTTTTCATAACAAGGTTCCCACTCACCCCCACCTCTTATTTGCAAAGGTAGAGTTAAACTTGTTAAATCAAATATGCGCAGAATTTGATGAAGAATACAATAATCGGATTTCCAGTGCCCCTTCATTAGGAAAATTTTGTAAAATTTAGATTTTTTTATTTTTGATATTCAATTACGCCCTCTAGCGGTGAACCCACAATTATGAAAATAATTTCCAGGCTTTTCCTGAGGCAAGTTTTGTTATAAAATTTTTTATTTCAAAGCTCTACTATAAACGGTTCCTGAGATATGGCCGAGAGCCATTCTTATTGGGACACCCGGTACAGTGAAGGCATAATAACTCACACAACCAAGTGTATTATTTTCCGTGTGTGCCGGAGTAGTCAAAATTACTTAAATTCGCATTTAGTACAAACAATTTTACGAATACATAGACGAAACACTTAATAATTCAACATTTTGGTGTTGCCATGTTGAGAGGAGGGCGTGAAAGCAAGTACCTCAAGGTCACAGCGGTCTGTTAGCTGTCATTATACGGAAGTGTCAGCCAGAGCTAGGCAATTTTTAGTTTAAGTACAAGTTGTATTAAATTGATAGATTTTTGTTAAGATCAATGTAAGATCTTTATGTTGTTGATTATTAAATAAAGAATTTATAAGACAGATTACTAGCGATTGTCTTTTTATTTTATTAATGTTTGTACTCAGTGATTAAAGAAATGCAAACAATTGTAATATAATTAACTTCTTTCTATAATTTGGTGGTATAATTGAAATCACAAAAAAATGCAGAATGGTAGGCCACTTTGTAAATAGGCACATATATATATACCTACACACACATATACATATACACACATGGAATACATGCGTACACATACATATGCATATACATATAAAGCTGATACCTCCTCATTCCAAGGTGTCAAGTGTAATGGTAATTACAGAATCTAAAAAGCAAATTCATTGAACTAAATTATATTGGTAGTTTATGATGACAAAATAGAGAGAATGGCTAAATGACAAAGGAGCACTAAATTAAAAAAAATTTTTACTAAATATTATGTAGGAACCATATTCAACAAGTAATGAGAGATATAAATTATTAATAAAGATTGACCAAAACCAACTGACATCCTGAGGGGCAACCAAAAATATATGAAACGAAAAAGAAGTTTGTAATAAACGAGATGGTATTATTGAGAATCGTCTAATAAACTAACTTGGTTATTATTTGTTCCTAGCTTTAACAAAAAGGAATAAATTTTACTTAGATGTTGTATATCTGATTTTGTGTTAATCACGTTGTCAGTTGTTGCAATGTGGGTCATTTCTAAAGTCTATAGTCTATTTCTAAAGTTTCTCTAGTATAAGGGTATATATTTTTAAATGATAAATATATTTTTTTATTTAGTACATTCCGTACGTTTTTTTAAACATGATCAGGAGAATTTGTTGCCTGAAATCTATAAAAGAATTTCCTAACAATCCTATGTTATGGATTATTTTTGACAATGTGTTTAAAAGGTAGCTTACAGGCTTATTATTCAATGGTCTTATCACTTTTAAGCGCTTGTCTTTTTGTAGGGCTATTAATTGTGATTTCAACCATTATTGCGGGACAATGCCTTTTCAGTAAATGGAGTGAGTATTGTTATACATTTAATTTTTTTCCTCAATTAATTGGATACCCCCTACTGGTGTTTGGTCTAAGCTTACAGCTTTTCCCCATTTAAGCTATTTTATAACTAATTATAATTAGGGGTACGGAATTTTCGCAAATAAAAAACATGAATTTCGCATTTACTTTTTTTATAATTACAAAATTTCGCATTTATTTTTAACTACGAGTAAAACAACAGAAAACATTAACTAAAAGCTAACCTCGTTGTAATTTCGACATTCGACTTTTTAAGAGCTGTTCTTCGATCTGTCACTACAATATTATATGTGCTGAAGAATCGTTCTGCGTCTACGCTGTTCGTTGGACTCCAAATGCTCTGTAATGCTGGTTTAGCAAATGACGGGAAACTGCACTGTGTAGCAATTGTGTCTTGTGTCACACAGATATAGGTCATCTGTTGCAAATTCTTTGACTCGATCACTCAAAATTGTTTTAGGGCGTCCCATTTTAGGGGATACTTTAAGTAACTTTATGTTACTATGAAAACTTTTTTGATAGACCATGTTCTTAGTAAAAATTGACGGAATGGGCACTGATTGTCCTGTTTGACTAATTTATATGTTTAGAAAATAAGATAATTCTTTTATTCCTACGAGAATAGCCGACTTTTATTCCTACTTAGATTTTTACCAATACAAAAGACCGAAATGAAGATAACAACAATCGGATTATTTATATTTCTCAAAGAATCAACATTGAAAAATATCAATTCCTTATCTTATCTTTATCTATTTAACGATGAACAATGAAAGTTCCTTCTGTTTCAACACGTGTTAGAACAATAAACAGTTCTGCAGTAACGAATCAATACTTTTATTTAGCACATTAACTTTTGTTTTGTCTTCGGGTCTATTAAATAATTTTCTTGCAGTGTTTCTCGCAATTTTTAATTATCCATTTATTACTCTACTTGTCTTATTTTTTGAATATACGACTTGAATAAAGACTTTAATGTTTTGCCAGTCGTTATTGTTCAGTAGACCGGAATATTGAGATATTAATTCTTTACATTACATATTTGTCTTTCGGTGATTTTCTATTATTAATATGAAGCTGGAAGTGTTAGGTTACACTGGTTTTTGATATTTGGTCCAGAGTTCCCTCTCAATTCTTTTGTCGGATTTCTCTTCAATATTATCGCAGCTGCATGTACTGGTACTAGGTTCTGAGTGCTCAGGTGACCTTTGAAGGACTCCCAATTACTCTATTTCGTCCACTTCTTCTGAGGTGGGTTCAGAAGTGGATATCAACTTCTATTCCATATCTATTTATATGCAATCTAATGATTTTACTTTAAATTTAGCTGCTTGATCTTCTTCATGAGTAATGAAATTTTTGTTATTTTTGCTATTTAGCAAACAGCATTAGAAAGTCTGTAAGCTTTTTTTATGAACTGCTGAAGTGCGTCCTATAAAAGTAGACATATTTTCATGAAAAACATGTTTTCATGAAAATTCTTTAATTTTATTCAATATGTTCAATACAGCGATTTTAACGGTTATACAAATTTTTTATGTCGATGCCGTGCGCATAATACGATTCTGGAAGCTCTGAAAAATAGTTATTTTTTTCTTCAATTATCTCAGCTGATTTTTTTATTTACGAGTCATTTCTTCAGATTTGGGAATACTTAATAATCGGAGGGGGCCAAGTCAGGAGAATAAGCCGCATGAGAAAGTAATTCAAACCCCAACTCGAATTTTTGCTACTGTCACAACGCTCTTGTGAGTCGATGTATTGTCTTAGGTCTTGAGAACACTTTTTTCTTTTGCTTATGGAGTCGTTTTTCATTCATCACATACCGGAACTCACCGCATAAATTTTGAAGACTCTGACATCAAAAATGTATTAAATTATATGTGATCTAAGTAAGTTATAGAAAAAGTCAGGATAGAGTAGAACACTTATAAAAAAATTGTAACAAATAATTGGACATCGTAAGTTCTAATTTTTCACCCAAAGTGACCGGAAGTTGAACCGGCAGTCGATATTTGAACTCTTCGTGTAACTTTTTGTCAGTTGATATGACGGATGAATTTTGTTCACCGACAGACATGGACGAACAGACAGGCATGAAACCGGAAGTATGTATTTGTTCTGGTCTTTCTTAGTCGCGTTGAATAATAATTTGTACTATTTAGACGAATTTAAAACAGTACTTTCGGTTGCAACTCTGGAACAGGCAGTCCGAGGTCAAACTTCTCACATGTAATATCATATTTTGGTTATAGGCTTTCATTTGACACCTTATTTGTCATTCTTTCTGTCCTACTAACAGAGGAGTTGTGTTTATTGACGGACAGACATGGATAATTCTAGGTTTTCACATTTAATGATAAAAACAATAATTATAAAATTCAGTTAACCTGACTATGTCATTGTGATAATGACTTCTTATCTAAAAGTGACAACGGCAATTATTCCATTCACTCACGGTAAAATATCGCAAAACCTCCAGATTTTAAAGAACCGCTTGGATTGACATGAAATTTGGCACACACGTAGCTAAAATGCCAAAGAAAAAAGTGAGATTAAGCCGATATGTTCTCTTGTCCTAGATGTGACTTTCACCCCTTCTTGGGGGTGAAAAAACATACGTTCAAAATAAGTCCGGAAGTGGATAAACTGTTTCTAAAACTAAATTTTGTTCTATAAAAGTTTTAAACGGGTGAAAATATTATAAGACTTTTTTGCTCTACATTGTGCTTTCTATCTATACCTTTAAGGAACGCAGTATTTTCGGGGACACCCTGTATACGATCTGTAAGTTGCATTGGTTCAAAATGCTTATTTTTGAAAGGGGTTTTGTTGAAAGGGCTCGAACGAATCACTAGTCACGAGTATGTATATGCAAATTTTAAAAAGCCATATCTTAACCAATTTTTGTCTTCCAGAAAATCAAAAAATCCCAAATATTTAAAAAAGCAAAACCTACATTTTTTACTTTTTAAGATATTTGGTATCACTAATAATTTTGAAGTTATTTTGAAAAGTCTTTTTTTTTTCAAAATTAAAGATTTAAAATTTACTTTAAAACCAAATTTTTTCACAAATAAGCACTTTGAACTTATGAAACTTACAAACACAAACAATACATAAAGTTACTTGTGAAGTGGTAACGATTAATTCCATTTGGGCTGTTAATTAGAGGGAGATTTTTACGATATTTTTAACCAAAAAAAAGAACAACTGTATTTTGAGCGTAATTTGCTTTTCCCAGAAAAGTGTTTCATTTTTTTATTTCACGTTAAAATATTCGATTTGGAATTTGACATATAAGAGCTTATTTTTCACTATAGTCTGTTTTTAAACCAAATTTCTCGCGCCGTAAACCTTGTTTGTAATTGGTACAACCTCAGGAAATTTTACTCATATCAAATTTTGACAATAATGCCATTTATAAAATTTTAACACTATTGGCATTTCATAGGTTAGTTTATTTATTTTATCAGCGATTTTTGTATTTTCTGCGTTATTCCTTTTACTTTTAGATTTTTAGTCAATATTACCGTCAAAGGCCGATATGATCAACCAAAAAAGAAGATGTATCTGAAGATATTTCTAGTGACTTTCTTGGGTGTGAATCTGTCTTTTTAGTTTACCTACTCCTCTTGGTTTTAAAACAAAGCTTAGCAATAACTCTGCTTCTACTGGGTCTACAGACCTGACACATATACCATTTTTTCACTTTTTTATAAACTATATTTGCTATTTGCTAATTTTTTTTTCAATAAAGTACCTACTTTTTGAGTTATTTGCGAAAAACCGTCTAAAAACGTGTTTTTTGTTGAAAAATGAACATATTCACTCGCAAATATCTCTAAAAGTATTGACTTAGTGAAAAAACTCTATAAAATAGAAGTTGCTTAGAATTAGTCAGTTTATCCAATTCCGGACTTATTTGAACGTATTTGTTTTCATCCCCGATAACGGACGAAACTCACCTCAAGATCAAAAGCACATATCGGCACAATATCACTTTTTTCCTTAACATATTAGCTATGCGTGTCCCAAATTTTATGTCAAACCAAGCGTTTCTTCAAAATTCTGAACAAAAACCGTAAATAAATTAAACGAAAATGTAAGATTAATTTTTCAAACAAATATTTTAAGTCGTTATGAAAAAATTATAATTTAACAGGTGAAATAAAATAAACACAATTCAACTCGTAAAATATTTGGACCGTTGGTTGGTAAACCAGCCGAACAGGTAAAGAACCCACCTTTTATCTAGTTTATAATATACCTTTTCTACCTGGCCTCAAACGATCGATATTTTTATATCGTGGCAACGTCGATAGACGGCAAATACACATTTTTATGTGGTGGAAGTCAAAATGGCTGTGAAGTGTAAAAATTTTTGTATATAATTTAAATTTTTAAAATCAGAATTTTAAAAAACTGAAAACGATACAGGGCATTAAAAAATGCGCTCAACAAACATACACGAATTAAAATTCGAAAATGATAGCATTTCTTGGTGATGCCAAATGACTGCAACGTTAAAAGATGTCAATATGGTAGCGGGATGTATATATATATATATATATATATATATATATATATATATATATATATATATATATACAGAATATCTCGAGAAATATTAAATTAAATTAAATCATGAAAACGGTACTGGAAACAATGCGGCAGGACGCTTCTTCTAAAAACGTTTAATTGTGATTAGTGGTTCCTGAAATAGAACCGGTCAAAGTTGACCGGCATTTACGGCAAAGATATAAACAATAAGATCATAATTTTCGAACCATCACCTTTTTATTTTTATCCTCTTTCTCCTCACCAATTTTCATGTCTTTCAAATAATCATAACATATATTATTATAATAAAAACTATCGATATTACGAGTGAAAATTGCCAAAAATAACAAAATTTCAATCAAAAATTAGGTTGGAGAAAATCTAATATCAAAGTTCAAAATCGGTATACATTAAAATATGCATTTTCTCGGCTTCCCATGGAGCAATCTTCTTCATTCTTTTTTTGTTCCCAAGTAACTCGAGTATAGCCATATAACTAACGCATTATTAAATGTCAACTTGCTTTTGTTTTGTTATAATTAATTTATTGATTATAACAAAAAATCTTAATTTGTTTAAATAAAGATTGTTTAAATAATTATACAGCTTTCAAATGAGAATATTTGTGTTTTTAACGTTAAAAGGTACAGTTGTTGTAAGTTTACCTAAAAAAAGTCTACAACTGGAAAAATGCGTAGTTTTCTTTTCTTATAAATAAATTAATCTATTATAACAAAACAAAAGCAAGTTTGACATAATGCGTTAGTTAGATGGCTCTACTCGAGTTACTTGGTAACAAAAAAAGAATGAAGAAGATTGCTCCATGGGAAGCCGAGAAAATGCATCTTTTTAACGTATACCGATTTTGAACTTTAAAATTACATTTTCTCCAACATAATTTTCACTCCTAATATCGATAGTTTTTATTATAATAATATATGTTATGAGTATTTTAAAGATATGAAAATTGGTGTGGAGAAAGAGGACAAAAATAAAGAGGTGATGTTTCGAAAATTATGATCCTATTGTTTATATCTTTGCCGTAAATGCCAGTCAACTCTGACCGGTTATATCTCAGGAACCACTGATCACAATTAAACGTTTTTTCTTGTAAAAGATGCGTCCTGCCGCATTCTTTCTAATACCGTTTCGATGATTTAATTTAATTGAATATTTCCAGAGATATTCGAATTATTTATAAGCCAAAAAATTGTTTATAATTTTAAAATATTCCTGAGGCCGCTTAAATAGTCCAATTTCAATTCTGTAAAGTACATTAGATAGGTTAAAAGATGCGTTCTGCCGCATTCTTTCTAATACAGTTTCGATGATTTAATTTAATTGAATATTTCCAGAGATATTCTAATTATTTATAAGCCAAAAAATTGTTTATAATTTTAAAATATTCCTGAGGCCGCTTAAATAGTCCAATTTCAATTCTGTAAAGTACATTAGATAGGTACTGTGTCTTTTTATACAAAAATCATAGTTATTCTCATATATCATAATTATTGTGGTTTTTACAGCAACCGTAAATTTTTAATTAACAATTCAATTGTTGCTAAACTGTTCATTCAATTTCCATTGGCTTCTGGAAGTATTATCTATACAAAAAGAGCTTTCATATTACCAAGTTATTTAATTATTGATAAACAATTACTTATCTAAAATTTTAGTTGAAAATTAAAGATTTTGTTGGAAAAACCCGCATTTTCCGGGGAAAATTTTCGTCGAAGTAAATCGGGAATAACACGTCTCTATGCAGAATTTAATTACGGTGAATTTTTATTTGGGTGTTTTTGGTGTAAAGTTAAAATCTTTGGAGTCATAGAGCAAAAATTGAAAAAATCACGATTTTCGGACGCCATTTTGTTTATAAAAAAAGTAGCACACTATCTGCGGACTTTGCATACCTATATTATTAATATATACAATCATAAGATTCGATTCCAACAATAAAATTGCTGGTAAATAACTTTTCCTTGTATTTTGCTAATTAGCCCAGAGTACAAATATTATCATCAAAAAATATACGAAATTCTAATGATCCAAACAAATTAATGTTTATTACATTATATTAAATCGTATCATGCAGAATGTTGAAATTTTCAATATTGCAAAAATTAATTTTGAGAACCCTGTACATTACTATTTGTTGAATCATTTTAAAGGGTACCTTTGTATGAATCATCACCTTAAACCCAACCTCGCTCACTGAAACAAAAAGTACGTAAATTCAATGACTAGATACATTAAAACTTGTCCAACGTACAAGATCATTAAGACCATTAACCCAATTAATTTATTCAGAGAATTGATACATAATTAATTGGTATTATGAAAAACGCATTGACACTATGAATAAATATGTCATTGGATTAATGTGCTTGTACTTTGGATGAATGTAATTTTTTTTGGTATACAAATCAACCAATAAACAAAATAAGACAGCGAACATTTCAATCGTTTGAATACAATTTCTTAATTTTGTAGTTTGCCGTTGAAGAATATCCTTCAGTTTCTCATGTAATTCATCGAAGGAAGTCATTGACATGCAGAAATAAATAAAAAAATGTATTTTGGTCATTTCTTAAATCTCCAAAAAGTGTATGAAATAAACCTGCTTCTTCTCTTCTTCCATTGATTGTATGCACCCAATGTAGGCGATTACGTCTCTGTCTTTTTTTACGGCGATAAATTAACCATAATGCCCAAATTTTAACCCGATTCATTCTATGCCCTGTGCTTTCTACGACAATAAGATGAATACTGTCGTAATAAACCGGGAGATATTAACACAACTTCAACCACGATTTTCTAAGCCCTGCCCTTTGAAAGACTGGAAGGTTAGAAAAGGTATTTACAATTTATGGAAAAATCCACGGGTTTCCTGTGACGTCTTCCTGTGAAAATTAGATTTTCCATGAGGAAAAAAATGGGAAGTTGCGATGAATTTCTGAGTCCTGCCATATCCATATAATGACAGGATACTATCAATTTTAAGAAGAAAATTTTTTGGGAATGAGGGTTGCAAAAGGACTAAGTGATCTTTTGAAACTTTTACTGTGAATACAGTTGTGAATGCAGTTCTATGTTTTAAAGTTGTCTATTTAAATTAAAAGATTGATATTCTTTTGATTAAACAGGTTTACAAAAAAAAATACATTTCGGAATATTTGACGAAACCATATGACTAGGGGGTTTTTGGGGTCGCTGGTCACGAATCCGGGGTCCGCTGACCTCTATCACGTCAGGTAATGGTAATCTCAAGGTCAAATCAAGATAAACCGACAGTCGCTCTGAAAAAGTATATTAGGGGGTTTTTGTGGTCGCTGATGACGAATTTGTGTCCGCTGACCTCTATCACGTCTAGCTCAAGGTCATTTCGAGGTCAAATCAAGATAAATGGACACGATCGCTCTGAAAAAGTATATTAGGGGGTTTTTGGGGTCGCTGATCACAAAACTGGGGTCCGTTGAGCTCAACCGCGACAGGTAAAGGTCATTTCAAGGTCAAATCAGTTTTGTGGACTTGTGCTGATTTGGCCTTGAAATGACCATTACCTTACGTGGTAGAGCTCAACGGACCGCAGTTTTCATGATCAGTGACTCCAAAACCCCTATATTTTCAGAGCGATTGTGTCGATTTATGTTGATTTGACCTTGAACTAGACGTGATAGAGGTCAGCGGACTAATGATTCGTCATCAGCGACACCAAAAACGCCCTAATATACTTTCTCAGAGCGACTGTCGATTTATCTTGATTTGACCTTGAAATGACCTTTACCTGGCGTGAAAGAGGTGAGCGGACCCCGGATTCGTGATCAGTTACCCCAAAAACCCCCTTGTAACATGGTTTCGTCAAATAGTCCGAAATTTAGTTTTTTTTTGTAAACCTGTATTATTTATGATATGATTGATATTTATTTTACAAATACTAATATTTTATTATTCCTGCAAAATGGATTTTTTGGAATTAATTAAAAAAGTGTTATTAGTAAGTAATTTATTTATGAAAATTATATCAAAAATTTTAATAAATAAATTTGAACTTATAGGAAATTTTAATATTTATTATTTTTCTTGATTAAATTTTGAATTTTAGATTTTATTACAGGCACCGTCCTTTTAATTTTTGATGTACCAATAATAATGTGTAATAAGAAAATTAAATGGCTAAATACACCAGGTGGGGTTGAGCTGCTAAAAAGCTATCTAGATCCATCTTTTTAGAGCAGATTAGTCCCAGTCTGCTACTCGATACTATTGACTGTGCTTCTCCAGTTCTTTCTATCCTCTGTCTTTTTCTGCTAGTCTCTAATTCCTGCCCTATATAAATTTTCCTTTACTTCCTGTAACCATTTATTCTAGTTCCTCCGCGTCTCCTTCTAACTCCGGGTTTCCATTGTAAAATTGAGTTTATAGTTGTTACGCTACCTGCTCTCCATATATGCCCCAACCGTCTAACACTGTGCTGAAATCTGAAAATCTGGAATAATATCTACCCGGGTCGAAACATTTTTTTAATATATGAAAATAGTTATTTATGAAACAGTTCGTGAAGTATGCTTTTTACGAATGCACGTGATGTTTAGAGCACAAGCGACAACGGAGCGAGTGCTATATATCGCTTAAGTTCGCAAAAAGTACTTCACGCACAGATTCATACAATATTTTATCTACGATAAACAAATAAAAAAACTGTAACTCTTCATCACTGGAATTCATTCCTATTCTACAATTTTTAGAACTTATTTAAACATTCTAATTTCTTTCAAACCACAAAACTGTCAATTTTTTTTTTGTAATTTATTGCTCATTATGTCATCACCATGTCAACGTGAAAGTTAAGGATATTTGATTATATGAAAGTATGTCAAAAACAGTGCGAAAAAGTAAATCCCGTTTAAAATACATTGTTACTTCACGCACACGTTATCCATTAAATAGATCGATGCAGATCGGCCTTATATCGGATCCTCTACTATTAGTCCGTTCGCTGACGGTAAAATATTGCAAAACCCATAAATTTTAAAAAACCGCTTAGATCAGGGGTGGGCAATTACTTTTAAGCGCGGGCCAAAATGAAAGTTTCAAAATGTCTCTCGGGCCGGAGGACTATACCGGATATGTACGCTGTGCCCACGCGAATTTTTTTGGTGTAGTTTATTCCCTGCCCAAGAAATAAATACTATAAGTATTATTTTAAAGCATTTGGACAAAGAAATTTGACTGTTAATAATTAGAAAATGGTAATAATAAATTGTCCTACTTGGGAATACATGCGAAAAACTTGTGCCCAGTAAAATATGTCACGTAATTGAAAAAAAAATGGTCATTATATTAAATCATAAGAAGATCCAGAAAAAGAACCAGATAAAAAATGAAGATATTGAGCAAGTGGACAAAATGAAATACTTACTTAGGAGTCTGGATTACGGAAGATTTAAATTCGAAATCATAAATTCGATCAAGAATAGAGCAATTGCGGGTAGACTTTTTGAAGATGAGGACATTTCTGAGTCACCAAAGACTCAATCTGCAAATCTGATATTAGTTGATAAAATGTTGTATATCCACTCTATTCTTTTTTATGGTGCCGAAGCTTGGATTGTTAATGCTGACTTAATGAGAAAGCCGGAAGCTTTTGAGATGTGGCTTTTTGGGAGAATTTATAAAATACCATGGATGTGGCTTTTTGGGAGAATTTATAAAATACCATGGACCGATCATATACGAACAAAATGATGTTGCACGAAATGGAAAGAGACAGAGAACTTTTGACCTCCATTAAAAGGAGACAGACAGCATATTTACGGCACATGCTCAGAAATGATATGTACGAGTTGTTCGAAGGAAAAAGGGGTCCTGGTAGACGACAAATATTCTGACTGAAAACATTTGAGACTGGACCGGGTTAAACACACAGACGCTTTTAAGAAAAGCAGAAAATAGAGACGAATTTGCAATGGTGTTTTAGCCAACCTTCATTAGTGGAGTCGGCGTTAGAAGAATAATAATAAATTAATGGTAATTAAATAAATCAGTTATTGAAAGATTTTATTTTCTTATATATTTATATTTTAACGATACAAATTAATTTATATTGATACATATTTTGTAAATATACCTAATATTAAATAAAATTATAAAAAAAAAGACAAACATTAAACGTTAAAATTAATAGAATACTCATTATAAGTATAACTTCTATAATAGTTAATGCGAAACGTGAAATCGCGAATGTTCATGTGATATTATTTCTTCAAAATTGGGATCCAAATCACCTGTAGCAATCCTTAATACCGAGTGTAGATTTTCGTCAGTAATTTGTGATCGATATTTATTTTTCGTGGAAACCATCAACGAAAAAGTTCTTTCACAAATATATGTCGAACCAAATAAAACTAGGTATTTTTGAACATAGTTTAAAAAATGTTTAAAATGTTCTGTATTCAAAGCACCGTAGAAAGCACTCAATTCGTTTGATTGAACATTTTCTTTTAATAAATTATTTGCCTGTAAGTCAATTAATTCTAGCTGAATTTCAACAGGAGCGTCTTGCACATCGAAATTGAAAGGTTGACTAATTAATGACAAAGGTTTTTCAATAGCTTTGAAATCTTGAAATCTTCTTTGGAATTCAGTATGCAGGTCTTGTGCTACTGAACTATATTTAAGAAAATCAGAATTTTTCAATAATTCTCGTCGTGTTTGTAATGATGGGAAGTGGTTTAATATTTTTTTATTAAAGTTCTCAGCAAATAAGTTTAGTTTTATCATAAATGCTTTGACATTTGAGTGCATATTGAAAGCGAACTGGTTTTTCCCTTGTAAATTTACATTAAGTTCATTTAAATATTTTACAATATCTACAGAAAACGACAAATCGTTTAGCCATGCCTCATTTTGCAATTCAGGAAAATCATGTAGTTTTTCTTTTATCGACAAGAAGGATACTATTTCATCAAGCAAATATTGAAATCTGTCCAAAACTTTACCGATGCTAAGCCATCTCACCTCAGTGTAGTAAGGAATTTCGTAAAAGTCACTTTCAATTTCTTTCAAAAATTCAACAAACTGTCGATGATTTAAGGCACGTTCCCGGATAAAATTTACAACTTTTGTCACAACAGTAACGACGTGATTCAATTTTAAAACTTTTCTACATAACACTTCTTGATGAATAATGCAGTGTAAAAATAATATGTCTTGTTCTGGCTGCAACTGTTTTACTTTGTCGCTGATTCGTTTTAGTAAGCCCACATTTTTCCCTGTTAAACTAGGACAGCCATCCGTAGTGATGCTTACTATTTTGTTCCAAGGTAAATTTACTTTAACTAAACACTCTTCAACAGCGTTAAAGAAGTCTTCACCGGTAGTTGTATCTTTCATTGGATGCACACTAAGAAGTTCCTCGCGAATTTCACATTTTTTGTTAATGCCCCGAATAAATATTAATAATTGACTTGTGTCAGTAATATCGCAGGACTCATCCAACGCCAGAGAACAATATGTAAAATCAGCAATTATTGTTTTTAGCTGGTCGAGTAAATTTCCTGAAATATTTTCGATCCGTCGTACTATTGTTCTCCTTGACAGGCTTAAATTTTCAAAAATATGTTTTTTTTCAGGACAACATATCTCTGACACTTCTACCATGCACTGTTTAACAAATTCTGCTTCAGAAAAAGGTTTACATAACTTAGCAATTTTGTGTGCAATAACATAACTTGCTTGTGTGGTAGATTTCTCGATGTTACTTTGTTTGCTAAAAATATTTTGTTGTTTATTTAAGTTTTTTGCTAAGTTGTCTGCAGCATTTTTAAGTTCTTCTAAAGAAAACGATGCATATTTTGGATGTTTTGATGTAAAATGCCTCTTTAAATTATATTCCTTGAAAACAGCAATGGTTTAATGGCAAACTAAACAAATTGCTTTCTTACCAATGTTCGTAAAAAGGTATTTTTCTGTCCATGCTTCATTAAAATTTCTGCATTCCAAATCAACTTTTCTTTTTTTAGATTGTATCATTTTGCAAATGCTTACAAATAAATATTTTAATACAATAAAATAAAAACAATGTTTTCAAATTTTACTTACAAAATGTCCTCCACTTTTTCAATTTATTATATATTTGCAAAATAACACACACTGTATCAAAAGAAATATGAGGAGTAATAGGAAATACGACCAGTGCTAAATCAAAATAAACTTATACACGTCTTTCGAAGTAGTTGTAAAACTTCGGCAAAAATCGGTAACAATGAATTTTATGCTGAAGTAGATATTCCAAACAACCATACTTAATTCAGATTTAATAAATAAAGAATCATATTATTGGGACCAAAGTGCTGAGGTATTTAGATCATAAACTGTCAGTGATATGGTTGAAATAGATACCCAAACACCGAGTGCTTGTCTTGAGACCTTGAGAGTTAAATACGATTATTAATACCGAATAAACAATTATGAATCTCCGGGGATTTCCCTATATTTTAAAAGAAATTTAAAGTAAATAGTTACAATTAAACAGTTTTTAAAAATATAGTTAGCTAAGGCTGTTCGTAATTATAATACTCTCTATTATTTATATATTTAATAATTTATGTGAACACTATGCAAACTATTACTGTTGATTTCAACAAAATCACATAAAAGGGATTAAAAAGATTAGGTACTTGCGGGGTTTTTCAACGGGCCGGACAAAGTAAGCGAAAGGGCCGGACCCGGCCCGCGGGCCGGCTTTTGCCCACCCCTGTGCTATAGCCTCCTTATTCTTTAACTATATCGCTGTAATAACATTGTTTCTAGACAGGTAAATTATCATTGTATACTGGGCGTACCAATCAAACTGGTTTTTTTTTCAATTTTCACAACACCCTGTGGAATATTCTAGCCTTTATACAATATTGAAATTAAAACCCACCTATAGCCCCAGGTTTTCTTAACGTTCTGTTTATTATTCATTCGCTTATTGGATAATAAAAAAGTTAGGGACTTTAACAACTAAACATGTTCTTTATCAATACATGGTGTTTCTAAATAAGTGCGACAAACTTTAAGGGGTAATTCTGCATGAAAAAATAATGATCGTTTACTTGATAAAGCTATGTCCGCAAATGCTTGCAAATATAAAATTCTTTTGCCAAACGATCATTATTTTTTCATGCAGAAATTACCCCTTAAAGTTTGTCGCACTTATATTTAGAAACACCTGTATCGATAAAGAACATGGCTAGTTGTTAAAGTCCTTAACTTTTTATTATCCAACGTAAGCGAATGAATAAAAAAACAGAATGTTAATAAAACCTGGAGCTATAGTTAGGCTTTGATTTAAATATTTTATAAAGGCTAGAATATTCCACAGGGTGTTGTGAAAATTGAGAAAAAAAAACCCAGTTTGATTGGTACACCCGGTATACAATGAAAATTTACCTGTCTATCAACAATATTATCATAGCTATTTTGTTAAAGAATAAGGCTATAACATATTAAAAAAAATTACTTAAATCGGACAACAGGTTTGGGAGATACGAGACATCAAAAATTACCCATTTTTTTGGGGTGCCCGTTTTTCGTGCCGGTGAGTGTAGATTAAATTAGAAGTTCATTGTAAAAAAGGAAGTAAACAAAAACACGAGAAAAATGAATTTATATAAGTAAATAGGTAAGTAAATATTATAGATTAAAATAAGTACAGAAAATATATAATTATAGAGATATATAATCACTTATTGTACCTTCATTTAAGGCTAACTTTAAAAGTAAAGCAGATCTGCTATTATTCATGTTTAAAAACAAAAGGCACACAAAACACTAAGTACGATTAGGACCGCGAATCTACAACAGATAAATGTCTGGAAACCGTTACACAGGGTTGCCAAAAAACGGAAGTCACACCGAGCGGTGTGGTATACGGAAGACGCTACGCGTTGTGTACATGGCCTGTATAGTAGCACGGGAGCGACACTAGCGCTGGTGATATACCGTCGAACTAAAATCTGATCTTATGAGTATGTTAGATACGATATGACTTCCAGCGAAATTTTTAATATAAGCCTTCTGATACCATCTAGTAGCCAAATTCGTAAAAATATAGGCAAAACGTTGTGACTTCCGAAATCGGAAGTCATAACGGTATATATGAAGTAACAACGTATTACGAGAATCTACTTTGGAAGTCACATGGATACATGTATCAATATATATATATATATATATATATATATATATATATATATATATTGTTGTGATCTTGATTATTGATATGAGATAATATTTTCATATGTCATTTAATTTAATCAATGCATTAATAATAATCTAATTAATTTACCAGATCACATATCAATATGTTTTCAAACTCAGGGCTTTTTATAAAATTAATTACTTACATACGTGGCTTCTAGGTATTTCTTAATGGTTCCTAATCGGGATAGGAAAGAAAAGAGTAAAATAATAACACATATGGGTTACAATTGTAATCAAAATATTGTTTATTTTATTTAAATGGCAATCACTGCGTAATATTTGCTATATCTTATTATTCTTAAACATAACATTTACACATGGGAATCTTATTTCCTTTTGATTTCCAATTGAAAGTTTTTATTAACATTTAACTATTATGATTTATTAGCAACAATTCTATTTAAGTTTGATGAAGCTTTTCTGATATTATTGATTATGTTTCTTCAATTTTAAATGTGGTATTTACTACGAAAAACCCATACATTCATGTCCAAACAAATGAGACTGACCTTTTTCTGGTGCACTGAGAATGTCTTCACACAAGACCCGTTTCCTGCTATCCTTGGCTGCAATCAAAACCTCGTCCTGGCTTCCAGTAATGTTCTCCTCTGAAACTAGCTCGGATAGCTCTCGTTTCCTGCTTCTGTCGTGATGCTGTGTTCTACCTTTTTCGAAACTGCAATCAGCTACCGGGAACTCTTGGCTCAAGGAGGTTCTTTTACTCTCAATCTGGCCGACCTCTCGTTCTACGATAGATACTCCACACTCACGGAACTACACAGGCTTTCTCACTCTCCGTACACTACCGTCTACTACTCGACTTCACTTCTCGACAGCTCAAAACATTCTGCTCTCTATTTGTCATTCATTCCCCTACTTTCTAAATATCCCTTCCAGATTCACAAATCAAACTTCCACCACCAATTCTCATTCGCAGTATTCCTCAAAACCAATTTTTAAACTTTCTAAATATGCTTAATGGATTTCAAAGAAAATAGTTAATTCCCATTCTAAAATTACTTTCTACTATATACAAATTTTAATGACATATTCTCTATTTCCACTTAGTCTTATTTAGCATCGGCTAATGACCGATCCTTCCGCGAACAAACGATAATGACCTATTAACGATTTCACTTGAGTCTTATTTAATCACTTCTTAAAATTAAATATAACAATTTGTTGTATACAGGTTGTTCTAAATTTATATGCCCGTGGTTGAGAAAATTGAAAATATTTTATATTAAATTGAATTCTGTTTATAATTATCTAATTTTAATTTTCATATCAAATAGAAATATAACAAATCCCCGCCTTGTATTCGATAAAATTTATCTGCATTTTTAAATAAATTTTCTCGAGGGCAAAACCAACTCCCTGTATATTTTCTTACTTTAATCTACGTCTTATACCCCTTCTTCTTGTATTACTCTAATTAGTCCCACCTGTAGAGTAATTGTTTCCTTATTTTCAGTGTCCTCATCCTGTGTTAGAGTGTCGGCTATTATGTTGTCTTTCCCTTTTTCCCATATCAATCTTCTGTCTTTTTCCTCAGATTTTTCACATACTTTTACCGTGTATTCTGCATCCTCGTTTTCATATGCCTCATCTTCAAATGCCACTGTTTCGATCATATCTTTTTCGCTTTCATTTGTTAGCTTTATTTCTTCTTCTCCTGAGCTCATCTCTTCTTTTGAGGAATCCCAGTTTTCTTTTGCTTTTGATACTCTCAATTTTTCTTCTTCTGGGCTCAACTCTTCTTTTGAGGAGCCACAGGTTTCATTTTCTTTTGTCTTTTTCTGACTTTTTCTCCCTTTTCTTCTTTGTCCTTGCTTCGTTGCCAAATTCATTTCCACTGTTTGTTCTTTACCTGATTCGTCCGTATTTTGTTTCTCCTGTTCCTTGTCCTGTTCTTCTTCTTTTTCTTCTGTTAGATTCATCGTATTATTTTTAAAATCTATCACTATATGTTTTTCTGCCAATTCGTCAACTCCTACTATCATGTCATGTGACATGTTTGGCATTATTACACATTGTAGTGCATACATCTTCTTACCCAGTCGTACAATTACTCGTATGCCTTCATTTATAGTTGCCAATGTCCGTTTGTTTGCGCCCACTAAATTTAGCCTAGGTATTTTGTAAATTAAATTTGTTAAGTTAACTTCTTCTATTAGTTTTCTGTTGACCAATGTTATTTCAGATCCAGTGTCTATCATAATTTTAATTGGTTTCTCGTTGATAAATCCATCCACAAATTTTAAATTAACTCCATTTTTCTTTTCGTTGTTTCCTGCCAATTTAATAAGCTCCTTGGGGTTACAAAAGATTCCTGTTTGATTTTTGGTTTTTAGTGAGCGCCGTCGTGAAAAAACGCCGGTTGCTCATCGTTGTTTATATTTTCGTCATAATGTCTCTCTCCGTCATATTCATCTGTCTGGGTATTATTTACTTCTCTTCTATTTTCTCTTGGTCTGTCGGATCTGTTTCGGTTTTCTCGATATCCCTGTTCATTTTGCCTCCCATTATTTCTGTTTTCTTGATTTGAGCGTGTGGTGTTTCTATTCTGGTATTCTCGATTTCTGTCCTCATTCCATTGCCTATTTATTTGTTCATAATTTCCTCTTCCGTTGTCTCTATTTTCGTTTTCCCTTCTGGGATTGAAATCTCGTCTTGTATAGTCCCTCCTATTTTGATTTCTATCTCTGTAATCTTGTGTTTCTCGGGGCCTGTAATCTTCTCGCGACCTTCTTGATTTTCTTTCTCTTATACGTGATTCTCTTATTTGTAGGAATTGGCATAAACTATCTATGTCTTTGTAGTTTTGCAATGTGATATGGTCTTCCAGCGTTTCTTCGAAATGTCTTGCAATCAGTTCGACTAATTGTTCCGATGAGTAATTATATTGTAGATGTTTTGCGTTATAGTAAATTTGTAATGCATATGTCCTTTCTGATATACCCATCCTATCATTGTATTTCCCATTTTGCAATTCCTTGTTAATTTCCAATTGTTGGACTTTTCCCCAGAAATAATTCAAAAATTTTTGTTCAAATTGTTGCCAACTGTCAAATTCTTCTTCTTTGCAATCGAACCATAGGCTTGCTTCATATTTGAGATGGTTTCTGATAGTTTCTTTTGCTGTTTCGAAATTTCCGATGTGCTGTATTTTCTTTTTCAGGCTATTTATGAACGGCACTGGGTGTAATCTTCTTACGTCCCCGCCAAACCTTATCTTCACGTCATCTGTGCTATGTATAACCATTTCTCTTCTTTCTCCGACATTTTGTTGAGTATTGATTTCCGCAATCTTTCTTTCCACTTCTTCTATGTCTGCTTGAATAGCGTTTTGCAACTTGTTTTCCAAACTTTCCATTTCTTTTTTCTGGCAATTCGTTATCTCCTTTATTTTATTTTGAATTTTCATTTCTTGTTCTTTCATGTGATCCTTAATTTCCATTTCATACTTTTCTATGCGTTCCTCCATTTTCTTGTTGTTCTCTTCTATGGCTTGTTTTGTTTCCTTCAGATTTTCTTGCATTATTCTTTTTGTTTCATCCATTTTCTGTTGTGTTTCATCCATTTTTTGATCCAATTTTTGTTGTGTTTCATCTATTTTTTGTTGTGTTTCATCCATTTTTTGTTGTGTTTCATCCATTTTTTGATCCACTTTATCCATTTTCTTTGATGTTTCTTCCATGGCTTGTTTCGTTTCACGTTGATTTTCATCCATTTTTTGTTGTGTTTCTCTTTGATTGTCATCCAGTTTTTGTGACTGGAGTTGCATCAGTTGTAATAGTTTATCTATTCCTGATAATTCCTGATTTTCTGATGCCATGATTGTCGTGTCTAAAATATCTTCTTGGTCTGAATGTTATTTTGGTTTTTTGTTGTCTTTGCTTTGGCTTCTTGTCACAGACATTTGTTTTCAAGAAGTACTGTCCCCGCCAAATATGAAATTTTACTAGTATGTTACCAAGACGACTTTTTCTCACCCAAATATTATAAATTGTCAATAAATATATCAAATGTAAATATCGTAAAAATAAAATATTAAATCAGTCATGTAAAATTTGTACCTAAAGAGATCTAAAATTTTATGTTATCAAATGTAAGTATCTCACTTTTTACCACAGGCATATAAATTTTCAAATACCGGCTTTACTCTTTCTATCCTTCAAATTTGCCACTAGAAATACTTTCAAAATGCCCCACGTTGGGCGCCAGTTGTTGTGATCTTGATTATTGATATGAGATAATATTTTCATATGTCATTTAATTTAATCAATGCATTAATAATAATCTAATTAATTTACCAGATCACATATCAATATGTTTTCAAACTCAGGGCTTTTTATAAAATTAATTACTTACATACGTGGCTTCTAGGTATTTCTTAATGGTTCCTAATCGGGATAGGAAAGAAAAGAGTAAAATAATAACACATATGGGTTACAATTGTAATCAAAATATTGTTTATTTTATTTAAATGGCAATCACTGCGTAATATTTGCTATATCTTATTATTCTTAAACATAACATTTACACATGGGAATCTTATTTCCTTTTGATTTCCAATTGAAAGTTTTTATTAACATTTAACTATTATGATTTATTAGCAACAATTCTATTTAAGTTTGATGAAGCTTTTCTGATATTATTGATTATGTTTCTTCAATTTTAAATGTGGTATTTACTACGAAAAACCCATACATTCATGTCCAAACAAATGAGACTGACCTTTTTCTGGTGCACTGAGAATGTCTTCACACAAGACCCGTTTCCTGCTATCCTTGGCTGCAATCAAAACCTCGTCCTGGCTTCCAGTAATGTTCTCCTCTGAAACTAGCTCGGATAGCTCTCGTTTCCTGCTTCTGTCGTGATGCTGTGTTCTACCTTTTTCGAAACTGCAATCAGCTACCGGGAACTCTTGGCTCAAGGAGGTTCTTTTACTCTCAATCTGGCCGACCTCTCGTTCTACGATAGATACTCCACACTCACGGAACTACACAGGCTTTCTCACTCTCCGTACACTACCGTCTACTACTCGACTTCACTTCTCGACAGCTCAAAACATTCTGCTCTCTATTTGTCATTCATTCTCCTACTTTCTAAATATCCCTTCCAGATTCACAAATCAAACTTCCACCACCAATTCTCATTCGCAGTATTCCTCAAAACCAATTTTTAAACTTTCTAAATATGCTTAATGGATTTCAAAGAAAATAGTTAATTCCCATTCTAAAATTACTTTCTACTATATACAAATTTTAATGACATATTCTCTATTTCCACTTAGTCTTATTTAGCATCGGCTAATGACCGATCCTTCCGCGAACAAACGATAATGACCTATTAACGATTTCACTTGAGTCTTATTTAATCACTTCTTAAAATTAAATATAACAATTTGTTGTATACAGGTTGTTCTAAATTTATATGCCCGTGGTTGAGAAAATTGAAAATATTTTATATTAAATTGAATTCTGTTTATAATTATCTAATTTTAATTTTCATATCAAATAGAAATATAACAATATATATATATATATATATATATATATATCAAGCAGTGATAAATATATATAATAATAAATATATATCAATAAATACCATAATCTTATATATATATATATATATATATATATATATATCAAATGAAATAGAGAATGTGGAGAAATCCCCTTACGAATAATTCACACATCCACCATTTTGGGTTGGGAAAATTTTTTGAATAGAATTAAAAATCCAAACACTAGTTCTTAGAAATGTGTTTCGCCCTCTTCAACCTCTCTGGGCTCATCGGTAAGGATGAGAGGTTGAATATCCTTAGACACATTCCACTCAAAAACAACATTCGAGACCAAGACATAGCAGAAGCGTAGATCTACGCCAAATCTGAAAATGACAGTCTCAAGTTTTAATTCCCTAATTACTTGAAGTAAAACATATGTTTAAAACAAAAGATGAGAAGTTATTGGTTTAACGACCACTCGTACGATATCAATCAAATGAATATATATATATATATATATATATATATATATATATATATATATATATATATATATATATATATATATATATATATTTACATCCTACTATTCCTATGGACTCAAACCATACCGCAACCTTACAGCCTCTCCTATTTAGAGGTGTATATAATAGTTTAGATATCGAATATATTGAATCTAGTGACAAAACATTCTAAATGCACAAATTTTCATTTTGATAAGATTAAATTCAATATATACTGTTCCGTTCGGTTCTTTTATCATTAGCACCTCATTACGATGTTCTATTTTTACAGCCTCATTAGTATAATTTTTATCAGGATTCTGGTATTACGGCCTCGTATACACCACCTTACAGACTCATACAATGTTGTCAATTCTCTCACTGCCTATTTAGATAAATCGGGGTTTCCCCTTTCAATTTGGTGTTTAAACGAACGAAGGTATTTTGCATTTCTCGAGTGTTAAGTAATTAATATTTTAAAACAGTATATTATTTCAGTAGTCTATATTTTAAACAAACACGTATAAATGACAAAGTATTTTTATGATTTCTAAAAAGTTGAACATGATATTTTATTCAAAGGAATGATGAATTTAAGTTAGCGCAATACTTGTTTAACAATATTTTTTCTTCTGTCGTTTAGTTTCCGTCGGAGAGTAATCTAGAATTCCTAATTAATATATTATAGTGAGGACATTTCGTGAAGTTTGATTATAATTCTTCTTCTTTAAGTGTAATATTATCATCCCATCTCTTTAATGGTGAATCTGTCCTTTTTTAAAATGGAGACTTATCTCGTACTACATACTATTCTATCTTCTTCTGTTTTGCTGATGAGGCTGTTCCATTCTCTTTTTCGTTTGTTGAACTCATTTTTAATGTTGTTTATTCTGCATAGGTTTAATAGTGTTTTGCGGTTATGCTTCTTATTATTCTCATACCATTCTTCTCCAAATATCTTCTTATCGTACTTGTGTCAAGCCTTGTTTTTGCTTTATACTTAATGTCATGGTAGTTCGGATTTAGATTTGTATAATTACGTTTTTGCTTCGATTTTCAAGCATGTTTCTCTATATCGTGCATTTAAGACACCCTGAGATTCTGCTTGCCTTTAGCATCTTTTGTTCCCTTACTTTCTCTGCAGTGTTATTATCGCTCAATATGGATATTTCCTAATATCAACTAGTAACTAGTCGTCTTAAAGGGAAACGGAGCAAAATGCAAAATTTTGACACATAAAAATTTTCAATGTGTTTTAAATGTATTCATTTTTTTTCGAATCCTGAGAAAACTAATTAACATTTTTGGAAAATTTAAACGCAGAACGAAATATTACATTATTACCGAGGGCCGAAAGTCCCTGAAAACTTCTATAATGTTTATTTTAATAAGTTACAGGGATGAAAATAAAAGAGAAAATTTAGTGTGATTTTTAGTTGCAAATATTTCATTCAAAAGAAACATTCTATTTATTCTAAGGGACTTTCTACCCTTGGTAATAGAGCAGTCTTTCATTATGCGTTTAAATTTTTCAAAAATACTTATTAGTTTTCTCCGGATTCGAAAAAAATGAATACCTACATTTAAAACACATTCAAAATTTTGACATGCGTTAAAATTTTGCATTTTGCTCCGTTCCCCTTAATCGAAAGAAGCTATTTCGCATGTGATGTTCCGTCTACCGACTTTTCGGCAGATCTACCGAATTTTGTACCTATCTACCGAAATACCCCTTGTATACCGATTTGAACAAAAAATGTCATAATACACTATACAGTGCGTCCATAAAGTAACGCATAAATTCATTATTTCATAAACCGGCGACTTTAGGAAAAAATCCCAAAAGAGGTAGATTTTTATTTTTAATTTACGATTTTTTGGCATATATATCATACTAGTTACGTCATCCATCTGGGCGTGATGACGTAATCGATGATTTTTTTAATGATAATAAGGGTCTTGTGATAACTCATTTGAAAGGGTATTCAATTCTCTATTCAGTAACGTAAACACTAACATAATTATTTATACAGGGTGTTAAAAAAACCATTTTTTTAAATAAAATAATTGAGACAAAACGAAGAATGTATGTAATTTATTTAATTCAAAATGCGTTTTACTACTGTCAGAAAACAGAAAAAAATTTATTTGACAAATAAACATTGATTTTCGCTTAAACGAAATGTTCAAACTGGCAAGAGGCAGGTGGCTGGCAGCTTTAACATTGAATTTAAGCTAAAAACAATATTTATTTGCCAAATAAACATTTTTTTCCTGTTTTCTGACAACATTAAAACGTATTTTGAATTAGATAAATTACATACATTCTTCTTTTTGTCTCAATTATTTTAATTAATACAATGTTTTTCTGAACACCTTGTATAAATAATTGTGTTAATGTTTATATTAGGGAATAGAGAATTGAATACCCTTTCAAATGAGCTATCACATGACCCCTATTCTTATTAAAAAAAATCATCGATTACATCATCACGTCCAGATGGATGACGTCACTAGTATGATATATATGCCAAAAATCGGAAATTAAAAATAAAAATCGACCTGTTTCGGGATTTTTCTTTGAAGTCGCCCGTTTACGAAATAATGAATTTATGCGTTACTTTATGGACGCACTGTATTTTACTTTAAAATAAATTCAATCCATTCTTTCACAGATTTTGCTCAAGATTACAACCGCTTAGATTGACATGAAATCTGAAATGCGCATAGGAAACATGTCGAAGAAAAAAAAACTATATTTATATTGCCGATATGCGCTTGTACGCCAGGGAGGAATATCACCCATTCTTGAGGGTGAAAATATTTAATCTTTAAATAACTGAGGCAATCGATGGAGAATTCAATTCATAGCAAAAAATGTTATACACACTTCTCTCGGTTAGTTAATATTTTTATTCAAGCTGGAAATTGTTGATGTCATACCTAAAAATGCATGTTTTGGGTGGTTTTTCAAAAATAACTCGCAAACAGTACATTTTAACCAAAAAGCCATAAAATACAAGTCAAAAAGAAACCTTTCAAAAATATAAATTATTTTTTTTTTTAATTTTTATTGGCAACTATAGAAGCCGAATTAAAACCTGATGAAGGTAAGGGTTTATTTAAATTACCCTTTAATCGAAACTTTTATTATCAAATAACGTCAATAATACGAGGTTTTTCCAAAAATTCTCACATTTTTAAAAGTATTTGATAAGATCTTTAAAACAAGCTAAGCTATACGTTATTCGGATGGAAAATACCAGAGTTATTAACCAAAAACACGATTATGTCATTAAAAAAATAAAAAAAATGAGGAATTATATTATCAGTTTCTCCACAAAAATGAAAATTATTCCTATTTCACGTATAATTAGGTTTACTTATAATGTATTAACAACGTGTCTTAAAATTGTATCCAGTTTAAAATGGTCTAGATTTGAAATAAACTGAATTTGTGAGTATTTTGCTGCTCCGAAATAGTTGAAATGGAGGTATTTATACGCTCCCAAAAAATTGACAGGAAAAGGTAAACAGTTCTTCTACTGTAACTTCTTGAATTCTAAAAATATTTCATTGATCGAAAACTTATAATTTATTATTGTTTATAATTTATTATACTGAATTATGAGTAAGTACTATAAGATCTTGAAAGTTGAACTTTTTTGAAGCCTTTCAAAGTTAAAATGTCAAAATATTAATTAGATTGTATCGTAGAGAAATAAATAAAGATGTGTAATAGGGGCCTTACTCTCCCCATGACTAACAGCTTCCTGTTTTCAGAATAGACAAGATCCATTCTTTTTTCGAAGTCAAAATTGAAATATCCAAATAAACTTCGTCAAAAGACTTCGATCCGGAAACTTGTGTTTGAGGAAAGGAATTCTACTATGAATTCGTCTTCCACATAGAAAATAAGGTTTGTTATATTTCGAAAATTTCTTCCGATGTGGCCGAAGTTTCTGGTGATATCCCATCTCTAGAAAACAAGGTTTCTATTAACATCTCTGAGGTCACCTCTGACTTCGACATTAAAATATCGTCATTATTATCAAGTTCCTGTCGATATTTTGTCTTTCAAAAAAAGATGAAAGAGATAGAAAAGTTAATAGAGGAAACAGGGACAATAGACAAAGGAATTGAACTCATTTCAGCAGAGATAAAAGACGATAAAGCGAAATGTAAATTGGAGTCACGGTCTCGACATTTGACGGGAGCGGAGGTCCTGTTCGTATTAAGTTCCAATTTCGGACCGAAAGTCGTCATGAAACAACTACATGAATTAGTTCAAATCAGCTGCAATAGCATCAAATGAAAGATAATAAAGCGGCTGGCCTGGACGACATACGAACAGAGCAAATAAAGAACTTTGGACTAAAAACCGTAGAGTGGCTCGTAAAAATGATGAATTGCTGCATCCGTACATTACAAATCCCCAAAATCTGGAGGAAAGCTAGAGTGGTAGCCCTCTTAAAACCAGGGAAGGATCCGGCGGATACAAAGAGTTTTAGACCTGTATCTCTCTTGTGCCACCTTTTCAAGGCCTTTGAAAGAATGATACTGAACCGGATCGCAGAATATGTGGAGACTAAAATTATTCCAGAACAAGCAGGATTCAGGCCCGGAAAGTGCTGCTGCAGTCAAATTCTTAATCTCACCCAACATATTGAAGATGGTTTTGAACGGAAGGAAATAACAGGAGTAGCGTTCATAGACCTAACTGCCGCCTATGATACAGTTAACCATCAACGGCTACTTGCAAAACTCTACGAAACTACAAAGGATTTCCGACTAACAAGGTTAGTGAAATGTCTCCTCCAGAATAGACGCTTCTACGTAACGCTCCAGTCCAAGAACAGTCGGTGGAGGGACCAAAAAAATGGGCTACCACAGGGAAGTGTCCTCGCGCCGATTCTATACAACATATACACCAACGACCAACCCATACACCAACAAACATGGCAATTTATTTACGCTGATGATACAGCGGTGGCAGCTCAGGGAAGAACCTTCAATGAAGTCGAAGTGAAACTGACAGATGCCCTGGGAGACTTAGCTCTATACTATGATAAAAACCATCTGAAACCCAATCCCACAAAAACCCAGGTATGTGCTTTCCACCTGAGAAACAAGCATGCCCGAAGGTCGCTGGAGGTGGAATGGCGTGGTCAGATGCTGGAACACAACAAGACGCCATACAATACCTTGGCGTCCGTCTGGATAGAACTCTGTCTTACCGATACCACTGTCAAGATGTCAAGAAGAAAGTAAGTGCCAGAAATAATATCATCCGCAAGCTAACTAATACAAAATGGGGAGCACAACCACACACTCTCCGCATTTCTGCCTTGGCATTATGTTTTTCGGCCGCGGAGTTTGGAGCACCAGTATGGGCAAACTCTGCTCACGCAAAGAACGTCGACGTGGCTCTAAATGAAACGGTCCGTATAATATCGGGTTGCCTGAAACCGACACCTATCGAAGAGGTATACCCCATTGCTGGAATTGCTCCACCACCTATCAGGAGGAAGGTCACGTCAGAGGTAGAACGGAAAAAGCAGGAGACGGACCGAAGACACCCCTTATATGACCACCAAACTCAGCCAAGCAGACTAAGATCTCGGAAAAGCTTCCTGAAAACATCAAGATCCATCCCCGAAGCGCCAGAGACGCGCCGAAGACACCTATGGCAAGCGTCAGCTACCGCGACACATTTTCCTCCCTCGGAGGAAATGGCTGCTGGACACAATTTACCGTATCCGACTTGGAAAGCGCTAAACAGACTAAGAACCGGCGTTTCACGTTGTGCTAGTAACCTGAAAAAATGGGGATACCAGGTATAATTTGGTGTTGAGGAAAACTTTTACTTTGGATGTCTGGGTTAGGCGTTTTTTGTACCAATTACACTATATTACCTTCGTAACTTTGGAACCGTTCATTTTAGAAGGATTATGCATAGGCCCTTTTTATTTCAAATTTAATGTAGAACATTTTTGTATAGAAGGTGGTTCATGGTAAACCGCATAGTTTTAAAATCGAAATTCAAACCCGACGCTCAAAATGGTGTGACTTTTTTCTGAATATTATGTGGACCATATAGAACAATTTGGTGTTGGAGGTTAACTTTCACTTTCGATGTCTGGGTTATGCCATTATTTGGATCAATTTTATCATACTATATATAGTTGAAGATTGTTTTGGTCTCCTGAAACAAAAATGGAGACAATTATATAATTTGAAGCTACTAAAGAATACTAAAGATTGAACATATAATTTGAACAGGAAGCATAAAGAAATGCGAAATAGGTAAACTTAAAGACAAAGATGGAAATCTTATTGTAGATCTAGAGAATAAAATAAAAAGATGGACAGAATACCTGAATGAATTATTTGAAGACGATAGAAACAACTTAACTCAGATAATCAATGCAACTGGGCCAGACATATTGAAAGAAGAAGTAGAATACGCAATAAGAAACGCTAAAAATGGAAAAGCAAACGGACCTGAGGAAATCCCTACAGAACTGCTGAAGCTTTTGAATGATAAATCCGTAACCATAATATTGCATATATTAAATACAATATACAGTACTGGTATAGTAAAGACGGGATTCCGTTGGAAAATTTACGCTAACAAGAGCGGACAAGATACTAGCAAAATGGCAACACTGTTAAGAGTGACCAGGGTGACAATTTAGTGAACAGTAGCGTAGATATCTAATTTAAATTTAATAAAAGCTATTATTTTGCAAACATTTGATTTTAAGTGTAAATTGTAAATGAGACCATCGCATCTCCTCAAATTATGTGGTTATCAGTAAATATTTTATTTTACGAAAAAGTTTAAATAAAAAAATATCGGTGTTATCAACATCTGTGATATACCTAGGTACATAGTGATAACACTAATCGACTCGACTGAACAGAACTTATTGTAAAATAATAATATCTGTATAAAAAATTGTCAATAACATTAATTATCACATATAATTAAACAGTAAGTATGATCAAATTTATACGTTTTAGTAATACAACTGCTCATAAGTAGTAAACCTTCCTGTTTTATCTCTGATAACTTTCATGTTATTGTAATCTTTTGACTAATTGATGGACTTGTTAGTGTCCACGCTTCCAAGCCATAAAGGAGAGTAGAGAACACGTAACACCGAAGCATCCTTAGGCGTAGTTCTAACCTTATATCCTAATAACAAAGAAACTTTTTAAGTTTAATGAATGATGCACGTACTATTTCAATACGTGTCGTAAGGGGCCGTTCAAATATTACGTAAGGGGGGAGGGTTAAAAATCTTCAAAAATTGCGTTACGTAATACGTGAACGCCCCATTAAGGTGCTTTTCGAAGGGGGAGGGGGGTCAAAAATCTTCAAAAACCGCGTTACGTAATACTTGAACGCTCCCTAATTTCTTTGCTTTGGTCCACATTTGATGTTATCTACGTTCCTAATTATTTGTAGTATCCACACTCTCAATTACAGTATCTTCAATAGTCAGTTGGATGTTTGCGTGTGCTAATTTAGTCATGGTCATGCATTTAGTTTTCTTTAAATGAATCTTCAGTCCGTACTCATGACAGCGTTCACTAAGGCGTTGCATTACGTTCTCTAAATCATTGTCTTAATCCGTTATTATTAAGGCCGGGACACACATATCCGCACCGAACCAGCACCGTGTGCGCACCGCGCCCGCACCGAGCAGAGACAGCAAGGCTGGCCATGCTGTCTGTGCTCGGTGTGGGCTCGGTGCGGATATGTGTGTCCCGGCCTTTACTGTATCATCTGCAACACGTAAGTTGTTCCAAAATTCTCCATTGATAGATATACCTTTATCGACCTTTAGATTGTAACTCTTTAGCGACGTATTAGTATAATATAATATTTATGGATAACCGTCGAAGGCCGATATGATTAACCAAAAAAGAAGATGTGTTTGGTGATATTTCTAGTGATTTTCTTGGGTGTGAATATGTCTTTTTAGTGTACTCCTCTTGGTTTAAAAACAAAGCTTAGTAATACTTTTCAACAGTCTGGTGCTTATCTATTAGTATCTGGATCCCGCGTATGAAAAAAAAGTTGATTAATAGCAAGCTGAAAATTTGTTAATAGCTTAACGGTGTCTAGTTGGACAAACTTTGATATATGGGAACACTGGAACAGGGAAGTTTAAATTGTGGAACAGGTTAAAAATTTGGAACGGTCAGACCACGAAAACGGCACATGTATTTTTTCCGACAGAACAGACTTAAACTCTCCGAACAGAGACTAAACTCTCATGCAAAAATCAGACTGCTATTTATCACCAAATAGGCATTTTAATGAGTGGAACATGTAGAATATGTCAAATGACAGGAATTATGACAGGTGCTAAATAGCAGTCTGATTTTTGCATTAGAGTTTAATCTCTGTTCAGAGAGTTTAAGTCTATTCTGTCAGACAAAATAAATGTGCCGTTTTCGTGGTCTGACCGTTCCAAATTTTTAACTTGTTCCACAATTAAAACTGCCCCTATTCCAGTGTTCCCATATATCAAAGTTTATCCGACTAGACACTCTTAAGCTATTAACAAATTTTCAGCTTGCTATTAATCAACTTTTTTTTCATACGCGGGACGCGGGATCCAGACCTATATAGTTTTGTACTTAAAATTATTGGATTTAAGAATTAATCGAAGTATTGTTTGACATCATCAAAGAGTTATTGAAAATGTCGCTTACGTTTTATTACACAGCTTTGTAAATCTTCCAATTGATTAGAGCAGCGGTTCTCAACCTTTTTGAGTGATGTACCACCTACAGTTATTTTTATTATTTTTGGTACCACCTTTAGTTTTAAATTGTATTATCAATACTTACTAAGTACTACTATTTTAATTTTTTCTGTGTTTTGTGTACCACTGCCAATAATGATATGTACCACCAGTGGTACATGTACCACAGATTGAGAACCTCTGGATTAGAGGGTTCCAGTGGCTCTTCAGCTGCAGAATTATTATTGCACCACAGACGCCACATTTGGAAAGTGTCTTCATAAGATGTTAAAAGAAATTTAGAAAGAACACTGATGAAGTCACAATTAAATTTACTTGCAGTGCACTATTTGAATTTAACTCAGTTTCTTGTTTCGCAAAATCTGCTTCGCTGCCGCAATTTAAAAATAAAATAATATAGGTACCTAACCACGTGCACACCACTGGACAGCTGCGGAAGGCCGAAAGATGACACTTTGTGATAAACTATTTTATGGCATGAACTCGCTCAGCCAAATATTGTTATATCTTGAGCGAAGGGTGAGTAGTTCTTCCGATAAAAGATAACGCATTATGATTGGTCATAACAGCAATATCCGATTTTTTGAGTGGCTCTTTGTCCACGTGGACTGATCAACAGTTCGATGAAAACTTAACTGGGTGATTGCCCATATTTTAAAATATCATACCAGGAATATCTGAATGTAGAACCTTAAAACTTTTATATTTTACACATCTTAGTCATTGATAGTTTTGCAGTTAATAACTACTCCTGGTAGGGTACTTTTACTTTCATTTTTATGGCTTGTTTTTATTACAGATACATTATATTTTTACACAGTCTCACGGAAATACGAGGCGACCATATAATACCGCAAGAATGGTTGCTGTCTACGTTTGTCACCATACCGAAGAAAACTAAGGCAATGCAATGTTCAGATCATCGAACAATCTCCTTGATGAGTCACCTGCTTAAAATATTTCTTAGAGTCATCCACAACCGAATCTATCAAAAACTAGACATCGATATTAACGATACACAGATGGGATTCAGAAAAGGATTAGGTACAAGGGATGCTCTCTTTGCCTTGAACGTTCTAACACAGAGATGCCTAGATGTTAACCAAGAGGTACACGCCTGCTTTATAGACTTTGAAAAGGCCTTTGACAAAGTACGCCACAGTAAACTCAAAGAAATCCTGGAGAGTAAGAACATTGACACCAGAGACATACAAATAATATTAAATCTGTACTGGAATCAGCGAGCTAATATAAAAATAGAAGAACAAACATCGGACGAAATAGAAATACGTAGAGGAGTACGACAGGGTTGTATATTGTCACCGCTCTTATTTAATATCTACAGCGAACAAATATGCCAAGAAGCTCTCTCATATGCAAACGAAGGGATAATAGTCAATGGAGAAGTTATCAATAACATTCGATATGCTGACGATACTGTGATAATGGCAAGAACAGCGGAAGATCTACAACATTTAGTTGAAACTATGAATGAGATATGTAATAACTACGGCATAAGGATGAACGTCAAAAACACCAAATATATGACCTTCAGTAAGAATCCAATAAATGACACTAGTATCACAATAAACGGTACCCAACTTGAAAAAGTAAACGAATACAAATACTTGGGAACCCTTATCAATGAAACAGGTGACCAAAATCACGAGATAAAAAGACGTATTGAAATTGCCAGGTCTACTTTTATAAAAATGAAAAAATTATTTTGTAATCGTGATATTAGTATTCATCTACGAACTAGAATGTTAAAATGCTATGTATTCAGTACTTTGCTCTACGGTGTTGAGTCATGGACTCTTAAACAGAGGAATATTAAAAATCTTGAAAGCTTTGAGATGTCGTGCTATCGCCGTATACGACGAATAAGTTGGGTGGATAAAATTACAAATGAAGAAGTAATACGCAGAATAAATAACGAGCCAGAAGTTCTACGGAGTATAAAAAACAGAAAACTTGAATACTTAGGCCACCTGATGAGAGGACAAAAGTACACATTCCTACAAAATATAATGCAAGGAAAAATCCAAGGACGAAGAAATCCAGGCCGTAGAAGAATGTCCTGGATGAGAAATTTGAGAGTGGTTTGGCTGTACCACTAACGAATTGTTCAAAACAGCAGTAAATAAAATTAGAATCGCCCTAATGATATCCAATCTCCGATAGGAGAGGCACTCAAAGAAGAAGAAGAAAGATTGAAGATATTATTCATTTTACTAGAGCTTGTTGTGTACTCCATAATTTGTCTTTAGGGAGTGAAATACCAGAAGAAGAAATTCAATTAGCAAACCCAGTTTTACCCCCTAACGTTGATGTTCAGGAAGAAAATGAAATTAATAACGCAGATGCTGCTGTACACAGAAATTTTGTAACTAGACGAATTTTGACACGGCGATAAGAATATATATTGTTTTTTTAGTATAAAAATAAAGTTTAATTTTGAAAGTTTTATTTTACCTACTCACCTTTTGCGTTAATACATACAACTAAAGTCTGTTTTAGACTATAACATAAAATGATATAAGAAAATGGTATAGGTACTAAGTTTTGTCATAATGTAAAACAGAAAACAAAATCTGTTAACAAAAAATGTTATAGAAAATAGAACATGTCCTATTTTGATACCAATTATTAGTACACACGCATGCGCAGTTAAGTTCTTCTTCTTTCTTCACCTTTGGAACCATGGAACACAGTTAGGTTATGTCATATGTCATGTCGTAATAGACATGTTGTTTTTTCTGAGGTTATAACTGTTGTTTTTGTTTGAATTTAGTTGCCTCGTTGTGTTTCCTTTGGAATAATTATAATTAACAAAATGTCTTGGTCAACAGATAGCATTATATTATCAATAGAAGGATACGAGTCTAACCCGTGTTTATTTAACGTAAAAAATTTACCATAATAAACATAAGAGAAATGTAGCTTTAAACAACCTGAGTGAAATGTTGGGAAAGACGATTTCTGACATTCAAAAAAAGTGGAATGGGATAAGAAACACTTACAGTGCAGAAAGAAGGAAAGTTCTAGACTCACAGAAAAGTGGTGCCGGAGTAAGTGAGGTAAACAACAGTGTTTATAAGTAATATGTTTATTCATGTTTATATTTTTGCAGATATATGTCCCAAAACTGTGGTACCACGACAGACTCAAATTTTTGAATGAGTATTTAACAACAAGGAAACCAGTGTCATCATTCGAGATTAATGAAGGAGCCAGCACATCAAACTCGAGCCAAGATGTGGACATGGTGTACGAAGTAGGTGATGATGGCTTTTTATCACCTCTTCCAAATTAGATTGAAGAAGTTGGCCAAGAAGAAGTTGTCACTGAAGATACATATGAGACACCTATTAAAAAGAAGAAAGGGGAACGGAAACTATCAGTATCGGTATCCGAGAAAGCCTCAAACGCTTTAGATAGCATTGCAAGTGCAATAAGTGTGATGCATAGTGAAGACGAAAGCCCTATTTATGACAAATATGTGGCGGAGAGACTTTCAAAAATAAAGAACAAAAAAAGATTGTTACAAGTAAAACAAAAAATAGACACCATTTTATTTGAAGCTCAAATGGAAAAATTAGAGTAAAAAATATAGTAATGCACAGATTCTAAACGTGCCGGTGTGAGATGGCTTCTGTGTGCTGTATGAGAGAGAAAGTATTCGAAATAATGAAATAACGCATTTTATATTATTTGTTTTTTCATTATTTCGAATACTTTCTCTCTCACACACGGACTATAATAAGGCACATGAACACCATCCCCCACTGACACGTTTAGAATATGTGCACTGTAGGTAGTTTATAGGTCTAGTTGATAAAAATAAAAAATAGATTACAATAAAAAATGGGTTTTATTAAATATGAATTTATACATGTGCAATACTATTTTAATTACATAAAATATTCGTTTTGCCAAGATACTGAACCTTTATTCATAAAATGATTTTTAAATTCATCTAATACAGATAAATCAATTTCTAACAATAAAACACTGAAAACGTTTGTTTTCTATACTTCCACAAAATTTATTATATCTAAGTGACTACAGCTGTTTCGGCGGAGTGCCTTTCTCAAGTAATATAGTTTACAATGTGTTTGCCTTTTTAATCTTCAACTGAAGAGGTTGAGGAGTGGGGAGCTGTTTGTCTCGAGTTGGTCATTCAGAATTACATCTGTATTTTTCAGTTTATTAATTTCCATAGATTCTAAAAAAGATAGCTTAAGGCCTTTATTTTGAATATGTAGAATTTGAAACTCTTCATTGAAAGAATGATTATGATCTAGAAGGTGAAGTGCGTATGTAGAAGTGTCTGTTTTTCTATTGTTGAATGCCCTTTTGTGTTCTGCTATCCGTTTGTCAAAAGTTCTGCCAGTTTGACCGATGTACGTTTTCGGACAGTCACCACAAGTTAGTTTGTACACACCACTCTGTAGTTGCTTTCTCTTTCGGCTTTTATTGTTCTTAATATATTTGCTTAAGTTGTTGTTAGTTCTGAAAGCTGGTGTTATTCCTTTCTTTTTTATGTATCTGGCTATTGTTGTTGTTATCTTGCCAGTATATGTGAGAGAGCAGAAGGTACTGGGTTCTTTCTGTGGTGGTGGATACACTAATTTCAGGGCTTTCTTATGGAGTTTTTGGTTTAAAATTTTGTTAACGAACAAACAGTTAACAAAATTTTAAACCAAAAACTCCATAAGAAAGCCCTGAAATTAGTGTATCCACCACCACAGAAAGAACCCAGTACCTTCTGCTCTCTCACATATACTGGCAAGATAACAACAACAATAGCCAGATACATAAAAAAGAAAGGAATAACACCAGCTTTCAGAACTAACAACAACTTAAGCAAATATATTAAGAACAATAAAAGCCGAAAGAGAAAGCAACTACAGAGTGGTGTGTACAAACTAACTTGTGGTGACTGTCCGAAAACGTACATCGGTCAAACTGGCAGAACTTTTGACAAACGGATAGCAGAACACAAAAGGGCATTCAACAATAGAAAAACAGACACTTCTACATACGCACTTCACCTTCTAGATCATAATCATTCTTTCAATGAAGAGTTTCAAATTCTACATATTCAAAATAAAGGCCTTAAGCTATCTTTTTTAGAATCTATGGAAATTAATAAACTGAAAAATACAGATGTAATTCTGAATGACCAACTCGAGACAAACAGCTCCCCACTCCTCAACCTCTTCAGTTGAAGATTAAAAAGGCAAACACATTGTAAACTATATTACTTGAGAAAGGCACTCCGCCGAAACAGCTGTAGTCACTTAGATATAATAAATTTTGTGGAAGTATAGAAAACAAACGTTTTCAGTGTTTTATTGTTAGATAAAATGAACTTCCATCAAGTAACGGTCGAATCCATCAATTAAATCAATTTCTGCTGGTCTATTATATATTATATGCATTAATGGCCCTCCATCATTTTATATATTTTCTTTTATATGGTGAGGATGTTTGAGTTGGAATAAATTAATTTTCTTGAGAATGGGTGACTCTTGAGATAGAGTGACTCTTGAGATAAATCCCGAAACAGGTTGATTTTTATTTTTAAATTATAATTTTTTTGCATATACTAGAAATATAATGTAAATTTATGAGTTTCTATTCATAATTTCTCACCTCTACTAGTTTCATCGCTTTTTATTTTACAATGTATTATATTTTCTGTATTTTACATTATTTTGCGGGTTATTAACTCATCACTGTATATATTCATTTTGCTCTGTTCTGATTGGTCCCAGTATGGCTCTCATGATCTTTCTCTCTACTGTTCTTAAGTTTTGTTCATCTTTTTAGTCATCGTCATTGTCTCCGCTGCTTCTAATAATATTCTAGCTAGATGAAGTGGTGCAATGATGCAATGCTTTAAACAGCATTACAAGTGCGATAAGTGGTACATTTAATAATCAGGATTAAAACTCAATTTATGGAAAGCATGTGACACGGAGAATATTAAAAATAAAAAGAAATAGGTACAGGTCAAACAAAAAATTGATACACATTTTGTATGAAGCTGAACTAGAAGACCGTGAATGTGTTAAAAACCTATATTGGGATCAAATGGCGACAATCAAAATAGACAATCATCTGACAGCAGATATGCCAATAAAAAGAGAAGTTCGTTAGGGCTGTGTACTTTCTCCACTATTATTTAACATATATTCTGAAAAGATCTTTCAAAATGCCTTCGAAAATATTGAAGAAGGATTAAAAAGCAACAGAGAATAGGTAAACAACTTAAGATATGTAGACGACACTGTTATTTTTGTGGACAGCGCTGAGGGTTTTGCAACGATTTTAGAATATCAAAACCAGGGGATGAATATAAACACAAATAAAACAAGAGTAATGGTTATTATACGTAGACCAAATGCTGATATTAATATATAACAAACAGATAAAGGTCAAAATATGTGCTCGTATAGAGTATGCTAGGTCCGCTTTTCCTGAAAAGAATGAAAAAATTCCTAATAAACTCTTTGAATATCTGATACCAGTTTGTAGAAACATTCACATTATTATTATATTGCTATACAAAGTGGTAACATGGACTCTCAAAATTACAAGTATGAGGTGTATTAAAGCCTTTGAGATGTTTGTTTTTTGAAGGATGCTGAAGATCTCTTTTTATGACTTTCTTATATATGAAATATTTACAGAAGAGAAAGATAAAATTTTTTACTACTCATAATGAAGGGAAACTGGAAAGAAGAAGAAGTCCAGGAAGAAGAAAATGCTCCTCGCTGAAGAATGTAAGAGACTGGGCAGGGATATATACAAGAGCAGCTCAAGATAGACAACAATTTGCTGTAGTTATAGCCAATCTTCGGTAATGGATAAGGCACCTTAAGAAGAATATGTACATACCTAATACTATTTTAATTAAAATAAATATTACTATTATTTAAGTAAGACATTTATTTTGCCAAGGTACAGAACCTTCATTCATGAAATAATTGTTAAATTTATCTCTCACAGATAAAGCCATTTCTGCTGGCCTATTAGCACCTTGTAACTGATTTAAATTATTCAATCTTGGATTTATTGACTCAGTTTCTGATTCTGCATATGATGAATTTTTAGAAATTAAAAAATTGTGTAGGACACAACAGGCAAGAGTGATTGTTTCAACCTTATCTGGACCCAAATTTATGGTTGATAAGAGCACTCTAAACCTATTGGACATTATGCCAAATGCATTTTCAATCACTCTCCGTGCTCGAGATAAACGATAATTAAAAATCCTTTTGTCATTAGATAAATTTCTTGAAGGATAAGGTTTCATCATACGTTCTGACAAGGAAAATGCATCATCGCAAATAAAAACATATGGCACACCACTGTTGCTCCTTGGCAAATTTTGATCTGGAGGAAAATTAAGTAGGTTTCTTTCCATGGCTTTTTTGAGTGAGGACTCTCTAAATACACCTCCGTCGCTCATTCTACCATTTACTCCTACATTAATGTACAGGAATTTATATTCCGCATTTGCCACTGCCATCAGCACCGTACTAAACTGTCCTTTGTAGTTATAATAATAGCATCCGCTGCTACGTGGAGCACGAAAGTTAATGTGCTTGCCATCAATGGCGCCAAGGCACATTGGAAATTGCCACAAATTTTCAAAGGCATTTGCCGCTTGCTGCCACTCGTTCACAGTTTGAGGCATCTTCATGTAATCATCTTTTAATTTGTGGTAAATCACTTGGCAGACTTCGGGTACTATTATACTAATTGTACTTTCATGAATACGGGTCGAAAACATCAACGACCGATACGATTCACCACTTGCTAAGAACCTTAAAGTTAAAGCCAACCTAAAATCATAACTAAATGTTATTTGCAAAACTTGATGTTGTTAATAGCATTACTTACCTATACTCTGCAGATATACTTTTCCTTAAAATTGTATCTTGTTTGGTAATATCTTCTCGAATCAGTTTAAGAAGTTCATCAAATTGTGGCCCACACGTTCTTAAAAATTGTCTATATTACCATACTATTGTCACCATACTTAAAACACCACGACCTTCCTGTCTTTTTTGAAGCCAAGCTCTAGACCACATACTTCGTTGGCGTTTTTTCTTGCTTGTCTGAATTAAAAGAAATGTTGCAATGGAAGCAGCAGATAATAGGAGAATTTTCTTATCCATCATAAATATATGTCTTTGTAAAGCAAAGGTAAAACGTGGGTACAACTAACTAGGTATTTACGTGAGTAAAAAACTAGGTTAAATGTCGGAGAAAATGAGGTTACGTTACAATAACAAAAAGAAGAATAAGAATATTGAGGTTAACAGTACATGTACACCAACATAATAATTTTAAAAAAGTACTTTTTTAGCATGTAATGCGCAGAATCACATAACATATTTTGTTACCAAAATGTGACAATGTAATACACAAAACTTCTTGTATTAATATTGTTCACAATCATTTCATGTAAGTTTTTGTTATACCATTTTCTTATATCATTTTATGTTATAGTCTAAAAGAGACTTAAGTTTCAGCAAATTGTAAGTACTCATAGACCTGGATCCCGCGTACCAAAAAAAAGTTGATTAACAGCAAGCTGAAAATTTGTTAATAGCTTAACGGTGTCTAGTCGGACAAACTTTGATGTATGGGAACACTGGAAGTTTTAATTGTGGAACAGCTTAAAAATTTGGAATGTCAGACACGAAAACGTTCCATGTATTTTGGCGGACAGAACTTCCAATTGATTTGTTACCATTTCATTAAACTCTCATGCAAAAATTAGACTGACGTTTATCACCAATTGGGCATTTTAATGAGTGGAACACGAAGAACATGTCAAATGACAGGGAATCATGTTGGTTAGTAATAGAGGTCTGATTTTTGCATGAGAGTTTAATGAAAGGGTAACAAATTAATTGGATGTTCTCTCCGACAAAATACATGGGACGTTTTCGCAATCTAACGTTCCAAATTTTTAAACTGTTCCACAATTAAAACTTCCAGTGTTCCCGTACATCAAAGATTGTCCGACTAGACACCGTTAAGGTATTAACAAATTTTCAGGTTGCTATTAATCAACTTTTTTTGGTACGCAGGATCCAGGTCTATCATAAATGAAAAATAAATTTTAACCAATCATACATTTTTTAACTAAAATATAACGACTCCAAAAACATTAAAAAGTATATATACCTATTTATGAAAAATTTTTACATTAATTAATTAAGGGCATAGGCATAAAATTTCGAGCTGATGTGTTTTAAATGCATTTATTTTTTTCGAATCCTGAGAAAACTAATTAGTATTTTTGAAAAATTTAAATGCAAAATGAAAGATTACATTAGTACCGAGGGCCGAAAGTCCCTTAGAATATCCAAAATGTTTTTTAGATGAGATATTTGAAATTAAAACTCACACTCAATTTTCTCTTTTTTTCACCCCTGTAACTTATTAAAATAAACATAGAAGTTTTCAGGAACTTTCGGCCCTCGGTAATAATGCAATCTTTCATTCTGAGTTTAAATTTTTGAAAAATATTTATTAGTTTTCTCAGGATTCGAAAAAAATACATGCATTTAAAACACATTGACGTGAAATTAAAACGCAATTCTAAAAAATTTAAAGTAAAGAAAGAGTATTTGTGTTTATACTAGAACTAAGTTTTTTTAATACGGTATTTCTGGCCTCTAAAAATTCATTGCGCTTCTTTTTAATTTCTAATTTCTTCTCTTCTATTTCAATAAATTTGTCAATTTTATATTTTTCAAATTTTAATCTGTCTTCCTGATATTGTTTTTTATCCATTTGAATCTCATGTATAATTGTATCTTTTTTATATTTTACACTTTTTGTTTTAGTTTTTGATGATGTAGCAGGGGTAGCTACTGGAGTTACCTGTAGGACATTTTCATCTCCTGACGGCATAATTTCATCAGTAATTGCAGTAGTTTCTACTGGTGACACTTCAGAAATTTTGCTATGTTTGATTACTTCTGCAAAGAAAAATATTATTAGTTAAGACGTAAAAAAATCAAATATTTTCCACTTACCTGTTGAAGTTGCTAATACCGCAGGATAAACATTTGTCTTTTTCCCAAAAATCTCGTCCATTTCTTTAGAAAACTCGTAATACTTTCTCCCTCTCCCGGTTTTATTATTATTTTCAAGATATTTCTTGTAGTTCCTTTCTAGTACATGCCAGTGATTTTCACAATTATGTGGCGTGAATCTTAAATTATATTCTTTCTGGATGTACTTGGAAATAACTTCCCACATCTTCTTTAAATTACGCATTTCCATTTGACTCACTTTGTTTCTGAACATTTTATAGCAGTCAGTCAATATTGTGTGTCCATTGTACGTTGAATAATAATTCATCTTTACTAGTACTAATAATAGTATGTAATTTCCTCGGAAACGATTCTCGGATTAACATTACTACAATTACCGGGTAGTTCTAAGTTGCCATTATGTCCCGAAAGAATAAGGAACTCGCTGATATCTAAAAATAAATAGGTATAACTATATAATAAAACTCTTTTAGTTTTAACTGTTCATACTTAAAGATTATAAATTTTAAATGAATGTAATATAATTTGACTATTACTTACCATTATTTACGTTTATAATATTTATTTTCAATATACCTAGCGTAAATTTGGAAAATTCGGATTAATTTAACGTCAAAATGTCAATATTATTGTAATTTAAAAAAGCGTTCTAGCAACAAACAGTTTACTATCAATTTGTGGATTGAACATGCGCAGTAAAGCAGTACATAAATCTGGTGTCAAACCATACCAAACCACATGCTAGAATAAACCTAATAGGCAACATTCGTCTATAGTATCGCGTTTAAAATTGAATCATGGAAGTTTTCCAGCCAAATTTTTTTTGCGTAATAGCGTATTTTATTGATATCATCGGATGCATATTGCAACCCACCAAAATATTTGATAATTGTCAATTTTGATTTACTTGAACCAGGTCCATTCAACATGTTGGCATTTTTCGGAGTGCAATCTTGCTTTATGATAATGGACAATGGATGCAGAAGATTTTTTGCGCATTCCGAATTTATCCAACAATCTATTTTCGAATAATCATGTTCCAGTAAATTCCAATTTTTATGTAAATATTCTTCAACAGATAATGCTGGAATCGCATGTTTTACTTTTCCAAAAAAATCTTCAGTCATTCCTGTTGCAAGTAAAAAATTTACTATTTTATTTGGGAATAAAGCCACAATTTAGGTTTGAAATTAATTTATTTTTGACGTTTCGACTTCCACTTCGGAAATCGTTAACTAAATGTTAATTTTTGGTTGCCTGGTAAAAAATTCTACTAATAATTAAATTTTATCTATCTCATTCATATTGATAACTCGACACATATTATGTATACATATTATACATTTTAAAGTAAAGTAGACGACTTTAAAATGAGATTGCCAATATTTATGAGTTGCGGTCCTGGGATAAAATAGTAAATTAATTACATAAGATGCCACAAGGAAATAGTTTCAGAACGAGAATAAAAAATTATTTTTAATTTTGTGAATTATTCACCCTTAAAAATTGTTAATTTGTTGTAGTGCATATTTATACGATTTTTTACATAACATATTTTATCACTTTCGTGTTTCAGTCTCAGATTAATATAAATTTGTACTATTAAATATATGATTTGAGTCCTGTGATCGTACAAAGGTTACTGCTGAAATATATAATTGTTGCAAAAAATAGTCGGTGGTAATGTTTTCAAAGTTTCAATTGCAATTTTAAAATTAATATTTTTGGATAAATAACAGTTTTTGTAGCTTCCTATAGTTTTTTCTGCGTAATAGCATATTTTATTGACATCATCGGATGCATAGTCTAACTCACCAAAATCTTTGATAACTGTCAATTTTGATTTACTTGAAACAGGTCCATTCAACATGTTTAGGCATTTTTCGCAGTGAACTCTTGCTTTATGACAATGGATCCAGCAATATGTTTGATAATATTTTCTGTGTATTACGAATTTATCCAAGAATCTACTTTCGAATAATCATGTTCCAGTAAATTCCAGTTTTTATGTAAATATTCTTCAACAGATAATGCTGGAATCACATGTTTGACTGTTCCATCGTTCTTTTTTTCTTTTTGATTGGTTGTGCAGATTCGGGTTTCAGGTTTTCTTTGTTATTAAGATTATTAGCCTCTTGCGCGTCTGAGGCTTTTTAATATAAATCAATTGAATGTTTCAGGAGAAAGTTGAGTTTCATCCTGGGGAGTACAATTAGCAGAGGAAGTCACTACGATATTTTTATTATGTATCAGCAATTTTTTATAAGCTAGCTGGATTGTCGTTGAATTATTAGTATAATCGTTCATCCTTCTAATAAGAGCAAAGAATATCTCCACATGATCTTGAGAGAGTTTATAGGATAAAAAGTACTTACAAAAATTATCTTTAAAAAGCTTTTCACACAAAACATACAAGTTTCTTAAACATAATATTAAACCTACAAAACCAGTCTTTGTTACCTGGGTTTCTATGACTGATTTGCGAATTATTTTATATGTTGCTTGAACTTCAGTTTGTTTTACTAACAAATTTTCTTTATTTTTACCATTTTTTAAGTCTTTTGTTTACGAATTTTAACTTTAACATATATTTCTAACTTTTCTAAATAGTCTATAAAAGAGTCTATTTTTTATTTCAGTTCAGGTAAAGATTCTCTGGTAACTCCACGTTTTGTTTTATCTTTACAAAATCGGTTCTTAGCATTTAATATATCAAAAATATCATTAATTATTTTAAAGAATTCCGCTGTTGGAGCTGCTCCTTGAAAATCTTTATATTTTAATTTATTTTCCAGATAGTCTAGAGCAAGTGATGTGCTCTTACTCAATACTTGAGCAGCCAAAAACACTTTCATTTTTTCGTTATGAAAAAAATATGTGACGGTTTCTTTATCTTACATGGACAATGCAGTTGTTCTAAATTTTGTTTTTTATTTAGTTACTGAATAAATGACCAGTTTACTATTTTATCACCATTAAAAATGGGCTCTTTACATGCCAACTAGTTACGTACTAATTTGATCATATGGCATGGCTCAAAAAAGCAGTATACTGGTTCATTATTAACGGGGTGTTCGAAATATGATTTAAATTTAGATTTATCTGAATAGTGGAAATTTGCTCCTAATAATATGCAGCTTTTCTTGTTTGCTTCATCTTCATCGAAACATACAGATGAAACATAAATATTGTGTTCGTACAATTTAATAAGTATATCTTTAAGCAAAATGGCTTTTTTGCACCATTTAAAGAACTCATTAGGTAATAGGCAACAGGTGTCTTAAATCCCCCATTAGAATTCACCAACATAAAAACTATGGATTTAGTTGCCATCTGCGATTTTCCATCTACATCGGTATCTTGAAGTTGACCTCATAATTCTACAGGTCCTTTCCATTCCCGCACTTTTGGCTAGTATTTCGACCATTTTTTTATACCCATTTCATCAAAAGTAAGATTAAATGTTAACTGCTTTCCTCTTTTTTCTTCATCTTTTACGATAGAAGAAACATATTCAACTATATCCTTACTTTTACTGGGTTTATAGTCTTTTGAACATGCCCATTTGTTGAGTGTTTCTAATCTTGTAAACATTTGACAAAGCTTTTTCTTGCAAATGCATAACCAGCTGGAGAATGGAAGTGCAGACTACGCGCAAAATTCTTTAAATGCGCTGGAAAACGTGCCGTAGCCTTTTTTTCTTCCATGCGCTGTATAAGGTAAGTCCTCCATACGCTCAGGTAAGTCCAATTACAAAAACGATAAATGCAAAATATATTGTTATTTAAAATGAGCAAAATCCACAAGGAAACTAATTTCATATCATCATCATCATCATCAGGGCTTTTCATTCCAGGTGGAATGTTTGCCGCTCTTACTTAGAGTTCTCAGATTCGCTAATTGCGGTGAATCACTCCGCATTCCACTTGTATGTTGTCAAAGTTTGTTGTATGACTTGGCTTTCGTTACTATTTTCTTCCACTCATTTCGATATGTGCATAGTTCCCTCCAGTTTCTCACTTCCAGAATTTTGATATCTCTCATGACCTGGTCCTCCCATCTCTCTCTGGGTCTTCCTCTTGGTCTTTCAGTTGCCGGTTTCCATCTGGTGATCTTCTTAATCAGTCGGTCGTTTTTCCTTCTTTCTATGTGTCCCAGCCATCTCAGCCTCTGTGATTTAATAAATCTAACGATATCTTCTCCCTTCATTATGTCTCTTAGTTCATGGTTCATTCTTCTTCTCATTTCTCCGTTGTCCATTCTTATCGGACCCATGATGCGTCTGAGGATTTTCCTTTCGAATATTCTCAATTTTTCTTCATCTTTTTCCGTGAGGCACATTGTCTCAGCTGCGTACGTAACTACTGGTCTGATTGCAACTCTGTATATTTTCAGTTTTGTATTTCTGGATAAGTTCTTGTCCTTCATAAGCCTATGATATCTCCAGTATGTTTTGTTGCCTGTTAGTATTCGTTCCGTTACTTCTTCACTTCTCTTGTTTTGACCATTCACTATTACTCCCAAATATTTAAATTGTTGGACTCTTTCAAAAGTGTAGTTTTCTATTTTGATTTCTCTCATTGTTACAATTAATGTAAACATTAATGTAACATGTATAATTTGTGTTTAAGTTTAATTTCAAACTTCTCAAAATATTTGTCACATTTTCAAATTTTATTTACCCGTTGTCGGCATAGTAGGCACGGCCGATTTTCGTCGATTAACTGGTTCCGTAAATAGATCGAAATAAATTATTTTAAACAATTTTATTTTGAGCTTTAGTTGTTCAGTATGTGTTAGCTGCTCAAAGGCGATTGTAAGTACTTACTTCCAGCTTCGTTTTTCCTTCATTAAGGTAATTTTTTCTCTTTCGTTTTCTTTTAGAGAAATCGCCAATCAGGTTAGGGCGTGTGGCCTGTCTTTTGAGGCTGAATTAAAGCTTAAATTGCCTAATCCTCTGGATGTTACTGATCAAAGTAGTCTAAGATAAACCCTTATTATTAAGGATTTCTGGAGCTTTTCATAGGATGTCAGATTTTTGGTTTGGTTTATTCCCGGTGTCCCGATATAGAGGAGCACGTTCCGTAGGATTTGGGTTATTAGGATGAATATGGACTTCATGGTCTAGTTCCGGAGTGAGCACGTATTTTATGGTTGGACGAGTTCACATTTTTTGTTTGGAGTATGGCAATGTCAAAGTTAAGTACATCGTGTTTTAATCTTAAGAACTATTTGGGAATTTAACTTGAATTCGACTACAAATTATTTTAAATATTTATAGCTGTTAATTTTTTGTATCGGGTGACCAGGCGAGAAATTATCCGATAATTTTTTTCCTGGTCATTAACAAGCGATTCAAAGGTCCAAGATACATTTATAACGAACAACCTTGTAATTAAGTTCGTTAGTATAGAAAGATTTGTAAATTTTTGAATTAAATTATTTGATATGTTTTCTTTGTAACTTTTGATTGATCCTTCAGGAATTTATATAAAATAAAATAGAGTTTATTTTCTTTCAATAAATATATTCTTACATTTGGTTATGAAGGTACGTTGTTTTATTTTATGTTTTATTTTATGTTTTATTTAATACACCCCAGGACGTATCTTGTTCGATGGTGATCCATACACCGTAAATATTCTTTCTTTTTTGTTTGGGTTTTGCTATTTAGTTTTTTTAGTAGGTACCTTGATGGTATTCCCAGGGTACAGTTATTGTAATAAGTAAGTGAATACCTGGCGCCCTATAGAGTATTTATCGGTGGATGATTCATTTTCGAACCTCCTAAGAAAGAAGCAATTTCCTTAGGAGAATACTCCCCTTGAAGATTGAAGAGGTCTTAGTGAAATTTTAGTTTCAAAGCCGGAGCTTTAAATTTTTTTTGGCACTTTTGAGTAGTAAATTTTCTTGTACCTTCACAGTAATTTTTTATTCTGTAACAGTGGCGCCCAACGTGGGGCCCGACTTGAATTTTTGAGATTTTGATTTAAATTATTTAATTTCTGTTCATGTAAAACAACTGCCTTCATAGATTTATAAATTTTGTTAGATTTGTTGACCATTATACGTACTGTTGTACTTAATTTTTGACATACAATTTGTATTTAGATTCTAATACCTACTGTTTTATGTGTTTTAGTTTGGGAAACCATTAGAAACCATTTGTAATCCATACCTATGCATATGTAATACTGGACCTTTGAGTAGAGAATCGGAAATTGAATGAAGTAGATTTTTTAGTCAATATTTCAAGCTGGGATTAGCTGTTACCATACCAAAGTGGACAGAACATCTGTTATTAAGGAAAATTTTAAGGGTAAGATGCATTGTAAATTTATTTTATAACCTTTACCTGTGTTACCTATTTTTTTGGAGTTTATTGGTTTGTAGTAAATTTTTTTTGGTTTTTTTTGTGTAAAATTTTTGAGTAAATATGGCGACTAGGTTTAAGGTAGAGCATTTGTTGACTGGAGAGTTGGAGTATGAGTTGAGAAGTAGAGGAGTATTGGTTCCTGACACAGTAGAGTTAAAGAGATCAGTTTTACGTGGTGCTTTAAGTCAGGAGGCTTCTAATCGGAGTGTTTTAGATCCTACAGTGTGTGATTATGCTTTAGAGAAAGCAGGTATTGTAGCTACAGTTGAGGATTTAGTAGGTAAGGTAGTTAAATTTTGTGGAGGTGTTAGAGATCCAGAGTATGGTAGGCTATTGTCTAGGTTGAGTCATGTTACAGGTCGGATTCAAAATTGTACGAGTAATGAAGATGAGAAGGAGGCTGAAAGGAAAGCATTTTTGTGTCAAGTCTTAGGTTTAGAAGGAGATTTGGAACTTAAGGTACATCCTAATCCCCCTGCACAGTCAACACCTGTCTCTTTTGCTACTAATCAGTTTACCTATTCGAAACCCTATTCGATACACAAACTAGGTCTGACTTTTGATGGTGAGTCTGAGGAAAATTCTGTTGTAAATTTCTTAGAGAAATTAGAATGTTTGAGATTATCTCGAGGTATTTCCGAAGCTGAGCTATTAGCATCTGCAGGGGATTTATTTGTTGGAGTTGCTTTTACCTGGTATCTTAATAATAGGTCTTCTTTTGTTGATTGGAGTGATCTGGTGAAGCAGTTAAAGCTTGAGTTTTTGCCATATAACTATCAAGACGACTTGTTAGATGAAATTCGTGCAAGGAAACAAGAAAGTAGGGAACCTGTGTCTCTTTTTGTTAATTCGATGCAACGTTTATTTGACCGGTTGGAGACAAAGTTAGATGAGGCAACGATGGTGAAGTATATTCGTCGTAATATTTTGCCAAAATTCATGCAGTCGTTAGCTTTAGTAGATATCTTTTCAGTAGCAGAATTAAAGGTTAAGTGTCGACGATTACAAGAATCGTTTGATTTAACAGAAGCTTCTAGTAGTTCGTATCGTCGTAGGAATGATCTGGAGTCCAACGTTAGTGCTCGATCTTCAGATACCCGGACTTTCCGTCCTATCCGTCAACAAATAAATGCTGTTACGTCCAATAACAGGAAGCCAGGCTGTTGGAATTGTGGAGGAGGTCATTTTTTTGTTCAGTGTACACTCCCCTTAAAATTGTTTTGTTATGGTTGCGGACTTCCTGGAGTTATTAAGCCTAGGTGTAAGGTTTGTTCAAAAAAACTAGTATGGCAGGGGCGATGTGCAGGCTCACGACGTCCCTCTAGCTACAAACAACCCATCGTCAAACGGTCCTTCTCAAAGCACCGACAAATCTCGCAAAAAGGGGTCCCATACAAAAACGTCTCCATCAAAAGACAAATAAAACACTTGTCAACTCGTCGTCCATCATCTGTTAGGTTTAGTAAGACGTCCAAGGATAAGTGGTGTTCTTGGCTTCAAGTTGTGAAAAAATTTTGTTGTGCAGATGTTTCGTTACCTTTGTCTATGAGTACTCTGTTGTTTAAGAAGGAGCATGATAATCGTCCTTATATCACTGTGAGTGTACTAAATAAGGAAGTTTCTGCTTTAATTGATAGTGGTTCGAACATCTCAGTTTTAGGTTTTGGGTATAAAAAGTTGATGGACGCGGATGTTTTACAGTTTTCTTGTCTGGAAGGTGTTGCAGTTACCACCGCTGATGGCCAGGTTCAGAATGTTAGTGGTTGTATTGATATTCCAGTATTAGTTTCAGGAATTAGCAAGGTTATTAAATTCTTTGTTATTCCAACTGTCACTTGTCCTATTATTTTGGGAATGGATTTTTTGCGCTTATTTAAGGTTCAGTTAGATTTCTCCCTAAATTCTTTTGATGTGTCGTCTCTCTCGCTTATGGTTGTGAATACAATTACGGATTTTTCACGGTTGTCGGATTTGCAGAAAAGTCAGTTAGAGTTAGTCTTGGATCAGTTCAAAGAGATTGGACCTGAAGATCGTCTTGGTCGAACACATTTGTTGAAGCACACTATAGATACTGGTGATTCACCACCTTTTAAGCAACGTCAATATCCATTGTCAGTGGCTATGCAGGATCATTTGTATACAGAAGTTGATAACATGCTTAAGTTGGGGATAATTGAGGAAAGTCATTCTAGTTATTCTTCACCAATATGGTTAGTTAAGAAATCTGACGATACATATCGAATTTGCTTTGATGGTCGTAAATTAAATTCTTTAACAGTTAATAAGGATGCTTTTCCCTTACCATTAATTGATACCATTTTAAGTAAACTTCGAGACACAAAATATATTTCTTCAATTGACCTTAAACAGGCATTCTATCAAATTCCGTTGGATGAAGGATCTAAATGCAAAACTGCATTTGCTGTGCATCAGAAGGGATTATTTCACTTCAATGTTATGCCATTTGGTTTAGTGTCTGCACCACAGACAATGTGTAGATTGATGGATTTAGTTTTGGGTCCTGCGTTTGATCAGTATGTGTTTTGGTATTTAGACGATATTATTGTTGTTACTCCTACATTTGAAAAACATTTAGAAATTTTGAGTCAGGTTAGAGAACGGTTGAAGGCTGCCAACCTTACTGTTAATTATAAGAAGTGCAATTTTTGTCGACCTTCGTTGAAGTATTTAGGTTACATCGTAGATGATAAGGGTGTGGTATTATAATATCACCCTGTACAAAATATGTTTAAAACTCATTCAAAGTCATTAATCCATGTAGTATCTGTTCTTGTATCAATAACCGCAAGTAACATTGAATTGTCATGTTTTGTTATTATTTAAATGTGTATATAAACATTAACTCGGTGGAGAAAGATTATTGTACTCAGTATTTAATTAATGTAAGGTAGGTCGCTACTGATATATGTAAACAGATTGTTATGGTTAGTCATTGATGGAGTTGAGTGTAAATAATATAATGTATTTGAACTAAGAAGAGAGTTTTAATTAATTACGACCTAGAAGACAGTAACATCACACTATTTAATACATGGCGATCCTGCAGACTAGAGGAGGTCTTCTGAAAGGAGCAGAGATGGTGGCGCCAACGTGGAAATACCGACGACGAAAATGGGAGTTAAACCAGGACCCAGGAAGACGATCAACCCAGTGAGCGACAGTGTAAAGACAAAGTGGAAATAAAATGTAAGTAAGAATGTCTATCTTTGTTAAAAATGCTTCCCTCGTTTTTATATTATTATTGAACATTGAATATTTATCTTTGCTGATTTTTGAATAATTTATGAAGTATCGATTTTTTTTATCTATGAATTTTGAAACATGAAGTGGTTTTTTGAATTGAATATTTTTATCAAAGTTTATTATATATGCTATTATTGAATTTTGAATTTTATCGAATTTATTTGAAAAATCTCTATCCGATTTCTATTTCTAGTACGGTTATTTTTGAATATTTTATGGAATATCGAATTTTTTCCAAAAATTTCTATCGAAGTTTGAGATATAAACTTATTTTGAATATTTTTATCTAACTTTTGCATATGCTATTTTTGAATTTTTATTGAATTTTATTAGCAGTTGTTTTTGTTATTGATCTTTTAGATACATTTTTATCGATTTTGTGTTAAATTTTGTATGATATGAACCTGAATTAATAATTTTTGTGTGACTAATGATATATAAATGATTTTTTTTAATGAATAATGATTAGGGATAACATACAACAAACATTGCTATAAGCAAGAGATATATTTTTAACGAACCGACCTGATGAGTCGAGATAAGGAATTTGAAGAAGAACTATATAGATAGGAAGAAGAACTAACAATATTATAAGCTAAATATTATGAGGCAACTAGAGACAATAAGAAACCCACTGCTCTTGTCAAATTAGGAAGGTACTAATGATTTATAGAAGCTTGATAGCTTATTAGAGACCCACTCTGTGTTTTGAAGGGTACCTATTTTATTCATGATTATTCGTGAATAAACAACTGCCTCAAAGCAAGGGATTGAGGTTGTGATATTTTTAGAAGAATTTGAACCGCATAAAATACCTATTTCGTGTTTTGAGTTAACTATACCATCTTAATGGTGCGTACAGATCAGGGCGAAAATTCGGGTTAATATTGGCGGAGAACTAAGACATCCGAGTGAAACCTCTTTTATTAAGGTAAAACGAAGGTATCGGAGCTAGTATATGAAGTGATGATTATGATGTAATACGAAATGATATATGAGATAAATGATATATGATTGTTATATGAAATATGTATATGAAGATGAATTATGTACACTGTAGAAGTGTTATTATGTGGAGAAAATGAAGAAATATAGTTGTAGTACCAGACAAGAAGAAGAAGAGGAAAATATGTGGGAAAAATGAAAGAAGAAACATAAAATTTTCAGAAATGTCAAAATAAACAAGCAGAATTAAGAATAATATCAAATAAGTAGCTAATCATTAAATAATTATGTCTAAGAATTAAAGTTATAAATTTTGTTTTCTCTAAAGTAACGTAAATTATAAATAACTTATTTTTTGTATATAATGAATTCAGGTTAAATTTTCGCGGAAAATGGAAGTATTTGAATTAAGGATAGACAATATCTTACAATAGTGTTAGTAGATAGTAAGCAAAGGGACACAAAAAGTGAAGTTCTTAGAGAGATTAAATCTTTATTATAGGTACAAGAGAGTTATTAGAAGTTTTTTTTAGAGACACATATTAAAAGTTTTAGAGAGATTACATTTCTATTATAGGTACAATATTTTAAAGTTAGTAAGGCGTATATAAATAAATCAAAATAAGACTGAAATAATAAGATGAAATAGTCAAGTAACGTTAAATTCTGTTTTTATATACCATTTAATAGAAGTTTAGGTAATATTTAGCTTAGCTTAGGAAGTATTAAAGTCGAGATTTTATTACAATTAGATTAGTTACGGCTTATAGGCACTAAAAGACTATTTAAAAGTTAGGATCAATTTCATTCACTGTGGACACTGTTTTGATGAAGTGAATTAGTGAACGAAAAAAAAAAAAGGACGAAAAGACACGACGTGAAAGTACGTGAACTAGTAATAGGTTATAAAATACCAGTTTTAGTATAGGGAAAATATGAACTTTTGTGTAAAATAGGAAAAAGAATATACTTGTTTAGGGAAAAATTGATTGATCTGAAATGTACCATGTTACAGTTAGTTAGCATAGTTAGGAAATTTAATTTTTCAAAATAGTATTAGGTAACCATAAACATTTTTTGTAAAAGGGAAAGAGGAGCATCGCATTTTAAAAATATGTAATTTTAACAAAACGGGGAGGTGTGGTATTATAATATCACCCTGTACAAAATATGTTTAAAACTCATTCAAAGTCATTAATCCATGTAGTATCTGTTCTTGTATCAATAACCGCAAGTAACATTGAATTGTCATGTTTTGTTATTATTTAAATGTGTATATAAACATTAACTCGGTGGAGAAAGATTATTGTACTCAGTATTTAATTAATGTAAGGTAGGTCGCTACTGATATATGTAAACAGATTGTTATGGTTAGTCATTGATGGAGTTGAGTGTAAATAATATAATGTATTTGAACTAAGAAGAGAGTTTTAATTAATTACGACCTAGAAGACAGTAACATCACACTATTTAATACAAGGGGCTTCGTACCGATCCAGAAAAGGTTTCAGTTATTTGTGATTTTCCTACCCCTAGAACTACTACTCAGGTTCGTAGATTAATTGGTATGATTGGGTATTATCGTCGGTTTATTGCAGATTATTCTTCTTTGGCTACCCCAATTACGAATTTGTTGAAAAATCGGAAAAAGGGACAATCTATTGAATGGACATCAGAAGCTGAGGAAGCTTTTACTCGCATCAAGTCGTCGCTCACCACCGCGCCTGTTTTAAGTAGCCCTGATTTTCAGAAACCGTTCTTTTTGATGTGTGATGCTAGTGATTTTGGTGTTGGTTGTGTTATTTTTCAACTTGAAGATGGGTTGGAGCATCCAATTGCGTATACTAGCAAGAAATTCAATAAGTGTCAAAGAAATTATACTACTACGGAGAAAGAGTTAATGGCTGTGTTACATGGGGTGGAACATTTTCGTTATTTTTTGGAAGGTCGACATTTCACTGTCTTTACTGATCATTCATCGTTAGTGTGGTTGCATAACATGAAAAATCCGTCACCAAGATTAGCTCGTTGGATTGTTCGTTTAGCGCAGTATGATTTTACTATAAATCATCGCAAGGGTTCAAGTAACGTGGTAGCTGATTGTCTTTCTCGTATTCATGATGTCAATGTTCTGGATTTATCGTTATTGAAACCAGACTCGTGGTATAAACGAATGGTTACTCGAGTGTCAAGTGATCCTGAGAAGTATCCTACATTTAAGGTAGAAAATGGTGTGTTATACAAGCATATTTTTAACCGTTTCGAACCTTTGTCTAATGCTTCGAATTGGAAAATTGTCGTTCCTTTCTTGAACCGTAGAGAAATCATTTCAAAATTCCACGATGATCCCACAGCTGCACATTTTGGAGTGTACAAAACTTTAGGTAGAGTACTGGAGTTATATTATTGGCCGAATATGCGACGAACCATTTATAATTATGTTAGGAAATGTGAGGTTTGTGCAGCTTGTAAAGTTGACAATCTTCCACAGGCAGGTTTGTTAGGGTCCTATAGGAATATTAATTTTCCATTTCAAATGTTGTCTTGTGATTTATTAGGTCCTTACCCTCGTTCGAAGAATGGAAATACTTCATTATTAGTTGTTGTGGATTGGTAAGTTTACGTTGGTTCATCCTATGCCTAAAGCTACAGCGGCTCGTATAGTTCGTTTCTTGGAGAACGATGTGTTCTTGATTTTTGGTGTTCCGCAAATTATGTCGTGTGACAATGGGAGGCAGTTTATCTCTCAAAATTTTAAGGATTTGATGTCGAGGTATTCAGTCCAAAAGATATTCTATAACGCAAATTTTCATCCTCAAATTAACTATACAGAGCGTGTAAATAAATCAATTGTAACTGCTATTCGATCTTATTGTCACGACAATCATCGTGATTGGGACAAGAATATTTATCAGATTGCCCAAGCTATTCGGTTGTCCAAACATGAGGTTACTGAGCAGACTCCTGCTTATTTGACTTTTGCTCGTCATGTGCCAATAGATGGTGGTTATTTTGGGAAAATTAGTGAGAATGCTGATAATTTATTTGAGATTGAGGATAAACTTCACCGTCTTGAAGATGTTCAAGTGATGCCGAAAATATTTAGTGATGTTAGGAAGCGAATTCATAATTCGTATGTCAGATCGAGTCAGAGGTATAATTTGCGAAAACGAAATGTACAGTTTCATGTGGGTGATGCTGTTTGGAAACTGAATTTTACGCAGTCTAGTAAGGTGGATTTTGTTGCAGCGAAGCTGAATAAGAAGTATATTCCTTGTGTGGTTAGTAAGGTAGTGTCTCCAGTTATTTATGAATTGAAATCGAGGGATGGTAAAAATTTAGGTCGTTGGCATATTAAAGATTTAAAGGCTGATACAAGTAGAGTAGAGTCAGAGTCAGAGTCGTCCTCTGATTCCTCCGAGTCATCCGTTGAGTCGGATCAAAATTAGATGTGACTTTTGTGTTGTAAGGACGTACGGAATGCACTTCATAAGTATGTACTTTCATTTAGTATTGGGATGTAAATCCACTTTAGCGTTATGTTACTTATTGCATTATTTTGGTCAGGGTTGAGTAAATTTAAGGTAACACTTCCTGTATTCCTATATTTCCCTACAATGCATCTTTTCCTGATTATGTATATTATTTAATATCTACCTTTATGTTGTACTATATATACTTACATGAGTTAACATGATAATAATCAGTCTAATTAACTATTAATTTGATGCTTAATGTAAAATGTTTTAAACACACTTATTTGTTATATTTTAGGTACCTTTTAGTTAACCTTTGAATGGTGTGTTATGAATCATTTTAGGTATGCATTTTTATTTTTTTTAGTAATTAGATTGTGCGAACTGGACTGTCATTATAGTGGACGCATTATAAGGATGGTTGTGATTGGTGTTGTGCGAACTAGTCTCTTTATAGTGGACGCATTGTAAGGATGACTGTGATTGGTACGAAACCATGGTAGTAGAATACTTGTTATGGTATGTATAGTGTATAGGTATAGAAGGTATGAGATTTTTTTTTTATATTGAGATTTTTCGGTTTGGTGTAGTGTGTATGGTGTCGGTAGTAAAAGATCTATCCGCATGCCCATAATTTCCGTTTTGAATGTGACCTTGTCAGTAGTTGTAACGGATGAAAGACTCCTAGTCTACGTGATGATCACGTTTTTGTCAGGTTTTTCTGTACAGTATTTTGCATACGTTTTGAATGTGGTTTTGTCCGTGCAAGTATCGGATGCAAGACTCCTAGCGTACGTGACGATCACATTATTGTGAACAAGTATATATGAGCTTATTTAGTTAAGAATTTTTAGGTTTAGGTAAGCTTGTTTATATTGCCATATTGATTTTGACGTTTATATTCTCGATTTAGACCATTTACCGATTTTGACGTTTTGTAGTACCGATTGTGACGTAGTTTGTTAGTCCTCTTTTGTATATTAAGTAAAACTTAATATCTGGGTTTAATTTTTTTAGTAAGAATGTTTGTATTGGTAAGCTTATATTTGACTTATATTGTTAGGTTTTGTGCTTCCTTAATGTATACTAGGATGAGTAGGTTCGGTGGTTGTTTCCTTGTAGTGTCGAAGTTATTGTAGTAGTGGCTATGCATGATAGAGGGGAGGAAATTATGTTTGAATTTTCAAACCACTTCATTGGTGATCGTTCCTGTATTGAGTGTCATATGTCTGTGGTTCCAGTATCCAGTGGTACACGAAGAAGGGTTAGGGTGGTAATGCGAATCCCACTCGCCAGCGACTTGTATGTTTAACATTGATATGGTTCCATTGGCTTTATGGTGTTTGTGCAGAGTTGTACATTGGTGGTAGTTGTGAATTTTCTTTCCTTTTATTCTCTATAGTTTTCCTTTCGACGTGTGAGGGGAGAGTTTACCGGATTTGCTTGGTTCAACAAGTTCCCTTGATTAATTTCTATTGTACACATGGTTTGGTTTAGTGGTCAATTGTCACCTCTATTCATGAAGAGTGAAGGTTGCGTTAAGTTTGAAATCGTGTTTCTCTTTTTTTATATATATTGAGGTTGAGACATGTTGTGGTATGTAGATGTGATCATATATAGTTTTTGAGATATGTTGAGTTTGAGATATGTTGAAGTTGAAATATGTTGAGGTTGAGATATGCTGTGACATGTAGATATTAGATCATATATGGGGGATGAATTTGTGCGTCTGTTGGGTATGTCAGTGTTTGTATAAGTGCGGTTTGATAAGATCACCTTACCCTCTCTTAAAAGACTGAATATTATTGTTTTTTTTTTATTAAATTTAAGTTTGATTTTGAGTAACTTGGATATTGCCATGTTCTTTGACCAGTTAGTAAACTTAGGGCTGTGTGTGTTAGAGAAGTAAATGTCCTATTAAAAAATTTTTCGCAAGCTGCAAAATTTTTTTTCGGGGGTTTTGGGAGTGTGTTACAATTAATGTAAACATTAATGTAACATGTATAATTTGTGTTTAAGTTTAATTTCAAACTTCTCAAAATATTTGTCACATTTTCAAATTTTATTTACCCGTTGTCGGCATAGTAGGCACGGCCGATTTTCGTCGATTAACTGGTTCCGTAAATAGATCGAAATAAATTATTTTAAACAATTTTATTTTGAGTTTAGTTGTTCAGTATGTGTTAGCTGCTCAAAGGCGATTGTAAGTACTTACTTCCAGCTTCGTTTTTCCTTCATTAAGGTAATTTTTCTCTTTCGTTTTCTTTTAGAGAAATCGCCAATCAGGTTAGGGCGTGTGGCCTGTCTTTTGAGGCTGAATTAAAGCTTAAATTGCCTAATCCTCTGGATGTTACTGATCAAAGTAGTCTAAGATAAACCCTTATTATTAAGGATTTCTGGAGCTTTTCATAGGATGTCAGATTTTTGGTTTGGTTTATTCCCGGTGTCCCGATATAGAGGAGCACGTTCCGTAGGATTTGGGTTATTAGGATGAATATGGACTTCATGGTCTAGTTCCGGAGTGAGCACGTATTTTATGGTTGGACGAGTTCACATTTTTTGTTTGGAGTATGGCAATGTCAAAGTTAAGTACATAGTGTTTTAATCTTAAGAACTATTTGGGAATTTAACTTGAATTCGACTACAAATTATTTTAAATATTTATAGCTGTTCTGGGCCCTAGATGCGTTAAGCATAGTGGTACATTTTTCTTATTAAGTTAATTTTTTGTATCGGGTGACCAGGCGAGAAATTATCCGATAATTTTTTTCCTGGTCATTAACAAGCGATTCAAAGGTCCAAGATACATTTATAACGAACAACCTTGTAATTAAGTTCGTTAGTATAGAAAGATTTGTAAATTTTTGAATTAAATTATTTGATATGTTTTCTTTGTAACTTTTGATTGATCCTTCAGGAATTTATATAAAATAAAATAGAGTTTATTTTCTTTCAATAAATATATTCTTAGATTTGGTTATGAAGGTACGTTGTTTTATTTTATGTTTTATTTTATGTTTTATTTAATACACCCCAGGACGTATCTTGTTCGATGGTGATCCATACACCGTAAATACTCTTTCTTTTTTGTTCGGGTTTTGCTATTTAGTTTTTTTAGTAGGTACCTTGATGGTATTCCCAGGGTACAGTTATTGTAATAAGTAAGTGAATACCTGGCGCCCTATAGAGTATTTATTGGTGGATGATTCATTTTCGAACCTCTTAAGAAAGAAGCAATTTCCTTAGGAGAATACTCCCCTTGAAGATTGAAGAGGTCTTAGTGAAATTTTAGTTTCAAAGCCGGAGCTTTAAATTTTTTTTGGCACTTTTGAGTAGTAAATTTTCTTGTACCTTCACAGTAATTTTTTATTCTGTAACATCATCCTGTTATCTTCTCTTCTAGAGCAGAGTAGATATTTTGTTTTTCCTTCGTTAATTTCTAGACCTCTTTTCCGTGCTTCTTTTGCCAGGACTGTTACTGCTTCTTTTAATCTTTCCTTGTCTCTTCCCATAAGAACTAAATCATCTGCATATGCAACTATTTGTGTTGAGGAGTGGGCTATAGTTCTTTTAATTTTGCTGTTCCTTCTAGTGCTATGTTGAATAATGTGGTTGACAGGGAGTCACCTTGTCGCACTCCTGTTTCTATTGCAATTTATTTTGTGCTACCTTCTTCTGTTGTTACTTTGGCTCGAGCTCCATCCATGGTCATTTTTGTTAATCTGATTAATTTTGCTGGTATATCTTGATTTTTCATTTCAATAAATAATTTATTTCTTCCAATACAGTCAAAGGCTTGTCTGAAGTCTACGAAGAGGTTGTGGAGTTCTATGTTGTGTTCGTGGCATTTTTCGATTGTTTGTGTAACTATGTGGATCGCATCTGTAGTGAATCTGCCTTCTCTGAATCCTTGCTGGTAGTCCCCAATTTTTTTCTCTGTGAATTGATTGAGTTTTTGTTTGATGAGGGCTGTTAGAATTTTATATGTTGTACTCAGTAGAGATATTGCTCTATAATTGTTACAGTTTGTTACTTCTCCTTTCTTAAATATTTGTATAATTCTGCCTTCTTTCCAATCCTCGGGTATTTCTTCTGCTTCCCATATTCTAACTATTAGGTTATAGATGCTTGCTAATAACTTTTCCCCTCCGTTTTTAATGAGCTCATTGGGAATTTCATCTGGGCCTGGTGTTCTTTTCTGTTTCATTCTTTGAATGATGGCTAAATATTCATCATGTGTTGGCATCCCTATTTCATTATCTCTAATGTCTTCCATTGCGCCTACCTCCTCTGCCGGGCTTTCTTTGCATCTATATAGTTCTGTGAAGTGTGTTTCCCATGATCTATTGTCAATTTTAACTACTGGTCTGCCTTTTCTTTGTTGAGCTTTTAGGTATCCAAATAGTTTGGCGCTGTCTTTACTATTCATTTCTAGTTCCTTTAACAGCTCTTCGATCCACAGTTTTTTTTTGTTCTTGAAACAATTATCGGCTGCTTTCTTTTTTTCTTTATATTCGTTTCGATGATGCACTTCTTTAGTTGATATCCATTTATCTCTTGCTTGGTTTTTCTGTTTGATTTTGTTTTCGCATTCTGCATCAAACCACTCTTTCCTTCTTTTTATTTCCCTCTGTCCTAGCACCTCTTCAGCTGAATTCAAAATGGATTCTTTTATATTTTTCCATATGTCCTCTGTGTTATTTGCTTGTGTTAGGTTTTCCTTTAGGGTTGTCTCATATTGTTCTCTTAGTTCCTGTACTTTTAACTTCCCCAGATTCCATCTTCTTTTGTTTTGTCTTGTTCTCTCTGCTTTAATTATCTTCATTTTGATTTCTCCTATTACTAGAAAATGGTCTGTGTCCGCGTTTGCTCCTCTATATGATCTGACATCGTGCATTATTGCTTTCCATTTTTTGGATATTAGTATGTGATCTACCAGATTGCCATCTGTTGTGCCAGGTATCAACCATGTTACTTTATGCTCTCTTCTGTGCATGAAGTTTGTACTTATAATGTAACTGTTTGTTATTGCTGCTAGTTGGCATAATTTTCTTCCGGTATCGTTTGTCTCGTCATGAATAGTTTCTTTCCCTGCTACTTCCTTATACTGGTTTTCTTTGCCTACTTTTGCATTGAAGTCACCAACCATTAGTACTATATCATTTCTGGGTAATCTTTCATATAATTCTTCCAGTTGTTCATACAATTCAATTTTATCATTTTCTGGTGCATTTTCTGTGGGTGCATATATGTTTATGATTGTCATATTGGCTTGTTTGTTTTCTACTTTTATATACGACATTCGTCCATTTATCGCTTTAAATTCTATAACTTTGTCCCTAATCTTACTGTTAACCATGAATGCTGTACCGTTTTTCCCTTGCTTGTTTTCTCCCGAGTAGTATATTGTGTAGTTTTTCTTTTTGATATTTCCTTCTCCTTTCCATCGTACTTCTTGTAGTGCTAGTATGTCTATTCTGTATCTTTGCATTTCTCTTGCTACCTCTTCCATTTTTCCTGGTCTCAATAATTGAACGTTCCAGGTTCCTACTTTTACTCTATTTTTCTTCTTGGTTTTTCTTTTTCTATCTCTTTTTCTTATGTTTGATTCGTTGTTCTTTTTCCGTGCTAGTTTCGTCTTCAGGTTTTCATCCATTTTCTTTACAGTCTCTTTACATTACATAAATGCGTTTTCCATATTCGTTTGCCGGTATGTTTTAGTGATACTAGTCGTTTGTTCTTTACTATGTGCTACTTTTACATACAATCTCAGTTTTTTGGCTTTGTGCCGGAATTATTTGCAGTCTTGGTTATTTTCGCCATATTTACTGATTCATTTTCGTCATCTCCTGGTGATCTTTCAGTATATGTTCTTCCTCTGGGTTTTCCTTGAGGTGTTTTAGTATTCATCGTTTCGCTTTGTGTCCTCTTGTATCCTAAGCTTTCCACAGTATATGTTTTGTCGTTTATTTTTAGCTTATTATAATTTAGCGATGCCTTCTGACCCCTTTCTCTTGCTTCCTTTAAGTGTTGTTTCAGTATTTTTCTGTGGTCTTGTATCTCCTTGGAATAATCGTCACTTAGGTAAATGTCTGTTCCTTTTAGTCTTTTCGATTGGTTCAATATTTCAGTTCTTTTGGAACCGCTTTTAAGTTCCAGTAGTATAGGTCTCGGTAACTGTCTTAGGGGATCTCTTTGTATACCAACGCGTTTTATGTCTATTATGTCTGTGTGTTCGTTTAGTGGAACTTGGATTTTAATTGCCATATTTTGTATACTTTTTATCATATCATTTTCTTGTTCACCTTCTTTCTCTGTTATACCGTATACTATAATATTTTTCTTTCTTACCTCTCTTTCTAGATCTTCTATTCTTTTTTCGTGTACTTTATTTTCTGATTTTAATGCTATATTTTCAGCTTTTAATTCTGCGATTTCCAGTTTCATGAGCTGTAAATCATTTTGCACTTCATTTAGTTTTTGTTCTATTCTTATGCCTCTATTATCCATACAATCTAATTTTTCACTCATCTTTTTCATCATTTCCTCCATCTTTTTTCGACTATGGATTATTTTTCTAAATCTCTAGGCTAGCGTTAGAATCTTTCTCACTTCGACGGTTCGTAAGACTTTGCTTTTATCCAATTTCATATAGTATAACATAAATCACAAAAATGTATTAAAATTCATTTATAAAAGGTATATTTATATTAAAATAGACCCTTTCGAGCTATATAACGTTTTCGGAATGACAAACAGCAAAATAACGCAAAAGATCGAAGACATATTAAGTTGTGAGATAAAAAGAGATGAAACTAGTAGAGATAGGAAATTTAGCGATAGAAACCTATAAATTTACATAATATATATCGATCCCTTAGTTCCAGACTATTACAAGTCTGAAAATCAAATTGTGGAGATAATTGCAAATTAAGTTTTGCGTTGCTTCATAAGTTTAATTTTCATCCATTAGTAGTGGACAGATTTTATTGAAATTATTACACTCCATGTAACAATACTTCAGTTTGAATTTGATATAAAAATAGGAGTGATTTTATTACAACAATTAATGTTATTTAAGATTACTAACAGTTGTTAGCGTTTGGAACTGACGTTTTTACCAATTTGCAGAGTAATTTTGACATGTATTCATAGGTCTGTGTACGAGTGACTAACAATAATACAAAAATCTATATCGAGCAACCTTTTTTACTCCATTTATACCCTCACTGAGGGGCACAGGCCTCTGCCAACCTCCCAAATAATGGGGAGACACAACAACACTACTTGGTGGGTTGCTCCTTAAAGTATTAAGATGAAAGTACGCTAGCAAAGCGCCGGTAGCGTAATGGCTAGCATAGGAGGTTCGTAATTCGGAGGTTCTGGAACGCCCGGTGGCCAAGTATACGCTGGTTTTATTGTTGACATTTCTGTTTGTCGCCGAGTTCTTCTACGGGTGTTTATAATTTTAAAATTCTCATCAGCAAATGAATTCTTGTACAGAATCAGATGTGGACTCTCTTTCCGTATTTCTATTATATCAATAGCATTCCACTGAACTGCTGCATCTTCCGAATTTATGGTGAAATTGTCCCCTTTCATGACCAAGGACTTTATGTCATAGAAGTCTACCATTCCCTTGGCGGTGTATGGTTGGCCGGTCTTTTTAACCAGGGAGATTATTGGCAGGAGTTGTGTTGGCACGTACAATGGTCCAGTCTTGAGAGCTCTTTTTTTGTCACTCTATCAGAGCATGCATTGCATCTCCTTCGTTCTGCGAATGCCCGACCACGAAAAATTTGTGAGTAATCGATACAATTTCCAGATTCCTCACACAAAACATAAATAGGGCCACAATGAATTTATTTTTATTGTGCCCGGGGCAGTTGTCAGAATAGAATACAATTTTATTTGTTGGATCATCTTTCAAATAATATAATTGAAGATGCAGCTCCCTATTTCATTTACTGCGCGACGAGCTACTCCTTCGTGCCAGAAGTACTTTTTTCTTGATGTCATATATGGTGAAATTATAACATGATAATCTTCTCTTGTAGAAAAAATCACTTCTGCTGCCCTCTGAAATTGTTTGCACCGCTTGAAGATCGAAACAGCTCACGGTCGTATCTTCCGATGAATTTTTGACGTCATTGTCCTTTTCAATACGACTTCTCTTTTTTTCCTGAATATGTACACTGAAGTTCTCTTGTTGGGCAATTTTTTCATCTGCATTCAAATTTTCGTAGTTCAAATTACAAGTCATCTTGTAAATATTGCCGTTCTGTTCGAGCTCTACAGTAATGGGAATCCATTATTGAAAAGGATGCGATATGCCTTCGAGCAAAATTCTTGACATCCTCGTGAATCTTTGGTCTCCCCGCATTGGGATTACCTCCTCTGTTGTCTTTGTCAACAAATCCTTCGTTAATCTTCTTTTTTGGACTGTTGAAATCACAGCGCTATTTATATCTAATGTGTTCATAAAATATAATTTACATACTTTCACTTTGACGTAGTTTATCTCAAAGTAATATGCAAAATTGTGTGTCCGTGTGCTTTCTGGCTTTTTCATCGAATACTTTGGTATTACGGGCTGCATGCTTTTTACCAGGAAATCACGTTGACGATTGATGTCTCCTAGGTTCCAGTACTTTTATGCACTTTTTGTCTCGTCTCGTCATCAATTTTTGTTTTACATTTTAGACGGCACTTATCAGTACAGGCATCTCTTACTTGTGTAACTTGAACATCTTTCCCTGTAGAATTGACATACGCCTCACCATGATTCTTTTTATTTTTTTAGCCCAATTTTTAGAGTTTCTAAGCCGTTTTCGAGTTTTTTTAGGTTCATTTGTTTGGTCAGTATTTTCTTGTTCTCTTGTGTCTGTACTGCATTTGGTGGTGGTGACGGAGTATTGGAGTTCTTAGTCAGTACTGCATGCTGTGGTGATGATGGAGTATTGGAGATCTGCGTCTGTACTGCATGTGGTGGTGGCAGCGACGGAGTATTAGGGTTGTGCATATGTACTAATTATGGTGGTGGCGATGGAGTGTTGAAGATCTGCTTTCGTACTGCATACGGAGTATTGGAGATATCATCTGATGATTCATACTTATCTGATGATTCATAAGAATTCATAAGAATTAGAAGCTGGAGTCATTGACGGGCAGTTGATCTCAACGTTTTTTAACTCTGTGTAGGTTGCGTCACTCAGGGAACTCTGAAATAAAGTCAAAAATTATAAATCTCAAATTACACGTACATAAGGTAAAAACAGACCTGTCAGTAACAATTATCTTGGATTAGTGAGCTAGGCCCATTTTGATGGTGCTATGAGTTAACAACTAAATTTACTTAATCGCTTTCCTATCAACAGGTGTAAAATCGGTATTGTAGGTATTTCCTTATTTATTACGTCAACCATTTCTTCGTTGTTATAATTCTAGAGCTAAAATTGTAAATTTAATTTCAAGTTGTATCAGGTGATCAGCACCACACGGCTGGGCATTTATTTGTGATGACGATTTAGAAAGTCGAAATAAAGATGACGAAATAGAAAAATATATTATAAACAAAAATAAGTAAACATTTTAATGTCTAGTTTAAGAAATCAGTATTTGAAATTTAAGAAATTTATAGGTATATTTCAATGACAATGCATAGACAAAGATAACAGAGGATTCAAGTAAGGCCTGGTTTCAATATGATAAATACATAATTTAGAAAAATATGTAGTTTTTGAAAATGAATAATTGTCGATTGAAGAAATTATTGTGAAATACTATGGACATAGCTCAATGCAGCCTTATTTGTCGCTCTCTTGTTAGCAGATTCTGTTCGACTGAGTGCGACAAAGATAGCTTATGTTCGATTTGGAAAATATTACCACGGATATAATGTTCATTTTTTCGAATCCTGAAAAAACTATTAAATATTTTTAAAAAATTTAAACGCGAATGAAGGACTAAATTATTACCGAGGGCCGAAAGTGTCTTAGAATAAGTAAAAGGTTTCTTTTGAATGAGATATTTGAAACTAAAAATCACACTAAATTTTCTCTTTTTTTGACCACTGTAACTTATATTGTATTAAAATAAACATTATAGAAGTTTTCAGAGACTTTCGACCCTTGGTAATCACGTTATCTTCCATTCTGTGTTTAAACTTTCAAAAATATTTACTTAGTTTTTTCAGGATTCGAAAAATTAATAATATATAAACTTACCTACAGTCAGAAAAATGAAAGATTACCCATGAACGATCACATCAATCTGTATTATAAAATAGGACATTATGTATAACATATGTTTAAAATTCATTCAAAGTCATTAATCGATGTAGTATCTTTTCTTGGATTCAATAACCGCGAGTAACATTGGATTGCCATGTTTGTTGTTATTTAAAGGTGTATATAAACATTAACTCGGACGAGAAAGATATTATGATTATTGCTGTAGTTAGCAAGTATACACGATTAGGATAGGTCGCGATTATAAACAATTTATTATGATTTAGTCATCGATATGGTAAACCGAAAATGTATGTATTTGAATAGAAATAAGAGATTTGATTAATTGGGACCAGAAGGCATTAACGTCACACATATTTATGACATGGCGAATCCTGCAAACTAAAAAGGTCTTCTGAAAGGAGCAAAGATGGTGGCGCCAGCTTGGAAATGGAGACGGCGAAAATGGAAGTTGAACCAGGACTACTCAGGAAGACAGGCAACCCAGTGAGCGGGCAGTGCAAAGACAAAGTGAAAATAAAATGTAAGTAAGAATGTCTAGTTTTTATTAAAAATGCTTCCCTCGTTTTTATGTATTATTATTGAAAATTGAATATTTATCTTTGCTATCGAATTTTATTGAATTTAATTGAAAAATCTCTATCCATTTTCGATTTTTAGTATGGTTATTTTTGAATATTTTTATCTAACTTTTGCATATGCTATTATTGAATTGTTATTGAATTTTTGTCAAATATGTATACTATTATTGAATTTTATTAGCCATTTGTTTTTATTATTGATATTTATTGAGCATATAGATACATTTTCATCGATTTTGTTAAATTTTGTATAATATGAACCTGAATTAATAGTTTTTGTGTGATAAATAATATATAAATGATTTTTTTAATGAATAATGATAAGTGATGACATACGTTGATATAAGAACTTTAAGATAAACCTTGCTATAAGCAGGTGTCATATTATTAACGAACCGACCTGATGAGTCGATATAAGGAATTTGTAGAAGAACTATATAGATTAGAAGAACTAACAATATTATAAGCTGAATATTATGAGGCAATTTGAGACAATAAGAAACCCACTGCTCTTGTCAAATTAGGAAGGTACTAAGTGATTTATAGAAGCTTAAAAGTTCATTAGAGACCCACTCTGTGTTTTGAAGGGTACCTATTTTATGCATTATTCATGATTAAACAATGGATTTAAAGCAAGGGATTGAGGTTGTGAAATATGTAGAAGAATTTGATCTATGCAACGAAGTTATATCCGCTTTTATTTAGGTAAAATGCAGAGGTTTCGTGACTAGTATATGAAATGATTATTAAGGCGCATTTAAATCAAAGCGAACACGAACGAACGAAGGAACGAATTCGTAGGTGTTCGCTTGGTCATTCGTTCGCTACAAAGTAGGGCCATTTACATTGAAGCGAACGTTCGCATTCGTTGATGATCGGGAGTGCATATTGCCCGTAGATGTTTTTAAGATCGGCCAGTGCCAGTCACACATTGTGTTTAAGTTTATTTTCGTGTTTCTTGCTGCTTAAATTTTAATACCATAATGGGGTGTATTCTGTAACATTTCCGTTAAATTTAAGAGGCCTCTAAAATTTAACTTTTAACGGTCCTCTAAAACTTTTAGGTTAGGTTGACATTCTGTAAACACATGTTATAGAGGACCGCTAAAATAATATTTTTTTAGAGGAATCCTCTAACGGCCGGTTTCACAAAGCAAAGTTAACTTGTGGTTAAGAGATAACCGGAAGTTACGTCAAAACATGCGTTTTAGTTTCAGGTCAACGGCGAAGTATGGTTAACTCACAGAATTTTTAACCAGAGGTTGGAGTGGGTTACCCTTATGGGTATACCCAGAAGGGTAACAATTATGAAACTGAAACGCATATTTTGGGGTAATTTTGAGGTTATCTCTTAACCACAAGTTAACTTTACCTTGTGAAACCGGCCGTAAAAGGTTTTGGAACAAATACGACAACGTCGCACGTTGATCGTTTTTGAACTAATTTTAACCTAGAAATTGACCGAAAAGTGACTGTCAGAGGCCAAAAACCTTAAGAAGAAGAAGAAATGGACAGTTTCCTAGAAAATAATATTTATTGTCTTTTAATTATTTTTTAGTAAAACTCATATTTTCCAATTAAACATTTTTATTTATAAAGTTATACATTAAAATATTGCTGAAAAATTGCATATCTTATTTTTTCTCCCCTTCTACACTAATTTTGGTCAAATGGTCTATTTTCAATAACATTAAAGTCATCTTGTTAATCTGCATCTGGTTATAAACCTTCTGAAACTTCACCTTTATAAACATTTGGTACGTTTTGTAATGTTCCACAACAACTTTAAATAATTTTACCTGTATTAATAGGATTTAATTGCTTTGACAAACATCTTTGGCTTCCAAAACTTTTTCAATCGCATTTCTAGGTAAAATCGCATTTCTAGGCATTTTAGGTAGGTACCTACTTCCTTTGAAATGGTAATTGTAGTTACTTTCAGGTCAATTACTTTTTGTTTTTGTTGAAATCTGAAATCATCTATACAAAAAGAAACAAAAATTTAAATTTTGTTACTTATAGGTGTAGTGTGTCGATTGTAAAGTAAAATGAGACTTACCTTTCATTATTATTTATCAAGTACTTCTTCACCAAATACATTATAAAAAGCCATTTGCCATTTTTAAATATTTATCTCCAGTATAATACACGAATAATAAACTACTATTCATACAAACATAACCCAACAAATATAACAAAACCACATTTAACGGACTGCTAAAAATTTAGCGGGTACGTTTTGACATCCTCTAAAATATTTTTATTTAGCGGGAGTTTTAACGGTTTAGGTTATGATTTTAACAGATCTATGATTTACAGAATACCAAAATATTTTTAGCAGGTGCCAAAATTTTAGCGGCCTCTAAAATTTAACGGAAGTGTTACAGAATTCACCCCAATAGCTTACAAAAATAGCAGGTAGCAGGTATTATACGCTGTTTGAGGGAGCTTAGAAAATAACATAATAAAGAACCAGCTTTCTTAAAATTATTCCTCGAAAAAGTTACTTGCTCTTGATATTATGACTATATTATTATGTTGAAATAATAAATTGTAAAATTGGTGTATCAAAATAAATTTGCTTTTAATTAATTTTAGCAATTAATTTGATTTGGCTACCTCATTAGTGTTTCTGGGTTGAAATTTATCCAATAAAAACATTAGGCTTTTAAAAGCAAACCACTTCGAACCCTCTTTTTGTCTTTCTTGTCTAAATGATGCCAAAAGCTAATTCATTTTTTTAGTTCAGAGACATCACAACCCATTCCTATAGAAATGTTAAAACAAGCATCAGTTTTTCTGTTTATTATTTTATATAGCTTCGATTTTGGGTTTCATAGGCATATTCCATATTGCAAGATTGATTATGTTTTCACAACTACACAATAAACAACCCTCTCAAAATAATGTTTGTATATAAATTAAATCAGTACTTCTAAACGAATTCGTTCGCTACCGTCTATCCGCTGTCCACATTGAAGAACGATTTCCTTTGATGATTCGCTCACTTACCGACATCGGTTGGAACATGTGCGAATGCGAACGAATTCGTTCGGTCGTGCTCGATTCGCTGTACAAATACAATAAAGCTAACGAACGAATTCGTTCGTTCGTTCGTGTTCGCTTTGATTTAAATGCGCCTTTATGAGAGAAATATGTAGAAGAATTTGAACCATCCACTCGAGTGAAACCACTTGTGATTAGTCGCACGTAGGTATTGAGGGATGTAAAGGAATTGATTATTATGACGATTAAATGACAAATGATTGTTATATGAAATATGTATATGAAGATGAACTATGTACACTGTAGAAGTGCTGATATATGAAAAAAAAAATGAAGAAATATATACTTGTAGTACCAGACAAGAACAAGAAGAGGAGAAAAAAGAGAATTTTTAGTAAAATATGTGGGGAAAATGGAAGAAGATACAAAAAAATTGCCAGAAAACAAGCAAAATTAAGAATATACCGAAACGAGTAAGCGATGGACTACCCAGCTAATTGAAACAATATCCGAAAAGGTTACCTCAACTAACCAAGATAGCCATCGTTACACCCTTAGCTTAGCTCAGTTACTCAGGTGTGTGTTCGTCCTAACCTTAGATATGAACTCTGAAAATTTAGAATGGAAACAAATAAAACAGTATTTTTAACTAATCATGCTTATTGTTCATAAAGATATAATAAAAATATGACTTAGTAAATTGCATTAACAAATATATTCAAATTCTTTCCAAAAACTAACAATTCTGGATTATACTTATGGCTTTTGGTATCTGGTGGTAACTTCTTGATGTCGTATGGTACTACTGTAGACTTCTTGTAGGCCTGGGCAGTTGGCCCTAGGCCCCTGCAGTTGGAGATAATGGTCGTTGCAGCCTAGATTTCATGGTCCCATTGTTTTCTTGGCCTGAAGAGTAGCATCACCGGTGATGAAGGCAAGTGGCTCCCGAAGGGAGAAAGGTGCTTTCTATCCAAAAACTGTAACAGTAAAACACATATCAACAATCAAGAAGTTAATAACCAAATTGTACCTTTGCCAAATAGTATCCCAAAAATAGTAAATGGCAAGGGTAAATTAAATGGAATTTAGATGAGGAGAATAGTTAAAATTTGATTACTAAACGTGCATATATGTGAATTAAAAAGATATATTTAATAGATGAGAATGTAAAATATAGAAACTAAACACATGGTTTAACACTTGAAGGTTAGAGAAAAAAAATATTAGAAAAAATGTTATAAGAAGCTAGGTATGGATGGAATACAGGGTGAGGCAGATAACTGGCCTATTAGAAATATCTCCAGAACTAAAGGCAACAGAATCATGAAAATTGGAATACAGGGGTTTTGAAGGATGATCCATTAAATGAAATTATTTTCATGTCTTTGCAACTTCCGGTTATACCGGAAGTTGCTTATAACTTCGTTTTTTTAAATGGGACACCCTATATATTTTTACATTTTTGGATTCTCTTCGATGTCTTCTTTCTTAAAATATGAGAATTTGTAATGTTATACAGGGTATTTTAAAAGATAATTACGTTTTTTTTTATTAATTTCGTAGCAATATTCACACCCTGTAGAATTGTAGTAGTTTGACAACTATAACTCTACTTACGTTCAAATGATTTTTAATATAGTCTACTATTGTTAAGAATCATTAGTATAGCTAAATTTTTAATTTTAGTATACAGGGTTGGTCGAAACTCGGAATGAGTATTTTCTGAGTATTCTTAAATGGAACACCCATTTTAGTATTGTAATGAAATGATATGTTATGGTACTTTTTTATTTCTTAAGCATTCCCTATACCTAACTGCTTTAATGTGTGCTTAATTGTTAGTCGCACCAACAATCTTAACTACGTAGGTATTTTGATAGCTAAACCATTATTGGTAATTTTAAGGATCAGTATGGATTAATATGTATTTATTTATGAAAAATTATTTGTAATTGCATATTTTCACGGCCAACCTAATAAAATTTTACGTATTTTTTGTTGCAATTAATGTTTAGCTTGAATCACCAATAACTCACAAATTAAAGCAGTTAGGTATAGGGAATACTTATAAAATAAAAAAGTACTATGAAATATCATTTCATTACAATACTAAAATACAGGGTGTTCTATTTAAGAAAACTCAGAAAATATTCATTCCGAGTTTCGATCAACCCTGTATACTAAAATTTCAAAATTAGCTATACTAATGGTTCTTAACAATAATAGACTATATTAAAAATCACTTGAACGTAAACAGAGTTTTTAATGTCAAACTATTACAATTCTACAGGGCGTGAATGTTGCTACGAAATTAATAAAAAAACGTAAATATCTTTTAAAATACCCTGTATGATATTACAAAATCTCATATTTTAAGAAAGAAGATATTGAGGAGAATCCAAAAATGTAAAAATATACAGGGTGTCCCATTTAAAAAACCAAGATATTTGCAACTTCCGGTATAACCGGAAGTTGCAAAGAGATGAAAATATTTTCATTTAACAGATCATCCCTCAAAACCCCTTTATTCCAATTTTCATGATTCTGTTGCCTTTGGTTCTCGAGATATTTCTAATAGGCCAGTTATCTGCCTCACCCTATATAATGACTGTAAGAAATTATTAAAAAAACTTTATGTAAAACTCACCCCAAGAGGAAGATTTGATTTGGAATAAAAATGATTTAATTTTGAAGCTTCTTTGCCTCTTACCCTTTTGAGAATGAAATACGGGGGCTGTCACTGTCATTAAAACGACATGACAACGAACCTTGGACAGAAATTGGAAATAACGAACATGGAACACAAGAGATGAGACAATGTAAATAGAGTTGCCTATTATAGAACGGGCGCCAAACTAGTTTTTAACGAAAAAGCAAGTTAAAACGAATACAAGAAAATAATTACTAATGAAATATTAAAGAAAATAAAGTAAAATACTTATTTAAAAATAAAATATCAAAGATGTGACGTTTGTAACGTTACAATACTAATCAGAAAAGTAGCTAATCATTGAATTATATTTAAGAATTAAAGTTGTATTTTTTTTTCTCTAAGTAAATTTTAAATGTAGAGAATGAATTCAGGTTAAATTTTCGCGGAAAATGGAAGTATTTGAATATGAATAGACAATATCTTACAGTAAGTGTTAATATTAGAAAAGAGACAACTAAAAGAAATTTGCTCTAGTCTTTATATGACATTATTTATTAATATTTATTCTAGCAAGAGACATTAATTTTTTATTATTAAGTATTAGAAAAGAAGGGACGAATAGTAATTAATCAAAATAAGACTGAAATAATAAGATGAACTAGTAAAATAACGTTAATTTTTTATATATACCGTTTAATAGAGGTATATTTTATTATTATTACAATTAGAATATTTACGGCTTATATACACTTAAAGACTATGTAAAAGTTACAATCAATTATATTCACTGTGGACACTGCTTTGACGAAGTGAATTAGTGAAGAAAGCAGACGAAAAGACACGACGTGGAAGTACGTGAATTAGTAATAGTTTTAGAACAGACAGTTTATTTAAATAGGGAAAAATGCAAATATTTTGCGATTATATTTTGTATATATTAGGATTACAGTTAGCTTACAGAAACCCTTATGTAGGTTTTATATAATTAGGTCTATAGCTAGGAAAATTAAATTTTGAAAATAGTATTAGGTAACCATAAACATTTTGTAAAAGGGAAAGAGGAATATATCGTCAGATATTCTTCTTCTCTTCTTAGGATTTTCGTTAAAAAAACGGGGGGCATGTATTATAAAATAGGACATTCTGTATAACATGTTTCAAATTCACTCAAAGTCATTAATCGATGTAGTATCTGTTCCTGGATTTAATAGCCGCGAGTAATATTGGATTGTCATGTTCGTTATTATTTAAAGGTGTATATAAACATTCACTCGGGCGAGAAAGATATTATGATTATTGTTGTAGTTAGCAAGTATACACGTTTAGGATAGGTCGCGATTGTAAACAGGTTATTATGATTTAGTCATCGATATGGTAAATCGAAAATATATGTATTTGAATAGAGATAAGAGTTTTAATTAATTGAGACCAGAAGGCATTAACATCATACATATTTATGACAAACCACAATACAGTGATTGATGTGATCGTTCATGGGTAATCTCGTTCATGGGGTTCAAGATGGCGTACAGTGAGTAGTACACGTGTGAGTCGTGCTCTGATATTACTATAGCAAATAACTCTTTTTAATTGTAGTAATTAGTGCAGAAGTTTGATTGTGAACACATGATACCTAGTACTAGAGGAAATTCAAGTGGTAGTCAATTCACATTGCAAGAAAATCAACATAACCTAAGTGATCGTATTGCGAAGTTGGATACTTTTTTAAAAGTAGGTTCAAGTAATACTAAAAGCCAAATTTCCCCCTGCAGCACCATCGGGGATTGAATCATCCTTATTATCAGGTACGATAAATGATTTTGAAACTTGGTTAAATCAGAATTGACAAAATTGCAGAGCTTAATTGATAATCAGCAAAAAGATATCGAAATTATAATACAAACTATCAAAAATTCTTGTTTTCAACGGCATTGAAGAGAAAGAAAAAGAAGTTATATATGATGTCGTCGTTAAACGATATTTTTACACTACGATATTTTTATTATGTATCAGCAATATTTTATAAGCTGACTGATTGTCGTTGAATTATTAGTATAACCGTTCATCCTTCTAATAAGAGCAAAGAACATCTCCACATGATCTTGAGAGAGTCTATAGGATAAAAAGTACCTACAAAAATTACCTTTAAAAAGCTTTTCACACAAAACATACAAGTTTTTTTCAACATAATATTAAACCTATAAAACCAGTTCTTGTTACCTGGGTTTCTATGACTGATTTGCGAATTATTTTATATGTTGCTTGAACTTCAGTTTGTTTTACTAACAAATTTTCTTTATTCTTACCATTTTTTCGAAGTCTTTTGTTTACGAATTTTAACTTTAACATAAATTTCTAAAAATGTATAAACATTCTCAATTTCTTTGCAAAACGAAAATGCAGCAGCTGCATAATACTCTGGTTAAAGCGGAGAGTGCAGGAAGAGTCTATACCGGTTTCGGAGATCTTTTTCCCCTCATCACTAAACCCATATCCTCTTCTCTGCGCTTTAACCATTTACCATAGCTTAGGGCCTTCCCGAATTGCAAAGAAAGAAATGTCACGGATGAACTAGGGCCATCTACCGGAAAACAAACTAAGTTATCAATCGAAGCAGCGCAGAAAACGACAATAAATATCGCCTCCGTACCACCAGATTGACAACAGGTGGAATACTTTCTTTGGTTACACCTCCTGAGACTTTTAAAATTTATAAGTCATACAGGTGCCGAGAAAATTAAGATGAGAGAATTTTAAATAATTCACAACTCATCTACTCAGCATGGTAAAGCTCCAACAAGAAAGATTCCTTAATACTCAAAAGAGTAAATGCATTAAAAATGTATAAACATTCTCAATTTCTTTGCAAAACGAAAATGCAGCAGCTGCATAATACTCTGGTTAAAGCGGAGAGTGCAGGAAGAGTCTATACCGGTTTCGGAGATCTTTTTCCCCTCATCAGTAAACCCATATCCTCTTCTCTCCGCTTTAACCATTTACCATAGCTTAGGGCCTTCCCGAATTGCAAAGAAAGAAATGTCACGGATGAACTAGGGCCATCTACCGGAAAACAAACTAAGTTATCAATCGAAGCAGCGCAGAAAACGACAATAAATATCGCCTCCGTACCACCAGATTGACAACAGGTGGAATACTTTCTTTGGTTACACCTCCTGAGACTTTTACAATTTATAAGTCATACAGGTGCCGAGAAAAATTGTAAAAGTCTCAGGAGGTGTAACCAAAGAAAGTATTCCACCTGTTGTCAATCTGGTGGTACGGAGGCGATATTTATTGTCGTTTTCTGCGCTGCTTCGATTGATAACTTAGTTTGTTTTCCGGTAAATGGCCCTAGTTCATCCGTGACATCTCTTTCTTTGGAATTCGGGAAGGCCCTAAGCTATGGTAAATGGTTATGGAGAGAAGAGGATATTGGTTTACTGATGAGGGGAAAAAGATCTCCGAAACCGGTATAGACTCTTCCTGCACCCTCCGCTTTAACCAGAGTATTATGCAGCTGCTGCATTTTCGTTTTGCAAAGAAATTGAGAATGTTTATACATTTTTAATTCATTTACTCTTTTGAGTATTAAGGAATCTTTCTTGTTGGAGCTTTACCATGCTGAGTAGATGAGTTGTGAATTATTTAAAATTCTCTCATCTTAATTTTCTCGGCACCTGTATGACTTATAAATTGTAAAAGTCTCAGGAGGTGTAACCAAAGAAAGTATTCCACCTGTTGTCAATCTGGTGGTACGGAGGCGATATTTATTGTCGTTTTCTGCGCTGCTTCGTAGTTTGTTTTCCGGTAGATGGCCCTAGTTCATCCGTGACATTTCTTTCTTTGCAATTCGGGAAGGCCCTAAGCTATGGTAAATGGTTAAAGCGGAGAGAAGAGGATATGGGTTTACTGATGAGGGGAAAAAGATCTCCGAAACCGGTATAGACTCTTCCTGCACTCTCCGCTTTAACCAGAGTATTATGCAGCTGCTGCATTTTCGTTTTGCAAAGAAATTGAGAATGTTTATACATTTTTAATTCATTTACTCTTTTGAGTATTAAGGAATCTTTCTTGTTGGAGCTTTACCATGCTGAGTAGATGAGTTGTGAATTATTTAAAATTCTCTCATCTTAATTTTCTCGGCACCTGTATGACTTATAAATTGTAAAAGTCTCAGGAGGTGTAACCAAAGAAAGTATTCCACCTGTTGTCAATCTGGTGGTACGGAGGCGATATTTATTGTCGTTTTCTGCGCTGCTTCGATTTATAACTTAGTTTGTTATAAATTTCTAACTTTTCTAAATAGTTTATGAAAGAGTCTATTTAATATATTTTACAGTTTACTATTTTGTCACCATTATAAATGGGCTCTGTACATGCCAAATAGTTGCGTACTAATTTGATCATATGGCATGGATCAAAAAAGCAGTATACTAGTTCATTAGTAACGGGGTGTTCGAAATATGATTTAAATTTAGATTTATCTGAAGAGTCGAAATTTTCTCCTAAGAATGTGCAGCTTTTCTTGTTTGCTTCATCTCCATCGAAACATACAGATGAAACATAAATATTGTGTTCGTACAATTTAGTAAGTATATCTTTAAGCAAAATGGCTTTTTTGCACCATTTAAAGAACTTATTAGGTAATAGGCAACAGGCGTCTTAAATCCCCCATTAGAATTCACCAACATAAAAACTATGGATTTTGTTGCCATCTGCGAGTTTCCATCTACATCGGTATCTTGAAGTTGACCTCATAAATCTACAGGTCCTTTCCATTCCCGCACTTTTGGCTAGTATTTCGACCATCCTTTTATACCCATTTCGTTAAACGTCAGATTAAATTTTATCTGCTTTCCTCTTTTTTCTTCATCTTTTACGATAGAAGAAACATATTCAACTATATCCTTACTTTGACCGGGTTTATAGTCTTTTGAACATGCCCATTTGTTGAGTGTTTCTAATCTTGTAAACATTTGACAAAGCTTTTTCTTACAAATGCATAACCAGCTGGAGAATGAAAGTGCAGAGTACGGGCAAAATTCTTTAAATGCGCTGGAAAACGTGCCGTAGCCTTTTTTTCTTCCATGCGCTGTATAAGGTAAGTCCTCCAATGCGCTCAGGCAAGTCCAATTAGAAAAACGATAAAGGCAAAATATATTGTTATTTAAAATGAACAAAATCCACAAGGAAACGAATTCCATGTAGTATACCATAAATCACAAAAATGTATTAAAATTCATTTATAACAGGTATATTTATATTAAAATAGACCCTTTCGAGCTGTATAACGTTTTCAGAATGACAAACAGCAAAATAACGCAAAAGATGGAAGACATATTAAGTTGTGAGATAAAAAGAGATGAAACTAGTAGAGATAGGAAATTTAGCGATAGAAACCTATAAATTTACATAATATATATCGATACCTCAGTTCCAGACTATTACAAGTCTGAAAATCAAATTGTGGAGATAATTGCAAATTAAGTTTTGCGTTGCTTCGTAAGTTTAATTTTCATCTATTAGTAGTGGACAGATTTTATTGAAATTATTACTCCATGTAACAATACTTCAGTTTGAATTTGATATAAAAATAGGAGTGATTTTATTACCACAATTATTGTTATTTTAAGATTATTAAGAGTTGTTAGCGTTTGGAACTGACATTTTTACCAAGGGTACCCTTTTTATTATTTTTTTTACGTTCTATGCAACTAAAAAATGAGATAACGCGGATTTTTAGCTCGCCACCCCCCTTACCCCTCCCCCACAGCCAAAGACGTAGATTTTTAGATTTAATTTTTTTTTAGTTGGGTTACAGTTGATTTAAAAATTTCAAAAAATTCACACGTGTAGCTAAGGCTTTTACAAAACACGTACATTTTTTATGGACCCGTAGGTCGAGTGTACATAACCTCAAATTTTTTTCTAACTTTTTTAAAACCTATAACTTTTTTTCGGAGGAGGCTGCAGGTCCAGTTTTTTTTGCATGTTGTGTATTTTATCAAAAGCTATCTCTCTGATTTTTTTTCAGATTTTTCCGTCAGGTGCGCCATCTTGAAAAATCAAGAAAACTGTTTTTTTAGGGGGTTTTTGGGGATTTTCTCCATTTTATAGACTGCAACCTAGATTAACTCAAGGTTTTGTTAATAGATTATGTATAATTTGAAATAACTGAGTATATTAGGATATTCAAAAATTGGGCGAAACACTTTTAAACCCCCCAAAAACCATGCTTTTTTAAAGTTTTGTAAGGATTTTTGCGGGTCTAATTATATTTTTTGTGGTCGATACAGCCTGAATATTTTTTTTTTTATTTTTTTCTATAATTCTATATGATTTTAAAAAATTAGGACTCTCCACAATTTTAGCCGACTTTCCCTATTCCCCCTCCCCCACAACCAAAAATGTCAATTTTTCGATTTTATTTTTTTTAAGTTGGTTTGCAATTACATTATAAATGTTATTCTGAAGCTATTTTTTGTGGCATTTTTGTAATTAACTATTCTAAATGGTCATTTTTTAGTTAAATTGTGGCTTATTTCCCATTTAGAATAGTTAATAATTATTAAATTATAAATTACAAAAAATTCACACGCACAAGCTGAGGCTTTTACAGATCATCTATTTTTATGGACCCGAAGGTCGAGTGTACATATTATAACCTCTTTTTTTTGTTTTTTAATACGTACGTATATTTTTTTGGTGATGGCTGCATGTTTATTTTTTTGTGTTTTGTGTATTTTATCAAAAACTATATTTCTGACTTTTTTCAGATTTTTCCGTAAGGTGAGCCATCTTCAAAAATCCGCAAAACTGGTTTGTTCGGTGGTTTTTAGGGATTTTCTCCATTTTATATACTTCAAAATAGATTAACTCAAGGTTTTTTTATAGGTTATGTAGGTATAATTTTAAACAACTGAGTTTTAAACAACAGCCTGCTAGTTTTCACAATCATAAACTTGCCAGGATGACACGTTCCACAATTAAAATTACGTTTCACAATTAAAACTTCCCCTGTTTCCATACCTACATCAAAGTTTATCCGACTAGACACCGTCAAACTATTAACATATTTTCAGCTTGCTATTAATCAACTTTTTTTGGTACGCGGGATCCAGGCCTAATATTTTTTAAAATCAATACAGCCTGAATATTTTTTTTTTTAATTTTTTTTATGTTTGATGTGTTTAAAAAATTAGCCTTAGCCCAATTTTAGCCCTCCTCCGTCTCAAACCTGCCCAATAAATCATCATTTTTTCGTTTTCATTTTTTTATCAGTATATCTATTGCTCAGTTTGTCCTCAAGTAAACTACATTTAACAAAATAATTTCAAATTTTTGCAATATTTTTATATAAAGTAAAGATGTCATTGTGATATCTTTTAGGTAGGATACAAAAAACAAAAATAAAACAGAATAATCAATTTAAGAAAAATACATTATTTGAATATATCATACTTCTTGTCGTTTTGTGAATCAAAACATTTTGTTCTTTGTTCATTAGTTTTGTATTTAGTAGGTACCCTAATATTACCTTACGTCATACATATTCTAATTATTCAAACATGTTTGTACCATCTACATAACCTATATCTCTGCTCTGCCTATTATAATGTAATTTTGCTTCACGTTTATTGCCACGTAAAACACCATAAAAAGAATAAAGAAAGTATTACCAACTAACATATAGCTCCGTAAATACTCGTATAGTATTCGGAGAGTATATTCGTTGGTATTACACTTTACAGTTCTAAAGTCTTCATCGCTGTCTTCGTCTATTACAGGTATAACATCTGTATTGTCAAAGAGTTTTGTAAGATATTCTGCTGGTTCTGGCAGGTTTTTGAGTCATGTCCACGCCCACATCTTACACAGTTGAATGGTTTTGTGCAGTATGCTTTTGAATGTCCGTACCTCTGGCATCTCATACATTGAACTATTCCATTCTTAGGTCTAGGAGGCTCAACCGTTATTCTTGTGTGGTGTAAATATTGTATATCAAATATTTCCTTATTATTAGTTTGAGGCTCCAAGTCTACAAAGAATAAGGGTAGAGGTGCTTTACTTACTCTGTGTGTGACGTTGACTATATTTCTAACTTTATGTTCCTTGGATTGTAACTCATGTTTTATATCATTAACTTTTACAGAATGATGGAGTCCTCTAATAACTACTCAGTAGACACGTTCCTCTTTTAGTTGATACGTGTGGTGAACTATTCCTTCTTCTCGCAAATATTTTACTAGTTTTCTGTAGATATCTACTGTTTTGGGATATATTTTGACAGTGTTTTCGGATAATGTTCGAGTGTGGAATTCTTCTTCCGCTAAAACGTTTGACAAATTGGTTAACATAGCAGCATAATCAGTAACACCGTAGATGTATATAGGAGGAGGTCTGGATTGTATTGCTGTATTATTATTTTCAGATGTACTTTTGCTTGTATCCTCATTTGTGTCATCAAGGCTATGTAAAGCATCAAATTTGTTTGAAGTAAGTGTGTTTTGTTTATCAGTATTTGTGCTAGCTTTTTTATACCTTTTTCGTTTTTGTTTAATAACATCTTGCCAGGGATGTTTGTCTGTTTCTGGGTTTGGATTTTGTGTTTCATCATCGCTGCTACTCATTGAATAATCGGAGTAATGACTGCAATCCAAATCATCCATGTGCTGTGTTGACGCTGAAGGTCCTGGTGGAACGTCAGGTGCTATCGGATTCGGCATGTTAGTGTTAGGTTGCAATGATTGGTTTTGAGGAGTATAAAAAATTTGCTGACCATGTGTGTTAAAGTTTGGTATCATATTGTAGCGTGACTAGTGTAATTACTTCTAATTACAATAAAACTAGCGGTTCGTAATTTATATACGACTTTATTTATATAAGTTACAGACGAATTTATCTTATACACTAAACTTATTCACAAAATATGCCCGTATTTATACCCAGTTGTTATTCTGGAACAATCGACTCCCATCTCGAGCTATCGGCTTGTTCCGCCTACGTGACGTACCTTCCAGAATTCTCCGGCGAGGCCTAGCACATCCGATTACGTCATTCTCGAGGTGTTTACTGTTATACGGGGATCGGCCAAGATTTCTCTTCCGCTACACTGCTCCCCTCTTAAGATCTGAGCGTCTCGATCAGCAACTCTAAATGAAGGCCCAGGATGGCGGAATCTACACGACTCTCCAGCTCTGCATACACCCTTCAAGAAGAAATAACAGTCTACTGTCTTTGAAGGGTACGACATCTTCGGGTTCATGCAACACACAGTGATTTGTACACCAGTTCCTCTGAAGACCACTTCAAGCATGCTTCTCACAATCTTCCAATCCAGATTTTCTACTGCATGGCCTATTTTTGGTAAAGCCAAATTTTTGATGTCATAATTACACACGATTTTCTTCAAATTACATAGAGCACGCCATATGTTCTCATAGCTTGGCGTGTCCGTATAAGACTTCCTGGTCACCATATACAGCAAAGATCGAGGACCATCTTCCAATCGCAGTACTCTTCCAATTTTAGGCTGCTGATTTCTTAACTCGTCCAGGCGGCCGAACTTTCTATTGAATACGGACGAGATTCCTTTAGTCATCTCGAGGTCTTGGGCAACACAGTGGGCTAGAGAGACGTTTTCTGGAACACCAAACAGATCTTGCTGAACTTCTGTGGTCACGCCGAATCTAGCACTCTTTCTTTCTGCGTAATTTGACATAAATTCCTTAAAACTTGGCTGTGGTGCATCTTTCATCTCCTGTTGGAGGACTCGGGCTTCCTCTGTTTCATTTGAGCCAGCATATGGTGCAAGACGATTTATGTGAATAACTTTTGGTTTACCGTTTGGTACCTTCTTAATTCTGTATATTACGTCATTTATTTTCTTCTTAACTTCATACGGACCTTCCCATTGTCTTTGCAGTTTAGGACACAGGCCTCGACGACGTTGTGGATTATAAAGCCAGACAAGATCACCTACTTCGAAGCTTTCATTCTTGCAGCGAGAATCATATTGATCTTTCATTCTGTCACTGGCTATCTGGATGTGTTGTCGGGCAAGTTCATGAATGTTGTTCATTCGTAACTTCAGGCGGTCTACGTATTCTTCGCCTGCAACATATTCCTCGGAAGGTCTGCAGCCAAACTCTAGGTCGCAGGGCAAACGAACTTCACGACCCAACATCAGGCAGGTTGGTGTTTGACCTGTAGTTTCATTCACGGCCGAGCGGTAGGCCATCAGGAATAAATGAATGTGTTGGTCCCAATCTCGCTGATGTTCAGATACAACTTTGGACAAGTGTTTACCCATCGTTCGGTTCATCCTCTCGACCATTCCATCTGATTGAGGATGCAGGGGTGTTGTTCTGGTCTTATTGGCACCAATCAATTTACAAACGTTTTGGAAAAGAGCTGACTCAAAGTTTCGCCCTTGGTCGGAGTGGATCTCCAAGGGAACACCAAATCGGCTGAAGAATTCTTTAACAAGTACCTCTGCAACGGTAGCAGCTTCTTGATTTGGTAATGCATAGGCCTCGGTCCATTTCGTAAAATAATCCATGGCTACAAGGATGTATTTATTTCCAGCATCAGTTTCTGGAAATGGACCTGCAATGTCGATTGCTACTCTTTCCATAGGACTGCCAACATTGTACTGTCTCATGGGTGCTCTCTTTTTACCAACTGGACCATTACCGGATGCACACAGTTCACATTTCTGGCACCATCTTCTTACATCATCTTTACAGTTCACCCAATAGAACCGTTCTCGAACCTTTTGCAGAGTCTTCGTAATACCAAAGTGTCCACCTGATGTACCGTCATGCAACTGACGCAATACTTCTGACACTTTACTTTTAGGTATAATCAACTGAAGCTTAGATTCTGTACCATCATCGTTCTCAAAGGTTCTGTACAGAAGATCATCTTTTAGTATCAGGCAATTCCATTGGCTCCAGTAGGCCTTGACTTCCGGACTACATCCACTAATGTTTTGCCAACTAGGTCTCTCACCTCGACGCATCCAATCCAATACTCTTTTTATACATGGATCGTCTTCTTGGGCTTCTTGTAACTGTTGTGGCTGCCATTGCTCATTAACGACGGTAGTTCGTCTCACAGGGCAAAGCTGTTCATCTCCTTTAAGCCGGTGATTACAACTTTCACTGCATGGCCGTATCGAGGAAGCATCTGTATTTGAACCAACTCTTCCAGCCCTCTTCATGCGTCTCTTCGGCATCGTGTCACGAATCACCCTCCGTACCATTTCCACCAAACGTTCATCTTTTCTCTTATCGCCTTTTTCCACGGTTATTACTCGATTGTTTCGTGAAGCTTGGCTAGCTGCTTCGTGTTCCAAGGCAATAGCAAGTGCTTCATCTAAAACTTTCGGTCTTGCTAGTCGTAAAGCTTTCTGTAGTTCATTATCTTTCAGCCCATTGACGAAGGTATCTACTGCAATTTCTTCTAAAACGCTGTCTGGCACCTCTGGATAAGCCAACCGCACCACACGAGCCACATCTGCTTCAAATTCTTGCAGATTCTCACTTGCTCGTTGACTTCTACTTCGCAGTTGTGCTTTGTATACTTGTTGTAGATGGGCATCTCCATAGCGTTTTTCTAGACGAGTGAACAAGGTCTGGTAACAATTTTCTTGACCCTTAGGAATTGATCTTAATATATCTGCAGCATCACCTCGCAAAGCAGCAGTCAAGGAAACAGCCTTTTCCTGTTCGGTCCAATGATTGGCGGTCGCAATAGCTTCAAATTGTCTAAGATATATGGACCAAGAGGACTTTCCATCGAATGGTGGTAATTTGAATCTCATATTATGCGACGTTTCGTCTCTCGGTAGTTCATCTTTCACTACCGGATCTAACGCTGCTGCATTAACTGATGGTTGTACTTTTGTATCGGTTATCATGCTCTCTAGTTGTTTGATCTTTTCTTCTACGGTCTCTACACTTTTCTGCATCTTATCGAATGTTCTAGAAACTTCTTCAAATTTCTCGTCATTCTGTCAACAAACGTCTTTAATTACTTGAGAAACACTTTCAAATTTCTCGTCGCTTTTTCTAGAAGTTTCATCGATCTTTTTAGAAACACTTTCAAATTTCTCGTTGTTCTGTCTACTAACTTCTTCAAGTTTCTCGTCGCTTCTTCTAGAAGTTTCATCGATCTTTTGAGAAACACTTTCAAATTTCTCGTTGTTCTGTCTACTAACTTCTTCAAGTTTCTCGTCGCTTCTTCTAGAAGTTTCATCGATCGTTTCAGAAACAGTTTTTAATTTCGATAAGATTACTTGTTCTGCTGACTGGAAGTGGAACGTCTTTGGGTCTTCTCCGTTCTTCGTGAGGACATCCTCGAGTCGTGCTTGTAGGACTATCTTGAGCCCACTGCTGTCCAGATCCCGTTCCTCTAGCTGTTCACGGAGCTGTTTTACTGTAAGTTCTTGTAGCAACATCTTTGGTCGGCACACACGTACTTTCCAAAATGTCTTTTAACAGTCTTTCCGAATACCGAACAATCAACGCACTCCGGTTATTCCCGACGAATAAAGTTCAAAAGTCTTTTAAAGTCTCTCTGTAATTCACTTATTTATATCGCACTAAGTTAACCGAACACCGACACCAACTGTAGCGTGACTAGTGTAATTACTTCTAATTACAATAAAACTAGCGGTTCGTAATTTATATACGACTTTATTTATATAAGTTACAGACGAATTTATCTTATACACTAAACTTATTCACAAAATATGCCCGTATTTATACCCAGTTGTTATTCTGGAACAATCGACTCCCATCTCGAGCTATCGGCTTGTTCCGCCTACGTGACGTACCTTCCAGAATTCTCCGGCGAGGCCTAGCACATCCGATTACGTCATTCTCGAGGTGTTTACTGTTATACGGGGATCGGCCAAGATTTCTCTTCCGCTACAATATTATAATTAGGCATAGTATTAGTTATAAACATGCTTGGTTGACCCTGTATATTTGTATTGCATTGTGTATTAGGATAAAATTGTACATTACCAGATGTAGGTACGTTCTGATGACCCTGTATATTATTGGGATGACTATACATACTGCGAAGATGTTTTGCTACTCCTTGGATGTAATCTTAATCATCCATTTTTTGAAATTCACACACATTCACATTTAAAAATATTAAAATTATAATATTTACACTTCAACTGTTAATGAGTTTGGTTTTTGTATCGCCAGAATAATTACTCGCTGATAATAAACTCGAAATAGATTTTCACTGCTTGAACGCTAGAATGATAATATGGATAGATTTATGAAAAAGGTCAATACACACAATCTTATTGCTTTGTTAGATATTATAAGAGGCGACTGGTTTCGGGACTTACAATTTATGCCCTATCCTCAGGCACAGTAAAGAGTTTGTTTATACAAAAAACAATACTAGAAGCTAAAATTAAAATAAGCTAACAATAACAACTACAGTTGAGTCCGCGAGTCTTTACCCGTGCGTCATTAATACCTGGTGAGATAAAACACATACTTTTTATTTAGCATCATTCTCTTGCACGCATGAAATTAATGTCAAACCAGCTGCCGCCTGTTATTTAAGTAAAAACACATGTTATTTTTATGAACGATTAAGATGCAGTGTATTGAAAAGAGATAGGTACAAAGAAAGACGATTGGGGATGTCTTCACATATTTTACGTACAATTTCTGACGTTTTGGTTTGTTTACTTTTGTGGCTGTCAGTTTGTTGAATTGTTTGCTGTTATTTTGTCGAGTTTTTGCATTTTGAAGTTTTTATAGTATACAAACAGTTGTTTTCACAACTAATTTTATATTGGAGTTAGAAATTTTGTGATAAGTTTATGTTATTTTAAGATAAATTTTGACGACGTACAAAGCTAACCTCATTGTTGACACAGTTGAATGCTTGTGTTTAAGGCTCCGCCAAAGTTAATAAAATAACAAATAGAAAATATGTTATTAAATTTTTTTATAAATTGTTTATTTATTTATTAATCAATGATAATAAAATAATTTATTAGGCTACTTCAAATGTAGCTGTAATGATGCGGAATGGGACGTTTCGGCGTCGCCGTTTCGGCGTGGCCATTTCGGCGTGGCCGTTTGGGCGTAGAGCCGTTTCGGCGTAGGCCGTTTCGGCGTAGGCCGTTTCGGCGTCGGCCATTTCGGCGCCTGCCGGTTCGGCGCCCGCCGATTCGGCGCCCGCCGATTCGGCGCCGGCTGATTCGGCGACAGATACTTTGGCAAAGTGAGAGAGAAAAAAAATAGTTGTTAATGTATGATAGTCTGAAATTTTCTTTAACAAAAAATGTAGAGTCAGGAGAACAATTTTCGACATTTTAATTTTAGAAGATGTAAAATAATACCCGAAAGTTAGGTTTGGACCGAAGGGTTAGGTCTTCCTCCTTTGAAAATTGTACTGTAGAATATATAATATATATAATATATTAATTTTTTAATTAATTATGTGCAATTAAATAGCTTACATTTACAAAAGTTGGAAAAAATAACATTTAATATATTTTTTTAGTGTGGTATAGATATAAATCAAGAGCCTCTTAAATTTCTAAAAAAGTAACGTAGGTATAATCTAATGTCTTACTAATAGACTCCAATGTAGGTATTTAGTCAACTAAAATAAAATCTCTGACGCCGAAATGGCCGACGCCGAAACGGCCTACGCCGAAACGGCTCTACGCCCAAACGGCCACGCCGAAATGGCCACGCCGAAACGGCGACGCCGAAATGTCCTAGACCCGTAATGATGCACCAAAATTTTAAAGCAATACTTAAATTTGACATTCTATTTATTTGATAACGTCAAATTTTATATTAACCCGTGATCGGAATAATATCCATATGCCGTTGCGTTCAGTAAATTTGCGACTTATTTCGTATGCTTTAAATGATGACGCACGGGTAAAGACTCGCGGACTCAACTGTAAAACATTATTATTGTGAAGTACATGTAATGTGTGTTTTTAACTTATATGTATGCATTCATTGTCTACTTCTATAAAATTCAAAATGACAACTAATCTGACAACTTGGAACAATCCTAAGTCTATGGCAAAAACAACTAGAATGTAATTAGTGTATAAAGAACCATTGTAACACTCACACAGTTACTTCTCAATGTTCAATCTCAAATTCCAAGAGTTTCATCCTATTGGAAAGCTTTACACACACAGAAGAATTAACACACTTATTCACTTAAATAGATAGTGTCTTTGATGTTAACAGAAAACTTCTTGCAACTGATATGTAAGTTATTTAATGTTTAATTCTTAATAATATAGTTTTATAACTACTATTACTACCATGTTTACCAGCCTCATATCTACTAGGCAAAATTTTATATACGTACTACGGCTATCATCAGATTGGATGCAATCTAACAGTGTTAATCTTCAAATGCACATTACATAATCAGTCAATACTTCACCATAATAATGTTTTAGTTGTTAGCTTATTTTAATTTTAATATGATCCTGGTTTGTTATTTGTTTGTAATTACCTATTTTTATAATATTAGCTTGTAGTGTTGTTTTGTATAAGCAAACTCTTTACTGGCCTGAGGATGGGGCATAAATTGTAAGTCCCGAAACCAGTCGCCTCTTATAACATCTAATAAAATAATAAGATTGTGAGTATTGACATTTTTTCATAAATCTATACATTATGGACTCACATTTGCAACCTTTTCATCATTTACTTATTTATGGAATTATATGTTTTAGGTACATGTAACGATAAAGAACTTTTTACAGATATTTGCATAGGCATGCCAGGAAGAATGCATGATGCCCGTGTATTTAGATGAAGCCCTTTATTTAATAGGTTACAAGAACTGGTACCTAATAATTACCATTTAATTGGGGATTCTGCCTATCCCTTTTAACATCAGTTGATGAAACCCTATCAAGATAATGGCCACCTTCGTAGAGAAAAAATTAATTTCAATACAAGATTGTCTAGTGTAAGGTCCACAATTGAACGCGCATTTGGTCTTCTAAAAGGAAAGTTTCGGAGATTAAAATATTTAGATGTTGCAACTCCTGAAATGGCTAGCAAAATAATATTGGCTGCCTGTGTACTACACAATTTTATTGTGCTGCAGGAGAACCCCAAGACAATTACCCTTTAGGAGAAATTGAAAATCAACAAGAAAACAATCTAGTTGAAAACAATCAGCCAATACTTCAAGGGGCAGAAATGAAACGCCGAGAACTGGTGAACCTGTGCAACAGACAATTAAACAAGAATGCATGTAAAATATATTATATGTATTTTTATATTTAAGACATTAAATTATCATTCTACACTTAAGTTGTTGTTTCAATATTTTAATCCTCTCCTTTTGAATCCTGTTATTCTTTACGTACAAGCTCTTCACCAATGAAATTCCAGGAGACTGGAAAAGAATGCCCAATCCACAAGAAGGGAGACAAACTCAGCTACAAAAACTATAGAGGTATATCCTTACTCTGTGTGAGTTATAAAGTGTTTAAGTGGATCATAAACTAGAAATTATGTAAGCTACTTCACAGAACAAATAATAGGAGAAGACCAGGCCAGTCTACTATTGACCAGCTATTCAACGTAAAACAAATTTAATATGAGCCGAAGCCTAGGAGCACCACCTAGCTTTGTAGATTTTCGACAAGCCTATGATAACATACATAGAGATAAAGTATAGTACGAAAAATGAAAGATTACCTTCTATGTTCCAGATATTTAACATATTTCATATGTTCGTTCATGGGTAATCTTTCATTTTTCCTACTATATATGTAATTATGCAAGAGTTTAGTGTACCAAGGAAATTGGTTAAAGTTAATTCAACCCACCATGACTTACACACACTTAAAATTACTGTTTAATAAATCTAACTAGATTGTAATGTACCTACATAGGTGATATAAACTTGATGGGAAGAACAGCAAGAGACATCACAAAAGTATATGTGGAGCTTGAAGAAAATGCGAAAGAAATAGGGCTGCAGTCAGTGTACATAAAACTAAAGCCCTAATACAAGCAAGGAACCAACGAAATTTGCAGAATTTAACAATAGACAACCCTAACATAGAAGAAGTAGAACAGCTCACATACCTGGATGTACAGACAACTGAGAATGGCAGCGAGGAGGAGGAAATAGGGAAACGGATACTGCTTGTTAACAAAGCAAACTTCTCTCTGTTGCAGGTGTTTGAATGCAAAGACATCCATAAGGAAATAAAGTTTAAAATATATAAAACCATCATACGGCCAATAGCAACATATGACGTATAAATATGGATCATGACTGAAAAGACAAAGCTTATTAATACTTTTGAAAGAAAGATATTGGGGAAAAAGGAAGATATTGGGCCCATTTGCAACAATGGTATATGGAGAATAAGGTTCAACCACAAGTTAACATTTGAACTTCTAAAAGGAAAGGTTGGGTGATTAAAATATTTAGATGTTGAACCTCCTGAAATGGCTAGTGAAATAATATTGGCTGCCTGTGTACTACACAAATTTATTGTGCTGTAGAAAAACCCCAAGTCAATTACCTTTTAGGAGAAGTTGAAGAAAATCAATAAGAAAACAATTTAGTTGAACACAATGAGCCAATCCTTCAAGGGGCAGAAATTAAACATAGAGAACTGGTGAACCTGTGCAACACATAATAAAACAAGACTGCTTTTAAAAACTATTTATTATTATTTAACTAACTAAACCTACTTAACTACATATATACTTATGTATTTTTATTTTATTCTACTTACTATTATAATATATATATATATATATATATATATATATATATATATATATATATATATATATATATATATATATATATATATATATATATGTGAAAAAACAAAAGATGTAGATCTTTGAAACACACTCAGTGATCAAAAGATCCACAGGTACTGGTTTGGACGACCACTCGTACGAAAACAAACAAATGAAATAGAGAATGCGGAAAAATCCCCTTACGAACAATTCACACATCCACTACTTCGGACTGGGAAAAATTTTTTGAATAGAATCGAAGATCCAAACACCAGTTCTTAGAAATGTGTTTCGCCCTCTTCAACCTCTATGGGCTCATCGGTGACCTCAAAGATCTACATCTTTTGTTTTTTCATAAACATTATCTTACTTACTCTAAAGTAATTAGGGAATTAAAACTTGAGAATGGCATTGTCAGGTTGGGCGTAGATTTACGTTCCTGCTATGTCTAGGTCTCGAATGTTGTTTTTTGATTGGAATGTGTCTGAAGATATTCAACCTCTCATCTTCACCGATGAGCCCATAGAGGTTGAAGAGGGCGAAACACATTTCTAAGAGCTGGTGTTTGGATCTTCGATTCTATTAAAAAAAAAATTTTTTCCCAGCCCGAAGTAGTGGATGTGTGAATTGTTCGTAAGGGGATTTTTCCGCATTCTCTATTTCATTTCTTTGTTTTCGTACGAGTGGTCGTCCAAACCAGTACCTGTGGATCTTTTGATCACTGAGTGTGTTTCAAAGATCTACATCTTTTGTTTTTTCATAAACATTATCTTACTTACTCTAAAGTAATTAGGGAATTAAAACTTGAGAATGGCATTGTCAGGTTGGGCGTAGATTTACGTTCCTGCTATGTCTAGGTCTCGAATGTTGTTTTTTGATTGGAATGTGTCTGAAGATATTCAACCTCTCATCTTCACCGATGAGCCCATAGAGGTTGAAGAGGGCGAAACACATTTCTAAGAGCTGGTGTTTGGATCTTCGATTCTATTCAAAAAAATTTTTCCCAGCCCGAAGTAGTGGATGTGTAAATTGTTCGTAAGGGGATTTTTCCGCATTCTCTATTTCATTTGTTTGTTTTCGTACGAGTGGTCGTCCAAACCAGTACCTGTGGATCTTTTGATCACTGAGTGTGTTTCAAAGATCTACATCTTTTGTTTTTTCATAAACATTATCTTACTTACTCTAAAGTAATTAGGGAATTAAAACTTGAGAATGGCATTGTCAGGTTGGGCGTAGATTTACGTTCCTGCTATGTCTAGGTCTCGAATGTTGTTTTTTGATTGGAATGTGTCTGAAGATATTCAACCTCTCATCTTCACCGAGGAGCCCATAGAGGTTGAAGAGGGCGAAACACATTTCTAAGAGCTGGTGTTTGGATCTTCGATTCTATTCAAAAAAATTTTTCCCAGCCCGAAGTAGTGGATGTGTGAATTGTTCGTAAGAGGATTTTTCCGCATTCTCTATTTCATTTGTTATATATATATATATATATATATATATATATATATATATATATATATATATATATATATATATATATATATATATATATATTATGGTATTCTTGACTGTATATTCAAATATCAAGCAGTGATTCTTGAGGATGCAGTCTATTTTTATTTATTTATTTTATTTTATTTATTCCAAAATAGACTGCATCCTCAAGAATCACTGCTTGATATATATATATATATAGATATATATATATATATATATATATATATATATATATATATATATATACACACCAAGGAAAGGATCAATGGGAAAGCAGCTGAATAATGGAGCCAAGAGTACTCTTTTTTTCAAAAATCAAATATTTCGGTATTTATTTGATACCATCATCAGTGATAGCTAAAAGATTGTTTCGGTGAGCTACATTACAAAATATAAATTGAAAATTTTGACTTACAAAATTGAGAATGTGGCTATGTTGTTAAAAATATGTAGAAAAGCCTCCAGAGGGGAAACATGTTGTGATCTAAAAATTATTGTCAATAAAACACAAAAAACATCTGAACAACAAAAAACTATAACAATACACATTTGACTAAATTAATTAAAACCAATAAAAATTGTTTGATTATTAACATCTAAACATTGTAAAACAGACATCAAGTAGGTACACCTTGTACTTTTTTGTACATGAAAAAATTGAAATTCAACTAAACTGGCGGTAATATATTTCATGTTCTATGGTATCAAACAAGTGACAGCCGACAACGACAAACTTCAGGTCAAGTAGGTATGACATTCCAAGTTTTGTATTTTATTTAACCTAACCCTACTTCTCACTGTAAATATAGATAAATTTCACATGTGGATATTTGAAAATATGAAATATAACATGAAATGGAACAAAACAACAAAACCAATAGCTTACAGCAGTTTATTCATCGGAAACTGCAGTGTTATAATGTATTTTTTTTTGCATAGAACTCTTTATCGAAGTGAAGCAAATGTGAGTAAATTTCACTTAAGTGGCTGATGTCTGATTTTTTGTTAATAGTCTCCTCAGTCTCAGAAATAAGTAAGTCAAAATTTTCAATTTATATTTTGTAATGTAGCTCACCAAAACAATCTTTTAGCTATCACTGATGATGGTATCAAATAAATACCGAAATATTTGATTTTTGAAAAAAAGAGTACTCTTGGCTCCATTATTCAGCTGCTTTCCCATTGATCCTTTCCTTGGTGTATTCAATTGTTCAAATATATATATATATATATATATATATATATATATATATATATATATATATATATATATATATATATATATATATGAAAAATAGATAATTGCATTTCAGTTAGATTCGAACCCCACCGGTGCCCCGACTAGTTTCGACTCATGTCAAGTCGTCATCAGGAGACACTAGGTAGGTGTTCGAAGCTAACTGATTTGCCGCTATTACTTCGTGAATTTATAAACTAAATCCACCAGAGTATACTTAGTACGACCTCTATATGTGAAAAGAGAAAATAATTATTCTCTTGGTAGCCCGGCGAATAGCAAAATCAAGCTTTATAACAATAAAGCTATGAAAGGCGATGTAACGGAATCCTTTTTCCGACAATACATCATGCAAACACCGTTTGGGCTAACCAATTCGTCTCTTACTGGAGAATACAGTAAAATGAAAAATAGATAATTGCATAAACTAAATCCACCAGAGTATACTTAGTACGACCTCTATATGTGAAAAGAGAAAATACTCTGGTGGATTTAGTTTATAAATTCACGAAGTAATAGCGGCAAATCAGTTAGCTTCGAACACCTACCTAGTGTCTCCTGATGACGACTTGACATGAGTCGAAACTAGTCGGGGCACCGGTGGGGTTCGAATCTAACTGAAATGCAATTATCTATTTTTCATTTTACTGTATTCTCCAGTAAGAGACGAATTGGTTAGCCCAAACGGTGTTTGCATGATGTATTGTCGGAAAAAGGATTCCGTTACATCGCCTTTCATAGCTTTATTGTTATAAAGCTTGATTTTGCTATTCGCCGGGCTACCAAGAGAATAATTATTTTCTCTTTTCACATATAGAGGTCGTACTAAGTATACTCTGGTGGATTTAGTTTATAAATTCACGAAGTAATAGCGGCAAATCAGTTAGCTTCGAACACCTACCTAGTGTCTCCTGATGACGACTTGACATGAGTCGAAACTAGTCGGGGCACCGGTGGGGTTCGAATCTAACTGAAATGCAATTATCTATTTTTTATTTTACTGTATTCTCCAGTAAGAGACGAATTGGTTAGCCCAAACGGTGTTTGCATGATGTATTGTCGGAAAAAGGATTCCGTTACATCGCCTTTCATAGCTTTATTGTTATAAAGCTTGATTTTGCTATTCGCCGGGCTACCAAGAGAATAATTATTTTCTCTTTTCACAGATATATATATATATATATATATATATATATATATATATATATATATATATATATATATATATACTATTTTACTTATTATTTTATTATATTATATTATGTATTTTTATGGAATATGTAAATCATTCACCTGGACATACTCGTACGTAATATACAGTAGGAAAAATGAAAGAATACCCATGAACGAACATATAAAACACGCTGTATTTTCCTGTCACCGTGTCACACAAAAAATTGGCCAGCGCAAGTACATATGTAATAATTATTGTTACATGTACTTGCGCTTGGCAATTTTCTTTGTGACACAGTGACAGGAAAATAAAGCGTGTTTTATATGTTCGCTCATGGGTATTCTTTCATTTTTCTGACTGTACATTAAGGTAAGTATGACAACTGTGCTCTGTCGACAACACTTTCATGGTTCTTTCATCAAAGCCCCAGACATTTTTACTTTTAGTATCTATTTTACGTTATTTATTATTATATATGTTATATCCGTTTTTACCAACTAGTCTTAATAATGAAGTACCTACTTATTTCCCATCAGGATATATCAGGTGTCAGCCATCTGAATCGACGCATCCAGTTTCAATGCCAATGTCAGCGAGAACTACTACGTCCAGGCTTTCTCACGACCTCAGTATTTTGTTAAACATATAAAACCATTTGCCGGTGTTTAATTTTTGTTCGTAATAATTTAGATTTAGTACATGTAACTTTGATTCTTTGTATTTTCAAAATAAAATATTTTTTAAAAAGTCTAAAAAGTTTTAAGTGATATAAAAATTGGCGCAGTCAGTAGGATCTGGAAACGTTAGAACACGGAAAAGCCTAACTGACAACGGTGGATTCCAATCCTTTGATTCAGAAACGAACCATCCAAAAGGCAGAGCCGTCATCACTTTGCAGATATCTACGGATTAGGAACACCTGGTGAAGCCCCTGGTAGAGACGCTGTCGAGAACAAGACGACTAGATGTTTTTGGATTTAGTGTAAGTCTAATATTGAATCATATCGTATATTATTATTACATTATTTTACAATATTATTATTATTATTATTATTATTATTATTGAATACTGTTCGATATTCCAATATTGATTATACTGAAAATCAATAAAGACAAATACATATTTATTCTCATTACTTGACGTTTATACTGAAAATCGTCAACTTTTTTTATTTATTTATAGTTTTTGTAAAACGCCTGAAACACGCACTCTTCGCTCATCGGGCAGTTATTATAAAAACATTTTTTTTAATATTAAATACAACCACTAAATATTTTTCTGATTACCTTTTTAACTATTTGACGTTTATTCCGTTAATCGTCATCCCTTTATTTTCACTATTGTTCTTATATACACGTCTGAAACATGCACATTTCGCTAATCGGACAGTTGTTATAAAAACATTTTCTGATATTTTTTATTATTTCTGATTATTATTTGATATTTAAATTGATTTATTTGACCATTTTTATTTTTACTATTTGATATATTGACTATTCCACATTTAAATTGTTTTATTTGACCATTTTTATTTTTATTATTTGATATTTTGATTATTTCATATTTAAATTATTTTATTTGACCATTTTTTATTTTTTATATATTGATTACCTGTTTTATTTAAATTTATTTGATCATCATGACTGACAACAGTAATACTTCTCGTCCCGCAGTCCCCGTATCTCATATCGAGAATGAACACTAAGTAGAACCTTATAAACTATCTGAAATATTTTCAATCGTACCCGAATTTGAAGGCGATCAAATATTTTTACAAACTTCTCTAAATGCCTGTGATTATGCCTATAATATGTCTATGCGTGATCAAAAACAACTATTAGTAATTCACATAAAAAATAAACTTCGCGGAAGAGCAGCGCAGCTCATAAGCTGTAGAAATCCATTATCGTATCTTGAAATCAAACAACTTCTTAATTCCCACTTTGGAGACACTAGAGACCTATCTTCTCTCATACAAGATTTACAGAGAGTCAAACAACTTCCAAATGAATCGGCTCTTACATTCCTCAATCGTGTCCAAGTCCTTAATGCAAAAATGCATACCAATATCCAGAAATCTGGCCTCACTCCTGAAGAGAAACAAGCCCAAATCTTACTAATCGAATCAATGGCGCTCAATACATTATTGACCGGCCTCGATCCAAAAATTGCACATATTGTTCGTGCTAGTAATCCAAAAGACCTTCTTCAAGCTCAGATCCGCATCAGACGAGAGCTACAATTATCCTATTTCGAAATACAGAAAACCAATCGCCCCAATCCTCCAAGACCCAGTCAAAATAATCAACCCATTAGAAGACCAAACTTTCAACCACCTAGATGCACCTTTTGTGGACGCATTGGCCACTCAAACAACGAATGTCGCTCTAGACAAAATGCCCTAAATAATTCCCAGAATTTTAACGATACTCGAAATTTCAGTAGCTATCAAAACTTCAATAATGCCCAAAACAATGGCTTCCAGAGGCAAAACTTCAGCCCGAAGCATACCTATCAAAACACTAGACCTAACGACCAACAAAGACCTCAGTTCAATCAAAATAACCCACAAATACGCCCTTCTGTAATTCATAAGAACCCAAATTTTTCGAACGATAGACAGAGAGCTCATTTCGTTAACTACGAACATGACTATGTTCATGATTATACCCCAGTTCCAATTGAAAACTATCATTACGAAGATTTCTCCGATAATAATTATTATTCACCTCCTGATTATTACAATTCATTCGATGAACAGACCGATTTAATTGATAGCCAAGACTATCAGGATTTTCTTACAGTTCCAAATCAGAACCACCCACCAGACAATGTCATTTCAATGAAGGAACCTTTGTCTCAAATACAAAATCAGATCCAAACTCTAAATTTGGACGACATAAACCCGTCTCTGAATTTTCCAGATCAGGAATTTCTGTGAGATCCCATGCTGTATACTCCAAAAATCTTTATTATATAACAGATGCATCAAACAAATTTAAATTACTTATCGATACCGGTGCTGGTATCTCTATCTTTAAAGAAAATACCGCGAAAATTTTCAAACCGCGTTTTCCCGAAAATGTTACCATACAAGGTATCACAGACCAAAAACTTCTGATCACCGAATCAACTTTAGTCCCGTTCCGAATGGGAAACCCCCATAAGGTATTCATTTATGATCTAGATATTGATTTTGATGGAATCTTAGGCCTCGATTTTTTTGAACATTACGAATGTTCAATAGACATCAAGAACAAAACATTAATCACGAATTTTAAAACATTACCTCTCTACAAAGTAGAAACTGCTTCTCATAACAATTATTCCCCTAAACAAATACAAAATCAAATTAAAATAGATCCCAGATCCGAACAAATAATTAATCTAACATATCATCTGCCGAACACAGATGCACTTTTGTACAAAAAAGAAAATGACAAAGTCCATACCCCTAACACGGTAGAACACATGAATAAAAAAGAAACATTTTTGTCATCCATAGTAAACGCAAACACAATCCCCAAAATTATCGATTCTTCCGATACCGCAATTGAACCCTATTCAAATTACCCAATCCTAAATTTTCAATCAAACGATAACATTAATTATTGCTCTGGTAAAATTGACCGAAACAACGACATCAAATCTCAACTTCGAACAAAACATATTAACGAGGAAGAACGAGAACTAGTAACAAATCTTTGCTTAAAATCTAAAGACAAAATAGCGAAACCATCTGAAAATCCCTATCAATATCCGTTCAATGTTCTGCATTATGCAATTATTTGTCCCAATAACACAAAAAACAATACCCACGAATTTACACCGTTCAAACTCATTTTTGGATATACTTCTATTAGACCACCCGAAATATTTTATACTTTATAATGAGAAAACTCTATATCAAAGTACTTTAGGAACTTAGGTAATCCTAAAGGAAAACCCAAATTAAAATTATTGTCCCTTTCGAAACCCAAGAAACCCACGTAAATTCTGTTACTTTATTAAATACCAAATTCAATAGAACAATCAAAGTAAATTTTGATAAATTCATCTATCATGAATTCTCTTTCAAATTCCTTAGACTCATTTCAGTCATCCACTCCCAGTATATGTTAACCCTAATCAACAACACCATTGGAATCTACTTTTATGAAGAATTTATTTTATTTATTAAGCTCAAGAACCCTTGAATGCATAGAGCTGAGAAATTTAATTTTCCCCACAATTAGTATTAAGTTATTAAGTACATAATAATATTACACTGTACTACTATAATATAAACTATAGACAATATTACATTTATTTTTATTAAATACTTAATATTAAATATTTACAATGTACAAATTTTATTATAGTCTTTCCATACATTTTTTCTTAACTACTTGTTTCCATCGTTTTCTGTCTAAAGCTTTTTCTTTCCAATTCTCGATATTTATTACTTTTTCGCAAGTCTTGATATACTCTGACATTTAATATCCTTCCTGGTCTATCTTTTCTTCTTGATGTATTGATTTTCGTGATAGTACCATCTTCAACATTCTTTCCTTTCCCTTTCTTTCAATTTGTCCTAAATATCATATTCCATATGCTCTGATTGACATCATTATTTTTGACTCGTTATTTAAGTCTCTTATTCATTTCTCTATTTCATAATATGGGATATTTTTCTTATATCCTCTTTCCATTGTTCTTGTTTCCTGGTAAAAGGATTTAATGCCTTTTGTTTGGAATCTTTCTTCGACCTCTTTTGAGTTTATCTTCATTGTATTTTTTTTTGCCTTGTACATTATTTTAATCATTGTCCTCAATTCTCTGTATTCTTACCTACTACAGTCACTATTATTGATTAATTTTTATTCTTATTTTTCTAATTGCTTCTACCATTTTTAGCATTTCTCCATCACATCATTCTTTTGTTTTTGTTTTCCATTTTTAACTATTAACTAATTAATTTATCTACGATAACTTTACTAATGTTTAACACTGCTTCCTGTATGGTTTCACTAAATCTTTTCAATCTCAAAATTTCAAACGATAAATGGACCTTCCTGGTATACAAAGACATGCTTCAATATTCAATCAGAGATGTTATCGACAAAAACGACAGAATCTTAGACAATTTATTAGATACCACTAAATAGAATATACCTCGAATCATTCAAATCTGAAGCCCAAACTCACATAAGTCTCCTCAAACAAACCTCTAGTTCCGTTAATCTTAAAAATACAGAAATAATGGCTGATACGAAACAATACGCTTTCCGAGAAAAACTTGAACTTATTAACGGTATAGGTTCAATATGGAAATCAATAACAATAACCGGAAACTTAGATTCGTCAGATGGCGAATATTTCAATGAATGTATAAATTTAATAAGATACCCCGCGATGAGTCTCAAATCGAAAACCTATTAAAAATTCAAATATCGGTTACCACTTCTTTCATTAAGGTTTCAACGCGACAATCCGAAAATTACAAATGGATGAGGAAACCTTCAACAATAATATTAAAGAAATTAGAAAATCAATAATGAATATCTCTGACCAATTAAAATTCTATAAATCTCAAATCGATATGCTGAACTTTTGTGAATTGCTAATGGATAGCTATTCATTTATCGAAGATTCGTTAAATGATATAGTAAATGCTATAACTTTTGCTAGATTAAAAATATTACATAGTCCAATCATTACCCCGTTTGATTTAATTGAATCGCTTAGGCATATATCACAATCATTACAGAAAAATAATCTTCCCCTATCAATCTATACTTCAAATCTCCCTCAATATCTCGAAATTATCGAATTACATGCCTATCAATTAGACACAAGAATTGTGTTTGTCTTAAATATTCCTTTAACTGATGCATAACAATATACTTTATATAGTCTCTATCCAATACCAATACTGGATAATCGAACAGGTTTACATTCAATTTTAACAAAAACACATAAATATATTGCGCGAAACGATGATTCTTTGTTATATCTTACAATAAATAGTCTTGAGTCATGCAAAACACTTTGAGCCAGAACCAACATCTGTTACAATCCAATCGACAGCGACGACGTATGCGAAGCCCAACTTCTGAAGCGACAAGAACGTCTTCCCAGAACATGCCAGACTTCCGTAGTATTTGCAAAGACCACAACGTCCAGAAGATCAGCATGAACCTTTGGCTCATAACAGTTTCTGAACCACCGCCCATTTCCATTAAATGCGAATCCAGAGAAGTCAAATCGACACCAACAGAAATCATCGACAAAAACCACGTGCGATGCCTTTATTGGTAGTAAAAGAGTACACTCCCAGAAATTGATCAATGCTTATGACAATGTTACGTACAAAAGTCACCCAGTTCAAATACCATTCAATTGCTGCAATCACTTTCATCACTTCCAAGATGAAAACCCAGTATCCAGCTAAGTGACTCCAGAGACAGTCTGAAACAGACAGTCTGAAAGTTGCTTCCACGCATCAACTTCCATCTTAAAGGGGGAGTTGTTATATCCGTTTTTACCAACTAGTCTTAATAATGAAGTACCTACTTATTTCCCATCAGGATATATCAGGTGTCAGCCATCTGAATCGACGCATCCAGTTTCAATGCCAATGTCAGCGAGAACTACTACGTCCAGGCTTTCTCACGACCTCAGCATTTTGTTAAACATATAAAACCATTTGCCGGTGTCTAATTTTTGTTCGTAATAATTTAGAGTTAGTACATGTAACTTTGATTCTTTGTATTTTCAAAATAAAATATTTTTTAAAAAGTCTAAAAAGTTTTAAGTGATATAAAATATATTTAAAAAGCTTTGGAGGCCTGTTGACGTTATTATAAAACATTTTTATTTGAAAATTAATTTCAAAATTAACACTTTAACTCCTGGGTCCATTTATTCTGATAAGTTGTCACAGCCTGCGGCCACTTTTTCTCGCTTGAATAAGTTCTACTCTTATGTGTATCAAATTCATACACATATAGGTCTGGATGCCGCGTATGAAAAAAAAGTTGATTAATAGCAAGCTGAAAATTTGTTAATAGCTTAAGGGTATCTGGTCGGATAAACTTTGATATATGGGAACACCGCAACAGGGGCAGTTTTAATTGTGGAACAGGTTAAAAATTTGGAACGGTCAGACCACGAAAACGGCACATTTATTTTGTCCGACAGAACAGACTTAAACCCTCCGAACAGAGATTAAACTCTTATGCAAAAATCAGACTGCTATTTATCACCTGTCATAATTACTGCCATTTAACATATTCTACATGTTCCACTCATTAAAACGCCCATTTAGTGATAAATAGCAGTCTGATTTTTGCATGCGAGTTTAATCTCTGTTCAGAGAGTTTAAGTATGTTCTGTCGGACAAAATACATGTGCCCTGTTACAAACAGTGTTAAAACTTCCCCTGTTCCAGTGTTCCCATATATCAAAGTTTGTCCAACTAGACACCCTTAAGCTATTTTCAAATTTTCAGCTTGCTATTAATTGACTTTTTTTCATATGCGGGATCCAGACCTAACAGGCTCAGGAAGAGTACCTGTTGTGTATTATGTATGATACACATAGGAGTCAAGTGTTAATCAGTCATAGTTTTTCCATTCTCTCAAGCCAAAAATATTCAGCTACTACATTGTCATATGTTTTAATGTTTATTAATTAATGCGTACTCATTTCGGCTAACACAAATAAACGTCAAAACATGACAATGTAGTAACTGAATATTTTTGGCCTGAGAGAATGGAAAAATATAGGTCTGTTTAATTTTGAAATAATAATTTTAGAAAGTAAAGTAAGATAGATACTAAAATTAAAAACATCTGGGAGGGGGGCTTGACCACACCAGTGTCATCGATATAGTGCAGTTGCCATACTTACCTTAATGTTTATTACCTATGTCCAGCTGAAAGATTTACGTACTGTATTACACAATATCACTCTGCTTTTTTCTCTTTCTGTAAACTGTCCCTGTCCCTTTGAATTCGGTTGCTCTCTGCAATTTCCTTCACTAACTGTTCTAATGCAGTAATCTTTCTTTTTTCCAACTACAAATATTCTTTTCTGAATTTATATAGGCCTCTCCCTTCCTTCGGCTTACTTGTTTGTTTGGTAGGCGATGCCACTTCTTTTGGTTTTGTCCCACTTGAAGTGCTAGGACTTCCTAACAGTACCTCAGGTGCAACCGTATGTATCATATTTGATACGCTAGAACCTAATACATGGGGTGCAACTGCAACCGTATGTATCATATTTGATACGTTAGAACCTAATACATTGGGTGCAACTGCAGCCCCTGTATTAGGTTTGGCATCTGATGTACTTGGTAAATTAAGAGAAGATATGATTCTCCCATGGTTTATTGTCTTATCCTCCGCAAATACTTCTTCAAATAGGTGAAAGTATTCCCAAACAATGCGGCCTCTACCAGTCTTTGATGTTTTATTGTTGTCCTTAATATTTTTGTAGTGGTGCTTCAGATTACGCATTTTCCTGTCCAGGTCGTCCTCACACACTGCATAATCCATTTTACGGAAAACTTCTTTTATTTTACCCCACACAGTTTTTTTTTTTTTAATTTTTGGATCCCGGAATTCACAAATGTTTTTACCGTATTCGGTTATTAATAATTTTGTGTTCTCGGAATTCCACGAGAACACTTTAGTATTTTCAGGAACGGGAACAATTGTTTCTGGTTTCTCTTCTGGCTTAACTTCGATTAAGTGGGAATATTCTTTAATGTACTGTAGAAAAAACTCCGTATCTGTAATAAAAAAAAATTTAGGTTATAACACACATAAGCTGGTGATTAATAATTTAACTATACCTCGTCCAATTTACTTACCGTTGCACGTCATCCGCGCCATAGCCTGTGACACGATACCAACACGAAATATCTAGGCGGTAGGTGTGTTCCCCTTTAGAATCATTTTGATTCTAAAAAAGAACACACTCACCGCCTAAATATTTCGTGTTGGTATCGTGTCACAGGCTATGGCGCGGATGACGTGCAACGGTAAGTAAATTGGACGAGGTATAATTACCATCAAATTGTTGATGAATTTCTTCAGTAGTGTGAACTTTATATACGAATCCATCGTAAAGATATTCTACAGTATACATTATCATATCCATATTTCCCGCCATACGTTTCGTAAAAGTAAACAGACTAAACAAGTTTGCAAAGTTCAACCTAAATACTTTTATATTTGCAAAAATGGCGACCGCTTTCCAAACATGTTTGACGTTAGCAAGTCGTTCAGAAGCATAAAGCGCAAACGATTGCCAACGTTTGCATCTGGTGAACGCGCCCATTGTTACACGTCCTTGTGTTATAAAACAATACAACCAGTATATGGGAGGAGTTGATCGTATGGATCAAAATATAAGCCTTTATCGTATTGGAAATAAAGGTAAAAAATGGTGGAGTTATATATTCACGTGGCTGATCGACGCTTGCGTGCAGAATGCTTGGCAACTGCATAGAAGTGCACATCCCACAATGTCTCAACAATCATTTATACGCCATATTGCTACTTATTACTGCAAGCATTACGGAGAACCTCCTAAACGATCTGGGCCTTCCCGGAAACGAAAAAGTGAAGGTTCGCCTTATGAAACTCTTCGGTATGATGGACTTAAGCGCTGATTTCCTCGAAAGCGGTGCCGACAACCTGCGATCGTAACACTGCGATGAATGACATCATAAAAAACTGTACCATGCAAAATAATAGCGGTGGTTTCCAAGGATGCGTTGGAAGCCACCGCTTGCTGAGCTTGCACATTCCATTGCCGCAGTGAAGAACCTTGAATTTTTCACCGTAATCTGACGTAATTCATCGCAGTGCTACGGTCGCAGTTTCTTGGTGCCGCTTTCGAGGAAACCAGCGCTTTAACCATTGGCCTGTGCCTCTCGAAAACAAAAGAAGGTGTGCTGGGGATTCCTGTAAAACTATTGGTCGTACTGGCTGTAAAAAATGTGGAATCGGTCTTTGCATTAAATTCTTCGAAAATTATCATACTGAAATGTAAAATACCTTTTAATTAAAATATTGTAGTATAATGGTCTGACTTTTATTAAAAAAAGAGAAACTTGCGGTATGACCCAGTGTTGCCATATGGCAACATGCCTTGAATAAAAAACCGTTTTTCAAATAAACAAATAATTATTGAAATTGAGTTAGCATAATCATTGTTATTTATTAGAAAAAACCCGAAACATTTAACAAAAAAAGTTCTGGGACATATCGGGTTAAATGGATTAAGACTGATATTAAATTAGGAAAAATTGTGCTGAAAGAAATGTACATGTTTTAACCAAAAACGAAAAAATACTTTTGATTGTAAGCTCTAAATGTAAAAAAGTATGTCACATATTGAACTGTTGAAATTCTAGATTTGAATATTGTATTGATCAGTGTTAGAATATTGATTATGTTTAAAATAAGAGAGTTAAAAGGAACTACAACGTTAATGGGATTTTATTATCTCATACAGTCAATGGACCTCTGCATTTGAAAAAACCGAGGAGTGCTACCATTTAAATAGGTGCGTTTTTGAGAAAGGGGCGAATTAGTCCCTAGACCTAGGGTGAATTAGGGTGAGTTCTATGTACTTTTGGTACAAACACGGCTACAGGAAAATTATTTCAGGTTAAATTTACTATCGAAATATCACATTTCAGAGTCAACAATATTTTTTTTTGCAAAAATATATTCAAAGGAAAATCAAGAAAAAAACACCAAAGAAAGCAATTTTGTTTTTTGCCCCATAACTTGTTTCCTCAGGGATATAGGTATAGGCATGGCTTCAGCGAAAACTAACTTCAGTCTTTTTTCTTTAAAATGACGTTTAGTAGAAGTCACTAGTATTTATATTTTCCGAAATATAATTTTTCAAAGTTCGCCGCTTACAGCATTTTTAGGGCAATTTTCCCCATTATTTCGCAAACATTGTTCTGTAACTTTTTTCTACGCATTTCCAGGTATATGTAATGGTACATTTAGTAGAAATAGAAGTCAATTACCTTTAAAATGATCTATTGTATAAGGTTGTGCGACTATTTTTAAGCAAGTTATGCTTTTTCAAGGTTTTATACTTTTAATGATTTTTGATATTTTTTATGATTATTGTTTAAATTTCTTATTATGATTTTTTTCTTGTACATTTAGGTATATAAATTGTGCAATAAAAAAGCTAATTTTCTTTACTTTATCATGGTGTATTGAAAAAACTTCTAAGACTATTTTTAAACAACATATCCGTAGGATATCCAAGGGTATCCGTAATTTGAGAAAAAAATTTTTATTTTTTTTTCAATTAGAAGAATATGCTTGCATATTATAACATAATTTTTAATTCCAAATAACTTTTGTTAAAGTGACACTTTTGTAACACTTTTCGATATTGTGAAATATAAAGGTACTTCACTCTTGAGTGAAATTCATATTTTTTAACACACCTCGTACACTATTGATAAAATTTTATATCTGATTATTGCATCTCAGGTATTAGATTATGCAGAGCATTTTATAAGGAATAATTTTTTTTTCATAAAGTTAATAATAAAAAAAGTTTCCATATGGTTCCAGCTTTGTGGCATGTGTATATGTCACATTTTGAGCATATCTTGTTTAAAAATAGTCCTAGAATTTTTTACAATACACCATTTTAAAGTAAAGAAAATATGCTTTCTTTTTCATTGCACAATGTATATACAGTCGGAAAAATGAAAGAATACCCATGAACGAACATATAAAACACGCTGTATTTTCCTGTCACCGTGTCACAAAGAAAATTGTCCAGTACAAGTACATGTAACAAAAAATTATTACATGTACTTGCGCTGGCCAATTTTTTGTATGACACGGTGACAGGAAAATACAGCGTGTTTTATATGTTCGTTCATGGGTATTCTTTCATTTTTCCTACTGTACCTAAATATACAATAAAAAAAAGTTATAGTGAGAAATTTAAAAATAATCGAAAAATATATCAAACATTATTAAAAGTATACAATTTTCAAAAACTATATCTTGCTTAAAAATAGTCATGAATCCTTTTACTGTAGACCATTTTAAAGGTAATTGACTTTTCTTCCTACTAAATTCACCATTGCATATACCTAAAGCCAAGGGCGGCTCTGGCAGGGAGGCGCTAGGGGCACTGCCCTCCCGCTAGCTCACTGAATGTAGTAGATATCGCATACAATTTATTTTGAATGAACTTTTCTTTATTTAAAAAGCTAATAAATATTCAGTTGACGCGACTCGATGCTCCAAAACGTATACAAATACATAATTTAACAGCGTTCACCCGCACCATTGATTAAAAACTACTACACAGTGTAGTTTTTAATCAATGCCAACACCCGTTGATGGGCTCTTTTTCGAGCGACCGCGGTCACTGTTGTCAAGTTAGAAAAATATCGGGCGGTAGATGATAACTTGCCGTGTGCGAAAAAAAGAAATATCCTCAGATGCAGGTAGTAACTGGCAACGTTACGGTATTTGCCTTAGCAATCGGTATCGCATCAGTATACTTCACCCGGGACACAGCCCGAGCGTAGTTTTCGAATGGTAAGTGGACAATTTTTAATTCTGAATTCATTATTGTTAATATCCGATTATTCGATATGGCAACAAAATATTAATAGTGTAGGTACTCTTTATTAAGACAAAAATACTTTGGACTTCGAAAATTTTTTAAATACAAAACAATAGGACCTCCTAGACCAAAATTGGACAATTCAGGTGTGACAAAGTGGTAATTGAACTTGCTATCGAAAATGCAATGAGAAAAATTGTTAGCAGATTGGTTATATAGCTTCTATTGTTTTAAATGTTTATTGTTTTCACCACAAGTGTACGAAGCTTCCGGGGTATCAGGTGTGTTAATGATAAAATATATCTCAGAGAAAATTAAAAAGCAGCGTTAGCTCTAAACATATTCCACTATTGTGTTGAATACCAATTATTAGGGTCAATAAATATTCAATCACAGTGAGATTCGGCGGCCAAAAACAGATACCTACGTTTTAAATAGAGTAATCGACTGCATTTAATTTTGCGGAGCGTTTGAACTAGCTCTAAGAGGTCACGATGAAAGTTTGACATTTACGAATCCGGGAGTATTTCGAGGACTTCAACTACGATATCAACTTAAGGGTAGAAGTTAACACTATATCGCAAAAACGTTTAACCAAAAATAATACAACCTTTTTGGAAACTTAAAGCTCGCTGATTAATAAGCAAAGAGGTAGAAATGGCTCCTTATGTGGCAATTGAGGCTGATGAGACTACTGACGCTTCCGTTTAAGATCAAATGATTTTATTTTAATTTTGAGATATACCCTTGACATCCAAATCTTTGAACTATTTTGGGTATATTTTTTACCTGATTCGCATAATGCAGAGGGCATTAGTAAGTGTATTTGGGAGCAATTTAATAATTTAAACTTAGACTAATTAAACTAGAACAATACTCCTAATAAGTCAATTGGCCAAAGTTATGATGGCGCCGCAGTCATTTCAGTCAAAATTAATGGAGTTCAAATTCTTTTCAGTACTTATAATCATTTTATCCATTGTTATGCACACCAGTTTAATTTTATTGTCTCCAAGGCAGCTTTTGAGCATAAAATGGTAAAACTCTTTTTTACTAACTTAATTGTTAATAATTTCATATTTGCCGCTCAAAATAAAAGTGCCCCACCGATATTTTTACTCACGAGCCGCCACTGCCTAAAGCTGCGTAGAAAAAAGTTACAGAACAATATTTGCGAAGTAACAAGAAAAATGTCCCAAAATCGCTGAGTGACGAAGTTTGAAAAATCATATTTTGGAAGCTGTAAATTATAGAGACTTCTACCTAACACAATTTCAAAGAGGAAGGATGGAAGTTTTTTTTTTGTGAAGCAATGCCTCTATCTATATCGCCATGGGAAAAAGTTATGTGGCAAAAAACTAAATTGATTTCTTTCGTATTGTTTTCTTGCTTTTCTTTTGAATATATTTTTACAAAAAAATAAAAAATTTCACTTTGAAATGTAATATTTCAATAGTAAATTTAACCTGGGACAATTTTCATATGGACATGTTTGTACCAAAAGTGCAAAGAACTCACCCTAATTCGCCCTGTGCCTAGGGACTAATTCACCCCTTTCTCAAAAACGCATCCCTTTAAATGGTAGCACTCCACGGTTTTTTCATATTTAGAGGTCCATTGACTATATTAAACAATAAAACCCCGTTAACGTTGTAGTTCCTTTCTATAATACATAATCAATAGCCTATGTTGAGATGGAGTAAATTTATTAAATATTGATAGCTGAAATTTATTTTTAATTTTAATATTAATGAAAAGCAGAGTGAATCAGTGAAAAAATGTTAGAAATTCAACAAAATTTTGGTTATTGCCTATATTATAATGAGAAAATGATTATGTTAAGTGAAAAAAATGAGAGAATGAGATTAAAGAGATAGAGTATTGTCAGAAGCACATAGGGAAAGAAATTAATAAAGATATGTACATTTTTCAATTCCACTTCCCTCATTTAATATCAGTTTTTTTCCTTTAATACCTCCCATAATTTACATTACAGAACTATAGATTGGTATATTCTTATTATATTCATTAGTTCCCTGAAACATATGCAACCAACCATTTCCTTAGTTGCAATTCTTTCAAATTCTACAGATGTCACTCCAGTAAAATACCATGTGTTTTAAAAAAAAATTTCTAAATATTTCTAGATAATTTCAGTAATATTTATCCATCACAACTCTACTTAACTAAATATAATTATTTTCACTCAGTTACTTTTGAAAAACAGTCTATGACGTCACAGCATTTGAGTAGATTTTTGCCTTTGATTACGGTCCACTAATGAGTATATTACAGCCCATTAACCTTTATTTACAAATTAGAATTCACAACAAACATTTTTAATAGTTGCATATTTCCAATATAACAATTAAAGTTAAATATTAATTCTCTTTGTCAAAAATTTTTCGGATGACATTTGAAAAATTCACCTATCTTCCTTTGACATCTTGTCATACATTTTCAGGCACCAATCTGTCTACAGTTGGTTGTAAACCTCTCACCTGATCACGACAACCTTGTGCAATTTCCGAGCAAGGATGACATATATCCACATGTGATATTTATAATCTTAAGACATCGACTTAATGTCGACTACTATATAGCATATAATGTAGCAATAATGTTATTTAGAGGTTTTACACCTATTGAAGTGGCTAGTTTCAATAAGTTGTACACTGGACGTAAGTAACCACATTTTCTATTTTTAACTGTCAAAATTTCACCATTTTGCATTTCAATCTAAGTGGTTCACTTATTTCCAGGTTTACACTGATGATGGTCAGTTTGACCGAAAACGTTTTGTACTTCCACTCCCTTGTGGATAAATTTTAAGAATTTTAATAAATTCATATACCTACATACAACAGAAGTGTTTACTTCATTCCACGATGTTAATATATTATACAATTTAAATATAACACACAACTTAATAACAGTGGTAGTGGGTGAGATAAATATCGAATAGGACCTAATGACCATTAAACAAGCAAATATCCACTACACACTGTGCGAAGCAAAGGTATCAATAGCAAAAATCCAAAAACAAAGTTCGTTGGAATAGCAAAAAGATCTATATAAATGAGTTGGTCAGTGACTCTTTATATCCTATTTAAAAAAACCTACTAGACATATTCCCTATTTAAAACCCTCGACATAAATTCTAACAACCCGATTCCCTATCAAATTTTAATATGCAATTATTTATACTGATTATTAAACAAGACCTGATTTTATTTATTTGAACAAAAGACTATTACTTAAATTGAATAAAAAAAACGACCTAAAACCCTATCTATCACGAAAATATGTACTTTACTTGATCGTATGCATACAATAGGTTTACACTGTACGAAAATATAGATTACCCAAAATATGTAATGAAAAGGTAAATGAACTTAGCTTTTACAACAACAGCTGGTTAAAAGTAGAGTTGCAAGTCCATAGGAATCAATCCTTTTGGCACGGTAGAGCTTTTACAACAACAGCTGGTTAAAAGTAGAGTTGCAAGTCCATAGGAATGAATCCTTTTGGCACGGTAAAACTGAATGGCTGCTGTGGTGGGTAAGTCCTACTGGAAAAATGGTAATGCCCTACAGGTAATGGTATCTCCAAGCAGAAGCAGCAAACTCTAGGGGTAACCCATACCCTAGTTGCTAACAATCTGGTACTAACTGGTATATAATAAACGTAATCGAGTGAGGAAAGTTTTCAAGTGACTAAGTGACGGAGAGATTTATTTAAGTTAGTAAGTATTTTGACGGTAAGTTCTTGTGCACAGGATTAAGCCCAGAAAATTAAGTTTTTATATTTTATTATTTATTTAGGTCGATTTCATGTCATTACATAAATTTAGGTAGTATTAATTGCTTGTTTCCCAGATATTTCGTTGTTTATTTGCTTTTCTTCATTTGTTCGGTTAATTCAGGTCATTGTATAGGTATTTATCTTAACTTCAATTTATTCCCCTCATTTGTATATTTAACTTTGCTTAATTTATTATAGTATTTTCTAAAATAAAACGGGATAATACCCGAAGGTTGGCTGTATACCATCTAGTTAAATAAAATTAACATGAAGTAAAACTCCCTAGTGTAGTTGGTATATTTAATAAAAATTATAAAAATTTTTAAAAATCCAAACGGATTACGTTCAAAACGTTTTCGGACTTATCAGTCCATCATCAGTGAACCTAAAAGTAAGTAATCTCACTTAGTAAAATTGAAAAGGGTGAAATTTTGAATGTTAAAAATTGAAAAGTGTGGTTACGATTACTTACTCTCTGTCTTTGCTAAATAGCCACAATGCCAAACACTGGTCAAGATGTATGTTCTAACTACATGGTGAAATCTGATCTACAATTTGGTTTACATTGGATGCCAACGGATTAGTACTAGGAACATGATGCTCTACTCCATTAATTAAGAGATTTTTTTATTATTAGGTCTACATTGAACTACGTTTAGTCTGTCAATGATTTAGAAGGAAGTTGAAATACTTCAAATGTCAGTAACATTGACATCCAGGAAAGGGAATTTTTAAGGTATTAACCAAGGTCAAGATCCAATGTGGTTACGGAAATTTAAGTTTAAGACTGTGTTGGAATTTTAATTTTTAATATTAGAATTTAAAATTTACTATTTTTATAAAAATATTACAACCATTACTATAAACTTGACTATAAAATTAAATTTGATCGAACTTATTGCCATAATATGGTAATGAAAACAAAATGTAAGATAGAATTATTGGTTAATGAAAGTTAATAATTTTTTTTTTTTTTTTTTTGGCCTAAAATAGCCTTGTGGGTGAAAGTTAAAACGTTGAAGTGATACAACAGTTGTTTAGTGTGTATAGAAATATAAATTTGTTAACTGTAATGTTGGTTGTATAAGTCTAGTAAGATATTGATTCTGTATGAGTTAACTAATTAAAAAAATTTGGTGAGAATTGAGGTAACTGATATAAGATTGTTAAGTAAAAAATATAAATAATTGACGGAATGTGAAAATGTGTTAGTTATAGTCAAAAATATAGGAAGTATTATAACATTATGCATATAAAAGAAAATGGAATTATTTGATTGTTAAATTAAAACTTTGATAAAATGTGTAAATGAACAAAAGATTCAAAAGAAGTGCGTCAAACAGATGCACAAGACACAAACTGTATTTGGAAAATAATTAAAAGTTAAAAATAGTAAAATAAGAATAAAGTTGTAAAGTTAGAGATTAGAGTGGCTAGAAAGTTAGATGCAACATATTAAAATTTTGAATTTTTAAGAAAAAATTTTTTTAAAAATGAAAAATAAAAAGAAAAAGAAAGAGAAAAATAAAATAAAAAGGAAAAAGGACCTGTATGAAAAAGAAGAATTAAATGAATAGCGTAGTAAAACATTTTGGAAAAGATCAACGAACGAAGTAAAGACCCAAGCGGCGAATAGACAAATAGATAAGGTCAATGATTTATGAAGGGAAAAGTAGGGTGAGAAAATGGCAAAGGGTGAATTAGTTGTGTTGGTGTTACTGGGGGTTGTAGAGTAAATGATTAGTATGAAAGGAGATTTTGGAAATAGAAGGAAGTGAAGTATGAAAAAGAATGAAAAAGAAGGTTAAGTTAAAGGTTTTTTGGGTGAGGTCAGGAAAGTTGCTAAGAGTGAAGGATAAATTGAAAAAACAAGGAATTTAGGAAAAAAGTTGACGGTGAATGGGAGTAAAATTGCGATTAAGGGAGGTTTGTCTATTCACACAATTGGGACTGGACCTCAAGTCTCGGATAATCTCCAAATCCTCATACAAGTCCAATCGGAGTGTGTTTTTCTGTTGTATACTGTGCACCAACTGGACACCCTCAGGAATCTTAAGTTCATGTCTATTGACTTTAAGGTGATGTGAGAAAGAGGAAGTAGTATCTCTCTTACTATGTTCTAGGGATCTGGTGGCAAGAGATCTACAAGTTCTACCGATGTAGGTAGCATCACAATCTGAGCAAGAGAGTTTATATACACCACTACGGTTCATGTAGTTGATTGGATCCTTAGTATTGGTCAAACTCTTGTTAAGGGTGTTATTAACTTTAAAAGAAATTTTTATATTATCACAGGAGTTGGTAATAATGTATTTAACTCTTTCAGATAGATTAGGGTTATGGAAAGGCAATGAAGCATAAATCGGAGTTGTTGTAGATGAAGTAGGAGAAAAAGCTGACTGTTGAAGTAATCTGAGCTCTCTTTTATGTTGGAGTTTATTGATGATATCAGGGTCATAACCATTGTTTATAGCAATCTGTTTAATGATGTTTAATTCTTTGTTAAATTCTGTTGATGAAAGAGGAATAGAATTTAATCTGTGGATAAAACTACGGAATGAAGAAAGTTTGTGGGAAAGAGGATGATTAGATGATGAATGAATTACCTGATCTGTTTGAGTGGGTTTACGGTAGATCCCAAAGCTGAAATGGTCATCTAGTCTGGTGATAGAAAGGTCTAAGAAATTAATGGAGTTAAAAGTTTCTAGTTCCATAGTGAAAGTGATTTTTGGATGAATTTGATTTATTTTATGAAGTAAATTCTGTGCTGAGTTGGAATCGCCTGAGATCAGAAGTAAACAATCATCTACAAAACGGAACCAGTGTAAAATCTCAGTATTTTTTATGATATAGTTGGATTCTAAATGATCCATAAAAACATCAGCTAGGAACGGGGATAAGCAACTACCCATTGCTAGATCATCAGGTTGTTGGTAAAAGTTGTTATTGAAAACAAAGTAATCTTGAGATAGACAAATTTTGAGAATGTTTATGATAGACGAAGTGGTATTAGGGGTGATAGAGTTATTTAAAAGAAGTGAGTTAACCAGACTAATAGATTCATGTTTGGGTACTGAGGTAAATAAATTGCTAACATCAAAGGAAAGCATAGTAATATTCGGATTAAGATTAATAAGTTGAAGTTTTTCAACTAATTGGCGAGAATTCAAAACTGTAAATTGGGGAGTGAAGTTTATGAAGTTCTTGATAATTTTTAGAATGAATTTAGATAAAATAGAAACTGGGGTGTTTATAAAACTGACGACGGGACGGATAGGAATGTCAACTTTGTGGATCTTTGGTAAACCGTATAACCTAGGGATCAATGGATTAGATGGAATTTTATTGTATGGTGCTTCATGTTCAGAGAAGAAATCAGAATATTGTTTTAAATTATTTTTCAATTTTGAAACAAAAGATTTAGATGGATCAACAGGAAGAAGGGTAAAATTATTGGTGTCAAGAAAGGAAGTGACTTTATCAATGTATAGTTGTTGTTCTAAAATAACAAGACAGTTGCCCTTATCTGCTTTACTAAAAACAAGTTGATGGTTTTTAATCTTATTTTTATTGACTTTAAGGTGGATAAAAGAGAATTGGTTTTTTTAAGAGAAAAATTGGGAAATGAAGAAGTTGAAGAAATGTTGTTACTGTGGGCCGGATTAGGTGTAAGAGAAGAAGACGATGATGAATTGTTGTAATTAATAGAATGGTTATTGTTAGAACGTTTATTTTTGAATTTATTGACGGTTTGGATACAAGAATTTCTGATAGAAGTTTTTTGTGTAAGAGAAATGGAAAGATTTTGAATGACTGTATCGGTCTCAATAGAAAGACTCTCAAGATCTTTGACAGACAAATTGGTGGGAATGGAGTGTTTGAGGCCGAGATTCAATAGTTTTAATTCATCATCGGAAAATTGAACTTTGGAAAGATTTTTGATTCTTGGATGGAATCGAAAATTGGAGAACTTATTCTTGTTTAAAGTTTTTTGTTGATCAGATTTAATCTTATTGTTAACCAAACGTTGTAATTTATTATTGACTGTATTGAATTTAACTGTGCGAGAGTGATCAACCTTATCCTGAATGTCTGACATTAAAAAATTGATGTTAATATAACCTAAAGTATCAAGTAGAGAATCATATGCTACCTTAAGTTTACAATTGATGTAATTAAGCTTACTGTAGTGCTTACAAATTTCTTTCCTCAAAATTTTATTCTGAATGGAGATCCTGGTATTGGGATGTACATTATTGGATGTCTTAACTCTACAAAAGGTTGGAAAAACTTTATTGTGTAAACATCTTGAGATGAACCATATGTCAAGTTGAACATTGCTCCGCTGTGTGGCTAGTCGCAAGTACTCTAAAGCCAAATTGACCATACTGTCATATACAAAAATAAAACGGGATAATACCCGAAGGTTGGCTGTATACCATCTAGTTAAATAAAATTAACATGAAGTAAAACTCCCTAGTGTAGTTGGTATATTTAATAAAAATTATAAAAAATTTTAAAAATCCAAACGGATTACGTTCAAAACGTTTTCGGACTTATCAGTCCATCATCAGTGAACCTAAAAGTAAGTAATCTCACTTAGTAAAATTGAAAAGGGTGAAATTTTGAATGTTAAAAATTGAAAAGTGTGGTTACGATTACTTACTCTCTGTCCTTGCTAAATAGCCACAATGCCAAACACTGGTCAAGATGTATGTTCTAACTACATGGTGAAATCTGATCTACAATTTGGCTTACATTGGATGCCAACGGATTAGTACTAGGAACATGATGCTCTACTCCATTAATTAAGAGATTTTTTTATTATTAGGTCTACATTGAACTACGTTTAGTCTGTCAATGATTTAGAAGGAAGTTGAAATACTTCAAATGTCAGTAACATTGACATCCAGGAAAGGGAATTTTTAAGGTATTAACCAAGGTCAAGATCCAATGTGGTTACGGAAATTTAAGTTTAAGACTGTGTTGGAATTTTAATTTTTAATATTAGAATTTAAAATTTACTATTTTTATAAAAATATTACAACCATTACTATAAACTTGACTATAAAATTAAATTTGATCGAACTTATTGTCATAATATGGTAATGAAAACAAAATGTAAGATAGAATTATTGGTTAATGAAAGTTAATAATTTTTTTTTTTGGCCTAAAATAGCCTTGTGGGTGAAAGTTAAAACGTTGAAGTGATACAACAGTTGTTTAGTGTGTATAGAAATATAAATTTGTTAACTGTAATGTTGGTTGTATAAGTCTAGTAAGATATTGATTCTGTATGAGTTAACTAATTAAAAAAATTTGGTGAGAATTGAGGTAACTGATATAAGATTGTTAAGTAAAAAATATAAATAATTGACGGAATGTGAAAATGTGTTAGTTATAGTCAAAAATATAGGAAGTATTATAACATTATGCATATAAACGAAAATGGAATTATTTGATTGTTAAATTAAAACTAAGTTGATAAAATGTGTAAATGAACAAAAGATTCAAAAGAATCTTTGTCTTGTGCATCCGTTTGACGCACTTCTTTTGAATCTTTTGTTCATTTACACATTTTATCAACTTAGTTTTAATTTAACAATCAAATAATTCCATTTTCTTTTATATGCATAATGTTATAATACTTCCTATATTTTTGACTATAACTAACACATTTTCACATTCCGTCAATTATTTATATTTTTTACTTAACAATCTTATATCAGTTACCTCAATTCTCACCAAATTTTTTTAATTAGTTAACTCATACAGAATCAATATCTTACTAGACTTATACAACCAACATTACAGTTAACAAATTTATATTTCTATACACACTAAACAACCGTTGTATCACTTCAACGTTTTAACTTTCACCCACAAGGCTATTTTAGGCCAAAAAAAAAAAAAAAAAATTATTAACTTTCATTAACCAATAATTCTATCTTACATTTTGTTTTCATTACCATATTATGACAATAAGTTCGATCAAATTTAATTTTATAGTCAAGTTTATAGTAATGGTTGTAATATTTTTATAAAAATAGTAAATTTTAAATTCTAATATTAAAAATTAAAATTCCAACACAGTCTTAAACTTAAATTTCCGTAACCACATTGGATCTTGACCTTGGTTAATACCTTAAAAATTCCCTTTCCTGGATGTCAATGTTACTGACATTTGAAGTATTTCAACTTCCTTCTAAATCATTGACAGACTAAACGTAGTTCAATGTAGACCTAATAATAAAAAAATCTCTTAATTAATGGAGTAGAGCATCATGTTCCTAGTACTAATCCGTTGGCATCCAATGTAAGCCAAATTGTAGATCAGATTTCACCATGTAGTTAGAACATACATCTTGACCAGTGTTTGGCATTGTGGCTATTTAGCAAGGACAGAGAGTAAGTAATCGTAACCACACTTTTCAATTTTTAACATTCAAAATTTCACCCTTTTCAATTTTACTAAGTGAGATTACTTACTTTTAGGTTCACTGATGATGGACTGATAAGTCCGAAAACGTTTTGAACGTAATCCGTTTGGATTTTTAAAAATTTTTATAATTTTTATTAAATATACCAACTACACTAGGGAGTTTTACTTTATGTTAATTTTATTTAACTAGATGGTATACAGCCAACCTTCGGGTATTATCCCGTTTTATTTTTGTATATGACAGTATGGTCAATTTGGCTTTAGAGTACTTGCGACTAGCCACACAGCGGAGCAATGTTCAACTGGACATATGGTTCATCTCAAGATGTTTACACAATAAAGTTTTTCCAACCTTTTGTAGAGTTAAGACATCCAATAATGTACATCCCAATACCAGGATCTCCATTCAGAATAAAATTTTGAGGAAAGAAATTTGTAAGCACTACAGTAAGCTTAATTACATCAATTGTAAACTTAAGGTAACATATGATTCTCTACTTGATACTTTAGGTTATATTAACATCAATTTTTTAATGTCAGACATTCACGATAAGGTTGATCACTCTCGCACAGTTAAATTCAATACAGTCAATAATAAATTACAACGTTTGGTTAACAATAAGATTAAATCTGATCAACAAAAAACTTTAAACAAGAAAAGTTCTCCAATTTTCGATTCCATCCAAGAATCAAAAATCTTTCCAAAGTTCAATTTTCCGATGATGAATTAAAACTATTGAATCTCGGCCTCAAACACTCCATTCCCACCAATTTGTCTGTCAAAGATCTTGAGAGTCTTTCTATTGAGACCGATACAGTCATTCAAAATCTTTCCATTTCTCTTACACAAAAAACTTCTATCAGAAATTCTTGTATCCAAACCATCAATAAATTCAAAAATAAACTTTCTAACAATAACCATTCTATTAATTACAACAATTCATCATCGTCTTCTTCTCTTACACCTAATCCAGCCCACAGTAACAACATTTCTTCAACTTCTTCATTTCCCAATTTTTCTCTTAAAAAAAACCAATTCTCTTTTATCCACCTTAAAGTCAATAAAAAATAAGATTAAAAACCATCAACTTGTTTTTAGTAAAGCAGATAAGGGCAACTGTCTTGTTATTTTAGAACAACAACTATACATTGATAAAGTCACTTCCTTTCTTGACACCAATAATTTTACCCTTCTTCCTGTTGATCCATCTAAATCTTTTGTTTCAAAATTGAAAATAATTTAAAACACTATTCTGATTTCTTCTCTGAACATGAAGCACCATACAATAAAATTCCATCTAATCCATTGATCCCTAGGTTATACGGTTTACCAAAGATCCACAAAGTTGACATTCCTATCCGTCCCGTCGTCAGTTTTATAAACACCCCAGTTTCTATTTTATCTAAATTCATTCTAAAAATTATCAAGAACTTCATAAACTTCACTCCCCAATTTACAGTTTTGAATTCTCGCCAATTAGTTGAAAAACTTCAACTTATTAATCTTAATCCGAATATTACTATGCTTTCCTTTGATGTTAGCAATTTATTTACCTCAGTACCCAAACATGAATCTATTAGTCTGGTTAACTCACTTCTTTTAAATAACTCTATCACCCCTAATACCACTTCGTCTATCATAAACATTCTCAAAATTTGTCTATCTCAAGATTACTTTGTTTTCAATAACAACTTTTACCAACAACCTGATGGTCTAGCAATGGGTAGTTGCTTATCCCCGTTCCTAGCTGATGTTTTTATGGATCATTTAGAATCCAACTATATCATAAAAAATACTGAGATTTTACACTGGTTCCGTTTTGTAGATGATTGTTTACTTCTGATCTCAGGCGATTCCAACTCAGCACAGAATTTACTTCATAAAATAAATCAAATTCATCCAAAAATCACTTTCACTATGGAACTAGAAACTTCTAACTCCATTAATTTCTTAGACCTTTCTATCACCAGACTAGATGACCATTTCAGCTTTGGGATCTACCGTAAACCCACTCAAACAGATCAGGTAATTCATTCATCATCTAATCATCCTCTTTCCCACAAACTTTCTTCATTCCGTAGTTTTATCCACAGATTAAATTCTATTCCTCTTTCATCAACAGAATTTTACAAAGAATTAAACATCATTAAACAGATTGCTATAAACAATGGTTATGACCCTGATATCATCAATAAACTCCAACATAAAAGAGAGCTCAGATTACTTCAACAGTCAGCTTTTTCTTCTACTTCATCTACAACAACTCCGATTTATGCTTCATTGCCTTTCCATAACCCTAATCTATCTGAAAGAGTTAAATACATTATTACCAACTCCTGTGATAATATAAAAATTTCTTTTAAAGTTAATAACACCCTTAACAAGAGTTTGACCAATACTAAGGATCCAATCAACTACATGAACCGTAGTGGTGTATATAAACTCTCTTGCTCAGATTGTGATGCTACCTACATCGGTAGAACTTGTAGATCTCTTGCCACCAGATCCCTAGAACATAGTAAGAGAGATACTACTTCCTCTTTCTCACATCACCTTAAAGTCAATAGACATGAACTTAAGATTCCTGAGGGTGTCCAGTTGATGCACAGTATACAGCAGAAAAAGACACTCCGATTGGACTTGTATGAGGATTTGGAGATTATCCGAGACTTGAGGTCCAGTCCCAATTGTGTGAATAGACAAACCTCCCTTAATCGCAATTTTACTCCCATTCACCGTCAACTTTTTTCCTAAATTCCTTGTTTTTTCAATTTATCCTTCACTCTTAGCAACTTTCCTGACCTCACCCAAAAAACCTTTAACTTAACCTTCTTTTTCATTCTTTTTCATACTTGACTTCCTTCTATTTCCAAAATCTCCTTTCATACTAATCATTTACTCTACAACCCCCAGTAACACCAACACAACTAATTCACCCTTTGCCATTTTCTCACCCTACTTTTCCCTTCATAAATCATTGACCTTATATATTTGTCTATTCGCCGCTTGGGTCTTTACTTCGTTCGTTGATCTTTTCCAAAATGTTTTACTACGCTATTCATTTAATTCTTCTTTTTCATACAGGTCCTTTTTCCTTTTTATTTTATTTTTCTCTTTCTTTTTCTTTTTCATTTTTAAAAAAATTTTTTCTTAAAAATTCAAAATTTTAATATGTTGCATCTAACTTTCTAGCCACTCTAATCTCTAACTTTACAACTTTATTCTTATTTTACTATTTTTAACTTTTAATTATTTTCCAAATACAGTTTGTGTCTTGTGCATCCGTTTGACGCACTTCTTTGGATCTTTTGTTCATTTACACATTTTATCAACTTAGTTTTAATTTAACAATCAAATAATTCCATTTTCTTTTATATGCATAATGTTATAATACTTCCTATATTTTTGACTATAACTAACACATTTTCACATTCCGTCAATTATTTATATTTTTTACTTAACAATCTTATATCAGTTACCTCAATTCTCACCAAATTTTTTTAATTAGTTAACTCATACAGAATCAATATCTTACTAGACTTATACAACCAACATTACAGTTAACAAATTTATATTTCTATACACACTAAACAACTGTTGTATCACTTCAACGTTTTAACTTTCACCCACAAGGCTATTTTAGGCCAAAAAAAAAAAAAAAATTATTAACTTTCATTAACCAATAATTCTATCTTACATTTTGTTTTCATTACCATATTATGACAATAAGTTCGATCAAATTTAATTTTATAGTCAAGTTTATAGTAATGGTTGTAATATTTTTATAAAAATAGTAAATTTTAAATTCTAATATTAAAAATTAAAATTCCAACACAGTCTTAAACTTAAATTTCCGTAACCACATTGGATCTTGACCTTGGTTAATACCTTAAAAATTCCCTTTCCTGGATGTCAATGTTACTGACATTTGAAGTATTTCAACTTCCTTCTAAATCATTGACAGACTAAACGTAGTTCAATGTAGACCTAATAATAAAAAAATCTCTTAATTAATGGAGTAGAGCATCATATTCCTAGTACTAATCCGTTGGCATCCAATGTAAGCCAAATTGTAGATCAGATTTCACCATGTAGTTAGAACATACATCTTGACCAATGTTTGGCATTGTGGCTATTTAGCAAGGACAGAGAGTAAGTAATCGTAACCACACTTTTCAATTTTTAACATTCAAAATTTCACCCTTTTCAATTTTACTAAGTGAGATTACTTACTTTTAGGTTCACTGATGATGGACTGATAAGTCCAAAAACGTTTTGAACGTAATCCGTTTGGATTTTTAAAAATTTTTATAATTTTTATTAAATATACCAACTACACTAGGGAGTTTTACTTCATGTTAATTTTATAGTATTTTCTCTTCGTCAGGCTTGTGCCTATTTATTTATATGACTTTCATATTTCGGTTTAATTTAGTTGTACGTAGCAAGCGTACTATAACCATTTGGTAAAGGGTCTCATGTGAGTTGTACCCTATATGTAAGCAAGAGGTACTTATATAATTTTGTAACAGGTAACATGATTGTTGTTATCTTGAATATAACATGTTAAAGTATAACTTTGTCATTTTAGAGTCACATTATATGCATTGTTTAACTCAGAGATTCTCAAAAATCTAGTAGTTATCTTTAATAAATGTTTATTTATTTTGCATATCATTTCTTACTATTCCTTTATATTTACTTATATATTTAATACGTTTGATATTTGACAGCAGTGTAAGATACCCGGGAGAGTGATCGAAGATCATTTTCTTGGCGCCCATGATTTGTTAGTTTTATTTAATTTGTTCTTATTTAGCAATTATTCATCTTTATACATTCTCAGTGCATTATTTTTATCTTAATATTTACCTTTTCTAGGCATCATCATTATCTATTTTGAGCTACCATCTTCGACAGGCATGCAAATGAGCCGTATCCATCCTCGAGTGTCAAGTTGTCGTTCTCTTGCATCTCTTGCTAGCCAACTCCATTCAGTTTGCCTCTGTCTATTTATACTTTTATTATCAGTCCATATATTTCTGCATCTTATCAGTTTCCTCTACGAATACTACTGCACAAGTAGTCTTTGTGACTTCAGCAAATGCTGCCTGTAGTTGCCAATGTAACAAAAGAAAACTTTATATTTGACAGCAGTGTAAGATACCTGGGAGAGTGATCGAAGATCATTTTCTTGGCGCCCATGATTTGTTAGTTTTATTTAATTTGTTCTTATTTAGCAATTATTCATCTTTATACATTCTCAGTGCATTATTTTTATCTTAATATTTACCTTTTCTAGGCATCATCATTATCTATTTTGAGCTACCATCTTCGACAGGCATGCAAATGAGCCGTATCCATCCTCGAGTGTCAAGTTGTCGTTCTCTTGCATCTCTTGCTAGCCAACTCCATTCAGTTTGCCTCTGTCTATTTATACTTTTATTATCAGTCCATATATTTCTGCATCTTATCAGTTTCCTCTACGAATACTACTGCACAAGTAGTCTTTGTGACTTCAGCAAATGCTGCCTGTAGTTGCCAATGTAACAAAAGAAAACTTTATATTTGACAGCAGAGTAAGATACCTGGGAGAGTGATCGAAGATCATTTTCTTGGCGCCCATGATTTGTTAGTTTTATTTAATTTGTTCTTATTTAGCAATTATTCATCTTTATGCATTCTCAGTGCATTATTCTTATCTTAATATTTACCTTTTCTAGGCATCATCATTATCTATTTTGAGCTACCGTCTTCGACAGGCATGCAAATGAGCCGTATCCATCCTCGAGTGTCAAGTTGTCGTTCTCTTGCTAGGGATGGGAAAAACCTACCGGTTTTAACCTAAAACCGGTTTTTTTACTTCGCAATAACCGGTTTTACCGGTTGTTTTTTTTCCCGGTTATAACCGGTTTTTTTAAGTAAAAACAGATTAGGTTAGGTATTATTTTGGATCCCAATCATAATTATTATTCTCAAGTAATTATTCCAAACAAAACCATAATTCAAATTTTATTTTATAAATACAGAAGCAAACTGAAAGTGCAAACTCACATCAGCCAGAAACAATTAAGTTTTATTATAATATTTCGTTGAAAAGGTATTTATAATCATAATATTTACATAAGAAGTGATCTGGTTGAAGTAGACGCAAACATCATCTATTTTTCACACTTGACTCTTGACGTTGAAAGTGGGTGAATGACTTTTTCTGATTACCAAAATAATGTTCTGACTATGAATATCGAATTACCGATTACGAATACAGGAAGTATTAAATGAGTTAAAATGTACCTATTATACAAACATACAAACGTGTTAAAAGAAATACATGATAAATTTTTTTTGATGGTAGTAAATATAAAAGACAAATTGCATTTTCCAATTTATTTTTAAGTACAATATTTATGTTGATATTATTTTTTTTTAAATCCCATTTGAAAGAGTCTGGGAAATTTTTTATAAATTAAAATGGTTGGGTTAAATTGTATATTATTGCAATAGGTATATATTATTCTTACGCTATATTATATTTAATGATAATCAATAAATATATAATAATAATAAAATAATAAATAAATATAATAATTAATAGAATAAAATGGTTTTATTAAAAATTGTGTTTTATTTATATTGATATTAATGTTCTTTCGATAGTACTAATTTTGATCATATTGATATCGAGTATCGCGTCGAGTGGAGTATCGCAAACTAAAGTGAATTGTAAATGTAACATTGTAACATATCGGATTAAAGAAACCGAAAAAGAAAACCGGTATAACCGAAAACTGGTGTTTTGTCAAAAACTGCCATCCCTATCTCTTGCATCTCTTGCTAGCCAACTCCATTCAGTTTGCCTCTGTCTATTCATACTTTTATTATCAGTCCATATATTTCTGCATCTTATCAGTTTCCTCTACGAATACTACTGCAAAAGTAGTCTTTGTGACTTCAGAAAATGCTGCCTGTAGTTGCCAGTGTAACAAAAGAAAACTTCTGTTGGAGTGAAAGTAAAAAGAAAATATATACTCCAACAGAAGTAAGGAAAACGAAAGAAACTAGATGTAAGCTAATGGGACAAAAAATTAATAAACATAGTGCATAAACCAAAAGCCTGAAATATAAAAACGCAACAGTTGCAACAGCCAATGTAACAAAAAGAAAACTTCTGTTGGAGTGAAAATAAAGAGAATGATATACTCCAACAGAACTAAGGAAAAAGAAATTAACTAAATGTAGCTTAATGTAACAAAAATGGGTGGCTTCTACATTAAGACTATAATAAAGAGAATTTGATTAAAAGGATGAAATAAAACAAAGATACAAAATCAGCAGCTTTTAAAACCAACATCTAGATACGAACAGTCGAACAAACAGCAGAACCAAAACCTAATCATAACAACCAGGAGGTCATATTAAAGTTAAATAAAAAATTAGCAGGAAATGGGGCTAACTATACTAAAAACTGGAACAAGATTACTTCAGACAAGAAAGTTTTAAGTTGGGTACAAGGTTTTATTTAAAACAACACCCGCTCAAGAGAGCTCGAAAAGTTTGCATAGACCCAAATGAGTAGTACGACTTAGCTATAAAACAATTACTTGAAGAGGGAGCTATTTGTCCTTCACATACAAAATGGCAATTCCTCTCTTCATATTTTCTAGTGTCCAAAGATGACGAGGGTCATAGATTTGTTTTGAATTTAAAACAATTAAATAGCTTAAAAGTGAGTACACCAACTTGCTTCAGTTCCCCAAAGACACTAATCTTTTTAATAAAATTTAATACATATTGTGTAATTTCTTAATAATTGTTATTTTGTAATTTGTTAATGTATAAATTTTTAATTGTATAAATCAACTGTACCATGTCAATGGCCTTAAGGAAAATGAAAGTGACTATCATAACGGCATTGCAGCACGTGTGCGATACTTCCAGAATTTATGATGATTATTATAATAAAATATTGTTATTTGTCATGACCTATGCTACACTAAGTTTTTTAGATCCAAATGTAATGATTCAGAAACGAATTGTTTGAACACTAATATGAGTGTAGTAATGGAATATCTTGTAAAATATTCTTGATAATGAATCTGAATGTCTGTTTGCTGTAAAATATATGTTATGGTATGTTAAACAGTAAATGTTAAACAGTTCAATAATTAGTTACCACTATAAACAGCCCGGATTAACCGATAATAGTAAAAAAGGCCCGGTTTCAGGTAAAATTTATTTTAGGCTTTATTATGGGAGTACCGTCTAGTCAGTGTTAATTGCAAAAGACCAACTCTGTCTACCTCGGTGGCTTATCGCTCCGGGTGGGTCTTAACAATGGGCCAGGTCAGATAAATTTAATAATATTTACGACCGCACTAATTGAATTCAAACCATTTACTGTTGAACAAACCATACATAAATTTGAATCTGAAATGACTATTACAAATTACGTACGCCTAAGACAAGATCGTATGAATCAACAATTACAGAATCATTCTGATAACGAAATTAGATAGGTGCGCTAAATTACATCTTTAACCCTGTTTCAAGTAACTAGTGTCGATGTATACTAGCCCAGGGGGACCGACGGCTTAACGTACTCTCCGAATCATGGTGAACGGCTCGTATCATTTTTAGAAATGAAAATTGATTGTTGTTGCCCAGAGTCGAACTCGTGCTCTCTGGCTTATGAAGCCAGTATCATGCCGCTGAGTTACGGCCGTACATATTGCCACTGTTCCTAATACTGCCACCCCCTATATCACAGATAGTATCGACGCTGCAAGTTGTCACAAAGTGACAAGTGTCTTTGTTTATTAGGAACTTGTTTTCTATTCGGCGGTTTTAATCTATGGTATCCATCAGATGTAAGAGCTCGTTATTTGTTTTTCGTATCCGCGTTATAAATAAACCTGTTTTTGGTTGAGTCTACGAAAGGTATATTAAATTTGTCAGGAACCTTGTAATTAAGTTTAGGTGAGTACACTTATCTGAGTATCTTATGAATTGCATGAATTATTTCAAAAGCTAGATTTCAAAAGTTACAGATTTTTTTGTCTTCACGTCATTTAGTCCTAATATGGCCATCGCTAATATTTCCTAATATTGCCATCGCTAATATTTCCTAATATTGGCGGTGGCAATATTAGGGACTAAACATTAAACTCTTTGCAGAATGCCAAGAAAATGGGCAGAATGGTCAGAAGATCTACACTCGGCGCTCAAGCCATAGCAAACGGAATGTCCATCGACGCTCAACGCTAGGTCGTCATCACAGAACACAAAATCCCGTAAAAAAGCTTGGAAGATCACCACTATTGTCTGCAGCACATGAAAATGATCTCTTCGAAAGAATTCAGATTAGCTGAGGTAGCAATGCCTCTTAAAAGCAAGAGTCTAATGAAAAATGTATTTTCTTCCGCTACAACAAATCACACACTAAATCTGTTTTCTAAAGAGCCGAATAAAGCTCGTAGAAAATGGCTTAAGAAAATCGTTATCAGATTTTAGTCTTCACGATGACTCACTTGACGATGTCCCTAGTAAATATGAACCTATGAAGAGATCTAAGAGGAGCTGCAGCTCTGTAGATGACAGTCCACTAGTTGAATTAAGATATAAACAGAAAGGCAATACGCTTGCAAAAGAACCAACAAAATTTAATCCGAGGTCTAATCAAGTAACAATTTCTGACTCCAAATGCTTAAGCAGTTTTTTTGAAGATACAGGATTGCTGACTACACAAAAATTAAATTACCTACCGTGAAGAGGAAGCTAGCTTTAAACAGTAAAGCCCAAGTTAACAAAGATTTGTTCGCATCAAAACCAAAATTGAATAATCCAATCAAAGTTGTTAAAAAAACAACGAGCAGTATGACAAAAGAATCAAGAAAAGAAGAATCGTGGTTTTGTTGCCTTTGTAACATCTGCAATAGGTAAAGAAGATATGCGGTTGTGCATAATGTGCTAACGATATGTTCACGAGGCCTGTGTAGAACTGATTAAAGATGACAAACAGTGGTATGAATAAAAACGGTGTATATAGTCACGAGTATGTTCTCGTAGGAATGAGCATAAAGTATAAGTTTATAATCCAATTCATATGAACAAAACTAGTTTGATGTTAGACCAGTAGGGATCTGTTTTTAGGTGGATGTGAGAGGTGGCATTCAGATTTTTACGGATAAAGTTAGGTGATAACTTCGTTAATAATAATTGATTTGTGCTCCTTCTCAAATATGCCCGGAACATTAATAAAAAAAAAATAAAATATTTAAAAATTTCAAAAAATTTCGTATTTTTTCTACTTTTTTTGCTCATAACTTAAAAACTATTCATTTTAGAACAAAGTCCTATAGGAATAAAACAAAGATAATTAAATTTTCTATCAGATGCGATTGGTTAAAAATGTCTTAATTTATCACCGTTGCTTCAAAATAGCAATAAATATAAAATAAGGGGGCAAAACAAGCCTGTCCTTATTCAATGATTTTCCATCACTTGGTTACACTTGAAACCTTCCTAATTTGCTTAGAAAATTTTTGTAATGTGCTAAAACCGTACACCAAATTTCATTAAAATTGACTTACTAGATTTTGCATAATAATTTTGCAATCGAAACTTTTTTAAAAATTAAAATTTTTTAAAATCTTTCACAACAAAAACTAGAACATACAAAGATTTGTCAATTTTTTTTACATATAAAGAAGTACTCCACCTATCTAATTCACTTTACAGAATTGAAATCGGATTATTTAAGCAGCCTCAGCAATGTTTTAAAGTTATAAACAAATTAGTGCTGTGGCCAGGAGGGGGTGCTACGGGCTCCTTTATTTAGATGGACTTACCCAAGTTTTTTTTATGTAGTTTGACCCGTCGAACACGAATTTTTTGGGTAACAGTTGATCCGGATGTTGATAAGATTGTTATAAACAAAGAACTTCAGGAATTACATAAAATCGATTTTTCGCAAAATAAAACATTTTTTTGTATTTCTTGGGTAATTCTAAGCAAAAAATGATCTTACAAGTTTTTTCGTAGGATGCATAGTTTTCGAAATAAACTCGGTGAAACTTTCAAAAAATCGAGAAATTGCAATTTTTGAACGCGAATAACGTTTGATTAAAAAATAAAATACCAATTCTGCTGACAGCATTTAAAAGTTTAAGTCAAATTATACCGGTTTTAATTATTTGCATTGCTAAAAAATAATTTTTTTATTATTAAACAAAGCTATTTGTTTATAAGACAAAAAATTGTTTATAAATTTAAAACATTGCTGGGGCCCCTTAAATAATCCGATTTTAATTCTGTAAAGTGTATTAGATAGATAGAGCACCTCTTTATATGTAAAAAAATTAGCCAACTTCTAAATGGTCTACTTTTTGTTCAGAAAGATTTTAAAAAATTTTAACTTTTTTAAAAACATTTAGATTGCAAATTTATTATGCAAAATTTATTAAATCGATTTTAATGAAATTTGGTACACGATTTAAGTATGTTACAAAGAATTTCCCAAGCGAATTACTAAGGTTCTTAGTGCCACCAAAGTGGTTAAAAAATATTGAATAACAACAGACCTATTTTGCCCCCTTATTTTGTATTTATTGCTATATTTCAGAAAAGGTAATACCTTAAGACATTTTTACCAGTCGTATATCATACAAAATTCAATTATCTTTATTTTATTTCTCTACGACTTTGTTCCAAAACGAATCGTTTTAAAGTTATAAGCAAAAAAAGCAGAAAAAAATCGATGTTTTTCGAAATTTTTAAATATTTTAATTTTTTTATTAATGTTCCGGGCATATTTGAGAAGGAGCGTAAGTCAATTATTATTACTGAAGGTGTCACCTAACTTTATCTGCAAAGATCCGAATGCCACCTCTCACATCCAAAAATAGACGTTTTTTCGCAGATCCTTACTGGTCTATGTGATGAGTTTCTACTCACCGTACATAACAGTAGATACTACCACGTGGAGTATGTACTCCAAAATTTGGAGTATAAACTACATTCTCATTCTTATTCATGCGAGCCAAAGAAACGTTTACTTGCCCTCAATGTTATATTTTGTAGAAATGTTAGTTAGGTTTTTTATACAACTTAATGTGCCTTTTTTTTCAGAAAAATGTGTTGCTTTTAACTGCAGTTCTGCAGTGCCTAATATTGACATGAGTGTAGTCCTAATATTGCCGTTCGGAATATCAACAAAAAAGTATTCTTTATTTAGTTTCTGTTTAGTTTTTAGATATAATTAAAATATATTACCAACAAGTTGACGGAAAGAATGTCTATAGACGTCTAATTTCCATTGATATAATGTGACACAACGTCTATAGACGTTGCATTTTTCCGTATTCTACTTTGCAGAATACATACAGTATCACAACACTTGTTTATAAATTTGACGCACTTTCCGTCAACGTGTTAAAGAAAATGCATTTTTTTACTACTATCAAAATTTATTTTCATTTATTGATTAAAGTCAGTGTTTCCCAAACTTATCTAAAGCGCGACCCCTGTTTGTTAAAAAAATTGTTCACGACCCCCTACTCATCACCCAAACCAAAATAGCGACAAAAATAGCGTGCCTAATTTACAACTGATGGTTTCTCAAATTTTATTTTACTTTACTGTTTAAATTCAAACTAAATACATTTAAAAAATTCAACAATTATTTTAATAATTGCGATCTGTCCCACTAGTACACTAGTAGTACTTCTGCCAGACTAGCATTTACAATAAAAATAAATAATAAAAAGTCGACTGCACATTGTACACCGCGACATCTTTGTGTCTACATCGCAATACTTTTCCATGATATTCGCGAAGGCTCTACTCCTTACTTCGCTACTAGATGGCACTCTGGAACGTTCTCGTAGCCTCGTTTTGGCTTTATATAAGCGGCGATGTGCAATGAGACCTCAGTTCGAAACAGCACGTTGTGGCGAATGCAGCGGTATTAAGTAATGAGTAAATATTTTGCGACTTACGTATTTCCGTTTACGTATTTACGTCTACGATAAATTACAAATTATGGATAAGTTTTTAAAAAGAAGTGCAGAACCATCTACGTCTGAAAGTGGCAGTAATAAAAAGAAAAACAGACTTTACAGTGATGAATATCTTAAATATGGTTTTACCATTATTTCCAATAAACCACAATGTGTTATTTGTGGAGAAGTATTGTCAAACGAAAGCATGAAGCCATCAAAATTACTTCGACATTTAAATAGCAAACATCCAGATAAAAAAGACAAACCCGTAGAATTCTTTGAAAGAAAGCTGAACGTCCTTCACAAACAGCAAGATACTTTTCAATTGGCAACCACTACTAACGAAAAAGCATTATTAGCAAGTTATAAAGTTGCTTATCGCGTTGCCAAAACTAGTAATCCGCACACAATTGCTGAAAATCTGATTTTGCCAGCAGCTGTTGAAATGGTACATATAATCATTGGTGAAAAAGAGTCTGCAAAGTTAAAAACAATACCTCTGTCAAATAATACTATCCAAAGAAAAATTAGTGATATGGCAGAAGATATTCAAGCGCAAGTTGTGGAAAATCTTAATAAATGCACGTACTTCTCTCTTCAAATGGACGAATCCACGGATATATCTAACTGTGCCCAATTTATTACGTTTGTAAGATATGATACAAATAATGGCATTCAAGAAGATATTTTATTTTGTTCCCCATTGGAGACCAATACCACTGGAAAATGTTTATTCGACAGTTTTGTGAAACGCACAAGTAAATATGTTATTGACTGGGGAAAATGTATTGCTATATGCACAGATGGCGCTAAAGCTATGACAGGACATCAATCTGGTCTTGTCGTCAGATTACAAGAAATGCCTAATGCCACATGGAGACATTGTTTTTTACATCGAGAAGCTCTGGCGTCAAAAGATTTACCTCCTGAAATGGACTGTGTTATGAAATCCATCATTAAAGTTGTAAATTCCATTAAAGGAAAAGCTTTACAGACCCGTATTTTTCGAAAAATCTGCGAAGACATGGGTGCTATATTTCAAAATCTTCTTTATCACACCGAAGTAAGGTGGGTTTCAAGGGGCAACGTCTTAAAAAGAGTATTTGACTTAAGAGCAGAGCTTTTAATGTATTTGCAAGATGAGAAGTCCCCATATGAAAATCAATTTTCCGATCCTATTTGGCTTTTGAAACTAGGTTTCCTTGCTGATATATTCGAACAATTAAATATTTTGAACAGTAATTTGCAAGGTCGCGACATTAATATAATTACAGCCACAGATAAAATTAAGGGGTTTATAAGAAAAATCGATTTATGGTCAACTTCACTTGGCAAAAAGCAGCTCGATTCATTCCAGTGCGTTCAGGAAATTATAGAAAATGTATGTTACAGTGCTACAAATTTTGAACAAGTTTATACAGGCATGCAAGTTACTTTGCTTAATTTAAAACAACAGCTCTGTGATTATTTCCCCGAAGAAATTCAAAACAGTTACGACAGTTGCAGATGGATACTGAATCCGTTTTTAGCCGATTCCTTTCAACATGCTGAAATACCAATAAACATGAAAGAACAACTTATTGAAATATCAAGTGATGGAATGTTGAAGCTCCAATTTTTTTCCCAGAACCCGGACGAATTTTGGACCAAAAAGATGCAGGAATACCCTCAGTTAGCGAATGAAGCTGTAAAATGTTTGGTTTCATTTGTAACAGCATATTTATGTGAGTTAAGTTTCTCGTCTATGACTGCCATTAAAACAAAAGTGAGAAATCGTCTAGTACTTGAAAACGATATAATTGTGTGTGTCTCAAATACACAGCCTAGATTTGAAAGACTAGTTTCAAAAAAACAGGCGCATGGGTCTCATGAACATTGTAATATTTGACTTTATTTTTTTCTTTTACTTTTAAAGACTTTTAATATTTAGTTTTATGTTTCGTTTGATAATTAATTGTTAATTTTTATTTACGGCTTTATTAAAATAAAAATACATGATTTAACAAAGTAGTGTTTTTGTTTTATTTTGGAAATTTCCGGCGACCCCCCTAGTACCTCATTGCGACCCCCCAGGGGGTCGCGACCCACACTTTGGGAAACACTGGATTAAAGTGTATGTTTTATTTCCAACCAAACGTTAACGTGATAATATTAGTTGTGCACAGAGCAGAAGAAACCAGAGATTCTTTGATTTGCTATCACGATACGTTAGGAAAATATAAAGAAAATTATTGGTACATTAATCGTGAAAAAGATGAGATATGAGAACGTGAAAGGGTTGTAAAAATGGTCTCTGATATTATCTTGCAAGATATTAGATCACATATGTTTGAAGTAGATCATTATAATTCGCCCAGTAATTTTTTAAAAGTTGTTGAAAATATTCCAAACACTTTAAAAATATTGCTTGTTATCATTGTGAAAACACATAGACAAACAGAAGAAAAAGCAGACCTTAAGTTATGGACGTCCCAAATTATGACAATTTGCGTTTTTTACAGTAACTAATATTAATATCGGTTAAACTATTGATATGTGGCGAACATATCCATTAATATGCCACTCTTAATGTTAGTCTATTCTATTATTGGTGCTGGAAAAAACATGATTAACACTACACTTTTTGTTTGCTCACACTAGGTCACGCAGTTTACGTTTTGACATATGCATTGTACGCATCTGTATCAAATTCCTTGCTAGGTGATTTGGGGGTTCCCGCAATCGGTCCTTGTGTTTTTTTATTCAGTATTTATTTCTTCCTTTACATAAGTTATGTCTGCATCTGGATGCCCACGATGTTGGTGATATACCACGGTATATTTAAAATCATCCTTAGTATTTTCTATTGAAACCATTGTATAATTTCTATACAGTCGAACCCGCTTATTAGAATCCCTGTTATAGGAATATCCAGGTTTATGGAATATAAATTCAAGTTCCCGAAACATTTCCATTTACTCCTTAATAAATTTATCTGTTTATTGGAATAGGATCTAATTAGATAATACCGCTTATTAGCATATTTTGCAGGTAAAAGAATATTTTTTTTTACAATTTACTAAAAATTTAAATTATGTTTGGTATTATGGTTTGTCGTCAGCGGCCTGTAGTGCTGGATTAGATATTATTAGGGTAATAAACATTTATTACTTTGTTAGGAATACCAATTCGATCTTTAGCAAGGCCGACAAATGCATGGGTCATAAAATAATGTTTATTTGTCTACACAAAGGCACTGTTGCCTGTTATAAAATTGTTAGAAGCAGTTTATTTAGAATTCACTCAGAGAGTACCTACTTATTTGCAAGATGGAATTATGGCTTTGTTAAATTCGAAAAGAAGAGAAAAGAACAAGAATGTAACAATCCATTTCTTGACGCCAATAAAACTTCTATTGAACCAATGGATTAAGGATGACCACACGGATTAACAACGAAAAAGCTATAATTACCAATAATTTCTCAAGAAAAAAAAAAGTAATTTTGTTATATATGCATTTTAATAAGAAAATATTTACATATCTACATATTGCATACATTTCATATTAATTATATAATGTATTCATTCACATACATGTAATGTAATTTGGTATTTAACACATACATAGATAAGTACTAGTTACACTACTGTATTATTGACGTAAAAAGACCTAAAACCATTTACATACACTGATTATGTAGGTACATAGATGATATACATATTGGCATAGTATGTAATAAAACTACATATTGGCATAGTATGTAAAACTACACATTGGCATAGTATGTAAATAATATTATTACGTATATTCGGTAACACTTATTTCGACTAGCCACCAATGACCGGTTATTAGAATATCCCGGTTATAAGAATATTTTTGCCTTGCACAAAGGCTATTCCAATAAGCGGGTTCGACTGTATTAGATTTGGCCGCTGTTCCCCAAAGTTCTATCCTATAGCTTCAACGCCGCTTTATATGGCAGTAATTTATTTTGAGTTATTAACTGGGCTTATTTTCCTATTAGCCATCATATATCTCTTTATGACCCAGTTGTTTTCTTTTGGAAAATGTGTTTTTTGCCAGGTCAATGTTATATCATTTTTTTATATAAACTGTCTTTTATTTCCTCAATTAAATTAGGATTGTCTGCATTGATTCATTGTAACTATGGCGTGAAAAACTTTGGCAATCTTTTAAATAACGTGTCCTTGTGCATCTTATAAATAAACTGAAATTTTTGAAAATTCTGTCGTTAGTTATCCTGAAAACTTTAATATTTTGCCTGATGCATATTTACAGTTTATTTTTGACAACGCTGATCATAATACTGCAACAAGAGGACATTAAGGTGGATGTAGTAAATAACGATGTAAGTATATCTCAACAAGTTAACAAAGTTACACAACAAGATAAAGCTCTTGAAAATTTACTTCCACCGAAATTTTATGGCTATATGGTAAAATTGCTGACAATACAACTGCTGGTTGGTTTGGTTTCATGGAAAACTATTATAAATTAAATGACACCTTTGATGTTGCAAAAGTTATTCCTTTGCTATATGTTAATTCACTGCCAAGCAATTGCAATACAATTCTCATGGTTTTGGCGGAAGCTGCATCAAGAGCAACAGCACAAAACCAAAAGCACGTTTTTGTCACATTAAACCAACCCTTATATTGGAAAGCTCGAGCTACTATTGCTTCGATTCATGGTCATAATGACCCGCTTATGGGTCATTTATTTGACTTTATACTAATTTGAAATCAGTAATACATAGTTAGATTCAGATCTCATACTCTAATGTCGTTTTTTAGGCTGCATAAGCTTCCTTATGAAAGGTAGTGGCTTAAAAGAAGGTATATCTACTGTATACGCCGAAAATTCTACTGAAAAACTACTAATAGGTCAGGCGTATTCCAGAGCTGTAAGGGCCCATATTTTAGTTTAGCATACATAGCTTTAGCAACAATTTTAATGTCAAAATTTTCTGAAATCGAAACAAAACTATTTGAAGCAACCATAGAAAATCTTGGTACAGTCACATTAGACAAATTATTAACAAATTAAAGGGAAGAATATTCCCTTTAATTTGTATTTGATGACAATATGGTCAATATAGATATAGATATATGGCTTATACAACAATGCCCCAACTTCAAACTTTTTCCAACTTTTAGTATTTTGAGTGTATCAAATTTTACCTCGTAACATCAGGATTTCACTCCAAACGAAACTTTTGTCGAAAGAAACATGTTCACATTATAACAAACTTAATTACATCAATTATAAGCATAAGATAATGTATGATTATTTTCTTGAAATTTTCGAATTCATTAATATTAACTATTTTTTGTCAGATGTGCATGACAAGGTAGATTGCTCTAATTCAGTTAAATTCAATAGATTACACAGTAAACTTATCAAACTTATTGGGGATAAAACTTTGCATGATCAAGCTTTTCATGACGGAGATAATAAAACATTTTCAGATTTCCAATTTCATCCTATAATAAAAAACCTTATTCGGTATGTGTCAGTCAAACTGATAAGTCCACTTTTGTTCGTTCGAGCAGGGAAGCCATGTTGCTCTTTAATTAACAATCTGTTAACATCGACCTAGTGTCGTATCACAAATATAAAGTTTATTCGTAAACCATGTATTTATTGAAGTATTATTTTCAACTAGTGGGCTAGTTTCAATTACTACACAGAATGTCACTGATGATAATCTGATTACATCGAAAACGTGCATCGAAAAAGTGGCCACGACGGCCATAAATTTACAGTTTTAGGTTATATACGGACTCGTATAAATGGCTGTATAAACATTAAACTCAAAACCAAATATGATATTTCTAAAACTATGATTTTGTGGACACTTGAATTTGCTCTCCTCAGAAATATCGAAAATGGACATATCAGCTTTTGGCAAACGGCCACTCAATTATATTGCGATCCGTTGATGTAGAGTACCATTGATCCATTGAATAGAGTATGTGTGTGTGGTGATTGGAAAGGATAGCTAGATTATTTAGAATTAATGATACCGTTCTTTCACGCAGCTGGTTATAATTTATATGCAAAGAGCGCCCATGTATATACATATGTAATTATGATATATGCATAAAATTAAATCAATCGTGGATCCAACTGAAATTTATAAATGTACGTACCACCAAGGGTTTTTTTACTATTAGAAGAACTGATAGATTTTGGTTAAGAGTATGGTTCAATATGACAAAAGAACAAGTACTGATGCGTTCAATGAAATGTGTTGGAGAACTGACGCATGGTGGTGGCATTTCAAATAGTGTAATTAAAACGTGGATAAGTTGCACAATGGCTATACTTGAAGTATGTAACAACATCGAGGAATTTTTTGCGATGTATCACATTCTAGATCGAAGCAACACGTTGACGTTAGATCTTCAAGAATATCGAGAGACGCCATAGATATAAATAAAATGGAAATATTCCATAGAGTATAAATATTCTGGTTTAGTTGATGACTCTACAATTAACTGCTTCAAGGCTCAAGAGGTAGGCATAGGTTTGCAATTGGCACTATTCAATAAAAGAAATTTTTAATTTAAAAAATCAAGCAAGGTGATTCAAGCAATTCGGCAATTAAATGCCACAGCACTCCTTTCAAACCAAATTCACTCATGCAAAGTCCTTTCACATGGTATCGCTCATTTGCGACTTTTTAATTCCATTAAAGCAGAAGAGATCGAAAAAAGTATCCACAAAGCCACAGGCCAAACTATGGTTACGGTCCACAGCCGTAACAAAAACTCAAATTCAAACAACAAAGAACCTACATATCTCTTCTGCATCACTGGCATTGATGTGGACTATACCGAGGACGAAATCACCACCTTGCTTGCCGAACAGGAATTCCCTGTCGAAAAACTCTGGAGAGTAAAATCTTTCAGACTCGGCCGGGATTCCAAGGTGGTCAAGGTGGTGACGAAGTCACTCGAGAAGTTCACCACTGCTTTGAGCCGAGGCATCACCCTCGATGGCGAGATCTATAACGTCGAAATGCCACACAATTCTGATCCGACAATACCCACCCCCAAATATTGCAGCAAATGCTGCACAAATGGTCACTCCATCGACGAATGCCCTCAAAAAGCATTCGTCTGCCCTCACTGCGGCGGCAATCATAAATCAAGTGCCTGTACCAAACAACAAGAGCCAAAATGCCCAAATTGCAGCGGTGAACACCCTGCCTACTCCAACAAGTGCCCACAGAGACACACTATTCCTACAGTACCACAGGAGGTACAGCCACTTTCGATCGAAAGATCTTTCCCTCCCTTCGATCTACCCACAGAAACTAAGAACATCCTGTCAATCCAGACCGCTTTGTTGCTGAATCTGCTGCCGGAACTCCGTGAGCACATCGCGACCATCACGGCTAACCTGATTAGCCAAGTCTATGACCACTCCACAGTGGTACATGGACATGGAAGCAATGTCAGACTGACATTCCACTCCAACCACTAAGCGCACCCCCTTATGGATTTCACCCTAGGTGCTGTTAACTGTCAGGGTCTCTCCAAAAAGAGACCCCTCATCAAGAATATCCTGTCGAAACATAACATTCAAATCCTTGCACTCACAGATACTCTGTCGAAAAGCGATCCACATTTCGCAGGATATTCGATCATTCATCGAAACCGCTGTCAGGTTTCACGTGGTAATGGTATTCTTGTGAAACACAGAATACCACACAGCGCACATACATACCCACCAAATTTTCGTCCACCTGATGTGGACTTCCTGGCAGTTGACGTGCACATCTCCAACAACGAAACCCTCACGATAGTCTCTTACTACAAACACCCGGATCAACCACTCAACAGGCATATGCTAGAGTATTTTTCAACGCTCGGCAAGGCCGTGTTGATGGGCGATCTGAATTGTAGACATACACAGTTTGGTGATCACCGACAAAACCCAGAAGGCATCCGCCTCACGGATTTTCTACTAGACCTTCCTATCTCACGAATCACCAACACTGAATACACGTTTCTGAACGCCACTGGGGCCTCTATTGTCGACCACATCCTAGTTACCAGTAACATTCTGGATCGGTTCGAGGATAGATGCCACATAGGCGACTCAATAACGTCAGACCACGTACCAATTCTTGTCAATACCGACATATTAATTCCAAAACAACTTAACCCTCCAAGAACTATAAGAGACTATCGTCACGCTAACTGGACTGAATTCCAAAATTTCATCACGCAAAATCTCCCTATGTTAGGCGAACTCGATACTAACGATAGTATCGACACCAGTGCAACAGAAATTGAGAACCTCATCACCGAGGCGATCACGCACGCAATCCCACTTAAACAGATAACCCATACATCTCCGGCACTTCCACAATACATCATAGCCAAAATCCAAAAAAAGACGTCTTCTACGTCAATACAAGGCCAACAGAAATCCACTAATCAAAACAGAATACAACCGAATCTGCGCCAGGATAAAGAGAGAGATATCTGACCTAACGGCTCGCCGGTGGGAAGATGCTACCTCAAAACTGGACTACAGAGACGGAAGTAAATTCTGGCACAAATTCAAAGTCCTAACAAAACAAAAACTATCTCAACAATCTCATCTGTTGGTCAACAATCTCATAGTCAATTCCCCAGACGGGAAAGCTGAAGCATTCAGAAATTCGCTTCAAAACAACTTTCAAACTCCAGACAACCAGAACTTTGATCGTTTATTTAAACTCCACACAGAATACATAGTAAATGTTACTCTCAACTACCACGTTCCAGTCTATGATCCTATCATGGACCCCCTCACAAACAGGGAAACGGAGAGCTTTTGCCAAATGGGTAAAAACAGTGCTCCCGGACCTGATGGCATCAACCGAAGGTGCCTCAAAAAACTTCCAGAGAGTATCATCCCTCTTCTAACTAAAATATTCAATGCATGTCTCAAAAACAGCCACTTCCCTACTCCTTGGAAAGTGGCCAATACCATCATGCTTTTGAAAAAAGGCAAACTCCCAACCGACGTGGAATCCTACAGACCAATCTCTTTAATAAACACTCTGGGTAAAGTTCTTGAGCTAATCCTAAAAGAAAGGCTCAATAACTTTCTCGAAAACCACAACATCATCCCAAAATTCCAATACGGATTCCAGTCTGGTAAATCTACTAAACATGCATTAATAGATTTCACAACTAAAGTTACTCAAACCATCAACGATGGTTCATTCGCCATAGCCACATTCCTGGATGTGCGGAAGGCTTTCGATTAGGTCTGGCACGACGGACTTGTTCGGAAGCTTCTGGACATCGGGCTACCATTACAATTTACCAAAATTGTACACTCATACCTCCACAACCGAACTGTCAGAGTGAAAATAAGCGATCAAAAGTCCACCCCCTTCACTCCACAAGCTGGAGTTCCCCAGGGTTCAGTACTAGCACCACTGTTGTACATCATCTACAACAGCGATATCACAAACCAAAATATACCAGGCACTCGGCTGTTTCTCTATGCAGACGACACGGCTCTACTCACGACAACCTCTCGATACAACCCATTACTCATCCACGAGTGAGAACTGAAAGTCCGTGGTGTACAGACGTGTTTACAATTGCTCTCTAAAATATATAGTTTCGTGCCATTGATTGTTTTTAATTAATCAAACAGTAAGTCTTTTTTGGATCTACTACATACATTAGTTTAATTAACAACTTCAAAAAAACATAAACCTGCACCTCATTAGAAGAATGTCTTCAAAATCTCTGTGCTTATATTGCAATAATTTGTTAATGGAGATCGATAGCCAGGTCTCTTGTCTAAGTTGCAACAAATTATGCCATAAAAGATGTGCTCGATCAGAATTAAATGGTTGCAATGAAACATCCGTATCATTTGAGAACTGGCATTGTAATACCTGTAGACCCTCTCCGAATAACATTACTCTTCAGAATGAACCATCTATGTCTTCAGCCTCGCTACTCAGCAACCATCAGTTTGATTTACTTATGGACAAATTATCCATTCTCACAAATTCTGTGACAGAATTAAATAACAAGTTTTCTACACAATCACAAATGCTTGAAAACTGCATGAAGGATGTATCCGCTCTTCGTGATGAAAATAATCTTCTTCGTGAAAAAGTTAGTTCCTTGGAAAAACTAGTGAACTCTCCAACTCCGTCACAAGATGATATATATTACGAAACTACTCAGCGTTTGAAGCGGGAAAAGAACGTCCTACTCCTAGGAGTTCCTGAAGGATCACCCGAAGATGACGCTCGCATAATTAAAGAAGTAATTACGCACTTATCTCCGAATTCTGCGAATTGTATCCAGTCCGGCTATCGTCTTGGAAAAAATACTAATAATAACAAACCTCGTCTTTATCGTGTTATTTTTGGGACTCCTAAGGCTGCATTGGACGTTTTGAGAAACAAGAAGAATATTTCTCGTAATTTATATCCTTCAGTTAAGATAATCTCTGATATGACACCTAAACAGCGTCAACATCTAAATGATTTACGTGCAGAACTAGAGTTACGATTAAAAACTGAAACAAATCTCACTATTAAATATGTTTATGGAGTTCCGCAAATCGTTCAAATACTATCCAACAAAAGAGTTCGCGAGGAAGAGTCTTCACCTAACCGAGAGTCTGGCCTAAAAGTTGTAAAACCTGCCTCCTCGAAATCTGAATAGCAATCAGTACACATTGTTTTTTGGAACTCACAAGGAATTAATAGTGTTAATGACTTTTTAAGTGATTTCAATGATATACCCATTCTTTGTTTATCGGAAACATGGGTTATTACCGAAAATATAAAATTTTCAAATTATTTATCTACTTACTCATGTGCCAGTTCAGTTGCCATAAAAGAAAAATCCTTGGGTAGGGCTAGCGGTGGTCTATCAATTTTTTGTAATCCCAACCTTTCTTCTGTTTGTATTGATAAATCACCTTGGTGGATCTTTTGTTTAATATCTAGCAATAATTATAAATTTGTAGTCTGTAACGTTTATTTTAAACCTAGTCTAAGTATTGAATATTTATTGTCACTATTTCAGGAGGTGTTATCTAATATTTTAGAGAAATTTAATGATACACCTATAATTATTGGAGGAGACTTTAACTCCCGTGTTTCAGACAATGACGTATCCCCTCCTGAAATATTTGAAAACACAAATTTTTTTGACGAGAGACAAAGTTTAGATACTGTAATTAATGCAAAAGGTAGATGCCTTCTTGATTTCATGAATTTTAACGGGTTCTGTCTGTTAAATGGTAGGTGTATTTCTGACCGGCCTGCAAAATTTACTTTCGTCGGCCCTATGGGCAAGAGTACAATAGATTTAGTTTGGGTAAATAACTCACATTTGCACTTTGTTAATGATGTTTACGTAAATACAACGTGTACTTTATCAGACCACTTTCCTGTTTCATGCTTTATAACTCAAACGTATCTCTCACCTATGAAAGAAACTATAATAAAAAATAAAACTATTTTTAAGTTAAATGAATCTTTAGTTTTGTCTTATAAACTAAACATACAAAATTCGGCGGGGGTGCACATAATTCATGATGTCGAAATGGCAAACAAAAACCTGTTGGATAATATTTATAAAACAGCTGATAATCTTGGGCTGTCAAAAAGTATAATCGCTCCTAACAGACCTAATAAACACAAACCGTGGTATGATTGTCAATGTAGAGATCTAAAGAAATCAGTTAAAAGTAAACTCAAAATTTGTCAACAAAACAATTTCTCAAATCAAACTAAAAACGAATACTTAATTATTAAAGCAGAGTATAAAAAATTATTAAAAGTAAAAAAAACTGAATTTCAACAAAATATTATTGGTAATATTTCCAACTCTACTGATTCAAAAACTTTTTGGTTTCATATTAAAAGAGCTCGAAATATTTCAAATAGTTACATATCTTTACCTGCTGCAACATGGGAAACATTCTACTCTGAAATTATGGGAGCCGGGATAGTGGACACAACCCTCTATTTCGATGCGAGGAATCCGTATTTTGATAATCCTATTACCACCAATGAAATTTACTTAGCTTTAAATTCCTGTCAAAACAACAAAGCTCCAGGATCTGATAATATTCCCTATGAGTTTTACAAATACTTACCAAATAACTGGATCTTATACCTTAACTCATTTTTCAATACTATCTTCAACACTTCCACTTTTCCTAATAGTTGGTCGAAAATTACTCTAAAAATGCTCCACAAAAAAGGTCCCTCTAACGATCCTTCCAATTACAGGGGAATTGCTTTAGTAAACTGCATTACTAAAGTATTCATGCAAATTATTTTGAACCGTTTAGTCAATTGGGTAGAATCGTTTAATATACTTCCCGAATCCCAATCTGGTTTTCGTAAAGAACGTGGTTGTTACGATAATGTCTATACTCTTACATCCATCATTCAATTTCGTCTCCGATTTAAAAAGCGCAAGCTATTTGTATTGTTTGTTGACTTTAAGCGGGCTTTTGATTGCATTAACCACGCGTTGCTCTGGTCTAAACTTTTTGCTTTGGGTATTAGCTCTAAAATTGTACTTCTACTTAAATCTTTCTATTCTAATGCTACCTTTAGGGTTAATGCTGACGAGCAATATACTAAATCGTTTAACATTTGTGAGGGCGTGTTACAGGGAGAAGTCCTCAGTCCCTTGTTATTTGCGTTATTTCTTGCAGACATCGAAGATTTTTTTAAAAGCCGCGGAGCAGAAGGCATCAATGTTAATAACGTAAATGAAACTCTTATGCTTTTATACGCTGACGATTTGGTAATATTAGGTCACTCGGAGATCGATATATCAAAAAAATTAAAAATGTTGGAGGATTACTGCAAACAAAACAAACTTACTGTCAATACTGCTAAAACTAAAATTATGTGTTTCTCTAGGGGTCCTTATAACTTAAAAAATAATATTAAATTCACTTTCAATCAATATCCCATTCTATTAACTAACACCTATAATTACCTTGGAGTGACTTTTGCCTCTTCGTCTCTATTCCGTGAAATGGCAGATGTGAGTAATGCGAAAGCTAAACAAGCAACTGGAGCACTTATACCTGTTCTAGCTAAACTTAAAATTGACTGCATGCAAACGAGGCTACAACTTTTTGATGCATTAGTAACAAGTACAATCTCCAATTGTATTTCTGTATGGGCACTCCGTTATGTAGATGTTCTCGAACAAGTTCAAGTACAATTCCTAAAACGAATTCTTATGCTTCCCATATCCACACCCGGTTACATAGTCAGAGTGGAATGCGGCAGAGTCAAACTCTTGTATAATATATTCAAGTGGACACTAAACTGGTTGAAGAAAATTTATATGATGGACGATTCCCGTTACCCCAAAATGTGCTTTTTTCGTCAACTACAACTGATGGAGACCGATAGCAGGTATAACTGGGCAGCGCAGGTAAAATCACTTTTTACTTTTATTGATGCTGAACCTATTTGGAATAATCTCTCCCTTCATTCCCTACAACTGAATAGAAAAGCCTTGTTAATCAAATTTAAAAATAAGCTCTCAGAATTAGATATTTCTCTTTGTCAGCAATCCAATTTTCTCCCCTTATATAAACACCTAGCTCTTTCCGAATTAAGTCAAAAATACTTATGCCTAAAAATGCCCATCCAGATTACAAGAACTATTGCACAGCTTCGATTATGTAATTCATTCTGCTTAACGTTCACTTATAAGGATTCTACATATAAAATTAATCCTAATGAAATCTGTACTATTTGTAACAATAAGGAGTTAGAAACAATTGAACATATACTTTTTGATTGTCCAATATATTCTTGTATGAAACAATCATCCATTAATTATATAGCCGATATTGATACTGTAACTCATACCTTAAATAACATTACAGTGTATTCAGCTAAAATAATAGCTGGCTATATCTGGAATGTTCTAAAACTTAGGTCTTTCATCATAAATGAATAGTTAAATACGTAAATTATACTTTGTATCTTTAATTAATTCTTATATAACTCGTTGTTTTTTTTTTTTTTTTTTTTTTATTTATTTCTTTCTTTTGTTTATCCCTAAAATAAACATATTGTGTGTTTCTTGGGATGAAGAAAAAAAAAGAAAAAAAAAAGGAACGAAATATTTGTTCTCACCCTTTCCATAAAATTGTAAAATTTTAAAAGGAAATAAATGTATCTATCTATCTATCTATCTATCTAACCCATTACTCATCCACAGAAGAGCCCAGGCTCTATTGGACGGGGTCGGGGATTGGTGTTGTAAGTGGAGAGTCACGCTGAACGCGAACAAAACAACAACAATTGTGTTTCGCGCCCCTTCTGTGTCACAAAGAATCATAAGAAATGAAGACGACCAATATCCACTGAGATTGTTGGGAGAAAGGCTTGTTCTTAGCCCGACTGCGACCTACCTGGGAGTACTGTTCACCAGGACTCTTAACTGGGACGCAGATCTAAAGGCAACTTTAGATAGGGTAAGGAACAGGGCCAGACTTCTCAACCCTCTCTCTGGACGAATTGGCAAGACACAAGAAGACTCTCTTACACACTTACAAGACCTATATTCGACCCGTCATTGAGTACAAATCATGCCTCTACTCTCTTTGCGCTAGAGCACAAAAAGAGAGGTTGTTGCGAGTGGAACGAAGAATCTTGCGTAGATGCAACTACGGGCACTGGAGATATCCCTCAAACGAAATCCATAACATCTCAAACATCCCCAAAATCAGCGAGAGAATAAACTCTCCGAACAGGAACTTCACAACCAAAGTAATCAACGGTCCCCCCTCCGACACAAAAGAATCTCTCAAATGTTCCTGTTCATCTTCCGGCCACGTATTCTACCGCGCAAAGCCCAAGCGCAAAAAAGATTCATCCACCGTCTGCTCTAATGCAAACATGCATTGACGAACTCCCGGTAGAATACGAAAACATCCTCGAGGCTACCCCGTTAGCCTACCGCACCCACCTATAACACATCCTCTTCCCTACCCCGAACAGGGAGAAGTTGGTTTTTTGCGGTTTCCCAACTTCATTGCACAATTATACCTGTTCGTCCCAAGAAAATAGCCGCAACTATTTTCTCCACTCGAACGCTCACTGTCCACGCTGCGCTCAAAACCACCTCTTGACCGCCGACGAGGGCCGCTGGTTCTACCAGTTGGCGTACAATGGTTTCTAGAGGGGTGGTCGAGGGCAAAGCACGGACATTACACGTAAATGTCTGTGGAACCAACAACAACTCCATCAAACTTTCTTCTCTGTTGTCTTTTTAGCCTTCTGGACACCACCGTCCGGCATAACCCAAGAACACCAGAAACACCAGGACACGACACATGCCCCAGTGTGTTTTTCGGACTGTTTGCTTTTGCGGCCACTTTTTCGTTGTTCAACTCGATACATTCACTACAAACCCTGAAGAGGACAAAATCCTAAACGGGGACACTCATTGATAGCATTTCCACATAGCAATTATTCTATACACGCAAATCAAACAATGAGATGATCACAAGCAATTTAAAAAATATTGAGAATGAAGAAGTATAAATCAATACTTATTAATTTTATAGTTAACGGATATCCTTAAACATGTTAGATCCAGATCATACAAAAATTTTTTACAATACGAGTTTGCACCTTTTTCACTATCTATTGTTAATAAAGGTGGTTATGTTACGGATAGGGGGAATAAGCTAGGTAAAAGTCTGGGTCTCTAGCCTATTTCATGCAAGGGACTACTCAATTCACCCCCGGCCTATCGTACCCCCGTCCATTTTCAACGTACGGACGGCTTCGCAGGTCATCTGCTTCGCCTCAGCTCTAAAAAGAAAAAAGGCAGTTGTGCACTGAGCTTTGATAAAGGCTAGTGCTTTTAATCGAATAACGATTTCGGAAGGGGAAGTCGAAACCTCAAATAAATTAAATTTCAAAATTAAATTGTGGCTTTATTCCCAAATAAAATAGTAAATGTATAGTATAGATTTAAATATTTTTTATATTACAGACAATAAAAATGGAACAATTAGATGCATTTAGCACTTGTTTCATCTGTAAAAAATCTCTGGAAGAATGCATAGTTGCGGAAGTAAAAAAAGGAATGATTTATTTACAAAAATATTCAGCGTCAAAAAAGATCATCACCCAGCCTTAAAACTCCACTGCTGAACATAGGCCTCCTCCCATCGTTTCCAAAGTCAAAAAAGATGGAATTGGCAAAATGTCAAGTGAGGCAGAATCTATCATAGTTCATAAGATCTGTAGACAAAGGTCTATACAGGAAAAATATATGAATCTGAGAATTGATAGTGTAAAGTTCAGCAATGTAAGTCAGAAAAAGAGATTGGGAACTTCGTCACCTTTTTTAACTGGGAAAAAGAATTAAAAGAAGAGATGATTATGCTAAACACATTCATAAAAGACTTTGTGGAGCTCCAAATTTAATTGCCAAAAATGCTACATATCATGGGAATTGTTTAAGATCTATTTTGGACAATTCAGACTCTGATAAAAAACGAGGTCACCCTAAAAGGGAGAGCATGGATATTATTCAAATTAGTTGATATATGGAAGAAAATGAGGAATGTCAATTCACTTTAGAAGAATTGAAAGGTTGTTCGACAGATTTATACCAGATGATAAAACTATTAAACTAAGACTTCAAAATCACTATAAAGATATAATTATAATTACTACCAGCTCAACTTGCTCAACAATAATATGTGTTAAAAAGTGTAAGTACAATATATTATCAAATGCATGGTATGAACCAAGAAAAACTGATAAAACTGAAGAAGATTATCGACTTTTGGACACTACTGCTGAAATTTTGGTAACAGACATTCACTCTCAGATCTGTTATTTTGATCAGCATCGTACAAGTGATGAGCTGTTTGATAATATCGATGATACGATTTCTCCAAAATTGTTGTATTTGTTAAATAAAATTAATTCTTAAAAATAAAACAGGGAATCTGCGAACACACGAAGTTAAAACCAGATCAATAAGTCATGCGATAACGGTAGCCGTACGTCCACGATCATTTATTTCACCGCTTCTTCTTGGAGTTGTTGTAACTTGGAACAAAAAATTTGGTTTTAAAAAAATTATTGACGTATGCAGTAGTTTAGGATTTAGCAGATTAACAGATTATGAAGCTAAATTGTATGAAGCTTCAGTTTTAATAAACTTGATGGAAAAGGAACTTTTCACTTCATGGGTTCCATTGAAATTGTAACTCCGGAATCAGGCTTGCTTCGTCAAAAACCAATTAAGAGGTTGAAAAGCATGCCTTCAGTGGCCGAAATACAACATTTAATATTCCTTTGCAAATTTATAAACGTGGAGGTGGAGAGGGTTTGAAAAAATTGACTACAAATAAATGATAAAATAAAATATTCTCCAACAAATTTAACCCACTTAAACGTATTATGGATCTTAGGAAAATAAAAAGATACTGACAAATTTCTTAGGTGGAATGGATTTTCGGAAACTTTAACAAATGAAAAAAGGTTTGAGAAGTCAGGATAATTTATTTACCATTTATCAATGCAGCACCCAGTGATTATTATTTAAACTTCACTTCTTCCGTCGGTTCAAAAAATCGAAAAAATTGATCTTTCAACTTGTTTTGTCACATTCGATCAGCCTCTTTACATATATTGTTACAATTCTTTAATATATCTTTATACAAACTCCAACAATCTTACAATACAAAAATATGAAAAAAAAATTTTAAGAAACGCTTTTTTCTAGTTACGAGTGACTAAAATTAAAAATATTACAAAAAAATCAACTAAAAAGCAAAAAATAAAACAATTTAAACTCGAAGGATTATTTTAAAAAAAGTGTTAGATTAATTATACAAACATCGTTAAAACATTGAAAAAATCTAAAACATTCGTTAAAGAAAGCGTCGGGCGCTAAAAGTAAAAAAGTATCTATCCTAAAACCGTTTGTACGATGAAGACGCGCCCCACGCTTTTCTTTAACGAATGTGTTACGGGTCTACCCCAAAATCCCGACAGCCAAAATCCCGACGGCCAAAATCCCGACACGCCAGAATCCCGACAGGCCAGAATCCCGACAGGCCAGAATCCCGACAAATAAAAATCCTGTCAGATTTCCAAAACTATAATAGGTACATTCATAGTATCCATCTATTTTTGTTACGTTAAAGTATTATTTCAAACATGAAATTTATTTATACAGTAAAACCTGTGTTACCGGCCACCTGTCAAAACCGGTCACCTGAACTAGCCGGCCAGTTTCAAAGTTCCCCAAACCAAAATTTGTGGATTATAAAACCTGGTATTAGCGGCCACCTTTTATATCGGCCAATATTTTTGTCATTTTTAGTGACCGTTATTGACAGGTTTTACTGTAATTTAGCTAGTACAGTAAAACCAGTGTTAACGGCCACCTGAACTAGCCGGCCAGTTTCAAAGTTTTCGAAACCAAAATTTGTGGACAACAAAACCGGGTATATTAGCGGCCATTTTTTTATATCAGCCAATATTTCTGTCATTTTTAGTGACCGTTATTGACAGGTTTTACTGTAATTTAGCTAGTACAGTAAAACCTGTGTTAACGTCCACCTGTCAACACCGACCACCTGAACTAGCCAGCCAGTTTCAAAGTTCCCCAAACCAAAATTTGTGGATTACAAAACCTGGTATTAGCGGCCACCTTTTATATCGTCCAATATTTTTGTCATTTTTAGTGACCGTTATTGACAGGTTTTACTGTAATTTAGCTAGTACAGTAAAACCTGTGTTAACGTCCACCTGTCAAAACCGGCCACCTGAACTAGACGGCCAGTTTCAAAGTTTTCCAAACCAAAATTTGTGGACTACAAAACCTGATATTAGCGGCCACATTTTTATATCGGCCAATAGTTCTGTCGTTTTTAGTGACCGTTATTGACAGGTTTTACTGTAATTTAGCTAGAACAGTAAAACCTGTGTTAAGGGCCTCCTGTCAAAACAGGCCACCTGAACTAGCTAGCCAGTTTCAAAGTTCCCCAAACCAAAATTTGTGGATTACAAAACCTGGTATTAGTGGCCAACTTTGTATATCGGCCAATAGTTCTGTTATTTTTAGTGACCCTTATTGACAGTGTGTTAACGGCCACATGTCAAAACCGGCCACCTCAACTAGCCGGCCAGTTTCAAAGTTCCCCAAACCAAAACTTGTGGACTACAAAACCTGGTATTAGCGGCCACCTTTTTATATCGGCCAATAGTTTGTCGTTTTTAGTGACCGTTATTGACAGGAATCAAAAATTTAAAATTTTGTTTAAGTATGTATACAAAATTAATTTATGTTATTGGCAGGTCAGAGTATCTAGAAGAGAAGTTATGTGATAGCTCACGATTATCTAAAAAGAGTAAGTAAGAAAACATTTCATTTAGGTGGCCTATATCAGTACGATGATTCATCAAATTTGGATTGTAATGTATATGAACCATTTCCAAAAAAAGCCTCTTTGACGTATGTGACTCACGATCTTATATCTTTACGTTATTATAATCAATTTGATGATTATTATTGAAAACATGTTCATCCAATGCACTTCTATCAGGATACAATCTACAGTCTGACTTATCTGAAGTTATTCTATCTCTTAGTCTTCTTGATGTTTGTCCAATATATATTTGATTACATTCTAAACAAGGAAGGCTGTATACTGTATCAGTTTTAGAAAGCATTGGAGTCTTGTCTTTGATATTCTAAAAAACCTTATTGACTGTGAGAGCAGTCCTAAATGCAAGTTTGATGTTTTCAAAAGGCTTAAAAAGTCGAATCAACTTCGGTGCAATTTCACTGATATATAGCAACGTCATGTAAGTTACATTAGTAACGGGAGTCGCGGTGGTTTGTGAGTTTTCGGCATCAATATTGTTATTGATAATTGTTGGTTGAATGTTAATTGTATTAAACAGTAACTTCTTTAACAAAGACCCCGGATAACCGTTTTCCAAAAAAAGATGATATACTATTTTTAAATTTTTTGAATGAAAAGAAACGTCGCTGATTTTTAAAACGCGGTTTTTCATTGATCTAATTAAATTGATTTTCGTAGCGAAAATAGTGTATCCTCTTTTTCTGTATCTTTAGAAAACTATATTTTAAATCAAAACAATTTTTAAAGAACAATCTTGATTTAATTGTCACTAAATCTGATAAAGGTGGTGTTACAGTGATTATGAACAAACAACAATATTTTGATTTAAGTAGTACAGTGGAGCCTCGAGAACTCGGATTAATCGGGACCGCGGACGATCCGGGTTATCGAAAATCCGGGTTAGCCGGAGAATATGGTAAAAATTAATAAAATACGGTATACTTACAGATAAACTCCGTTAGAATTGAAATACCAGGAAATATATATAAATATGCACAGTACCTACACATCTAAATTACTAAAAACACGCAAACATAAACGTAAGCAAACGGAAGCGAACAATATACAAGACTGTACTACACACAATACAGTCACAATCGATGTTATGTTATTTAAGGACAGTGAAAACTAAAGACCATTGTTTGAAAAATAATTTTTTAAATAGTCTTTTAGTCTTTTTAAACATTGCTGTTTGAAATATATAAAGGAATATTACAGACAGGTGTCTGTTGTTTCTGCCAGCGCGGCGTGTGCCATGAGTCATTTTTACTATACTATAGTTCAAATTACACAAATACACATTGTCTCTCAAATATTATATTACATACATTTTTATTGTTGAAATGTTTATCTGGTAATTAACTATTCGGGTGTCGTTGTCAAAATACAAAATACTGAAAATCCAAATGTTTATCTGATGAAAATCGGTCCGGGTTAGCCGGACTTCCGTGTTATCGGGGGCCGACTTATCGAGGTTCCACTGTAATATCATTGACAACGACAATTCATATCAGTTGTTGAGCAGAGATCCAACAAATACTATTGAAAAAAATTTTAACAAACTTATTAGAAATTTATGTAATGATGGTAACATTTCAGAACCAATAAAAAAACGGTTATCTAGCTATAGTGGCGTCCCCGGAAAATTTTACGCTTTGCCTAAGATCCACAAGAACCCATTGGCTGTGAGACCAATTTTAGCTTCTATATACACTTCTACAGATAACCTATCAAAATTTTTAACTGAAATTCTTACTAGAGCATACGATTTTAACAATGAACTTCATATAAAAGACTCTTTTGAGGTCAATTCATTGTTTAATAATCTAAAAATACCTGATGACTACGTGATTGCCAGCCTCGATGTAGTTTCATTGTTTAGTAATGTTTATCTTAATATCTGTATTACTGCCATTGACTATAATTGGTCTAGCATTTCAAATCATTGTGAGTTATCTAAGTCAACATTTTTAGAACTTTTAACCACTCTTTTTGAAAACAATTATTTTGTATTTAAGAGTGGATTTTACAAGCAGACCTTCGGTACACCTATGGGTAGTACAGCTTCCCCTATCTTAGCTGATTATGTTATGGCTTATATTTTGGATTTTGTGTTGAGGTTGTTACCCTTTAAATTATTCTTCATCAAAAGATATGTGTATGATATTCTTCTTTACTTGCCTGCTAATGAACTAGACAATTTGATATTCTATTTTAAAACCTTTAACCATCACATACAATTTACTCTAGAAAAAGAGGATCCACTATTTTCTGTACCTTTTTTTGATACTAGAGTTATACGTAAAAATAACATTTTACTGGTAGATTGGTATCGTAAACCACTTAGCTCAGGCAGATATCTAAACTATAGTTTATACCATAAACTCGCTATGAAAATCAATTTAATTAAATCAATGAAAAACCGCGTTTTAAAAATCAGCGACGTTTCTTTTCATTCAAAAAATTTAAAAATATATCATCTTTTTTTGGAAAACTTTTCTTTTTGGGGTCTTTGTGAAAGAAGTTACTGTTTAATAGAATTAACATTCAACCAACAATGTCTGTTGTGTTTTTTGTATTCCATAGGGTACTGGCCTGGATGATGATTATAGATTTGGTTTTTGTATGTTTATTTATTTACACACATGGATACATGATTTTTATAATTTTATATTGAAGCGTTTTACATGTCTGCTCATATGTGGACAGGGAAAGAACTAACTACATAGATACTGGGGTCGAAATGGGGCTAGTAGAAAGAACAGACACATAAAGCCTCTTGGCGAGACGGCAGCTCATTGGTTGTGCGGTGACTAGGTCGCAGATTCGTTAGGGAGGGTGAAGGGGTGTTAAGAAGACTAAACTACCATAACAAATACAAAAGGCTACTTACTCAGACTGGAGGATCTTTCTACTATTTAAAAAAAGGACGCCGTTCGAAATAAATCCTCTGGTTCACATATGGGTACTTACTGGACATATTCCGTACTTACGGGTACCAAATGGGGGGACATTCATCTTCGATTCCTCTTTGGGGTTAAACTGGGCTACTTTTTCTCAACACTGGCTTCTATGACAAATTCCTTTTCTTTTACTCTAAAACTTACACAGTTGCATTATAGTCTAAGAGCTAGAGGCGAGAAATCATCTTCATAAGTAATATGGAGTTTGGCATGTGAAATGTGTCTATTGTATGTTGATAATTATGACCCCTTTCAGGCTGACACCTCAGTGGATACAGGGAGTAGCAATAAGGGATGAAAGGGGAAAGTTAACGCAGTCATTAAAGGTTTTCACCTCCTATTTTGTTAAACCTCCATCGATTTACATGAAAATTGGTGAGTAGTTAGAGCATACCTCAAGAAATAAAACTGATATGGCGCCAACGTGCGCTTTTACTCTGGGGGTGGATGCCACCCCTTCTCAGAGGTGAAAACTATTTTATTAAAAATAACCCCACTAATCGATAGAGGGACAAATTTTAAGCAACATTTATTACCTCTAATTATTAAAATAAATCAATACTTTTTGAGTTATTAAAGATCAAAAATTTGAATTTTTCGTGAAATAAATGCATGATGTAAAGCGGTTTTTCGTAAATAATTCAAAAACTGTAAGTTTTATCAAAATAGTTATGATTACCAAAATTGAAGATAATAAAAAATAAAAGAGATTTCTTATTCGAAAAACCTTTGAGAATTAATAAAAAGTGAGTTATAGGTGATGGAATGTATATTTTTTTCGGCTAGTACACAAATCTATGTATTCAAGCTCAAATAACGGGAAAACGTTGCATTTTATAAAATATATTTACTGACACTTGTCAAAGTACTTGGAAATATGTATCAAATGAGCTCCCGGAAAAGTTGATACCATTAAACATTATGCTACAAACATTTTTCAAAGTTTAGGCTCCCAAAATTTGGAGCTTAATTATTATATTATTTATATAAGTTTTTAAAATTGTTTTAAGACATTTATATAAAATATAGCAAAAATGTATTTGAATATTATGTCAAATGGACACCCTCAGTTTCTGTACATATTTAGTTTATACAGGGGCGGTTCTAGACCAAAAAAAGTGGGGGGCAAGGGAACACAACCGGTGAATAAACAAGATAACGTGCCTTTTTAACGAAAATTATAGTACAAAAGTACTGTAAAAACTGAAGGGGGGCAGCTGCTCCCCATGCCCCTTGCTAGAACCGCCACTAAGTTTATATCGATAGAAAAAATTCAATTAAATATCGAAATAATATAAAAATAATATTTTAGTGACATACATTTAATTAATAATAATATGTTCTTTTTATCATTCGTAACTTCACGCATGTGCTCTTAAATTGACGGATTGATGATATTTGATCAATATTTCCAACCGTCAATTAAAGACTATGAAAGATCTTACAAGAGGTAACAAAGAAGCCGATCGCGTTTTCTGTATATCAGGACCCAATCAAAAGAGACGAGTCGATTTTATTAAATAGTTAAGAAATAACAAATTGAAAGAGGCTTTGGTTCGATTTTTTTTTACTTATTGGGCTGATAAAGAAATAGCACCTTTTCTGCAAGGTAAAATAATATATGTTAATTTTGTTGAGTGTCACAAGTTTTTCGTTAGTAAAAATGGAGAAGTGCAGAAAGACGAAGCTCCACATTTTAGTTGTCCAGCTCATGAGGAGGCAGACACTAAAATAATATACCACGTATGTCACCTACAGAAAGATGCCAATGTAATCATAAAGTGCTCAGATACAGATATTCTGGTTATTATGTTAAGTAATATGCATCACTTGAACAGTAATTTACACATTTGGATACAGTCTGGAACCGCAGGAAAAATACATTATATTGATATCTGTAAAATTTACGAACATTTTGGAGATTCAATATGCAAAGCTTTAGCTGGTTTCCACGCTCTAACTGGCTGTGACTATAATCCATGTTTTCATAGAAAGGGAAAAAAGAGACCATTCAATATTATGAAATCATTTGAGCAATATACGGAAGCATTTTATGCTCTTGGAGATATCGATTTTGACGAAGAGACGGTTTTTGAAATTCTAGAAACATATATTTGTCACATATACGGTACAGGGATTACAAAAAGAATTCTCCAAAGAAAAGTCAATGACATACGGCTTACAATATTTAATCGTCGATATAAGCTAAAAGACGTAAATGAACCATTTTTTAAAAAATATCTGAAAAATTTTGATGCATCAACTTTACCACCATCTTAATCTGAGCTATATCAACATATTTTACGAGCACGATACATTACAAGTATTTGGTTGAACGCCTATAAAAAAAATCCAACAGATCTGGTTATTGAACAAAATGGTTGGGAACTTGCTGAAGATAACACATATAAATTCAAATGGTTTGAAGGGCCTCAAATGCCAGAGATTGTTAGAGATATTATTTTTGAGAATGAAACAGACGATGAGATGGATGATGAGCAAGCTGATATGACATTCATAATAGCGAAAGTGATGAAAATAATTATGATAGCGATTTTAGTGAATGTGACAGCGAAAGTGAAAAATAAATAGTATTTTCAACGAAAATTTTGATTTCGTTTATAAATTCGCAGTCCATTCGTTCGTTCCTGCGTTGCCACCCCTGCAATATCTGGAGCTTATGTACCGATGTCAATGTAGTTTTGTCTCCTGAATCCAAATCTGAAAACGGCATTTCGATATCTCAAACCAACTTCGAGATAACCGACCTCAAAACATGTTGCATCTCGGGACAGCAATTTATGATTTTTTAGCAATTTTAGATAGCGAGATAATTCTACAATGTAGACACTGTACGTAAAAATGTTAATGAAAATTTCATATTATTTCAAAAATATATTACTTCATATAAACTGTAAAAGAATTGAAATATCAAATAAATAAATATTACTAATTAATTTTAATGTAAGTAATGTTAAATGGCAGATTACAAATTTTTGGTGCTGTCTACCCAATGATTTATGTATTATGTATATTATATTGTATAATATACAGTGTGTCTACTCAAGTTGGACACATATATTACGGGACACTTTTTTATTTTTAATTTTACGAAATAAAGTTATAATTAATAAAAAGTTCTGCATCATCTAAAACCTACGATTCAATCATCAGATAGCAAATTTTATCTATATTATAGGAGGTATTTTAAAAAATATAAATTTCGCTCAAGATTAAAGTACCTTTTTTTCACACTGTTGTAAATTATTGTTACTACGAAAAACTGTGTTCTAATATATGCAATAGTTGTTATTATTATACTTAAATAATTAATAATTATTATAATAATGTAACTATTATCTACATTCTTCTAATAAAAAGAAAATATTTAATTTTTTTCTCAAATTAGAGATACCTACCAATCATCATTTTCATTTATAACTCTTTTATTATTAATTTTACGAACAAAAATTATTCTTCATAAAAAGATCTGCACGGTCTAAAATCGAAGATGCAATCATAAACATAAGATTATATACAGTACCGGCGCTAGGGTATAAGGCGCCCGCCTGCAAAACTAGCATAGGTGCACTTAGGTTTTTTAAAATTAGTATTTTGTATAACACCAGAAGAAAAAAAGCTCATTTTGGCGCTCCCCAAACAGGAGCGCCCGCCTGCAGTGCATCCCTTGCAGGCCCGTTATATAAAATTGTATCGATTTTAGTCGATGTGTAAAAAATATGAATTTCGCTCAAGAAATTCGCTTAGTAAAGTGCCTTTATAGCGCACAATATTTAAATAGTAGGATATAATTGCACATTAAACATAATTTTTAATTCTAAACAACTTTTCATAATAGCAATTTTCCATATCAGGAATTTAAATACATAAAAAACAAAGTTTTCGTTATAATAATGCTCGCATTTTTAACTTGTTATATTTAAATTGTAATAAAACGAACTTGATAATAAATTATAGTCCTAACTTCATTCCCGAAATTCCTTTAAAAACTATTCTGTTAACAAATTTCAAAATAAATATATAAATAGAGTATATTTTAATTTTCACTTTTTCCTAAAAACTCGAAAGGGTTCTCTTATTTTTATCATCACTTGCTTAGCTTTAATGTTATAAACTTCATCTGGAGCTCACTTGATAGGTATTCTTGAGTACTTTGACAAGTTTTCAGTAAATATATTTTATAAAATGCACCGTTTTTTTTTATTATTTTTATTTGGGATACAGACAGCACAAACCCATAAAAGTATCCACTACAGAATTTCAGATACATTTACAATTTTACAAACTGATATATAACTACAAACTAAAAGTAAAAATATTCATTGAAGTAAGAACATAAATACAGAAAATGATATAATATGTATGAACAAAAGAGAAGAAAAAAAAAATGAGAAAATAAGCGATAACATCCCGTCATTTGAGCTTGAATACTTAGCTTTGGGTACTAGCCGAAAAAAATATATATTCCATCACCTCTAACTCACTTTTTATTAATTCTCAAAGGTTTTTCGAATAATAAATCTCTTTTATTTTTTATTATCTTCAATTTTGGTAATCATAACTATTTTGATAAAACTTACAGTTTTTGAATTATTTACGAAAAACCGCTTTACATCATGCATTTATTTCACGAAAAATTCAAATCTTTGATCTTTATTAACTCAAAAAGTATTGATTTATTTTAATAATTAGAAGTAACAAATTTTGCTTAAAATTTGTCCCTCTATCGATTAGTGGGGTTATTTTTAATAAAATAGTTTTCACCCCCCAAGAAGGGGTGGCATCCACCCCCAGGGTAAAAGCGCACGTTGGCACCATACTAGTTTTGTTTCTTGAGTTATGCTCTAACTAGTCACAAATTTTCATGCAAATCGATGGAGGTTTAACAAAATAGAAGGTGAAAACATTTAATGACTCCACCAACTTTCCACTTTCATCCCTTATTGCTACTTCCTGTATCCACTGAGGTGTCAGCCTGAAAGGGGTCATAGTTATCAATATACAATAGACACATTTCACATGCCAAACTTCATATTACTTATGACGATGATTTCTCGCCTCTAGCTCTCCGTCTATTAGACAATCTGGTAAAATAATTTTCCAAAGGTTACAGAAAAAAAAGGAACATTTTCAAAAACGTTTATTTAAAACTTCAATGTTTAAATTTCCTTTAAACAAAAACATCTGTATTTTTAAACATCTTTTTAAAAATCTTTAAACAAAAAAAAAACAAGAAATGATTGACGTGATTGACTTTACTATGGGGTAAAATCAATGGTAAAATATCTACAAATTCTTTACATTACTTCAGTACAAAAAAATCTTCAACTTTACATTATTTTTCTATCAATACAACAAAATTTAACTTTGGTTAGTAGTGTATGTCTACACAAGATTTGACGTAGCTGTCAAATGTCAAAGTCACTGCATCAACCATTATGAAAGCAAAAGCAAATTATTATTTTTAAACTCTTTACCAGCAAACTTTATATCCATTTGGAATCCTTACAAAATCAAAAACATCTCATACCTTTTTTTTAATAAAATCCAATCGTCGCACTTTAAACACTACACGGGGGGAAAGGGGTTCATTTCGACACAGGGGCTTCATTTTCAGTGGAACAGGAAACAAGACATCGGTGTCCTTTTGACACGAGGCGTGGCGCGGCGTTCAAAACGGGACAGGAAAGACATTACTTCGGTGAATCAGGACCAGAACATCCTAAAATAGGAACAAAGACTTCTACACAATGCCGGCTTATAGAACTGCGTCATAGAACTCATATGGAGTACCCGATTTTCACCATACAAATCCATTATCATGGGGTAAACATCCTCCTAGAGCACTCACTACAGCTTACTAGATCTTCATAGCTTCACAAAACGACAATACTATACTTAATACCGGCAAAGGACAACTAGCAACGCCCTGTCGGGTGAGTACCGGCAGCGGAGCAGATCCTACCCCTTCAAATTTTCAAACCGGACTAAATTGCGCTTCTCTCTGAAGCCATGGATCGAGAAAAAACGACGCATGTACCGAGCTATTTTGATCCTTAGAGGTACTTACTTGACAAAAAACTCAGTTACTTTCAGATGGAGTAAACCATTTTTTCAAGGGGAGTTATGGTACTTTTCAACGTTACGCAATACCTTGTAATGCTCTGATATTTTCAAACAGGGACGGCTTTAAAATATTTATATGATATACAACTCACAAACCAAATTGGAAAATAGACATTCCTTCTCGGAAGAGAGGAAACTGGTTTATTTATTCAGTTTTCGATAACTACAAAGAAAATCTAACATTGACATCTAGGGTGTGACAGGACAACAATATAAAAATATTTAGATAATGGCTAGTGGGGATTAAACAAAAACAAAAAAGTCGTTAGTGATTGGGCTAGCGTGCCATCAATCGCCAGACTCTTTAAAGTCGAGTAGACTAAAATGTTTCTTGACTCTACTAAGAACTGTAGGTGACAAGAGTTTCTGTGCCTTGGGAAAGAGACTAAACTTGTGCCCTGCGTGGACCTCGCTGACATCCACAGCTGTAACACAAGTGACCTACTAGAACAGACACAGCCTTGTTACCTCGTTGCCTAACCGCGAGCGGTTCTCAAAAACTAAAAAGTTGTTGTATGACAGATAAACATCTGTCCAAACTCTGCTAACACCTAGCGAGTTTCACGGGACATTTCGGCAACGGTTCTGCAAAAGGAGGATCTAGACAATCCAGTCTAAACACCTCAGTGAGACAAAATCTCACAAACCACTTTCCTCAACAACTCATTCAAACAAGACAGGGCTAGACAAAGGGGTGTATGACAACAACAAGGACTAAAATCAAAACAAGACTAACAAGGGAGGTACGTGTGACAACAACAAAAGACCAAAAAGACTAGTATACTGGGTTCAAACGGGATATCGAACTTTTTACACGAGACTAAGGGAAATGAAAGCAACACATGATATAGAGAACACTATATCATTACGTTTTCACTCAACAGTCCAATCTAGGGCATAAGAACCTTTCATGAAAGTTCACAAGACAACTCTCTCATTTTCAAATCACAAACTGGGGGAAGAGTTCACTTTTTAAAAACGGAGGTAGACTTTTTTGAAACAGGGCAGACTTCATTTTTCAAGACTGGGGGTAGACTTTTCAAAACAGGGGATGAAAGCAACACACAAGGGAAAGACCAAAGGGACAGTACAAAGTAAGACAGTTCTGACGAACGACCGCTTCTATTTATCGACCGAAAGCAAGCTTCACCTGTACTCAACGCGACCAGATCCTAACCTCACCAGCCTTGTCACAGCTTCTGCTCTTGGCCTACATTCAATCAACAAACAAAAGAGAGGTCAACTAACTATTCGCCAAAAAAATCAAACTCCATCACGAACACGGGCTAACAGACAACACGGGACAATGGGCTCTAAAATTTCCAGACAAAACAGGGATAGACAAACAAGCAGGGAACAACAGACTCAATAACTTCTAGACATACACAGGGGCTTACAAACACAAACAATATTGAAACTTGGTTCTTATATGAGCTTACACGGGATAAGACAGTTCTTGCTCCGACTACTAATGAAAGTGTTCACAGATAGCTGAACAACACTTCCTTCATCACGAGTATTACACTTGTGATATGTCAGATACAAAAAGACATACTTCATTCACGGGGGGAACTTCTACTACTTCACTTCACGGGGGGGAGACTTCAACTACTACTTCACGGGCTCTTTTCGACTAACCTCTGGCATCCTTTTGACACCTACAAAGATAGATTAGTCAAAAAACAAGGGGCAACACAGACAAGGGGGGCCTTTTTCACGAGCTAACCTCTACACTTCATCAAAACAGTTATTTTCAAACAGTGTCGACAGAGAACGCCATCTTCGAACAGCGACATTTTTTCTCCTGGCTGTTTGAAAAAAACAAGGGGTCTACTTATTCAGGGGGTGACTTCTCAAGGGGATGACTTCTCCAACTAACCTGTGGCGTAGCATACACCAACAGAGATAGGCTTCGCTGGAAAAACAAGGGACTAACTCACACAGACAATACAGGACTAAGCTCATACACGGACCATACCAACAACATCACACATCTACTCAAACGACCAAATCAATAAATCACAAAAAACGATTATTCTGTAAAAAACTGTTGATCTATAGGAATACATGCAAAAAATACAACATACTGTTATACTATATAAGTGGATTCAATATTCAAAAAATTTAACGTTACTTTTACCAAAATTTTCAAAAAAAAATTTTTACGTTACTTTTTACTCAACTGTTTGTCTATATATTTTATCAATATTTTCAAAAAATTTCAAATCAATGCTTTTATCATGGGTACAATACCAATACAATACAGTTAGTACGCTACAATAACATACAATTCTGTTCTACGATACATATAATACCAGTATACTACGGTTTACATATAGGGTTACAAGTTAAATACACTATGATGTATGAAATGGTACATGCTTATACAATCAACAGCATTACCAAATCAACACCACAATAAAATGTGTACATACTTACACCTCTTTGGAAAAATTATTAACTTTCGGCAACAAAAACTACAAAAATGGGCTCTTTTGTGGGAACTAACAGACTGAAACAGTTTCGAGGGCACTAAAAGACATGAAACAGTTTCTGGGGGCAAGACAAGAGGAATCTGGGCTAAACTACTTGGGAAGACTGGGGCGATAGTCACTCGGGGTCAAACTTCAGGGTGATCGTTACAAGTGTAACACTAAGTGGGGGTGGCTAAAGACATTGGCGACTAGTAGATAGACTAACTACTAGTTGAACAGGTATACAAGCTGAACTTGTAACAGTGGACACACAAAAAAACATGACAAGAGTCGAGCTTCCATGTTGTCGGAAACACTTGCAGCACAAACTGAGATCGGGCGCCCAAGGGTACGGGCTGCCCCAACAGTTGTAGCACAAATGAAACCGAAAGGAGGCCAAAAAAACATGGTGGTGGGAGCATACTAATGGGGTCTGAAGGAGACAAAAAGACATGCCCCACGTTGTTGGGGCCATTTGAAGCATTCAACTGGACAAGACAACAACTGGATACTGAAGGAGGCAGAAAAATGAATCGGCCTCACACGTTGGGCGACATTTGAAGCGTTTTGCGTACAACTGGAGCCGGAAGGAGGCTAAAAAATGAGTCGAGCTCCACACGTTGGGCGGCATTTGAAGCGTTTTCAAATGGAGCCGGAAGCAGGCTAAAAAAATGAGTCGAGCTCCACACGTTGGGCGGCATTTGAAGCGTTTTACATGTCTGCTCATATGGGGACAGGGAAAGAACTAATTACATAGATACTGGGGGGTCGAAATGGGGCTAGTAGAAGGAACAGACACATAAAGCCTCTTTGCGAGACGGCAGCTCATTGGTTGTGCGGTGGCTAGGTCGCAGATTCGTTAGGGAGGGTAAAGGGGTGTTAAGAAGACTAAACTACCATAACAAATAAAAAAGGGTAGTTACTCAGACTAGAGGATCTTTCTACTATTTAAAAAAAAGGACGCCGTTCGAAATAAATCCTCTGGTTCACATATGAGTACTTACTGGACATATTCCGTACTTACGGGTACCAAATGGGGGGACATTCATCTTCGATTCCTCTTTGGGGTTAAACTGGGCTACTTTTTCTTAACACTGGCTTCTATGCCAAATTCCTTTTCTTCTACTCTAAAACTTACACAGTTGCATTAGACATCTGGTTAATAATTTTCCAAAGGTTACAGAAAGAAAAGGTACATTTTCAAAAACGTTTATTTAAAACTTCAATCTTTAAATTTCCTTTAAATAAAAAAATCTGTATTTTTAAACATCTTTTTAAAAATCTTTAAACAAAAAAACAAGAAATGATTGACGTGATTGACTTTACTATGGGATAAAATCAATGGTAAAATATCTACAAATTCTTTACATTACTTCAGTACAAAAAAATCTTCAACTTTACATTATTTTTCTACCAATACAACAAAATTTAACTTTGGTTAGCAGTGTATGTCTACACAAGATTTGACGTGGTCAAAGTCACTGCATCAACCATTATGAAAGCAAAAGGAAATTATTATTTTTAAACTCTTTACCACAAAACTTTATATCCGTTTGGAATCCTTACAAAATCAAAAACATTTCATACCTTTTTTTTTATAAAATCCAATCGTCACACTTCAAACACTACACGGGGGGAAAGGGGTTCATTTCGACACAGGGGCTTCATTTTCAGTGGAACAGGAAACAAGACATCGGTGTCCTTTTGACACGAGGCGTGGCGGGGCATTCAAAACGGGACAGAAAGACATTTCTTCGGTGAATCAGGACCAGAACATCATAAAACAGGAACAAAGACTTCTACACAATGCCGGCTTATAGAACTGCGTCATACAACTCATATGGAGTACCCGATTTTCACCATACAAATCCATCATCATGGGGTAAAAATCCTCCTAGAGCACTCACTACAGGTTACTAGATCTTCATAGCTTCACGAAACGACAATACTATTGGGACCGTGCAAGTTCGGCAAAGCGACCCCTATTTCTACGCTCTGTACTTTTATTCGCACTTTTAATTATATTGGCCAATTATATTAGTCCTGGTTACTGGATAATTGTCAAGGCCATAGTCCAAAAAAAAATAATAAGAAGAAAAAATAAGATTCAGGTTATGTACAGAAAACGTAAACAATTGTAAGTAAATAAAATAAATTATTAAAAAGCAGTACTGCAAGCAAAGTACAATTAATTAAATTTACCTTTATATAATAATTGCATATCATATCAATATTTTGGAGCAATATATAATTTTTCTGCTTCAATGACAGAAGGTATAAAATATACGTCAATTTGACAATTTCAATTGACAATATGAATTATTTAAGATAGTTGCAATATTTCTCCTCAACTCACGCACGGTCGTTTCTCGTTTCCCTTCAAAGTACTTGCACACCGCGAATACTTAATACCGGCAAAGGACAACGGGCAACGCCCTGTCGGGTGAGTACCGGCAGCGGAGCAGATCCTACCCCTTCAAATTTTCAAACCGGACTAAATTGCGCTTCTCTCTGAAGCCATGGATCGAGAAAAAAAAGACGCATGTACCGAGCGATTTTGATCCTTAGAGGTGCTTACTTGACAAAAAACTCAGTTACTTTCAGATGGAGTAAACCATTTTTTCAAGGGGAGTTATGGTACTTTTCAACGTTACGCAATACCTTGTAATGCTCTGATATTTTCAAACAGGGACGGCTTTAAAATATTTATATGATATACAACTCACAAACCAAATTGGAAAATAGGCATTCCTTTTGGGAACTAGAATATAAAATTAATGAATGCTATTAACAAAACATTATAGCGGGAAATCCAACTTCTATAATATCTGTCATGTCAAATTTCTCCTTCGCTTTCATGTCAAAATTCAGTTCTACCAACTACTGAGTACAAAACAAAACTAGTTACTAAAACATTAAAAAATAAAAATTCTAACATGGCCCCCCTTTGAAGGGAAACTTCAAAATACACAATGTAAAGTTCACAGCATACAGTCATAGTTGTCTTTACTAATTTTCACTTGAAGAGGTAGTGGATGTAGATGTCTCACAGATCGTTTTAAGACACCTTTTGTAGTGGACGCAAGGGATACTCGGTGAATACCATCTGGACCAGGAATCAGCTGAAAAATTCGTCCTAGTTGCCATTTTTGTGGTGGTAAGTGGTCATTACGGATTAATACCAGACTCTCAACTGAAAGTTTTGACTTTGGAGATTTCCATTTATATAATTGGTGGAGCTGGCTGATGTATTCTTTTGAAAATCGATTCAAAAATTGTTGTTGCAAACGTTGAACAGCTTGGAGTCTTGTGATTCTGTTTTCTGCTACTTCCAGTAAGTCTAAGGAAGGAAGAGAAGTAATAGGATAGCCCAAAAGGAAGTGGGAAGGAGTCAGAGGCTCGTAATCATTTGGGTCATCTGAAATTGCATAGAGCGGTCTTGAATTTAAAATCGCCTCAATTTGAGTTAATGAGAGTTAAAAACTCTTCATAGGTTAAAATAGAATTAAATATAGTTCGTTTAAGATGATGTTTCATTGATTTAACTGCGGCTTCCCATAAGCCACCGAAGTTAGGACTGTAAGGAGGAGAGAAATGCCAACTTATATTATTGCTAGTTGCATAATCTATTAATATATTATGATTATTTTGAATAAATGTGTACAATTCATTGAGTTCATTATATGCACCTTGAAATGTTTTACCATTATCAGAATAAATGTCGTTGGGTATTCCCCGACGTGAGACAAATCTTCGCAGACATGCTATAAAACATTCTGTTGTCATATCTGAGATGAGTTCAAGGTGAATAGCTTTAGTTACAAAACATACAAACACACAAATGTAACCTTTTGTTGTTTTTGCACCTCTTCCCTTTCTGTCTGTTATGTTATATGGACCTGCATAATCTATCCCAGTGACTTGAAATGGAAAAGATGGTAAAATTCTATTATTAGGTAAGCTACCCATAGGGGCAATGGATGCAACTGGCTTGTGTCTAAAACACTGAATACAATTCTTGACAATTTTCTTGGCAAGAATTTTTCCCCCAATAGGCCAATATTTTTGTCTGACTGTTGCCAAAAGTAATTGTGGCCCTGGATGTAATAAATAGTTAATGTTTATGAATAAAAATTAGTTTAGTAAATGGATGATTTGAAGATATAAGGATAGGATGTTTAATATCTCTTTGTAAGTTAGTACATTTTAATCGTCCCCCTACACGAAGGATACCTTGCTCATCCAGAAATGGACATAAAGAAGATAATTTATGGTTATGGGGTAATGATTTATGAGATAAAAGAGTAAGTGTGTCATTAAATGAATCCTTTTGAGCTAGTTTGATTAATGTTAGCAGTGCTTGATCAACTTCCATTGCTTGTAATGGACCTAAGTGTCGATCATCCTTATTTTTTGAATTATAAATAAATCTTTTACAATATGCAATTGTTCTGACTAACTTTAAATAACTAGAAAACTTTGTAAATATTTCTAATGAATTGACAGAAATGTTTGAAAGAATTGTTGTAGGAATTCTTTTTAATTCTGGTAAGTTTGATTTGGATATGTTAAATGAATATTGAGGCCATTGACTATTTGGTTCACATAAAAACTCCCTGTGGCCCTGTCCACCATATATGGTGGTATTTTAATTTGTTTGGTAGTATGCCTCTGGAGGCAACATCGGCAGGATTTGATTTTGTATTAATATAACTCCAATTTGAGATAGAGGTTAAATTTTGAATTTTTGCAACTCTATTGCCCACAAAAATTTCTAGAGAGTTTGGATCTGTTTTTAACCAACAGAGCACTACCTGTGAATCAGACCAATAGTAAAATGGTATATCATTAGGAAGGTTGAATAGTGATGTTTTTACTTGAATAGATAATAATTGCGCCAGTAATAAGGCTGCAGATAATTCCAATCTTGGAATTGTTAATAACTTAAGTGGTGCTACCTTGGTTTTTGAGCATAATAATTGTACATGAAGTTCCCTTGCGAATTTGAACTGCGTGCAAAAATGCATGCAGCATATGCATCACGAGATGCATCACAAAAACCATGGATCTCTATCAATTTATACTCATTTTTTATAACATATCTAGGACTGGATAATTGATTTAATTCTGACAATTCAGTTCTAAACTGTTGCCATTGTAAAGATAGATCTTCTGGAATGGGTTTATCCCATTCCATGTTTAGTGACCATAATTTTTGGATCATTATTTTTCCTAGAATTATACAAGGGCTGATTAAACCTAATGGATTATAAATTTGTGCTATATCTGAGAGTACTTGTCTTTTTGTAAGTGAACTTGTTAATGGATTAATATTATTATTAATTGAATACTTTAAAACATCTAATTGACTGTACCAGTAAATACCTAATGCTGTTGAAGCATCATTTTGTCCTAATTTTAATATGGCTAATGAATCATCGTTACTGGAAATAGTTTGAAGAATATTTGGATTGTTAGCAGTCCATTTTCTAAGAGGAAATCCAGCAGAGTTTAGAATGAATGAAACTTCTTGACATGTTTGAATTAATTCAGACATACTATTAGAACCAGTGAGTAGATCATCTACATAAAAGTCTTTTAGAATTGTTTGTGATGCTAATGGAAATGAATTTATATGTTCTTGAGCTAATGCTAATGTTTGTAAACAGTTTATTGCTAAATATGGAGCTGAAGTTGTTCCATAAGTCACTTTATTTAGCTCATAAGTGGAAAGGTCTTGTTCTGGATTATCTCTCCAAACAATTCTTTCCAATGACATGATCATTGTAAATTAAAACTTGTCTATACATTTTTGTAATGTCTGCAGAAACTACATATCTAAACATTCTAAATCTTAATAAAATACTGATGATGTCATTTTGGACTTTTAGACCAATGTATTGTAAATCGTTTAATGAATAGCCTGTACAAGAAGCACAGCTACCATCAAAAACTACACGTAGTTTTGTTGTGATTCTTTCTTCTTTGAGAACACCATGATGTGGTAAATAATAGTATGTTTTATTAGGATCGTCTTGTGACATATCTATCTTAGTCATATGATTTAATGAAATATATTCTTTAATAAATTGTGAATATTGAATTTGAAAATTGTTGTTTTGATTAAATCTTTTCTCTAGATTTATAAACCTGGTACATGCTGCATTGAATGAATCCCCTAATATACCAGGAGATAGTTTTAACGATAACTTTACTACGAAACGACCTTTTTCATTTCTAGTAGTATTTCTGTGAAAATGATTTTCACAATCTGATTCATCTTTTGGCAAGACCGAATTTACAGGTACTTCTTCTAGTTCCCAAAATCTTTTTAATTGAGCATCTTCTGAATAAATTGTGTTTGCAAAATTGCGTCTGGATAACGAAGTTGATACAGAACTTTTTCCTGAAACAACCCTGCCTAGTTTAGTATTTTGTAAAATAGGTAATCCGTTACCAAGATATATTTTTCCTTCTGTTAGAAGGTCCCAAAAAAGGTCTGCACCTATAAGCATATCAATATCTCCAGGTTCAAAAAATTGTTCATCTGATAATTGGATATTTTTAGGGATAACTAAGGATGGGTGGATTAGTTTTTCTGCAGGCATTTCACTGCATATGTTTTACGTAACATGAAATTGTTGTTTGATAATTATCAACTCTAGAAAAAATAGTTAAATTGTATTTTTTTGATAGATGTGAAGTTACTTGATTAATTCCAACTATAGATAGTTTTGAATCTATTAAAGGTATGCCAATTTTGTTGCAAAACACTTGTGTGATTAAATTATTTTGCGAACCACTGTCTAATAGAGCTCGACAGTAATGCTGGTTGCCTATAGTATCTTTCACATAAAAGCCTACAGTGGATAACAGAATTTGTGTATTTGAATCTTGAGGTTGTATGAATAAATTAATAGATATTGGATTAATGGATTGTTCATGAATCAATGAATTATGTTTTCCATTGCATTTTTTACAAGGCCCTAAATAGCATGATTCAACCTTATGTCCTCTCCTCAGACAGTTTTCACCCAACTGTAGTTGTGAAATTGATTCTTTTCTTTGAGTGACGTTTAGTTTTAAGAAGTCAGAGCAACTGTATATTGTATGGTTATTCTTTTTACAAAAGTTAAAAGTTCTTTTTGTTTTGTTTGGTTTTATATTAGAACTAGAATTAATGTTTATATTTGTAGTGTTGTGTATGATTTCTAATAAGTCTGCTTTTGCTTTAAGAAAGTCTAAGAATTCTTCCATGTTAGGAAGTTCACCTCTAAATTTTGTCTCTTTCCACTCTCTAAAAGTATTTTTATCTAATTTGGATGAAACTAAATGTATGATCAGAAAATCCCATAACTGGTCTTTGCTAATACCTATGTTTTGCAAAGATACAAGATTTTTTGATACATTGTCTAATAGTCTACGAAAACTTGTTGAAGATTCTTTCGAACAAGGCTCTATGTTAAGAATTGAATTTAAATGACTACTAAAACATACTTTTTGTCAAACCTGTCTAGTAATGTTTTCCAAGCTTCTTGATACAAATTATCAGTGAATGGAATTTGATCGATTAAATTTTTTGCGTAACCTTCTAGCTATGCCTTCAACAAAGAAAATTTTTGAGAATCTGTCAACACTGCATTCTCATGTATTGCTGAAAGGTAATTACTTTTAAACTCCAACCACATGTCATATTCACCTTTAAAAATTTGAAGTTTAGCTTTAGGTATGATAATGTTTTGTAATGGATCTTTATTATAACTATTACAACTTAACGAATTATTACTCGTTGGATTAGCAGACATACTTTCTACGTATGTCTTAAGAAAACTTAGAGTATCATAATAACGCTTTTTAAATTGTTCTCTCTCCTTATAGTTTTCCTCCAGCTGTTGTTCAGGACAATTTACCTCTATTTCTAATTGAATGATTTCAAAATCTTTATCTATTAATTCTAATTCATTAATCCTAATTGTAGCATCAGTTAATGAAGGTTTGTTATTTGGTTCTGATGTTTTTATAAGGTCTATAAACCTTTCTAAAAAAGTTAACCGCTTTTAACTGAACCCCTAGCTCTAATACATTTTGCTAAATCAGACATGATTATTGATTAAAGCCTCTAAATTGTGAATAATAGGATGTAATCAGTAAGGTTTAAAATAGGAAATAGAATTAATGACTTACTGGATGACCTCCTGTGTGTATATGTAGAAGACTTCAATCTGAATTTCTTGTGGATATTTTTTGAAAATAGCTGTTTCAGAATTTATCACGCTCGAAGGGTCAACAAATGTTGTGTTTTTTGTATTCCATATGGTACTGGATTGGATGATGTTTATAGAATTGGTTTTTGTATGTTTATTTATTTACACACATGGATACATGATTTTTATAATTTTATAGGTTATATCTGTCATGTCAAATTTCTTCTTCGCTTTCATGTCAAAATTCAGTTCTACCAACCACTGAGTACAAAACAAAACTAGTTACTAAAATATTAAAAAATAAAAATCCTAACAATGTCAATAACAATATTGATGCCGAAAACTCACAAACCACCGCGACTCCCATTACTAATGTAACTTACATGACGTTGCCATATATCAGTGAAATTGCACCAAAGTTGATCCGAGTTTTTAAGCCTTTTGAAAACATCAAACTTGCATTTAGGACTGCTCTCACAGTCAAGAAGGTTTTTTCGAATATCAAAGACAAGACTCCAATGCTTTCTAAAACTGATACAGTCTACAGCCTTCCTTGTTTAGATTGTAATCAAATATATATTGGGGAAACATCAAGAAGACTAAGAGATAGAATAACTTCATATAAGTCAGACTGTAGATTGTATCCTGATAGAAGTGCATTGGGTGAACATGTTTTCAATAATAATCATCAAATTGATTATAATAACGTAAAGATATTAGATCGTGAGTCACATACGTCAAAGAGGCTTTTTGGAAATGGTTCATATAAATAAAAATCCAAATTCGATGAATCATCGTACTGATATAGGCCACCTAAATAAAATGTTTTCTTACTTACTCTTTTTAGATTTATCTCATAACTCCTCTTCTAGATACTCTGACCTGTCAATAACATTATAAATTAATTTTGTATACACATTTAAACAAAATTTTTAATTTTTGATTAATAATTTTACTCGTTTTTTTTTTAATTTAACCTTAATTTGATCAAACAAATTATATTCTTTTTTTTAAGTCAAATTTAAATTCTAATTTTTTACATTTACATTTACTAAAACTGTTCATTTATAAAAAAAATGTTTGTTAGATATTTCAAAATAATGTCATGTCATGTTTAATTGTCATTTGGTCTTTTCTCGAAATTGTGCTATGTAAATTAATAATTACCTTTTGGATATTAAATCTTCGTTTTATCGACACATCAGCTTCAAAATTTTAAGAACATTTTTGTATCTCATTATAATGACATCATTTTGAAATATCCTCAATAAGTTGTAAGTATATATTATTTTACACATGTTTTTCATATTGTCTCACATTTATATAATATTGTAGTACCCTGATGAAGGTTTTAATCAAAACCGAAAGCTTGGAATAAAAACTTAAAAGAGTATATTTTTCATTTGCTGCAGAACCCAATATCCATAAAAGTCTGTCTATATACTGTCAGCAAAGACTCCTTGTCTTAATACTTTACAAAATGGGTTTCTACCAACGTATGAGAGCTACTTATGGACACTAATTAGTCGATGATATGAAATCATGGTCACGCACTTACATAAAACAATCCAAAGAATATAACCGTAGATGTTTCCTGCTGAAATGTCGCAAATCAGGCTTGTATCCAGCACACATTCGCAACACTATAAAACCAATTGAAGACCTTTTACACCGTTAAGAATTCATCTGGGAAAAACAATAGAATGGGAAACAAAATTTTAAATATTGAAATTAGTAGTAATCATAAATTAATTAACAAGTTAGAGTCTCTAAATAACCCGCTTAAAGTTAACATAATTGAAAGAACAAATGTTGACATATTTAATAATTTTAAAAGCTTTCAGAAAATACTATATAATAAAACATTTCATAAAATAAAGCGTGATAATTTAAGAAAAATCGAAAAACTTGAAAAATATCACATTGACAACCACCTTATTACACAAGACAAGTGGTTAAAAAACATATCATCTACAGACATACCTCATGACAATCTTAAATTCTTATCGTTAGGTCCTAAATTTAGTATTGAACCCAGTTTTGGGTCAGATATTCCAATAAGAAACCTCTTGGCTGATATTGACTTCATTCTGTCTACAATTCCTGACAAAGACACCAGGAACATCACATTAGCTAGGTCTGTTAACATTATTACAAACTCTGTTCAGCATTCTAAAATGAATAACTCCATCTTTAGAAAACTATATTTTAAATCAAAACAATTTTTAAAGAACAATCTTGATTTAATTGTCACTAAATCTGATAAAGGTGGTGTTACAGTGATTATGAACAAACAACAATATTTTGATTTAAGTAGTACAGTGGAGCCTCGAGAACTCGGATTAATCGGGACCGCGGACGATCCGGGTTATCGAAAATCCGGGTTAGCCGGAGAATATGGTAAAAATTAATAAAATACGGTATACTTACAGATAAACTCCGTTAGAATTGAAATACCAGGAAATATATATAAATATGCACAGTACCTACACATCTAAATTACTAAAAACACGCAAACATAAACGTAAGCAAACGGAAGCGAACAATATACAAGACTGTACTACACACAATACAGTCACAATCGATGTTATGTTATTTAAGGACAGTGAAAACTAAAGACCATTGTTTGAAAAATAATTTTTTAAATAGTCTTTTAGTCTTTTTAAACATTGCTGTTTGAAATATATAAAGGAATATTACAGACAGGTGTCTGTTGTTTCTGCCAGCGCGGCGTGTGCCATGAGTCATTTTTACTATACTATAGTTCAAATTACACAAATACACATTGTCTCTCAAATATTATATTACATACATTTTTATTGTTGAAATGTTTATCTGGTAATTAACTATTCGGGTGTCGTTGTCAAAATACAAAATACTGAAAATCCAAATGTTTATCTGATGAAAATCGGTCCGGGTTAGCCGGACTTCCGTGTTATCGGGGGCCGACTTATCGAGGTTCCACTGTAATATCATTGACAACGACAATTCATATCAGTTGTTGAGCAGAGATCCAACAAATACTATTGAAAAAAATTTTAACAAACTTATTAGAAATTTATGTAATGATGGTAACATTTCAGAACCAATAAAAAAACGGTTATCTAGCTATAGTGGCGTCCCCGGAAAATTTTACGCTTTGCCTAAGATCCACAAGAACCCATTGGCTGTGAGACCAATTTTAGCTTCTATATACACTTCTACAGATAACCTATCAAAATTTTTAACTGAAATTCTTACTAGAGCATACGATTTTAACAATGAACTTCATATAAAAGACTCTTTTGAGGTCAATTCATTGTTTAATAATCTAAAAATACCTGATGACTACGTGATTGCCAGCCTCGATGTAGTTTCATTGTTTAGTAATGTTTATCTTAATATCTGTATTACTGCCATTGACTATAATTGGTCTAGCATTTCAAATCATTGTGAGTTATCTAAGTCAACATTTTTAGAACTTTTAACCTTTCTGTTTGAAAACAATTATTTTGTATTTAAGAGTGGATTTTACAAGCAGACCTTCGATACACCTATGGGTAGTACAGCTTCCCCTATCTTAGCTGATTATGTTATGAATTATATTTTGTATTTTGTGTTGAGGGTGTTAGCTGTAAATTATTCTTCATCAAACGATATGTAGATGATATTCTTCTTTGTTTGCCTGCTAATGATCTAGATAATTTGTTATTCTATTTTAACATCTTTAACCATCACATACAATTTACTCTAGAAAAAGAGGATACACTATTTTCGCTATGAAAATCAATTTAATTAAATCAATGAAAAACCGCGTTTTAAAAATCAGCGACGTTTCTTTTCATTCAAAAAATTTAAAAATGTTATATCATCTTTTTTGGAAAACGGTTATCCGGGGTCTTTGTTAACGAAGTTACTGTTTAACACAATTAACATTCAACCAACAATTGTTAATAACAATATTGATGCCGAAAACTCACAAACCACCGCGACTCCCATTACTAATGTAACTTACATGACGTTGCCATATATCAGTGAAATTGCACCGAAGTTGATCCGACTTTTTAAGCCTTTTGAAAACATCAAACTTGCATTTAGGACTGCTCTAACAGTCAATAAGGTTTTTTCGAATATGAAAGACAAGACTCCAATGCTTTTTAAAACTGATACAGTCTACAGCCTTCCTTGTTTAGATTGTAATCAAATATATATTGGGCAAACATCAACAAGACTAAGAGATAGAATAACTTCACATAAGTCCAGACTGTAGATTGTATCCTGATATAAGTGCATTGGGTGAACATGTTTTCAATAATAATCATCAAATTGATTATAATAACGTAAAGATATTCGATCGTGAGTCACATACGTCAAAGAAGCTATTTTTGGAAATGGTTCATATAAATAAAAATCCAAATTCGATGAATAATCGTACTGATATAGGCCACCTAAATGAAATGTTTTCTTACTTACTCTTTTTAGATAATCGTGAGTTATCTCATAACTCCTCTTCTAGATACTCTGACCTGTCAATAACATTATAAATTAATTTTGTATACATATTTAAACAAAATTTTTAATTTTTGATTAATCCTTTTACTCGTTTTTTTCAATTTAACCTTAATTTCATCAAACAGATTATATTCTGTATCTTTTGAAAGTCAAATTTAAACTCTAAATAACTTTAATTTTCATCATTTAAACATATTTTCAAACTTACCGTGTACTCTTATTGGTCATTTACTAAAACTGTTCATTTATAAAAAAAAATGTTTGTTAGATATTTCAAAATAATGTCATGTCATGTTTAATTGTCATTTGGTCTTTTCTCGAAATTGTGCTATGTAAATTAATAATTACCTTTTGGATATTAAATCTTGTTTTATCGACACATCAGCTTCTCAGAAATATCCTCAATAAGTTGTAAGTATATATTATTTTACACATGTTTTTCATATTGTCTCACATTTATATAATATTGTAGCACCCTGATAGTGGTCTTAATCAAAACCGGAAGCTTGGAATAAATACTTAAAAGAGTACACTTTTCATTTGCTGCAGAACCCAGTATACATAAAAGTCTGTCTATATACTGTCAGCAAAGACTCCTTGTCTTATTATATATATATATATATATATATATATATATTATATATATATATATATATATATATATATATTATATATATATATATATATATATATATATATATATATATATATATATATATATATATATATATATATATATATATCAAGCAGTGATTCTTGAGGATGCAGTCTATTTTGGCCCACAAGACAAAGAAAACTCTTTGACTTACTGTCAAGCTTTCGAATTTATTTTAATTCTTTTTTCTTTGTCTTGTGGGCCAAAATAGACTGCATCCTCAAGAATCACTGCTTGATATTTGAATATACAGTCAAGAATACCATAATCTTATATATATATATATATATATATATATATATATATATATATATATATAACAAGGTTGAAATATTGGGGTAGCAGCAATCTCAAAGAAAACTCTTTATAATAGTTCCAAGCTTTCGAAAATGTTTATTTTCATCATCAGGGAAAATTATTTGAGGATGTTGAGCCTAGTTGTTAAACACTGACATATAAAACCAAATTTTGTCCTGGTACAAATTGTAAATAAAAATTAAAATTAAAAACTATATATAAAAAATTGTTCTAAAAATCGAGTATAAATTGAAAAATGGTAAAATATTTTAAAAAATGACGTATGTCAAATGGCATTTTTGAAAATTAGTTTTCTTTGAGATTGCTGCTACCCCAATATTTCAACCTTGTTACCTAACTGTTCAGCAAATATTATATACCTGTTATATATATATATATATATATATATATATATATATATATATATATATATCTACTTAAGTTGGAAACATTATGGAAAACTTGTTTATTATTAATTTTACGAAAAAAAGTTATTCTTCATAAAAAGTTCTGCATGCTCTAAAACCTAATATTCAATCATCATATATCAAATTTTGTAAATATTATACGAGGTCTGTCAAAAAAATATGAATTTTGTTCAAGGGTAAAGTACCTTTATTATTTCTCTGAATTTCGAAAATCCCTTCACACCCTTGTTCACATCTGGTATAACCTATTTTATGACTGTCAAAGTCATCAGAGGCAAAAATATATTATCTTTTGATTTGTTTTTTGAGTAATTATATAATAAAAAAATGTGTTTAAGAGGTGTTGCGGCTGTCGAAGAAGTTGATAATTTAATTTATATAACAGAAAATACACGAAAAAGGAAAATTTTCAAAGATGGAATAAATCCCTTTTCACAATACACCGATAAGGAATTCAGAATTAAATATAGGTTTTCTAACGATGGTGTAAGGTTGTTAGAAAACTTAATAGGTGATTCACTTATTTCAATTTGATATTGCATGAAAAGTTGAGTCAAGCAGTCCATATAATGCACAAAAAAATTCAAGATGATTCGTCAATTAGTTTAAATTTTATTCAATTATTTGTTTATCTCAAAGAGCTTTTTTTATGGAATGCTATTGTTCAAAAAATAATAATGATACAGTAATTCTGTAGAAACCATAATAAAGAAGAATACTGGTATTTTAAACGTTTTAAAAAAATCAATAACCACTCATTTTTATCATTCCGAAAACATTTTACAAAAGTAGAGTCAATTTTGGCTTGTAAACAAATTGAATAACTGTTAATATTGACTGTAGACTAACTAAACTACTTTGGGATTTGAAAAGCTGGTATTTTTACACAAATTAAAAAAAAAACTTTTCGCCTAGGTTAATTTGGTTTATCAGTTAGAGAGAAGAATCAAAATTGACATGTTTGACACAATATATCGTTGTTCTATGTATTTGTGCAGAAGATTGCGACGTTGCCAAACTATTATTTTGGAATAAAGTGGGACTACTTATATCTAACTTATACCGAGTTTATTAGTAACAAATTATTTTTGTACTATATCTAGATATAAATTCAGAATAATCTTAGAATACGAGTGTTTTATTAGTTGCAGGTGTAAGTGATTGTCGCTTAGAATATTATCAAGATATGGACAGTACTTTGTTTGGAAAGTGGTTTGAGCAGCCATTACTACCTAAATTAAAAAGAAATAGCGTTATTATTTTGGTTAATGCTCCGTATCATTGTAGACTAAAGAGTAAAATTCCAAACACTAATTCAAACAAAGCTGAAATTCAAGAATTTTTATCAAAACATGAAATCCTTACCTTCTTACTATTGTGTACTGAATCCAATAGAATTGTTGTGGTCGCAATTAAAAAGGAATGTGAGGAAAAATAATAATTCTCCTAAATCATTTTCGACTGTTAGATTTAATTAAGACTGAATGTAATAATATTACAGCAGATAATTGAAAAAATGTATAGAGCATGTCAAAAAACTAGAAGAAAAATACAGTTCCAAAACATTATAAATTGAGTAGTTATAGATTTAAGCGATAGCGATGATAATGATTCCGATTTAAATGTAGACGATATTTTAAAATAACTTTTTTTTGTATTTTTTCACTATGTTAAATATATATTTTAATATAAAAGTATTACTTATATGTATTTTTCTTTTACTATGTGGGATTGCGCGTTATTTTGATAAAATGTATCAGTATATAAGTCCGACCCTGTATACACTATACCTAGAAGATTTAAATCCGAAATATCTTGCAACGAACAGTATATTCAGGTTCTTGCCAAAAACTAACAATTCTTGGATTATACCTATGGCTTTTGGTATTTGACGGTAGATCTTATTGATGTCGGATGGTACAGCTGTTGACTTGTAGACCTGGGCAGATATATTGTGGTCTCAGGTGACTGCAGCTAAGCTTTGGTGGTGTTGGTCGTTGTAGTCTACATGATGCTGGAGGCTCCCGAATGGAGAAAGGTTGATTTTCTATCCAAAAACTAGAATACAAAACGTGTATCAGGTTGACATCAAGAAGAAAGAAAAATTACCTTTCCACAAAGGATTCAAAACTAGCAGATTCCAAGAGGTAAATTAAATGGAATTATTATTAATTATTACTAGCTAAAATTACACAGGTTTACAAAAAAATATGTTGGACTATTTGACGAAACCATATGACTGGGCGGTTTTTGGGGTCGCTGATCACGAATCGGGAGTCCGCTGACCTCTATCACGTCAGATAAAAGTCATTTCAAGGTCAAATTAAAAATAAATCGGCACAACCGCTCTGAAAAAGTATATTGGCGGACTTTGGGGGTCGCTGATAACGAATCCGGGGTCCGCTGACCTCTCTCATGTCTAGCTCAAGGTAATTTCAAGGTCAAATCAAGATAAATCGACACAATCGCTCTGAAAAATTACATTGGGGGTTTTTGGGCTCGCTGATCACGAATCCGGGGTCCGCTGACCTCTACCACGTCTAGCTCAAGGTCATTTCAAGGTCAAATTAAGATAAATTTACAAGATCATGGTAAAGAGTTTTTGGGATCGTTTATCACACAACTAAGGTCCGTTGAACTCTACCACGTCAGGTAAAGGTCATTTCAAGTTCAAATCAGGACATGTCCACAAAACCGTTCAGAAAAAGTAAAAGTGTATATTGATACACACTTTGTAGTTACGGAATTTTAATTAAAGTTTATATAAGTCGTAATCTCTTTTATAAAATTACTTCTTGAAAATTTGTCGCCGAAGGTGAAATTGTTGTTGTGTTTTTATCTATTTTTGTTATTCCTTCTATTTTACCAAAGAATAAATTTTTGACTTTTTTATCTTATAATTTCATATTTTTGTTTATCACCTATCAGTTAATAAAAACATAATGGTCACCTTCGGTCGGTTTCTTCAACGTTTTTTCAATCATACAAATTAGGAGTCTACATTGTATCTACAATTTTTAAATGGAATATATGGAGAGTACTTACTACTAGTATATTTTCATCATTAGTACTAATATAAGTGATTTTATTAAATATAATATTTTTGTTAGTTCGTAATTACCTATACAGTGAAAAGGTGCAAGTTTTGCTTATAGTTCGAAGTTAATAAATTTCTACTTTAATTAATACATTTTTTATAATTATTAATATAGTAGTTAATAAGTAATACTTTCTGAGTCTTTTCACAGATATATAAAAAAAATAAATTACAATGGATGAATGTATGAAAAATAGTAAAAACAATTGTGTTATGTGTGGAAAATATACTATTAACAAATACTTGATAAATTTCTCAGAAAATATTAACACAATTTACATGGAGTGTTTGAACATTGCTCATGATATTGCAAACCACGCCTGGGTACCTAAAGTAATCTGTTGAGGTTGTGATTCCCGTTTACGACATTGGAAAAGTGGATTTCGAAATATGATTTTATCATCACCTATGATTTGGCATGCACCTCAAAATCACGATAATGATTGTTACTTTTGTTTAAATACCAGTAAATAAATAAATAAATAAATAAATAAATAATAGCTTTATTACCCAACAGTTTTCCATTTCTAGGGTAAAAAATTTGAAATACATTTTTTAGTTAGCATACAATCAGTATGATGAAAATAAAGAGTAAGAAAAATTTAAATAAACAAATAACTATGCAAATAAGAAATAAAAAATTAACAATTTAAGGTACTCCATAAACCAATGCGGTGTCAACTAGATGATTAATTGAGCATGAAAAAAATATCACAATGGTTGCATATTTTGTTATAGTTATCGCACATAACATAAATCGGTGATTTTAGTAACATGTTTGTTCTCGCGCGTAGACAAGTAAACACGATAGTTGACCTGGAAGATATTCGTGGCACATTAAATCTAATTTGTTCTAATATATCGCTGCAGTCAATACAGTTGTGTAATAACTTAAATAAAAATGAAACCGAAAATATAACTCTTCTTAACACTAAACTTACAGTATCAAACCTGTTACATAACAAATCGTAATCGTAACCATGAGCAGGATATACTCCATCAACCTTAAATGCTAAATATTTTAAAAGTTTCCGTTGTACCTTTTCAATCTGTTGCATATAACATCTATAAGTAGGATACCAAATTAAGCTACAATATTCTAGTTTTGTTCGCACTAACGATAGATACAGCAGTTTAATCGGTCTTATATCGCTAAAATTTCTACAGTTTCTGATGATAAAACCGTACATTTTCATAGCATCAGATACTTTCTGCTCAATATGGTCATTAAAGGTTAACTTTGAATCAAATATAACTCCTAAATCTTTAATGCTATTACATTTTTCCAGTTCTGACCCCTGAATTACATAATTAAAATCAACCTTATTTTCCTTTCTAGAATATGTTACTACTTTACATTTATTGACATTAAGAAAAAGTTTGTTGTTTATACACCAAGAATCTATATAATTTAGATCGTTCTGCAAATCTATACAGTTAGCAATTGTTTTAATTTCACAGTATATTTTAAGATCATCCGCAAAACATAATTTTCTGTTATTGATATCTAAAATTAAATCTATATATGATATATAATAGGAACAACAATGGACCTAAATTTGATCCCTGTGGAACGCCGGATGTGGTAAAAATTAATTCTGATGTGAAACCATTATATGATACAAATTGGCTCCTACCTATTAAATAGCTTTCAAGTAACTTTAAAATGTTTCCAGAAAATCCTAAATTTGATAACTTAAAGAGAAGGTATTTGTGATCAACCTTGTCAAACGCCTTAGAAAAATCAGTATATATTACATCTACTTGACCTTGTACATCAAAAACATCTGAAATATATTGAGTTATTACAGCTAAGTCTGATACAGTAGATCGTTTATCTATAAAGCCATGTTGATAAGGTGATATCCATCCCCTAACAGAATGGTATATACGACTATACACAGTTACTTCGAAAACCTTTGAAAAAATTGGATAACAAAGATACCGGTCTGTAATTGGATACATCAGATTTCTTTCCGTTTTTGAATACAGGGCATACTTTTGCATTTTTCCACAGCTCGGGATAAGTTCCCGTTTTTGTCGATAAGTCAAAAATTTTTTGAAGTGGCTTTACAAATACCCGAGAACAATCTTTGATTAAAAATGCTGGAATATTATCCGGCCCGGACGTCATTTTATTTTTAATTTTTTTAAATGCTACCAAAATTTCGTTTTCTTGAAATTCGCTAAAATTAATAGTGGGTAAATATATATCTCTACATATTTGGTTATCAAATGCATTGTTTTCGACAGGTATATAAACTTTTTCAAAAAACATCTTAAAAGCATCGATTATATCGTGAGGATTATTAAATGTATCGCCGTTGTAACACATTTCATCTGGGATTCTAGAAGTTTTATTCTTTGCATGAACATATGCCCAGAAATTATTAGATTTGTTAGAAATACTAGTCTGAATTTTTTCAAGATAAGCGTTATATTCAGTTTTAATCATTTGTTTTATTTTTCGCAACCTTTTAAATTCATGCATATAAAGTATATTCCCTGTTTTCTTATAATTTTTGATATTTTTTGATTTCAACTTTATTATTCTAATTATTTCCGCATTGTAACATGTAGGATATTGACGTTTATAATTTCTGTATATTGGTACACACATATCAAATAATTCATACATCTTCGCATAAAATAATTCTAGGGCTGTATTTACATCATCAGACATGTCTAAAAAACTCCAGTCGCAATTAAGAAATTCTGAGTACAGTAAAGGAAAATTTGCTTTTTTAAACTTAAATCTTTTAGTTTTAGAATGAGGCAAAAAACTGGTTTCCTTTTTCTGAAAATCATTAATATTTATCATTAATGCTGGATGATGTAAATTTTCTTGAACAAGTGGTGCATTATCACGACTTACATGACACAGATCTGATGATATAACTAAGTCTAACAATCGATTTAAATTATTTCCCACCTGATTATACTGATCTAAATTAAACAAACACATGAAGTCTAACACTGCCGATGTCTTCACATCAGACCTATTTTGATCGATATACTTTGGAATGTTAAAGTCACCCAGGAGAATAAGAGTTTCATTAAATAATTCAAGTTGCTTTAACATTTCAAAAAAATATTCAAAATCATTTAGCTTTAATTTGTCTGGAATATATATTACTGCAACATAAAACTTTTTATTTCCTGTGTGACATTCCACAATTAACAAATCAACTAATGGAAAATGTAAATCAAACGTTGAAACATCAACAACAACACACTCGAAGTTTGACTTAAGTGCTAACAGTACACCTCCACCAGTTGATTTATTAACTACATCGAACTTTCGATCTTTCCTGAAGACCTCATAGGCATCATTAAACAATTCCGAACTAATAACATCGGAGTTAAGCCAAGTTTCTGTTAAAGCAATGATATCAAATTCACATTCACTAACACTAGAGTAAAAATCAAATACCTTAGAATTCAAGCCTCGCACATTCTGATAGTAAACCTGAAGATCTTGGCTTGAGGAACTGTTGGGACCTATCTGTTTAAAGGAACAATTTTTGGGATGCCGTCCAACTATTTAATTCTAAATTGTCCTGTATTATTTGCGTTCTTGGCGTCTAATTCTTCCTTTAATTGTTTGTAGTATGCAATTTCATTTTTCGTACGATCATATGAAATTGACACATGGCTGTGGATACCAGTTTTTAGAACCTTGGATTGTCTGATTAATGCTGAGTAAAAGTAAATGTGGACTTAATTCAAAATCATGCAAATCCCTAAATTACACTGTTATGTCGTCTGTTACGATACCAGTACTAGTAGATCCTGGATCATCTAGCCATGCCGAAAACAGCGCAGTTACATTTAGTGAAGATCAGCGTACGGAGATTGGTGAAAATAGAGAAGATACTTCAGAATCATCTTCTGATGCGGAAGAAAATGAGAAAAAAAGTGAAAAGAACATTCTGTATATCTTGGTATAAGGCAAAGTTTTCACTCCATAACTTCTTCAAAAGTTCAACCGAAATGAACTTAGTCACTTGGTGAGAGATTTAGGGTTATCTAAAGAACAATCTGAATTATTGACTTCACGATTACGAGACAAACACCTTTTAGAAAAAAAAAATACAAATGTGGCCTTTTACAGAAACAGAGCCTTTTCGAAAAAACTTTTTTCAAGACAAGAATATGGTATACAGCAATGATGTAGATGGACTTTTTAGGGAATTAGGAGTTAAGCATTATCCTGAAAAATGGCGTTTACTTATTGATTGTTCAAAGTGGAGCCTTAAAGCTGTTTTATTAAAGAACGGAAATAAACTGGCCTTCATTCCTATAGCTCACTCAACTATTTTGGATGAACGTTATATTAACATGAAGTATTTACTTCGTAAAATAAATTACGAAACATTTCAATGGAAAATTTGTACGGATTTAAAAGTCGTTACTATCATACTGAAGCAGCAAACTGGCTTTACAAAATACCCATGTTTTTTGCGTGAATGGGATAGTAGAGCTCGACATGACCATTATCAGAAAAAAGTATGGACACCAAGTTATTCTTGGTCAAAAAAATTTTGTAAGCAAAAATTTGCTTAACCCGGCGAATAAATATTACCTCCATTACGTATCAAATTAGTTTTAATTAAACAGTTTGTGAAGGCTCTAAAGAATAAAGAATGCAGAGCATTTCAATATCTTTTTGTTATGTTCCAAAACATTCCTTTCAAGTTCCAAAAGCTATCAGAAGCCAAAATTAATGAAGGTGTTTTCAATGGATTAGGGAATTAATAAAAGATAAAGAATTTCCCAGCAGAATGGCGGCGGATGAAAAAAAAGGCATGGCAAAGCTTTATGGATGTGTGTGAAAAATTTTTTGGCAAAGCTCCCGATTATAAAAAAAATTGTAAGTGATTCAGTTGTGAATTTTGAAGCTATTGGGTGTTTATTGAGCCTGAAACTTCATTTTTTGGATTCACATTTAGACCGTTTTCCTGAAAATCTTGGAAATTATAGCGAAGAACAAGGTGAAAGATTCCACCAAGATATAAAAGAGATGGAAAACGTTACCAAGGTTTTTGAGATATCAATATGATGGCAGATTACTGTTGGAGCCTGAAGAGGGATACTTCAGTTAAACATAAAAGAAAGGCGCTTAGACGATCGTTTGACGAAATATGCAGACTTCATAAAAAAGTACAGAAAACTTAAATAGCGTCTGTTAAAGGAGTTGAAATTAGAAGCTACAACGAGGCAACAAAAGTGAGAGGCAAGGGGACTCACTCAAAACAAGCACCCCGATGGGAGCAGAAGCTGCAACGTCCACGTTGTTGCTCCTGGGTAACTCTAATAGCAGCATTAAAGTTGCCTTCATTGAAGTAATATACTAATCACATTGATTGTAATAAAACAAAATTCTGATTAACTTAATGATACATCGCATCAGAACATAGTGATTTCCCAAGCAATTTTGTTTCTAAAAAAATATTTACGTATAATACTATATATTAAATTTTTAGCATGAAGTTTTCACGTATCTTGAATATGGCTTTTATGATTCTTAAACATTTATAAATCAATCAACAGTTTTAAATATTCAACAAGTAATTTTATAAAAGAGATTACGACTTATACAGTATGTCCCTGTAAATTGTATCCATATGGAAAACTTTTTTATTATTAATTTTACGAAAAAAAGTTATTCTTTATAAAAAGTTCTGCATGGTTCAAAACCCAAGATTCAACCATCAGATATCAAATTTTATGAATGTTATACGAGGTACGTCAAAAAGTTTGAGTTTCACTCAAGAGTAAAGTAGCTTTATTTTTCACAATATTGAAAATTGCTATTACGAAAAGTTGTTTGGAATTAAAAACTATATTCTAATATGTAATTACACCTTTCTAATTGAATTTTTTTTTTAATTATGGATAACTAACATTATTTTCAATTATTTCAATTCTGATAACTCTTTTATTATTAATTTTACGAAAAAAGTGATTCTTAATAAAAAGTTCTGGATGGTCTAAAACCTAAAATACAACCATCTTATACCAACTTTTATGAATTTTATACGAGGTATGTCAAAAAAGATAAATTTAGATCGAAAGTAAAGTACCTTTATAGTTCAGAATATTGCAATTAGAAGGATGTAATTACATACTGAAACATAGTTTTTAATTCTAAATAACTTTTTATAATGATAATTTTCAATATTGTAAAAAAGAAACGTATTTTACTCTTGAGCGAAATTTATATTTTTTGACATACCTCGTATAAAATTGATAAAAATTTGACATAAGTTGGTTGTATGTTCGGTTTTAGACTATGCAGAACTTTTTATTAGGAATCACTTTTTTCGTCAATTTAATAATAAAAGAGTTATCTGAATTGAAATAACTGAAAATAATGTTCAAAATAATCCATAATTTTTCAAAAAAAAAGTTTCAATTACAAAGATGTAATTGCATACTAGAATATAGTTTTTAATTCCAAACAACTTTTTATAATAGCAATTTTCAATATTGTGAAATATAAAGCTACTTTACTTGTAGCGTGCAAACCCGCTACTTTGTAGAATTTATTTTAATAAGACCCACTCTGCATTTAGAGGTCCTCTCAGGTAGCTGTTGATTTTCATTTTTAGCAAATATTTATTAGTCGGTCCATTTATATTCTTTTCGTGCACCCTGTATATACATTTTCAATTCTATAATGAAATTAGTGATGACTGATTTAAATTAGAAAAGTTATTTCCATCATCTCGAATATTTATTGAGAAAATATTATTGCCATTTTCATTTTAAACAGTTTAATTATGTCCAGTTTTCGTTCTTTCCAAATATTTTATTTCGAAGCAAAATTATTTATCAAGCCATTAATTTTTTGTAATTTTAAAACGTTCAACTTTGTCGATTTCAATGAGAGTGTCTCTTTCGTTATCAGCTAATACTGACCTTCAATTAGTTTCTTCTACTTTTATAAATACCGTGCTGGTGCCTTTCTGGCTCATTTCTATAATCTTCGCCAAGTAGGTAGCATCAAACAACTGCAGACCTAATTGGTAAGTTGTTTTGGGGTTTTATCATTTACTTTTCCGATAATATTTTTTGTTAATTGATAACTCGAATTTGCAGAATATATTTATATTTTTACCTATTTGTATTGTAAATTTGATTCATCCAATAAAGAAATAATTTTGGGGTATTTATTTACTTATTTTCCGTGAATGCTAATTCATTAGCATCAGCAGTTGTGTTAAATATCAATTATTTTTCAAGTTGAATTTATTATGTTAATTTTATAGGAAAATTTGGGATTAAATTAATTTATTTTTCTTCATTTATTTTATTGTATTTTTTTAATTGGGGTGTTCACATTAAAACATTTGGGGTCTACTGTTTGGTTTAAAAGTCACTTCTAAGATTTTCTGTGCTGCTGGTGGGGAATATTGGGGTTTTGTTGACTTGGGTGGTGGGGGCCCTTCATAAATTTATGCTGCGGGTTATCTACATCTTGTTTTCTCTTCTAGGCACCCAGGAGAAGGGCGTGTCCCTAGCTTTTACACCATCTGTTTTGGCCCAGAGGATATAATGCCAACCAGAAAGTAAATCACGTAAATGGTAAATAGCAGCTCCTCAAGACCCATGGGTTCGACGAACATTTAGACAACTCCGGAGGCGACAACCGATCCACCAGTACATCAGACCAGTACATCAAAACCTGACGCCTCCCGAAGAAGATCATGAGGTGTGAATAACCTAGGACAGCACCGGAAGAAGCCTTCACACCACAAGTTAAGTCTTCCTTTGAATCTTATATTTGCCTGTCAGCAGAGACAGTTTTTTTATATAAATTAACTTCACCATGGCTATGATGTAGATTCTAAATTATAACCAAAGAAATGAGGAAATAAAGCATTTATACCGAAATTTATTCCTTTTTACTGATAGTGTACCGTATGCCTGGAGAATGCAGAGAAGTAGGATATAAGGACCCACATAAAGTCTCATGCTCGCCGTGTTGGTGTTGGTGATGTTATGTCAAATTTGTTTCTTGGTCCAATGTTGACTTTGGAGATAGGTTCGATATATCATTGTTAATATGAACACGACAAAATTGGCGCCTCAACTTGGTTCTGCTCTCTGTTTTCTTTGGTATATATTGCACTGTTAGTATTGGGTGAATTTTGGTATATTTGTTTTATAACCTCTCATTTCATTTTGTTTGCTTACAAGTTAATTCATAATTAGTCAATAATTTGTCTCTCGCTGATACAACTGAATTGCATATTATGGATACTTACATTATTTTAATTTTTAATGATTTGATATTAACTAAGTAATTTATTTACTTTCATATATTGATCATAGCATACGTATATGTGTTACTGGGGTTAGTTCAGTCGTTGTTTTTTTGCCACTGAGGTGAGTTTTTCTTTTGCTGGTTGTTTTTTCTTCCCAAATTTTTCACAATGCCTTTGCCTTTCAACTCGAATCATCTTAAGTCCAGTGAGTTAGCTTACGAAATTTCAATTAGAGGTCAAGATGTCCCCAAAACTGCGGAAGAGAGAAGACAACTGTTACGTGGCCTTCTTACTCAAGAGTCTTCAAATCGAAGCACTTCTTCCATTAGCGTGGACATAGATTTTGCTGAAAATTTCAAACAAACTTCAGAGTCTGCCCAAAATATTATATATGTGACAGTCTATATTATAAAAAATTTTGTCGTGTTCATATTAACAATGATATATCGAACCTATCTCCAAAGTCAACATTGGACCAAGAAACAAATTCGACATAACATCACCAACACCAACACGGCGAGCATGAGACTTTATGTGGGTCCTTATATCCTACTCCTCTGCATTCTCCAGGCATACGGTACACTATCAGTAAAAAGGAATGAATTTCGGTATAAATGCTTTATTGTCTCATTTCTTTGGTTATAATTTAGAATCTACATCATAGCCATAGTGAAGTTAATTTATATAAAAAACTGTCTCTGCTGACAGCCAAATATACGATTCAAAGGAAGACTTAACTTGTGGTGTGAAGGCTTCTTCCGGCCTAGTCCACTGTCCTAGTCCACACCTCATGATCTTCTTCGGAAGGCGTCAGGTTTTGATGTACTGGTCTGATGTACTGGTGGATCGGTTGTCGCCTCCGGAATTGTCTAAATGTTCGTCGAACCCATGGGTCTTGAGGAGCTGCTATTTACCGTTTACGTGATTTACTTTCTGGGGGGCATTATATCCTCTGGGCCAAAACAGATGGTGTAAAACTAGGGCCACGCCCTTCTCCTGGGTGCCTAGAAGAGAAAACAAGATGTAGACAACCCGCAGCATAAATTTATGAAGGGCCCCCACCACCTAAGTCAACAAAACCCCAATATTCCCCACCAGCAGCACAGAAAATCTTAGAAGTGACTTTTAAACCAAACAGTAGACCCCAAATGTTTTAATGTGAACACCCCAATTAAAAAAATACAATCAAATAAATGAAGAAAAATAAATTAATTTAATCCCAAATTTTTCTATAAAATTAACGTAATAAATTAAACTTGAAAATAATTGATATTTAACACAACTGCTGATGATAATGAATTAGCATTCACGGAAAATAAGTAAATAAATACCCCAAAATTATTTCCTTATTGGATGAATAAAATTTACAATACAAATAGGTAAAAATATAAATATATTCTGCAAATTCGAGTTAGCCAATTAACAAAAAATATTATCGGAAAAGTAAATGATAAAACCCAAAAACAACTTACCAATTAGGTCTGCAGTTGTTTGATGCTACCTACTTGGCGAAGATTATAGAAATGAGCCAGAAAAGCACCAGCACGGTATTTATAAAAGTAGAAGAAACTAATTGAAGGTCAGTATTAGCTGATAACGAAAGAGACACTCTCATTGAAATCGACAAAGTTGAACGTTTTAAAATTACAAAAAATTAATGGCTTGATAAATAATTTTGCTTCGAAATAAAATATTTAGAAAGAACGAAAACTGGAAATAATTAAACTGTTTAAAATGAAAATGGCAATAATATTTTCTCAATAAATATCATTTGAGATGATGGAAATAACTTTTCTAATTTAAATCAGGCATCACTAATTTCATTATAGAATTGAAAATGTATATACAGGGTGCACGAAAATAATATAAATGGACCGACTAATAAATATTTGCTAAAAATGAAAATCACCAGCTACCTGAGAGGACCTCTAAATGCAGAGTGGGTCTTATTAAAATAAATTCTACAAAGTAGCGGGTTTGCACGCTACATACTCTTGAGTGAAATTCCAAACAACTTTTTATAATAGCAATTTTCAATATTGTGAAAAATAAAGCTACTTTACTCTTGAGTGAAATTCAAACTTTTTGACATACCTCCTATAATATTCAAAAAATTTGATGTTTGATGGTTAAATCTTAGGTTTTACACCAGGCAGAGCTTTTTATGAAGAATAACTTTTTTCCTAAAATTAATAATAAAAAAGTTTTCCATATGGATACAACTTACAGGGACATACTGTATAAACTTTACTTAAAATTCCATAACTGCAAAGTGTGTATCAATATACACTTTTAATTTTTCTGAACGGTTTTGTGGACTTGTCCTGATTTGACTTTAAAATGACCTTTACCTGACGTGGTAGAGCTCAACGGACCCCAGTTTTGTAAAAGCGGCCCCAAAAACCCCCTAATATACTTTTTCAGAAGTTCCGACACGATTGTGTCGATTTATTTTGATTTGACCTTGAGCTAGATGTGAGAGAGGTCAGCGGACCCCGGATTCGTGATTAGTGACCCCAAAACCCCCCTAATATACTTTTTCAGAGCGATTGTGTCGATTTATCTTGATTTGACCTTGAAATGACCTTTACCTGACGTTCCTGACATCAAGAAATATGCGACTCTTGCAAATTTGCAGAAATTTATATGATGTAAGTATTAATATTAAAATTAATTACATTGTAGAAAATTCATTAATTTTTAATAACTTCTATTTTAACAAATAAAAACAATTTAACAGGAATTTAGTACTTAAGTTTATAGGTACAAGGCAAATTAAAAATGATTGAAAAGAAGTATTCAAAAGAGTAAGATCTAAAAGAACTACCAAAATGGATTCTTATGAAGTAATGGAATTAAAATATAACGATTTTTTTGATCTTATGATCTGCCAAAGGAGATAATAAAGAACAGAAATATACACGAAGATGGTAGCACAGTAAACTGACTTAAAATAAAATATTTTAAGTAGCAGAAGAAAAACCCAGATGTCTATTCTATATAAATATAGTCATCAAGCAGATTTTAAAAACTATATGTAAAACGTAAGGGTAGACATCATAACACGCCTATTATGAAACAAGCTTATGACAACCCCTCATTAGAATAATCAAGTCAACATGTGACAGATACACAGACACGATATAAACGGACATACTCACAACTTTCTTCTCCTAGCGACAGAACTGGCATAATTGAAGAAGCTGCTCATACTGAACAAACTAATACATATGACGGCGTTTCCAAACATCAAACCAAGAAAAAACTTAAACGGTCAAGCTGTGACTCAACCCTATCTGAAATTACAAAAAAATCATACATGAACTTTATACAAAAATTCCACAAATATTCATCATCCCAGCCGATAACATAATTGCTCTTCTTGAAAACTGTCACGGCAGTAGTGATCCATAGTAGTGATCCATCCAGAAGCATTAAAATTCACACCAGACATCAAATCACTTATTTCTACATTATACCAAATCTATCCCAACCTTAACGAGAAATAAATCAAAAATAGACTAACTCGTCTAATAAAAAAATTCAAAGACAAAACCGAACTCATGATGGATGATTGTATAAAATTACCCAATCTTGACCTTTTACAGGAAACAACTGATGATGAATACACGTCTGATGCATCTCAAAACTCAAGGACATCTCAAAAATCTTCTTACTAACAAGTTTACAATTATTCAATGGATCTGCGATGGATTTTATCCTCGCCTCGAACACCTGTAATCCCTTATATCTGATCACTCTCCCGACTTCCTTTGTTTACAGGAAACCAATTTTACCACAACTCATAATCCTTCTTTAAAAATTTTTGTTGGTTACAACTACAATAGAACCACACATTTACGTGTGAGTAGCGGAACTTCCATCTTTATATCCAAAGATATATCTGTACTTCAGAACTAAACTGTATTAACTCCATTTTTTTTGAAAAATTGTATTATTTCACTTTCTACGTAACATACTTCACATCTTTCATATGCGATACAATATTAAATTCTATTTAATGTGGTTCCAAAGATAGGCAACGTTAAAGTGTATTAAGTCCCTCTGTAGCTCCGAGCTAAACAGTCGTTTACACTTAATACCCAGCAAAATAAAAGTATTATCAGCAGTATTAGTGGAGTTAATATCACTGGCATATGTAAGAAGTATTAACTTCATGGAACGATCGATGTAAAACCGCGGTGTGCTACTGGTTGTTATATAGTATTCTGTGGAAAATAAATGGAAGTAGCACTAAACGAGTTCAAGGATTTTAAGACTCTTACAACAACAACTGTTCTAACTGTTCACCTTTTATTATAAGGAAAAAAACTCAGCAGAATACATATTTTCGTATGTCACATGTTGTTCACTTGGAAGTGTGTAGCGATCATTTAGGATTACTTTTTTTTTAAACTAATTTTAGTTCGGAAATATCCCAATCTGTTGATCTTAACAGAAATCCTAGGCGTGTTTTGTTTCCTGCTGCCCTGCCGGTAATTCTCGATAAGTCAAAGGAATTTCATAATTTTTATAAAAAATTATCCCACTCCGATAAAGTAAATGAGGATTGAAACCTCTATACTCTGGGTATAGAGATTTTTGAAGAGAAGAACTGAATAAAGATGGGTAAAATAAATGATAAGAGATTTAAGACAAAAGAAGAGGGGCTTAGCTCAGAAGGAAAAAAAAATCAAAAGGGCAGAGAGACACTAAATCTCAAGTATGAGTATTCGGCTAGCTTCAATATACCGAATATTGGCTTTGGAGATATGAGAAGAAAATTTGGTAATGAAATGATAGTAACTAGGAAGGAAATGAGACTGTTAATACAAAAATGGAAGGAAAATAGATAAGAATGCTAGAGATAAAATAATATCGAGTTACAACAAAGAAAGAAGAAGAAAAAAGGGCGCCAACTCGAACGAACAACTCGGCTCTCAGAACCAAGAAGTTGGACAGGTTCGAGATTTTGAAGTAACGAACAACGGTAACTCTATGACACTGGTTACAATCACCTGAAATACAAAATACTAAATACTGATCTTGTCTTGCTATGTTATATACTGGTAATACAGACTGAAATAAAACACCAACCTTAATACATACAAATATATTAATAATAAATGTTAAATACTAACAATTTACATATAACGCAACGTGATAACAGTGATAGTGGATGGGGAAAAGATCAAATAGGACCGCAAAGGCCACTTAACAAGCAATTATCCACTATCACTGGCCAAGCAAAGGTATTAAAATCAAAATCCAAAGCAAAAGTCCGTCAGAATAGCACTAAGTCCTTACAACTAAAAAGTTAGTAATTATTTCCTAAATTGAACTACGCTAGAGTGAGATCCACAACAAGAACGCTACAGTTACCAAAAATAATAAAGATCTCACCTAGCCAAAAACACTAATAAGTAAATATATAATGAGTTATATAAATGAGTTATATAAATGAGTGATATAAATGAGTTGTATAAATGAGTTGGTCAGTTACTCTTTATATACAATGTAAAAACCTACAAAACATATTCCCTATTTGAAATCCGCGACAAACCTTTAACGACCCCTTCCCTATCAAATTTTTAAGCTACAATTATTATTTATAATGATTATTGAACAAGACCTAATTTTATTTATTGGAAACTACTACTTATATTAAATCAAAAAAAACCAACGACCTAAAACCCTATCTATCAAGAAATATGTACCTAGTTTACCTCAATTGTATGCATACAAGAAGTTTACAGTGCAAGCAACTATAGAGTACCCAAAATATGTAAATAATAAGATTAAACAACTTATCTTAACCACAAGTCCTATTTAAAAAGGTCCAGATAGGAATGAATTTCCTCTTGGCACGGCAAAAACTAGTGGGCTGCTGTGGTGATAAATCCAATCCTGGATGTTGTGAAATAGGTATTATCCAATCCAATCAAAAGTAACTCTAGGGGTAACCCATACCCTAGCTGCTTACAGTAACTGGCACATATTTATATGATGGCACATTAAATGATGATACAATCTATATAAATTGACTAGGCTAAGTGTCTATGTGACAAGTAGCTACGGGACGGAATTTGAGCAAAGCAACACATCGGCGGTATTATAACCTTTTTCCTTTCTTGTAAATAAGCCTCCAGATATAACTACTGCTTGATTATTATTAGTATGGGTTATTGGCTGATGTTCGAGGTCTTTAGTTATATATTTTCCCAATTTTGCCCAAACTCCGTCACCTAAGTAATGACGATGTGTTGCCTCTTTGTGAGTTCGTGACCAACTAAACTAGAAATCGACAATCATCGACTTTCTTTCTATTGGCGCGCCTGTGTACCGAAAAATCGTAGTTGGATCTTCGCGGGCGTCACCCAAGGATTTTGTAGAGGGGTATATTTTAATCCAATTTTAATTAAAGTAATTTAATTAGTAGCGTGATCGCTACATTCTCCCTCTTCTCCAGCAAAAAAAGGAAAACTCTACAAGTTTCCTTTTTTTTTATTTTCCAGAACTAACTGACGCTAGGCGAACCTGAGGATGGACACGGTAAAGGAGAAACGTTGTGGTATAAAACCATAATTTTGGTAGGCTCAACAGCCATACTATTTGCTGAGGAGACAGAACAAAAATCAGGACGAAGTCATACAGACAGTATAGAGGCCACGCGAGATATCTTTAATGGTACTTGCAGAAAGTATAGAACATAGAAGGGATGTGTAACTAACCGACATACGTAACTGACTGACATAAGTTATTCAACAAGATAATTTACTTTAATTTAGTAAAACCAAAGATAGAGAAAAACAAATAATTACGCGTTAATCACTAACATTCTAAATATAATTATACAACCTTATAGAGTAAGTTAACTCTTAACACTACTTACTATCTACATTCTCAAGTGTTAGTAAACCCATGATTAAAACTAAATTACAGGTGTGTATTAACAACCCCCAACACAATATAACTAAGAACCATAAACAACAATTAACCTAAACGCATCCTATTAACTTTACCCAACATTGACACTAGAGCGAACAAATTCTATTAATCACCCCAGAATTCAATGAGGGACTAATTCATTAGGACCAGTTAAAACTACATTACTACAAACCTAAACATATATGATATGGTTCCGGATATCAACATCTAAAACTCAAGGTAAAAGATAATTCATAACGTCTACTTGCTTTCGTAGCGATAGGAAGACACAATCTAGGTAAAGATACTAGCAAGCGCACTATACGCATAGTATAGGGTATGCTAAAAGGTAAAGATACTGGCAAGCCCGCATCTACTCGTGGTAGAGGGTATGCACAAAAGGTAAAAGGTAATAAAAATCCTAAGTGTAATACCTAAACTGTACTATTGACGTGGTCCAATTCTTTACTCACGACAAGCACAGAGAAGGACAGATTCTTAGGACTTTATAATAATCAAGATAAAGATAAGATATACATTCAATCAAGATATAGATAAGAGATAAACTCATCAAGGTAAAAGTACGAGATAAACTCAAGGTAAAGATAAAGATAAATGCATCAAGGTAAAGGTACGAGATAAACTCAAACTAAAGGTAAAGATAAACTCACTTCAGGTAAAGGTAAAGATAAACTCACATCTACCTTTTCATATTTAAGGTAGAAGAACATCTACTAACATAATGCTCAGTAGGGAGACAAATAAGGTAACTCACATACTCACAGCCACTAATCCAAGCAAGTGGTAGAGACAGGTAACCAAACTTACGGTAATAAGATATGTTAAAACTCAAATCATTTAAAAGATAACAGCATAGGAGATGACAACCAAGTTAAACAGACTGACTTACTGCTGAATATCAGAACGATCCAATTCTACATGACACATTCTAATTTCAACCTAAGAGATACTCTAGGAACAACTTATAGATATTAATATATTTTTGAGCCAAGTGAAATGCCCAAGTCCAGGGTGATCAGTCCTGAACCCACGCTAAACCCTGACACAGTAAGTAAGTGAATGCATAAGCTTTATGGCCATGGTCCACGAGCTCATGCAACCGTCAATCAAAGAAAATATTATAGAAACGGTTTCCTAACTATCCCTATAAATATCTATCTAACCCAGAATTCAAGATGGGGAAAATTCCCATTATCCATCCTGCACTCCTATGATATATAGTTTGGACTTTCAGAGACAACCAACAGCAAAATGAACAAGTCCATAAACTAAGATATTAACCAACATTAAGATAAGATAATATAAGATAAAATAAGATAAAAGGCATAACAACAGATGTTAACCAGGTAAACAGAATAGATAAATAGATCATAAATAACAAACTGGCCCTCACAATTTAATCTTCATCTGAAGATGAACCATCTGAATTGTCAGACAAGTTATGTGGACCTACAGTCTTATCCTCAAGTAAATCTTTGACATGAAACCTTCCTAGTTTCCTGCCGGTGGACGTTTCCTTCAACTCATAAATCAAAGGGGAGATAACCTTAATAACAGTGCAAGGTATGTATTTTTGACACAACTTGGCAGATTGGAAATTCACTTTATCTGACTTGACAAAATTTTTCTTCAGAACGGAATCTCCGACTCTGAACGATAAGGCTCGCTTTCTCAGGTCATAACGGCACTTATTTCTGTCATAAGATGCTTTCAAACGTTTGCGAACATCCACATATATGTCAGGAAGATGCTGAATATCTTCTAAGCGGTGTAACTTATCTGATATCGCAGGAAAATTAGTGGCATTTTCTGAGATTTTACCAAAATAATCACCAGAAAGAGGAACATGACGACCAAACATTAAGTACGATGGAGGACATTTGGTTATTTCGTGAGAAGAAGTCCTGATAGCTTGTACTATAGAGTGGATATGAGTATCCCAAGCTCTCTGATCAGGAAATGAATATGATCTTAAAGCAGTAACGATAGATTTGTTTACTCTTTCAGTATGATTAATTTGAGGATGATAGTTCGCATTGTACCAGATCTTTTGTACATTATATTTAGACATGAGATCACGAAAAGCCTTGGCTGTGAACTGGGGTCCATTATCGCAAGACACGATCTGTGGAACACCATAAATTAGGAAAACTTCATTCTCTAGATACTTGATAATGGCTGAAGTAGTTGCTTTAGACATAGTATGCACCAAAGGAAATTTTGTAAAGTAATCAACAACTACTAAGGCATATTGAGCACCTTTATACGACCTAGGATAAGGACCAATAAGATCTAAAGATATAAGTTGGAATGGAAAATCAATCCGTCGATAATTACCCATTAAACCTGGTTGGGGAAGATTTGTCGACTTACACGTAGCACAAATTTTGCATCGGGCGAGATAACTACGAATAGTCTGACGCATCTTCGGCCAGTAATACAGTTCAGATATACGACAGTAAGTTTTGTAGAAGCCAAAATGAGCTGCAGTAGGATGGTCATGAAAAGTGGCCAAAACCTCTGCTCTATTTGCTGTTGGAACGACTATCTTCCATTCAGACATTCCCGTAAGGGCATCCATAGAACTTAAAACATGTTTATATAAAACACCATGCTCAACTTTAAAATCAGGAAATTTACCTGGAACATTCTGGACATCATCCAACATTTTTCGATACCAGTCATCTGGTTGTAGAGTAGATAAATCTAACAAGTTAATATCAAAAGTTCTAGATAGTGCATCAGCGACTACTACACCTGCAGCTTTACGATGAACAATTTTATAATCATATTGTGCCAATTTTAAAATCCACCTAGCCAAACGAGGAGATGGGTTCTTCATACTCTGTAACCACACCAAACTACTATGGTCAGTTATGACCGTAAACGAACGACCTTCCAGAAAATATCTGAAATGCTCAATACCCGTAATTATGGCTAACAACTCTTTTTCAGTTGTCGTATAATTTTTCTGGGCTTTATTTAATTTCCTGCTGGTGTAGGCTATAGGGTGTTCTTCTCCATCTACAATTTGATAGAGTACACCACCAGATGCTGTGTTTGAACAATCAGTCATTAAATAGAAAGGCTTAGTGAAATCTGGGGCTACCATAACTGGGGAGTTGGTGAGAGCCTCCTTGATTTTAATGAAAGCTTCATTAGCTTGAGGAGTCCACACAATATTTTGTCCCTTTTTCCTATTTTGAAGTAAGTCAGTAATAGGGGACAACAAGGTAGAATAAGACTTAACAAACTTTTTATAGTAACCCACCATTCCTAACAATCGACGAACCTGGGTGGTATTTTTAGGCACAGGAAAATCACGAATAGCTGACACTTTGTCAGGGTCAGTATGTAAGCCATGTGAATCTACAACATATCCTAAAAACTTAATAGAATCACGACAAAAGCTGCTTTTATCTAAGTTAATAGTCAAATTTGCATCTTTTAGACGCTGAAACAACTGTTGCAATACAGAGATATGAGTGTTGAAATCAGGAGTAATGACTAGAATATCATCAAGATAATATTGACAATAGGGATCTAAAGCAGGACCTATTACCAAATCCATTAATCTACACATAGTCTGGGGAGCAGACACCAGACCAAAAGGCATTGTAGTAAACTGGTACAATCCTTTGCCACTTACTGCAAAAGCCGTAAGTTTCTTACTCTCTTCGCTTAATGGGATCTGTAGAAATGCCTTCTTTAAGTCGATGGATGAAATGTATTTAGCATTTTGTAGCTTGGTGAGGATGATATCTATACGAGGTATAGGATAGGCATCCCTATTCATCGTAATGCTGTTAAGTTTACGTCCGTCAAAACAGACACGAAAAGTCCCATCCTTCTTCTTTGTCATCCATAAGGGACTACAAAAGCTAGACGAGCTCTGCTCGATAATACCAAGCTTAAGCATTTCCTCCACCTCCTTTACCAAGCTTTCATGCCAGGCTTGAGGCAAGGGATATTGGTATTGCCTGAAGGGCTTAGACGAACCCACATCAATGTGGTGTTCGATGAGGTGAGTTCTACCTAACTGATTCTTCGAAGAGATAGAAGAGAATGATTTAATGACCTTATTCAACTGCTCTAACTCCTGAGCATTAAGTCTACTCATATCTTTACCTGCATCAACGCAAGAGATATTAAAAGAAGAGACAGATAAAGAAAATTCAGAAAAATTCAATTCACTATTAAAAGTTTTCAGAAAATCCATCCCTAGGATAACTGAATTCTTAACAGAAGGTATAACAAAAAATGTAATCATCCTTTTACATGAACTAACAGAAATCTCAGTTGTGAACTGACCTAAAATTGGTTGGACCTGACCATCAGCTGTAGTCACTTGCAAACTCTCATCCATTCCTATCTTAACATTAGAATTCTGGAGAAATTCCAGACCTAAAGAACCTAAAATAGAGATATTGGACCCTGTGTCCAGTAAAGCTAAACAAGAATGTCCTAAGATAGATATTTCAAGGTATGGACGATTATCCTTGTTTTTTCTAACTAATAATGAATTAATGTCAATATCAATGAGGGAAGATAAGGGATTACTTGGAGAAACTACAGAAGAATCACAAAGGACATGGTCAACTAACGTCCTCTTTTCGGTTGGTATCTGCCGTTCCGTGGTCTTTTGTCTTTCGGTGGAGGTTGGGATGTTTGGGTGGTTGAGACATGGACCTCCTGACTCGAGAAACTGATTTCTAGGTCTTGAGGATTTTCTAGAGTGTTCCCTGTATTTTGATGAGGAGTGGGAGTCACCCCTTCTGTCATTTCTTGAACAGAATTCACATTCACTCTTACGTACACCTTGACATCCACACCCATAACAAAACAGACCTCTAGGTTCAGAACATTCAGAATACCGATGTTTGGACCGAAGACAATTCCAACAGGTAATCTTCGAATTAAAAGTAGAGATATTACCAGACCGAGAATAATTTTGCCTATCAGTAAAGGTTGATTCCTGATTTCTGAAATTTGACTGACTTGGGACACTAGATATAGGTTCAGAAGACCATGACAAAACTTCTTCTAACCTCTTACATTTTTCTGTAAGATCAGCAATCGAGAGAATGTCAGTGAGTGCCAGACTAGGATGATAAGACGGCAACAAATTTTTCTTAATGATTCTCACTATATGGGACTCAGAAAGAGGGACTTCCAAACGTTTACACAAACTGACAACTTCATTGATGAAGATGGTGACTTTCTCCTGGGGAGCTTGTTTCCGGGATTTAATTTCGTCTAATAAGTTGTCTTCATAGTTGTAAGGAAGAAAATCAGACTTAAGTTTGGCAACTAACTCTTGCCATGAAGTAAAACTACCTCGATTATTGAGGTACCAAGTAAAGGCTGAATCCTTAAAAAGATCACCTGCTGATGAAAAGCACTCATCTTCACTGTTCCCACGCGCTAGACGCAGACATTCTATTTTCTCTAAGAAACTAACAACATTTTCATTCGAACCACCAGAAAAATGTACACCCCAATTATGAATTGGAGCTGACTTAAAGAAAGGAAATGAATTAACCGAAACACTAGGGTTATGCTATAATGTAGCGATCACGCTACTAATTAAATTACTTTAATTAAAATTGGATTAAAATATACCCCTCTACAAAATCCTTGGGTGACGCCCGCGAAGATCCAACTACGATTTTTCGGTACACAGGCGCGCCAATAGAAAGAAAGTCGATGATTGTCGATTTCTAGTTTAGTTGGTCACGAACTCACAAAGAGGCAACACATCGTCATTACTTAGGTGACGGAGTTTGGGCAAAATTGGGAAAATATATAACTAAAGACCTCGAACATCAGCCAATAACCCATACTAATAATAATCAAGCAGTAGTTATATCTGGAGGCTTATTTACAAGAAAGGAAAAAGGTTATAATACCGCCGATGTGTTGCTTTGCTCAAATTCCGTCCCGTAGCTACTTGTCACATAGACACTTAGCCTAGTCAATTTATATAGATTGTATCATCATTTAATGTGCCATCATATAAATATGTGCCAGTTACTGTAAGCAGCTAGGGTATGGGTTACCCCTAGAGTTACTTTTGATTGGATTGGATAATACCTATTTCACAACATCCAGGATTGGATTTATCACCACAGCAGCCCACTAGTTTTTGCCGTGCCAAGAGGAAATTCATTCCTATCTGGACCTTTTTAAATAGGACTTGTGGTTAAGATAAGTTGTTTAATCTTATTATTTACATATTTTGGGTACTCTATAGTTGCTTGCACTGTAAACTTCTTGTATGCATACAATTGAGGTAAACTAGGTACATATTGGCCCCACGTTGGGCGCCAATTGAAACCTCTATACTCTGGGTATAGAGATTTTTGAAGAGAAGAACTGAATAAAGATGGGTAAAATAAATGATAAGAGATTTAAGACAAAAGAAGAGGGGCTTAGCTCAGAAGGAAAAAAAAATCAAAAGGGCAGAGAGACACTAAATCTCAAGTATGAGTATTCGGCTAGCTTCAATATACCGAATATTGGCTTTGGAGATATGAGAAGAAAATTTGGTAATGAAATGATAGTAACTAGGAAGGAAATGAGACTGTTAATACAAAAATGGAAGGAAAATAGATAAGAATGCTAGAGATAAAATAATATCGAGTTACAACAAAGAAAGAAGAAGAAAAAAGGGCGCCAACTCGAACGAACAACTCGGCTCTCAGAACCAAGAAGTTGGACAGGTTCGAGATTTTGAAGTAACGAACAACGGTAACTCTATGACACTGGTTACAATCACCTGAAATACAAAATACTAAATACTGATCTTGTCTTGCTATGTTATATACTGGTAATACAGACTGAAATAAAACACCAACCTTAATACATACAAATATATTAATAATAAATGTTAAATACTAACAATTTACATATAACGCAACGTGATAACAGTGATAGTGGATGGGGAAAAGATCAAATAGGACCGCAAAGGCCACTTAACAAGCAATTATCCACTATCACTGGCCAAGCAAAGGTATTAAAATCAAAATCCAAAGCAAAAGTCCGTCAGAATAGCACTAAGTCCTTACAACTAAAAAGTTAGTAATTATTTCCTAAATTGAACTACGCTAGAGTGAGATCCACAACAAGAACGCTACAGTTACCAAAAATAATAAAGATCTCACCTAGCCAAAAACACTAATAAGTAAATATATAATGAGTTATATAAATGAGTTATATAAATGAGTTATATAAATGAGTGATATAAATGAGTTGTATAAATGAGTTGGTCAGTTACTCTTTATATACAATGTAAAAACCTACAAAACATATTCCCTATTTGAAATCCGCGACAAACCTTTAACGACCCCTTCCCTATCAAATTTTTAAGCTACAATTATTATTTATAATGATTATTGAACAAGACCTAATTTTATTTATTGGAAACTACTACTTATATTAAATCAAAAAAAACCAACGACCTAAAACCCTATCTATCAAGAAATATGTACCTAGTTTACCTCAATTGTATGCATACAAGAAGTTTACAGTGCAAGCAACTATAGAGTACCCAAAATATGTAAATAATAAGATTAAACAACTTATCTTAACCACAAGTCCTATTTAAAAAGGTCCAGATAGGAATGAATTTCCTCTTGGCACGGCAAAAACTAGTGGGCTGCTGTGGTGATAAATCCAATCCTGGATGTTGTGAAATAGGTATTATCCAATCCAATCAAAAGTAACTCTAGGGGTAACCCATACCCTAGCTGCTTACAGTAACTGGCACATATTTATATGATGGCACATTAAATGATGATACAATCTATATAAATTGACTAGGCTAAGTGTCTATGTGACAAGTAGCTACGGGACGGAATTTGAGCAAAGCAACACATCGGCGGTATTATAACCTTTTTCCTTTCTTGTAAATAAGCCTCCAGATATAACTACTGCTTGATTATTATTAGTATGGGTTATTGGCTGATGTTCGAGGTCTTTAGTTATATATTTTCCCAATTTTGCCCAAACTCCGTCACCTAAGTAATGACGATGTGTTGCCTCTTTGTGAGTTCGTGACCAACTAAACTAGAAATCGACAATCATCGACTTTCTTTCTATTGGCGCGCCTGTGTACCGAAAAATCGTAGTTGGATCTTCGCGGGCGTCACCCAAGGATTTTGTAGAGGGGTATATTTTAATCCAATTTTAATTAAAGTAATTTAATTAGTAGCGTGATCGCTACAGGATTTATAAAATTTTTCCAAAACATTTTAAGTGTACAACACTCATGATCCTTTGAGTTTCGTTTTTCGTTAGTTTTGTTTACTCATTTTGTTTTATATGTTAAGTGGTCTACAGAATCCTTATACTCCGAACCAACGACTTCATCTGAGACAGATATAAATCGGAAGAACATCAGAAGCACGGTTAGCTTGGAAAATCCAATTACCATTCCAAGTAACAACAAGAATGAAGTTGATACCACAAATATACTGACAGACAAGCAGGCCATTGCAATGTGCAAATCTAAAGATCCTTTCCGTTCTCATATTAATTTCATTAAGAAGGATACTTTAGAACCATCGATAAATCTGGATCCTTTGACCCCACCAAGAGTTAGATTGACCAATAACTCGAATAGTCGATATCTTTTAGCCAGATTAAGGGAACCGGATATCTTGAAGGCCATTAAAATTCATCTTGCTTTTCTACACGACCAACCTGCATCAGTATTATTTTATGATGGGTATACCAACACAAGTGTTAAACTGTTTCTGGCTTCCGAAGGACTTCCGACTAAGAGTGAAGATCTAAGAAAAATTCTTCTAGAATTCAACGATGCTTATAGAATCGGTGCAGATGAAGTAGACGCTGATCTTGCTGCTTTTAGGTCTTTTCTCACTTCGGAAAGAATTATTCACCTGCAAAAATCAAGGGAATGTCACCGAAATTATTATTCCACTAGCTCTCCAAGACGAAATTTTTAAATAATACGACGTGTTCTGAGGAACTAGAAACCTCGAATAATTTTAGTGATGACAACTTTAGTATGGTTCTGATTAATATTCGTTCTATAAGAAATAAAACTGACGAATTGTTTTTGTTTCTAGAGGAATTAGGATTTCCCCAGATAGTTGCTGTTACAGAACACTGGCTTGCAGTCAACGAGCCTTTTTTGTAGAGAAATATACCACAATTGCTAGGTATGATCGTCCAAACTCAGCTCATGGAGGCACCCTAATTCTTTCTGCAAACAATGATTTTTCTCTGATAACAAAATATGACTTTTTGTTGAATGAAGCCTTCTTTGAATTTTCCTTAGTTTTTAATAAAAATCTTAATCTTTACATTATTTGCATCTATAGATCACCTGACTCTTCCGTGGAACTATTTTTTCAGAACCTGGTAAATTTGTTAGATGACTTGCCTCACAAAAGCAGAAAAATTCTATGCGGAGACTTCAACATAAATTATGCTGCTGCTTGTGCTACCCAAATGTTCTTGGTCAACATATTTGAATCATATGGTCTCTCAATGCACGTTAATTCTCGTACAAGGATTACAGAAACTACATCTACCATAATTGATTATATTGTCTCCGACTTCTCACCCCTTGATGTTTGCTCTACAGTTATTAATGCGGAACTATCGGATCATGAAGCAGTATATACGAAATTTAACATCTTCAGCAAACCCTCCTCGAAAACCCGACGTTTAGGTAGGATTTTTTCCACTCGGAATTTTCATAAATTTCAAAATTTATGTTTAACTTCTGACTGGCATTTTCCTTCTACGGACGTGGACTATAATTTCAGTGATTTTTTGGAGAAGCTTGTCTGTATCTTCAATAAGGCATTTCCTTTAATTACGATTAAGCCAAAACGTCGCAAACCCTGGGCTACCAAAGGTATCCGCATATCAGCAAAAAATATGCGTTCACTACTTTATATCAAGAAATTTACAACCAACGTCTCTGTCACTCAATATATCACCAATTACAGAGTCACATACCTAAAACTCATCAAATCAGCTAAAAAAACCTACTATTAAAATCGTCTGGGAAGCTCCAAAAGTGTTGCAAAAGAAACTTGGTCCATAATAAACGATCTTCGAAAGAAAACCCACGCAGCTCAAACATTTGCCCTTCCAAACCCTGAAAATCTAAACGAATACTTCATTAACGTGAGTAAAAATATAACATCAACTATTCAGTCTCAACAAGATCCCATTTCCTCTGTCACTCAATATATCACCAATTACAGAGTCACATACCTAAAACTCATCAAATCAGCTAAAAAAACCTACTATCAAAATCGTCTGGGAAGCTCCAAAAGTGTTGCAAAAGAAACTTGGTCCATAATAAACGATCTTCGAAATAAAACCCACGCAGCTCAAACATTTGCCCTTCCAAACCCTGAAAATCTAAACGAATACTTCATTAACGTGAGTAAAAATATAACATCAACTATTCAGTCTCAACAAGATCCCATTTCCTATCTCCCTAATTCAGAAATTGTCTCGAATTCATTCTTTATAAGACCAATCTATAAATCTGAATTGATCCAAACGATCAATAGTATCAAAAGCAAATCATCTTGTAGTACTGATGGACTATCCATAAAAATCTTCTCAAATCTCACAGATAATGTGTTAGAACTCCTCGTGTCACTAATTAATGATTCCTTTGAAAACGGTAAATTTCCAGAGTGCCTAAAGACAGCCGTTATTATTCCTCTTCATAAAGGTGGCGAAAAATCTAATGCCTGCAACTATAGACCTATTGCCCTACTACCGGTACTCTCCAAAATTATTGAGAGGCTCATAAAAATCCGACTTATGTCCTTTCTTTTTGATAACAATATTTTATCACAAAATCAGTTCGGCTTCTTAACTAATAAATGTACAACTGATGCCATGTTTTCTGTACTTCACGAGGTTTACCAAGCACTAAACAATAATCTTTATACTGCCACTGTTTTCTGTGACTATTCCAAAGCTTTTGATTGTGTAAATCACAACATTTTGATTAAAAAACTTAATTATTATGGAATTCGAGGTATTTCTTTGAATTGGTTCAAATCTTATTTAGATAATAGGAAACAATTGGTTAGAGCACATGATACTGACTCTAGTCTCAAAAACATTATATGTGGAGTACCACAAGGTTCAGTATTGGGTCCTCTACTTTTCCTGATCTTTATAAATGACATCACTAATTTAAAAATCGATGGAAAAAATTTTCTTTTTGCTGATGATACCAGTATCACTTGAAGCAACTCAACTATTGCAACTCTTCATGCAACTATAACTTCTGATCTTCTTACGATAAAAACCTGGTCTGACTCTAATTTACTCTTTAACGTGGATAAAACGGTAGCATTATCATATAAAGGTACTCTTCAACCCCTGCTTGTGAATAGCAGCCAGATCTCTACCGTTGATTCTGTAAAATTTCTTGGTATTCTTTTAGACAGCAATCTCAAATGGTCCCTTCATATCGATTTGTTAAGTAAGAAACTCGCCTCGGCCTGCTATGCCATAAGATCTGTTTCGAAGGAACTCAATTTAGCATCTTCTAAAATAACATATTTTTCTTTATTCGAGTCTCATCTTCGATATGGTCTTCCTTTTTGGGGGTCTAGTACAGCTGCCCAATTTGATGTTATTTTCAAATTACAAAAAAGAGCAATAAGATATCTGTTTGGCCTCAGAAGAACAACCCATTGCAGAAGTTACTTTAAAGATCACGAAATTTTAACTCTTCCATCTTTGTATATTTTAGAAACTGTTTGCTTAATTCGTAAACACATGCAGGTCTTTCCAGCAAGGCCTCATCATGACTACTCCACCAGAAATTCAACTTTTGATGTCTATTTACCGATCCCGTCTTCTGAGTTAGTAAAGAAATCTACAGTGCTAGTCAAAAGTCCGTACCCCCCCTCGTATCTTTTGAACCGTTATACTTATAATAGTGAAATTTGGAGTGAGGAAATAAACGGACGTAGTCTTCTTAACTAGTCATGACAGGTGACGTAATAGTGACAGATGACTTTACAGCGCAACTGTGACAGATAATTTTAAATGGGATCTTATGGCAAGTAATACCTCGTTTGAAAGATATTCAAAATACCTATTCAGTCATACTAATTTTTTTGGATATAAATTGATTTTGATTTTGGTGAATAAATGAAATAAATATAAAATTGTAGTTTCGCGTTTAATTAATAAAAATTCAAATGTCCGCCTATGTTCTTTTTGTCAAAAAAGTTCACGTTTTTCAGTTCTCTAATAGTTTTTACGTCAACGTCAAACCTTTTGACAAGTAATCATAGGCGGAAGTTTAAATTTTTATTAACTAAATGCGAAACTCAAATTGTATATTATATCATTTATTCATCAAAATTAGCTTAAACTCAAACAAAATTAGTATGACTAAATAGGTATTTTTAATACCTTTGAAACGAGGTATCACTTGCCATAAGGTCCCATTTAAAATTATCTGTCATGGTGGCGCTGCAACGTCATCTGTCATTATTACGTCACCTGTCATGACTAGTTAAGACGCCTACATCCGTTTATTTCGTTCCTCCAAATTTCACTATTATAAGTATAACCGTTCAAAAGATACGAGGGGGGGGGGTACGGACTTTTGACTAGCACTGTTTACTATATTCCGCAAAAAAACTATACAACCATCTCCCTTTACAAATCAAATCTGCAACATCCTTTCTCAAGTTCCGTAAAATGACAAAAGCTCATTTATCTAAAAGACCATATTATTCAGTAGAAGAGTTTCTTAATGACTAACTAAGAAATCACAGTAATGTACAAGTAACTAAAGTGTATTTATATATATTTGGGTGTCACATACAGCAGCTTAAACTTATTAGTTCCTTTGTTTGTGTTTTATTATATTACGTTGTATGTTCAATTTTGCAATTTATAGTAATTTTGCAATATATTGGTTTTTGTTTTTTTACTTCACTTTTTTAACTTATTTATATTTTTTTTATTGACGATTTATCTAATTTTATAAAATTGTATTTATTGTTATTGTTATGTATATCTTTTTCGTGAATCTATGTTAAGCTTTGTCCATAAAATTGTATAATTTTCAGTGACAATAAAGCATATTTCTGAATTCTGAATTCTATAGATATTGTTTATTTCATTTAATTAAAAAAAGAAGTGCTTTTGACAAAATTTTGTTTCATGTATCGTATTATCTCCGTATTATTTATTCACGTGTGTCAACTTATCTCCCGAACATGGTAATTGTTTTCATGCCAAACAGTATTAACTGCATGTTATTTCAAAAAATTAAAGAGGTATAAAAATAACAAATACAGTAATATATAGTATCTGTTGTATTTTTATTTAAATTTTCAAATGGTCCCAACTCTAGTTATTTTTGCCTTTTATCGCGATAGAAAAGAGGTTTGCTTTAATGAGTGCAAAAACTGGAGCCTTGTAGTGTTCGTCAAAAGCAAGAGAAGCGAGTTGCTCTACAATCAACAGCTCGTAAGTTGCTACTCAACCAACGGCTCGCTAGTTTGCCGGTGTAAAAGCCTAGCTTGTAAGGCTTTTTTGTGTATGGACTTGGTGCAGTGTTAAATGCAGCTGAGGGCCCTCTTGAAGACCAAATGCAGGGATTGAATTGGTAAGTGGACCTCTTTGCGCCTCATTTAATTAATTATTCTATTTCTTTTTTTTGCTTAAGTTTGAGTTTTTTATTGAACCGGTGTCAGAACTCCTTTAGAAAACAAAGAATCAGCCCCTATTTGAGATCCTAACATCAAAGATCGTACATTTTGGTCACTTCGAACGTGGATATTGTTTTTTTGAGGTGTTTTGATAGTCGGTTTTTTAAAGAATTTAAACTTTATTGCTTTTATAATTAATTGTTCAATTATTGTTGGGGTGGCTTGTTTTTCCTCGCTTGTATACAATATTGCTTGTTAACAATTAATTTTGAATAATATAATAAAATTTGCATTTTGAAATTACGCCCAAAAAACATTGCGTACAGTTTTTGCTTCTTTTCTTGTGTAGCAGGTAATGTTGACCTTGAATGAATTTACAGGTATTCAATAGGTACATAGAATTTTGTAAGTTTCGAATTTTAAAGTCAGTTTGCGGCCGCTTGATAAAAATTCTTGTTTTTTGATAAATTATTAAATTTAATTGTTTAGGTCATTAAACTTACAAAATATTAGCTATTTGAATTTATTTATAGTTAAAATTGCGTTCTCTTTATGCCAGTGGCAGCTTGACCAGGGGATCGTTGATTATTTGTATTTTTAATTTTATCGTTGATTACGTTAAACAAATTTTTATTCTTTTTTCTTCTACAACGCTTGTAAGAGAATGCGTATTTGTTTTAAATGTTTAGAAAAACACGATTCTCGTAGTTGTAGTGTCACCTCTCGTTGTGGTCATTGTAATTCATCCCACCATAGTCTTTTACATTTTAAAAGTTCTGAAAGTGCCACTCACGGCGCTACTTCTGTTGCTGCCGCTCCGATTACTACTTCTTCTGATGCTCAGGTTAATACTGGAACATTGAGCTCACATGCTGCATCATTAGGTAGTGTTACCTCAAAAAACTCGAGCGTTTTGTTAGCTACTGCTGTGGTAGAAATTATGGATGGTTGTGGATTGTATCAACCTGTTCGAGCTTTAATTGATGGGGCAGCATGACCTCTTTTGTATCTCAGTCTTGTATTCGTCAGTTAGGTATTAGACATTCTTCTGCTACCTTATCGGTACAAGGTATTGGTGCTATAAAAAGTACAATGGTTGGTCGAGTTGATCTTCAGATAAAACCTGTGGATAGAGTGGATCCTATTTTTAATTGTGAGGCGTTTGTGTTGCCAAAAATTTGTGAGGACCTACCCGTTGTTAGTTTGGATGTTGGGCATTGGTCTTATATTGCTAATTTAAAGTTGGCAGATCCTCGGTTTCATCTATCTGGTAAGGTGGACTTATTGCTTGGAGCTGATATCTTTTCTCAGTTATTATTAGAAGGTAAAGTTCAAACGCCTAGAGGTATGCCTGATGCTCTTAATACCGTTTTTGGCTATGTCCTTATGGGTCCCTGTAGTTCGGTTCCTATGACATCTGCCACTTCGTTGTTTTGTCACGTGGATCAAATGGTTTCGTTGGAGGAGTCTGTAAAGCAGTTTTGGAGTTTAGAAACTGTTCCTGAAGTAGAATGTTCATCTCCTGAAGATATTCTTTGTGAGAAAAATTTTGTTGAGAATGTTTGTCGAGACGGCTCTGGTCGTTATACCGTTGCTCTACCTTTCAGGGAATTATCTCCTGTTTTTCCAGGAATGTTTGAGTTAGCTGTAAATCGTTTTCTTTCCTTAAAAAAAGGCTTTTGAAAAATCCAAGTGTTTATCAGGAATATTGTACCTTTATGAAAGATTATTTGGATTTGCATCATATGCAGCTTGTGTCAGAAACTTCTCGTCCAATATCTTGTTACTATATTCCTCACCATGCTGTATTAAAACCTGATAGTTTGACTACCAAGTTGCGAGTTGTATTTAACGCTTCTGCTCGAATTGGAAATCAGAATTCTCTTAATCAGTGCTTGTTTACTGGAAAGAAACTACAACAAGATATTTTAACTACACACACCGGCAAAATTAGCCGAACACGTTAAAAATGGGACATGTTTGATGTCTCGTATTTCATAAACCAGTGGTCCGATTTGAGTGATTCTTTTAGTATGTTATAGCCTTATTATTTAAGAATATCGTTGTAATAATATTCTTGCTAGACAGGTAAATACCATTTTATACCGGGTGTACCAATCATACTGTGTTTTTTTCTTAAAGTTTGGAACACCCTGTGGAATATTCTAGCATATGTAAAATATTAGAATTAATACTCGATTGTAGACTTAAACTTGCTTAACATTCTCCTTTTCGATTCATTTACTTATATGAGATAATAAAAAAGTTATGTGCGTTAACAACTATCCATGTTTCTCATCAATAAATCCTCATAGTAGGGGAGGAAAGTATACTAAATTTGCAGTTACTCGAGCGTTATGGGTACCTATTGGATTGTGAAGAGTATGTGCTAAAATCAGAAAAAGGTTCAGTTAAGTTGTCCATGAAGTGGGGGACTTTGCTTTTTTTAATTTAATTTTCCATTTGAAACAATCATTTTTCTCCGATTATAGGCTATCTATCCGTAATTCGAAAAAATATGTCGAATAAAAGTTGCTTATCTTTACGTAAAGAATCCAAATCTGCAATAAAAATTGGGGGCTCCTATTTAAGATTTTAAATTAAATCCCCCACCCCACCTCCGTGGGGGCTCGTGACACACCACGGAGAGGGGTGGGGGTAAAGTAAAAATTATAAATACGAACCCTGAGATATTTTGCGAAATGAACATCAGATCGTAAAACTGCAAAATACACCTATTCAATATTTTTCAAAAATCTACCGAATGGCACCAAACACGACCCCACACGGAGGTGGGGTGGGGGTTACATTAAAGTATTAAATAGGAGCCTCCACTTTTTTATTGCAGATTTGGATCCTTGACGTAAAAATAAACAATTTTTATTCGCAACATTTTTTCCTATTATGGATAAATGGCGCTATAATCGGAAAAAACGATTGGTGGAAATGGAAAATTAAATTGAAAAATGGAGAGTCCCACACTTTATGGAAAACTTAACTTAACTTTTTTTGGTTGTAGCATCCACTCTTCACAATCCACTTCAGGTCCCAAGAACGCTCGAGTAATTGCAAATTTAGCATACTTTTCTCCCCTACTATGAGGATTTATTGATAAAAAACATGGTTAGTTGTTAAAGCACATAACTTTTTTATTTTCCAACATAATCAAATGAATCAAAAAAAATGTTACGAAAGCATAATTCTACAGTCGAGTTTTAATTTTAATATTTTATATATGCTGAAATATCATCTTCGCCGCCTATGGATTGTAGTGAGTAGTCGGTTGTAATCTGAGCTCCCGAAAAAGTAACATTTTAATAAGGAAATTCAGCGAAAAATTTCCTAATTTTTCAGTAGTGTGAATATAAAATAGTTTTGGTGCTGTGAGTTGAAAAAAAAAATTGGAACACTATGGTTATTACAAGAGAAGTAAAAGAAGCTATTGAAAATGCTGTAAGTCAAGCCATTATAAAAAGTCTCCAAAATAAAGATATTATAAAAAGTCTTACTGATAATGTCGCCGTAGCCATTATAAATACCATTGAAACCCATGATTTGGGATTTACAATGTATATACATTGTAAATTATGATTCTGGAGTGCTCCTAGTAGAGTTTAACGTGTCTTGGTTTGTTTAATTCTACTGCATCTTGATTGTAAATTTAGTATAGGTAGCTTTATTATATAACATTAGAATGTAAAATATTTGGATAAAAATTTTTATTTTTCCATTTGCTGTCCGCATTTGCACAGGCCGTTGAAGGGAGTTAAAGAGTACAAGTTCGCATATCGCCGAATGATTTTTGTTTTAAAAATCGTCCGTATAGAGGAGGTGTCCGGCGAAGAAAGGTGTCCGTTAAGAGAGAGTTTACTATATAAAACTATAAATAAATGAAATATTACTTAATACGTTCTCAATAAATAAGGATCATTTTTATATGTAGATATCACAATTGTATCAAAATTGTATAGATATCATAATTGAATATAACAAGCAGTTCGAAAATTCCAACTCGTATTACAATTTCGCTACGAAGCTCAAATACCGGTAGGTAATTTAATATATTTTTTGTTTCATTTTATGTATAATGTATTTCTAAATATTAGTGCGTCCTTCAGTTTGGCAACATTGAATGGACGCAACTGTGTATGGTTGGAGGTATATACGGAGTTAACAAAGCCGCCTGTTATAAAGATGCAATAATGGTTTAAAATAAACGAAAATTCGAATATTTAAAAAATTAAAATATAATAAAAAAAAGTATAGTTCCATATTAGAAATTAAATTTTAAACCAATATTCGTCGGAAAATTATCAATTTTCCTTGTATTTCCAGGAGACGCAATAAGATCGCTTTGTTATACGGACGCAGTAATGGTAACATGATGTATATATATATATATATATATATATATATATATATATATATATATATAAAATGAATATAAACACATTCGAAAGCTTGAGTAATTAAAAAATAGTCTTCTAGTAGCCCTTTTATTGACTCCAACCCACCGAAACTCAAAATTGTTATATATATATATATATATATATATATATATATATATATATATATATATATATATATATATATGGATTCCGACTTTAGGAAGCCAAAAACGCTATATCGCACCGGTCATACGAAGCCCGACACCTCCCTACGAAGCCCGGATTCGGGCTTCGTAATTCTTTAATGTTATTTCCCCAAAAAACGTACTTTACACCATCTCTCGATATTTTAACCAAGCTCAGAACATGTAAATACGCTTGGGCTTCATATATATTCGGACAAATTTTAGAAATGTACCATAGGTAGCTCTGAAATCATGATTAACAATACGAAGCCCGGGCTTCTTATGCCTGGAATTATTATCAAAACATACACTCGTAGTTCATGGTATCTACCACCAGTTTGCGCTGCGAAAAAAAGTATATACTCTGTAGAAGTTCAGCAGCGTTAGGAAGCCCACATTGAGCTACCGATTATAAGAAGCCCTGAAGTTTGGCAACGTTTTTGCGTATTCCTCAAAGTACTATTAGATTGTAAACATTCTTATTATTACCTGGCAATGCACATTTTTCGTATTTTTGGGTCGTTCATCGTCATTAATCTTGTGTACTAAGACTCCCGAGAACAGATTATGGTAATTCTTAGCATTACCTGTACACAGTAAGATACCGACAGAAAAAAGATTTAAAAATTGAATCGTAAAAGAATTATTTATTTTAATTGATACAATTAATACAAATTAATACTTTGTATTACTAATTTACTATTTTAGTTTGTAATAAGCCACAAAGTTTGCTACCAAGTAGGAAATTAATATGACAAATTAAATTATTGTTTTTTTTATTTAAAAAAGGTTAATGCCTCGACAACTAATGGCCATTGGCATGGTAGGTACGGTAATTTTTAACAGTTAGGTACCTAGTGTAATGTGTAGTGTGTTTGTATGTTGAGTAAGTGTCTTGTTACTTTGCAAAGTTGACGTCATTGTCTTTGCAAAGAGACGCTAACTGTATCCGAACGTCTGCGGTCCCTCCGGTGAGTACCGATCCCACAAGGACACAAACTATTTTCATTTATTAATTTATAATAAATGAAACATTTCTGACCCTGGTGAGATTCGAACTCACAACCATTCGGATTTTTCGATCCAAAGGTAGGCGCTCTTACCACTCAGTCAAGTAGTCCATTCTTTCACGGTTTTTGCTCTAAATTTTAAAAACCGCTTGGATTGACATGAAATTTGGCATACGTATAGCTTATGTGTCAAAGAAAAAAAGTGATATTGTGCCGATGCGTGCTTTTGCCCTGGGGGTGACTTTCACCCTCTCTTGGGGGTGAAAAAATATATGTCCAAAATAAGTCCGGAAATTGGTAATCTGACTAATTTTAAGTAACTTTTGTTCTATAGAGCTTTTTCGCCAAGTCAACACTTTTCGAGTTATTTGCGAGTGAATATGTTCATTTTTCAACAAAATAACCACATTTTTGGCCGTTTTTTCGCAAATAACTCAAAAAGTAAGTATTCTGTCGAAAAAAACATTCCTAGCAAAAAGATAGCCCATAAAAAAGTAAAAAAATGGTGTACGCGTTAGGTCTCTGGCTCTCGTAGAACCAGAGTTATAGCCAATGAAAAATAGATTCATATTCACCAAATTTCAAATAGAATATTTCGACGTGAAATATCCAAAAAATTAGGCACTTTCTGGGAAAACCCATTTTAACTTTTTTAAAGTGTTTAAAAAAATCTTTACTTCTATTTTTACAAAAAGTTTCTAGCATTAAATTTAAGCAAGTTACGCTCAAAATAAAGTTGGTCCCTTTTGTTTTTGCAAAAAAAATCGGGAAGACCACCCCCTAATTAGCAACTTAAATGAAATTAATCGTTACCGCTCCACAAATTATTTTATTTATGTTGTGTTTATATAATCTGTAAGTTTCATCGATTCAAAGTGCTTATTTCTGAAAAAAATTGGTTTCAAAGCAAAATTTTTAAAAATTTAAATTTTGAAACATATGCTTTTTTTCAAAATAACTTAAAAATTGTTAGAGATACCAAAAATCTCGAAAAACAAAAAAAGTCAGAATTGATTTTCTGAATATCATGTATATTTTTGTTTTTCTGTTAAACAAAAATTGATTAAGATTTGGTGTTTCTAAATTTGCATACATTCGTGATCAGTGACGCCTTCAACCCATTTTAACTACAGCCCTTTCAATAATAAGGACTTTGAACCGATGAAACTTACAGATCATATAAACAATATATACACGAGTCAAGAAACTTGTGCAGTCGTAACGGTTAAGTTAATTTAAGATACTAATTAGACGCTGATTTTCTCGATTTTTTACCAAACCCAAAAGAGACTAATTTTATTTTGAGCGTAACTTATTTAATTTTGATGCTAGAAATTTTTTTTATAAAACAAAAATGAAACTTTTTTTAAACACTTTAAATAAGTTGTAATGAGATTTCCCCGAAATGTGCTTCATTTTTGGTAATTTCACGTTAAAATATTCCATTTGGAATTTGACGAATATGAACCTATTTTTCATTAGCTTATAACTCTGCTTCTATTAGGTGTAGAGACGTGATATATGTATACACCTTTTTTTAAATCTTTTACAAGCTATATTTTTGCTAAGAATGTTTTTTTCGAAAAAATACTTAATATTTGAGTTATTTGCGAAAAACCGTCTAAAAGCGTGGTTATTTTGTTGAAAAAATGAACATATTCACTGCCAAATAACTCGAAAAGTATTGACTTAGTGAAAAAACTCTATAGAACAAAAGTTACTTAAAATTAGCCAGTTTATCCATTTCCTGACTTTCTTTGGACGAATATTTTTTCAACCCCAAGAGGGGGTGAAAAACACCCCCAGGGCAAAAGCACATATCGGCATAATATCACTTTTTTTCTTTGACTTGTTAGCTATGTGTATGCCAAATTTCATGTCAATCCAATCGGTTCTTTAAAATTTAGAGGTTTTGCAATATTTTACCCTTAAAGAACGGACTAAAGGACGGGGTTAAAGTTATTATTATTAAATATTACTTTATAAAATTAAAAATAGTCATTCTTATGAATTATGCGTATTATTCTGATTCTGATAAGTAGAACACTTGTTTGTTGGGTCTGAGCCACACAATTGAGGGTTAGGCCACTGTTTCATTCGTATTTTTAGTATTTGTCAAAGCAACAATACATTATGTAGTGCCATCTTGCCAAATATAGAGCTAGATTGTGTAGACCACTGTTGAACCATATATCCAATTTTTCTGCTTTTATTGATGTATTAATCTAAAAATGCTCAATTTGTGGACTGTGCCACTGTTGCTCTGAGCGCCTTATTTAATACAATAGATACAAAATATTTAATACAAATGCATATAGATTTTCCCTTCGGAAAAAATCAAACAATATAGATGTTTCTTAATTTCATTAAGGGGATGGGTACGTAGTTTCTGCTGAAATGCTACTCAAATGGAATTCATTTTTTTTTTCGAATTCTGAGAAAACTAATAAGTATTTTTGAAAATTTTAAACTCAGAATAAGAGATTACGTTATTAACGAGGGCCGAAAGTCCCTGAGAACTTCTATAATGTTTATTTTAATAAGTTACAGGGCTAAAAAACTAAAAGAAAATTTAGTGTGACTTTTAATTTCAAAATATCTCATTCAAAAATAAACTTTTTATTTATTGTAAGAGACTTTCGGCCCTCGGTAATAATTTAGTCTTTCATTTTGCGTTTAAATTTTTCAAAAATAGTTATTGTTTTTTTTTCAGGATTTGAAAAAAAATGAACACAATGTCCGTGGTAATATTTTCCAAATCTTTGTCAGTAGTAAATAGAATATTGCCAGCATATTGTCAGTCAGACAGTGACAATTTTAAATATTTGACCTGGCATCGGGAATATTTTCAGTTGTTGATTAAATAATATTGATAATGTGTTTGATAAATAATTGATTTAAGACGTGTTAATTAAACTTAATAAAAAGTTATTTATTGTTTATTATTTATGGAAGATCCAAAGCAGAGAATACACCAGGATATATTCAGTGATCCAAGTATTGTGTTGTTACAGATGTTCAAAATTGTAAGCGTTTCATAGTAACAATATATTATTAAAAAATCACTTTATCACTTTTCCTCTTTTCTCGATTGATTATTAGCTTTTGTTGTACAGTAGATAAATTATTACTGAATACATAGGTGTAGTGAAAAAATTATCAGTAGTAATTGCACAAGAGCTCTGAAATTATCGAATTTTTCCCGAGTGACACTTTGACAGTATTAATTTCACGACCCGAAGGGGAGTGAAATTACGTCAAGTGGCACGAGGGAAACAATTCGATAATAATTTCAGAGATCGAGCTGCAATTTGCTGCGATTATTTCATGAATAAAACTGTTTAAAACCAAAATTTTATTGTAATTTATTTATGTAAGTACAAATTAGTACAATTAAACACACAGTTGTTATAAATATTTGACGATTGAAAGTCATCACTTTTATAAGTTTTAAAACAGTAATTGTCATTAATGTCACTGAATGTATTTTTTCACAGCAACGAAGGGCATCTGACGTAATATACTTGACGATTTGATATTATCAAAAATGATCAATTTAATTTGTATTTCTGTAGCTTTCTATTGGTCGGAAATATGAAATAATCATATTAATTAACTGAATTAACAATTAAGGCAATTAATTATACTAGTAAAAGTTATCCAAGAACATTCAAAAGCCATCTTTACAGTTAATGATGAAATTGTCAAGTAAAGTTTACATATCCATACCAGTGACAATTTTACTACACGTAATTTGCCGTGTAAAGACAGAAAAAGTCGGGATAGCCTTAAAATATTTGCGAATTATGTACCGATGGCCCTAAGAAATGTTTAATAAACAACATATTAAAAAGTTCTACTCTAGAAGTGGGCACTTAATTTTTTATTAAACAAATGAACTGCGAAATTAGATGTTTCTTTAAATAACCCAATATAAAAAGAAATAAAATGTATGGGCATAAGTACGGTGTGGGCTGAATTTTGTTTAAACATTATTTAAAAATGTGTAACTAATAAAATTGTTCTTATAAAGCTCTCAAATTTGCACAACTTACCTTTCAAACATCTTACTAAACAATGTTTCATTCAAAAAAATGCCAAACATTTAATTCAAATGATATGAAGCAAAAAATGCAATTTTTGAAAACTTATACGTAAGTTTTAAGTAAAAACGTAGTTTACAGAATTACCAGCACTTTAAAACGGTATTACTCAAGGTTGAAAAGATTTTTTACAATTTTATTGGTGATTTTTTAAAGCATTTGATGTATTTTTTAAAATTTACTCAATAATTTTATTTTAGAAATGAAATAAACTATTTAGTATAAGAGCTGTGAGACATTTTTGAGTAGGTATTTTAGGCAACCTGAAAATTTTTCAGGTGACTCTTCCATGATAGCCTAATACAAAAATGCCGGTCTGGCTGGAGGGTAGCGGTTATTTTCCCCAAAAATCCCCCCCAAAGTTAAAAAAAGGGTAAAAATTGTTATTACAAAAAATATCATTGACGTGACTTTAAAGTAAATTTAAATATTCAAATATAAAGAAAATAAACAGGCCAGGCGATTTGAGGACGATTTTAACTCTGCAAGATACTTGCATGGGCGCCCCAGGATTATTTTCAGGGGATGCATCTGAACTTCAGAAGATTTCATCTGAATCTGTACATACTATTAACGAGTATAAAATATACAACTATACATGCAAAGCTATGTACATTCCTTCAGGACAGGGAAGTACAATTATTATTTTGACAGGGTATTTTTTAATATTAAAAATAAATATTCTACAAAGACAGCTTTTTTTTGGTGAAATTTTCCAACTGCCATGTGATCGAACAAATTACGCGTGCATATAAATGAAAAGCGCTATAGGTAAACAGGAGTGTGAGAAAGAGCGTATACCGATAGCTGTTTGCGTCCTCTGTTGTACCTGAGCGCGTCCGTTCGCTCGAGAAAAATCACGTGACCTGGCGATCCCATGTTGTTGTGCTTCGAAACGTCAGAGTAATTATTATATATTATAGTTTTTTAAGTAGAGTCGGGTCCATAGATATTTCGCCCGTCGGCAAATTCAAACAGATAACATTTGTATTGTTATGAAATTCGAGTAAATCAATGTCCCTTTGATTAAGCACACGCCGGTATTTTTACAACCGGGTTACTCATTGTAAATCAATCAAGTTTAACACTTGAAAATGTATACTTGGGCATTAGTACAGTTAAAATTGTTAGACGATTATATTTAGATGAAATATTAAGCAATAGAATTGAAACTTTTTTCTACTTTTAAGGACAAAAAAGCAAGTTCATTAGCGGAACTTGATTCAAAATTATTCTGCAGATTATATTTGAAGCAATATTTGATTAAAACATCTCATTTTTGGTGGTAAAAATATATTAACACGTTAAGCCCCATGTGTACCACACTGGCACACACTCTAGTTTTATCTGGGACCGTGTGTACCTATCAGGCCACAGCGAAGTGTCGTGTTCCTAATGCCGTGGCTCGTCGAGGATCGCATTTGCCGTGCTTTTTTATGTATAAATGTGTGTAAACGGTCTGTGGTAAACAAAATCAGAGGTTGGTCCGTTAAACCACGTGTTCACAAACAGGTTAGGTTATAATTTCTAACATGCTTCAGTCAGTATCGGTTCGAACGTCTAACGAGGCTAACACTATTTTCTCTTCAGTTTTTTGTTAAAAAGTGGAACTAAAAAATAAGATAATGTTCCGTAAAGGACTATCGGAAGACGAACTTCGCAGACTTGCTGAGGAGAGTGACTTTAGTGATAGTAGTATGTCTGAAAGTACGTTTTATGATTCTGATGCCGATCCAGTGTACAATGAAAATGTTACTGATGGTTCTTCAGACTCATACAGTAGTGAATATGAGTCTCGTAGAAAAAAAGCTAAAATTTGCAAACAAACACAAAATTGCAAAGAATTTACTGCAGGTTCTAGTTCTAACCAAAAGGAGGCTGATACAAGAAGGATAGGTAAATTATTTAAGAATGCACAAATTCGGTTTGTACTTTACTTTTTTTTTGCTTTGTAGAAAAAGCTGAATCTGCAAACGTTAGCCTGGAAGCTGTTATTGACGATGTATCAAGAAATAAAATAACTGCAGGTCCTAGTTGTATCCAAAAGGAGGCTGATACAAGAAGGATAGGTAAGTTATTTAGGAATGCACAAATTCTATTTGTAGTTTACTTTTTTTTTGCTTTGTAGAAAAAGCTGAATCTGCAAACGTTAGCCTGGAAGCTGTTATTGACGATGTTGTATCAAGAAATAAAATAACATGGAGCGATGTGCCAAATCCAGATGATCTCAATAAGTTCGAACTATCATTTACTTCAGGAATAAATCAGGAAGAACTCGCAAAACTTACAGACCACAAACCAATAGATTTCTACCTACTGTTTATCGACCGTCAAGTGCAAGATTTGTTGGTTACTGAAACTAATAAATACGCCGAACAAACCATAATCGCTGGTATTGTAAATGAGTCAATAACGAAACATTCGCTTATGAGTAACTGGAGACCAATTGACAGAAAAGAATTGCTTCGATTTTTGGCTCTCATTATTTGGATGGGGTTAGACAGAAAACCGAAACTCAGAAATTATTGGAGTAACAATTTACTTTACAAAAATGAAGTTTCTAAAATGTGTGAAATAAGTAGAAGTCGATTTGAAATATTATTACACTTCTTTCACATTTCAGATAACGAGAGCTGCCCACCTGGAAACAGACTCTACAAAATTTCTCCTCTTGTACAAATACTAAATGAAAAGTTTCAGAAAATGTGTACTCCTAGAGAATCGTTATGTATTGACGAAACTATGGTGCCATTTCGTGGTAGACTTAGTTTTTTGCAATACATTCCTGGAAAAAGACACAAATATGGAGTCAAATTGTTTAAACTTTGCGTCGCAGATGGATATATGTACGCCGTTAAAGTGTACGGTGGAAAAGAGATGCAACCATCTGAAAAGTCGTTAGCATCCAGAGTGGTGATGGAACTTATGCAACCGCTTCTAGATACAGGCAGAAGTTTATATACTGATAATTTTTATACGAGTGTTGACTTGGCTCATGATTTAAATAATAGGAAAACCCATTTAGTCGGAACATTACGTTCCAATAGGAAACATAATCCCAAAGCGGTAGTCAATGCAAAATTAAAAAGAGGTGACATGAAGTATCTACAGAGTAATACAAAAGTTGTTATCGGAAAATGGAAAGATAAACGGGACGTTTTGTTTTTAACGACCAAGGATATTCCTTTGATGATAGATGTTCAAACAAAACGTGGACCTGTTCCCAAACCATCGACCATTGTTGACTATAATTCTGCAAAATCTTTTATCGATGTGTCGGATCAAAAGGCTGCATATAATTCCCCTGTTCGACGAAGTATGAAGTGGTATCGTAAATTGGCTGTGGAATTACTAACAAATACCGCACTTGTGAACTCTTTAGTTCTCTACAAATCTGTTACTGGCAAACATCTCTCAATTACTGAGTTCCGTGAACAGATTGTTCAAAGTCTTTTAATGCCTCAAACAACTTCTGAAAACTCTTTAACAACTTCTGAAAACTCTTTAACAACTCTGCATACGTTGGACGAGAAAGAGAAAAGGGGAAGGTGTTCAGCATGTTACAAGAACTTTTCGAACCGTGAAGGAAGAGCATCAGCGATGAAGAATGCCAAAAGGGTATACACTTTTTGTCCGGCATGTGCCGTTAATACCGCATATATGTGTGTTAAGTGTTTTGTGAATATTCATACATGTTCTTTGAAAAAATAAATTGTTTTTGTATTTTTAAACTTAAAATATCTTAGGGAGAAGGTATTTGATTATCTTCCTGGTGTGAGCCAATATGGCACACATGGTCCACATTAAAACAAATTACAAAAATAAGTATAAATAGACCGTGTGTACCCTGTTGGTACATGCTGTTTTTTTACTTAAAAAATGTATTTTGTTTTTATTTTAGAATAGAAATAAATAGTTATACACATTCTTATTTCAAAATTATTAAAAAAATGTTCCGGTCTGACAGAAAAATTATGTCATGATGGTCCGGGGCTTAACGTGTTAAATGCATATATTAATTTGTCTGGACTAAAGGTGGTCAAAGATGGTCTGGAGTTATATTTTTGTTTGAATTTGCCGACGGGCGATAGATAGATGGTGTTTACTTTAACTTTTTCTTAATTAAAGGAAAATAATACGTACTATACAATAGATTTTGCAAATATAATAGAAAAAGACAGATTTATTATTATAAAGATATAGGTAAAAAAGTATAAAAGTATAAACTAAATTGATTCTGTGTCCGAATCTTGTACTTCTTCTTCAAACTCCTCATCTGAGCTTAAATATTCACTGTCTTCTTCTTCGTCAGACTCCCCTTGAGACTCAGATTCCTCTTCTACATGATCTGCAAATAGTTGTAATATATATTTAGAATTAATTAAAAATTAATTAGTGATTAATTAATTGAGTTGCTACGTACCTATCCTCTGTCCTTTTACACGGAGTCGAAGCCTGGTCAATCACGGGCGCATCTGAAAAAAGACTTGCCATTGTTGAGATGTGGTGTTATCGAATAATGTAAAAAATATCATGGACGCAACACGTAACAAACACGGAAAAATTAATAAGGATAAAAAGTCAAAAAAATTTTCAACAATATGAAGGAAGGAAAAATGAGCTACTTTGGTCATATACTAAGAAATAAAAAACATGATGTAATTTATAATATAAGGAAAAGTATTAAGTATTAGTATACATTAAGTTTTAATTAATTCTAAATACATATTTACAACTATTTACAGATCAGGTAGAAGAGGAATCTGAGTCTCGAGGGGAGTCTGACGAAGAAGAAGAGAATGAATATTTATTTTGGCTCATCTTTCTTTCCTTTATAGTGTTGAGTATTTCTTTTGCCTTTTTCATCTTTCTTAATGTTTCCGTGTTTGTTACGTGTTGTGTTCATGATATTTTTTACATTATTCAATAACAGCACATCTCAACAATGGCAAGTCTTTCTTCAGATGCGCCCGTGATTGTCCAGGCTTCGACTCCGTATAAAAGGACAGAGAATTTTAAATTTTTAATTAATTCTAAATACATATTACAACTATTTACAGATCATGTAGAAGAGGAATCTGAGTCTCGAGGGGAGTCTGATGAAGAAGAAGCCAGTGAATATTTAAGCACAGATGAGGAATTTGAAGAAGAAGTACAAGATTCGGACACAGAATTAATTTAGTTTATACTTTTATACTTTTCTACCTATATATTTATAATAATAAATCTGTCTTTTTCTATCATATTTGCAAAATCTATTGTATAGTACGTATTATTTTCCTTTAATTAAGAAAAAGTTACTTAAAAAACTATAATATATAATAATTACTCTAACGTTTCGAGACACAACAACATGGGATCGCCAGGTCACGTGATTTTTCTAGAGCGAACGGACTCGCTCAGGTACAACAGAGAACGCAAACAGCTATCGGTATACGCTCTTTCTCACACTGCTGCTTACCTATAGCGCTTTTCATTTATATGTACGAGTAATTTGTTTGATCACATGGCAGTTGGAAAATTTCACCAAAAAAAATTCTGTCTTTTTTAGAATATTTTTGATATTAAAAAAATACCCTGTCAAAATAATAATTGTACTTCCCTGTCCGGAAGGAATGTGCATAGCTTTGCATGTATAGTTGTATATTTTATACTCGTTAATAGTATGTACAGATTCAGATGAAATCTTCTGAAGTTCAGATGCATCCCCTGAAAATAATCCTGGGGCGCCCATGCAAGTATCTTGCAGAGTTAAAATCGCCCTCAAATCGCCTGGCCTGTTTATTTTCTTTATATTCGAATATTTAAATTTACTTTAAAGTCACGTCAATGATATTTTTTGTAATAACAATTTTTACCATTTTTTTTAACTTTGGGGGAGATGTTTGGGGAAAATAACCGCTACCCTCCAGCCAGACCGGCATTTTTGTATTAGGCTATCATGGAAGAGTCACCTGAAAAATTTTCAGGTTGCCTAAAATACCTACTCAAAAATGTCTCACAGCTCTTGGACCAATTCCTTTTTGACAAAAATTAAGAAAGATAACAAAAATGTAATACAAAAACCGAAAATTACCAACTAAAAAATTGTTTATAAAAAGTGATCAAAAATGTTTTCTCTAAAACTTACCTAAAATAAATTTAATAATAAGCTTGAACAATAATACATTTTCAACAAAAAAATATTTTTGCGCTTAAACATTATGTCTGCGTAACTTCGAACCTATTAATAACTTTTTTATTACCAGTTTTACGAAAAAAGTTATTCTTTATAAAATATTCTGCATCGTATATGATCTCAGATGCAACCATCAAATATCAAATTTCATTAATTTTACATACGAGGTTTTACACACGATTTTACATTTTGACATACGAGGTATATAAAAAAATATGAATTTCACTCAAGAGTAAAGTACCTTTAGATTTCACAATATCGAAAATTGTTATTAAAAAAAGTTGTTTGGAATTACAAAATATGTTTCACTGTTCAATTACATTCTTCTAAATGAGATATTGTGAACTATAAAGGTATGGTTTGTTTAACAGTAAATGGTCGAGTTCAATTAGTTACCACTATAAACATCCTGGAATAACCGATAATAGTATAAAAGGTCCGGTTTCAGGTAACATTTAAATATGTTTTCTGGTACAATTTCTTTTCTTTATTATGGGATTACCGTCTAGTCAGTGTTAATTGTCAAAAGACCAACTCTGTCTACCTCGGTTGCTTATCGCTCCGGGTGGGTCTTCTTAACAATGGGCCCGGTCAGATAAATTTAATAATATTTACGACCGCACTAATTGAACTCAACCATTTACTGTTGAACAAACCATACTGAACTGTTAAGCAAAAGTCATATTTTTTACATACCTCGTATAAAATTGAAAAAGTTTGATATCTGATGGTTGTTTTTTGGACTTTAGACCAGAATAGAGTATTTTATGAAGAATAACTTTTTTTTCGTAAAATTAATAATAAAATAGTTGAAATAATTGAAATAAAATAATGATGATGGGTATCCGTAATTTGAGAGAACATTGAATTTTTTTTTCAATTAGAATGATGTAATTATAATAAAACATAGTTTTTAATTCCAAACAACTTTTTATAATACCCATATTTTGATATTCTGGAATATAAAGGTACTTTACTCTTTAACAAAATTCGTATTTTTGACATACCTCGTATAAAATTGATAAAACTTGATATCTGATGATTGGGTTTTAGATTTTAGACTATGCAGAGCAATTTATGAAGAATAAACTTTTTTTCGTAAAATTTGTAATAAAAATGTTTCAAATATGGTTCCTTGCTACGCAGACATAGTGTAGAAGAGCTTCTTTATAAGCATTTTCAAATTGTAATGCCATATTCGGATTCAGCATAATCAAAAACAAAATAGAAACAAAATTCAACGATATTTTTAAAATTATTTTAAATTTATAATTTAACATGATTGTTTGGAATTAAGAACTATATTCTGATATGCAATTTCATCCTTCTAATGGAAAAAAAATTTGAAAATTTTTCTAATCAACATTATTTTTAGTTGTTTATTTAAATTATGATACATGTAGCTATTTGTATAACAAGGGAGGAAAGTGCTACTTTTCCTCCCGAGAATGAAGTTTACTGCCCGACGCGTAGCGGAGGGCAGTAATCATTCAAGGGAGGAAAAGGCACTTTACTTGGAACCTTCCTAATTCGCTTAGAAAATTTTTGTAATGTGCTAAAACCGTACACCAAATTTCATTAAAATTGACTTACTAGATTTTGAATAATAATTTTGCAATCTAAACTTTTTTAAAAAATTAAAATTTTTTAAAATCTTGCACAACAAAAACTAGTACATACAAAGATTTGTCAATTTTTTTACATATAAAGAAGCACTCCACCTATCTAACGTACTTTACAGAATTGAAATCGGATTGTTTAAGCAGCCTCAGCAATGTTTTAAAGTTATAAACAATTTTTTGGCTTATAAACAAATTAGTCCTGTGGCCAGGAGGGGGTGCTGCGGGCTCCTTTATTTAGATGGACTTACCCAAGATCGTGGAACACGATTTTTTTGGGTAACAGTTGATCCGGATGTGGATAAAATTGTTATAAACAAAGAACTTGAGGAATTACATAACATCGATTTTTCGCAAAATAAAACATTTTTTTATATTTCTTGGGTAAGTCTAAGCAATAGCTATTTGTATAACAAGGGAGGAAAGTGCTACTTTTCCTCCCGAGAATGAAGTTTACTGCCCGACGCGTAGCGGAGGGCAGTAATCATTCAAGGGAGGAAAAGGCACTTTACTCCCATGTTATACATATGGTTTTTCCACCTTCCTCAAATAACAAGCCATTTTTTCATTTTTACTTAATTTATTTATGTAACTAACCAACAAAATTTATTAGAACTACAACTAACAAGTAGGTACAATATAACTGTCAACTGTCAAATATAAGTCAAATTTATTAATGTAAACATTGTTAAATCAAAATAACAATTTACTGTTTTTTACCATTCTGCAAAATAAAGGGTGTTTTATAAATAAACGTTAAAATGTATAGATACTTACGTAATAGAAAATAGATATTGTACAGGGCGTCAATAAGTTATATTTCATGAATTAAATATTATGACCTCACTTTTACTTTTCCTCCCTAGGGAGGAAAAATATTTTCCTCCCTAGGGAGGAAAAGTACAACTTTGGTCCCTACAATCAGGTCCGGAAAAGTATACTTTCGGTAGAGGTAGGTGGAAAAAAATGTTCTTACAAGTTTTTTCATAGGATGCATAGTTTTCGAGATAAACGCAGTGGAACTTTCAATAAATCGAAAAAGTGCAATTTTTGAACGCGAATAACTTTTGATTAAAAAATAAAATAGCAATTCTGCTGACAGCATTTGAAAGTTTAAATCAAATTATACCGGTTTTAATTATTTGCATTGCTAAAAATTAATTTTTTATTATTAAACAAAGCTATTTGTTTATAAGCCAAAAAATTGTTTATAAGTTTAAAACATTGCTGAGGCCCCTTAAATAATCCGATTTTAATTCTGTAAAGTGTATTGGATAGGTAAAGCACCTCTTTATATGTAAAAAAATTAGACAACTTCTAAATGGTACACTTTTTGTTCAGAGAGATTTTAAAAAATTTGAACTTTTTTAAAAACATTTAAATTGCAAATTTATTATGCAAAATCTATCAGGTCGATTTTAGTGAAATTTGGTACACGGTTTAAGTATGTTACAAAGAATTTCCTAAGCGAATTACTAAGGTTCTAAGTACCACCAAAGTGGTTAAAAACATTGAATAACAACAGGCATATTTTGCCCCCTTATTTTGTATTTATTGCTATATTGCAGAAAAGATAATAAGTTAAGACATTTTTGACCAGTCGGATATTATACAAAATTCAATTATCTTTATTTTATTTCTGTACGACTTTGTTCCAAAACGAATCTTTTTAAAGTTATAAGCAAAGAAAGCAGAAAAAAATCGACGTTTTTCGAAATTTTTAAATATTTTGTTTTTTTTATTAATGTTCCGGGTATATTTGAGAAGGAGCATAAGTCAATTATTATTAACGAAGTTATCACCTAACTTTATCTGCAAAAATCCGAATGCCACCTTTCACATCCAAAAATAGACGTTTTTTCACAGATCCTTACTGGTCTATAATAAAAGAGTTATCATAATTGAAATAACTGAAAATAATGTATATCCATAATTAAAAAAAATTCAACTTTTTTTTAATTAGAAAGATGAAATGGCATATTAGAATATAGTTCTTAATTCCAAACAACTTTTCATTATAACAATTTTCAATATTTTGAATAATAAATCTACTTTACTCTTGAGTAAAATTCATATTTTTTGACATAATATCTCGTATACGGCTTAAAAAAAAATGAACTGATGGTTCTATTTTTAATTTAGACCATGCACAACTTTTCACGTTGACGAACAGAACGTCTATAGTCGTCTAATTTCCATTGATGTAATGTGACACAACGTCTATATACGTTGAATTTTTCCCTATTCTACTTTGCAAAATACATATAGTGTCACAACACTTGCTTATACATTTGACGCAGTGTCCGTCAACGTGTTAATTGGACACACTGTACAAAACAATTATTGTTATTGTTTAAACAAATAATAAACAATTAGCGGCAAAATCTGTGAGTAGAACTTTTTACTTTAACATGTATATAAACTAACAAAAAAAGTTTTAGAAAAAGATAATCTTGTTTGAATTGCTCCGCATCTTTTCGTTCTATCTTGACTCTTCTAAATTGCTTCGTATAGATAGCTGAATAGAATTGGGCTTCTTATAACAGGCAATATGACGACTTATATACACATATAAGGATCTCGTAGAACAGTCGTATTATTTAAACGTAAATTAAAACATGGCAACATCGTCGGGCTTCGTATAATGCGTAATCCATATACACTGTGAACGCGTTTATACGAGTGGGCTTCGTAAGACTGTAGGAATAAGACAGTGCTACAATCCCCTTACCCCATAAACCGCGGGCTTCCATTCATCTGCAGGTTGTAGCGGGCTTCCTATCATTTGTGAGCCATATAGATATATATATATATATATATATATATATATATATATATATATATATATATATATATATATACAGTGCTGTTTTTGTGACGGTACGCGCCGGTACGCCGTACCGGCACCTCTTGGGACAAAAAATACAAAAACAACAAAATTATAGACAAATTCCTGAATTTATCCCTTGTTCCCCTGTAGCCCTTATTGAGGGTAAATTTTAAAAGTTTTCCCCTGGGCGGACCCCCCTTATGAACACTTCCCAGGTCCCCCGGAACATTGCGTACCGGCACCTATATTCTTACATAAACAGCACTGTATATATATATATATATATATATATATATATATATATATATATATATATATATATATATATAGAAAACTTGGTTTAATAATAGCTGACTCAATTTAAATTGTTTAAGGAGGAGAAAATAATTGGGTAACCAGCTGAATATGGACAAAGTGTACTCTTTTTATTTTTATAAAAATATATTGGAATAAGTAAAAAGAGTACACTTTGTCCATATTCAGCTGGTTACCCAATTATTTTCTCCTCCTTAAACAATATATATATATATATATATATATATATATATATATATATATATATATATATATATATATATATATATATATATCAAATGAAATAGAGAATGTAGAGAAATCCCCTTACGAATAATAATAATTAATAATACGACTGGTCGTTAAACCAATAACTTCTCATCTTTTATATATATATATATATATATATATATATATATATATATATATATATATATATATGTATATCCAACACTTTGAGGACTTAAAAAAGTATAAACCCTACACTTTAAGGACAAATGGTCAGTTTGGGGACAGTCCCCAAACTACCACTGTATAATACCCTACAGTTTGAGGACAGAGTACCCAAAGTGTATGAAATATCAAAATATTTACAAATCATGTAGTTTGAGGACACCTGTAAGTTTTTAATCCTTAGTATTGTGTATAAGGCAACGACTACACGTATAGTGAAATCGATGTGTTTTTTCGCCTGAAATTGTGACATTTTTCTTGGATGCGCGAATGTGTTCGTTATACAGGACGTAGTCAGAAAAGTCCTCTTCTTCTTCTTGAAATTCTTCTTCTTTTTGGAATTCTGCTTTTTTTTCCGTCATATGTCAACACGTCAGCTGACATTCGTCATAAACAGAGTAGTAAAAACGTTCTTCTTTCTTTTTCGAATTCTTCTTCTTCTTTTCTTTTCTTCTTCTTTACGTGCCATCTCTGCGACGAAGGTTGGCAATCATCATTGCTATTCTCACTTTCGACACTACAGTCCGAAAGAGTTCAGTTGAGCTGCATCCAGACCATTCTCTGAGATTTCTGAGCCAGGGCATTTTTCTCCTACCTATGCTGCGCCTTCCTTGAATCTTTCCCTGCATAATTAATTTTAGGAGTTCATATCTGTCACCACGTGTTATATGACCAAGTATTGAAGTTTTCTTATTTTGATGGAATCCAGTATCTCCCTGTTGTTCTGTATTCTCCTTAGTACTTCCTCATTGGTTATTCTGTCTGTCCAGGAGATTCTCAGCATTCTTCGATACGTCCACATCCCAAATGCTTCCAATCTATTGAGGCATTGTTTATTGAGAGTCCATGTTTCCACATCATACAAAAGAACAGAAAATACATAACATTTTAGTACTCGCTTTCTAAACTCTTTTTTTTTAACGTCATTTATATATCTTGTAACAAAGTAGTGAAAACGTTCTTCTTTCTTTTTAGAATTCTTCTTCTTCTTTTCTTGTAACGTCATTTATATACCATTCAGTGCTACCTTCATGTCAAACGGCAACTGTCATTCATTCAAAATATACAGAGTATAATCAGAAACTCGTAACATCCATATACTGGGTGTACTCAGAAAGGCAAAACACATACAGTGTAAAGTTGAAAAATAAAAATAAATCAGGAAATCGTCACGGCAAAGTATTGAATATTCGCTACTTATCACTTATCTAATAGGTCTTCTATTTACATGAACTACTCAACACGGGTATCCTACCGCATGTCCACGCTTTGACGCAGACCTTCCATTTAACGTCCACTGCACGGCACGGGTCTACGTTATTTCATATTATGGCCAAACCATCGAAGGTATACGGCTAGACACGTCTGCCGTTGAACGTCCACTACACTGGTGACCAAACGACTTAACGTACAAAGATACGCTACAAACCACGTGATTAAATATATCGAGTAGAATGCAACGACATAGAAAAAGCAAACACGACGTCATGTCAAAGAGTCCTTAGGCTTATAGCGACCAAGCGGCTTAGCGTGCAGAGAGATATGACATACTAACGCTCGGTTTCATAATCAGTTAAAGTGGACTTTAAATTTTAAGTTGTTGTTACCTTTATCAATGCAATTCATATGGGTAAATGTCAACGCTAAAGTGAACTTTAGTTAATGTTCACTTTAAGTTGATTATGAAACCGGGCGTAAGTGTTAGGATTAAACAAGTAGAATGGAACGACATAGAAAATTTCAACATGGCGTCATGTGAAAAAGTCTTAGGCTTATAGCACTTAAACGGTTTAACATAGACATATGACTAGTGTCTGAAATATATGCAAAATGCATGTGCATAATACATGCAGCATATTTTTAGGGTTTCTTTATAAATGCTTATTATGCTATTCATATTTACTTGATTAAGAGCATATTGCGGCATACTTTGATGTATTTAAAAATCTATATAGAGGGTGTGTCATTAATAATGTCCAATCTCTGAGTGCTCAGTATATTAAAACTATTCGACGTATCATTTTCATACTCGGCAGAAAGTGTAGGTACTATACAACCTATGAAATTATGTTAAATAATGGTTTCCGGCTATTACCAGAGGCGAACGACAGGGGAAGTGAATGGTTGACCCTTCCCAAATTTTACGCCACTGGCGGAATTACCATTTTTTTCACAATTTTTCGATTCTCCAATACTCTCTGTGTAAATAATATACTTTTCACTCGTAACGATATAGTCATTCGTTTTAGAGATATTTCAAGTTAAACAATTAAACATGTAACAGGTATTTTGATTAATGAATTGTGCCGCTTCATTTTTAATTATCAAAAATAAACAATAATTTTAAACTAATATATCTGATAAAAGAATAACATGAGGCTTTTCATAAGCAAACGATGTGCGAACATACTTATGCGTTATCATTTTATACGTTAAACGAAAATTTGAAAAAAAGTGACATGAGGCCTTTCATAAATAAGCGATTCACTTATAGGTAACTCGAGAACGACTAAAGAGAATTTTATAATTTTTATGATTTTGGAGTTGCCTTCGTCTAGAATAAAATAATAGGTATTAAAATAAGTTCGTTTCATGCTTGTCCATCCCCTTAAAGTATTAATTTTAAGATAGGGTTTTTATAGTTGTGTCTATAAATATCACTTAAAGTATTGCCAATATTTTACACTTTATTTAGTCATCATCCAATCTTCGCTTGTCCACTGCTGGACATAGTTCACCCTCATAAGTTATTTCGGTCTTGTGCCTTGTGCATCCAAATCCTATGACAACGTTTTAGATTATCAGTCCAACGTGTTGGTTGACGACCTCTGCTTCGGTAGGCATGACCTCTTGGCCTCCATTCCAGTAGCCGATTTGTTCATTTGTTATCTATCATTCGAGCCACGTGACCTTCCCAGTTCCATTTCAGTGTTGCTATTCTCTCTATTGCATCAGCCACTCCTGATATTTGTAGTAGCTGGCGGTTTGGGATCTTATCTAGTAGTGAAAGGCCCAACATCGCACGCTCCATCGCCCTTTGAGACACACAAATCTTTTGCACTGTTCTCCTTGTCATGGTCAACGTTTCCGCTCCATAATTCAACACTGACAAAACACATTGATTAAAGGTTTTTCTTTTAAGGCATATTGATATATGTTAGACGATTTGGAAATATGATTCAGCTTGCCGAAGGCTGCCCAAATCAGTCTTATAACGGCGGAGAAGCTCAACATTTTGGTTATCTTTTCCTATGCGAATCTCATGACCTAGGCATTTATATGCCTACTTCTTATGGATGTCTAGGGCCCCATAATGCCTTAAACATGTAATTCAAAAAGTTAGCAAATAGCAGTTATTTGTAAAATTATTAATATTGCTAAAATTATTATATTATAAATTAGTATAGCAGTTAAATGTTAAAATTAAATAACATTTATTTCATTCGGGGGAAAAGTACAGGTGATAACAAAAGACTAAAAAAGCAGAGTTGAAAAGACATTATAAGTAAAAGAACAAGCAAAATAATATGAACTGTAACAGTAATAGGCTACGGTACTGAAAAATAAAAATATGAAGAATACAACAAATAGACTAGATCGTTTAATTCTCACATTATTCTCTTATACTGAAAAAGTTAATGTCATGTTCTTAATTTGGATAAAGTTGGATTAGCGAATAATATTGACACTACTCCATATTCATAATAAATCTCGTATCTAAATTCTAAACACTCACTTTTCTAGCTTTTTTGGCTGCAAAATCTTTAACCAAATCGTTAAGTCTAAGGCTTGAAAAAGCTCAGCATTTGAAATAAAACTATCCAAACTAGACAATCTAGAAGTGGCTGATATTTTTTTACTGGTTATAGTAGTAATGGTAGTGGTAATGGTTATAGTAGTTAAGTAAAATAGCTTTTACAGCATGTCATTTGGCAGCCCATCTTGTAAAGTTTACTCTTTTTGGAAGGAGTTTCTCTTCGTTATTGCTATTTTTTGACAATGTTTTCCAACACGACCCATCTTGGAGCAGATTCACTCATGAAAACGTAAAATTCTTGAATCAGTATGAATATTTTTGTTACTGCCAAACAACAATCAGCCGCATGTGTGCCTACTAGATTCAATTAAAGAGCGGAGCATGGAACATACTCAGCTAAATTGTTAAGTTATTTTATTAGAGCTTGTAAACCTATATATTTGCCTGAAATATTCGAGGCATTATCATATGACTGGCCTCTCATATCGCACAATGGAATATACAATTCTGACAGTGTATTTAAATAATTTCCGCCATGTGTGCTTCAGAGTGATCATGACATTTTCTACAGGCATACCATCACTTAAAACATACAAACATAGTAGGATCACTGTCAACTGGTCTGAATGGGTGATGTCTGGTGTAGAATCAACACTGAGAGAATAGTACTTACTTTTCTTTAATTCATCCCCAATAACAGAAGCTACTTTTTTGTAAGTTAACTCTATAAACTCATTACAAATAGTTTTAGACAGGCCGCGGCCTAGTGGTAAATCCGGCACTGGTGGTACCTGAAAGAATACGGGAACCATGTTCGTTCGGAATCCCTGTGACTTGAAAGCAGTGGCGACGCGTGACTTTTTCTAAAGTGTTACCAAAACCAGATGCAAAAAATCTTACTTAAAAAAATGAAGATATGGATAAATGTAGATACATATAGCTTCAATAATATAATTTTGTATATCACTTGAAACTCTCGAAAAAACAGTTGATGTTTCTAGATGTTGGCAAAATTTTTGATCTTTTTTGACAATTAATGTTAACAATTCCCTGTAATTGCCTCGAATGTCAGAGCCGTCGCCCTCAAAATGACCACGAAACGCTAATTCTTGTTCGGCCAAAAAACATACGGTACATATCTATTATAAGTGAGCTAAGAATATACGAGTACCTATCTAATTTTTTAACAAACTCATTGTATGTTTAGCAATATTTGCTTTAAATGCTTGATTAAGAGAACTTTTGATTCTTGTTTTGCCAAACTGAATCAAATTTTGTATACATCTTACATGTAGGTAACGGAAAAATTTCATGTCTCTTTTTTAAAACTCTAAAACTATTTAAATCGTGAACCTGGTCCACCCATTTTTCTGTAAAAACCAGAAGACATGGCCAACAATACAGTCTGTTTTTCTTGCAACCACATAACCAAGGATTTTCACTGTACCAACTAAATTTAAAATATCGAGCTAATTTTTTAAATTCCTTTTTTAAATTGTTTAAAATAGGTCTTTCATTTTCAATAATCTCATTTTATTTTTCAATCAGAATTACTTTTCAAGTAGTTGATCGATTACGCAGCGACACTCATCCATGGTGAACTGCACGCACGCTTTTTATTATAAGTACTGTTAGCAAATTTAAATCTGGTAACAGCCCTACTGATATACACAGCGCGCTTACGCCCATCGCTCCTTCAAAATTTTCAGTACTAGCCGGTCCCGAGCCGCCCGAGCGACAGCGAGATAACCATTCATTGTCACCACAAATTGCACAAATGAGACTGGTAACAGAATATAATAAAGTGCAACTGAGTCACATAAACTCGCCAATATTTTCGTGTGTCTGGCTATTTACTGAATTATATACTATTAACACATAATATAATAATATATTTCTATTGGTAAAAATAACTGTTACCAATGGTAACAGTGGTTACATGGACGCTTCGCCAGTGCTTGAAAGTGTTCGTTCAGAAATTGGATTAAAATAGCCTACAGTGTTTCAGGAGGGAATAATAATTTATTAATTCTTTTCACACAGATAGACACAGGGTGTTACATTATTTACAAAAAATCTGATGGCGTCATCACCTTAATGTGTATCACTCTGTACAATTAAATTTGGTTGTCAAATGTAGGTCATTAAAATTAAAAATCGACGTGTTTTAAATTTTTTTCGACAGGCTTTTAGTTTAAGAAAAATATTCAATTTATTCCATACCAACTTTACGTAATTTACTATTTTAATTGAGAAATAAGCCACAATTTAAGTTGAAAAAATGACTTTATTGACACTTCGACTTTCAATTCGGATGTCGTTTTCTAAATACAAAATGTTAATAAATTTAAAAAAATTAGTTGCTCAGTAAAAGAATTCTTCTAATAATTTAATTATAATCTGACTCATTCATATCGGCAATTCAGACATATATTATACATTTTAAAGTAGAAAACTTTAAAATGATAGTTAATATTTATGAGTTGCGTTTCTGGGACGACTTTATTGAAAGATAATATCGCCATTAACATATTTAGTTAATTTATCGTTTTCAAATGGCAACTTTCTAGATTATATAAAAACTGGCAAGGTGTTACCTACCAATTCATAAAAAAGGTGACCCAAATCAAGTAAGTAATTACCGTCTAATAACAATTTCTTTGATATTTTCAAAAAATTTTGAATACAGCTATTTACAAAGACTTAATTCATTTTTACAGACCAATAAAATGATTGTTAGTAACCAACATGGTTTCCAGTCCAAAAATCTACCCATACAGCAATGCATTCTTTTTATGATACTCTCACATCTTTTAGATAGTGGAGAAAGTTCTGTTGAGATATTTTGTGATGTCAATTAAAAAATATCGACATTCAAGGACGTGCATTGAATTGGTTAACATCCCATTTAACTGCACGTCGACAATACGTCAGCTTAACAGAAAAAGGCAAATTATCAAATGCGAGTCATGAATCTACTCTAAAGACGGCTGCTTAAAAAAGTAAGGGAATTCAATAGAACTATCCATAATCTCTTCATAGATTTCCGACAAGCATATGATAGCATTAAAAGGGATCAGATGTGGAATGCCATAGCAGAACTTTCAGTTCCAAAAAAAAACTTATCCAGAGTTAAGATATGTGTAAATGGCTGTAGACTGTAGATCCAGAGTACGGATAGGTAGCAAACTCTCAGAATCGTTCGAAATAAGCAATGGCCTGACACAAGGAGATGCGCTGTCACCTCTCCTTTTCAATGTAATTCTGGAGAAAGTAGTAAGAACAGCACAAATTAGAACAGAATTACTGACAGTAAATGGACCAAAATTACTACTAGCATACGCGGATGACATTGACTTTGTGGGAAACACAGTCACTAATGTGAAAGAGACTTTCAATAAATTAGAGGTAGAGGCAAATAAAGCTGGTTTAAGGGTAAATTAAGAGAAAACCAAATACATGTGCATCAACAGACAAAAGTGACGAGATAGAATAGGGCAAAATGTTACGATAGACCCATATAACTTTGAAAGAGTGGTTTCAAATATCTCGAAGTAACAATCACTGCAGATAACGATATCACAGAACAGATTTAAGGGAGAATTCAGGCAGGAAACAGATGTATGTATAGCCTCCACAATACTACTAAATCTAAGAGCCTAACACGAGCATCAAATATCAGAATATATAAAAACAGTGATTAGACCAGTGCTCATGTATGGATGTGAGACGTGGACTCTGACCAAAGCAATTGAAAGAAAACTTGGATGTTTTCAGAGGAAAGTCATCAGAACAATCTTTGGACCTTATCGCTACCGTAATAGCAACCAATACCGAACGAGAACAAATGCTGAAGTCAAGCTGATGTATAGCGCGGGCGACAGTCCAAGAAATTAAATATCAACGTCTAAGATGGGCTGGCCATGTCCATAGACTCTCTAATAACCGCCTTCCCAAGTTGATCTGGGAGGAAGCCCCCACAGGAAGAAAGACGCCCACGAATGCGATGAAGAGACAATATATGGTCAGATTTAAGAACAATGGGACTACCCACTGACCCAACTATCATGGATGACCGTTCGAAATGAAAGCGAGTTGTGCAGTCAGCCAAGACCCACCCCGGGTTGTAGTGCTACCAAAAGAAGAGTCATAAATCCAACTGTCTCGATATTGACATAGGTGTACCATAAGGCTCAATTTTAGGACCAATTCTCTTTCTTATTTATGTAAACGATGTTGTTTCGGTTAACGGAGATGGACATTTCACTATATTTGCAGAAGATATAAATGCTATAATCAACGGATCTGATACTTCCTTTGAGTCCAAATATAACAGTTTACTGTCAGACCTTTGCAGCTGGTTCTGTAATAATCATCTATTATTGAACACCCAAAAAACTCTTTTCAGGCAGTTTCATAATAGGCAACGATGTGATGTGTTAACCTCATTAACTTAAATATAAATAATACATAATCATATTGAACATGTTTCATCAGTAAAGTTCTTAGGACTTCATATAGATGAATGTCTTGTTGGAGAAAACATTGTGATACACTTGCCGCAAAATTTAACTTAGTAGGTGACGTTTTTGTTTCGAAATTTAAAGCAAGTTTTAGCGGAGAAACAATAATTAATAATGCTTTATTGTGCCTAAGCCGAATCCCGTTTCAGATAGGGCATTTGTTTTTGAGGACCAAGTAGCCATATTAATGGAAGTCTTTTTTGCACAAAAAAAATATTACGGACTATTGCTGGTATCCCCCATAAAACAAGTTGTAGACAATATTTTCAAAAATTCAAAATACTGCATTTGACCTGCATTTATATTCTGGAAAGTTGTATATATACATTTTAATAACCTCGAAAATTTTAAAACTCATGGGCAAATTCACAACTTGAATACTAAATATAAAGATACCTTACGTGCCCCAATGTGTAGGAGAAATATATATTTCAAGTCCCCTAGTATAATGGAACAAATACTTTATATGGACTACCAATGCATATAAAATTGTGTAAGAGCCTGACAAGCTTTAAACTAAATTTAAAAGAATTTCTGATTACACACATTTTTTTATTCAGTTAAAGAATTTCTTCAACTCTAAATGTATTTTCTTGTTAGTTTGCGTAGTGTGTACATAGTGTGGTTGTTTATTTGTTTGTTATATTTACTTAATGTACCTAATAATTGATTAATTCTATACAGACTATGCCTGTCTAAAAGAAAATAAAGTATTTATTTATTTACAGTTCATTGGATTACATGAAATCAACGTTAACTTAAGAATATCCGCCACAAAAATCATAGAATGCGATTTGTGTTTAACCCCTTAATGTACACATTAATTTTGAAGGTTCGGTCAAAAAATGAACGAATTTTTTAGAGTGAAAATGTGGTGTTTATATATAATTAAATTGAAAAACAATATTTTGGGTGCTTCAAATGCACTAACACTTTGTATAAAAACAAAATACATACTGAAAATTCAAGTTTGGACTACTATCATATCCCTTGCAAGATAATTCGGATGGAATTCCCCAGGTTAAGAGACTGGGCTGATATCAAGCACAAAATTTCTGTACTCCCTTAATGTTGTAACGAATAGTCACCCTTAGTCTTTCGTTACATTAGGTTCATTTTTAAATTATATCCAAAGTTTAAAGGTACTTTACTAAATAATACAAAGTAGATGTAGCCAGGTACGTATTTCAATTTTACATAAAATTAAGCATAATTTTGTGTACCTACTTTAATCCGTTAATTGCATTTGTACTTGCAATAATTCAGAATTACAAATTTGTAGGTACGTAAAGCCATTGTTTATGAGATTAGAAAATTTCTTAGAATTTTATTCAGGTAAAAGGATAATGTTTACTTATGTAATATCAAATTATCACTAAATGGGCTTCTGTGAGAAGAAAGTTTATTTGAAAAGAACTTCATTTTTCTTTTGTCGTTCATTTAGAACAGAAGTCAGTGTAATGACTGCACATACCGGCAAAATTAGCCGAACACCTTAAAAATGGCACATGTTTGATGTCTCGAATTTTCTAAACCAGTGGTCCGATTTGAGTGGTTCTTTTAGTATGTTATAGCCTTATTATTTAAGAATATCGTTGAGATAATATTGTTGCTAGACAGGTAAATATCATTTTATACCGGGTGTACCAATCATACTGTGTTTTTTCTTAAAGTTTGGAACACCCTGTGGAATATTCTAGCACACGTAAAATATAAAAATTAAAACTCGATTGTAGAGTTAGGCTTTCTTAATATTTTCCTTTTCGATTTATTTAATTACGTGGGATAATAAAAAAGTTATGTGCGTTAACAACTATCCATGTTTTTCATCAATAAATCCTCACAGTAGGAGAGGAAAATATGCTATTTTGCAGTTACTCGAGCGTTATGGGGACCTATTGGATTGTGAAGAGTATGTGCTAAACCAGAAAAAGTTAGGTTTTCGATATAGTGGGAGACTGATTTTTTAATTTAATTTTCCATTTGCAACAATCGTTTTTTTTTCGATTATAGCGCGATCTATCCATCATTCGAAAAGATGTGTCAAAAAAAGTTGCTTATTTTTACGTAAAGAATCCAAATCTGCAATAAAAATAGAGGTTCCTATTTAAGATTTTAAATTTAATGTCTTACCCCCCACCTGCGTGGGGCTCATGTTTGTTGCCATTCGATAGATTTTTGAAAAATATTGAATACGTGTATTTTGCAGTTTTACGATCTGATGTTCATTTTCGTCGATGTTGTATATAAAATTTGTAAAAAAACGTACAAAAATAAAACACGTTACTTTAAAATCTTAAATAGGAGCCCCCAATTTTTATTGCAGATTTGGATTCTTGACGTAAAAATAAGCCACTTTTATTCGCAACATTTTTTCCAATTATGGATAGATGGCGCTATAATCGGAAAAAAGATTGGTGGAAATAGAAAATTAAATTAAAAAATGGAGAGTCCCACACTTTATGGAAAACTTATCTGTTTTTGGTTTTAGCACCTACTCTTCACAATCCAATAGGTCCTCATAACGTTCGAGTAACTGCAACTTTAGCATACTTTCCTCCCCTACTATGAGGATTTATTGATGAAAAACATGGCTAGTTTTTAAAGCCCATAACTTTTTTATTTTCCAACATACGCAAATGAATCGAAAAAGAAAATTTTAAGAAAGCCTAAGGCTATAATTGAGTTTTACTTTCAATATGTTATAATATATGCTAGAATATTCCATAGGGTGTTCCGAACTTAAAGAAAAAAACAGAGTATGATTGTTACACCCGGTATAAAATGACATTTACCTGTCTAGCAACAATATTATTACACCGATATTCCTAAATAATATACGCTATACGCTATAATCGAAAAAAAAACGATTGTTGCAAATGGAAAACTAAATTAAAAAATGAAAAGTCTCCCACTATATCGAAAACTTAACTTTTTCTGGTTTTAGCACATACTCTTCACAATCCAATAGGTCCCCATAACGCTCGAGAAACTGCAAAATTAGCATACTTTCCTCTCCTACTGTGAGGATTTATTGATAAAAAACATGGATAGTTGTTAACGCACATAACTTTTTTATTATCCCACGTAATTAAATGAATCGAAAAGGAAAATATTAAGAAAGCCTAACTCTACAATCGAGTTTTAATTTTAATATTTTACGTGAGCTAGAATATTCCACAGGGTGTTCCAAACTTTAAGAAAAAACACAGTATGATTGGTACACCCGGTATAAAATGATATTTACCTGTCTAGCAACAATATTATCTCAACGATATTCTTAAATAATAAGGCTATAACATACTAAAAGAATCACTCAAATCGGACAACAGGTTTAGGAAATTCAAGACATCAAACATCAGTGGCGGCTCGTCAGAGGAGGCAAGGGAGGCTCAGCCTCCCCATAAATTTTTTACACACTCTATACTGTTTTGTTTATCATGAATCGCGAAAACAACAATTACTCTCACTATTATACAACGTGTAAATTCCATATAATCACTAATTATCCATACGTACGGAGCATTAGCATTACAACGCATGATCGCGTCTCAGTTTTATTACATATTATTGTAGGCAGCCCCTGGGTTATCCCGAGATGTACGAACGGAGCCGAGAAGCCCAGCTTTCTCCGTTGCTAATGCTCCGTACAGCGCAGCAGGCGTTTAAGGAGACCCGGTCTCCTAACAGTGGCATCTACGGCGCCATCACACGCTGCCCGGAGATATACCAAGGGAGGCAGTGTAGCTTCTCAGCTCCGTTGGGTGGTTGGGTGCGTCTCGGGACAACGAATTTTAGGGTCCTGACTAAAAATAATGAAAAATCTAAAAGTGCGAATTTTGTTATGAAATTTGGTATGTGGGGTTATAATAATATTTGGAACAACTTGCTCAAATAACTTTTTCCGATATCTCTAACTCAAAGCAAAATATCGGTAATTTATCGTGTTTTTGAATTCGCAGTAGGCCGCGTTTAGAATTAAAAAAATTCAGTTGAGTATCTTAAAAAATTTGAAGCTTCATTATGTATGGACTGCAAAACTTCAAATCTGTATTTATTTTGATATGCATAGGTATCTATTTACAAATAGATGGAATTGTTAACAAATAAACGACACAAATTTTGGTATTAAACTTTTACTATTAGACTAACTATTTTTAAAATGATGATATCATGAAATTATGAATTAGGATGATATTATGAAATGTAAATAAAAAATGGTCAAAAGATGGGGCCTTAAATTACATTTTTTGGCGCATTTTTTTGCTAGTGCAAATTTGTCTAGATATTTTACAGTTAGGTATAGCCTCCCCTATTGTAAAAATCACGAGCCGCCACTGTCAAACATGTTCCATTTTTAAGTTGTTCGGCTAATTTTGCCGGTGTGTGTATAAATATGAGTGATATAGAAGTGAATTCAGGAAGTGAAGACCAGTCTGAACCTGAAAAACGTTCTGGTTATATTCATCTCACACACGATACAAAGCAAATCGTGCTTAACGTATACCTACAACGGTAAGTACTCGTTAAAAATACTCTTTATTTGGAGCGTCTAATGTATTTTAGGAGTGAAGGGAAGAATTTGTATTATTTGGATGAAACTTGGTTAGACACCCACGATATAGTTAAAAAATGTTAGACCGATGGTAGTAAAAATTGCATCACCAATGTTCCTCCCTCTAGAGGGAAGAGAATTTGTATTTTACATTGGGGGGGGGGAGAATCAGGATGGGTAGAAGACAGTACTTTGTTTGAAAAGTGGTTTCAGCAGCAATTACTACCTAAATTAAAAATAAATAGCGTTATTATTTTGGATAATGCTCCGTATCATTCTAGACTAAAGAGTAAAATTCCAAACACTAATTCAAACAAAGCTGAAATTCAAGGATTTTTATTAATAGTCCCAGTAATGAAGCTTAAAATAGAACAAAACCTCGCAATTTTTACAGAATGGATAGATTTACTTGAAAATTTGGGAATAAGTAGTGGATAGTCCAAGAATCAAAATCTATGTGATGCCGAAAGGCGCTTTTACTATGGAGGGAGATGCCATCCCATCTCGGGGGTGGGAATTTTTTATTATATTTTGACCGGAAATGTTGGTAAAAACATTCATTCTAAGAAAAAACGTTCAATACATTTTTTTGATAATATTAATAGTTTTCGATTTATTCGCTATCGAAAATGTTATCGAAAAAAGCAATGTTAGTCAATTTTCTGCTAATAACTCAAAAAGTTTTCCTTTTATCCAAACAACTTTGCTAAACTGAAATGTACCTTTTGAAAAAATAAACACAACCGTTTTTTTCTAATTTTTTTAAGATCAATAGTGATCGAGCTATACTTTATTATAATATAACTCTTCTTGAGTTATGGTAGCTCTTTTTCGTCAAATGCTAAATATTGTAGTTTCAAAGTCAAAAGACGGGAAATAGTGCGGCAGATTCGTGCAAATATTGTAAGAATTGCACATTTAATGATACAAGCATATAATTTGGTCCACATATACTGTAAATATAAAGGTTCAAATTTAGATATGAGGCCATCTCAGATTTTGCCTTTTACAAAAATGGCGGGCATTCAAAATGGCGACTATACATATGTGACTAATAGTACGATAACTTTTGAACGAAAAGTCCAATTTCAGCCAAATTTGGCATCAAGGTTATTTTTTTGATGAATAAGATCGAGGTCTTGAACCGGAAGAGTCGGTATACCAGAAGTTGTGCTTTTCCTGTTTTTTATGTAAAAATATGTTGTTTTTTTTCAATTCTTTCCCCCTGTATATATTAATTTTTCAGAAAAACAATACAGCCATTGAAAAGAGTGTAAAAATATTTTTTAGAAAAGACTTTCAACTTTTTAGTTATATTAATAACCGTTTAATAAATGCATAACGTATCTTCACATGTACCTATGTGCGACAGATTCATTTTTACTCCCGCCATTTTTGTAAAAGACAAAATCTGAGATGGCCTCATATCTAAATTTGAATCTTTGTATGTGTAGTGTGTGTGGTCCAAATTATATGCTTTTACCATTAAATGCACAATAATTCTTATATTATTTGCACGAATCTGCCGCACATAGTTTCATAGGTACATGTGAAGATATATTATGCATTTATTAATTGGTAATTAACATAACTAAAGAGTTCAAAATATTTCCTGAAAAATATTTTTACGCTCTTTTCAACATCGGTATTAACTTTATGAAAAATTAATATATACAGGGTGAAAAAATTGGTAAAAAAACAACATGTTTGTACATAAAAATCAGGAAAAACACAACTTCTGGTAAATCGATTCTTCCGGTACAAGACCTTGGTCTTACACATCAAAAAAAGAACCTACATACCAAATTTGGTTGAAATCGGACTTTTCGTTCAAAAGTTATAGTGCTATTAGTCACATATGTATAGTCGCCATTTTGAATACCCGCCATTTTTGTAAAAGGTAGAATCTAAGATGGCCTTATATCTAAATTTGGACCTTAATGTGTGTAGTATATGTGGTCCAAATTATATGCTTCTACCATTAAATGCACAATAAGTCTTATAATATTTGCACGAATCTGCCACACATAGGTACATGTCAAGATACGTTATGCATTTATTAAATGGTAATTAACATCACTAAAAAGTTCAAAATATTTTCTACAAAATATTTTTACGCTCTTTTCATTTGCGGTATTATCTTTTTGAAAAATTAATATATACAGAGGGAAAAAATTGGAAAAAAACATATTTTTCCATAAACAAGCAGTAAAAACACAACTTCTAATAAACCGATTCTTCTGGTTCACCACATCCATCTTGTAAATCAAAAAAAGAAACTATATACCAAATTTGGTTGAAATCGGACTTTTCGTTCAAAAGTTATGATACTATTAAACACATATGTATAGCCGCCATTTTAAATGCCCGCCATTTTTGTAAAAGGCAAAATCTGAGATGGCCTCATATCTAAATTTGAACCTTTATATGTGTAGTTTATGTGGTCCAAATTATATGCTTGTATCATTAAATGTGCAATTATTTCACATATCGGCCGCACTAAAACTATTCATTTTTCGAGGATAATTTGAACCTTTATATGTGTAGTTTATGTGGTCCAAATTATATGCTTGTATCATTAAATGTGCAATTATTTCACATATCGGCCGCACTAAAACTATTCATTTTTCGAGGATAATTTGTTCAAACTAATTTAAATTATTTAAAAATATCTATCTCTAGAAATAAAAAAAGTCTCTAGCTCAAAAATTAAGTAACTTATAATGAAAAGAATGTCCGTCCCTATTTTTTCAGCTAAAAAATGATCCGACACAACCCCCTAATCACCACCCTAATTTAGATTAGTCATTGACCTTATTTGGTCTTCTTTATTTATGTATTATTAATAGGTTCTAGAAGTTAACCGGCTTATAATGATTAGTTTAAAAAAAATGGACTTAAAAAAGCTAATAACGAATTATTGTAGTTTGGTAAAAAAATGTTATTTTCTTCAGAATAAGAAGATTATCATCAGAGATACGAAAAAATGTTTGAATATGAAAGTGTTGCTTATTTAATTCCTAAGAAGATGGTTTTGCAAAAATCTTTCTACGTGAAAAATTGAGTGAGCTATTGATGATTAAAACTTGTAATAACATGAAAAACCACCTTTACCAACCCTTTCAAAGTCACCTCTTTTTGCGACTAACGATTTTAAAAGGATTTAGTATAAATAGCCTTATAGATCTTATAAAAACCTACAAGATTCTTTTTACCGAACTTTCTAAGATAAAAAATAAAAAAGTTACGGTTAAAAAATCAATATATTTTTTTGAAAAAAAAAATGGAGAAATCCAATTGGAAGCATAATAATGAAAGTTGACGGTGGTTTGAGTCATTAGCCTTATTCATTCTTCTTTATTTATGTATTAGTAAGAGATTCTAGAAATTTGATTGGCTTAGAATGATTAGTTTAAAAAAAAAATGGAGTTAAAAGCGAATAACAAATTTTCGTAGTTTGGTAAAAAAATGCTATTTTCTTCAGAATATAAAGATTAGCATAAGAGATACGAAAAAATATTTGAATATGAAATTGTCGGATATTTAATTCCCAAGAACGTGGTTTAAAAAAAATTTTCTACGGTAAAAATTGAGTGAATCGTAAATTAATAAAATACCGAAAAACATTGATTTTTTCGATATAAAACTAACACTTTCGATAGCGAATAAATCGAAAACTGTTAATTTTATCAAAAAAATGTATAGAACATTTTTTGCTTGGAATGAATGTTTTTATCAACTTTTGCGGTCAAAATATAATAAAAAAATTCCACCCCCGAGATGGGGTGGCAACCACCCCCATGGTAAAAGCGGCTTTCGGCATCTAGATTTTGACCCTTGGACTATCCACTACTTATTCTCAAATTTTCAAACAAATCCATCCACTCTGTAAAAATTGCGAGGTGAAATGCTTAGGTTCCTGTACTATAAAACATGAAATATAGTTTATGGATTCTTACACAAAAAAAGAACTTGTAGTAGAACTATTAAAATTAGTTAAATGTGAAAAAAATTACGTTATCGACAGGGTAGCTGAGATTTATGGCCATAAAGTATTAAGATTACCTCCTTACTATTATTGTGTACTGAATCCAATAGAATTGTTGTGGTCTCAATTAAAAAGTAATGTGAGGAAAAATAATAATTCTCCTAAATCATTTTCGACTGTTGTAGATTTAATTAAGACCGAATGTAATAATATTACAGCAGATAATTGGAAAAAATGTATAGAGCATGTCAAAAAAATAGAACAAAAATACTTACAGTTCCAAAACATTATAAATAGAATAGTTATAGATTTAAACGATAGCGATGATAATGATACCGATTTAAATGTAGATGATAGTTAAGTTTAAATTTTTTTTTAATTTTATACTATGTTAAATATATATTTTAATATAAAAGTATTACTTATATGTATTTTTCTTTTACTTTGTGGGATTGCCGTAATTTTGATCAAATGTATCAGTATATAAGTAAGTACGACCCTGTATACAACTATACCTAGAAAATCCGAAATATTTTGCAAAGAATAGTACAAGTTACTGGATAAATAAATCTCATTTTACAATGTCTTAACACTGGTTGTCCTGTGCAATAAAAAAAGGAAAAAGGTGGTATTTATGTACCTACCGCTATAAAAGTAGGTAGGTACAATACGCTTCGAATAAAAACAGCTTTTTAAAAATAGTTCTACAAAATTCAATGTATCAATTTTGTCAATGGTTCCTACTGCAATTTATTAGATAAATAAATATTTTATATTTACACTTAACCCTTAACTACAGACATCCGGTATTTTTTACAGGCGGGCATTCCCAAAATGTGGATTTCGTGGTAACCTCACAACTTACAAGTTCATGTGTCTCTGTACCTCTCGGGCAGTTTGTATAACAATGCTAGTCAAAGCGTGTATTGTGTATTGTCAATATTTTCTTTTCTGGTACACATCAAAAATCTTAACCGGTAAAAATTACCGGATGCCTGTGTTAAGGGGAGTATTTTTATATGAGTACTATATTTGTAAATCTCAAATGTTTACAATATTTTTTTGTGTTTTTGGGGAAAAAGTAAAGAAATGGACTGTGGAAGACATCCTGGACCTTCAATGAAGGTTAAATTTGAAGATAAACATTTTGAGGCCACTTTGCAAAAATGGAATTGCCATTTAATTTTATTACAATTTTACCCCTTGCAGATTTTTTTTCATGGATGTAAAAATTTTCGTGGATGCTATTTTATATTTCCTTTGTGATTCTATGTTACGTTTATTTGTTAAAAAAAAGTTTAAATTTTTGTCCATAGCATTTATGGCCGTTTGTTTCAATAGACCAAAAATGTTACCAAAATTCTGCTTTAATAGATTATTCTTCAAAAATCTTGTATTATATTATTAAAATCACTCATTTTACCATTTTTCCTATATTAGAGACTCCATAAAAACACATAATGCAAAACGTTTTTGTTTTTAATTATTAACTTTATATTTTGACTCTATTTTATAATGACCGGTAAAAAATACCGAGAGTCTGTAGTTACGTGATAATATTGGGATGTCTGTAGTTAAGGGTTAAACTGGCTTGTATTTAACTGGCTTGTATTTATTAAATATTTAACCTTAAAAGTGTTTTAAAGATCCGTACAAAATGTACAATAATTGTTATGAATTAAAGATAGCCGAAAAATGAATGAATCGTCTTGCATTTAGACCAGGATTTTGTAATTTTGTAACAATTTAATATATTAACTTTCAATGTGTTTACTGAAAATAGACAAACACGTTCTAAATATTTATTACAATTTTTTGAAAACTGTATTGTCCAATGGCTCCTAATGTTTGAAATTGGTCCACCTAACTTAGGGTGACCAAACGTCCCGAAAAAACGAGATTGTCCCGTTTTTTAACGATTTGTCCCGGGGTCCTGAAAAAGTCTCTCGGGACGCGTAAATGTCCCGTATTTGCGTTGGGTTGATTTTATGTATCTGACTTATTTTCTCTCTTTAATTCTTCTTTAATGTCGCCATTTGTTTTCATTCTTATTTCTCCCTCTCTTGTTACATTGTGGACCTGTATTGTTCTCATTGTTTTTCTTTTAAATTTCAGAAGGCTATCTTCCTCTTTCTTATCGTTGTTTCGTCGTCTAATGTTTTTGATCTCTTAGAAGTCGAAGTCTTTGTTTCCATTGATCTCCTTAGAAGTTGTTCCGTTGAAACTGATCCTTGGTCTGGTTTTCTTTAGGCTCACTGTCAGCATATGTCTTAAGTCTTAATCTTTCTGAGATTCCAACATTCTCTAGCTTCTCCATCATTTTCGTCTGATTGATTGTATCAAAAGCGCTTTTGAAATCTATGAATATTAGATGCGTTTTTCTGTTGTATTCTTTCGATTTGTGAATGAGTTGCTCCATTGTAGGTATGGTATTAATCGTCCCGTTTTGATATTCTCGTAATATTCGTTCAACGCATGATTTAAGTCTCATGTTTAGTATGTTTGCGAGAATTTTATATTATATGGTGTTTATCGTTAAGTAATTTCTCTGCAATTCTGGCACTCCTCCCGATCTCCTTTTTTTATACAGTGATGAGCGCGCTAATAACCGGCAAAATAACGCAAAAGATGGAAAACACATTAAGTTGTGAGATAAAACCTATACATTCTACTTATTATTTCCCACCTTTAGACGCATCGGACGAGTTTGGCAACTGCCACTGTGAGAATGAGAGTTTTAGTTGGCAGTTGGCAATTGGCATACTCCTCTGATACGTCGAAAGGTGGGAAACAAGAAATAGAATGTAAGTTTATAGATTTTTATCGCTAAATCTCCCACCACCACTAGTTTCATTTCTTTTTATCTCACAACTTAATATGTTTTTAATTTTTTGCGTTATTTTGCCGGTTATTAGCGCGCTCATCACTGTATGTAGGTATTACTATAATATCTGTGTTCAAATCGTCTGGTAATCTGTTTTGACCATATTTGTTGTAATAGCTGGTTTATTTGTTTATGGAATTTTCTTCCTCCGTATTTATTAATTCCACTGCTATTTCATCTTCTCCTGATGTTTTTCCGTTTCCTAGGATTTTAATATTTGTTTTTTTCTTCTATACAAATTTCTACTTCGTCGTTATCTTCTACAACCTTACTTTTTCATCGCAGTGTGTTTCCTTCATAGTAAATAGCATTTTTTTGTAAATAATATTATTCCCATATTATGCTGATGTTTGTCTTCAAATACGGTTCCTCTTTTTTGGTTTTTTAGTCCTCTTGTTTTAATGCTGGGCGTATTTTTTGTTGCTGTGACTTTTTTGTAAAATTATTTTATTTTATAGTTTGCTCTGTCTTTTTCAATATCTATCCTCCAGCGAAACCAGTCATTTTTCTTCTTTTTATTTATTGAGTTGGCTTTGTTCTCGCTATTTTGTATTCTTCCCTCCTTTTCAGTGGAGCACTCAGGAGGTGGGGGGTTTGGGGGTTAAACCCCCTTTCCCCCAGGGCATATGAAAAATATAATTATGAATAATCGTAGGAAAATTTAACTTGTCTTTCACAAACAATACAAAAAAATTTCGGTGCCCAAGCCAACTCCCGCCCCCCACAGAAAAATTCTAGGTGCGCTACTGCTCCTTGGATGTGTCCCGTTTTTTCAAGTGTATCATTTGGTCACTCTAACCTAACTTCTCTTTTAGCTTGATCATTTGATATATCTGTGATTGAATGAGAGTGTTTTCCCCATTGTCTTGGTGGTATTATCTACAAGAAATTTGGTACTCTCCCCTGTGGTTCATATAATATCTATACCAAGTGCACATGCTCACACAGGCTGTTCTTTACGGTACACTCTACACTGTCACATTTGTATGTGTATACATGTATGCAAATTTTACATAAAGTACAATTACGTCCACAAACTTGCGTTAACTCTATAATTATCAAGTTCTTTGGAAGATTTTAGCAAAATCTTCCCAAAAAACTGATGTTATATGGTTTAAAGCAAATGTACCGCACGTCCGCACCTATGTTATTTTAAATTTCTTAATAAAACTTCCTAAATAAAAAAGTTTTCTATCTCCTGCAAAGTTGACTAAGTTACCTTATTAGCTCAAATGTAGTGTCGTCTTAACTATGCTACACGATATAGAAATAAAAATGCAAAATTTTTTCCATTTCCATTCGATTCTTGTACTCTGTTTTTGTTTTAAATTTAGTCTATGGAGCATTGCACTTTTTAAGTTTTTTATTGTTTAAAATTCTATCTTCTTCTTTACTTGCCGTCTCGGTTTCGAAGTTAGGCTATCATCATTGCTATTTGTACATTAGATATAGATGAACCGAACAGATTTGGAGTTACAACCAAACCACTCTCTTAAATTCCGCAGCCAAAACATTTTTCTTCTCCTTATACTTCTTTTTCCTACAATTTTTCCCGAGATTATGTTTTCTCATTCTTCTGAGTACCTCTGCATTTGTTATTTTATCGGTCCAGGGTATTTTCTATATTCTTCTATAAATCCAAAGTTCGAATGCTTCTATTTTGTTGCAGCAGTACTGATTCATAGTCCATGTCTCTACACCATAGAGAAGGATTGAATGAATACTATAACATTTTACTGGACGTATTTTTAGTTCTAAGCTCAAGTCTCGACTGGTTCGTATTTTTTGATATTCATAAAAGCGCTTCTCGCTTTCTCAATTATTGTGATTTCCTTCGTGTAATCGTTGTTTTCATTTACGTGTGTTCCTAGATAGTTATATTTGTCAACTCTTTCAATCTGCTCATTTTTGATTTAATTTTAATTAAATGACAATATTATACATTTTTATACGTGACATCCTTAGTTTACTGTAAGGTTACGCCACTGACTTTACTAATTTCATTTTTAGGCACTAATATTTATTTTGAGTTGACTTTATTTATTGTTAATAACTTATATCTAAACAAATGAAAAACACTGGTAAAAGTAAAAGATGGTTTTGCTTATTTTCGATTCAGAGGGATGCACAATCGCTGGACAGCTGTTTCTGGCATTGCAGGCTTCCTCAACAGCGCTAGCGTGCATACCTCTAAACCGAAAAACAGCTAGCCCATCTATTTAAGGAAAATTTCAAAGATCATTGAAATCTCCATTGGGATGCGATCCAGCGACATCTCTTAAACAAACTGAAAAGTCTCCAATGCAGAATTCACCATCATAATAAAATTAAAATGGTAAATAGAAATTTCAATCTGAAACTTTTCTTGTTGAAAGTTTTCTAAGTATTTACAATTTATAAGACAGCAGACGACGAATACAGACAAACAAAAAGGACTCTCTACTATATGCAGTCACATTCCATTTTCATTCGTCTAGGAAAAGGACAGAATTGTGAAAACCACAGATTAAGGATGTACCAGAAAGAACTTTCAACAAGAAAAGTTTCAGATTTAAATAAATATTTATTATTTTCATTTTATTATGATGGTGAATTCTTCATCTGAGACTTTTCAGTTTGTTTAAGAGATGTCGCTGGATCGCGTACCAATGGGGATTTCAATGATCTTTGAAATTTCCCTTAAATAGATGGGCTAGCTGTTTTTAGATTTAGAGGTGTGCACGCTAGCGCTGTTGAGGAAGCCTGCAATGGCAGAAACAGCTGTCCAGCGATTGTGCATCCCTCTGAATCGAAAACAAGCAAACCGTGTCTCCATAGCTGATTGTGTTACCCAAGACCTCGATATGACCAGAGGAATCTCATCAGTATTAACATCAAGTTTGGACGTGTGTGTGAATTGAAAAACCCGAAGCCGAGAGTCGGTAAGGTACTGCGTTTAGAAGATAGCGGTCGTTGTTGTACCTGGTGACTAAGAGATTCGCTTCCGAAAACGCAAATTATGAGAGCATTTGGCTCGCGCTATCATCATTAAGACACACCGTGTGCAACAATAACATCAGGAAGTTAGTCTTACCCAAATAGACCATAGATCGGAGAACCTTGATTGGAAGATCGTAAGAGGTATGAGAGAAATGATTTTTCAAGAGGCGGGCGTACAAATTACCGTGTGTTGCTTTAATCCGATGGGATTGTGTTCTTAGAAAACCGTGGACTGTTAATTCTTCCTCCGAGGCTTAACCTGTCGCTGCCACCAAAAAGAGATGCCGGAAATTTTTTGATTGGAACGGTCAGAGCTAAGAGGGGGCAGTGTAACGCAAATGCGCGTTATTCCAGCTCTGCAACTCTGCAGTTCTGGTCTATCTTCGGCGCGCTACGGGAACCAAGCGGTGCGGACTATAAGAGGAAACCCCGAACGAGGGCAGAGCAGTTATTACTAGAATTCCGTGTGATTATAACCGTTTGAAATAAATTGTATATTTGTAAATGAATTAGTAATATAATAAATAAATAAATATTGCAGTCAGTGAATAAAAATAAATATGGACCCAAATTGATTAATTACAAACAACATTGTAAGTAGAAGCAATTCATTCTACTATTCAGTTCCTAACATATTCCCATTTTCAAGATAATATCCCAGTAATAATATTCAAATTGCGCTTTTTATATCCAGCTGTATATAGCATGTGTGCTACTGAGATCAGCTTACCCAACAGATTCGTAGATTTAGAATTGTGGTGGTTGGATTGTATCGAACCGATAACACTACATCTGCTATATCTCCAGGTTTCAGTTTAAATTAATATAAATATGGTAATTACAAACAATGAATGCATGAAATAATTCTTGTCTCGTTGTTACAGACCTGGACCCCGCGTACCAAAAAAAGTTGATTAATAGCAAGCTGAAAATTTGTTAATAGCTTAACGTTATCTAGTCGGACAAACTTTGATGTACGGGAACACTGGAACAGGAGAAGTTTTAATTGGGAACAGTTTAAAAATTTGGAACGTCAGATTACGAAAACGATCCATGTATTTTGTCGGACAGAACATCCAATTGATTTGTTACCCTTTCATTAAACTCTCATGCAAAAATCAGACTGCTATTACTAATCAACATGATTCCTGTCATTTTACATGTTCTTCGTGTTCCACTCATTAAAATACCCAGTTAGTGATAAACGCCAGTCTGATTTTTGCATGAGAGTTTAATGAAATGGTAACAAATCAGTTGGAAGTTCTGTCCGACAAAATCCATGGAACGTTTTCGTAGTCTGACGTTCCAAATTTCTAACCTGTCCCACAATTAAAACTTACCCTATTCCAGTGTTCCCATGCATCAAAGTTTGTCCGACTAGACTCCGTTCAACTATTAACAAATTTCCAGCTTGTTATTAATCAACTTTTTTTTGGTACGCGGGATCCACGTCTATTAGTCCTCTCATGTTCTTAACATTTTCTGTCAAAGAAATATTCATTTAGAGAATTGACGATTAATACTACAGTTTGAGGACGTTGTAAGTATAAGTTATACGAATCGTATAAGAGTATAAGTTATACGCGTCCCTAAAGTGTAGGATATACATATATATATATATATATATATATATATATATATATATATATATATATATATATATATATATATATATATATATATATATATATATATATATATATATATATATATATATATATATATATATATATATATATATATATATATATATATATATATATATATATATATATATATATATATACGTCTTCATAGCAAGGCGAGATCCGACTAAATCGAGGACAACCCGAGATCCACCAATAGGAAATTAATTATTGGAGTATATTGTTCATAAGTATCTTTATAATTAACAGATTAATCATGGCACACTTAGAGGGGAAAATATTTTTGTACTTAAATTTTTCTGATAAATTTACAGCGAAACGAGATCCGTCGCTGAAAAGTAAAGGGGAGGACTTATATACGAAATTTTAGATATTTACCGTTCAACGCGAGATCACACACTGATGCCAGCTCTAAAGAGTATTAGTCAAGCGGTTGGAGCTCGTGTTGTATTGTATATTTCCCACGATATAAAGATATATAATGGGCGTAACTTTTAAGTATCGCTTCTTTTGTGTCTTCATTCGCTTGACGATTCGCTTCACGATTGACCTTTCAGAAAGTCCCTTAGTTTTATTACATACATAAGGGTGTGAAAAAAGAAAAAGAATACTTGACAAATAATAACCATTTAATCATGATAATTATTTGCAATACAATATTTTAAAACTATACATTAATATTCTTAAAAAACACTTACTACGAAACCAAAATGTAATTATTATATTCTTAAATAATACAAATTGTTACAAAATAATTATTTAAATGATTGCTTGTTTTAAAAATACATTACAAGAAAGTAAAATTTTTTATAAATATTATTAAAGTTTAAAAAATAAAATAACTCAATATGTAATTATTATTTGATAGTTAAAAAATGATTTTAAGTAAAATGATTTAAAAGATAAAAAGAAACACACATAATTTTCAGGGTCAACTCCTAATTGCATGAAAATTTGGATTTAGATTCTACCCATCCCCCACTTCAAAGTTGAATTTGTGCCGTTGATTGCTTTTACTTGGAGGGTGAAAAAATATACGTTTAAAATAAGTTCGGAAACAGATCTGACTAAGTTTAAGCAACTTTTGTTCTATAGAGTTTTTTTAACTTAGGTACTAGGTTAATTTAGTAGTAGGTACTAGAGTCACTTGCGACTAAAAATATTTACTTTTCAACAAAAAAAAAACACGTTTTTCGGCGGTTTTTCGCAAATACTCAAAAAGTAAGTATTATATCGAAAAAATATTCTTGGAAAAAATGTAGCATATAAAAAAAACGAAAAAATTGTATATTCTTAGTCTATAGAACCAGTAAAAGTAAATTTGTAGCTCATAAAAAATTCCTTATCCTTCAAATTCCAAATCAAATATTTTAACGTGATACATAGTACCAAAAAATGAAGCTCTTTTCGGGGAAAACCCACTAAAATTTTTTTAAAGTGTTAACAAAAAGCTTTATTTTATTTTATAAAAGTTATATACGGGTAGGAGAGACAACGGAACGAATTTTCGAACGTTTAAACAGACGACATCCCAGATTTACCAATTTCTGGACAATTGATCCAAAGGCTGGATTCTAGCAACGAAACAGTTGTGGATTTTCAAGTTTTCAATGAGAGTTAGAATGAAAAAACATTAGTGACCTCGAGTATGATGGTTTGGAGAATTTGGCTGGTTATATCTGCCATAAATTGAAGGACTCCAGTATTCAATCCGAAGATGTTTCAACGTACACGTGGGTTGATCATTTGAGTAAGTGTGGTTTATGTAAACCATCAGACACTCTCTTGTCATATATTAAGTAACTGGAGACAATTTTTCCTTCCACATGAATGGTGATTCCATTTTGGTAACTAAAAATTATTTAGAAAACCTTATGTCCAAAAGTGTAACTGTAGACTGTTCTAACAAAGCGAACAAGTTACTTTTTAGGTCTCGGATGTACTTCCGAATTAAACAATTAAACAAGTCTCTTAACAACCTGACATTGCGTAAAAGAAAAATTATGAAAACTGCTACATAGTTGCTGTATGTACGTCTATTTCACATGCACAAAATTTAAATAAAGTGCATGGCATGAAAACTGTAAAACTTATTTTTGTCTTTTCCAAGCCTCTTACTTAAATCTGATGAAATACATTATTTAAAAAGTAAAAAATTTTGTTTTTTTATCAATCCATTAAATTTATGGTTTTATTTTGGGGCCTTTCTTTCCCTTGGTAAAAATTATATTTACTAATGTGTAGGCCACTAATCAATTTTTGCCAACTAAAGAAAAATAATAATTTTAGTAGATATCGATTATATGAATATTTTTATTTTCCGGATACCAATATAATCAAGAAACTGGGAACTTTACAAATAACTGAAAATCAATTTAAATAAAAGTAAATAGTTTAATAATTTTCCTCTAAACTATACAAATCACTTAGTTTCTTTTAGTCATAATTCATTCATTTGTACTATTCTCAAATTTCATTCGCGTTCGTATTACGAACGCATAGACGGGACTATGCTTTACTCTGTTGTTAACGTCATGCGCCAATCGGACGAGCTTACGTAACTAGAATATCAGGGTGTGCATATTTCCGGGTCCCGGTGAATTCGTATCTATTTTAATCCCCATCCTAATTACAGACCAACTGGCAACTCTGGTGCGCAGGTAATTTTTAAATAACGCATTAACTACCGGTGAATTGGTAACTTTCATTTTTTAAGTATTGTTGATAATCTAATATCGGTATTCCAGGTATTTAACGCTGCACTCCTAGAAAATGGAAAAAATGTCACAGGAAGTGAAACCGATGATGAAACGAAACGCAAAAGAGAAAACTTGGATGATTGTTTTAATAGAAGTAAAATTAAAAACGGTCACCAAGCAAAGCAGGCAACTAAAACAAGGAAGACATGGAAAATGTTATGATTACAATAATGAAAGAGCTAATGAATAAAAACGATGAAATGCTTCAGGAAATAAAACAAATAAGGAAAGAATAACAACAAACCAATAAAGAGTTAATGGGTGTAAAAGCAGAGAAACAAAAACTAAAAAAAGAAGTAAAACAGCTACATGAATGAATGGAGCAACTGGAGAAATTTAGCAAAAAGAAAAGCTCGATCGTAACTGGGTTGAAAGTAGAAACAAATGATTATAAGAGATTAAAAGAAGAAATGGAAAATTTCAGAGCCCAAGAGTTGCAAATACAAATAAAACTAAGAAGTGCAAAAAAAATAGGAGAAACAGTATGCACAATAGAATCAGAAGCCCTCACGGATAAAATGGAAATCCTAAACAAGAAACGTAAACTAAAACAGCATAAAGATCGTATCTATATAAACAACGATTGGACATCGAAAGAAAAAGAAATACAAAAGGAAATAACTAAAATAGCAAAGGACGAAAGAAGCAAAGGTAAGCAAACGAAAATCGGCTACAAGAAATTAATAGTGAATGGCAAAATCTAGATATGGGACGAAGAGAGAGAACAGCTGATAGAAAATTCAAAAAACTAATAAACGAAGAACAGCGGCTGAAATATGATATTGACATGGCAAAAAAAGACTCGGAAATGCAAACGGTTAACGAAAACAAAATAACGCACACAAAATAAAGAAAGAATCTCAATAAGAAGAAAAGAACAAAACCCATTAGAATGGGCTCTTGGAATATTAGAACCATGCTGGCAGCAGGTAAGATGCAAGAAATAGCTCTTGAAATGAAAAAATACCAACTAGAAATCCTAGCCATACAGGAAATACGATAGAAGAAAGAAGGAAAAATTGAGAGAAAAACTTTAGCATGTATTATTCGGGAGAAAACAAACAGGGAACGAATGGTACGGCATTTATGGTGAACAAAAAAATGAGGGAAAAACTGATACAATTCAAAGCAGTTAATGAAAGGATATCTTACATAAGAAAATAAACAGGCCCACATCTCGATAGTCAATTGCTATGCACCCACCGAAGAAGCAAACGAAGAAGATAAAACAGAATTCTAAGACATCCTGGAAGAAACCTGTGAAAATATTCCGCATATTAATAATATTGGGTGATTTCAATGCAAAGATCGGAAAGGAGGACTATAATCGTAATGTAGCTGGCAAAGAAACCATTCATGAAACTACGAATGATAATGGAGGAGAAATCTGCAACCTAGCCGCAGCAACAAATACATATATAGTTAGTACTGGGCATAAACATAAAAAAGAAAAAAAAATAACATGGATGATACCAGGAAGAATGGATGGAAACCAAATAAATCATACTCTAATTTCGAAAGAGTGGACACAAATAGTACAAGACGTAAGGTCATATAGAGGGGCAAATGGAGGCACTGACCACATATTGTTGATAGCAAAACTTAAGATGAAAATAATCAAAGCAAATACTCATAAGGAAGGAAAAAGGAGGAAATGGAATATAGCCAATCTGAAAACGCAAGAAACAAAGCAACAATATACAGAACAACTGGAACAGAAATTGGGTCAGTACGAGCACATAGAAATAGAAGGAGAATGGAAAAACATAAAGAACAGCATAATAGAGACAGCAGAACAAATAATAGGATTCCAAAAAAACAAAGAATCGAAAGAATGGTTTGATGAGGAATGTTACCAAAAAAGTCAACTGAAGCACCTCGCAAGAAACAAATGGCTACAAAGTGCCGAACAGGAACAACTGGACCAATATAGAAAAGAAAAACAAGAAGCATTGAAACTCTATAGAAGAAAGAAGAACACATGGATCTCTGAACAAATGCAAGAATTAGAAACAAATAATAAAGACAACAAGAAATTGTTCGAATAGATAAAACAACAACACAGTACCAAAAAATCTGTCACAAAAATAAACAAAAAAGATTGGGAAAAACATTTTACGGACCTATACAAAAACGACAATAAGGCATATTCAGAGGATGAGGATATAAGAGATAACAGAGATGAAGAGGAAGTCGCACCTACTTATTAGGAATTCATGGAGGTATTAAAACAACTAAAAGTAAACAAAACGCCAGGGCCAGATGAAATCAACAACGAACTGATCATCAACGGCGGAGAGGAGCTCACGAAGCGAATGCACAAGTTAATGGTTACAATTTGGAAGGACGAAAGCATGCCCATAGAATGGAAAAACGGACACATCGCACCAATCTTTAAGAAAGGAGCTCCAACTAAGTGCTGCAACTACAGACCAATTATGCTACTAAATACAACGTATAAGATATTGACCACAATTATAAGAAACCGACTAAATCAATACACAGAAAAAATTATAGGACCATATCAACAGGGTTTTAGAACAATAGATCAAAGGAAGATCAACAATAGATGCAATACATGTACTGACACAAACAATTGAAAAAAGCTATGAACATGACATAGAATTACACATACTATTCATCGACTTCCAACAGGCCTTCAACAGCATATACAGACAACCATTATTAAAAGAAATGAAAAAATGGAGATACCGGCAAAATTAATAAGACTAACTAGAATGACAATAACAGACTCAACAGCAAAAGTTAAAACAAATGAGGGCGATACAAATGACATCAAAATAGAACTTGAAGTAAGACAAGGAGACAGTCTGTCAACGACAAACGACACTATTTAATATCGCTCTAGAAGGAGTAATTAGGGACACAGGGCTGAAAAAGACAATTATTCAAAGCTCAACACAGATTATAGGATATGCAGATGAACTGGGACTGGTATCACGAGATAAAAAAAGACTAGAAGAGGCACTTTTAAGAAGCAAAGACGAGAGGACTAATAATCAATCAGAATAAAACAAAATATCTTATAAGCACACGAGACAATGTAAACAGAATAGCAGAAATAAAGATAGGTGAAAATACATTCCAGAGAGTAGATTGCTTCAAATACCTGGGGGTGATGGTGGACGGCAAAAACGGAAGGAGTATAGAGATAAACGACAGAATTAAAGCAGGTAATAGAGTATAATATTGGAAATATCACCAACTACTCAAGGACAAAAACCTGAGCAAAAAAAACAAAATCAAAAATATACACAGCAGCAATCAGATCAGTGATAGCCTATGGAGCAGAAGTAATGTGCCTTACGAAAAAAGACGAAGAAAAGTTAAAAATAATTGAGAGAAAAATTATAAGGGTACATGGCCCAGTAAAGACACAAACAGGGGAATATTGAAAGCTGATGAACCATGAAGTAATAAATATAAATAAAGGAGAAGATATAGTAAAATTCATTAAAGCACAAAGCCTCAGATGGTTTGGGCACACACAAAGAAGAGGGGTAGAAGAACTGATCAGGAAGATAATGAACTGGAAACCAGTAAAAAATAGACCAAGAGGAAGACCAAAAATTAGATGGGAAGATCAACTGCTAGACGATATATCAAAGATGGAAATTGCAAACTGGAGAGAAAAGATTCAGGACCGGAGAGAGTGGAAGAAGATAGTAGAGAGGGCAAAAAAACATCACAACCTATGAACTAAGACCTAAAGGAAAAGCGGACTAATTTACCGCGTGAAATGGATTAAAAGAGCTCATATTTGAGCGAACTATACTCTAACAAGAGTGAACGGTCCATATAATAATTCCAGGTATGTACCTGTATAAATTACCCTCCTTGAAGTTGGTGTAAAAGGTATTCACCATTTATGTATTTTCTTTTGGAAGGATTACTAGAGAAAATCCAAATAAATTTTGAAAAATGGCTGAAATCGCTGAAATTCTTGTAACAGATTCCGTAATGAGTGTACATGGGTGGTAAATGATTTTAAATTTCACTTAAAGAAAGTGCTAAAAAGTCTAAAACATTTATGGTACTGTTCTGCATCTGGTTTCCAGGCAACCTGTTATACCGACGGTTAGTTTCTTTAATATTTTGAGTAGTAACTATGTTGGTTATCAACAATTTGATGTCAAAAATGCACATTTTGTCATTTTTTGTCTACCAGTAAGAAGAAAAACATTCAAAACAAAATTTAAAATAACCGCATTATAGAGCATGTAAAACAATTTAAACAAGGTTTTATAAATTTCGCTATACTTAATTGTTGCTTATAAAACTATAAATTAAGTCAGTTTAACGTTAATATAACTTATGTAAAAAATACAACTTATATCTCGATATTACGTGAAATAGCTCAAAGAAATGAGTAAAAATACACGGTTTTTATGACACTCAGTGTAACTACGTAACAATTGTTTTAGTTTCTATATGGACGGAATAACAAAATTTATGTAAATCTGACCATTTTTTTCTCAATTTAATTATTTATTGACAATTTAAATGAAAAATAGCCGATTTTAAGAATGTTCGTCTATAAGTTACAATGTTTTACCAAAAAACTGAAAAAAGAACCGATTAGTTTATTGAAATAGCCTTAAAATGAGTTGAAGTAAAATAGAATTGGAGCTTTGTTTATCAATAAACATTAACTATTCAAATTTATTTCTTACGTTTTAAGCTAACTACCTGAGGTACCCCTAAACCCTAAAAATGTCATCAAAACGACGATTTTGAAGCTCTTCCGACTGGATTAAAGAAGCTATTATCGATTCAAACCAAAGTCGTGTATTTTTAATTCTAAATTTCAACTATTTAATTAAAAATAAAGTGTTTCAGTTGAAAATTCAAAGTTGCTACACCCACCGCTTTCGCAGGCAGAATAAGAACCCTGCTATTGCATAAGTATATAGATTTTGAAAAACCATTCAAAAAGCATTCCAACGTTTTTTCGATATGCCGTCTAGTTCTCGAGATATTTGACAATCGCCTTTCTGGACAGAGCCCTTAAATAATGTAAACATTCTTATTCAAGCTAGACATAAGCCGAGTGAGAGAGCTGACCGTGAAATTCATTTGCGATGTTTCCAAATTTACCGGATCTCGGGTTGTCTGCAAAATATATATTTACCATATACACAACGGATCGCGCGCGCTGCCCTCTACAGCGGATTTAGTGGAACCACTGCAATATAAAATTCACCAAAAGGGGTGCAAAATGAGGTCCAGACAAAAATCGATTTCCTTGTACCCTAACCATTGTTACATCGAGATGTCACTATATACACGTGAATACAAGGTGAGATCCAAAATCGGATCTCGCCTTGCAAAACGGATCTCATCTTGTATAGCTTATGATACAAACGGATCTCGCCTTGATATGAAGACATATATATATATATATATATATATATATATATATATATATATATATATATATATATATATATATATATATATTGATGCACGTTAAGTTGTGACTTCCGGTATACAGAAGAGGCTGTCCGACTTCCACCTTTTCTACTAGGAATTATTTTTTAAAAATTGTGTATTTGGTAAAAGGGGGGCTTATAAAATGGGTCTACCTATTGAGGGGAAAGGATTTACCAAAATAAATTTTGTATATATATACGTATATACCGAAGCGTACAGCATACGTTATGGCTTCCATATATAGGGTAGTTCAAGGTGCGTTGTCACTTCCAGCGGTGTTGTCATATTTTGGAAGTCACAACGACTCGTCTGCTGATTTACCTCTTACTTTAAGCGTAATGTGTGATATTTTGAAACTTTTACTGTGAATACAGTTGTGAATGCAGTTCTATGTTTTAAAGTTGTCTATTTAAATTAAAAGATTGATATTCTTTTGATTAAACAGGTTTACAAAAAAAATACATTTCGGAATATTTGACGAAACCATATGACTAGGGGGTTTTTGGGGTCGCTGGTCACGAATCCGGGGTCCGCTGACCTCTATCACGTCAGGTAATGGTAATCTCAAGGTCAAATCAAGATAAACCGACAGTCGCTCTGAAAAAGTATATTAGGGGGTTTTTGTGGTCGCTGATGACGAATTTGTGTCCGCTGACCTCTATCACGTCTAGCTCAAGGTCATTTCGAGGTCAAATCAAGATAAATGGACACGATCGCTCTGAAAAAGTATATTAGGGGGTTTTTGGGGTCGCTGATCACAAAACTGGGGTCCGTTGAGCTCAACCGCGACAGGTAAAGGTCATTTCAAGGTCAAATCAGTTTTGTGGACTTGTCCTGATTTGGCCTTGAAATGACCATTACCTTACGTGGTAGAGCTCAACGGACCGCAGTTTTCATGATCAGTGACTCCAAAACCCCTATATTTTCAGAGCGATTGTGTCGATTTATGTTGATTTGACCTTGAACTAGACGTGATAGAGGTCAGCGGACTAATGATTCGTCATCAGCGACACCAAAAACGCCCTAATATACTTTCTCAGAGCGACTGTCGATTTATCTTGATTTGACCTTGAAATGACCTTTACCTGGCGTGAAAGAGGTGAGCGGACCCCGGATTCGTGATCAGCCACCCCAAAAACCCCCTTGTAACATGGTTTCGTCAAATAGTCCGAAATTTAGTTTTTTTTTGTAAACCTGTAGTATTTATGATATGATTGATATTTATTTTACAAATACTAATATTTTATTATTGCTGCAAAATGGATTTTTTGGAATTAATTAAAAAAGTGTTATTAGTAAGTAATTTATTTATGAAAATTATATCAAAAATTTTAATAAATAAATTTGAACTTATAGGAAATTTTAATATTTATTATTTTTCTTGATTAAATTTTGAATTTTAGATTTTATTACAGGCACCGTCCTTTTAATTTTTGATGTACCAATAATAATGTGTAATAAGAAAATTAAATGGCTAAATACACCAGGTGGGGTTGAGCTGCTAAAAAGCTATCTAGATCCATCTTTTTAGAGCAGATTAGTCCCAGTCTGCTACTCGATACTATTGACTGTGCTTCTCCAGTTCTTTCTATCCTCTGTCTTTTTCTGCTAGTCTCTAATTCCTGCCCTATATAAATTTTCCTTTACTTCCTGTAACTTTTATTCTAGTTCCTCCGCGTCTCTTTCTAACTCCGGGTTTCCATTGTAAAATTGAGTTTATAGTTGTTACGCTACCTGCTCTCCATATATGCCCCAACCATCTAACACTGTGCTGAAATCTGAAAATCTGGAATAATATCTACCCGGGTCGAAACATTTTTTTTAATATATGAAAATAGTTATTTATGAATCAGTTCGTGAAGTATGCTTTTTACGAATGCACGTGATGTTTAGAGCACAAGCGACAACGGAGCGAGTGCTATACATCGCTTAAGTTCGCAAAAAGTACTTCACGCACAGTTTCATACAATATTTTATCTACGATAAACAAATAAAAAAACTGTAACTCTTCATCACTGGAATTCATTCCTATTCTACAATTTTTAGAAATTATTTAAACATTCTAATTTCTTTCAAACCACAAAACTGTCAAATTTTTTTTGTAATATATTGCTCATTATGTCATCACCATAACAACGCGAAAGTTAAGGATATTTGATTATATGAAAGTGTGTCAAAAACAGTGCGAAAAAGTAAATCCCGTTTAAAATACTTTGTTACTTCACGCACACGTTATCCATTAAATAGATCGATGCAGATCGGCCTTATATCGGATCCTCTACTATTAGTCCGTTCGCTGACGGTAAAATATTGCAAAACCCATAAATTTTAAAAAACCGCTTAGATCAGGGGTGGGCAATTACTTTTAAGCGCGGGCCAAAATGAAAGTTTCAAAATGTCTCTCGGGCCGGAGGACTATACCGGATATGTACGCTGTGCCCACGCGAATTTTTTTGGTGTAGTTTATTCCCTGCCCAAGAAATAAATACTATAAGTATTATTTTAAAGCATTTGGACAAAGAAATTTGACTGTTAATAATTAGAAAATGGTAATAATAAATTGTCCTACTTGGGAATACATGCGAAAAACTTGTGCCCAGTAAAATATGTCACGTAATTGAAAAAAAAATGGTCATTATATTAAATAATAAGAAGATCCAGAAAAAGAACCAGATAAAAAATGAAGATATTGAGCAAGTGGACAAAATGAAATACTTACTTAGGAGTCTGGATTACGGAAGATTTAAATTCGAAATCATAAATTCGATGAAGAATAGAGCAATTGAGGGTAGACTTTTTGAAGATGAGGACATTTCTGAGTCACCAAAGACTCAATCTGCAAATCTGATATTAGTTGATAAAATGTTGTATATCCACTCTATTCTTTTTTATGGTGCCGAAGCTTGGATTGTTAATGTTGACTTAATGAGAAAGCCGGAAGCTTTTGAGATGTGGCTTTTTGGGAGAATTTAGAAAATACCATGGACCGATCATATACGAACAAAATGATGTTGCACGAAATGGAAAGAGACAGAGAACTTTTGACCTCCATTAAAAGGAGACAGACAGCATATTTACGGCACATGCTCAGAAATGATATGTACGAGTTGTTCGAAGGAAAAAGGGGTCCTGGTAGACGACAAATATTCTGACTGAAAACATTTGAGACTGGACCGGGTTAAACACACAGACGCTTTTAAGAAAAGCAGAAAATAGAGACGAATTTGCAATGGTGTTTTAGCCAACCTTCATTAGTGGAGTCGGCGTTAGAAGAATAATAATAAATTAATGGTAATTAAATAAATCAGTTATTGAAAGATTTTATTTTCTTATTTATTTATATTTTAACGATACAAATTAATTTATATTGATACATATTTTGTAAATATACCTAATATTAAATAAAATTATAAAAAAAAGACAAACATTAAACGTTAAAATTAATAGAATACTCATTATAAGTATAACTTCTATAATAGTTAATGCGAAACGTGAAATCGCGAATATTCATGTGATATTATTTCTTCAAAATTGGGATCCAAATCACCTGTAGCAATCCTTAATACCGAGTGTAGATTTTCGTCAGTAATTTGTGATCGATATTTATTTTTCGTGGAAACCATCAACGAAAAAGTTCTTTCACAAATATATGTCGAACCAAATAAAACTAGGTATTTTTGAACATAGTTTAAAAAATGTTTAAAATGTTCTGTATTCAAAGCACCGTAGAAAGCACTCAATTCGTTTGATTGAACATTTTCTTTTAATAAATTATTTGCCTGTAAGTCAATTAATTCTAGCTGAATTTCAACAGGAGCTTCTTGCACATCGAAATTGAAAGGTTGACTAATTAATGACAAAGGTTTTTCAATAGCTTTGAAATCTTGAAATCTTCTTTGGAATTCAGTATGCAGGTCTTGTGTTACTGAACTATATTTAAGAAAATCAGAATTTTTCAATAATTCTCGTCGTGTTTGTAATGATGGGAAGTGGTTTAATATTTTTTATTAAAGTTCTCAGCAAATAAGTTTAGTTTTATCATAAATGCTTTGACATTTGAGTGCATATTGAAAGCGAACTGGTTTTTCCCTTGTAAATTTACATTAAGTTCATTTAAATATTTTACAATATCTACAGAAAACGACAAATCGTTTAGCCATGCCTCATTTTGCAATTCAGGAAAATCATGTAGTTTTTCTTTTATCGACAAGAAGGATACTATTTCATCAAGCAAATATTGAAATCTGTCCAAAACTTTACCGATGCTAAGCCATCTCACCTCAGTGTAGTAAGGAATTTCGTAAAAGTCACTTTCAATTTCTTTCAAAAATTCAACAAACTGTCGATGATTTAAGGCACGTTCCTGGATAAAATTTACAGCTTTTGTCACAACAGTAACGACGTGATTCAATTTTAAAACTTTTCTACATAACACTTCTTGATGAATAATGCAGTGTAAAAATAATATGTCTTGTTCTGGCTGCAACTGTTTTACTTTGTCGCTGATTCGTTTTAGTAAGCCCACATTTTTCCCTGTTAAACTAGGACAGCCATCCGTAGTGATGCTTACTATTTTGTTCCAAGGTAAATTTACTTTAACTAAACACTCTTCAACAGCGTTAAAGAAGTCTTCACCGGTAGTTGTATCTTTCATTGGATGCACACTAAGAAGTTCCTCGCGAATTTCACATTTTTTGTTAATGCCCCGAATAAATATTAATAATTGACTTGTGTCAGTAATATCGCAGGACTCATCCAACGCCAGAGAACAATATGTAAAATCAGCAATTATTGTTTTTAGCTGGTCGAGTAAATTTCCTGAAATATTTTCGATCCGTCGTACTATTGTTCTCCTTGACAGGCTTAAATTTTCAAAAATATGTTTTTTTTCAGGACAACATATCTCCGACACTTCTACCATGCACTGTTTAACAAATTCTGCTTCAGAAAAAGGTTTACATAACTTAGCAATTTTGTGTGCAATAACATAACTTGCTTGTGTGGTAGATTTCTCGATGTTACTTTGTTTGCTAAAAATATTTTGTTGTTTATTTAAGTTTTTTGCTAAGTTGTCTGCAGCATTTTTAAGTTCTTCTAAAGAAAACGATGCATATTTTGGATGTTTTGATGTAAAATGCCTCTTTAAATTATATTCCTTGAAAACAGCAATGGTTTAATGGCAAACTAAACAAATTGCTTTCTTACCAATGTTCGTAAAAAGGTATTTTTCTGTCCATGCTTCATTAAAATTTCTGCATTCCAAATCAACTTTTCTTTTTTTAGATTGTATCATTTTGCAAATGCTTACAAATAAATATTTTAATACAATAAAATAAAAACAATGTTTTCAAATTTTACTTACAAAATGTCCTCCACTTTTTCAATTTATTATATATTTGCAAAATAACACACACTGTATCAAAAGAAATATGAGGAGTAATAGGAAATACGACCAGTGCTAAATCAAAATAAACTTATACGCGTCTTTCGAAGTAGTTGTAAAACTTCGGCAAAAATCGGTAACAATGAATTTTATGCTGAAGTAGGTATTCCAAACAACCATACTTAATTCAGATTTAATAAATAAAGAATCATATTATTGGGACCAAAGTGCTGAGGTATTTAGATCATAAACTGTCAGTGATATGGTTGAAATAGATACCCAAACACCGAGTGCTTGTCTTGAGACCTTGAGAGTTAAATACGATTATTAATACCGAATAAACAATTATGAATCTCCGGGGATTTCCCTATATTTTAAAAGAAATTTAAAGTAAATAGTTACAATTAAACAGTTTTTAAAAATATAGTTAGCTAAGGCTGTTCGTAATTATAATACTCTCTATTATTTATATATTTAATAATTTATGTGAACACTATGCAAACTATTACTGTTGATTTCAACAAAATCACATAAAAGGGATTAAAAAGATTAGGTACTTGCGGGGTTTTTCAACGGGCCGGACAAAGTAAGCGAAAGGGCCGGACCCGGCCCGCGGGCGGCTTTTGCCCACCCCTGTGCTATAGCCTTATTCTTTAACTATATCGCTGTAATAACATTGTTTCTAGACACGTAAATTATCATTGTATACTGGGCGTACCAATCAATCTGGTTTTTTTTTCAATTTTCACAACACCCTGTGGAATATTCTAGCCTTTATACAATATTGAAATTAAAACCCAACTATAGCCCCAGGTTTTCTTAACGTTCTGTTTGTTATTCATTCGCTTATGTTGGATAATAAAAAAGTTAGGGACTTTAACAACTAAACATGTTCTTTATCAATACATGGTGTTTCTAAATAAGTGCGACAAACTTTAAGGGGTAATTCTGCATGAAAAAATAATGATCGTTAACTTGATAAAGCTATGTCCGCAAATGCTTGCAAATATAAAATTGTTTTGCCAAACGATCATTATTTTTTCATGCAGAAATTACCCCTTAAAGTTTGTCGCACTTATATTTAGAAACACCTGTATCGATAAAGAACATGGCTAGTTGTTAAAGTCCTTAACTTTTTATTATCCAACGTAACAGAATGAATAAAAAAACAGAATGTTAATAAAACCTGGAGCTATAGTTAGGCTTTGATTTAAATATTTTATAAAGGCTAGAATATTCCACAGGGTGTTGTGAAAATTGAGAAAAAAAACCCAGTTTGATTGGTACACCCGGTATACAATGAAAATTTACCTGTCTATCAACAATATTATCATAGCTAGTTTGTTAAAGAATAAGGCTATAACATATTTAAAAAAATTACTTAAATCGGACAACAGGTTTGGGAGATACGAGACATCAAAAATTACCCATTTTTTTGGGGTGCCCGTTTTTCGTGCCGGTGAGTGTAGATTAAATTAGAAGTTCATTGTAAAAAAGGAAGTAAACAAAAACACGAGAAAAATGAATTTATATAAGTAAATAGGTAAGTAAATATTATAGATTAAAATAAGTACAGAAAATATATAATTATAGATATATATAATCACTTATTGTACCTTCATTTAAGGCTAACTTTAAAAGTAAAGCAGATCTGCTATTATTCATGTTTAAAAACAAAAGGCACACAAACACTAAGTACGATTAGGACCGCGAATCTACAACAGATAAATGTCTGGAAACCGTTACACAGGGTTGCCAAAAAACGGAAGTCACACCGAGCGGTGTGGTATACGGAAGACGCTACGCGTTGTGTACATAGCCTGTATAGTAGCACGGGAGCGACACTAGCGCTGATGATATACCGTCGAACTAAAATCTGATCTTATGAGTATGTTAGATACGATATGACTTCCAGCGAAATTTTTAATATAAGCCTTCTGATACCATCTAGTAGCCAAATTCGTAAAAATATAGGCAAAACGTTGTGACTTCCGAAGTCGGAAGTCATAACGGTATATATGAAGTAACAACGTATTACGAGAATCTACTTTGGAAGTCACATGGATACATGTATCAATATATATATATATATATATATATATATATATATATATATATATATATATATATATATATATATATTGATGTGATCTTGATTATTGATATGAGATAATATTCTTATATGTCACTTAATTTAATCAATGTATTAATACTAATCTAATTAATTAACCAGATCACATATCAATATGTTTTCAATCTCAGGGCGAATTATAAATTAATTACTTACTTTCGTGGCTTCAAATATTTCTTAATGGTTCCTAATCGGGATAGAAAAGAAAAGAGTAAAAAAAGACACATATGGGTTACAATTATAATCAAAATATTTTTTATTTTATTTAAAAGGCAATCAATGCTTAATATTTGCTATTTCTTATTATTCTTAAACATAACATTTACAAATGGGAATCTTATTTCCTTTTGGTTTTCAATTGAAAGTTTTTATTAACATTTAACTATTAGGAGTTATTAGGAACAACTCTATTTAACTTTGATGAAGCTTTTCTGATATTATTGATTATGTTATTCAATTTTTTATGTGGAATTTAATACGAAAAACCCATACATTCATGTCCAAACAAATGAGACTGACCTTTTCCTGGTGAACTGAAAATGTCCTCACACAAGACCCGTTTCCTGCTATCCTTGGCTGCGATCAAACCTCGTCCTGGCTTCCAGTAATGTTCTCCTTTGAAAAACTAGCTCGAATAGCTCTCGTTCCTGCTTTTGTTGTGATGCTGTGTTCTACCTTTTTCGAAACTGCTATCAGCTACCGGGACACTCTTGGCTCAAGGAGGTTCTTTTACTCTCGACCTGGCCTACTTCTCGTTCCACGATAGATACTCCACACTCACGGAACTACCGGCTTTTTCACTCTCCGTACACTACCGTCTACTACTCGACTTCACTTCTCGACAGCTCAAAACATTCTGATCTCACTTTGTCATCCATTCCCCTACTTTCTAAATATCCCTTCCAGATTCACAAATCAATCTTCCACCACCAACTCTCATTCGTCATATTCCTCAAAACCAATTTTTAATCTTTCTAAATATGCTTAATGGATTTCAAAAGAAAATATTTAATTCCCATTCTAAAATACTTTCTAACTATTTACAAATTTTAATGACCTATTCTCTCTTTCAAATGAGTCTTATTTAGCATAGGCTAATGATCGAAACCTTCCGCGAAAAACGATAATGAACTATCATCTATTTCACTGAGTTTTATTTAGCATAGGCTAATGATCGACCTTCCGAGAAGAACGATAATGGTACGCGTCATTCACTTTGTTTATCTAAGCACATTGTTCCGAGTTTCGTACGCTTATTCTAATCACTTCTTAAAATTAAATATAACAATTTGTTGTATACAGGTTGTTCTAAATTTATATGCCCGAGGTTGAGAAAATTAAAAATATTTTATATTAAAGTGAATTTTGTTTATAATTATCAAATTTTAATTTTTATATCAAATAGAAATATAACAATATATATATATATATATAGCTTTATTGCTATAAAGCTTGATTTTGCTATTCGCCGGGCTACCAAGAGAATAATTATTTTCTCTTTTCACACATAGAGGTCGTACTAAGTATACTCTGGTGGATTTAGTTTATAAATTCACGAAGTAATAGCGGCAAATCAGTTAGCTTCGAACACCTACCTAGTGTCTCCTGATGACGACTTGACATGAGTCGAAACTAGTCGGGGCACCGGTGGGGTTCGAATCTAACTGAAATGCAATTATCTATTTTTCATTTTACTGTATTCTCCAGTAAGAGACGAATTGGTTAGCCCAAACGGTGTTTGCATGATGTATTGTCGGAAAAAGGATTCCGTTACATCGCCTTTCATAGCTTTATTGTTATAAAGCTTGATTTTGCTATTCGCCGGGCTACCAAGAGAATAATTATTTTCTCTTTTCACACATAGAGGTCGTACTAAGTATACTCTGGTGGATTTAGTTTATAAATTCACGAAGTAATAGCGGCAAATCAGTTAGCTTCGAACACCTACCTAGTGTCTCCTGATGACGACTTGACATGAGTCGAAACTAGTCGGGGCACCGGTGGGGTTCGAATCTAACTGAAATGCAATTATCTATTTTTCATATATATATATATATATATATATATATATATATATATATATATATATATATATATATATATATATATATATATTGATTCACGTTAAGTTGTGACTTCCGGTATACAGAAGAGGCTGTCCGACTTCCACCTTTTCTACTAGGAATTATTTTTTTAAAATTGTGTATTTGGTAAAAGGGGGGCTTATAAAATGGGTCTACCTATTGAGGGGAAAGGATTTACCAAAATAAATTTTGTATATATATACGTATATACCGAAACGTACAGCATACGTTATGGCTTCCATATATAGGGTAGTTCAAGGCGCGTTGTCACTTCCAGCGGTGTTGTCATATTTTGGAAGTCACAACGACTCGTCTGCTAGATTTACCTCCTATTTTGAGCGTAATGTGTGATCTTTTGAAACTTTTACTGTGAATACAGCTGTCTGTGTTTTAAAGTTGTCTATTTAAATTAAAATATTGATATTCTTTTGATTATACAGGTTTACAAAAAAATACATTTCGGACTATTTGACGAAACCATATGACTAGGGGGTTTTTGGGGTCGCTGGTTACGAATCCGGCGTTCGCTAACCTCTATCACGTCAGGTAAAGTTTATTTCAAGGACAAATCAAGATAAATCGACAGTCGCTCTGAAAAAGTATATTAGGAGGTTTTTGGGGTCGCTTATAACGAATCCAGGATCCGCTGACCTCAATCACGTCTAGCTGAAGGTCATTTCGAGGTCAAATCAAGATAAATCAACACAATCGCTGTGAAAAAGTATATTAGGGTGTTTTTGGGGTCCCTGATCACAAAACTGGGGCCCGTTGAGCTCAACCACGTCAGGTAAAGGCCATTTCAAGGTCAAATCAATTTTGTTAACTCCTCCTGATTTAAACTTGAAATGACCTTTACATGACGTGGTAGAGCTCAACGGACCGCAGTTTTCATGATCAGCGACCCCAAAACTCCCTATACTTTCAGATCGATTGTGTCAATTTATGTTAATTTGACCTTAAAATGACGTTGAACAAGACGAGATAGAGGTCAGCGGACTCCGGATTCGTCTTCAGCGATCCCAAGAACCCCCTAATATACTTTTTCAGAGCGACTGTCGATTTATCTTGATTTGACCTTGAAATGACCTTTACCTGACGCGATAGAGGTGAGCAGACCCCGGATTTGTGGTCAGCCACTCCAAAAACCCCCTTGTCATATGGTTTCGTCAAATTGTCCGAAATTTAGTTTTTTTTTTGTAAACCTGTGTTATTTATGATAATATGATTGATATTTATTTTACAAAAATACTAATATATTATTATTGCTGTAAAATGGATTTATTGGAATTAATTAAAAAAGTGTTAATAGTAAGTCATTTATTTATGAAAATTATATCAAAAATGTTAATAAATAAATTTGAACTTATAGAAAATTTTAATATTTTAGATTTTATTACAGGCACCGTCCTTTTAATTTTTGATGTACCAATAATAATATGTAATAAAAAATTAAATGGCTAAACACTCCAGGTGGGGATTAGCCGCTAAAAAGCTATCTAGATCCATCTTTTTCGAGCAGATTTTTCCCAATCTGCTACTCGATACTATTGACTATGCTTCTCCATTTCTTTCTATCCTCTTTCTTTTTCTGCTAGTCTCTAATTCCTGCCCTATATAAATCTTCCTTTAATTCCTGTAACCATTTATTCTAGTTCCTCCGCGTCTCCTTCTAACTACGGGTCTCCATTGTAAAATTGAGTTTATAGTTGTTGCGCTACCTGCTCTCCATATATGCCCTAACAATCCAACTTTGTGCCCAAATCTGAAAATCTGGAATAATATCTACCCGGGTCGAAATTTTTTTTTAATATATGAAAATAGTTATTTATGAAACGGAGCGAGTGCTATACATCGCGTAAGTTCGCAAAAAGTACTTCACGCACAATTTCATACAATATTTTATCTACGATAAACAAATAAAAATACTATAACTCTTCGTCACTGGAATTCATTTCTATTCTACAATTTTTAGAACTTTGACATATAAAAATTCTAATTTCTTTCAAACCACAAAACTGTCAAATTTTTTTTTTGTAATTTATTGCTCATTATGTCATCACCTCTCTTGTGCTCTGCACAAGAGATCTAAGGTTAGAGCTAAGAATAAGGTTGGCTAGGTGCTACGTTTTCTCGACTCTGTTTTACGGAATGGAAGCTTGGACCTTGAATGCGGCATCAATGAAAAAACTGGAATCATTCGAGATGTGGGTATATAGAAGAATTCTAAAAATATCATGGACAGAACACGTCACAAACAAAGAGGTTCTGAGAAAGGTGAATAAAGAAATGGAAGTCTTAAATACAATTAAAACCAGAAAATTGGAATATCTCGGACATATTACACGTGGAGAGAGATACAACTTGCTCCAACTCATTATGCAGGGAAAGATTCAAGGAAAAAGAAGCATAGGGAGACGCAGAATATCGTGGTTGTGCAACCTGAGAGAATGGTACGGATGTACATCAAACAAACTTTTCAGAGCAGCCGTCTCCAAGGTCCGAATAGCTATGATGATTGCCGACCTCCGTCGCGGAGATGGCACTTGAAGAAGAAGAAGATGTCATCACCATGAAACGCGAAAGTTAAGAAAGAATATTTGATTATATGAAAGTGTGTTAAAAACAGTGAGAAAAAGTAAATCCCATTTAAAATACATTGTTACTTCATGCTTACTTTAAAGCACTGCTATCTATAATGACAGTTTTTACAAACTAAAAATTTATATATAATATGCCATAGAGTAGATAAAAGTCATTTATTAATTATTAATTGATTATAGTCAGAAGAAAATTAGATCATGCACCCCTTTTTTTTATAATTGTTAACATACTAAATTACATATCCAATAATTATTGTTATCCATTAAATAGGTCGATGCAGATCGGCCTTATATCGGATCCTCTTCTATTAGTCCGTTCGCTGACGGTAAAATATTGCAAAACCCATAAATTTTAAAAAACCACTTAAGATTGACATGAAATTTGGCATACACATAGGTAACATATCAAAGAAGAAAATTGATATTGTGCCGATGTTTTCTTTTGCCATGGAGGTGACTTTCACCTCGTCTAGGGATGAAAAAATATACGTTTAAAATAAGTCCGGAAATGGATTAACTGACTAATTCTAAGGAACTATTGTTCTTTTTTATTCATTTTTCAACAAAGAAAAAACACATTTTAACGGTTTTTTTGCAATTAACTCAAAAAGTAAGTATTTTATCGAAAAAAACATTCTTAAGAAAAATACAGCCCATAAAAAGATGGTGTACTTATGTATGAGATCCCTAGACCCAGTAAAAGAAGAGTTGTAACTAATGACAAATAGGTTCATACACGTCAAATTTCAAATTGAATATTCCAACGTGAAGTGTCAAAAACTAAAGCACTTTTTGGGGAACACTCATTACAACTTTTTTGTAGTGTTTAAAAAAAGGTTAAAAAGTTTTTAGCATTAAATTAAGGAAGTTAGCAAATAAAATTTATCGTCACCACTTCACAAGTTGCTTTACTCGTGTATGTATTGTTTATAAATATGATCTGTAAGCTTCATTGGTTCAAAGTGCTTATTTTTGAAGGGGATGTAATTGAAAGGGATTGAACTAGTCACTAACCAACTGTGTATGCCAATTTTGAACAGCCATATCTTAACCAATATTTGTCTCAAAGAAAAAAACATAATCCTAAATATTCAGAAAAGCAAAACCTACATTTTTTACACTTTGTAATTTTTGGTAGCACTAATAAATTTTATGTCATTTTGAAAAAAAAGCATCTCTTTCAAAATTTAAACAATTTTACTTTAAAACCCAATTTTTCAAAAATTAGCCCTTTACTTAGCCCGAATTAAGGGGTGATTTTCGGAGTTTTTTAAGAAAAATCTTTCTTAATTTTAACGCTAGAAACTTTTTTAGAAAACATAAAAAAGATTTTTTTAAAACTTTAAAAAGTTGTAATAAGTTTTCTCAAACAGTGTATCACTTTTTAACGCTATCATTTTTTGGTTATTTCACGTGAAATTATTCATTTTTAAATTTGACGAATATGAACCTGTTTCCTGTTTTACATTAGCTACAAAGCTACAACTTTGCTTCTACTGATTCTAAAAAGTTATACGTACATCAATTTTGTTACTTTATAAGCTATATTTTTAATGTTTTTCCCGATAACATACCACTTACTTTTTGAGTTATTGGCAAAAAACCGTATAAAAGTGTTTTTTGTTGAAAAATTGACATATCGACTAGCCAATAACTCAAAAAGTATTAACTTAGTGAAAAATTCTATATAACAGAAGTTGCTTAGAATTAGTGTGTTTATCCATTTCCGAACTTATTTTGAACGTATATTTTTCCCCTCCGATTAGAGGAGAAACTCAACCCCCAGGGCAAAGTTTTCTTTTCACTTTTTTCTTTTACATGGGTCCTATGCTGCCGTCCTAAGCCAAAAAGGCGCATCTCAATATTTTAAGTTTTCGAGTTATTGCGATTTATCGGTTTTTCATTACAGCACTCGTATTTATTTAATTTTTGAATTTTTTTTTGTTAGTTATTTGTAGTAATGTGTCTGAGTAATAAATAACTTTGAAGTTTTATTTGTTTAGAAAGTGATTTTTAGTTAAAAATGAGATGCGTCTATTCCGCTTAGGATTTTAGTACAAATTTCAGATACGTCAAGAAGGATATTGCATTTTGCTAATATTATTATTATATATTTGCTAATATTACAAAAGAAATGGACACCTTTATTACATACTTTATAAACAAAGGTTTATTGAAAGTGAATAAATTTAACATATCAGCTTACAAAAAAATACTAGCATTTTAGTTTGAGTCATCGTCTTGGGAAACTGGAAGGTCTTTCCAAAACTGAAGCCTGTTGTTCTTCATTATTGCACCGAGGTTTTTTATTATTAACTCTTTTTTTTTAGATGAAATTCCTAGGACTTTTTGTTGTTTTTTTTGGGGGGGGGGGGCAGTATTTTATTTTTTGTAATTTTGGCAGTAAGAAAATCAAGTGCAATTTTTGGACCATCGAAGTCATTTTGGTATGTCAACATATGGGAACCCCTTTGGACAGATACCTGGACTATTTCATTTACATATGGCCGGGGGTTAATTTTACTAAGTTTATATTGCGAGGTGTAATCCTCCCAAAGAAAAAAATGCTGTAACTCCATTGGCAGAACTTCAGTTTGCCGTGCGGATTGTTTTACGGCTTGAACAAAATCTGCAAAATCGTATAGTTTGTTGCCCATCTTTTTCATTGATAGTTCAACTTTGTGATGAAACGAATCCGCGGCCATAAATGTATGGCCGGGCTCGAAATATTTTATGATAATTTCATTAGCATTAATTTCTTGGAAATTAACAATGAAGAGCAAAAATGAAAAGAATGACCAATTCTTATTTTGCGCAGAGCAATTATCAAGCCATAATGTTATTTTGACAGCGTCTCTCTTCACCAGGAAAAATTGGTAAAATGTACTTATTAATTCATCTTTACTGCGTTTAAACAAGGCGTCATGCCAAACAGCGGCAAACGTTTTGTCATTCTTTTTTTTGCCAATTGGTACAAAGCTCTCATTGCAAACTGTTAATCTGTTGGTGAAAATTGCAGTTTTAAATGTTTCCAGTCTTGGCAGCATAATAACTTCTTCAAGATCTGCGCAGTATATAATCTTACCTGGTTCTTCTGGTTGACTACCATCAGCTCTGTAATTTTCACGCGACTTTGTTGCTCTGTCTATATGTTTTTTCCAACTGTTACAACTATCACAGGTTTCGTCAAGATTATCTTTTGTGTGACTTTTATCATGTAGAGAAAACTCTTCACAACTTTCACATTCTTCGTGTCCAAGATTTGCTAACGAAATATTCATTTTCTTAGCTACTACGCGGTACTTTTCATAAGAAATTTGTATATTGGGATATGTAATTAGAAAATCCTGATGCATTGCCGCAAAAGTAAGGTCACTCGGAAGGTAAAGACGTTGGGGAGCATGTTCTCTCCGATAATGTGAGATAGTTGGGTTGTGAGAATTAATATGATTACGAATCACTTCATCGTCTTTTCTATTGTGAGGTTGCTTCGTGCATCTTAAGTCAGCCACAGGTACTACAGAATTATTAGCATTACGCAATGCTGTACGGATAAATTTGTCACTTTGTTTATTAAAGCCGAGAGTTGTCAAAAAAAAGACCTTGCATACATTTTCAGATGTTCCTTTTTCATTTTTAAACGTATAGTTATAAGTATTATTTCTTTGGTAACCGAGATCACCTATTGAAGTAGTTCTCTGTTTCACAGGTTTCGATGAAACATGATGTAAAATAAAAGATTTTCTGTCTTTATCATTTGAAATTTTTCAAAATTCATTGTTCAAAAATTTTCTTCTCTCTTCTGATATCTTCAACAGACATTTTTTTAAACAATCTTTTTCACAACCTTCTTTAACGCTGTGCTTTTTCGCAAGTGACTCATGCTTAGCTTTTTTTCTGGAACTTACTGATAATTCGAACTTCTTTCTTTTTCGAACCGTTCCCTTTTTAGTGTATTGAACAACAGGTGCGATATTATTTACTTCAGTTCCGCCGGGTTCTACAAAATCGTCAGAAGCCATAACAGGCTCGTCTTGAATAGGTTCATGCATAAATTGTGGCTCGGCTGCTTCCGTGATTTGATCACATAATTCACTCACTGTTTCCAACTCAACATTTTCTACTTCTGACGTAAGGGGGCATAAGTCTGCTTCTTCAGGAGCCTCAAAGTGAACTGGCACAAAAGAACTAGAAATATCGAGAAGAACTGGACTTTCCGATTGGATGTGTGTGGCAGGGGCAATTGCTGTTACACAATTCCCAGAGTTTATGTCGTTATTCAAATTAGTGTCGTTATTAATATTAAGTTCTCCACTGCACTCACTTGCCGTGTCGCTACTACTATCAATCTCCGAATCAGGGTCACTCGGATAATAATCCAAATCTTCGGAAGCCTTTCGGTTTTTATTTTTTTCCTTGGGTTGGAATGCTTGTTTAGTTGCCTTGTTCATCGCCAACATGATCAGTTTTTTTCCTCGAAATCCTTGTGTACTGTCCATTGAATCTGAAAGGACAGGGCAGAGTTAGTGCCTTAGCCTAAGGATAAGGCCAGACACGCGATAATTTACGGCGCCGTAAGAGCCGTAAAATCAAACGCGAAAATGGGTTCCATGGTGAGAGTAGTAGATGGCCAGACTGAGCTGTAAAATATCGCGCAGCAACATCGAACGGGCGCATCTTCGGGTTGTGTCGCAAACGAATGGACGAATTCATTTTATTAGCCGTCGCGTAGTGCATGAAACAAAAAATAAACACCAAGATACCTAGTATGCAGTGTACTGAACGAAATTTGTAGCTCATCTAGCCACACCAACGACCAAAAACCTGTATTTACATCTCGCGACACGCTCCGTATTTTACATCCCCGTCTGGCCATGCTTTTTACAGCGCTTACTGCTCTTACGGCGCCGTAAATTATTGCCTGTGTGGCCCTAGGTCTAAGTATTTTTAATAATAAAAACTATTTCTGGATTCTTTAAAGACGTACACCTTATTAAACGTAAATAGTAAAAAAGACGAATAAACAAAGACAAAAGTGCTGCTCAGACAAAGACGGCCGCGCATAAGCTCTTCATTATATATTCATAACCTTAAAATATAATATGTTCCGCCTCTTTTGAGGTATGCTTAAAGTATGATTCTCCCTAATTTTATAGAAATACCTTAAAACGTTATTAGTTATTAGTAACTTTTTACTTTATCGATGTCTCTCTATTATGAAAATCCGATCTAATTGAATAAACAAAATTAAAAATAAGTACTTACCTGTCGAAAGGGTCTTGTAGCCGATATGTCTTTTGTTACAACTTTATAATAGGCACTGTATTTAGTTAGTCTCACAGTTTATCACTCCGATAAAACAAATTTGTTGAAACAACGATTACAACAATTCACATAAAAGTTAGGTTATAAACAGCCGATAACAGGTGCTCGTGTGTTCTTACCACCACTAACTCATTACACAGAAACTACGATGTAAAAACATAACTAATTTGGACGCATCTAAATGCGCACTGTGCTTAAAATTACCAAAAATCCTAAGCGAAAAAGGCGCATCTTTGAGAACCGTCATATTCGCTTGGGAAATTGAGATACGTCGAATCGGAGTAGGATTTTGTATTTTTTTTAAGATGCGTCTAATTTTATTACCAATTTTTAGGCACTTTGGAGTTAAAATGCGTCTTTTTCAGTTAGGAAATTGGTTAAACATTGTATTTAGTGTCCTTAAGAACCATAATATAAAAATCGAAAAATTTTGAGATGCGTCCTTTTGGCTTAGGACGGCAGTATGTGTAAGCTAAATTTCACGTCAATCCGTTCTTTAAAATTTGGAGCAAAAACCGTTAATGAACTATACTATCTCCGTAAGATCGTAAAAAACGAATCAGAATATTTTTCCTATCGACTAAGATACAACCTGGAATACCTACTTTCAATACACCAATAATTATTATTATTGCGTTTTTTATAAATGCATAAAAGCATAATATTTTAGTGCATATTTCGATTCAACTGTTTTTTGCATAATTTAAGGTTTTTTAAGTGCATATTTCCCGATCTCTATTTAATGTATTTCTCCACGAGTTTACAGCAAAAATCTTGATAATTATGTTTGTTTTGACTGTTTTGTTTGTATATATATTGTTTTATCATACAGTCAAAGTCTCCCTTCAATCCCAAACATTTTTAAAAGAAAATACAATTTTTATTGGATATGTTCAATCAAGCAGACATTCCGTTAACATTTTTAGTCACAGCATAATATCAATGTTAAAGTATTATTAGAGCAACGCGTTATGGTGTCACATTTCTTTTAATGACCGACACACAAAATATTTTAATGACCGATCCCACACTAAGAACCAGATTTTTATTACCTACTGCTGATAAGGTAAAGAGTTATCAAATATCACTCGTTGTCATCTCTGTGTTAATTTGAAATAATAAAATATAAATATTGTAGTTTTGTATTTTAAAATATTTGGAAAAAATACCTATGTATTTTTTTTTCATTTAGGTACACATCATTTTAAGGGATTGTCCGGAAGAGTACAAGCTCAATATATCGGCAAATGAATTTTGTTTTAAATACCGTCCGTATAGAGGGGGTGCTCGTTGGGGATAGGCGCAAAATCTTGGTCCAGTGCTAATTAAATGCATTAATTTTTTTCGAATTCTTAGAAAACTAATAAGTATTTTTGAAAAATTTAAACGCAGAATAGAAGCTTACATTATTACCTAGGGCAGAAAGTCCCTGAAAACTTATATAATGTTTATTTTAATAACTTATATACCTAATATATGTTTATTTTAATAAAGATAATGGGATGAAAAAACAAGAGAAAAGTTAGTGTGATGTTTAATTTCGAATATTTCATTCAAAAGAAACTTTTTTTTATTCTAAGGGACTTTCGGTCCCCCGTAATAATTTCATTCTGGGTGTATGTTTTAAAAAATATTTATTAGTTTTCTCAGGATTCGAAAAAAATAATTGTATTTAAATAGCATGTAACGGTCCACCCGTTATATTATCATTTTTAGCGCTGTAATTATTTTTTAAAAAAATAATTATTTTCTCTTGACCTCCCATTTAAATTCTTTAATTTATCGTAAAGGACTTCTCATGTGACGTCACACTGTACGGAACATAGTTGTTGAACCGTTCCTTGTCGTTTAATTCGTGTTCCGTGAGAGTTTGACGTTTTCCTCGCTGACTGTGGGAGGAATGAGAGGCACTTGGCCGGTGGCTGCGAGGTTGACAGGTTGGTGTTGGTGGTTAGTACCGTAAATGGCGGTTAATTTCTTCGAAATTAATTTTTATTTCAACTAAGTTTGGAAGTATAGTAAAAAGTTACCACCACTTGTTTCCTGGAGTACGGGTTTCCTGGAGTAAGGATGGGAGTACCATCAGTGGAAGAGGAATAAAAAATTAACCGGTAAATCGTTTTTTCTACTAATGTTTTTTAGTTAACCTTGAATATATGAAATAGTTGGTTCATTGTTAAATGTTCTTAGCCAGTCCCTTAGGTGAAGGATGTAGATTATTTCGATCTTTATATTATCTTTATATAGATCTTTATATTAATGGGGTTTTTGGTTTTACATAACCAAACATTTTTGAAGTCCTCAAATTAATATTGGAAATAATTACCATTTCTCTGTACGTTTTAAACCGATTGAACATCCAATATATCTATAAATTTTCATGTCCAATATATCTATAAATTGTCATGTAACTATCTTTGTCTGGTTCAATACCATTTCATTAAGGTATATAAAATGTATGTAGATGGCTATTACTATCTTAATCTCATGTTATTTCAGATAAGTCATATTTTATATTCCTATTTCAAATGCAATGCCATTATTTGTTCATGTTTTCAAACTCAAAATAGTTCAAGGTTACCTGAGATTAGTTTTTGTTCCATTTTTAATGGTTGTTTTTTTATGTTATTGCTTCTAAAAAGTTTTCCTCGATTATTTCTTCTTCTCTTTACTTTTGTTTACCGGCTTATATGAGAAATCAAACGAAGTATATGTTTTTAGCCATTTGGAAGAAAACTAACCCTCATGTGATGTCGTACCCACCTTGACTACCTAGGGAAGCCACCTTGACCTTATTGCAGCTACCGCCAAGTCAAACTGGGAGTATGTTTTGGGAACAAGCTTTTTGGGGGACATTCCAGCTCCTTTTCGTCCTGCCACCTGGGCCTACGGGGGGGGCATGGAGGTGCATCATAGTGATGCTCATTTTCTAGGATGCAACCGCAACCTCGTTTGGGAACATTTAGTGAGGAGTTTTAGTAACTATTGGTTTTTTTTATATTTCAGACTATCTGTTAAATACACTATGTTTTTTTTCCAGATTTAGGTTACCTCTGTTTTTTTTTGACATATGTATTTGTATATTAGATTATTTGGTTCCCAAACTTTGTATCTACGGTAACTTCTTGTGCACAGGAATAAGCCTAGAGAAAATTAGGTTTTTAATACTTTATTATTGCTTTGATATTGGTTTATGTAATTCGGGTAAATTTATTTTGTAACATTACTTGCTTGTTTCCCAAATATTGTATTTATTCGCTTTATTTCGTTTGTTCGGTTACTTCGTCGTTACTTTATTTCATTGCATTTGCTCGGTTAATTTAGGTCATTTTGTCGGTATTTTTCTTAACTTCACTTCTATAACGTTTATTCATTTGTATATTTAATTTTGCTTTATTCAGTATTGTATTTTCTCTTAGTGAGGCTTGGGCCTATTTATTTGTATTATTTTCATCTTGTCGGTTTCCTTTAGTTGTACGTAGCAGGCGTACTATAACCATTTGGTAGAAGACTTATGTAATTTTGTACCCTATATGTTAGTAAGAGGTACTTATATTTAAGTTTGTAACAGATAACATTATTGTTGTTATCTTTAAAATATATATATCTTCTTGTATAACTTATGTCATTTTAGAGTCACAGCATAATATGAACTTGCTTAACTCAGAGATTGTTAAAAATCTGGTAGTTATTTTTAATAAATATGTTTATTTATTTTGTATATCATTTATTTTTATTATTCCTTTATGTTCATTATTACAGGTTTGATATATTTAATATCTGACAGCAGTATAAGATACCTGGGAGAATGATCGAAGATCATTTTCATGGCGCCCATGATTTGTTAGATTTATTTATCTTGTTCGTCTTTAGAAATTATTCATCTTCATTCCTCTTCAGTACATTATTCTTATTTTATTATTTCATATTTTAGTCATTATTACTATCTACATAGAGCTACTGTTCTTCGACAGGCATGCAAACGAGCCGTATCCATCCTTGAGTGTCAAGTTGCTCTCTTGCATCTATAGCTAGCCAACTCTATTCAGTTTGCCTCTGTCTCTTCCCACGTCTACTTATTATCCCTTCTAATTCCCCTTTCTTCAGTACTACTGCAAAGTAGTATTTTTTTATTTTTCCTACTTCGGCTCAACCGCTGAAGCCCCTTCATTTTTATTTTCATAAGAGGCCCCAACTAGTTACCTTAGTCTTTTCTTTTCTTCTTTTTTTTCCTTACTTCTGTTGGAGTATATCTTTCTTTTTACTTTCACTCCAACAGAAGTTTTCTTATTTTTGTTACACTGGCGCCCAACGTGGCTTCTTCCCACATTCTCTTCTTTTCAGTATTCAACTATCTTTTCTTTTCTTCTTTTTTTTCCTTACTTCTGTTGGAGTATATCTTTCTTTTTACTTTCACTCCAACAGAAGTTTTCTTATTTTTGTTACACTGGCTGCCCAATGCGTGGTGCCAACCGTTTATGGTTCTAAGACAGTAGTTCTTTTAGTTCAATTTTCTTTTATTGGAATTTTCTGTTTTATTAACTTTTTGATATCTTTGTATACATGTTACTTCTGATTTATTTTTGGTCTTTAAAACTTTACGAATACTAAACAGGTAGACTTATGCTGCTTTTGGTTTTGATTAGTTTATTTCGATACCTCATTTTTAGTTTTAGTGGTACAGCTCATATGTTAGTTTGGATTTTGTATTTTTATTGGAAACTTATTTATGTATTTAGATTGAGTATACATAACTGACATTATGTTCTATTAGTTAAATTTTTATTCCTTCTACCAATGGTAGTACGTTTGCGCGTACAATTAATCGTTGAATATATGCATACATTTTTTTCTAGTATGGTTATATTTTATACATAACTAGAAATCATTTTCAGTATTTAGGTATTTTATTTACGCTATTGATTTGATTATTTATATATTTTGCTGGCATTTTGATTTGTTGGTGTGTCGCTAATATTTTCTCCATATGTATCTTTGTCTTACAAACTTTAGATTATATTTTATATTTGTTATTTTTGATATTTGGGTTGTTTGGTAAGACAGGCACACACCACAAAGCAATATCAGTCCAGACATTAGTTTCTATACATGATACGTTGAATTCGCATGGTTCGGATGGTTACAGATGGTCATCCAAACTATTTTTCTTTAATTGGTAGTGTTAAATATAACAATTATAATTATTGTATAGTAAAGTAGTTCCATTATCCATCTCAGTTTCTAGTTTTATTATTGTTGATAATAATATTATATCAATGTGGGTACCATAATATAATGCTCATAGAAATCAGATACTTTAGGTTGAGATTTAAATATAAATTCTTTATTAGTTAGGAAACATTGATACTATTTTCCTACTAAGTTATAGAACAGTCTTCAGAAGAAGATTACCTTAACAGTGTTGTTCAAGCTAATCTCTTCTTCTGTTTGTCTTTAGCTTAGCTCAATCTTTAGTATGGTTAGAAATTTTAGTCTGATATTTTTTTTGTCATCTGATAATGCAGGTACCTACATACATTGCTTGATTTCATCTTTGGCTTTGTTGTTGATGACTTTTAATTTATTACTTATTAATTTAATTATTATGTAGTACTTTATGTATGAGTTTAACTTTTTTTTTGGTATTAGGCATGGTGCATTGTAATTATTATTATGAGTCAATGTTATTAATTGCTAATCCTGTCAGTAGGATTATACAATTAATCAGAACTTCACTTGTATTTTTGTTTAGTTTTTGCACACCTAACCCCTTAAGTTAGAAGGGTTGTTGAATTATTATATATTTATATACTTATTTGGACAGGTAAGCTCATACAAGTAGGTACTCTTGTTTAATATGGATATTATTATGGAACTATATGTTATACACTGCATATCTCAGGTTATGTGTTATATTATTTTTGAATACCTATTTGATTACTTACTAATTTTTTATTATTTTTATATCTAGTTATGAATCTGCCATATTGGAAAGATGTGGTTTTTAATTTGTTATTAGGTTACTCTATTGACATTTGTCTCCAATATCTTAAATACTTTATAATAATTCAGACCCTTATTTCCTATACAGTATGATTCTGGAATTAGTTTGGAATTTTGATGTATACCTATATGAATTCTTGAGTCTTTCATATTTTTTCTTATGAACCAGTCTGTTAATGCTCAAAGTTGGTGAATACGTGGGTTCGAAGTTCAGCAGTTGGCCATTGCTATCCGATTTCGCAATCTATGTTTTTCATTGCAGAGTAGACAGATGTTAATCTATCATAATATTTCTGGTCAGGAAATGTCTGCAGCAGGTCCTAACCATTCTAGTGTTATTCCAATTATTCCAGTTACATTTTTACTATTTGATAGGGAAGTGTTTAGTTTATATTATGTCTCGTACTTCATAGTATGTCTGTTTGTTGACTATTCCTATACACAGTAGATCCCTTAATTTAGTATTTGAGGTGTTTAGACAAATGAGTTGTTCATCAGAGTATATTCCCACTTCTTTCCTTAGGCATTAGTTGCTATTCAGATTCTGGAATATTTCCTGAATAATTCCACGTATGTGAGAACGCATGAATTTGCAGTTTTATTTAAAATTGTGCTCGTTCTCGTCAATTTTTTTCCCTATCACTTATCATATTTTTTTTTTTTTTCTTCCTATTATTTATCATAGTGCCATAGACCTTGTAAGTTCACTATTCATTCTGTTTTCTTTCTTACTTATTCTTATATTAGTACCTTATCTGTGTCTGGTTATTCTCATACATCTGTTGTAGCAACATGCTATAGTTCGCGAATACCAGCATGAATTAAGTTATGTATTTTCTAGAATACTTTAGTCAATACACTTTAGGTATTTATCTTACCTTTGATTTAGTTTGGTTACATCTCTGTTACTTAGTCTGTTAGTAATTTTTGTCTGACTTATTTTGGATTACTTAGTTCAGATAGGTTCATATTACCGGATGAGGGTGTATGTAGACCTAATTTATTTATTTTGTTCAGTATTAGTTACCATTGGATCCAATAATTTAGTTTATTTAGTATTAGTAAGAATTGGTCCATAAATTTGCCTGATCGTTCTTCTTTGGATATACTCCTATATAAATCTGGTGTCCATTGATAGTCCGATTCTGGATAAGTGTCCGATTCTTCATTTATTTTGTGTATTTAGTTGGATAGGTTCGTATTACCGGATGTGGGTGTACGTAGACCTGATCTGTTATGTGGTTTAGTATTGGTGTGAATTGGTCCATAAATTTGCCTGGTCGTTCTTCTTTGGATATGCCTTTTATGAATCTGGTGTCCACTGATAGTTCGACTTTGGATTAAGTGTCCATTAATTGGATTAAGATTCCACATTTATTTTGGTTATTGAGTTTTGGATTCCTTTGGTATGTTTATTATTGGTATTATTTGACATTAGTGAGAATTGTTCCATAAATCTTCCTGATTGTTCTTCTCTGGATATACTATTATGAATCTGGTGTCCATTGTTAGTTCAGTTTTGAATAAAGTGTTCAATTCTTTACCTATTTTAGTTACTGATTTTTTTTATTCACTTTGGTACATTTACTTTTGATATGGTTCGAATTGGCTCACACCTTTTCCTGGTTGTTCCGTTCTTGGATATACCCTTTATAAATCTGATGTCCATGGATAGTTCAATTTTGGTTTTAGTGCCCAATTCGACACTCAGTTATTATTATGAACTTAAGTACAATATTTAGTTTTGTTTTGACTTTTGAGCAATATATGTTAATATTTGGTAGCAGAGAGTAACATAGTAACATTTTAGTATGAGTTTGAGTCATGTATTGATTTATTTTTCCTTGACCATTAGTTTATATTTAGAAGTAATCTTGCGAATCAACGTGGATTGTTAGACTATTGTAAATTTAGTTGTTAATATTTTGAAGTTTAAAAAAAAAATTTTTTTTGGTTAAAAAATTTTTTTTTTCCGAGTAGGAGGGGATTGTAACGGTCCACCCGTTATATTATCATTTTTAGCGCTGTAATTATTTTTTAAAAAAATAATTATTTTCTCTTGACCTCCCATTTAAATTCTTTAATTTATCGTAAAGGACTTCTCATGTGACGTCACACTGTACGGAACATAGTTGTTGAACCGTTCCTTGTCGTTTAATTCGTGTTCCGTGAGAGTTTGACGTTTTCCTCGCTGACTGTGGGAGGAATGAGAGGCACTTGGCCGGTGGCTGCGAGGTTGACAGGTTGGTGTTGGTGGTTAGTACCGTAAATGGCGGTTAATTTCTTCGAAATTAATTTTTATTTCAACTAAGTTTGGAAGTATAGTAAAAAGTTACCACCACTTGTTTCCTGGAGTACGGGTTTCCTGGAGTAAGGATGGGAGTACCATCAGTGGAAGAGGAATAAAAAATTAACCGGTAAATCGTTTTTTCTACTAATGTTTTTTAGTTAACCTTGAATATATGAAATAGTTGGTTCATTGTTAAATGTTCTTAGCCAGTCCCTTAGGTGAAGGATGTAGATTATTTCGATCTTTATATTATCTTTATATCGATCTTTATATTAATGGGGTTTTTGGTTTTACATAACCAAACATTTTTGAAGTCCTCAAATTAATATTGGAAATAATTACCATTTCTCTGTACGTTTTAAACCGATTGAACATCCAATATATCTATAAATTTTCATGTCCAATATATCTATAAATTGTCATGTAACTATCTTTGTCTGGTTCAATACCATTTCATTAAGGTATATAAAATGTATGTACATGGCTATTACTATCTTAATCTCATGTTATTTCAGATAAGTCATATTTTATATTCCTATTTCAAATGCAATGCCATTATTTGTTCATGTTTTCAAACTCAAAATAGTTCAAGGTTACCCGAGATTAGTTTTTGTTCCATTTTTAATGGTTGTTTTTTTATGTTATTGCTTCTAAAAAGTTTTCCTCGATTATTTCTTCTTCTCTTTACTTTTGTTTACCGGCTTATATGAGAAATCAAACGAAGTATATGTTTTTAGCCATTTGGAAGAAAACTAACCCTCATGTGATGTCGTACCCACCTTGACTACCTAGGGAAGCCACCTTGACCTTATTGCAGCTACCGCCAAGTCAAACTGGGAGTATGTTTTGGGAACAAGCTTTTTGGGGGACATTCCAGCTCCTTTTCGTCCTGCCACCTGGGCCTACGGGGGGGGCATGGAGGTGCATCATAGTGATGCTCATTTTCTAGGATGCAACCGCAACCTCGTTTGGGAACATTTAGTGAGGAGTTTTAGTAACTATTGGTTTTTTTTATATTTCAGACTATCTGTTAAATACACTATGTTTTTTTTCCAGATTTAGGTTACCTCTGTTTTTTTTTGACATATGTATTTGTATATTAGATTATTTGGTTCCCAAACTTTGTATCTACGGTAACTTCTTGTGCACAGGAATAAGCCTAGAGAAAATTAGGTTTTTAATACTTTATTATTGCTTTGATATTGGTTTATGTAATTCGGGTAAATTTATTTTGTAACATTACTTGCTTGTTTCCCAAATATTGTATTTATTCGCTTTATTTCGTTTGTTCGGTTACTTCGTCGTTACTTTATTTCATTGCATTTGCTCGGTTAATTTAGGTCATTTTGTCGGTATTTTTCTTAACTTCACTTCTATAACGTTTATTCATTTGTATATTTAATTTTGCTTTATTCAGTATTGTATTTTCTCTTAGTGAGGCTTGGGCCTATTTATTTGTATTATTTTCATCTTGTCGGTTTCCTTTAGTTGTACGTAGCAGGCGTACTATAACCATTTGGTAGAAGACTTATGTAATTTTGTACCCTATATGTTAGTAAGAGGTACTTATATTTAAGTTTGTAACAGATAACATTATTGTTGTTATCTTTAAAATATATATATCTTCTTGTATAACTTATGTCATTTTAGAGTCACAGCATAATATGAACTTGCTTAACTCAGAGATTGTTAAAAATCTGGTAGTTATTTTTAATAAATATGTTTATTTATTTTGTATATCATTTATTTTTATTATTCCTTTATGTTCATTATTACAGGTTTGATATATTTAATATCTGACAGCAGTATAAGATACCTGGGAGAATGATCGAAGATCATTTTCATGGCGCCCATGATTTGTTAGATTTATTTATCTTGTTCGTCTTTAGAAATTATTCATCTTCATTCCTCTTCAGTACATTATTCTTATTTTATTATTTCATATTTTAGTCATTATTACTATCTACATAGAGCTACTGTTCTTCGACAGGCATGCAAACGAGCCGTATCCATCCTTGAGTGTCAAGTTGCTCTCTTGCATCTATAGCTAGCCAACTCTATTCAGTTTGCCTCTGTCTCTTCCCACGTCTACTTATTATCCCTTCTAATTCCCCTTTCTTCAGTACTACTGCAAAGTAGTATTTTTTTATTTTTCCTACTTCGGCTCAACCGCTGAAGCCCCTTCATTTTTATTTTCATAAGAGGCCCCAACTAGTTACCTTAGTCTTTTCGTTTCTTCTTTTTTTTCCTTACTTCTGTTGGAGTATATCTTTCTTTTTACTTTCACTCCAACAGAAGTTTTCTTATTTTTGTTACAAGCATTGGACAGAGATTTTGCGCCTACCCCCTTAAGAGAGAGTTTAATGTATTTTATATTATTACTAGAATTTATTACTTTAAACTTTTTATCGCTCTTGATTCATTTTATCGTGTATTTAATTACATTCAATTGTAATTGTACATTCAATTTTTTTGTATATTTTTACACGTTTTATTACTTTCGAAATAACAATACCTATAAAATCTATTTTTCAGCCTACTTGGGTCCAAAAAAATACACAATTTTCGGAAATTTCGTTAAATGAGAACATTTACCTACATTTCTTGTATTTATGAGGAAACAGTAGCGATTAACAGGTAGCGAAAACGCGTTCCAAGATTGCGGCTGTAATCTTGAATATTTTTTCGAGATATTTGGCACACGTATTCGTAATATAATAAAGAATGGCGGTACAGACCCCAATTTGAAAAATATATTAATATGTGGAAATTACTCTGTAATTAAATACAATATTAAAAAAACGAGCCTGTACCGCAATTAAGAAGAACAAGAAAATAAACTTTTTTATCCGATGCCTAGATTTTGTGTCATTTTGGAACTACTAAAATTTTTTATTCCATTAGTAGTTCCAAAATGACACAAGATCTAGGCATCGGATAAAAAAGTTTATTTAAAGAAAGTGTATTTTTTTTCTTCTTAATGGCGGTACGGGCTCGTTTTTTTAATATTGTATGTAATTATAGAGTAATTTCCAGATACTAACATATTTCCCAAATTGGGCTCTGTACCGCCATTCTTTATTATATTACGAATACGTGTGCCAAATACGTCGAAAAAATATTCAAAATTACAGCCGCAATCTTGGAACGCGTTTTGGCTACCTGTTGATCGCTACTGTATCACCTTAAGCTTTTAATAAGATTTTTAAAATTAATTTAGATTATTTAATAGATATACTCACCGGCATGAAAAACGGGCACCCCAAAAAATGGGTCATTTTGATGGCTCGTATCTTCTAAACCTATTGTCCGATTTAAGTATTTTTTTAATATATTATAGCCTTATTCTTTAACAATATCGCTGTAATAATATTATTTCTAGACATGTAAGTTATCATTATATACCGAACACCAGGCGTACCAATCAAACTGGGGTTTTTTCTCAATTTCCACAACAGCCTGTGGAATATTCTAGCCTTTATACAATATTGAAATTAAAACCCAGCTATAGCCCCAGGTTTTCTTAACATTCTGTTTTTTTATTCATTCGCTTATGTTGGATAATAAAAAAGTTAGTTACTTTAACAACTAGCCATGTTCTTTATCGATACATGGTGTTTCTAAATAAATGCGACAAACTTTAAGGGGTAATTCTGCCTGAAAAAATAATGATTACAAAAATAAAAGTCTTTTGCCAAACAATCATTATTTTTTCATGCAGAATTGCCCCTTAAAGTCAGTCGTACTTATTTAGAAACCCTGTATTGATAAAGAACATGGCCAGTTGTTAAAGTCCATAACTTTTTTATTATCCCACGTAAGCGAATAAATAAAAAAAAACAGAATGTTAAGAAAACCTGGGGCTATAGTTGGGTTTTAATTTCAATATTTTATAAAGGCTAGAATATTCCACAGGGTGTTGTGAAACTTGAGAAAAAAACCCAGTTTCATGGGGTACACTTGGTATACAATAAAATTTACATGCCTATCAACAATATTATTATAGCGATATTGTTAAAGAATAAGGCTATAACATATTAAAAAATTACTTAAATCGGACAACAGGTTTAGGATATACGAGACATCAAAAATTACCAATTTTTTGGTTGCCCGTTTTTCGTGCCGGTGAGTGTAGATTGAATTAGAAGTTCATTGTAAAAAAGGAAGTAAACAAAAACACGAGAAAAATGAATTTCTATAAATAAATAGGTAAGTAAATATTATAGACTAATATAAGTACAGATAATATATATTTATAGAGATATAATTAGCTTCATTTAAGGCTAACTTTAAAAGTAAAGCAGATTTAAAAGAAAGCTATTATTAATGTTAACACAAAAGTATGAAATTATTCATGTTTCATACACAAAATACTAAGTACGATTAGGACCGCGAATCGACAACAGATAAATGTCTGGAAACCGTTACACAGGGTTGCCAAAAAACGGAAGTCACACCGAGCGGTGTGGTATACGGAAGACGCTACGCGTTGTGTACATAACCTGTATAGTAGCACGGGAGCGACACTAGCGCTGGTGATATACCGTCGAACTAAAATCTGATCTTATGAGTATGTTAGATACGATATGACTTCCAGCGAAATTTTTAATATAAGCCTTCTGATACCATCTAGTAGCCAAATTCGTAAAAATATAGGCAAAACGTTTTGACTTCCGAAATCGGAAGTCATAACGGTATATACGAAGTAACAACGTATTACGAGAATCTACTTTGGAAGTCACATGGATACATGTATCAATATATATATATATATATATATATATATATATATATATATATATATATATATATATATAGTGACTTCCAAAGTAGATTCTCGTAATACGTTGTTACTTCATATATACCGTTATGACTTCCGATTTCGGAAGTCACAACGTTTTGCCTATATTTTTACGAATTTGGCTACTAGATGGTATCAGAAGGCTTATAGTAAAAATTTCGCTGGAAGTCATATCGTATCTAACATACTCATAAGATCAGATTTTAGTTCGACGGTATATCACCAGCGCTAGTGTCGCTCCCGTGCTACTATACAGGCTATGTACACAACGCGTAGCGTCTTCCGTATACCACACCGCTCGGTGTGACTTCCGTTTTTTGGCAACCCTGTGTAACGGTTTCCAGACATTTATCTGTTGTAGATTCGCGGTCCTAATCGTACTTAGTGTTTTGTGTGCCTTTTGTTTTTAAACATGAATAATAGCAGATCTGCTTTACTTTTAAAGTTAGCCTTAAATGAAGGTACAATAAGTGATTATATATCTCTATAATTATATATTTTCTGTACTTATTTTAATCTATAATATTTACTTACCTATTTACTTATATAAATTCATTTTTCTCGTGTTTTTGTTTACTTCCTTTTTTACAATGAACTTCTAATTTAATCTACACTCACCGGCACGAAAAACGGGCACCCCAAAAAAATGGGTAATTTTTGATGTCTCGTATCTCCCAAACCTGTTGTCCGATTTAAGTAATTTTTTTTAATATGTTATAGCCTTATTCTTTAACAAAATAGCTATGATAATATTGTTGATAGACAGGTAAATTTTCATTGTATACCGGGTGTACCAATCAAACTGGGTTTTTTTTCTCAATTTTCACAACACCCTGTGGAATATTCTAGCCTTTATAAAATATTTAAATCAAAGCCTAACTATAGCTCCAGGTTTTATTAACATTCTGTTTTTTTATTCATTCGCTTACGTTGGACAATAAAAAGTTAAGGACTTTAACAACTAGCCATGTTCTTTATCGATACAGGTGTTTCTAAATATAAGTGCGACAAACTTTAAGGGGTAACTTCTGCATGAAAAAATAATGATCGTTTGGCAAAAGAATTTTATATTTGCAAGCATTTGCGGACATAGCTTTATCAAGTAAACGATCATTATTTTTTCATGCAGAATTACCCCTTAAAGTTTGTCGCACTTATTTAGAAACACCATGTATTGATAAAGAACATGTTTAGTTGTTAAAGTCCCTAACTTTTTTATTATCCAACATAAGCGAATGAATAACAAACAGAACGTTAAGAAAACCTGGGGCTATAGTTGGGTTTTAATTTCAATATTGTATAAAGGCTAGAATATTCCACAGGGTGTTGTGAAAATTGAAAAAAAAACCAGATTGATTGGTACGCCCAGTATACAATGATAATTTACCTGTCTAGAAACAATGTTATTACAGCGATATAGTTAAAGAATAAGGCTATAGCACAGGGGTGGGCAAAAGCCGGCCCGCGGGCCGGGTCCGGCCCTTTCGCTTACTTTGTCCGGCCCGTTGAAAAACCCCGCAAGTACCTAATCTTTTTAATCCCTTTTATGTGATTTTGTTGAAATCAACAGTAATAGTTTGCATAGTGTTCACATAAATTATTAAATATATAAATAATAGAGAGTGTTATAATTACGAACAGCCTTAGCTAACTATATTTTTAAAAACTGTTTAATTGTAACTATTTACTTTAAATTTCTTTTAAAATATAGGGAAATCCCCGGAGATTCATAATTGTTTATTCGGTATTAATAATCGTATTTAACTCTCAAGGTCTCAAGACAAGCACTCGGTGTTTGGGTATCTATTTCAACCATATCACTGACAGTTTATGATCTAAATACCTCAGCACTTTGGTCCCAATAATATGATTCTTTATTTATTAAATCTGAATTAAGTATGGTTGTTTGGAATACCTACTTCAGCATAAAATTCATTGTTACTGATTTTTGCCGAAGTTTTACAACTACTTCGAAAGACGCGTATAAGTTTATTTTGATTTAGCACTGGTCGTATTTCCTATTACTCCTCATATTTCTTTTGATAGTGTGTGTTATTTTGCAAATATATAATAAATTGAAAAAGTGGAGGACATTTTGTAAGTAAAATTTGAAAACATTGTTTTTATTTTATTGTATTAAAATATTTATTTGTAAGCATTTGCAAAATGATACAATCTAAAAAAAGAAAAGTTGATTTGGAATGCAGAAATTTTAATGAAGCATGGACAGAAAAATACCTTTTTACGAACATTGGTAAGAAAGCAATTTGTTTAGTTTGCCATTAAACCATTGCTGTTTTCAAGGAATATAATTTAAAGAGGCATTTTACATCAAAACATCCAAAATATGCATCGTTTTCTTTAGAAGAACTTAAAAATGCTGCAGACAACTTAGCAAAAAACTTAAATAAACAACAAAATATTTTTAGCAAACAAAGTAACATCGAGAAATCTACCACACAAGCAAGTTATGTTATTGCACACAAAATTGCTAAGTTATGTAAACCTTTTTCTGAAGCAGAATTTGTTAAACAGTGCATGGTAGAAGTGTCGGAGATATGTTGTCCTGAAAAAAAAACATATTTTTGAAAATTTAAGCCTGTCAAGGAGAACAATAGTACGACGGATCTAAAATATTTCAGGAAATTTACTCGACCAGCTAAAAACAATAATTGCTGATTTTACATATTGTTCTCTGGCGTTGGATGAGTCCTGCGATATTACTGACACAAGTCAATTATTAATATTTATTCGGGGCATTAACAAAAAATGTGAAATTCGCGAGGAACTTCTTAGTGTGCATCCAATGAAAGATACAACTACCGGTGAAGACTTCTTTAACGCTGTTGAAGAGTGTTTAGTTAAAGTAAATTTACCTTGGAACAAAATAGTAAGCATCACTACAGATGGCTGTCCTAGTTTAACAGGGAAAAATGTGGGCTTACTAAAACGAATCAGCGACAAAGTAAAACAGTTGCAGCCAGAACAAGACATATTATTTTTACACTGCATTATTCATCAAGAAGTGTTATGTAGAAAAGTTTTAAAATTGAATCACGTCGTTACTGTTGTGACAAAAGTTGTAAATTTTATCCAGGAACGTGCCTTAAATCATCGACAGTTTGTTGAATTTTTGAAAGAAATTGAAAGTGACTTTTACGAAATTCCTTACTACACTGAGGTGAGATGGCTTAGCATCGGTAAAGTTTTGGACAGATTTCAATATTTGCTTGATGAAATAGTATCCTTCTTGTCGATAAAAGAAAAACTGCATGATTTTCCTGAATTGCAAAATGAGGCATGGCTAAACGATTTGTCGTTTTCTGTAGATATTGTAAAATATTTAAATGAACTTAATGTAAATTTACAAGGGAAAAACCAGTTCGCTTTCAATATGCACTCAAATGTCAAAGCATTTATGATAAAACTAAACTTATTTGCTGAGAACTTTAATAAAAAAATATTAAACCACTTCCCATCATTACAAACACGACGAGAATTATTGAAAAATTCTGATTTTCTTAAATATAGTTCAGTAACACAAGACCTGCATACTGAATTCCAAAGAAGATTTCAAGATTTCAAAGCTATTGAAAAACCTTTGTCATTAATTAGTCAACCTTTCAATTTCGATGTGCAAGAAGCTCCTGTTGAAATTCAGCTAGAATTAATTGACTTACAGGCAAATAATTTATTAAAAGAAAATGTTCAATCAAACGAATTGAGTGCTTTCTACGGTGCTTTGAATACAGAACATTTTAAACATTTTTTAAACTATGTTCAAAAATACCTAGTTTTATTTGGTTCGACATATATTTGTGAAAGAACTTTTTCGTTGATGGTTTCCACGAAAAATAAATATCGATCACAAATTACTGACGAAAATCTACACTCGGTATTAAGGATTGCTACAAGTGATTTGGATCCCAATTTTAAAGAAATAATATCACATGAACATTCGCGATTTCACGTTTCGCATTAACTATTATAGAAGTTATACTTATAATGAGTATTCTATTAATTTTAACGTTTAATGTTTGTCTTTTTTTTTATAATTTTATTTAATATTAGGTATATTTACAAAATATGTATCAATATAAATTAATTTGTATCGTTAAAATATAAATAAATAAGAAAATAAAATCTTTCAATAACTGATTTATTTAATTACCATTAATTTATTATTATTCTTCTAACGCCAACTCCACTAATGAAGGTTGGCTAAAACACCATTGCAAATTCGTCTCTATTTTCTGCTTTTCTTAAAAGCGTCTGTGTGTTTAACCCGGTCCAGTCTCAAATGTTTTCAGTCAGAATATTTGTCGTCTACCAGGACCCCTTTTTCCTTCGAACAACTCGTACATATCATTTCTGAGCATGTGCCGTAAATATGCTGTCTGTCTCCTTTTAATGGAGGTCAAAAGTTCTCTGTCTCTTTCCATTTCGTGCAACATCATTTTGTTCGTATATGATCGGTCCATGGTATTTTCTAAATTCTCCCAAAAAGCCACATCTCAAAAGCTTCCTGCTTTCTCATTAAGTCAACATTAACAATCCAAGCTTCGGCACCATAAAAAAGAATAGAGTGGATATACAACATTTTATCAACTAATATCAGATTTGCAGATTGAGTCTTTGGTGACTCAGAAATGTCCTCATCTTCAAAAAGTCTACCCTCAATTGCTCTATTCTTGATCGAATTTATGATTTCGAATTTAAATCTTCCGTAATCCAGACTTCTAAGTAAGTATTTCATTTTGTCCACTTGCTCAATATCTTCATTTTTTATCTGGTTCTTTTTCTGGATCTTCTTATGATTTAATATAATGACCATTTTTTTTTCAATTACGTGACATATTTTACTGGGCACAAGTTTTTCGCATGTATTCCCAAGTAGGACAATTTATTATTACCATTTTCTAATTATTAACAGTCAAATTTCTTTGTCCAAATGCTTTAAAATAATACTTATAGTATTTATTTCTTGGGCAGGGAATAAACTACACCAAAAAAATTCGCGTGGGCACAGCGTACATATCCGGTATAGTCCTCCGGCCCGAGAGACATTTTGAAACTTTCATTTTGGCCCGCGCTTAAAAGTAATTGCCCACCCCTGATCTAAGCGGTTTTTTAAAATTTATGGGTTTTGCAATATTTTACCGTCAGCGAACGGACTAATAGTAGAGGATCCGATATAAGGCCGATCTGCATCGATCTATTTAATGGATAACGTGTGCGTGAAGTAACAATGTATTTTAAACGGGATTTACTTTTTCGCACTGTTTTTGACACACTTTCATATAATCAAATATCCTTAACTTTCGCGTTGTCATGGTGATGACATAATGAGCAATAAATTACAAAAAAAAATTTGACAGTTTTGTGGTTTGAAAGAAATTAGAATGTTTAAATAATTTCTAAAAATTGTAGAATAGGAATGAATTCCAGTGATGAAGAGTTACAGTTTTTTTATTTGTTTATCGTAGATAAAATATTGTATGAAACTGTGCGTGAAGTACTTTTTGCGAACTTAAGCGATGTATAGCACTCGCTCCGTTGTCGCTTGTGCTCTAAACATCACGTGCATTCGTAAAAAGCATACTTCACGAACTGTTTCATAAATAACTATTTTCATATATTAAAAAAAATGTTTCGACCCGGGTAGATATTATTCCAGATTTTCAGATTTCAGCACAGTGTTAGATGGTTGGGGCATATATGGAGAGCAGGTAGCGTAACAACTATAAACTCAATTTTACAATGGAAACCCGGAGTTAGAAGGAGACGCGGAGGAACTAGAATAAATGGTTACAGGAAGTAAAGGAAAATTTATACCGGGTGGTGAATTGGAAAGCGGGCCATAGGAAACTCAATGTAAAATTCTAAGCTGTTAAATTCCTGCTTCCCTAATTATTTTACATCAAAAGTCATCAGAAACTATTTGTAGAGAATTGAAATCTCTATTGAAAACAACTGTTAATATTGTTCTATGAACAATAATTATTCAAAATTTTGTAAAAATATAATACAATTTTCAGAGTAATACGCCAAAGCTAGGCCACACACAATACAATAATGTGTATAAGATTGCATTTGTTGACAATGAATTTATTATATTAACAATTAGAACTGTCAATTTTTTAAATTATTTTATCATTTTTTGTTTAAAACACAATAAAGTTGATAAGATACCCTTAGTTAAGGAGAAAGTATTAATAATAAAGATATTTTCTTCAGTCAATAATGTGCTCACTGTCAGTTAAATAGTAACGTGTGGCCTAACATACCCACACATACCTACTGCGGTAAATACATTATATTTTTCAAAATTTTGGAATGTGTTTAAATCGTAGAACAATTGTAACTTCTGTTTTTAATACAGATTTCAATCCTCTACAAATAACTTCTCATGACTTTTGATGTAAAATAGATAGGGAAGCAGGAATTCAACAGTTTAGAATTTTACATTGAGTTTCCTATGGCCCGTTTTCCGATTCACCACCCGGTATAGGGCAGGAATTAGAGACTAGCAGAAAAAGACAGAGGATAGAAAGAACTGGAGAAGCACAGTCAATAGTATCGAGTAGCAGACTGGGACTAATCTGCTCTAAAAAGATGGATTTAGATAGCTTTTTAGCAGCTCAACCCCACCTGGTGTATTTAGCCATTTAATTTTCTTATTACACATTATTATTGGTACATCAAAAATTAAAAGGACGGTGCCTGTAATAAAATCTAAAATTCAAAATTTAATCAAGAAAAATAATAAATATTAAAATTTCCTATAAGTTCAAATTTATTTATTAAAATTTTTGATATAATTTTCATAAATAAATTACTTACTAATAACACTTTTTTAATTAATTCCAAAAAATCCATTTTGCAGCAATAATAAAATATTAGTATTTGTAAAATAAATATCAATCATATCATAAATACTACAGGTTTACAAAAAAAAACTAAATTTCGGACTATTTGACGAAACCATGTTACAAGGGGGTTTTTGGGGTGGCTGATCACGAATCCGGGGTCCGCTCACCTCTTTCACGCCAGGTAAAGGTCATTTCAAGGTCAAATCAAGATAAATCGACAGTCGGTCTGAGAACGTATATTAAGGCGTTTTTGGTGTCGCTGATGACGAATCATTAGTCCGCTGACCTCTATCACGTCTAGTTCAAGGTCAAGTCAACATAAATCGACACAATCGCTCTGAAAATATAGGGGTTTTGGAGTCACTGATCATGAAAACTGCGGTCCGTTGAGCTCTAACACGTAAGGTAATGGTCATTTCAAGGCCAAATCAGGACAAGTCCACAAAACTGATTTGACCTTGAAATGACCTTTACCTGTCGCGGTTGAGCTCAACGGACCCCAGTTTTGTGAACAGCGACCCCAAAAACCCCCTAATATACTTTTTCAGAGCGATCGTGTCCATTTATCTTGATTTGACCTCGAAATGACCTTGAGCTAGACGTGATAGAGGTCAGCGGACACAAATTCGTCATCAGCGACCACAAAAACCCCCTAATATACTTTTTCAGAGCGACTGTCGGTTTATCTTGATTTGACCTTGAGATTACCATTACCTGACGTGATAGAGGTCAGCGGACCCCGGATTCGTGACCAGCGACCCCAAAAACCCCCTAGTCATATGGTTTCGTCAAATATTCCGAAATGTATTTTTTTTGTAAACCTGTTTAATCAAAAGAATATCAATCTTTTAATTTAAATAGACAACTTTAAAACATAGAACTGCATTCACAACTGTATTCACAGTAAAAGTTTCAAAAGATCACACATTACGCTTAAAGTAAGAGGTAAATCAGCAGACGAGTCGTTGTGACTTCCAAAATATGACAACACCGCTGGAAGTGACAACGCACCTTGAACTACCCTATATATGGAAGCCATAACGTATGCTGTACGCTTCGGTATATACGTATATATATACAAAATTTATTTTGGTAAATCCTTTCCCCTCAATAGGTAGACCCATTTTATAAGCCCCCCTTTTACCAAATACACAATTTTTAAAAAATAATTCCTAGTAGAAAAGGTGGAAGTCGGACAGCCTCTTCTGTATACCGGAAGTCACAACTTAACGTGCATCAATATATATATATATATATATATATATATATATATATATATATATATATATATATATATATATATATATATATATATATATATATATATATATATATATATATATAAAGTAGTATCTCTTGAGGATGCAGTCAGTCTATTTATTGGCCCACAAGACAAAGAAAACTCTTTGACTTACTGTCAAGCTTTCGAATTGCTTTAATTCTTTTTCAAGACATCTACAAAAATTTCAAAATATAAAAATGATGTACTTACAATATGTATATATATATATATATATATATATATATATATATATATATATATATATATATATATATATATGATATAGCTAAACAGGAGCAATGCAACCAATTTGTGGCTATAATGTTAGAAGACCCTCAGGATTCGAGAGCAACAACTAACAAATCCACGGAGGAAGCTACAGCTACCTGAGGCAAGGAATGCCAACAGTTTAGAACGTTTTAAACAATCAAACAAGGAGAGGTTAGCGCGAGTTAATAAATATCGGCATGGCTTTGTTTTTCATACTTATTGCGAGCCATGCCGATATTTATTAACTCGCGCTAACCTCTCCTTGTTTAAAACGTTCTAAACTTTTGGCATTCCTTGCCTCAGGTAGCTGTAGCTTCCTCCGTGGATTTGCTAGTTGTTGCTCTCGAATCCTGAGGGTCTTCTAACATTATAGCCACAAATTGGTTGCATTGCTCCTGTTTAGCTATATCATACTGATGACGACTAATAAGTCAGAAACACGTGTCTATGGTTGCATTCCACCTTGTGCATATTTTGTTTTTCATACTTATTGCGAGCCATGCCGATATTTATTAACTCGCGCTAACCTCTCCTTGTATATATATATATATATATAATATATATATATATATATATATATATATATATATATATATATACATCCTACTATCAATTTGGCATCGATACATTATGCATTTACCATCGATTTGGCATCGTCTTGCAAAGTGGCATCTGTATATCGATGCCACTTTACACTACCTTAATAACTTTTTTTCTGCACTTGTTACCAGAAGTCTAATCAACTCGGTAGTTAGAGATTTGATTTCTTGATGTTACTTTAATATATCAGCTTTCTTTGTTTATCCCTTACTAAGTTATATAAGTTTATTCCATAAAATGTTTGAGTCCAAAATGATGGTACAGTGAAAATATTATATACATTTAGTTCAGTGTTTTACCGTTTTGTCGCTGCCGCTATATACATGAAAACGTATATCCCACTTTCATTATCAATCATTTTGGCATCAGAAATTTGGCATCACTGTTGAATATAATATTATCCACACCGAAAAATAGGCAATTTGAGAATGTATATATTATTTTCATCAACAAATCATTCTGGCATCATGTTGTTTTCACCCAATTTTGAAAAAATGTGAAAACTTTGTATTATCCACGTCCGTCTGTCTGTAATCACAACTCCTCCGTCAACATACCAGCTAGAATGACAAATGAGGTGTCAACTGAAAGCTGATAATCCAAGGATGGTACTAAAAGTGAGATATTTGACCTTGGCGGTCTGTTTGTCGGTCTGTCCGACCGCGAATATAATTCCTCCATCATTATACCAGGTAGAATGACAAATGAGGTGTCAAATGAAAGCTTATAATCCAAGGATGGTACTAAAGGTGAGATATTTGACCTAGGCTGTCTTTCCGTCGGTCCGTACGACCGCGAATATAACTCCTTCGTCATTATACCAGGTAGAATGACAAATAAGGTGTAAAATGAAAGCTTATAATCCAAGGATGGTACTAAACTTGACATATTTTACTTATGCGGTCTGTGCGTCGGTCCCTCCGACCGCGAATATAACTCCTCCATTATTATACAAGCTTGAATGATAAATGAGGTGTCAAATAAATGCTTAAATCCAAGGATGGTACTAAAGGTGAGATATTTGACCTAGGCTGTCTTTCCGTCGGTCCGTACGACCGCGAATATAACTTCTCCGTCATTATACCAGGTAGAATGACAAATGAGGTGTCAAATGAAAGCTTATAATCCAAGGATGGTACTAAAGGTGAGATATTTGACCTAGGCTGTCTTTCCGTCGGTCCGTACGACCGCGAATATAACTCCTCCGTCATTATACCAGGTAGAATGACAAATGAGGTGTCAAATGAAAGCTTATAATCCAAGGATGGTACTAAGGTTGACATATTTGACTTAAGCGGTCTGTGCGTCGGCCCCTCCGACCGCGAATATAACTACCAGCTTGAATGATAAATGAGGTGTCAAATAAAAGATTATAATCCAAGGATGGTACTAAAGGTGAGATATTTTACCTAGGCTGTCTTTCCCTCGGTCCGTACGACCGCGAATATAACTTCTCCGTCATTATACCAGATAGAATGACAAATGAGGTGTCAAATGAAAGCTGATAATCCAAGGATGGTACTAAAGGTGAGATATTTGACCTAGGCTGTCTTTCCGTCGGTCCGTACGACCGCGAATATAACTCCTCCGTCATTATACCAGGTAGAATGACAAATGAGGTGTCAAATGAAAGCTTATAATCCAAGGATGGTACTAAAGTTGACATATTTGACTTGGGCGGTCTGTGCGTCGGCCCCTCCGACCGCGAATATAACTACCAGCTTGAATGATAAATGAGGTGTCAAATAAAAGATTATAATCCAAGGATGGTACTAAAGGTGAGATATTTGACCTAGGCTGTCTTTCCCTCGGTCCGTACGACCGCGAATATAACTTCTCCGTCATTATACCAGATAGAATGACAAATGAGGTGTCAAATGAAAGCTTATAATCCAAGGATGGTACTAAAGGTGAGATATTTTACCTAGGCTGTCTTTCCCTCGGTCCGTACGACCGCGAATATAACTTCTCCGTCATTATACCAGATAGAATGACAAATGAGGTGTCAAATGAAAGCTGATAATCCAAGGATGGTACTAAAGGTGAGATATTTGACCTAGGCTGTCTTTCCGTCGGTCCGTACGACCGCGAATATAACTCCTCCGTCATTATACCAGGTAGAATGACAAATGAGGTGTCAAATGAAAGCTTATAATCCAAGGATGGTACTAAAGTTGACATATTTGACTTGGGCGGTCTGTGCGTCGGCCCCTCCGACCGCGAATATAACTACCAGCTTGAATGATAAATGAGGTGTCAAATGAAAGCTTATGATCCAAGGATGGTACTAAAGGTGAGATATTTTACCTAGGCTGTCTTTCCCTCGGTCCGTACGACCGCGAATATAACTTCTCCGTCATTATACCAGATAGAATGACAAATGAGGTGTCAAATGAAAGCTGATAATCCAAGGATGGTACTAAAGGTGAGATATTTGACCTAGGCTGTCTTTCCGTCGGTCCGTACGACCGCGAATATAACTCCTCCGTCATTATACCAGGTAGAATGACAAATGAGGTGTCAAATGAAAGCTTATAATCCAAGGATGGTACTAAAGTTGACATATTTGACTTGGGCGGTCTGTGCGTCGGCCCCTCCGACCGCGAATATAACTACCAGCTTGAATGATAAATGAGGTGCCAAATGAAAGCTGATAATCCAAGGATGGTACTAAAGGTGAGATATTTGACCTAGGCTGTCTTTCCGTCGGTTCGTACGACCGCGAATATAACTCCTACATCATTATACCAGCTTGAATGATAAATGAGGTGTCAGATGAAAGCTTATGATCCAAGGATGGTACTAAATGTGAGATATTTGACCTAGGCTGTCTTTCCTTCGGTCCGTACGACCGCGAATATAACTTCTTTGTCATTATACCAGGTAGAATGACAAATGAGGTGTCAAATGAAAGCTGATAATCCAAGGATGGTACTAAAGGTCAGATATTTGACCTTGGCGGTCTGTCCGACCGCGAATATAACTCCTCGATCATTATACCAGGTAGAATGACAAATGAGGTGTCAACTGAAAGCTGATAATCCAAGGATGGTACTAAAAGTGAGATATTTGACCTTGGCGGTCTGTTTGTCGGTCTGTCCGACCGCGAATATAATTCCTCCATCATTATACCAGGTAGAATGACAAATGAGGTGTCAAATGAAAGCTTATAATCCAAGGATGGTACTAAAGGTGAGATATTTGACCTAGGCTGTCTTTCCGTCGGTCCGTACGACCGCGAATATAACTCCTTCGTCATTATACCAGGTAGAATGACAAATAAGGTGTAAAATGAAAGCTTATAATCCAAGGATGGTACTAAACTTGACATATTTTACTTATGCGGTCTGTGCGTCGGTCCCTCCGACCGCGAATATAACTCCTCCATTATTATACAAGCTTGAATGATAAATGAGGTGTCAAATAAATGCTTAAATCCAAGGATGGTACTAAAGGTGAGATATTTGACCTAGGCTGTCTTTCCGTCGGTCCGTACGACCGCGAATATAACTTCTCCGTCATTATACCAGGTAGAATGACAAATGAGGTGTCAAATGAAAGCTTATAATCCAAGGATGGTACTAAAGGTGAGATATTTGACCTAGGCTGTCTTTCCGTCGGTCCGTACGACCGCGAATATAACTCCTCCGTCATTATACCAGGTAGAATGACAAATGAGGTGTCAAATGAAAGCTTATAATCCAAGGATGGTACTAAGGTTGACATATTTGACTTAAGCGGTCTGTGCGTCGGCCCCTCCGACCGCGAATATAACTACCAGCTTGAATGATAAATGAGGTGTCAAATAAAAGATTATAATCCAAGGATGGTACTAAAGGTGAGATATTTTACCTAGGCTGTCTTTCCCTCGGTCCGTACGACCGCGAATATAACTTCTCCGTCATTATACCAGATAGAATGACAAATGAGGTGTCAAATGAAAGCTGATAATCCAAGGATGGTACTAAAGGTGAGATATTTGACCTAGGCTGTCTTTCCGTCGGTCCGTACGACCGCGAATATAACTCCTCCGTCATTATACCAGGTAGAATGACAAATGAGGTGTCAAATGAAAGCTTATAATCCAAGGATGGTACTAAAGTTGACATATTTGACTTGGGCGGTCTGTGCGTCGGCCCCTCCGACCGCGAATATAACTACCAGCTTGAATGATAAATGAGGTGTCAAATAAAAGATTATAATCCAAGGATGGTACTAAAGGTGAGATATTTGACCTAGGCTGTCTTTCCCTCGGTCCGTACGACCGCGAATATAACTTCTCCGTCATTATACCAGATAGAATGACAAATGAGGTGTCAAATGAAAGCTTATAATCCAAGGATGGTACTAAAGGTGAGATATTTTACCTAGGCTGTCTTTCCCTCGGTCCGTACGACCGCGAATATAACTTCTCCGTCATTATACCAGATAGAATGACAAATGAGGTGTCAAATGAAAGCTGATAATCCAAGGATGGTACTAAAGGTGAGATATTTGACCTAGGCTGTCTTTCCGTCGGTCCGTACGACCGCGAATATAACTCCTCCGTCATTATACCAGGTAGAATGACAAATGAGGTGTCAAATGAAAGCTTATAATCCAAGGATGGTACTAAAGTTGACATATTTGACTTGGGCGGTCTGTGCGTCGGCCCCTCCGACCGCGAATATAACTACCAGCTTGAATGATAAATGAGGTGTCAAATGAAAGCTTATGATCCAAGGATGGTACTAAAGGTGAGATATTTGACCTAGGCTGTCTTTCCGTCGGTCCGTACGACCGCGAATATAACTTCTCCGTCATTATACCAGGTAGAATGACAAATGAGGTGCCAAATGAAAGCTGATAATCCAAGGATGGTACTAAAGGTGAGATATTTGACCTAGGCTGTCTTTCCGTCGGTTCGTACGACCGCGAATATAACTCCTACATCATTATACCAGCTTGAATGATAAATGAGGTGTCAGATGAAAGCTTATGATCCAAGGATGGTACTAAATGTGAGATATTTGACCTAGGCTGTCTTTCCTTCGGTCCGTACGACCGCGAATATAACTTCTTTGTCATTATACCAGGTAGAATGACAAATGAGGTGTCAAATGAAAGCTGATAATCCAAGGATGGTACTAAAGGTCAGATATTTGACCTTGGCGGTCTGTCCGACCGCGAATATAACTCCTCGATCATTATACCAGGTAGAATGACAAATGAGGTGTCAAATGAAAGCTCATAATCCAAGGATGGTACTAAAGGTGAGATATTTGACCTTGGCGGTCTGTCCGTCGGTCCGTACGACCGGGAATATAACTCCTCCGTCATTATACCAGGTAGAATGACAAATCAGGTGTCAAATGAAAGCTGATAATCCAAGGATGGTACTAAAGGTGAGATATTTGACCTTGGCGGTCTGTCCGACCGCGAATATAACTCCTCGATCATTATACCAGGTAGAATGACAAATGAGGTGTCAAATGAAAGCTCATAATCCAAGGATGGTACTAAAGGTGAGATATTTGACCTTGGCGGTCTGTCCGTCGGTCTGTCCGACCGCGAATATCCTCGATCATTATACCAGGTAGAATTACAAATGAGGTGTCAAATGAAAGATTATAATCCAAGGATGGTACTAAAGGTGACATAATTGACTTAGGCGGTCTGTGCGTCGGCCCCTCCGACCGCGAATATAACTCCTCCATTATTATACCAGCTTGAATGATAAATGAGGTGTCAAATAAAAGATTATAATCCAACGATGGTACTAAAGGTGAAATATTTGACCCAGGCTGTCCTTCCGTCGGTCCGTACGACCGGGAATATAACTCCTCCGTCATTATACCAGGTAGAATGACAAATGAGGTGTCAAATGAAAGCTAATAATCCAAGGATGGTACTAAAGGTGAAATATTTGACCTTGGCGGTCTGTCCGTCGGTCTGTCCGACCGCGAATATAACTCCTCGATCATTATACCAGGTAGAATGACAAATGAGGTGTCAAATGAAAGCTTATAATCCAAGGATGGTACTAAAGGTGAGATATTTGACCTAGGCTGTCTTTCCGTCGGTTCGTACGACCGCGAATATAACTCCTCCATCATTATACCAGCTAGAGTGATAAATGAGGTGTCAAATGAAAGCTTATAATCCAAGGATGGTACTAAAGGTGAGATATTTGACCTAGGCAATCTTTCTGTCGGTTCGTACGACCGCCAATATAACTCCTCCGCCATTATACCGGGTAGAATTACAAATGAGGTGACAAATGTCAAAGTTTAGTAAAAATGACTCAAAATTAGTAAATTCGTATATCAATCCACGCAAAGTTTCACGTAAAATTCAAATATCGTCTTCCAGTTCTACTTTCGATTACTTTGGGTGAAAACCTAGGACTTACGAAGTCCAATTACTTGTTTTGTTTAAAAATAAGGCATATCATAGACATGCCTTAGGCATCATAGAAGACAATGACACAGAAAAATCAAAACACAGAAGCATGTCAAAAAGGCCTTAGTTATGTATCTTCGGTCCTGTTAGTCCAATCGTGATGTATAGCACCTCAAATGATAGGATTTGACAAACAGAATACAATGACATAGAAAAATCAAATACAACAGCATGTCAAAAGGGCCTTAGTAGCGTATCTTCGGTCCTATTAGTCCAATCGTGACGTACAGCATCTTAAATAATAGGACTTCATAAATAGAATCAAATTTGACACAAACAAATGAAATACAGCAACAAGTCAAAAGGGCCTTTGTTATGTATCTTCGGTCCTATTGGTCCAATCGTGACATACAGCAACTCAAATGATAGGGTTAAACGAACAGAATACAATGACACAGAATAATCAATTACAGCAGCATGTCAAAAGGGCCTTAGTCTTGTATCTACGGTCCTATTGGTCCAATCGTGATGTTCAGCACCTCAAATAATAGTATTTGACACATAATATAAAATGGCACAGAAAAATCAAATACAGCAACATGTTAAAAGGGCCTTAGTCATGCAGCTTCGCTACAATTGATCCAATCGTGACGTACAGCGCCTCAAACGATGGGATTTAACGGGCAGAATGCGGCTGTAGACAAATCAAAATGGCGGCATGTAATAGCACCTTAAAATTGTAGAAATAAAATGGATTAACGCACAGAGGTGTATGACATATTATATGACAGTATTTAACAAATTGAATACGATTACATATGTCCAGTTTTTGACAAGTGACTTCTCTACATGATAAACGCGAAAAGGCTCCGTTCGTTCACTGTTCGACATAGGCCTCCCGTTCACTGCATATATCCACTGCTTCCTGAAGCCGTGACATAAGAGGATAGAATTTAACGAATTAAACGACAAAGAAGACTAAACAAGGTAGCGTGCGGGAAAAACAGGACCATCCTTTGTATACTCCACAGGAAAGCATTATATATTCAACTTTAGAATTATGTTATAGTATAAGGGTATATATTTTTAAATGATAAATATATTTTTTTATTTAGTACATTCCGTACGTTTTTTAAACATGATCAGGAGAATTTGTTGCCTGAAGTCTATAAAAGAATTTCCTAAGAATCCTTGTGTTATGGATTATTTTTGAGAATGTGTTTAAAAGGTAGCTTACATGCTTATTGTTCAATGGTCTTATCAGTTTTAAGCGCTTGTCTTTTTGTAGGGCTATTAATTGTGATTTCAACCATTCTTGCGGGACAATGCCTTTTCAGTAAATGAAGTGAATATTGTTATACATTTAATTTTTTTCCTCAATTAATTGGATGCCCCCTACTGGTGTTTGGTCTAAGCTTACAGCTTTTCCCCATTGAAGCTATTTTATAACTAATTATAATTAGGGGTACGGAATTTTCGCAAACAAAAACATGAATTTCGCATTTACTTTTTTTATAATTACAAAATTTCGCATTTATTTTTAACTACGAGTAAAACAACAGAAAACATTAAGTAAAAGCTAGCATCGTTGTAATTTCGACATTCGACTGTTTAAGAGCTGTTCTTCGATCTGTCACTACAATATTATATGTGCTGAAGAATCGTTCTGCGTCTACGCTGTTCTTTGGACTCCAAATGCTCTGTAATGCTGCTTTAGCAAATGACGGAAAACTGCACTGTGTAGCAATTGTGTCTTGTGTCACACAGATATAGGTCATCTGTTGCAAATTCTTTGACTTGATCACTCAAAATTGTTTTACGGCGTCCCATTTTAGGGGATACTTTAAGTAACTTTATGTTACTATGAAAACTTTTTTGATAGACCATGTTCTTAATAAAAATTGACGGAATGAGCACTGATTGTCCTGTTTGACTAATTTATATGTTTAGAAAATAAGAATTAGCCGACTTTTATTCCTACTTAGATTTTTACCAATACAAAAGACCGAAATGCAGATAACAACAGTCAGATTATTTATATTTCTCAAAGAATCAACATTGAAAAATATCAATTCCTTATCTTATCTTTATCTATTTAATGATGAACAATGAAAGTTCCTTCTGTTTCAACACGTGTTAGAAAAATAAAAACCTTTCAAAAATTATGTACAATAGAAAACTTTCCGTAAAATCTTTCCATGCCTTATTTACTACGTAACTACCTACTTATTTACGGGCGAGTTGGGTACCTGCAGGTATTTCGCGGAAATAAACAAAAACTCCATATTTCACATTTATCGCATTTATGTTCAAAATTTCGCCGAAATTCGCATCTATTTCGTAAAAACGAAAATTCCGTACCCCTAATTATAATAAAACAGTTGGTCCAGAATCATTATCTCGTTGACTGTTTCTTGTTTATCGTTGATAATTCTGCCGTTTGAACCTTCTGATAATCCATATATTTTCTCTATCTGCTCTTAAAGTGTGTTTATTATATTATTTTCTTTCTCATTTAATTTACACCGATCCAGACTAGTATAGCTCCATATAACAGTTCTAGTTCTGCAGTAACGAATCAATACTTTTATTTAGCACATTAATTTTTGTTTTGTCTTCGGGTCTATTAAATAATTTTCTTGCACTGTTTCTCGCAATTTTTAATTATCCATTTATTACTCTACTTGTCTTATTTTTTGAATATACGACTTGAATAAAGACTTTAATGTTTTTCCAGTCGTTATTGTTTAGTAGACTGGAATATTGAGATATTAATTCTTTACATTGCATATTTGTCTTTCGGTGATTTTCTATTATTAATATGAAGCTGGAAGTGTTAGGTTACACTGGTTTTTGATATTTGGTCCAGAGTTCCCTCTCAATTCTTTTGTCGGATTTCTCTTTAATATTATCGCAGCTGCATGTACTGGTACTAGGTTCTGAGTGCTCAGGTGACCTTTGAAGGACTCCCAATTACTCTATTTCGTCCACTTCTTCTGAGGTGGGTTCAGAAGTGGATATCAACTTCTATTCCATTATTCCATATCTATTTATATGCCATCTAATGATTTTACTTTAAATTTAGCTGCTTGATCTTCTTCATGAGTAATAAAATTTTTGTTATTTTTGCTACTTAGCATAAAGCATTAGAAAGTGTGTAAGCTTTTTTTGTGAACTGCTGAAGTGCGTCCTATAAAAGTAGACATATTTTCATGAAAAACATGTTTTCATGAAAATTCTTTAATTTTATTCAATATGTTCAATACAGCGATTTTAACGGTTTTACAAATTTTTTATGTCGATGCCGTGCGCATAATACGATTCTGAAAGCTCTGAAAAATAGTTATTTTTTTCTTCAATTATCTCAGCTGATTTTTTTATTTACGAGTCATTTCTTCAGATTTGGGAACACTTAATAATCGGAGGGGGCCAAGTCAGGAGACTAAGCCGCATGAGAAAGTAATTCGAACCCCAACTCGAATTTTTGCTACTGTGACAACGCTCTTGTGAGTCGATGTATTGCCTTAGGTCTTGAGAACACTTTAAAGAACACTTTTTTCTTCTGTTTATAGAGTCGTTTTTCATTCATCACATACCGGAACTCACCACATAAATTTTGAAGACCCTGACATCAAAACTGTATTAAATTATATGTGATCTAAGTAAGTTATAGAAAAAGTCAGAATAGATAGAGTAGAACACTTATAAAAAAATTGTAACAAGCAATTGGACATCGTAAGTTCTAATTTTTCACCCAAGGTGACCGGAAGTTGAACCGGCAGTCGATATTTGAACTCTTCGTGTAACTTTTTGTCAGTTGATATGACGGATGAATTTTGTTCACCGACAGACATGGACGAACAGACAGGCATGAAACCGGAAGTATGTATTTGTTCTGGTCTTTCTTAGTCGCGTTGAATAATAGTTTGTACTATTTCGACGAATTTAAAACAGTACTTTCGGTTGCAACTCTGGAACAGCCAGTCCGAGGTCAAACTTCTCACATAAAATATCATATTTTGGTTATAGGCTTTCATTTGACACCTTATTTGTCATTCTTTCTGTCCTAGTAACAGAGGAGTTGTGTTTATTGACGGACAGACATGGATAATTCTAGGTTTTCACATTTAATAATAAAAACAATAATTATATAATTCAGTTAACCTGACTATGTCATTGTGATAATGACTTCTTATCTAAAAGTGACAACGGCAATCATTCCATTCACTCACGGTAAAATATCGCAAAACCTCCAGATTTTAAAGAACCGCTTGGATTGACATGAAATTTGGCACACACGTAGCTAAGATGCCAAAGAAAAAAATGAGATTATGCCGATATGTTCTCTTGCCCTGGATGTGACTTTCACCCCTTCTTGGGGGTGAAAAAACATACGTTCAAAATAAGTCCGGGAGTGGATAAACTGACTAATTCTAATTCTAAGCAAAATTTGTTCTATAAAAGTTTTAAACGGCTGAAAATATTATAAGAATTTTTTGCTCTACATTGTGCTTTCTATCTATACCTTTAAGGAACGCATCATTTTCGGGGACACCCTGTATATGATCTGTAAGTTGCATTGGTTAAAAATGCTTATTTTTGAAAGGGGTTTTGTTGAAAGGGCTCTAACGAATCACTAGTCACGAGTATGTATATGCAAATTTTAAACAGCCATATCTTAACCAATTTTTGTCTTCCAGAAAATCAAAAAATCCCAAATATTTAAAAAAGCAAAACCTACATTTTTTACTCTTTAAGATATTTGGTATCACTAATAATTTTTAAGTTATTTTGAAAAAAGTCTTTTTTTTTCAAAATTAATGATTTAAAATTTACTTTAAAACCAAATTTTTTCACAAATAAGCACTTTGAACTGATGAAACTTACAAACACAAACAATTCATAAAGTTACTTGTGAAGTGGTAACGATTAATTCCGTTTGGGCTGTTAATTAGAGGGAGATTTTTACGATATATTTAACCAAAAAATAAGGAACAACTGTATTTTGAGCGTAACTTGCTTACTCTTGCTGCTAGAAACTTTTTAAAAAAATAAAAATAAACGTTTTCTTAAACACTTTAAAAAAGTTGTAATAAGTTTTCCCAGAAAAGTGTTTCATTTTTTTTATTTCACGTTAAAATATTCGATTTGGAATTTGACATATAAGAGCTTATTTTTCACTATAGTCTGTTTTTAAACCAAGAGGAGTAATTCAAATTTCCCGCGCCGTAAACCTTGTTTGTAATTGGTACAACCTCAGGCAATTTTACTCATATCAAATTTTGACAATAATGACATTTATAAAATTTGAACACTATTGGCATTTCATAGGTTAGTTTATTTATTTTATCAGCGATTTTTGCATTTTCTGCGTTATTCCTTTTATTTTTAGATTTTTAGTCAATATTACCGTCAAAGGCCGATATGATCAACCAAAAAAGAAGATGTATCTGAAGATATTTCTAGTGACTTTCTTGGGTGTGAATCTGTCTTTTTACCCTAATAGCACAAGGACGTCCAATGGACGTCCATAGGACGTCCTTCACGGACTTTAAGGACGTCCGTTTACGTCCGAGGAACGTCCTTTATACGTCCTATTTTGGTCCAAATGTCGCGCTACCGAACGTCCATTGGACGTCCATCTAAGGTCCGAGGGGACGTAAATTGGACTTTAATCGGACGTAAATTGGACCTTAATCGGACGTCCTAGGGGACGTAAATTGGACCTTAACAGGACGTCCTAGTTTGGTCCAAAGCCACATTGCCAAATGTCCAATGGACGTCCACCTAACGTCCGAGGGGACCTAAATTGGACCTTAATCCGACGTAAATTGGACGTTAATCGAACGTAAATTGGACCTTAATCGGACGTAAATTGGACCTTAATCGGACGTCCTAGGGAACGTAAATTGGACCTTAACAGGACGTCCTAGTTTGGTCCAAATGCCTCGTTGCCAAACGTCCAATGGACGTCCATCTAACGTCCAATGGACGTCCACCTAAAGTCCGAGGGGACGTTCGGTGGACGTCAATTGGACCTTCATAGGACGTCCCAGTTTGGTCCAATGTCGTGCTGCCGAACGTCCATCTAACGCCCTGAGAGGACGTTCGGTGGACGTCTAGCGACGATATTTAGACCTGTGGAGAATGTATTGTGGGAAATAAAAAATACATTTTTTAAGGAACTTATATTACATCTTATATTAAATTACAATTATTGGATATTACATTATTTACATTAAATTACAATTACACTTCTCCAAGAAATTAACGCACCACCTTAAAATGATGCATTTTTGATGTCTCGAATTTCCTAAACCTGTTGTCCAATCTCAGTGATTTTTTTTATAATATTATAGCCTAGGCTACAAGGTTACCTCCTTAAGCTTGTCATGAACGGGGAGCTATACTGTAATATATTATGTATATTATATCATATCACTCCCTATAGTAATGAGTGAGCCTGGAGACACGGAACTAATGGTTCCGTGTGTGCAGGCTCACTCATTACTATAGAGAGCTATGTGATATAATATATATTACAGTATATAGCTCCCCGTGCATGACAAGCTTAAGGAGGTAACCTATAGCCTAGGCTATAATATTATAAAAAAAATCACTTAGATGGGACAACTGGTTTAGGAAATTCGAGACATCAAAAATGCTCAATTTTTAAGGTGGTGCGTAATGGGCTGTATATTATACATATACATATTATTTCAAATCGACACCTTGCTCATTTGGAGATAATGGACAATTTCTTAAAAAGAAGATATTCTATCTATGTATACTTATTATACAGAGAGCACATAAAGGTTGGAATAAATTCATTTTTTTTGAGAATGGAGGATTTTGGAGAAAAATCCCGAAACAGGTCAATTTTTGTTTTTAAATTACGACTTTTTGGCATATATATCATACTAGTGACGTCACCCATCTGGGCGTTATGACGTCATCGATGATTTTTTTTAAATGAGAATAGGAGTCGTGTGATAGCTTATTTGAAAGGTAATTCAATTCTCTATTCAGTAATATAAACATTAACATAATTATTTATACAGGGTGTCCAAAAATTTTTTTTTGATTAAATTAATTGACATGGAAAGAAGAATGTATGTAATTTATTTAATTCAAAATACATTTTACTGCTCTCAGAAAACAAAAAAATGTTTATTTGAAAAATATTCATGGCTTTTCGCTTAAATTAAATATTCAAACTGTCACGAGGCTGGTGGGTGGCTGCTTTAATATTGAATTTAAGCAAAAAACAATATTTATTTGCCAAATAAACATTTTTTGTTGTCTTCTGATAGCAGTAAAATGTATTTTGAATTAAATAAATTACGCACATTCTTCTTTTTATGTCAATTAAATTAATTCAAAAAAATTTTTTTGGACACCCTGTATAAATAATTATGTTAATGTTTATATTACTGAATAGAGAATTGAATTACCTTTCAAATGAGCTATTATACGATCCCTATTTTCATTTAAAAAATTCATCGATGACGTCATCACGCCCAGATGGGTGACGTCACTAGTATAATATATATGCCAAAAAGTCGTAATTTAAAAATAAAAATTGACATGTTTCAGGATTTTTTTCCAAAATAGTCCATTCTCGAGAAAATGAATTTATTCCAACCTTTACGTGCTCACTGTATAGTGTAATATTATATTATAATATTATAATAATCATTCAACTTTTGTCTAATTTTTTTTCATCCGCCTTCGCTTTCTGTCTTTAGATAATTCAATATTATAAATAGATTATAAAATACTGAGATAAATACTTTTTGCTTACTAGGTACAATAACCAACCCAATCTGTTTGACAAAAGAACCGTTATGGGTAAAGGTAATAAGTTAAGACGAACAAAAGGCGACCGCGGTAGCGAAACTTTCCTTTAACAATTGTAATTCAAAATTCAAGGAAGTCTATACTTTATAGAAAATCAAAAAGATTGGCTAGAATACAAATATGTACTTATACAGAGTGTTTGGTAAAGAATAGGCCATAGATTAACCTTAGATTTCGGAGGGTAAAATAGGTCGATTTAAGTTAACTTACGTTAGTACTAAAGTTGATAATAACCGAAATACAAGGTGTCAAATTTAAACTTTTATTTTATTTATTCTTGAATATTTCCTAACAAGCATGGGATAATATCACGAAATTTGGTAAGCGGGGTTTTTTTGGGACAAGAAATCTAAATTCAACACCAAAATTGATGTATTGCCCAGGAAATAATCAAGAATAAAATAAAAGTTTAAATTTGACACCCTGTATTTCGGTTATTATCATCTTTCGTACTAAAGTAAGTTAGCTTAAATCGACCTATTTTAAGCTCAGTAATCCAAGGTTAAGCTATGGCCTATTTTTTACCAAACACCCATAAGATTGAAAAATGTATGAAAAATATACCAGAAAGAATAAGAAATATATATCAAAGAGCATGAAAAAATATGTAAATGTAATAAAAAACGTAAATAATACCAATGTTTGGATACCAGTTGTCCTGGCTGGTGGTTTTTTCCATCATTCTCGGTGAGTTTGTCCTCTAGGCAATCAGGGATCGATAGGCTATGTCCAGACGGTGGTAGCAGCAGAGTCTGAATGCTTCCTCTTTGGCGTTCACTTACCAAGAAGTGACTGGCTGCAACGTGGAGCTCCAGTAGCTGTCTGGGGTTGATGGCTCCGAAAACTCCTCATCTGATCGAGGAATCAGGAACATAGACTGTTTCGGCACTTCAGAAAAACTCCAGGAGCAGGAATCCTCAGGGTGGTAGATTAAAATGTTGTGCGCCTATGTCAAAGGAGCACATAATAATCCATTGGATGGGCTATGCATTGATGCTCTAAATGGCCCGATGAGGCGGTCGGACTCTGTGTTATGTTGTGAAACAGCGTCTTCATAGTTTTACGTAATATATAGTATATGTATAAGTATATTATACTTTAATTCCTATATAATATAATTTCTTACATTATGAAAATCAGTGGTTAATGAATAAAACTCTACGCGGGAGCCCTAACGACGACAACGACTGAGAGATCAACTCTCCAACTTCGAACTGATATCGGTGGGTGAATCGAAAATCTATCGCCTATCGTTATAGTTTTGTGAACAGAGGAACCAAGTAGTGGGGGTGATTTTCAGACGTCCACAAAAAGTCCGTATTTCGTCCAGTACGGACGTCCAAAGGACGTTCGTATTTATTCCACCATCGGACGTCCACCATCGGAAGTCCGAAGGACGTACATATTTAGTCCACCGTATTCATATTTATTCCACCCGAAGTACGTCCAACGTCGGACGTCCAAAGGACATCCATTTATAGTCCATAGACATTAGGACTAAGACTGGACCTATTTTGGGCACGGCCACGTATATTCAACTTCAAAAAGATGCTCTTAAGATTCATTTTTAGTACAGATACATTGATAAAAATTATATTTTTGCTTACTAGAATTACTTAGCAAACTTATGTCATCTTGGTAACTAGAATAATAAAACATTGTAACAAATAATTTACAAATAAGATTTTCACACTTTACAAAAAAAAACAAAAACATGTTTAGAATATTAAACTGTGCAATTTTGAATTAAATATAATTATCTTTTCGATGTAAACTATTTTATTAACATAATTAAGTTAATATTTTATTGAATTATTTTGCTATTTTATCCCGTAATTCGTATAATATGTCGAATATGGACGATCAGCAAACGTCCGTATTTCGTCCAGTAAGGATGTCCAAAGGACGTTCATATTTATTTCACCCGAAGGACGTCCAACATCGGACGTCCTAAGAACGTACATATTTAGTCCACCGAAGGACGTCCAACGTCGGACGTCCAAAGGACGTCCATTTATAGTCCATGGACGTTAGGACCAAAAATGGACCTATTTTCGACGTCCAGAGGACGTCGTGTGCTATTAGGGTTAGTTTACCTACTCCTCTTGGTTTTAAAACAAAGCTTAGCAATAACTCTGGTTCTACTGGGTCTACAGACCTGACACATATACCATTTTTTCACTTTTCTATAAGCTATATTTGCTATTTGCTAATTTTTTTTTTCAATAAAGTAGGTACCTACTTTTTGAGTTATTTGCGAAAAACCGTCTAAAAACGTGTTTTTTTTTGTTGAAAAATAAACATATTCACTCGCAAATATCTCTAAAAGTATTGACTTAGTGAAAAACTCTATAAAATAGAAGTTGCTTAGAATTAGTCAGTTTATCCAATTCCGGACTTATTTGAACGTATTTGTTTTCATCCCCGATAACGGACGAAACTCACCTCCAGATCAAAAGCACATATCGGCACAATATCACTTTTTTTCTTTAACATATTAGCTATGCGTGTCCCAAATTTTATGTCAAACCAAGCGTTTCTTCAAAATTCTGAACAAAAACCGTAAGTAAATTAAATGAAAATGTAAAAGGTACATTCCATGTCAAATCACTCAGGCAAAAAAATTTGGATCTCCGATTTGTCTGAAAATTGGTATATAGTTTCTGCGGGACGTAAAAAGAAGATATTTAAGGTCAAAAAATCTTCTTCTTCTTTTTTTCTCAAAATGTTATTTTATGCGATTTTACAGTGATTTGGTGTTTATTTAAATAAATTTGCATTTTCTGTCGTAAAGTATCAATGAAAAACATAATATTTTAATAGAAATGACTCAAAAATGTCATTATATGGCATTATAACAAGTTATTTTGAATCAAAACAAGTTTTTGATCAAATTTTATAGTGTAAAAAACGTTAAAATACCGTTTATACATTTTCCTCCATTCTCAAAATACATCATCATCGATTTGGCTAAAAATTTGCCCGCAGATAGCTAAAAGATAGGACTTTAAGTGGTTAGAAGGATTTGAATTATATTACAATACCAAAAAAGTTACATGCAGTAATATCATACTCAAAAGTATATATTAGTCCAGTCGGGATAGCATTTGACCTTGAATGCCAAGCTGCACAAAAATTTATTTTTCTGATCTTTAGGGGAGTCAATAGTAGCCTAAATTTAAAATCGCGAATGAATTCCTCCGTTACGTTGGCGGCCATCTTGATTTTAAAGGAGAACCTGCTTTGCTCAATATATCCGCCATTTTTAACTTTTCGACAAAAATGGAAGGAACTGAAATTGTTCAAAATAAATCGTATTTACAATTATTACAATTTCTTTTTAACAATTTTTGTCATGAGGTCGATATTTTCGAGTTAATTTTACTTACAGTAGACGCCTATATTTTTGACTATAATATTGCATGTAACTTTTTGGGTATTGTAATATAATTCAAATCCTTATGACCACTTAAAGTCCTATGTTTTGTCTATCTGTGGGCAAATTTTCAGCCAAATCGATTATGATGCATTTTGGGAATGGAGAAAAATGTAAAAAAACGGTATTTTAACGTTTTCTACACTATAAAATTTGATCAAAAGCTTGTTTTGAATCAAAGTAACTTGTTATAATGCCATATAATGACATTTTTGAGTCCCTTCTATTAAAATATTATGTTTTCCATTGATACTTTACGAGAGAAAATGGAAATTTGTATAAATAAACACCAAATCACTGTAAAATCGAATAAAATAACATTTTGAGAAAAAAAGAAGAAGAAGAAGATTTTTTGACCTTAAATATCTTATTTTTACGTCCCGCAGAAGCTATATACCAATTTTCAGACAAATCGGAGGTCCAAATTTTTTTTTGCTCCAAAATTGAGTGATTTGAAATGGAATGACACAAAATTAATTTTTCAAACAAATATTTTAAGTCGTTATGAGAAAATTATAATTTAACAGATGAAATAAAATAAACACAATTCAACTCGTAAAATATTTGGACCCTTACCAGCCGAACAGGTAAAGAACCCACCTTTTATATAGTTTCTAATATACCTTTTCTACCTGGCCTCAAACGCTCGATATTTTTAACTCGTGGCAACCTCGATTGACGGCAAATAGATCGCAAATACACATTTTTATGTGGTGGAAGTCAAAATGGCTGTGAAGTGTAAAAATTTTTGTATATAATTTAAATTTTTAAAATCAAAATTTCAGAAAACTGAGAACGATACAGGGCATTAAAAAATGCGCTCAACAAACATACACGAATTAAAATTCGAAAATGATAGTATTTCTTAGTGATGCCAAATGACTGCAACATGAAAAGATGACATAATGATAGCGGGATGTATATATATATATATATATATATATATATATATATATATATATATATATATATATATATATATAAAAGGAAAAGAAGTCTTTGCTGACAACGTAGAAAACGGAATTCTGAGGTTATTGGGATATGCAGCGGTGAAATAAGTGTACTCTTTTAACTAAGTTTCAAGCTTTCGAAAATGTTTATTTTCATCATCAGGAATAACTGAAATAAAGTGCTACTGTTAGTACAGCATCCTCGAAAACATATAGTACAAGGTGTAAAGGTTTAAAAACTTACGTTATTGAGATTTGCTTTCCGTGGATGTTATACTCACAGGTGACAAATTCACGCACCACTCATTGATTGAGTCAAATATTAAAAAATACATGGTGTAAAAGACCAAATTGACAAATTATTTTCTACACTAACACATAAGAAAAAGACAATTAAAAAGATTTACATGCCACGTGTGCCGGCAAGTGTGAAATGTGAGGTTAGAAGTCAATGTCATTCCTGGACATACGCAAATGACACCACTTCTTCTTTTTTATTTGTCTTATGTAGTACTAATAATTTAAGAATACACATCCAAAAATTTACCAGAGTTTTGTTTGAAGTTAAAAAACCAAAATTATAAATAATTTACATTTCAATGTACTGAAAGCTGGAAACTTTACAATGAATCAGTTGATAAGACATCATTGAAATGAGGATAGTTGTCCAAACATAATAGATATGAGTAAATAGAGCTTAATTGATTTATGTCACTCCTTTTGTTCATTGCATTAGAATTCTGCGAAATAAAAGCCATCTCTAAGAACAGTCTTTTAGTATAGTTGGATTCAGAAGCTAAAACTCTGACCGATTCGTAATTCATTTTGTGATGTTCTTTATTAACATGTTCGGCAAGAGCAGATCTTTCAGGATATAATCTGCTATCACTGCGGTGACTAACTAAACGACTACCTAAATTGCGTGCGGTTTGTCCAACATATACCAAATTACAGTTGTCACAGGGAATCTGGTAGACAACGTTAGAACAATCCCTAATGTCACTCTTGTCCTTAACCTTTGAAAATATAGATCTTGAAGTTATAGATGTTTTAAAGGCTATTTTCAAGTTAGGGATGTCTTTAAACAGTCTAGCCAGTCTGGGTGTTATGCCTTTAACGTATTTTAAAGAATTATATAAACAATTGGCATTTTGTTCTCCGCTTGTAACAGTAATTTGCAACTCATCATTATGGCGTATTATGTCAGGGGTCAAACTGAATAATATCTTGGTGACTAGGTGTCTTGGATAAGAGTTGTCGATAAAAAGGTTAGACAGGATTCTCAGGTTCTTCTGATGGCAAGAAGGATCACTGATAGCTATGATTCTAGCCTTCATTTGCTTAATCAAATTGATTTTTATTGAGTGTCGATGATATGACCAATAGTTAAGAAAACGTCCAGAACTATGAGGTTTTCTATGCCAGTCAATTCTCAGGGAGTTGTTATGGGTTCTAATGAACCGGGTATCAAGAAAGGGGACTGAGCATAGATCATCCTCATGTTCAATTGTGAACTGTAATAGAGGGTCATAACTATTGAATACTTGCAAAATTTCAGCTGATCTATTGCTAGGAATAGCGAGGATTAAGTCATCCACATACTTTTTAACAAAAGGAATATAGAAGGACAATTCTGGGATCACCATATCCAGTAAATGATCCATCACATAACAGGCCAGAATGGGAGAGATAGTACCTCCCATAGGAGTCCCTTGTGTTTGTCTAAACACAGTATTATTAAATGTGAAGTAGGTGTTGTTAAAAAGAAAGGAAATGAGTTTTTTGAAAGATTCCAAGCTAATATTGCAATGAGAACTAATAAAATTCCAATTGTTTTCAACAGCTATTAAGGCTGCATCTAGATGTACATTAGTGAACAAAGAGACTACATCCAGACTGATAATAACATAGCCTTCAGGTAACTGATAGTTGTTAAAGCTGTTAAAGACATCAAAAGAACTTTTTACGTCATATTCATTAGAGACATATGCATTGGTCAAAATCTCAGTCAAAAAAGATGCTAATAAATTAGTAGGTGAACCAATGCATGCAACAATGGGACGTACCGAAAGCTGTGGTTTATGAATCTTAGGTAAAGCGTAAAATTTGGGTATGACACCCTTATACCCTGTTAATTTTTTCTTTGTATCATCATCTATTTGTCCCGAACTGCATAATTCCTTGATGAGGTTATTGCATTTAGTTTTTAGTTTTGAACAGAGATCCAACTAATACTGTTCAAACTAAATGCAATAACCTCATCAAGGAATTATGCAGTTCGGGACAAATAGATGATGATACAAAGAAAAAATTAAGAGGGTATAAGGGTGTCATACCCAAATTTTACGCTTTACCTAAGATTCATAAACCACAGCTTTCGGTACGTCCCATTGTTGCATGCATTGGTTCACCTACTAATTTATTAGCATCTTTTTTGACTGAGATTTTGACCAATGCATATGTCTCTAATGAATATGACGTAAAAAGTTCTTTTGATGTCTTTAACAGCTTTAACAACTATCAGTTACCTGAAGGCTATGTTATTATCAGTCTGGATGTAGTCTCTTTGTTCACTAATGTACATCTAGATGCAGCCTTAATAGCTGTTGAAAACAATTGGAATTTTATTAGTTCTCATTGCAATATTAGCTTGGAATCTTTCAAAAAACTCATTTCCTTTCTTTTTAACAACACCTACTTCACATTTAATAATACTGTGTTTAGACAAACACAAGGGACTCCTATGGGAGGTACTATCTCTCCCATTCTGGCCTGTTATGTGATGGATCATTTACTGGATATGGTGATCCCAGAATTGTCCTTCTATATTCCTTTTGTTAAAAAGTATGTGGATGACTTAATCCTCGCTATTCCTAGCAATAGATAAGCTGAAATTTTGCAAGTATTCAATAGTTATGACCCTCTATTACAGTTCACAATTGAACATGAGGATGATCTATGCTCAGTCCCCTTTCTTGATACCCGGTTCATTAGAACCCATAACAACTCCCTGAGAATTGACTGGCATAGAAAACCTCATAGTTCTGGACGTTTTCTTAACTATTGGTCATATCATCGACACTCAATAAAAATCAATTTGATTAAGCAAATGAAGGCTAGAATCATAGCTATCAGTGATCCTTCTTGCCATCAGAAGAACCTGAGAATCCTGTCTAACCTTTTTATCGACAACTCTTATCCAAGACACCTAGTCACCAAGATATTATTCAGTTTGACCCCTGACATAATACGCCATAATGATGAGTTGCAAATTACTGTTACAAGCGGAGAACAAAATGCCAATTGTTTATATACTTCTTTAAAATACGTTAAAGGCATAACACCCAGACTGGCTAGACTGTTTAAAGACATCCCTAACTTGAAAATAGCCTTTAAAACATCTTTAACTTCAAGATCTATATTTTCAAAGGTTAAGGACAAGAGTGACATTAGGGATTGTTCTAACGTTGTCTACCAGATTCCCTGTAACAACTGTAATTTGGTATATGTTGGACAAACCGCACGCAATTTAGGTAGTCGTTTAGTTAGTCACCGCAGTGATAGCAGATTATATCCTGAAAGATCTGCTCTTGCCGAACATGTTAATAAAGAACATCACAAAATGAATTACGAATCGGTCAGAGTTTTAGCTTCTGAATCCAACTATACTAAAAGACTGTTCTTAGAGATGGCTTTCATTTCGCAGAATTCTAATGCAATGAACAAAAGGAGTGACATAAATCAATTAAGCTCTATTTACTCATATCTATTATGTTTGGACAACTATCCTCATTTCAATGATGTCTTATCAACTGATTCATTGTAAAGTTTCCAGCTTTCAGTACATTGAAATGTAAATTATTTATAATTTTGGTTTTTTAACTTCAAACAAAACTCTGGTAACTTTTTGGATGTGTATTCTTAAAGTATTAGTACTACATAAGACAAAGAAAAAAGAAGAAGTGGTGTCATTTGCGTATGTCCAGGAATGACATTGACTTCTAACCTCACATTTCACACTTGCCGGCACACGTGGCATGTAAATCTTTTTAATTGTCTTTTTCTTATGTGTTAGTGTAGAAAATAATTTGTCAATTTGGTCTTTTACACCATGTATTTTTTAATATTTGACTCAATCAATGAGTGGTGCGTGAATTTGTCACCTGTGAGTATAACATCCACGGAAAGCAAATCTCAATAACGTAAGTTTTTAAACCTTTACACCTTGTACTATATGTTTTCGAGGATGCTGTACTAACAGTAGCACTTTATTTCAGTTATTCCTGATGATGAAAATAAACATTTTCGAAAGCTTGAAACTTAGTTAAAAGAGTACACTTATTTCACCGCTGCATATCCCAATAACCTCAGAATTCCGTTTTCTACGTTGTCAGCAAAGACTTCTTTTCCTTTTCTTTTTAAGGCATGGGATTTTATCAGAACATCGCATATCGCTATGGTGACCTCGCTGTACGGGCACTCAAGGATTGGTCAAAGACTAAACAAAAATTGGCAAGAGAATACAATAAAAGATGTTTTTTATTAAGATGTAGATCATCAAACATTTCACCTACACACATCATACACTCCACTTCATCCATCACAAAATTATTACAAAGACAGGACATCCAGTCGAACAAGGATGCTTTACAATTTACCAGGTTAGAAAACAGAATTTTGAATTTAGAAATTTCTAATTGCATTAAAGTCATTCACAATTTAGAGTCTAATTTATCTAAACTCAAAAGAGACATCACTGACTTTACTTCTGAATTCATGTTTAACAACTTTTCTAGTAAAGAACAAGTTTTATATAACAAAACTTTTCATAAAACCAAATTAGTAAATACTAACAAATATAATAGATTATTTAATCAAGAACTGAACTTGAAACTAAAGACAAAACCGGGTTGGATTAAGAACCTTTCCAATGTAACTTTACCCGATGATATTTCTAGATTTTTGTCTTTGGGTCCAAAGTTCAGTATAGAACCTATGGTAGGGAAAGATATCCCTATCAGGGATATGTTGGCTGACGTTGAAACAATTATGCACTCTGTCACGGATGCACAACTGAGGGACGTACTAGTAGCTAAATCTACGTACATCATTACTGATTATGTACATAAAAATAACAGTAAGAGTGGCTTTAACTTCTACAGAGCTATGTTACATAAAACTCGTAAGTTTCTTAGTGAAAACACTAACATTATTGTCATGCCTTCTGACAAATGTAATGTAACTGTAGTTCTGGAGAAGCAGAGATACTTAGATTTATGTCTCGAATTGCTAAATTCTGATAATATATATGAGAGATTGAACAGAGATCCAACTAATACTGTTCAAACTAAATGCAATAACCTCATCAAGGAATTATGCAGTTCGGGACAAATAGATGATGATACAAAGAAAAAATTAACAGGGTATAAGGGTGTCATACCCAAATTTTACGCTTTACCTAAGATTCATAAACCACAGCTTTCGGTACGTCCCATTGTTGCATGCATTGGTTCACCTACTAATTTATTAGCATCTTTTTTGACTGAGATTTTGACCAATGCATATGTCTCTAATGAATATGACGTAAAAAGTTCTTTTGATGTCTTTAACAGCTTTAACAACTATCAGTTACCTGAAGGCTATGTTATTATCAGTCTGGATGTAGTCTCTTTGTTCACTAATGTACATCTAGATGCAGCCTTAATAGCTGTTGAAAACAATTGGAATTTTATTAGTTCTTATTGCAATATTAGCTTGGAATCTTTCAAAAAACTCATTTCCTTTCTTTTTAACAACACCTACTTCACATTTAATAATACTGTGTTTAGACAAACACAAGGGACTCCTATGGGAGGTACTATCTCTCCCATTCTGGCCTGTTATGTGATGGATCATTTACTGGATATGGTGATCCCAGAATTGTCCTTCTATATTCCTTTTGTTAAAAAGTATGTGGATGACTTAATCCTCGCTATTCCTAGCAATAGATCAGCTGAAATTTTGCAAGTATTCAATAGTTATGACCCTCTATTACAGTTCACAATTGAACATGAGGATGATCTATGCTCAGTCCCCTTTCTTGATACCCGGTTCATTAGAACCCATAACAACTCCCTGAGAATTGACTGGCATAGAAAACCTCATAGTTCTGGACGTTTTCTTAACTATTGGTCATATCATCGACACTCAATAAAAATCAATTTGATTAAGCAAATGAAGGCTAGAATCATAGCTATCAGTGATCCTTCTTGCCATCAGAAGAACCTGAGAATCCTGTCTAATCTTTTTATCGACAACTCTTATCCAAGACACCTAGTCACCAAGATATTATTCAGTTTGACCCCTGACATAATACGCCATAATGATGAGTTGCAAATTACTGTTACAAGCGGAGAACAAAATGCCAATTGTTTATATACTTCTTTAAAATACGTTAAAGGCATAACACCCAGACTGGCTAGACTGTTTAAAGACATCCCTAACTTGAAAATAGCCTTTAAAACATCTTTAACTTCAAGATCTATATTTTCAAAGGTTAAGGACAAGAGTGACATTAGGGATTGTTCTAACGTTGTCTACCAGATTCCCTGTAACAACTGTAATTTGGTATATGTTGGACAAACCGCACGCAATTTAGGTAGTCGTTTAGTTAGTCACCGCAGTGATAGCAGATTATATCCTGAAAGATCTGCTCTTGCCGAACATGTTAATAAAGAACATCACAAAATGAATTACGAATCGGTCAGAGTTTTAGCTTCTGAATCCAACTATACTAAAAGACTGTTCTTAGAGATGGCTTTCATTTCGCAGAATTCTAATGCAATGAACAAAAGGAGTGACATAAATCAATTAAGCTCTATTTACTCATATCTATTATGTTTGGACAACTATCCTCATTTCAATGATGTCTTATCAACTGATTCATTGTAAAGTTTCCAGCTTTCAGTACATTGAAATGTAAATTATTTATAATTTTGGTTTTTTAACTTCAAACAAAACTCTGGTAAATTTTTGGATGTGTATTCTTAAAGTATTAGTACTACATAAGACAAAGAAAAAAGAAGAAGTGGTGTCATTTGCGTATGTCCAGGAATGACATTGACTTCTAACCTCACATTTCACACTTGCCGGCACACGTGGCATGTAAATCTTTTTAATTGTCTTTTTCTTATGTGTTAGTGTAGAAAATAATTTGTCAATTTGGTCTTTTACACCATGTATTTTTTAATATTTGACTCAATCAATGAGTGGTGCGTGAATTTGTCACCTGTGAGTATAACATCCACGGAAAGCAAATCTCAATAACGTAAGTTTTTAAACCTTTACACCTTGTACTATATGTTTTCGAGGATGCTGTACTAACAGTAGCACTTTATTTCAGTTATTCCTGATGATGAAAATAAACATTTTCGAAAGCTTGAAACTTAGTTAAAAGAGTACACTTATTTCACCGCTGCATATCCCAATAACCTCAGAATTCCGTTTTCTACGTTGTCAGCAAAGACTTCTTTTCCTTTTCTTTTTAAGGCATGGGATTCTATCAGAACATCGCATATCGCTATGGTGACCTCGCTGTACGGGCACTCAAGGATTGGTCAAAGACTAAACAAAAATTAGCAAGAGAATACAATAAAAGATGTTTTTTATTAAGATGTAGATCATCAAACATTTCACCTACACACATCATACACTCCACTTCATCCATCACAAAATTATTACAAAGACAGGACATCCAGTCGAACAAGGATGCTTTACAATTTACCAGGTTAGAAAACAGAATTTTGAATTTAGAAATTTCTAATTGCATTAAAGTCATTCACAATTTAGAGTCTAATTTATCTAAACTCAAAAGAGACATCATTGACTTTACTTCTGAATTCATTTTTAACAACTTTTCTAGTAAACAACAAGTTTTATATAACAAAACTTTTCATAAAACCAAATTAGTAAATACTAACAAATATAATAGATTATTTAATCAAGAACTGAACTTGAAACTAAAGACAAAACCGGGTTGGATTAAGAACCTTTCCAATGTAACTTTACCCGATGATATTTCTAGATTTTTGTCTTTGGGTCCAAAGTTCAGTATAGAACCTATTGTAGGGAAAGATATCCCTATCAGGGATATGTTGGCTGACGTTGAAACAATTATGCACTCTGTCACGGATGCACAACTGAGGGACGTACTAGTAGCTAAATCTACGTACATCATTACTGATTATGTACATAAAAATAACAGTAAGAGTGGCTTTAACTTCTACAGAGCTATGTTACATAAAACTCGTAAGTTTCTTAGTGAAAACACTAACATTATTGTCATGCCTTCTGACAAATGTAATGTAACTGTAGTTCTGGAGAAGCAGAGATACTTAGATTTATGTCTCGAATTGCTAAATTCTGATAATATATATGAGAGATTGAACAGAGATCCAACTAATACTGTTCAAACTAAATGCAATAACCTCATCAAGGAATTATGCAGTTCGGGACAAATAGATGATGATACAAAGAAAAAATTAACAGGGTATAAGGGTGTCATACCCAAAATTTACGCTTTACCTAAGATTCATAAACCACAGCTTTCGGTACGTCCCATTGTTGCATGCATTGGTTCACCTACTAATTTATTAGCATCTTTTTTGACTGAGATTTTGACCAATGCATATGTCTCTAATGAATATGACGTAAAAAGTTCTTTTGATGTCTTTAACAGCTTTAACAACTATCAGTTACCTGAAGGCTATGTTATTATCAGTCTGGATGTAGTCTCTTTGTTCACTAATGTACATCTAGATGCAGCCTTAATAGCTGTTGAAAACAATTGGAATTTTATTGGTTCTTATTGCAATATTAGCTTGGAATCTTTCAAAAAACTCATTTCCTTTCTTTTTAACAACACCTACTTCACATTTAATAATACTGTGTTTAGACAAACACAAGGGACTCCTATGGGAGGTACTGTCTCTCCCATTCTGGCCTGTTATGTGATGGATCATTTACTGGATATGGTGATCCCAGAATTGTCCTTCTATATTCCTTTTGTTAAAAAGTATGTGGATGACTTAATCCTCGCTATTCCTAGCAATAGATCAGCTGAAATTTTGCAAGTATTCAATAGTTATGACCCTCTATTACAGTTCACAATTGAACATGAGGATGATCTATGCTCAGTCCCCTTTCTTGATACCCGGTTCATTAGAACCCATAACAACTCCCTGAGAATTGACTGGCATAGAAAACCTCATAGTTCTGGACGTTTTCTTAACTATTGGTCATATCATCGACACTCAATAAAAATCAATTTGATTAAGCAAATGAAGGCTAGAATCATAGCTATCAGTGATCCTTCTTGCCATCAGAAGAACCTGAGAATCCTGTCTAACCTTTTTATCGACAACTCTTATCCAAGACACCTAGTCACCAAGATATTATTCAGTTTGACCCCTGACATAATACGCCATAATGATGAGTTGCAAATTACTGTTACAAGCGGAGAACAAAATGCCAATTGTTTATATACTTCTTTAAAATACGTTAAAGGCATAACACCCAGACTGGCTAGACTGTTTAAAGACATCCCTAACTTGAAAATAGCCTTTAAAACATCTTTAACTTCAAGATCTATATTTTCAAAGGTTAAGGACAAGAGTGACATTAGGGATTGTTCTAACGTTGTCTACCAGATTCCCTGTAACAACTGTAATTTGGTATATGTTGGACAAACCGCACGCAATTTAGGTAGTCGTTTAGTTAGTCACCGCAGTGATAGCAGATTATATCCTGAAAGATCTGCTCTTGCCGAACATGTTAATAAAGAACATCACAAAATGAATTACGAATCGGTCAGAGTTTTAGCTTCTGAATCCAACTATACTAAAAGACTGTTCTTAGAGATGGCTTTCATTTCGCAGAATTCTAATGCAATGAACAAAAGGAGTGACATAAATCAATTAAGCTCTATTTACTCATATCTATTATGTTTGGACAACTATCCTCATTTCAATGATGTCTTATCAACTGATTCATTGTAAAGTTTCCAGCTTTCAGTACATTGAAATGTAAATTATTTATAATTTTGGTTTTTTAACTTCAAACAAAACTCTGGTAAATTTTTGGATGTGTATTCTTAAAGTATTAGTACTACATAAGACAAAGAAAAAAGAAGAAGTGGTGTCATTTGCGTATGTCCAGGAATGACATTGACTTCTAACCTCACATTTCACACTTGCCGGCACACGTGGCATGTAAATCTTTTTAATTGTCTTTTTCTTATGTGTTAGTGTAGAAAATGATTTGTCAATTTGGTCTTTTACACCATGTATTTTTTAATATTTGACTCAATCAATGAGTGGTGCGTGAATTTGTCACCTGTGAGTATAACATCCACGGAAAGCAAATCTCAATAACGTAAGTTTTTAAACCTTTACACCTTGTACTATATGTTTTCGAGGATGCTGTACTAACAGTAGCACTTTATTTCAGTTATTCCTGATGATGAAAATAAACATTTTCGAAAGCTTGAAACTTAGTTAAAAGAGTACACTTATTTCACCGCTGCATATCCCAATAACCTCAGAATTCCGTATATATATATATATATATATATATATATATATATATATATATATATATATATATATATATATATATATATATATATATATATATATATATATATATATATTGCATTTGCGTCCCTCGTGGCTTCCGTATAGTTTTGACTCTTCGTGACTTCCGATCAATATACATCGTGTATATTAACAAGATTAATTTCATACAGTTAGCGCTCGCTTTGGCATCCGTTATACTGGCAACAATGTACTTATGGTATCAAGTAAAATATTTAACCTTGGTTGTGTTTACGAACAACAGATATCATGGACGCAGTTTGGATTCCGCGATGCCTTAGGCACCCGAGAGGCTCTATTCGCTGTCCAAGTGCTTATGCAAAGATGCAGGGATGTTGACTGTGAAGTGTATATTTGTTTTATCGACTACAAAAAGGCGTTTGATAGAGTAAAACATGATAAACTCATAAACATCTTGAAAGAAGCGGGAGTAGATGATAGAGACTTGAGAATCATATATAATTTGTATTACAACCAAACTGCCAATATTAAAGTGGAAGACCAATTAACAGAGGCAGTCTCCATAGATAGAGGAGTGAGGCAAGGATGCATCCTGTCCCCGGTGCTGTTTAATATATACTCTGAATGTATCTTCGAGCAAGCGCTGGGAGAACTACAGGAAGGCGTATTAGTCAACGGAGTGCGTCTGAACAACATTAGATATGCCGACGACGCTGTAGTTTTTGCAGACAGTCTAGATGGTTTGCAAAGAATAATGTCGCGCATATCAGATATAAGTAGAGAATACGGACTTGATCTCAATACGAAAAAAACAAAGTATATGGTAGTCAGTAAGCGCGAAATATTAAATACACAGCTTTTGGTTAACCAACAACTAATTGACAGGGTCGACAGCTACGCATACCTTGGTACCAACATAAACAGCCAGTGGGACCACTCAAGTGAAATAAAACAACGCATAGGAAAAGCGAGATCAGCGTTCATAATGATGAAGTCTCTTTTCAGAAGCCACGATTTACCTCTTGCTACCAAAATCTCTATCATCAGATGCTATGTATTTTCTACGTTATTATACGGAGTAGAGGCCTGGACACTTTCCGAGGCTTCTTTGAGAAAACTCGAGGCATTTGAGATGTGGTGTTACAGGCGCATTTTGAGAATTTCGTGGGTGGATCGTGTGACTAATATTGAGGTTCTACGTAGAATAGGCAAGGAATGCGAGATTATTAACATAATCAAAGAGCGCAAACTAGAATATCTTGGCCATGTTATGAGGAATGAACAGAGATATGGCTTGTTGCAACTCATTCTTCAAGGCAAGGTATTTGGAAAGAGAGGACCAGGGAGAAGAAGAATATCTTGGCTTCAAAACCTGAGAAAGTGGTTTAATACATCGACAACCGGACTATTCAGAATAGCAGCAAGCAAAGTTAGGATAGCCATGCTGGTCGCCAACATCCGGAACGGATAGGCACCTTAAGAAGAAGAAGTGTTTACGTGAGAATTTAGTTGAAGAACCCAGACAAATTCTATTTATAACTTTTGCCAACTAGGTGGTTTGCTCGGATATACGATAAGGATTTGCTGTAAATTCTTTGTTTTCGTTTTTATACTCTTAAATCAGGTTAGAAAAACTTATTATTTCTTGGGTGTAGTTATGAATAATGTATTATCTAGACTTTAAAATTTTCTATTTATTTTGATGGAAGAAGATTATGGATTTCGGAAGATTTCGATGGAATAAGTTATAATGTAATATACCTAACAATACCACTATATACCCTTGACAAATGTTTTTTTTTGAGTTAATAATTGTTTGATGAGCCTTTCGATAGGTTAGGTTTATTCTTAAATTTTATTTTGATAAATTATCGGTGTTGTTTCTCTCTCTCTCTCTCTCTCTCTTTCTCTCTCTCTCTCTTTCTCTCTCTCCCTATCTTTCTCTCCCTGTAATACTTTCCCTTATTATGAAGTATTGGGCGCTCTTGCGTTTCTTAGCCAAAAATCAAAGATGGCTGATTCGCAGGATTAGCGCATCCTTTTCTGTTTTATTCTTTCGAAATTTGCTATACAAGTATTTTCCATTGCTCTCTGTTTGACTTCTCTCCATCTCAACGCCAATTCTTACATGATCTCTTGTTACAGTTCTTCTCCAGCTATTAATATTTTGATTTTGGTTAATTCTGATATATCGCGTGTGTTCCAGATTTTCCTTAAGAGGAAACAGTAGCGATCAACAGGTAGCGAAAACGCGTTCCAAGATTGCGGCTGTAATTTTGAATATTTTTTCGAAATATTTGGCACACGTATTCGTAATATAATAAAGAATGACGGTACAGAGCCAATTTGAAAAATATATTAATATGTGGAAATTACTCGGTTATTAAATACAATATTAAAAAAACGAGCCTGTACCGCCATTAAGAAGAACAAAAAATACACTTTCTTCAAATAAACTTTTTTATCCGATGCCTAGATTTTGTGTAATTTTGGAACTACTAAAATTTTTTATTTCATTAGTAGTTCCTAAATGACACAAAATCTAGGCATTGGATAAAAAAGTTTATTTGAAGAAAGTGTATTTTTTTGTTCTTCTTAATGGCGGTACAGGCTCGTTTTTTTAATATTGTATTTAATTACAGAGTAATTTCCACATATTAATATATTTTTCAAATTGGGCTCTGTACCGCCATTCGTGATTATATTACGAATACGTGTGCCAAATATCTCGAAAAAATATTCAAAATTACAGCCGTAATCTTGGAACGCGTTTTGGCTACCTGTTGATCGCTACTGTATCACCTTAATGCATTATATGATTATATAATGAGTGCATATTGTGCCTTTACTATCTTTTTTTCTACATCTGCTCTACTAGCGCCTTTTTTTCCATAATCGATCCCAGATATGTAAAGTTAGCTATCTCTTGTATTTGTCTTCCTTGTATTTTAATTTTAGTTTCTTGGTTGCTGTTTTTTTTAAGTTTGGTTTTTTTGTCTTTATCTTCAGACCCATTATCTTGGAGTATTTTGCAAGCTTGTCGATCTTCTTTTGCTTATGGCTACTATGTTCGGTTAGGGGACAAATGTCATCTGCGAACTACAAATCGTCCAACTAGTTATGCAATTTCTATCTAATACCTGTTTTATTACCACTTATTTTCTGCATGATCCAGTCCGTTATTATTATAAATATTGTCGGTGTTATTGCTCGCCAATTCTCGCATTTATTGAAATCGCCCTTTTTTGGTATCTTAATAGTTAAACCCACGTTCCATTTCTGTGGGAGCTCCTGGTCGGCCTATATCTTGTTCAAGAGTTTGTGTAACATTTCTACTGATTCGTTTGCGTCCGCCTTTATTAAATCTATCGGTAGTTTGTCGCTTTCAGCGGCTTTGCCATTTTTTTAGTTGATTTAGTGTGTTTTTTATTTCTTCTTTCGTAATTTCAACTGTTCTAATGTTTATTTCCTGTATTACATTATCTCCGTCTATATCTGGTGTTTGGAGTATATTTCCTCGCTGTGTTCTTTTCATCTTTGTATTATTTTATGTTCTGATTTAATTATATTATTTCCTTGTTTATCTTTGATTTGTTTATTACTGTTTAGTGTTTTCCCTGTCAAATTTCGGATGATATTGTACTGTATTTTCAGGTCGTTTTCTTGCGCAACTTTTTCTGACATTTTTACCATATGATTTACGTAGTATCTTTTGTCTTTTCTGGCTTGCTTTTTAACCGCTATATTTTTCTTTGTATTTCCTTTCTACTGCTTTTCCTTCTTCGGTTGCTTCTTTTTGTAACATTTTTTCTTTAAGTTTCTTTCTTTCTTCTCTTAGTTGCAATAGTCCAGAAAAATAAGGTTTTTGTCAGGACACTTGCCAGCCAGGTTGCAAATGGTTTTTTTGGAGATATACCTATTACATTATAAATACAACAATGCCCGTCACAATTCGGACGAGAATTTTAGTTATTAACAAATAAGTGTCAAACATGACAGTTTTTTCGTTTAAATGGCTACAGGTAAAGATAACGTAATTAAATATCTTACTTAGATTATTCATCTTTTAGTAGATAAGCAAAGGTTTAAAATGGAAGTTTTTGAGTTTTGTTCTGATTATTTGTGATTTCAGAAATTGCAAAATAAAACTAAATTTCGAAAATAAAGAAATTGCTATAACTTTTGCAAAAATGAACTTAAGACTTTGATATTGCATGAAATGTTGAGTCAAACAGTCCACATAATGCACAAAAAATTGCAAGACGATTTGTCAATTAGTTTAAATTGCATTCGATTTGTTTATCACAACGAGCTTTTTTTGCAATGTTGTTCAGAAAATAATAATGATACAGTAATTCTGTGGAAACCACAGGAAAGAAGAATACTTACATTTTCAACTTATTTAAAAAATCAATAAAAAGTCATATTTACCATTCTGAAAACATTTTACGAAAGTAGAATCATTTTTGGCTTATAAAGAATTTGAATAACCATATTAACTTATTGACTAAATCTGCGTTGGGATTTGAAAAGCTGATATTTTTACACGAATTTTCAAAAAAAACTTTTCGCCTAGGTTAATTACGAGGAAATTTAGCCACTTTTATTACTTATTTAATTTACAGTTACTTCTATATACATAAAATTCTCCTGTAACAGTGTTAGTTAGCATATTCCTCCGAAACGGCTTGACCGATTTTTATGAAATTTTACACATATATTCTGTAGGACTGAAAATAGATTGTAATCTATTATTTATACCTATAAGTTATAATGGGGGTTACCCTCTGCCACTTTTTTATTGTTTTAGAAAACATTGTCTACCTTAATTTTATAGTGTGTACCATTAAAACTATATATACAACCCTTAATTTTCACCCTTCTATCACCAAGACCCTATTTTTTAATACCCTATTTATTTACATCTATAAAATTTTCCTGTCGTAGTGTTAGTTACCATAATCCTCCGATACCGCTTGAACGATTTTTATGAAATTATATAGGTATACTCGAAGGTCTTAGAATCATAATTATCGGCCCCATAACGTTTTGTATTAAGCGCAACATATCTTTGAAAAATAAATTTCATTTTTTGAGTGCACGGATTTTAATAATTCCCCTCCACCGACCATGAGTCGAATTCTGTGGAGTTATTTTTAAAGATATATTAACCACTCTGTTCAAGTTTACTCAATCTTTTAGATATAAACTGTATACATGCCTTGAACTTCAAAATAGTGCTAGTTAGCTTTCTTAATTGTTAGGAACAAACTAGCTGTGAATTAAATAAAAAAAGTAGCTAACTTTGACCGTAATTAACCAAGGTGAAATTTTTTTTACATTTATGTAAAAGTACACATCGAAAACAATGTGATAACTACACTGTATTTACTACAGGGGTATTTCCTGTACACCAACAATCAGCAAAATATACGGAAGAACCTTAAAAAACCGAATAGAAGACGAATACAAGAAAATGGAAGCAGAAGAAAAAGCAGGATTTAGATCTGGAAGATCTCATTTGATCACCTTTTTGCAATCGCACAAGTCATGGAAAAGAAAACAGCGATTAACCAAGAGATTCATTTCGTATATTATATTGATCTGAAAAAGGCATACGACAGTGTACCTTCGGTAAAGTTATGGGAGGCAATGGAGGATACAAATATAAACATGTGAAAACGAAATGTGAAAAGTGAAAACTACCCCTAACTGTAAAAAATTATAAAACAACATTTCTAACTTTAATAATGTCTACATTTGGTTTTTATTAGGTACATAATGATTGTTGTATGCTTTAAGATATACTTAAAACCACCCTTGTTAGAGCTATATATAAAAAATTTACTTATCCTAAAAGAATCATTTCAGCTTGCATCGATTTACATAAAAATTTGGGATTAGGATCATATCACCCTGTACTTCATATTCTATATCATGCATAAGGGCGTTGATTATTTTAGGGGTGTAACCTACCTCTTATTGACAAAAATTTTATAAAAACATTGTAAATTTTAATATGGGTAAACTTTGGTTTTGATGGGTTAAATAATGATTGTTTTATACTTTAGGATAAAATATCATATTTCAACCCTTAAAAACCACCCTTAATAACATCACAATTTTTATAAGTAGATAATTTAATAGATCTATACAGAAAAAAAGTAGAATTAAAGAATTACAAAAACATTTATTTACACAAAAATACGAATTTACAAATATGTACAAATACAAATAATTTTTTAGTCATCTTCCAGTATATCAACCGATTCTGTGGTATTATACATACATTGAAAATTATCCATGAGCGGACTATTCGATATTTCAAAAAAAAATTGTTTTCCGCAAATCGCCAGGAAATTTTGACATTCCTGTCAAAATTTCTTGAAGAAAAAGTCAGGACTTCCTTACTGTAAGGAAATGTCATTTCCTTACTGTAAGGAAATGATATTTCCGTACAGTTGTTAGTGTTCTACATAAATGATAGAAAACACATTGCTATTAAAACCTTGTAAATTACCTTAATCATTAAATTTTCTTTATCTGGAGCTTCCTGGATAAATTTTTCAATTTCTTCCTTCGTTAAAATCTTAGATTTCTTTGCCCTATAACCTTGAGCTTGCCGTTTCAATAAAGAACGAAGTTTTGAGTATGTAGATATATCTACATTGTGTTTAAGTGCAAGGGTTGACTTCAGCATTGAATAATTGGCCCATAATGTTGAAGATTTCATCTTTAAACAAAGGTCTAGGAAGTATGCCATTACAACATTTTCTGAGAAAGAACTCGTATTTTTACTCATGCGATAATCCATAAAACGTCTGTATGCATTTTCGTACTTTTCTCTTGATTTCTTTGGCAATAATTCTAATGAAGCAGTATTCACTGCCTCAACCAGCTCTGGAGGAGTCCCAGGAATGGACATTTCATCATCACTTATCATTTTACTTTCGAGAACACCAGCAATTAAATTTATAAGCGTCAAGTTTGACAATTCAACCTCAATACGTTTCCATAGTAACCCAAGTAATTTTATTAGGAATTTCAAGGCACCATTTATTTGGGAATAAAATTATCGCGTTTTTTTTTAAATCAATCAATATCTGTCGAATTTTAAACGATTTGCGGAAAAATAGTATGTTTACCTCATAGGAAAAGCCACATTCCTGGACTCTGTGTTGCTAAGTCTCGGCTTGCGCCTCGACTTAGCAATCTTCACAGTCGTCCAGGAATGTTAAGCTTTTGCTACCCGGTAAACAATGTACTATTTTTGAACATGGCTCCTTCATTTTTGACGATAAAAAGTTTTTTCAATAATAATTCTGTAGGATTTTTGACGAGTTCTAAGACCGTGAAAACTAAATTCTGTAAGATCCCTTAGTTTTTAATTGGGGTGAGTTTAAAAGACTCGAATAAGGGGGTGTTTGCTCGTAAATAGAGGCTTTAAATAGCTATAGTATCTCGCTAACTGTTCACTGCAATGAAAATCTATGCACAAGAGAATTTTACTTATTAAATAATAAGCGAAAATTTAGTAGTCCAAAATTTTTTTCGTATCTCCAGTATTTTCGGAGATATTTTGAAATAAAAGGTGACAAATAGGAAATTGCAAAAGATCAATTTTTCTTCAAGTCAAATTTTTCTAAAATTAGGCCTTTTAAATAGGTCAAACTTCTTGGGTGTATTGATAATACGAATATAAAGGGAATTACAGAAAGGTGAAGACCAATTTTTAATCAGTAGGGTAGTTAGGGGGTTGTTTTCAACGATGATTTTTTCATAGAGAATAGCAGGTACAAACCTTTTTTTGATCACAAGTCGCTTAATTGTCATTCTAAGAGGTTCATATTACTATTTTTTGATAGGTCTAACAGTATACCTACTTAAAAATATTATTTAAGTTTAATTTAATTTGTGTTACTAAAAGATGCATTTTTGATATCTACAGTTTTTTTGATTAAATGCATATTTTTCGAGGCATTCTCAAAAAACCATCTAAAAAAGTCGATTTTTTCGTCGAAAGACTGTTACTTTCAAGCGCGATTAACTCGAAAAATACTAGTTTTACGAAGAAAATGTAAAAAACATTTTTTTTAGAATTCATTTTTACATCGATTTACATGGTTAAAATGTAATAAAACATTCCCGTCCCCAGATGGGGTGGCAACCACCCCAAGCTTTTAGCGTACAGCCGCATGATATAGAAAATGATCCTTGGACTATTCCCTACCTTCTGTGAAAATTTCAAGTAAATCCATGTTGGACGAAAAAATTGCGAGCCAAAATGCTTCATTTTCTCGACTATAGAAGGAGGAGAAACAATCAGTAAATGTAACGAATATAAATACCTGGGTATGAAAATCACGAATGATGGAACACTGGACGGAGCCATTAAAGAACGAAATACTCAGGTCAGGAAAGCAATTAGGCTCCTAAACTCAGTAATCTGGGACAAGCAGATAAACAACCAAAACAAGAAAAAAATCTATAACGCCGTCGTGAAAAGCATTATAACATACAGCTGCGAAGTATGGCATATGAAGGAAAAATCAAAACAAATGTTAGATGTCACTGAAATGGATTTCTCGAGCAGAGCTGCAGGAATATCAAGAAGAGAACATGTCACCAATGAACGGATACGAGAAATAATGAAGGTCACAGATACACATACAATAAATGACGAAATCAACGAAATACAACTACGATGGTTTGGTCACGTACAAAGAATGCATGAAGACAGAATCATAAAACAAGTGCAAAACTAGAAACCGCAAGGTAGAAGAAGAAGAGGTAGACCGCGAAAAATTTGGCAGGCAGGCATAAACAAAGCCATGGATGAAAGAGGTCTGCAAGTAGATCAATGTGCGGACAGAGAGGAATGGAGAACGGGTATCGGAAGACGGAGAAGGTTATAAACCGATAATACAATAATAATGTAAAAGTACCAGGTTTTTAAATCTTAAAGTCTAGGGATGGTGCATGGCGGTTGTTGAACAAAAAACCGGGTTTCGGTTATACCGTTTTTTTTTACTTACGGTTTAACCTGGCGGTTATAATCGGTCAAATAACCGGTTGTTCCAAAAACCGGTTTTCGTTTTTTTAATCAAAAGCAAATACTCAATAGGTTATAATGTTACATTTATATTGCACTTTAGTTTGCTCAATTTTCCTCCAGAAAAATTCCCCAACCAATTCAACCTATAAAAATTTTCCCAGGCGCTTTCAAATTAACCTAAAAATGGGCCAAAGTACCCCAATCTCTGATTCGTCGCTCGTTGTAGACGGCTTCGGCGTATATTGCGTTGTGAATAATTGGGATATTCTCAAAAATGATGATCCTACCGATCTACCGGAATGTCCCTTGGATCTATCAACTATCAAGTTTAGAAAAATATTCAAATGACTTATATTTTACTTAAAAATTAATTCGATAAACCAATTCATTATTTACTTCTCTATTGCCATCAAAAAATTTCAGTAGGTAATATTTTTTAATACGTTTGTATAATACCTACCTTTTATTTCCTAATATTTAAAAATTACATATTGGAGATTCCTAATCGTATTTCCGTACATATTCACATTTCATACAAGAGTCTCAAGTCTCAAGTACTCAAATATAAACAATTTTTTAGATGATGGTTGGAATATCGATTTCAAGCAGATCACTTACTTTTTTATGTAAATATATTAACATCTGAAACTATATACCTATTCCCAAAATTGTTTCATAAAAGCTGATGTGACAATTTCGTCCAGTTCTCTATTAGTAAATAAAAGTTGAATTACGGTTGTTTGGGTTAATTACTTATTACTTCGCATATTATTTATAATACACATGATTGAGATCGAAGATAGATAGTTTCTTAATTTTTCTCTAAATAATTTTTTTTTCCACAGGTAACTTATTCGGTTTTTCGCCGGTTATTACTTTAAAAAGAAAAAACCGGTTATAACCGGGAAAAAACCGGTAAAACCGATTGTTTCGAATTAAAAAAACCGGTTTTAGGTTATAACCGGTAGGTTTTTCCCATCCCTAAGTCGATTAATTTAGTTTGCAGCCAATACTAACAAAGTTATTCAAATTGTTTATAAGCCAAAAATGACTCTACTAAAATATTTTCGGAATGATAAAAATGACTTATATTATTTTTTTAAAAACTTTGAAAACATAAGTATTCTTTTTTCATGCTGTTTCCACAAAATGGCTATATCATTATTATTTGATGAAGAAAGCATGCTTCATCATTGTAAAGAAAAGCTTTTTTTTATAAACAAATTGAATAAAATGTAAACTAATTGACGAATCGACTTGAATTTTTTTGTGTATTATCTGGACTGGACATAGACTATTTGACCCAATATTTCATGTAATATCAGTCTTAAGTTTATTTTTGCAAAAGTTATAGCAAATTTTTTATTTTCGAAATTTAAGTTTTATTTTGCAACTTCCGAAGCAACAAATAATCGTACCAAAATTCAAAAACTGACATTTTTGACCCTTATTTGTTAATAACTAAAATTATCGTCCGAACTGTAACGGACATTTTTGTATTTATAATGTAATAGGTCTATAGTACCTATCCAAAAAATCCATTTACAACCTGGCCGGTCAAGTGTTCCGAACGTATATTTTTGCCTTATTTCCCTGGAGAACAATGTGTCTCCGGTTATCCATTTTTATTCACTTTTTTTTTCATCCCTATAATTTCGTTTGCAGTTTTTGCATAATGTCCTTGAAGTTCTTCCATATTTTTTCCACTGTTTCCTCATGTTGGGAAACTGCTGTTCGGTTTAATTTCAGTCTTTTTGTGAATTCGATTCTTGTGTTTTCTTGTTTAAGAGCTTCCACATTGTATCTTCTTCTTGTGTTTACTTTTCGGTTTTTGTCTTTGGCTAATTTCATCTTTATTTTGGCCCTTACTCGCATGTCTTTGATATGTTTAATTGCAGACCAAATATTTGACTTTTGTTTTCAACCAGTCGTATAAGATCAATCAGCTCTGATTGACTATTTGCAAGAAGGGATGTGTCAAACGTAGGTTGTCTATTTTATGATTATTTATTGAGATGCTTTTTTCCCATCCTTCAAGTGCTCCTCTCATAATATGCTCTTCATATATATTGAATAATCGTGGAGATAGTATACATCCCTGTCTGATACCCTGTTCTGGATGAAATTCGTTTGAAAGTGTGTCAAGCACTTTAACTGATCCAATAGTGTGTTCGAATAGTTCAGTTATAAGCGAAATAAGGTGTTGGGGTACGCCTACTTCTTTTAGTATAATAAGTGTCTCCACTTGACCCTGTAGAACGCCTAACGATAGTCTATAAAGCATATGTACAGTGGAATATTGAATTCCCTAGATTTTTCGATTATCTGTCTTATATTCAACAGGTGTTCTCGAGTACCTCTACCTTTGGTAAATCCAGTTTGTTCTTGTGGAATTTCTCTTTGAAGGAATGTTTTTAGTCTCTCATTGATTATATGTAGTATTATTTTACTGGCATGTGATATAAGAGAAATAATTCTATAATTGTCGCATTTATGAAAGCTGCCTTTTTTATGAATTGTTGTTATTGTAGATTTTGTCCAGTCTTCAGGCCGTTGTTTAGAATGCCATAATTGCCATATTTGGTTACAGAGTAGATGAAGTAATTTTACGCCAGTTTCTTCTGTGGCTTTGAGTATTTCTGCTGTTATCATATCTGGACCTGGTGCTTTATTATATTTGAGCTTAATGATCGCTAGTCTTACTTTATTTTCAAGTATATCAGGTTCTTCTTCTTCCTCATCAAAGATTTGATTAATAGGTTCTTGGGGTTAATCATGTTTATATAGGTCCCTGCAATTCGATCTCCATGTCTCTGCTATATTTTCTCTGATTGTTCTCAGTGTTCGAGTGTTATCTTCTATGGCCCAAGTTCTGGCTTTGAATTATTTTGTTAAGTAGCGTATTTTTCTAAATAGATCTCTCGGCTGATTATTCTGATCATGTCTCTCAATTTCTTTGCATATACTTTGATAGTACAGTTTTTTTCTGCCTTGCATCTTCGCTTTACTTTTTAATTGAGGTTTCTTAAACTAGGGTTTTCCCTTTCACTATGCATACCACTTTGACAAAGATTTCTTCTATTCTCAATGATCTGAAAGGTTTCATCTGTTATCCAGTGTTTCCGTTTCACAGGAGTATTTATCTTTGGATGATCAGTTGGTGTTGTTACACAATGTTTAAAAGTCTCCCATATTTCTTGTGATGTTCCGTTACGAATAGAGGGCATTATTTTATGTACTTCCTGGAGAAGTTCGTCCTGCTTTTTTTAGTTCTACCTAATGATCTATCTGATTCTATCTATGATACAGGTGGTGACATTATAATTGATATATTATAGTATGAGAATAGAAAAATTATATTATTAAAAATATTGTAATAAAAAATTCTATCTATATATCTATAAGCGAGGTTCCTACAGCCTCTGCTACTTCTCGCATTTCGACCGCTATCTTTTTCTGTCCCTCCATTCGTCTTCTTTGATGGCTTTATCTCTCATGATGTATTCTACATGTTCTTCCCAGGTAACTAAAGGCCTTTCCCTTCTTCTTCTTTGTTGTGGTATGCAATTTAAAGCTTTCTTTGGCCATTTATCTTCATTCATTCGTTTGACGTGACCATACCACACTAGTTGTCTCGTTTTAATTCTATCTACACTGAAATCTACAGTTTTTGTCCTCCTTCCTGATACGATCTTTTATATACCACACGCTCTCCTTAGATAATATATTTCTACTACCTACTTCTATTCTCTTTTTATCTTTTTTTGAGATCTGCCAAACTTCTGTTCCATAAGTCAAAATAGGCTCTACCAAGGTACGATAGATTGTTGTTTTTTGTCTTATCTCTTTAGACCATAGTAGAGAGCTTAGAAGGTTTACCGCTATTTTGCCCTGCTGTGTTCTGTTTTCGATGTCTCTTTTGCCTTCTTTAGATAATATAGATTCAAATTATTTATATTCTTTAAATGTATTTGTGGTTCTAATTCCTAAATCTGGATCTTCTAATAAAGAATTAAGAATTAAATTCTAACACTTCTATAATATGTTACAATTGAGCAATTAGACCACCAGTTTCGGCAACTGGTTATGATAAATTCATCAATTTTAATGAACATACTTTTCATTTGTTTTTATTTTTGCAGTAAGAAATACACTGTTAATTATACAAAGAGAATATCATTAATCTGTCACAATAATTGTTTTAAAATACTACAATAATCATTTATAAAAATATCCGAAGTCTAAATACCAACATTTGAGGTGGCAACAGCGTAGTAGAAGCCATGAGGACATAAACTGAAATATACGGATTCCGCGACAACCTTAAAATGAATAAATATATATTTGGACGTCATCAAAACCGTTAAAGTGATTTTATATATACAGCAAGCGAACGTGGCGCACCTGACGGCAACTGCCCCAAGTAATGTGTATATTATTATACAGATAACGTGTCTGAGGACATCCGGCCAATATTTTGTTCAGGCAGTGTAGGAAGTGGTACCTTTCACCTGCGATAAATTTTAGAGAAAATCCTCGTGGCAACCGTATATCGGAGTCCACGAAGACCTGGACGCCACGAGAGACTACAGTTTAACATGGGGGGACGTCATGAGATGCTAAAAATAAATATATATATATATATATATATATTTATATATATATATATGATGTACTTACATGATGTATATATATATATATATATATATGTATATATATATGTATATATATATATATATATATGTATATATATATATATATATATATATATATATATATATATATATATATATATATATATATATATAAAGAAAGTCAAAGACAGTAACGGGTTACTGGTAAAACAAAGACAGTTGAAGGTAACCGGGAACGACCCAATACTAAGGAAGCAATAAAAAACGGGTGCTTCTAAGTGAGTGTCTTTTATTAAAAGTCAAGCTTTCGCCACATAATTTTGGGCTTCATCAGAACTTGCTGGAATGGAAAAACATTCTTTACAATCATCATAAATTAAAGATGTTATTTTTTTTTAATCTTACCTAAATGTTGACACTATTTCTTAGTGCATAATAAAATTGATATGAAACCACACATTGTCACAAAAACAAACCAATCAAATCTCCCAACTGGAGGAAAAATGGCAATCAAAGCCTTTATTAAGTATTAAAATTCATTTTTTAAATCACCATGTGGCCGGCATTTTTGACAAGTAATTGTTAATTAAGTCATGTGTCGTTTCGACTGTCAATTATCGAAACGCCACCTGTCTTAATCACTTCTTCTTTTTTCCAGCATAGGGCATTAACTTTATTAAGTCACATATTGAACACTTTTTAAATTTCACACAAAATACTATAGAAATATAGGTCCCGTTCTATATAAACATATCATGTTAAATAAATTATGTGGTTTGTATTTAGTGTTGGATATAGTAGTCAACACTCCGATGAGATGTACGTATTACATACCTTTTGTTAAAGAAACAAGTATATCAGTGATGTTGATAGATGAAAAAGTTAAATCTTGTTTACAAAAGGGAAATAACACATCCGTGTAGGTGTTAGTAATGTAACAAGTAATTTCATTGTTGTCTTTTTACATTTACATTCCTTTATGTTAGTGGTATAAACATAATATGTGCAAGAAGGGTTTGACATTAACAAATTTTTTTAAAAATTCAAAATTTGACAAAATTGTCTGGTTGAAAACATAAAAATATAAAAACATGGTCTGTACATGAAGTTAAGTTTTTTTAAAAATTGTTTTAAAATTATTAACAATTGACTTGTATATTAAATTGAATTCAGTACACATGTAGTGCAGGCAACCATCAGAGTCACAATAAGTAGAAAATGACAACAGTACAATTCAGTGAAGCGTGGAGCACAGTATTATGTGGATCTAATATAAGAAGGTGGTAGTTTTTTATTTTTAGTAAATTTCTGTTGTAAAATGTAAGTATAGATGGAACTTAAGTTATCAACATCTTTTTTGTAGTTTAGTGAATTGGAACAATTGTTAATATAACACATCTCTAAGATTTTTCGGTGAGATTCTTTTTCAGCTCTATCTAGAATTATAGTCTCATCATATAAGACACGATGGTCATTATCGTTGACATGAATACTCAAACTTGTTGCTAAGGGTTTGCGTTTGCAATCACTTTTGCAAGTGATTTCGCCTAGCCCTTCACAAAAGTGATTGCAAACGCAAACCCTTAGCAACAAGTTTGAGTATTCATGTCAACGATAATGACCATCGTGTCTTATATGATGAGACTATAATTCTAGATAGAGCTGAAAAAGAATCTCACCGAAAAATCTTAGAGATGTGTTATATTAACAATTGTTCCAATTCACTAAACTACAAAAAAGATGTTGATAACTTAAGTTCCATCTATACTTACATTTTACAACAGAAATTTACTAAAAATAAAAAACTACCACCTTCTTATATTAGATCCACATAATACTGTGCTCCACGCTTCACTGAATTGTACTGTTGTCATTTTCTACTTATTGTGACTCTGATGGTTGCCTGCACTACATGTGTACTGAATTCAATTTAATATACAAGTCAATTGTTAATAATTTTAAAACAATTTTTAAAAAAACTTAACTTCATGTACAGACCATGTTTTTATATTTTTATGTTTTCAACCACACAATTTCGTCAAATTTTGAATTTTTAAAAAAATTTGTTAATGTCAAACCCTTCTTGGACATATTATGTTTATACCACTAACATAAAGGAATGTAAATGTAAAAAGACAACAATGAAATTACTTGTTACATTACTAACACCTACACGGATGTGTTATTTCCCTTTTGTAAACAAGATTTAACTTTTTCATCTATCAACATCACTGATATACTTGTTTCTTTAACAAAAGGTATGTAATACGCACATCTCATCGGAGTGTTGACTACTATATCCAACACTAAATACAAACCACATAATTTATTTAACATGATATGTTTATATAGAACGGGACCTATATTTCTATAGTATTTTGTGTGAAATTTAAAAAGTGTCCAATATGTGACTTAATAAAGTTAATGTCCTATGCTGGAAAAAAGAAGAAGTGATTAAGACAGGTGGCGTTTTGATAATTGACAGTCGAAACGACACGTGACTTAATTAACAATTACTTGTCAAAAATGCCGGCCACATGGTGATTTAAAAAATGAATTTTAATACTTAATAAAGGCTTTGATTGCCATTTTTCCTCCAGTTGGGAGATGTGATTGGTTTGTTTTTGTGACAATGTGTGGTTTCATATCACTTTTATTATGCACTAAGAAATAGTGTCAACATTTAGGTAAGATTAAAAAAAATAACATCTTTAATTTATGATGATTGTAAAGAATGTTTTTCCATTCCAGCAAGTTCTGATGAAGCCCAAAATTATGTGGCGAAAGCTTGACTTTTAATAAAAGACACTCACTTAGAAGCACCCGTTTTTTATTGCTTCCTTAGTATTGGGTCGTTCCCGGTTACCTTTAACTGTCTTTATATATATATATATATATATATATATATATATATATATATATATATATATATATATATATATATACAGCGCTGTTTTTGTAACAATATAGGTTCCGGTACGCAATGTTCCGAGGGATCTGGGGAGTGTTCATAAGGGGAGTCCGCCCCGGCGAAAACTTTTTAAATTTAGCCTAAGTAAGGCCGTTTTAAAGCTATTTGGGAGTAAGGAGAAAATTTAGAAATTTGTCCATAATTTTTTTGTTTTTTTATTTTTTGTCCCAAGAGGTACCGGTACGGCGTACCGGCGCGTACCGTCACAAAAACAGCACTGTATATATATATATATATATATATATATATATATATATATATATATATATATATATATATATATATATATATATATATATATATATATATTAGGGTGGGCTGAAAAAAATAAATGTTTTTTTTTTCAAGTGCTATACCGCGAAAAACTTGCATATATACTTCATAAATAAAATGCAACTGAGAAAAAAATTATTTTTTCAATATCACGGTAGCGCAATGCAATTAAAATAGTTCGTTTTTTGAAAAAAACTTGGATTTTTAAAATTTTTTCTCCGGTGTAAAAACTTTAAATAATCAATCGCTATAGTGAAAAAACTGTATAATTTGACTTAGAAAACAGAAATACACAATGAACCAGTTTAAAAAACAATGTTTACGGTAGCGCAAACAGCTTTAAATAACGGATAATTACGCTAAAAGGCGCAGTTTACAACACTGCCGTCCTGCGACAGTTTACTCACAATGCCTTTTAATAAAAAGATTTCTTTTAATTTATTTGTTGTTTAAAGTGTGGGGACTGCAAATTAATAATTCAAATTCCTTTTAACATAGTTTATTAGCATCAACTTAAATCATAGCATTACAAATCTTTCATGAAAATTGTTATTGAAAATTCAAAAAGGAATTTTGATTAGTAGAATATATTTCATCACTAAGTCCATAATCATTCTTGTTTAGGAAGTTTGAAGGCTGATTTGCTTTCAAAGCATGGCATAGCTGCTCTTGACTGTAGTGTAGTTCGGATGAGCCCATCTCTTGCTTCAAAACCAACTACTTTTTGTGAAGCGCTGGTTACAAGTTTGATGCATCGTTCAACCGCTTGCGTATGACAAGGAAATTTGTCGAATCTCCATTCAGCTGCGGTGTCCCCAGTGAAGATTTTTGCACGAATTTCTTCGTCGCTGATTCTTCTTAGTAATGGTGGTGGTGACAATGTGGTGGCAGTCCAGTCAATCAGTTCACTGTACTCTGTGGCTTGAAAATTTAATTTGGGTGGATGGAAAGCTCTAATTGACTTTCTTTTGGGTGCTGATGTCCTGGCCTTTATGATTCGTCTCAATCCCAATTCTCTTATGTGAGTTCTTTTATCTACTATCATACTCAACATCAAGTTTTCTGGGTGGGCAAAGTAAGCGTTCCTTTCAATAACGGGGTCTATTACTTGAAGCAGATTTTCAGGCAGGAATCTTGAGGATTTTACAGTTTGAAATATGTGTTCTGGTCCATCAGTTAAGTACTTGCTTTTTTTGATATTGAACCAAACAGGCATGTATGACTTCAGAATAAAATGAACTACGATTTTATGTTCGTCTGATGGATATTCAACACTCACATACAATCTTAGAATCCTGTTAGCCATTGTTAGCCATCTTGCGTGAGAGAGTGGGCCAGGTTCACGGTGAGATAAATCTATGGGACAGATTCCTGATTGTACAGCAGAACTTATGTCCAGTAAATACTGTTGGTCCTTGCTCAATATGCTTCGGTCAATATCTGGAATTTCACACTCCACACTAGCAAATTTCACCAAGGGGAGTTTTTCGCAGTTATTGAGCTCTGTTCCGATAGGTCCTTTAAATGTTGTAGGCCCTGTAGTGTCTCCATCCAAAAACTGGAACAGGTGTCGGAGTGGTAATTCGTTGAAGTGCAAGAGACAAACTGCCCACTGCATTGGCCTTTTCAATTTTTCTTCAATTGTTCGAATTACGCCCCCTTTCCACCCTGTATTTGTAACGGTGCCGTCACATCCAATGACGTCTAAATCATCAAGGGAAAGTCCAGTTTTTTTCAAATAAGTAATTATACTGTCGGCAATGTTTTGAGCAGATCCAGAACAAGGTGTAACATGACCAACATATACAGATCCAGGTTCTTGAATGATAGAATAATGTTCTTCCTTAATCACTCTCCGAAAATGCTTTGAATTTACCTTCTCAATCACAATGGTGTCATCTTTCCTTCCATCAAAATACAATCCTTGAAATGTGTTGAGCTCAGCCTTATTCTGCACCTGCAGTTCTGTGCGGATAACCTTTTTCCCCCTTCGGATTTTATTTTTATCAATAACATTAGAATGTTCAGTTTCAGTTATAATACCAAAATCTTGCAAAAGGCTAGAAGCAATAGCAGCTGTTGCTCTATCAGAAACTCCAAAACGATCACTTGTTAGCGCAGTATTAGTCAATTTAATTCGCATCTGCCATGGTGACTTTACAACAGGTTCAAACTCTTCTTCATCGCTACTATCCTCATTTCTATTTATTTCAGTTGAGTCAAAGTCTTCTATTTGTGTAGGTTCCATAGTTTTTGAGCACGATGGCTGTGACAATGAGTCAACGTTCGACTGACATCTGCTGTACTCAGACTCAGTGTTTTTTCTTTTTTGTCTTTGAATAATTTTTTTTGACTCCTTCACATCTACGTTACCAATTTTGCCTAAACTATGTTTTCTTTGAAGGTACAAAAACTTAAGTTCAATGACTGGTACTTTTTTTGACTTCTCACATGTACAAACAATCGATACCGGACACTCACACAAGTCAACGGCCTTTCGGCAATTGCAATCTAATGTTATTGTGCATTTGCATGCGGAGATATCAAACAGTCGCAAGGACTTTTGCTTGAAATCTTCAACTTTTTTTTTGAACGAGTCTTTTTCCTTATCTCGTTTGTAGCACTTCATAAGACCTCTGTAACTGTTATTGTAGGCATTGATCATTTGAACAATTCTGTAAAGGGAGACTGTTGGTATTGAGGCTTTATCAAATAATTGCTTAACTTTCGGTGCAACAATATTAGAAATTTGTGAAAAACTGTTGTTGTTCAACAATTTGTTGTTGGTTTCCACAGCTAAATTGTAATGTTCAAGAAAGAAGCACTTTAAAACGTTTTCATAGGAAGGCAGTTTACTTACAGGTAGTTCCTTTGGGTAACCGAATATTGGACAATCAAACTCACTACGCGTAATTTTCTTGGACAAAGCCATGACACTCAACACACACTCAACGTAACAGTAAAAGTAACACAACAAAAGCTTTGACACTGACAAACACTGCCGAGTCACTGACGCGAGCTCACAAAATGGCGAAGCAAGCGTACACAACACAAGGAATTGTGGGTTGGGTACGAGTGGTGGGGGAAACGGTACAGTCACATACAAAACGAATCATTCCGCGCGGGACGGCAGTGTTGTAAACTGCGCCTTTTAGCGTAATTATCCGTTATTTAAAGCTGTTTGCGCTACCGTAAACATTGTTTTTTAAACTGGTTCATTGTGTATTTCTGTTTTCTAAGTCAAATTATACAGTTTTTTCACTATAGCGATTGATTATTTAAAGTTTTTACACCGGAGAAAAAATTTTAAAAATCCAAGTTTTTTTCAAAAAACGAACTATTTTAATTGCATTGCGCTACCGTGATATTGAAAAAATAATTTTTTTCTCAGTTGCATTTTATTTATGAAGTATATATGCAAGTTTTTCGCGGTATAGCACTTGAAAAAAAAAACATTTATTTTTTTCAGCCCACCCTAATATATATATATATGAGCAATTCCAAACGATTTCGCCGAGTTTTGTGGACGAGGTCCTCGGATTTGTACCAAATTTTAGTATGTTATTGTACCTCATTAAAAAATATTTTCCTGAGAATTATAGGCCCCTAGGTCTCATAGGGCCTGAGATAGGGGCCCTGAAAAGGCCTAAAATTGACCTTTTAAAGGTTTTGAGCGTTATTTTTAAAATACGATATCTCGAAACCTTTTGAAGCAAATTTAATATTTCAAACTGATTTTTTTTTGTCTTGACGTCTAGTATTCACAAATAAATTTTCAAATTTCTAAATATTGTGCTTAATTTTGTGGAACTCGTTAAGTGCGAAGCAAATTTTGAAAAATGGATATTTTCTTATCTTCTTCATTCTATTGCCAAATCTGAACGCGACGTCGAAGGATCTTTTGCAATATCTTATTTTTAAGGTATTAAGGCAAGTTTTAAAATAGTTATAGGTATATTTTTTTATATTGAACGACAGCGAAGATATATGCATTTGAGCAGGGCCCTTTTTGTGCAAAACAGCGTTTTTTGGAATTTTCAGCCTAGTGCAACTTTTTTCTTCCTATTTTTTTTTGGCCTGAAATTTTTTTTGGGAGTAGTTCTCTATATGTGTAATAATCTCTAGGTACGGAATTTCTTGGCCCGGCCCTCTAAGTCTTCGTTTTAAATCCATGAAAAATCAAGATTTTTTGTACTGAGTAACTCAAATTACCTAGTTTTTTAGGACTCAGTTTAATAGATTCGAATAATATTCCAGGCTGTATGCTCGCCCCCGTTAGGTAAATTATTCCGATTCGTTTTTTTGCACAAACAGGATGCCAGGCGGTATCGCGGTCGGAAAATTGTTTAAATAATTTTTTTTAAATAAATTCAAAAAATATTTTTTTTTACTTCTGACAAATTTTTTTTAGTTTCTTTGATTCATTCTGAGCAAAAAAGATCTTTTGTGATTTTTCTCTAAAATTGATTGTTGTCGAGTTATACGCAATTTAAAATTTAAAAAACGCGAAAATGGGAATTTTCAAGGCTTAATAACTCGTTTAAAATTATCATTATGAAAGTCAGAAAGTAATCAAATCAAAGTTTAAAGCTCTCCCTACAAGATCTTGAAGCAATTTTTGTCTTTATTTTATTACGAAGCTGTTATTGTTAATTATCAATAATGAGCGTTGAGCGCGTATGGAGGCGAGTGGTGAGTGCTGGAGAGATACACGCTTAGCGCTCATTGTTATTTTTTAAAAATAACAGATTCGTAATAAAATAATGACAAAAATTTCTTCAAAATCTTGTAGGGAGGGCTTTAAACTTTGATTTGGTCACTTTGCGACTTTCATAATAATGAATTTTAACCGAGTTATTAAGCCTTGAAAATGGCTATTTTCGCATTTTTCAAATTTTAAATTGCGTATAACTCGACAACAATCAATTTTAGAGAAAAATCACAAAATATCTTTTTTGCTCGGAATGAATCAAAGAAACTAAAAAAAATTTGTCTGAAGTAAAAAAACTTATTTTTTAAATTTGTCTAAAAAAAATTTTTTAAACAATTTTCCGACCGCGATACCGCCTGGCATCCTGTTTGTGCAAAGAAAACGAATCGGAATAATTTACCTAACGGGGGAGAGCATACAGCCTGGAATATTATTCGAATCTATTAAACTGAGTCCTAAAAAACTAGATAATTTGAGTTACTCAGTACAAAATATCCTGATTTTTCATGGATTTAAAACGAAGACTTAGAGGACCGGGCCAAGAAACTCCGTACATAGGGATTATTACACATATAGAGAACTACTCCCAAAAAAAATTTCAGGCCAAAAAAAATAGGAAGAAAAAAGTTTCCCTAGGCTGAAAATTCCAAAAAACGCTGTTTTGCACAAAAAAGGCCCTGCTCAAATGCATATATCTTCGCTGCCTTTCAATATAAAAAAATATACATATAACTATTTTAATCCTTGCTTTAATACCTTAAAAATAAGATATTGCAAAGGACCCTTTGACGTCACGTTCAAATTTGGCAATAAAATGAAAAAGATAAGAAAATATCAATTTTTTAAAATTTGCTTCGCACTTAATGAGTTCCCCAAAATTACGCTTAATATTTAGAAATTTGAAAATTTATTTGTGAATACTAGATGTCAAGACAAAAAAAAATCAGTTTGAAAAATTAAATTTGGTTCAAAAGGTTTCGAGATATCGTATTTTAAAAATAACGCTCAAAACCTTTAAAAAGTCAATTTTAGGCCTTTTCAGGGCCCCTATCTCAGGCCCTATGAGACCTAGGGGGCTATAATTCTCAGGAAAATATTTTTTTATGAGGTACAATAACATACTAAAATTTAGTACAAATCCGAGGACCTCGTCCACAAAACTCGGCGAAATTGTTTGGAATTGCTCATATATATATACATCCCGCTATCATTATGTCATCTTTTCATGTTGCAGTCATTTGGCATCACTAAGAAATACTATCATTTTCGAATTTTAATTCGTGTATGTTTGTTGAGAGCATTTTTTAATGCCCTGTATCGTTCTCAGTTTTCTAAAATTTGGATTTTAAAAATTTAAATTATATACAAAAATTTTTACACTTCACAGCCATTTTGACTTCCACCACATAAAAATGTGTATTTGCGGTCTATTTGCCATCAATCGATGTTGCCACGAGTTAAAAATATCGAGCGTTTGAGGCCAGGTAGAAAAGGTATATTATAAACTATATAAAAGGTGGGTTATTTACCTGTTCGGCTGGTTCGGCTGGTAAGGGTCCAAATATTTTACGAGTTGAATTGTCTTTATTTTATTTCATCTGTTAAATTATAATTTTCTCATAACGACTTAAAATATTTGTTTGAAAAATTAATTTTGGGTCATTCCATTTCAAATCACTCAATTTTGGAGCAAAAAAAATTTGGACCTCCGATTTGTCTGAAAATTGGTATATAGCTTCTGCGGGACGTAAAAATAAGATATTTAAGGTCAAAAAATCTTCTTCTTCTTTTTTTCTCAAAATGTTATTTTATTCGACTTTACAGTGATTTGGTGTTTATTTATACAAATTTCCATTTTCTCTCGTAAAGTATCAATGGAAAACATAATATTTTAATAGAAGGGACTCAAAAATGTCATTATATGGCATTATAACAAGTTACTTTGATTCAAAACAAGCTTTTGATCAAATTTTATAGTGTAGAAAACGTTAAAATACCGTTTTTTTTTACATTTCTCTCCATTCCCAAAATGCATCATAATCGATTTGGCTGAAAATTTGCCCACAGATAGACAAAACATAGGACTTTAAGTGGTCATAAGGATTTCAATTATATTACAATACCCAAAAAGTTACATGCAATATTATAGTCAAAAATATAGGCGTCTACTGTAAGTAAAATTACCTCGAAAATATCGACCTCACGACAAAAATTGTTAAAAAGAAATTGTAATAATTGTAAATACGATGTATTTGGAACAATTTCAGTTCCTTCCATTTTTGTCGAAAAGTTCAAAATGGCGGAGATATTGAGCAAAACAGGTTCTCCTTTAAAATCAAGATGGCCGCTAACGTAACGGAGGAATTCATTCGCGATTTTAAATTTAGGCTACTATTGACTCCCCTAAAGATCAGAAAAATAAATTTTTGTGCAGCTTGGCATTCAAGGTCAAATGCTATCCCGACTGGACTAATATATACTTTTGAGTATGATATTACTGCATGTAACTTTTTTGGTATTTTAATATAATTCAAATCCTTCTAACCACTTAAAGTCCTATCTTTTAGCTATCTGCGGGCAAATTTTTAGCCAAATCGATGATGATGTATTTTGGGAATTGAGAAAAATGTAAAAAACGGTATTTTAACGTTTTTTACACTATAAAATTTGATCAAAAACTTGTTTTGATTCAAAATAACTTGTTATAATGCCATATAATGACATTTTTGAGTAATTTCTATTAAAATATTATGTTTTTCATTGATACTTTACGACAGAAAATGCAAATTTGTTTAAATAAACACCAAATCACTGTAAAATCGCATAAAATAACATTTTGACAAAAAAAGAAGAAGAAGATTTTCTGACCTTAAATATCTTCTTTTTACGTCCCGCAGAAGCTATATACCAATTTTCAGACAAATCGGAGATCCAAATTTTTTTGCCTGAGTGATTTGACATGGAATGTACCTTTTACATTTTCGTTTAATTTACTTACGGTTTTTGTTCAGAATTTTGAAGAAACCCTTGGTTTGACATAAAATTTGGGACACGCATAGCTAATATGTTAAAGAAAAAAAGTGATATTGTGCCGATATGTGCTTTTGATCTGGAGGTAACTTTCGTCCGTTATCGGGGATGAAAACAAATACGTTCAAATAAGTCCGGAATTGGATAAACTGACTAATTCTAAGCAACTTCTATTTTATAGAGTTTTTTCACTAAGTCAATACTTTTAGAGATATTTGCGAGTGAATATGTTCATTTTTCAACAAATAAAAACACGTTTTTAGACGGTTTTTCGCAAATAACTCAAAAAGTAGGTACCTACTTTATTGAAAAAAAATTAGCAAATAGCAAATAGCAAATATAGCTTATAGAAAAGTGAAAAAATGGTATATGTGTCAGGTCTGTAGACCCAGTAGAAGCAGAGTTATTGCTAAGCTTTGTTTTAAAACCAAGAGGAGTAGGTAAACTAACCCTAATAGCACACGACGTCCAAAATAGGTCCATTTTTGGTCCTAACGTCCATGGACTATAAATGGACGTCCTTTGGACGTCCGGCGTTGGACGTCCTTCGGTGGACTAAATATGTACGTCCTTCGGACGTCCGACGTTGGACGTCCTTCGGTGGACTAAATATGTACGTCCTTCGGACGTCCGATGTTGGACGTCCTTCGGGTGGAATAAATATGAACGTCCTTTGGACGTCCGTACTGGACGAAATACGGACGTTTGCTGATCGTCCATATTGGACATATTATACGAATTACGGGATAAAATAGCAAAATAATTCAATAAAATATTAACTTAATTATGTTAATAAAATAGTTTACATCGAAAAGATAATTATATTTAATTCAAAATTGCACAGTTTAATATTTTAAACATGTTTTTGTTTTTTTTTGTAAAGTGTGAAAATCTTATTTGTAAATTATTTGTTACAATGTTTTATTATTCTAGTTACCAAGATGACATAAGTTTGCTAATTAATTCTAGTAAGCAAAAATATAATTTGTATCAATGTATCTGTACTAAAAATGAATCTTAAGAGCATCTTTTTGAAGTTGGATATACGTGGCCGTGCCCAAAATAGGTCCAGTCTTAGTCCTAATGTCTATGGACTATAAATGGATGTCCTTTGGACGTCCGACGTTGGACGTACTTCGGGTGGAATAAATATGAATACGGTGGACTAAATATGTACTTCCTTCGGACTTCCGATGGTGGACGTCCGATGGTGGAATAAATACGAACGTCCTTTGGACGTCCGTACTGGACGAAATACGGACTTTTTGTGGAAGTTTGAAAATCACCCCCACTACTTGGTTCCTCTGTTCACAAAACTATAACGATAGGCGATAGATTTTCGATTCACCCACCCCCACCGATATCAGTTCGAAGTTGGAGAGTTGATCTCTCAGTCGTTGTCGTCGTTAGGGCTCCCGCGTAGAGTTTTATTCATTAACCACTGATTTTCATAATGTAAGAAATTATATTATATACGAATTAAAGTATAATATACTTATACATATACTATATATTACGTAAAACTATGAAGACGCTGTTTCACAACATAACACAGAGCCCGACCGCCTCATCGGGCCATTTAGAGCATCAATGCATAAGCCCATCCAATGGATTATTATGTGCCCCTTTGACATAGGCGCACAACATTTTAATCTACCACCCTGAGGATTCCTGCTCCTGGAGTTTTTCTGAAGTGCCGAAACAGTCTATGTTCCTGATTCCTCGATCAAATGAGGAGTTTTCGGAGCCATCAACCCCAGACAGCTACTGGAGCTCCACGTTGCAGTAAGTCACTTCTTGGTAAGTGAACGCCAAAGAGGAAGCATTCAGACTCTGCTGCTACCACCGTCTGGACATAGCCTATCGATCCCTGATGGCCTAGAGGACAAACTCACCGAGAATGATGGACAAAACCACCAGCCAGGACAACTGGTATCCAAACATTGGCATTATTTACGTTTTTTATTACATTTACATATCTTTTCATGCTCTTTGATATATATTTCTTATTCTTTCTAGTATATTTTTCATACATTTTTCAATCGGTGCTACTTCGGTATGCGGTCTACGGCAGAGTTTCTAGTTTGGTATGCGGTCTACCGTCTGATATGCGATCTACGGCAGTTTAGCTGATTCGGCATGCGGTCTACGTACAAAAACAAATTAGAGAAACTATTACAAACTTTTTATTTATTATTTATATATTATTTTATTTATTACAAACTATTACAAACAAATTTATTATATTACTTAAAAGTTAAATAATCTTTGAAAAACTTATTTGTAGGGTCAACTGACAATACATAAACATTTTAAATGGTTTATACATATACATCTCTAACATCGTGCAGAAAAGCGATAAACTTATCTTCTACATTCCTTCGTAGAAACTTCCACGCAACATAATCCAAATGGGACTGCAAAGTACTGACAGGAACACCTCTCATTTTTTTCAAAATCGTAATTTTACCCTCCAACCAGGATCTTTCTATCCCTTGCGTATGTGCTCCTGTTTGTGGGTCGACATAATTTTCCTGGTGGTTAACGGTTGAGTGCACGTAGCCTAATTGGCGCAAATTGCCGTATGCTGGCCATTCGTCCGAGTGAATTACTGACCCAGCTTCAACTTCCCTTTGTATGATGGGAACTAGGGTCGCTCTATCTCTTTGCTCAACATAAAAATATCGGACCTCCTTTTTACTCTTTAATCCGATTTGCAATACAAGTCTTGATTCAAAAATGCCTGGATCAACAGAAAGATGTTTACGCCTGTTTTATCGACTATGAGAAAGCATTTAATACTATCAAACATGACAAACTCATAGAACTATTACATCTTTCAGGACTTGACACTAAGGACATCCAGATTATAAAAAATCTATATTGGATTCAAACAGCCCACATAAAGAATGGACATATGGTGAGTGAAAACATAACCATTTCTAGAGGGGTTAGACAGGGCTGTATTCTTTCGCCACTGCTTTTCAACGTGTACACGGAACAAATATTTCTAGAGGCATTAGAAGAGTACAATGAGGGCATCAAGATTAATGGCGTACCAATAAGTAATTTTCGATATGCAGATGATACTGTTATACTAGCCGATAACATCGAAGATTTACAGATGATGCTAAATAGAGTAAATACAACTGGCAACCAATTTGGACTGAAGATCAATAGAAAGAAAACTAAATTTATTGTGATCAGTAAAAAGAACATTCAACATATCGACCTGAATATTGAAGCCGAACGTATTGAAAGAGTACACCGATTTAAATATCTGGGATATACAGTAAATGATAAGTGGGACCCAGACGTAGAGATTAGGATCCGAATTGAAATAGCAAGATCCAAATTCATAAAAATGAGAAAGCTCTTAAGCAACCGCAACCTAAGCGTTAACCTCCGATGGCGCGCCACAAAATGCTATGTACTCTCTACGCTACTTTACGGAGTAGAAGGGTGGACGTTAAGAGCAGCAACTATAAAGAAGTTAGCGGCTCTAGAAATGTGGCTGTATCGACGCATACTGAGAATTCCTTGGACAGACAGAGTGACCAACACAGAGGTATTGAGACGAATGGGTAAAGAGTTGGAATTGTTAACAACTGTTAAAAGGAGGAAAGCGTCATACCTGGGCCATGTGTTCCGTAATGATAAGTACAGTCTGCTACAGCTTATCTTCGAAGGCAAGATTGAAGGTAGAAGAGGTTTGGGCAGGAAGAAGAAATCCTGGCTGAGAAACTTGAGAGAATGGTTTCAAATACCAGAAGCTGCGAACATAATACATGCGGCACAAAACAGAGAAACCTATCGTTTGATGGTCGCCAACCTTCGGTAGAAGACGGCACATAAAGAAGAAGAATCCGAAGACCCACGGACCGTCAATTCGGCGTCCATGATTCCGATTATTTTCCGCTTCAGCATCGCTGTCTTCTGATTCTGCTGGATGGTCTCCATTTAATATTCGTCCTCTGTTGTATTTCCTTCTGCCCGCAAATCTGGCTTCGTCAATTTGGATTGGGTCTTCTTCCGTACCTCGAAGCTGTCCACGGCGATTCACTGACATCACAGAGGAACAGACTTCTCGACACATGCTGTACCAGTCCCCTATAGCTTCACTTCCTCTCCCCGTTACTTTCATTACTGTGTCAAAATCGAGTTCCAAAATGAACATGAACATCAATTCCAAAATTTGACATAAAGTTAACTTGCAGTTAATTTTTCCATTTAAGTCGGTGAAATGGAAAAAACGGTTGCCATGCCTAACTGATCTTGTGGTCTGGCATCCTCTCCTTGGACAGCGAAGAACTGGTCTATATTCACCACCCCGATCTCGTTTCCGCTTTTCTTCCATTTCTGCCCCACATCGGTGGCACGGCTCAGCGTCTTCAACATTTTGTAATAAACCGTTCGCTCGTAGAAATGCTACTGCCTCTGCTTCGCTCGAAATGACAGTTTGATAAAACTCTTTTAGCAACATTTTGTTTGCAACTAAATCAATCTTCATTTTGGGGCTCATTTTATACCAAAATAGGTCATTAAAGGTTTTAGTATAAGCACTACGTAATTGACCAATAATGAGTTCGTCATAATTTCCCTAATTTGTTTTTGCATTTCTAATTGAGCAGTAATGAGTTTATTTCAAAGATTATTTACTTTTTAAGTAATATAATGAAATAGTAATGAGTTTGTCATAATTTCCCTAATTTGTTTTTGCATTCCTAATTAAGTAGTAATGACTTTATTTCAAAGATTATTTAACTTTTAAGTAATATAATAAAATAGTAATGTTTGTAATAGTTTCTCTAATTTGTTTTTGTACGTAGACCGCATGCCGAATCAGCTAAATTGCCGTAGACCACATATTAGACGGTAGACCGCATACCGAAGTGGCACCTTTCAATCTTATGGGTGTTTGGTAAAAAATGGGCCATAGCTTAACCTTGGATTACTGAGCTTAAAATAGGTCGATTTAAGCTAACTTACTTTAGTACGAAAGATGATAATGACCGAAATACAGGGTGTCAAATTTTAACTTTTATTTTATTCTTGATTATTTCCTGGGCAATACATCATTTTTGGTGTTGAATTTAGATTTCTTGTCCCAAAAAAACCCCGCTTACCAAATTTCGTGATATTATCCCATGCTTGTTAGGAAATATTCAAGAATAAATAAAATAAAAGTTTAAATTTGACACCTTGTATTTCGGTTATTATCAACTTTAGTACAAATTTAAACTTTTATTTTATTCTTGATTATTTCCTGGACAATACATCATTTTTGGTGTTGAATTTAGATTTCTTGTCCCAAAAAAACCCCGCTTACCAAATTTCGTGATATTATCCCATGCTTGTTAGGAAATATTCAAGAATAAATAAAATAAAAGTTTAAATTTGACACCTTGTATTTCGGTTATTATCAACTTTAGTACTAACGTAAGTTAACTTAAATCGACCTATTTTACCCTCCGAAATCTAAGGTTAATCTATAGCCTATTCTTTACCAAACACTCTGTATAAGTACATATTTGTATTCTAGCCAATCTTTTTGATTTTCTATAAAGTATAGACTTCCTTGAATTTTGAATTACAATTGTTAAAGGAAAGTTTCGCTACCGCGGTCGCCTTTTGTTCGTCTTAACTTATTACCTCTACCCATAACGGTTCTTTTGTCAAACAGATTGGGTTGGTTATTGTACCTAGTAAGCAAAAAGTATTTATTTCAGTATTTTATAATCTATTTATAATATTGAATTATCTAAAGACAGAAAGCGAAGGCGGATGAAAAAAAATTAGACAAAAGTTGAATGATTATTATAATATAATATTACACTATACAGGGTGCGCCAAACCTCTGGTCTTATTTGATTACGGCTAAACTATGAGATATACAAAAAAATGTTTATAACAAAACTAATGTGTATCAAAGAGGTCTATAATTTAAAATTATTTTCAATTATACAGGGTGAGTCAGAACGACGGTATGAACCAAAGTTTTATTTTTTTAAATGGAACACCCTGTATATTAAATCATTTTTAAATATATTATTTAAAAATATGAAAAATTTGTATAAGGTCTTATAGGCCTAAAGTTAATAATTTTCGAAATATTTACATTTTTATTGAGAAAAATGGTAATATTTATAGGGTGGTGGATTATGTTTCCAAGGAAACAAAAATTTAGGTGATAGGTCAAAGTTTTTAAAATATAGTGTTATTTTTAAATAATTTAATATTTTTTACTTTTAGCCGTAAAATATACAGTGTGATCACTATTTGCAAATACAAAATTTTCTCATTTTTTTTAAATGGGACACCCTGTATATTAGTTTTGCGTTTTGTAGTAAATATTACAACCTTTCTTTTGGTATAAGGTTGTATGTACCTAGCCTGTTTCGTTTTGTAGATATTTTAAAAAAAACTATAAATTTTACGTTTTTGCGGATTTTTTATTTAAAAATTTTTTTGCAAAAAAAATAATTATATTCTGGTTTTAGAAACATACACTAAAATATAAAATATGAAAATAAAAACGTAATTAAAGATTAAAATAAATCGTATGCTAGTATAATTCAATTGAATTTAATAACTTCAAATTATTTTACAAAAAATATTTTACCATATTAATGAATACATAAATTAGTTACTAAATTAAATAAACAACCAAATTTTAAATCAATCGTAGTAATTCTTCTACCGCAGCAACTTTCCTGTACCAAATTAATTGTTAGTTATATTGTATTTACGAGTAAGATCAGTTAATAACTTTTTAATTTACCTACATCTTTAGAACGTATAAAGTATGCTTTGAAACAAATGAACGTTATGGAAGTATATTAAGAAGTAAATAGTATCTATGTACCTACTCGTGTCAAAAAAGCTGGTAATAATTTCTAATGGTTTCGCCCAAAACAAATGTCATATCCAAAAATTTTTTGGTTAAAAAATTAAAATTTAAAATATAAAAAATTGTTACAAAAATTTCAACTTCAAAAGTACTACCAGTTTTTGTGACACCAGTAAATACTATTTATATTAAGAAATAATTTGGCTGAGACATTTAACATTCATTTGTTTCAAAGTATACTTTATAATAATTTTTATATTCTCAAGATGTATGTAAGTAAATTTAAAAGGTAAATTAAAAGTTTAATAAATACAATTTAACTAACAATTAATTTGGTACAGGAAAGTTGCTGTAGTAGAAAAATTACTACAGTTGATTTAAAATTTGGTTGTTTATTTAATTTAGTAACTAATTTATGCATTCATTAATATGGTATTTTGTAAAATAATTTAAAGTTATTAAATTCAATTGAATTGTACTAGCATACGATTTATTTTAATCTTTAATTACGTTTTTGTTTTCATATTTTATATTTTAGTGTATGTTTCTAAAACCAGATTATAATTATTTTTTTTGCAAAAAAATTTTTAAATAAAAAATCCGCAAAAACCTAAAATCTATAGTTTTTTTAAAATATCTACAAAACGAAACATGCTAGGTACATACAACCTTATACCAAAAGAAAGGTTGTAATATTTACTACCAAACGCAAAATTAATATACAGGGTGTCCCATTAAAAAAAATGAGAAAATTTTGTATTTGCAAATAGTGATCACACTGTATATTTTATGGCTAAAAGTAAAAAATATTAAATTATTTAAAAATAACACTATATTTTAAAAACTTTGACCTATCACCTAAATTTTTATTTCCTTGGAAACATAATCCACAGCCCTATAAATATTACCATTTTTCTCAATAAAAATGTAAATATTTCGAAAATTATTAACTTTAGGCCTATAAGACCTTATACAAATTTTTCATATTTTTAAATAATATATTCAAAAATGATTTAATATACAAGGTGTTCCATTTAAAAAAATAAAACTTTGGTTCATACCGTCGTTCTGACTCACCCTGTATAATTGAAAATAATTTTAAATTATAGAACTCTTTGATACACATTAGTTTTGTTATAAACATTTTTTTATATCTCATAGTTTAGCCGTAATTAAAGAAGACCAGAGGTTTGGCGCACCCTGTATAATAAGTATACATAGATAGAATATCTTCTTTTTAAGAAATTGTCCATTATCTCCAAATGAGCAAGGTGTCGATTTGAAATATATGTATAATATACAGCCCATTACGCACCACCTTAAAAATTGAGCATTATTGATGTCTCGAATTTCCTAAACCAGTTGTCCCATCTAAGTGATTTTTTTTATAATATTATAGCCTAGGCTATAGGTTACCTCCTTAAGCTCGTCATGCACGGGGAGCTATATACTGTAATATATATTATATCACATCTCTCTCTATAGTAATGAGTGAGCCTGCACACACGGAACCATTAGTTCCGTGTCTCCAGGCTCACTCATTACTATAGGGAGTGATATGATATAATATACATAATATATTACAGTATAGCTCCCCGTTCATGACAAGCTTAAGGAGGTAACCTGTAGCCTAGGCTATAATATTATAAAAAAAATCACTGAGATTGGACAACAGGTTTAGGAAATTCGAGACATCAAAAATGCATCATTTTTAAGGTGGTGCGTTAATTTCTTGGAGAAGTGTAATTGTAATTTAATGTAAATAATGTAATATCCAATAATTATAATTTAATATAAGATGTAATATAAGTTCCTTAAAAAATGTATTTTTTATTTCCCACAATACATTCTCCACAGGTCTAAATATCGTCGCTAGACGTCCACCGAACGTCCTCTCAGGACGTTAGATGGACGTTCGGCAGCACGACATTGGACCAAACTGGGACGTCCTATGAAGGTCCAATTGACGTTCACCGAACGTCCCCTCGGACTTTAGGTGGACGTCCATTGGACGTTAGATGAACGTCCATTGGACGTTTGGCAACGAGGCATTTGGACCAAACTAGGACGTCCTGTTAAGGTTCAATTTACGTCCCCTAGGACGTCCGATTAAGGTCCAATTTACGTCCGATTAAGGTCCAATTTACGTTCGATTAACGTCCAATTTACGTCCGATTAAGGTCCAATTTAGGTCCCCTCGGACGTTAGGTGGACGTCCATTGGACATTTGGCAATGTGGCTTTGGACCAAACTAGGACGTCCTGATAAGGTCCAATTTACGTCCCCTAGGACGTCCGATTAAGGTCCAATTTACGTCCCCTTGGACCTTAGATGGACGTCCAATGGACGTTCGGTAGCGCGACATTTGGACCAAAATAGGACGTATAAAGAACGTTCCTCGGACGAAAACGGACGTCCAAGGGACGTACTTAAAGTCCGTGAAGGACGTCCTATGGACGTAGGGTAAAAAGGATTAGGGTAAAAAGACAGATTCACACCCAAGAAAGTCACTAGAAATATCTTCAGATACATCTTCTTTTTTGGTTGATCATATCGGCCTTTGACGGTAATATTGGCTAAAAATCTAAAAATAAAAGGAATAACGCAGAAAATGCAAAAATCGCTGATAAAATAAATAAACTAACCTATGAAATGCCAATAGTGTTAAAATTTTATAAATGTCATTATTGTCAAAATTTGATATGAGTAAAATTGCCTGAGGTTGTACCAATTACAAACAAGGTTTACGGCGCGGGAAATTTGAATTACTCCTCTTGGTTTAAAAACAGACTATAGTGAAAAATAAGCTCTTATATGTCAAATTCCAAATCGAATATTTTGACGTGAAATAAAAAAAATGAAACACTTTTCTGGGACAACTTATTACAACTTTTTTAAAGTGTTTAAGAAAACGTTTATTTTTATTTTTTTAAAAAGTTTCTAGCAGCAAGAGTAAGCAAGTTACGCTTAAAATACAGTTGTTCCTTATTTTTTGGTTAAAAATATCGTAAAAATCATCTCCCTCTAATTAACAGCCCAAATGGAATTAATCGTTACCACTTCACAAGTAACTTTATGTATTGTTTGTGTTTGTAAGTTTCATCAGTTCAAAGTGCTTATTTGTGAAAAAATTTGGTTTTAAAGTAAATTTTAAATCTTTAATTTTGAAAAAAAAAGACTTTTTTCAAAATAACTTAAAACTTATTAGTGATACCAAATATCTTAAAGAGTAAAAAATGTAGGTTTTGCTTTTTCAAATATTTGGGATTTTTTGATTTTCTGGAAGACAAAAATTGGTTAAGATATGGCTGTTTAAAATTTGCATATACATACTCGTGACTAGTGATTCGTTCGAGCCCTTTCAACAAAACCCCTTTCAAAAATAAGCATTTTTAACCAATGCAACTTACAGATCATATACAGGGTGTCCCCAAAAATAGTGCGTTCCTTAAAGGTATAGATAGAAAGCACAATGTAGAGCAAAAAATTCTTATAACATTTTCAGCCGTTTAAAACTTTTATAGAACAAAATTTGCTTAGAATTAGAATTAGTCAGTTTATCCACTCCCGGACTTATTTTGAACGTATGTTTTTTCACCCCCAAGAAGGGGTGAAAGTCACATCCAGGACAAGAGAACATATCGGCATAATCTCACTTTTTTCTTTGGCATTTTAGCTACGTGTGTGCCAAATTTCATGTCAATCCAAGCGGTTCTTTAAAATCTGGAGGTTTTGCGATGTTTTACCGTGAGTGAATGGAATGATTGCCGTTGTCACTTTTAGATAAGAAGTCATTATCACAATGACATAGTCAGGTTAACTGAATTATATAATTATTGTTTTTATCATTAATTGTGAAAACCTAGAATTATCCATGTCTGTCCGTCAATAAACACAACTCCTCTGTTAGTAGGACAGAAAGAATGACAAATAAGGTGTCAAATGAAAGCCTATAACCAAAATATGATATTACATGTGAGAAGTTTGACCTCGGACTGCCTGTTCCAGAGTTGCAACCGAAAGTACTGTTTTAAATTCGTCGAAATAGTACAAACTATTATTAAACGCGACTAAGAAAGACCAGAACAAATACATACTTTCGGTTTCATGTCTGTCTGTTCGTCCATGTCTGTCGGTGAACAAAATTCATCCATCATATCAACTGACAAAAAGTTACACGAAGAGTTCAAATATCGACTGCCGGTTCAACTTCCGGTCACTTTGGGTGAAAAATTAGAACTTACGATGTCCAATTGCTTGTTACAATTTTTTTATAAGTGTTCTACTCTATCTATTCTGACTTTTTCTATAACTTACTTAGATCACATATAATTTAATACAGTTTTGATGTCAGGGTCTTCAAAATTTATGTGGTGAGTTCCGGTATGTGATGAATGAAAAACGACTCCATAAGCAGAAGAAAAAAGTGTTCTTTAAAGTGTTCTCAAGACCTAAGACAATACATCGACTCACAAGAGCGTTGTGACAGTAGCAAAAATTCGAGTTGGGGTTCGAATTACTTTCTCATGCGGCTTACTCTCCTGACTTGGCCCCCTCCGATTATTAAGTGTTCCCAAATCTGAAGAAATGACTCGTAAATAAAAAAATCAGCTGAGATAATTGAAGAAAAAAATAACTATTTTTCAGAGCTTTCAGAATCGTATTATGCGCACGGCATCGACATAAAAAAGTTGTAAAACCGTTAAAATCGCTGTATTGAACATATTGAATAAAATTAAAGAATTTTCATGAAAACATGTTTTTCATGAAAATATGTCTACTTTTATAGGACGCACTTCAGCAGTTCATAAAAAAAGCTTACAGACTTTCTAATGCTGTTTGCTAAATAGCAAAAATAACAAAAATTTTATTACTCATGAAGAAGATCAAGCAGCTAAATTTAAAGTAAAATCATTAGTTGGCATATAAATAGATATGGAATAATGGAATAGAAGTTGATATCCATTTCTGAACCCACCTCAGAAAAAGTGGACGAAATAGAGTAATTGGGAGTCCTTCAAAGGTCACCTGAGCACTCAGAACCTAGTACCAGTGCATGCAGCTGCGATAATATTAAAGAGAAATCCGACAAAAGAATTGAGAGGGAACTCTGGACCAAATATCAAAAACCAGTGTAACCTAACACTTCCAGCTTCATATTAATAATAGAAAATCACCGAAAGACAAATATGTAATGTAAAGTATTAATATCTCAATATTCCGGTCTACTAAACAATAACGACTGGCAAAACATTAAAGTCTTTATTCAAGTCGTATATTAAAAAAATAAGACAAGTAGAGTAATAAATGGATAATTAAAAATTGCGAGAAACAGTGCAAGAAAATTATTTAATAGACCCGAAGACAAAACAAAAATTAATGTGCTAAATAAAAGTATTGATTCGTTACTGCAGAACTAGAACTGTTATATGGAGCTATACTAGTCTGGATCGGTGTAAATTAAATGAGAAAGAAAATAATATAATAAACACACTTTAAGAGCAGATAGAGAAAATATATGGATTATCAGAAGGTTCAAACGGCAGAATTATCAACGATAAACAAGAAAAAGTCAACGAGATAATGATTCTGGACCAACTGTTTTATTATAATTAGGGGTAAGGAATTTTTGTTTTTACGAAATAGATGCGAATTTCGGAGAAATTTTGAACATAAATGCGATAAATGTGAAATATGGAGTTTTTGTTTATTTCCGCGAAATACCTGCAGGTGCCCAACTCGCCCGTAAATAAGTAGGTAGTTACGTAGTAAATAAGGCATGAAAAGATTTTACGAAAAGTTTTCTATTGTACATAATTTTTGAAAGGTTGTTTATTTTTCTAACACGTGTTGAAACAGAAGGAACTTTCATTGTTTATCATTAAATAGATAAAGATAAGATAAGGAATTGATATTTTTCAATGTTGATTGTTTGAGAAATATCAATAATCCGACTGTTGTTATCTTTCGGTCTTTTGTATTGGTAAAAATCTAAGTAGGAATAAAAGTCGGCTAATTCTTATTTTCTAAACATATAAATTAGTCAAACAGGACAATCAGTGCTCATTCCGTCAATTTTTATTAAGAACATGGTCTATCAAAAAAGTTTTCATAGTAACATAAAGTTACTTAAAGTATCCCCTAAAATGGGACGCCCTAAAACAATTTTGATTGATCGAGTCAAAGAATTTGCAACAGATGACCTATATCTGTGTGACACAAGACACAATTGCTACACAGTGCAGTTTTCCGTCATTTGCTAAAGCAGCATTACAGAGCATTTGGAGTCCAACGAACAGCGTAGACGCAGAACGATTCTTCAGCACATATAATATTGTAGTGACAGATCGAAGAACAGCTCTTAAAGTGTCGAATGTCGAAATTACAACGATGTTAGCTTTTAATTATTGTTTTCTGTTGTTTTACTCGTAGTTAAAAATAAATGCGAAATTTTGTAATTATAAAAAAAGTAAATGCGAAATTCACGTTTTTTACTTGCGAAAATTCTGTACCCCTAATTATAATTAGTTATAAAATAGCTTCAATGGGGAAAAGCTGTAAGCTTAGACCAAACACCAGTAGGGGGCATCCAATTAATTGAGGAAAAAAATTAAATGTATAACAATATTCACTTCATTTACTGAAAAGGCATTGTCCCGCAAGAATGGTTGAATTCACAATTAATAGCCCTACAAAAAGACAAGCGCTTAAAAGTGATAAGACCATTGAACAATAAGCATGTAAGCTACCTTTTAAACACATTCTCAAAAATAATCCATAACACAAGGATTGTTAGGAAATTCTTTTATAGACTTCAGGCAACAAATTCTCCTGATCATGTTTAAAAAACGTACGGAATGTACTAAATAAAAAAATATATTTATCATTTAAAAATATATACCCTTATACTATAACATAATTCTAACGTTGAATATATAATGCTTTCCTGTGGAGTATACAAAGGATGGTCCTGTTTTTCCCGCACGCTGCCTTGTTTAGTCTTCTTTGTCGTTTAATTCGTTAAATTCTATCCTCTTATGTCACGGCTTCAGGAAGCAGTGGATATATGCAGTGAACGGGAGGCCTATGTCGAACAGTGAACGAATATATATATATATATATATATATATATATATATATATATATATATATATATATATATATATATATATATATATATATATATATATATACATCCTACTATCAATTTGGCATCGATACATTATGCATTTACCATCTGTATATCGATGCCACTTTACACTACCTTAATAACTTTTTTCCTGCACTTGTTACCAGAAGTCTAATCAACTCGGTAGTTAGAGATTTGATTTCTTGATGTTACTTTAATATATCAGCTTTCTTTGTTTATCCCTTACTAAGTTATATAAGTTTATTCCATAAAATGTTTGAGTCCAAAATGATGGTACAGTGAAAATATTATATACATTTAGTTCAGTGTTTTACCGTTTTGTCGCTGCCGCTATATACATGACAACGTATATACCACTTTCATTATCAATCATTTTGGCATCAGAAATTTGGCATCACTGTTGAATACAATATTATCCACACCGAAAAATAGGCAATTTGAGAATGTATATATTATTTTCATCAACAAATCATTCTGGCATCATGTTGTTTTCACCCAATTTTGAAAAAATGTGAAAACTTTGTATTATCCACGTCCGTCTGTCCGTCCGTCTGTCTGTAATCACAACTCCTCCGTCAATATACCAGCTAGAATGACAAATGAGATGTCAACGGAAAGCTGATAATCCAAGGATGGTACTAAAGCTGAGATATTTGACCTTGGCGGTCTGTCCGTCGGTCTGTCCGACCGCGAATATAACTCCTATATCATTATACCAGGTAGAATGACAAATGAGGTGTCAAATGAAAGCTTATAATCCAAGGATGGTACTAAAGGTGACATATTTGACTTAGGCGGTCTGTGCGTCGGTCCCTCCGACCGCGAATATAACTCCTCCATTATTATACCAGCTTTAATGATAAATGAGGTGTCAAATAAAAGCTTATAATCCAAGGATGGTACTAAAGGTGAGATATTTGACCTAGGTTGTCTTTCCGTCGGTCCGTACGACCGCGAATATAACTTCTCCGTCATTATACCAGGTAGAATGACAAATGAGGTGTCAAATGAAAGCTGATAATCCAAGGATGGTACTAAAGGTGAGATATTTGACCTAGGCTGTCTTTCCGTCGGTCCGTACGACCGCGAATATAACTCCTCCATCATTATACCAGCTTGAATGATAAATGAGGTGTCAAATGAAAGCTTATGATCCAAGGATGGTACTAAAGGTGAGCTATTTGACCTAGGCTGTCTTTCCGTCGGTCCGTACGACCGCGAATATAACTTCTTTGTCATTATACCAGGTAGAATGACAAATGAGGTGTCAAATGAGAGCTGATAATCCAAGGATGGTAATAAAGGTGAGATATTTGACCTAGGCGGTCTGTCCGCCGGTCCGTCCGACATTCATCATTATACCAGCTAGAATGATAAATGAGGCATCAAATGAAAGCTTATGATCCAAGGATGGTACTAAAGGTGAGATATTTGACCTAGGCTGTCTTTCCGTAGGTCCGTACGACCGCGAATATAACTTCTCCGTCATTATACCAGGTAGAATGACAAATGAGGTGTCAAATGAAAGCTTATAATCCAAGGATGGTACTAAAGGTGAGATATTTGACCTAGGCTGTCTTTCCGTCGGTCCGTACGACGGCGAATATAACTCTTCCATCATTATACCAGCTTGAATGATAAATGAGGTGTCAAATGAAAGCTTATGATCCAAGGATGGTACTAAAGGTGAGATATTTGACCTAGGCTGTCTTTCCGTCGGTCCGTACGACCGCGAATGTAACTTCTCTGTCATTATACCAGGTAGAATGACAAATGAGGTGTCCAATGAAAGCTGATAATCCAAGGATGGTACTAAAGGTGAGATATTTGACCTAGGCTGTCTTTCCGTCGGTCCGTACGACCGCGAATATAACTCCTCCATCATTATACCAGCTTGAATGATAAATGAGGTGTCAAATGAAAGCTTGTGATCCAAGGATGGTACTAAAAGTGAGCTATTTGACCTAGGCTGTCTTTCCGTCGATCCGTACGACCGCGAATATAACTTCTCTGTCATTATACCGGGTAGAATGACAAATAAGGTGTCCAATGAAAGCTGATAATCCAAGGAAGGTACTAAAGGTGAGATATTTGACCTAGGCTGTCTTTCCGTCGGTCCGTACGACCGCGAATATAACTCCTCCATTATTATACCAGCTTGAATGATAAATGAGGTGTCAAATAAAAGCTTATAATCCAAGGATGGTACTAAAGGTGAGATATTTGACCTAGGTTGTCTTTCCGTCGGTCCGTAGGACCCCGAATATAACTTCACCGTCATTATACCAGGTAGAATGACAAATGAGGTGTCAAATGAAAGCTTATAATCCAAGGATGGTACTAAAGGTGAGATATTTGACCTATGCTGTCTTTCCGTCGGTCCGTACGACCGCGAATATAACTCCTCCATCATTATACCAGCTTGAATGATAAGTGAGGTGTCAAATGAAAGCTTATGATCCAAGGATGTTACTAGAGGTGAGATATTTGACCTAGGCTGTCTTTCCGTCGGTCCCTACGACCGCGAATATAACTTCTCTGTCATTATACCAGGTAGAATGACAAATGAGGTGTCCAATGAAAGCCAAAAATCCAAGGATGGTACTAAAGGTGAGATATTTGACCTTGGCGGTATGTCCGTCGGTCTGTCCGACCGCAAATATAACTCCTCCATCATTATACCAGGTAGAATGACAAATGAGGTGTCAAATGAAAGCTTATAATCCAAGGATGGTACTAAAGGTGAGATATTTGACCTAGGCTGTCTTTCCGTCGGTCCGTACGACCGCGAATATAACTCCTCCATCATTATACCAGCTTGAATGATAAATGAGGTGTCAAATGAAAGCTTATGATCCAAGGATGGTACTAAAGGTGAGATATTTGACCTAGGCTGTCTTTCCGTCGGTCCGTACGACCGCGAATATAACTTCTCCGTCATTATACCAGGTAGAATGACAAATGAGGTGCCAAATGAAAGCTGATAATCCAAGGATGGTACTAAAGGTGAGATATTTGACCTAGGCGGTCTGTCCGTCGGTCCGTCCGACCGCGAATATATTTCCTCCATCATTATACCAGCTAGAATGATAAATGAAAGCTTATAATCCAAGGATGGTGCTAAAGGTGAGATATTTGACCTAGGCAATCTTTCTGTCGGTCCGTACGACCGCCAATATAACTCCTCCGCCATTATACCGGGTAGAATTACAAATGAGGTGACAATGTCAAAGTTTAGTAAAAATGACTCAAAATTAGTAAATTCGTATATCTATCCACGCAAAGTTACACGTAAAATTCAAATATTGTCTTCCAGTTCTACTTTCGATTACTTTGGGTGAAAACCTAGGACTTACGAAGTCCAATTACTTGTTTTATTTAAAAATAAGGCATATCATAGACATGCCTTAGGCATCATAGAAGACAATGACACAGAAAAGTCAAACACAGCAGCATGTCAAAAGGGCGTTAGTTATGTATCTTCGGTCCTGTTAGTCCAATCGTGATGTATAGCACCTCAAATGATAGGATTTGACAAACAGAATACAATGACAGAAAAATCAAATACAACAGCATGTCAAAAGGGCCTTAGTAGCGTATCTTCGGTCCTATTAGTCCAATCGTGACGTACGGCATCTTAAATAATAGAACTTGACCAATAGAATCAAATTTGACACAAACAAATCAAATACACCAACAAGTCAAAAGGGCATTTGTTATGTATCTTCGGTCCTATTGGTCCAATCGTGACATACAGCACCTCAAATGATAGGGTTTAACGAACAGAATACAATGACACAGAATAATCAAATACAACAACATGCCAAAAGGGCCTTATTTACGTATCTTCGCTCCTATTGGTCCAATCGTGGAGTACAGCACCTCAAATAACTGGATTTGTCAAATAGAATACAATGACATAGAAAAATCAAATACAGCAGCATGTCAAAAGGGCCTTAGTCTTGTATCTACGGTCCTATTGGTCCAATCGTGATGTACAGCACCTCAAATAATAGTATTTGACAAATAATATAAAATGGCACAGAAAAATCAAATACAGCAACATGTTAAAAGGGCCTTAGTCATGCAGCTTCGCTACAATTGATCCAATCGTGACGTACAGCGCCTCAAACGATGGGATTTAACGGGCAGAATGCGACTGTAGACAAATCAAAATGGCGGCATGTAATAGCACCTTAAAATTGTAGAAATAAAATGGATTAACGCACAGAGGTGTATGACATATTATGTGACAGTATTTAACAAATTGAATACGATTACATACGTCCAGTTTTTGACAGGTGACTTCTCTACATGATAAACGCGAAAAGGCCCCCTTCGTTCACTGTTCGACATAGGCCTCCCGTTCACTGCATATATCAACTGCTTCCTGAAGCCGTGACATAAGAGGATAGAATTTAACGAATTAAACGACAAAGAAGACTAAACAAGGCAGTGTGCGGGAAAAACAGGACCATCCTTTGTATACTCCACAGGAAAGCATTATATATTCAACGTTAGAATTATGTTATAGTATAAAGGTATATATTTTTAAATGATAAATATATTTTTTTATTTAGTACATTCCGTACGTTTTTTAAACATGATCAGGAGAATTTGTTGCCTGAAGTCTATAAAAGAATTTTCTAACATTCCTTGCGTTATGGATTATTTTTGAGAATGTGTTTAAAAGGTAGCTTACAGGCTTATTGTTCAATGGTCTTATCACTTTTAAGCGCTTGTCTTTTTGTAGGGCTATTAATTGAGATTTCAACCATTCTTGCGGGACAATGCCTTTTCAGTAAATGAAGTGAATATTTTTATACATTTAATTTTTTTCCTCAATTAATTGGATGCCCCCTACTGGTGTTTGGTCTAAGCTTACAGCTTTTCCCCATTTAAGCTATTTTATAACTAATTATAATTAGGGGTACGGAATTTTCGCAAATAAAAAACATGAATTTCGCATTTACTTTTTTTATAATTACAAAATTTCGCATTTATTTTTAACTACGAGTAAAACAACAGAAAACATTAATTAAAAACCAACATCGTTGTAATTTCGACATTCGACTCTTTAAGAGCTGTTCTTCGATCTGTCACTGTCACTACAATATTATATGTGCTGAAGAATCGTTCTGCGTCTATGCTGTTCGTTGGACTCCAAATGCTTGGTAATGCTGCTTTAGCAAATGACGAAAAACTGCACTGTGTAGCAATTGTGTCTTGTGTCACATAGATATAGGTCATCTGTTGCAAATTCTTTGACTCGATCACTCAAAATTGTTTTAGGGCGTCCCATTTTAGGGGATACTTTAAGTAACTTTATGTTACTATGAAAACTTTTTTGATAGACCATGTTCTTAGTAAAAATTGACGGAATGAGCACTGATTGTCCTGTTTGACTAATTTATATGTTTAGAAAATAAGAATTAGCCGACTTTTATTCCTACTTAGATTTTTACCAATACAAAAGACCGAAATGCAGATAACAACAGTCGGATTATTTATATTTCTCAAGGAATCAACATTGAAAAATATCAATTCCTTATCTTTATCTATTTAATGATGAACAATGAAAGTTCCTTCTGTTTCAACACGTGTTAGAAAAATAAACACCTTTCAAAAATGATGTACAATAGAAAACTTTCCGACTTCCGTAAAATCTTTCCATACCTTATTTACTACGTGACTACCTACTTATTTACGGACGAGTTGAGCACCTGCAGGTATTTCGCGGAAATAAACAAAAACTCCATATTTCACATTTATCTCATTTTTGTTCAAAATTTCGCCGAAATTCGCATCTATTCCGTACCCCTAATTATAAAAAAACAGTTGGTCCAGAATCATTATCTCGTTGACTTTTTCTTGTTTATCGTTGATAATTCTGCCGTTTGAACCTTCTGATAATCCATATATTTTCTCTATCTGCTCTTAAAGTGTGTTTATTATATTATTTTCTTTCTCATTTAATTTACACCGATCCAGAGTATAGCTCCATATAACAGTTCTAGTTCTGCAGTAACGAATCAATACTTTTATTTAGCACATTAATTTTTGTTTTTTTTTTGTCTTCGGGTCTATTAAATAATTTTCTTGCAGTGTTTCTCGCAATTTTTAATTATCCATTTATTACTCTACTTGCCTTATTTTTTGAATATACGACTTGAATAAAGACTTTAATGTTTTGCCAGTCGTTATTGTTTAGTAGACCGGAATATTGAGATATTAATTCTTTACATTACATATTTGTCTTTCGGTGATTTTCTATTATTAATATGAAGCTAGAAGTGTTAGGTTACACTGGTTTTTGATATTTGGTCCAGAGTTCCCTCTCAATTCTTTTGTCGGATTTCTGTTTAATATTATCGCAGCTGCATGTACTGGTACTAGGTTCTGAGTGCTCAGGTGATCTTTGAAGGACTCCCAATTACTCTATTTCGTCCACTTCTTCTGAGGTGGGTTCAGAAGTGGATATCAACTTCTATTCCATATCTATTTATATGCCATCTAATGATTTTACTTTAAATTTAGCTGCTTGATCTTCTTCATGAGTAATAAAATTTTTGTTATTTTTGCTATTTAGCAAACAGCATTAGAAAGTCTGTAAGCTTTTTTTATGAACTGCTGAAGTGCGTCCTATAAAAGTAGACATATTTTCATGAAAAACATGTTTTCATGAAAATTCTTTAATTTTATTCAATATGTTCAATACAGCGATTTTAACGGTTTTACAAATTTTTTATGTCGATGCCGTGCGCATAATACTGGAAGCTCTGAAAAATAGTTATTTTTTTCTTCAATTATCTCAGCTGATTTTTTTATTTACAAGTCATTTCTTCAGATTTGGGAACACTTAATAATCGGAGAGGGCCAAGTCAGGAGAGTAAGCCGCATGAGAAAGTAATTCGAACCCCAGCTCGAATTTTTGCTACTGTCACAACGCTCTTGTGAGTCGATGTATTGTCTTAGGTCTTGAGAACACTTTAAAGAACACTTTTTTCTTCTGCTTATGGAGTCGTTTTTCATTCATCACATACTGGAACTCACCACATAAATTTTGAAGACCCTGACATCAAAACTGTATTAAATTATATGTGATCTAAGTAAGTTATAGAAAAAGTCAGATAGAGTTATAAGTTATAGATAGAGTAGAACACTTATAAAAAAATTGTAACAAGCAATTGGACATCGTAAGTTCTAATTTTTCACCCAAAGTGACCGGAAGTTGAACCGGCAGTCGATATTTGAACTCTTCGTGTAACTTTTTGTCAGTTGATATGACGGATGAATTTTGTTCACCGACAGACATGGACGAACAGACAGGCATGAAACCGGAAGTATGTATTTGTTCTGGTTTTTCTTAGTCGCGTTGAATAATAGTTTGTACTATTTCGACGAATTTAAAACAGTACTTTCGGTTGCAACGCTGGAACAGGCAGTCCGAGGTCAAACTTCTCACATGTAATATCAGGTTTGTTCCAACATAAACTTTTGGACGGTCCAGAAACCTTCACGAAACTACTTGTACCGTTTGTTGTGCGCATGTTCGTAATTGTATCGCCCAGTTATCGTCCCATGACGGTAATTTGGAAACCGATGTTGGAACGGTTACCTGACTGATAACTGAGTTATCTATCAATATGTATATTGTTGTTGGTATATCCAATGATACTTTTATCATTCATTTACTAAAGACGTATGCCGTAGATATAGTAATATTATGTGACACATGACAAAAGCTCTAAACAAATGACAATCAATGAAAAACCCTATTTCCCGATTACTGAAATGATCATCACGAAACCGTCACTAAAAGATCACAATTCTTGTTGGAACAGTGGGAAGGACGATCCGATGACGATCATATTTTTGTTGGAACGGATTTTGTTTACTGCGCAGGAGCGTTACCGTTTCGTGACGGTTTTCGGTCGTGTTGGAACAAACCTATTTTGGTTATAGGCTTTCATTTGACACCTTATTTGTCATTCTTTCTGCCCTACTAACAGAGGAGTTGTGTTTATTGACGGACAGACATGGATAATTCTAGGTTTTCACATTTAATGATAAAAACAATAATTATACAATTCAGTTAACCTGACTATGTCATTGTGATAATGACTTCTTATGTAAAAGTGACAACGGCAATTATTCCATTCACTCACGGTAAAATATCGCAAAACCTCCAGATTTTAAAGAACCGCTTGGATTGACATGAAATTTGGCACACACGTAGCTAAAATGCCAAAGAAAAAAGTGAGATTATGCCGATATGTTCTCTTGTCCTGGATGTGACTTTCACCCCTTCTTGGGGGTGAAAAAACATACGTTTAAAATAAGTCCGGAAGTGGATAAACTGACTAATTCTAATTCTAAGCAAATTTTGTTCTATAAAAGTTTTAAACGGCTGAAAATGTTATAAGACTTTTTTGCTTTACATTGCGCTTTCTATCTATACCTTTAAGGAACGCACTATTTTCGGGGACACCCTGTATATGATCTGTAAGTTGCATTGGTTCAAAATGCTTATTTTTGAAAGGGGTTTTGTTGAAAGGGCTCGAACGAATCACTAGTCACGAGTATGTATATGCAAATTTTAAACAACCATATCTTAACCAATTTTTGTCTTCCAGAAAATCAAAAAATCCCAAATATTTAAAAAAGCAAAACCTACATTTTTTACTCTTTAAGATATTTGGTATCACTAATAATTTTTAAGTTATTTTGAAAAAAGGCTTTTTTTTCAAAATTAAAGATTTAAAATTTACTTTAAAACCAAATTTTTTCACAAATAAGCACTTTGAAGTGATGAAACTTACAAACACAAACAATACATAAAGTTACTTGTGAAGTGGTAACGATTAATTCCATTTGGGCTGTTAATTAGAGGGAGATTTTTACGATATTTTTAACCAAAAAAAAGGAACAACTGTATTTTGAGCGTAACTTGCTTACTCTTTCTGCTAGAAACTTTTTAAAAAAATAAAAATAAACGTTTTCTTAAACACTTTAAAAAAGTTGTAATAAGTTTTCCCAGAAAAGTGTTTCATTTTTTTTATTTCATGTTAAAATATTCGATTTGGAATTTGACATATAAGAGCTTATTTTTCACATAGTCTGTTTTTAAACCAAGAGGAGTAATTCAAATTTCCCGCGCCGTAAACCTTGTTTGTAATTGGTACAACCTCAGGCAATTTTACTCATATCAAATTTTGACAATAATGACATTTATAAAATTTTAACACTATCAGCATTTCATAGGTTAGTTTATTTATTTTATCAGCGATTTTTGTATTTTCTGCGTTATTCCTTTTATTTTTAGATTTTTAGTCAATATTACCGTCAAAGGCCGATATGATCAACCAAAAAAGAAGATGTATCTGAAGATATTTCTAGTGACTTTCTTGGGTGTGAATCTGTCTTTTTAGTTTACCTACTCCTCTTGGTTTTAAAACAAAGCTTAGCAATAACTCTGCTTCTACTGGGTCTACAGACCTGACACATATACCATTTTTTCACTTTTCTATAAGCTATATTTGCTATTTGCTAATTTTTTTTCAATAAAGTAGGTACCTACTTTTTGAGTTATTTGCGAAAAACCGTCTAAAAACGTGTTTTTTTTTTGTTGAAAAATGAACATATTCACTCGCAAATATCTCTAAAAGTATTGACTTAGTGAAAAAACTCTATAAAATAGAAGTTGCTTAGAATTAGCCAGTTTATCCAATTCCGGACTTATTTGAACGTATTTGTTTTCATCCCCGATAACGGACGAAACTCACCTCCAGATCAAAAGCACATATCGGCACAATATCACTTTTTTTCTTTAACATATTAGCTATGCGTGTCCCAAATTTTATGTCAAACCAAGCGTTTCTTCAAAATTCTGAACAAAAACCGTAAGTAAATTAAACGAAAATGTAAAAGGTACATTCCATGTCAAATCACTCAGGCAAAAAAATTTGGAACTCCGATTTGTCTGAAAATTGGTATATAGCTTCTGCGGGACGTAAAAAGAAGATATTTAAGGTCAAAAAATTGTCTTCTTCTTTTTTTCTCAAAATGTTATTTTATGCGATTTTACAGTGATTTGGTGTTTATTTAAACAAATTTGCATTTTCTGTCGTAAAGTATCAATGAAAAACATAATATTTTAATAGAAATGACTCAAAAATGTCATTATATGGCATTATAACAAGTTATTTTGAATCAAAACAAGTTTTTGATCAAATTTTATAGTGTAAAAAACGTTAAAATACCGTTTTTTACATTTTCCTCCATTCCCAAAATACATCATCACCGATTTGGCTAAAAATTTGCCCGCATATAGCTAAAAGATAGGACTTTAAGTGGTTAGAAGGATTTGAATTATATTACAATACCAAAAAAGTTACATGCAGTAATATCATACTCAAAAGTATATATTAGTCCAGTCGGGATAGCATTTGACCTTGAATGCCAAGCTGCACAAAAATTTATTTTTCTGATCTTTAGGGGAGTCAATAGTAGCCTAAATTTAAAATCGCGAATGAATTCCATGGTCACTCTGAGGGAATGTAAGATTCTGTTTTTTCTTCCCGGAAGTTTTTCTTACGCAGTTGCAAAACAAGCATGTACTTCTGTTGGATGACGATGCCGTTGATGTTGACGCTCCCTGAAACAATAAAATCCATTTTATAAATAGAAATTCACTGAAAAAAATGGTTTCGACCGTAAACAATAAAGTGACCAAGAATTTATTAAATATTTCTTTAATTTATATCATGTTAAAAAAAACTGTTCATGAATCATTTATCATCTTTTTTTTTTTAAATATTCCTTTCTTTTGTTCGCCCCTATTTAAATACCAAAACATTTCCCTACCTCATCAAAATCCGTAGAAGTGTGAGATGTGCTGTCAGCATGACTTTCTTCACTCTCAGGAACTGCTTCATTGGAATGGACATTAGAATCTAGGCATTCTGTACCGTCATCAGCAATAGAAGTATCTACATGTTCCTAGAAGCAATTTTTTGTATTTAATGTTAATGTTGGATATTTTATTTTTATGAAAAGCTTCATTTACATCAATAATATTTTTTTTTCTTTAATTTTCTTCGGGAAAATTTAAAAAAAAAATAAAAATTGAAAGAAGATAGAAACTAAAAAAAAAAAGGCGAAAGGTCTTTCACAAAAATAGTTGTTTAAATAATTTGTTTAATAGAAACAAATTCAAACGAACGTTCAATTTTTGCTATTTCAAATTCTACTAGATAATAATTGAAAGAATCATATATTGTATACTTACTGAATACTCTGTACAAAAAATTCCAAATTCTTTATTGTATTTATTTCCTAAAACAGTAACTTTTTTGTAACACGTGGTGTGGTAACCAACAGAACCGAGTACTGCTTTGGTTAGTTCAACTTCATGATATTTAAATTGTTTTTTTTTTACGAAAAGTACTATTCTATTATCAGCCCGGTGAAGGTCGATTTAGGTTCGGATCTTCTACTAATAGTACATGCCCGTACCATTTCAGGGCTCTACTTTTACTACCACAACTTTTTTGTAATTGAGCATTCTACTTCTATTCTGTTTCATATTTCCTCTGTTCTTATTTTATCCTACCTGGTAATTTGTAGACACCTTCTCATAAACTTCAATTCAACTGTTCGTATTTTATTTCGTATTATTGTTGTCACTGGCCATTCTTCCGCTCTTGTAGGGTAATGTTCAGCACTATGCCCTGAAAAATCCTTTTTTTGTTTTCTTTAGTTAGAGTGTTCTTCCATATCATTCCATGGAGTGCTTTCGTGGCTTGTTTTCCCCGTACTATTTTCATTTCTATATCTTTCATCCAAGTGTCATTTTGGTTTATTATTTACCCTAAATATTTAAAAGTTTTAGAACTCTTAATAGTGTTCTTCTAAACTTACGTTCAAATCAGCAACCAATCTGTAATCAATTATGTACTTTCGACTAGATTAAATTGGTTTAGACTAGGCTAAACTAGTTTATCCTGATATAAAAACAAACACTAGTTTGGCCTGAAGTGTGCGTCTTTATATCAGGATAAACTAGTTTAGCCTAGGCCAAACTAGTTTGGCCTGAAGTGTGTGTATTTATATCAGGATAAAGGATATCATACTGGTTTATCCTAACGCGCTTAGGACAAACTAGTTTGGCCTAGGCCAAACTAGTTTATTCTGAAATCAGGTTTGGCCGGTAACATATACATTTTTGGAATCATATCAACAATATCAAAATCATAAAAATGTGGCTTTTGAATATGATTAAGTTTTGCAGATTCAGGTGCATGAAGTCTTCTAGACATTTCTTTTGTCACTTGTACAATGCCATCATAGTAGGTAATAGCCAATATTTGGAATTTCATTCTACCCAGTTATCGGAAAGGGTTTTTCTACACATAAGGTATTTAAGCATCTTCGAAGTTGATATCCGATAATAGGAACAAAAATAGTCCGATAAATTTAAGTTCTCTAAATAAACTATGTCCCCAATATCGGACATTCCCAGAATATTATAGAACTACTTCTAATACAGGTCACAAAAATTAAAAGAAAAATTTTTGTTTATAAATATTTAGTTGAAAATGGAAAAACGGCTTCAGTATTCTGAAATTAACATGAGCATAGACATTAAGCGTCCCAAAGTCAGACTTAGCCGACAAGATATCGGGAAAACGCCTTTACAAAGAAAAGTGGGGCCCACTGCTGTTTTAAATAGTGAAGAAGAAGACACTTAGTGAACCGGATTCTTAATTCAGCAAAGGCCGAACACAACTAACGGACAGCGTACAGCTTTTGGTGCGCGAACCGAAACGAGAAAATCCTTTTCCAGATGATCGACCGAGCCGTCATTGGCATGATAATTTTTCATATCCATTTCATCTCCATAAGTTCATATCCACCCCTCCTAGGTGCGAAAAGTAATCCTAGTTCCTCTCCCCATCGTAGTTCTTCATTTAAATTTCCAGAATAATAGTGTAGTTAGTTTAGTTAGAATAGGTTACACATTTGTTACTGGTTGAATAAGCACTTAGCCCAAAGGCCAAAAAAAAAAGTTCATATTCATAATATTTTCGTATTTTATTCCCATGTGAATAAACAAACAGGTCACATTTTTGGCAGCCTTCTGAAATAAGTCTAGTTATTTTTCTAATGTCGCTTGAACGATTTCGGGATAAGCAGATAACTTTACTTATCTGGTTATTCACAGATTTTATTTCAAATCGTGCCGAATAATATGTCAACATATCCTACTGTCCACCTGGCAATAATAATAATAATTGTTATAGCAGAAAGTGTTAGTTTACATTTTTGTTTAAGCATTCAGACGTAAGATTTTGCGGTTAGAGTTCGTGTGTATGTAAAAGCCTTTTTATTATTACCAGTAATAGTAGATAATACTTGAGTTCTAATAATGGGTAGTCATTACGTATGTTAAATTTGTGTCATCAAAGAGAGCCACTGACGATTAAGTACCTAATATTTTAATAGTTATAACTTATAACCTCTATAACCGTCGATTGTTATGTTCCGAGATAAGAGTTTTGTGCGCAGTTTATCAAGAGTTGCCCAATTTGGCCAACAACTTTGATGTGAATCCACAAGCTTTGGAATTTACAAGTAACGCAGATTTATCCAGTGCACCGAGTTCTAGTTCATTGCCAGAAGATACGGGAATAAAGAGCTATCAACAATTTGTAAACGTGGCAGAAAATGCTTTCCCCCGAGATGTTAGTAATGATAACGCCGAACGTGACATGGATTTTTGTGACGATGACATCGTAAAAGATCGTGATTTCGTTCCAGAAAAAATGACACTACAAGCAGTGAAGAGGAAATCACAGAGCCTGTTATTAAGAAAATTAAAAAAGACTTGACCGGTCTAAATCAAGAAAAAAATGAACAAGGGAAAACTCCGAAAAATAGTATAGAGACGAAAAAAACTGGTCGAACTAGAAGGGAGAGAGCTTTAGCAAAGAAACAAAGAAATACTGGGCAAGAATATGTTACAGAGAAGGGTAAACCTGTCAAATCAAGAATGCAAAATCCACTTACTGATTGCCGCATGAAATGTGAAAAAAGGTTCACAACAAATGTACGACAAACGATTTTCGAAGAATATTGGAAACAAGGGGAACGAGATAAAAGATCCAATTACTTGTTGTCCTTAATAAGTATTTTGGAAAAGAAATCCACAACAGAAAAACGTACATTAGAAAAGTTTAGGCAGTATACTTGCCGATATGAGTTGAGCATTAGTGAAAAAAGGAAAGCAGTATGCAAAAAATGTTTTGTTAGTACTTTTGGGGAAACAAACGCCTTCATCAACCAAGTAATAGTAAATAGACAAAATGTAGTCTCTGGAATACTCAAGGACGATCAACGAGGACGATCCGAACCCAAAAATAAATGGTCTCAAGAAGTGCTTAACGATGTTCTACGACACATTAACAGCTTCCCGGCATACGAAAGCCATTACTGCAGGCAAACATCATCGAAGACATATTTACAGTCATATTTGTCCCTGACAAAAATGTTTGAACTTTATAAAGAGGACAGAGATAAATGCGTATCCAAAACAATTTATTCCCAACAGTTTTACAAACTTAAGGAGGGGGTATGGTTTGAAATCAACATATCAAGCACATTTTTGTTAATTTTTTTCAAAGCTATGGTAGAATTATTTTATTTTTATATTAAATAAACATATTAAGTACAATTCAAAGAATATTTAAGAAAAAATTCAATCCAAAATATTAAAAAATAAGCCATTGGCGACAAATTTTGGCAGGCAGCTCAAAAAAAATTGATTTTGCGGTGGACATCAGAACTCATCACTGGATCATACGAAACAAAAAATTCGAAAAGATTTAATTAGCTTATGAGTTTCGCGAGGTAACAACGTCGAGTTTTTTTATTTTTAATGATTTTTGAATTTTTGGTATCACTTAGAAGTCAAAAATACGAAATTTTTGATAAAAATTTTGTGAAAACCAAGAGATTTAATATTGTTGAACAAAAAATAAGCACAAAACGAAAAATATCTCGACGTTGTTACCTCGCCAAATGTCTAAAGAAAATATATGCAAAATTTCAGGTAGATCGGTCAAGTAGTTTTTCAGTTACAATGTCCATCGCATTTGAAAAAGCAGTTTTGAGAAAAATGCGTTTAAAGTTTTGACAACTGCATCTTCATCTTCTTATTTGTCTGCCAAATCGTAAAGTGATGAACATTGGAATATGTTTTTTGAATTGCGGAGTAATCTACAAAAGAGAAGGCGAACAGTTGTTTAACGTTTCTCACTACGCTCAAGCGTGCTGGCGCGAAGCCACGGCAAAGCGAGTCGAAGGTAGGGATATTCAACACCCTGTATCTCTGGTAGTTTTACTCCGATTATTTTTAAATTTTCAGAGAGTATTCTTGAAAGTATGCACTTTTATTTGAAATAATAAAAAAAATTAAATATTTCAAACCATACCCCCCCCTTAACTTGGCCTTTAAAAAACCCCAAAAAGATACGTGTTATAATTGCGACCTAAAAAATGAAACTTGCTTATGCACGCCGAAGAAGAAAAAGAGACCCTACTGTTGGAGCAAACCAATCATCATACGGCAGCAGAAGAAGCTTACGGCGCTAAAGCAAGAGACAAACAAATTGCTAAAGAGTCCCATGATACAGCTCTGTTTGCATTTGATTTGCAGCAGTGCTTACCAACTCCATATTTAAAATCGTCAATTGCATTTTATAAGCGACAGTTGTGGACCTTTAATTTAACTGTTCATAACTTAGCGACCAACGAGTCCACGTGCTACGTCTGGGACGAATCTGTTTCTGGAAGGGGTGGTAACCAAATCGCGTCATGTTTATACAAACACATTATAAGTCTTCCGTCGGAAACCAAGAAAGTTTGCTTCTATTCAGACACTTGTGGGGGCCAAAACAAAAACAGTCATGTTGCTGCAATGTTTATAAAAGTGTTGAAAGAAAAAACGACCATCGAATCAATAGACCACAAGTTCTTGGTGAGTGGACATACGCATATGGAGTGCTATGTGGATCATGCCACTATCGAGAAGGAAAAGAGGCGAATAACTATGAAAATTAACCATCCTTATGATTGGGTGCAGCTTATAAGAAGTTGTAGAAAAACAAAACCATTTACTGTCCACATTATGGAGAGCGATAATTTTTTTGATTTTGCCGCCCTCCTAAAAGGTCCTCTAGTACAAAAAAAAAGTTTCTGAAAGCGGAGAACGGTTTTTGTGGAAAAATATTCAATGGTTACACTATGACCAAGAACACGACGGACTCATCCAATACAAAGAAACGTTAAGGAATGAGGAAAGTTTCACAACAATAAACTTTCAGCGTCGTGGAAGAAAGTCAAATCAAGTTTTATATAATAACAATTCTATTTCATACGTTCCTTTTAAAATAAAAAATACAGGGTGATTTATCTATAAATTATTTCATAACTTACTATTACATTTAATAAATATTTCATTTGTTAATTATTTGTTTATTAATGATTGATTACTATTATTAATTAATTAATTGTTGATAATTGGTCATCATTTATTAATTATTGGTTATTATTATTTCATTGATTAATTAATCAATTAGTTTGCTATCTTTATCATGGCTAATATTGAGATTAGCTGAATTACGTAAAAGTAGAGGTTCAATTAAATCACGATTGACAGTGTTTACAAAGTTCATTGAAAAATATCTTGATCCTAAGTCTGGGATAGCTCCGATGGTATTGCAAGCTAGACTCGACAGATCTGAAAGTATTTTTTCAGAATTTGTAGACGTTGTTTAGATCAAATACCAGATGATGAATTAAATTACCGCGAAGAAATCGAAGACGCATATTTTAAGGCAATCACTACCGGAAAACAACTACTCGGGAGTACTAACTTAAGTACTTCAGTCTCTCATAGCTCGAATAATGCTTGTTCTTCAGGAACATTCAGGATTAACTCTCCCGTCTATATAGATTCCAAAACTCTCTGGGTCCTTTGAAAATTGGCTTGCCTTCCACTATTCGTTTCAATCAATCATTGTTCAAAATGAAAACATATCAGACATTCAGTTTCATTCTCAAATCGTGTCTTTCGGGTAACGCTGAAAAGATCATTACGTCACTTACAGTTTTCTCTTCCAATTTCATAGTCGCTTGGAAACTTCTCTGTGATAGATTCGCAAACAAGCAGCTACTTATTCATAATCATATAAAATCTGTATTTGGTTTAAAAAACATTAAAGAAAATTCTTCTTCACTCCGTCATCTAATTGATACCATTACAAGCAATCTTCGATCCCTACAGTCACTTAATCAACCGGTGGAGACATGGGATGCATAATTGACCTATATTGTAATGAAGCGAATAGATTCTGAAACAGCGCGTGACTGGGAAACCAAGCCTATTGATCCATCTTTCGATGACTTCTTAGAGTTTCTCAAAACTAAAGCTGATGTATTCGAAAAGGTTGAGCAGTCTGTGGATTCAAACAGGCGCTCTTCCAGTTCGGGACCAGGTGCTAAATTTAAATCATTAAGCTGCCGCTCTTTTGTTAGCAATCATTCTTCTTTAGTATTTTCTTAAAACAAAATGTACAAGCTCGCATGGAGGAAGCAAAGAAACATTCTCTTTGTTTCAACTGCTTATATAGGGGTCATCAAAACAATTCGTGTAAGTATGGTAAATGCAAAAGGTGTGGCAAAAAACATCATATCTTACTCCACTTTGAATCAAGTTAATATCCTAGTCCTAAACCAAGTACTAGTTCAAATTCTCATTCTCTTTTAAGCACCGTCCACCGGGAAGGTGTTTTGATGTCAACTGTCCGAGTCCAAGTGCTTGACGAACTAGAAAACACACATACAGTTTCAGCGATAAAATTTCGGAACATTGCATTGACCACATGTACGGTTGAACTGCATTTAACATAGTGGACCAATATAAAACTTCGACACACAGAAATCCATACCACGTTGAAAGACATTGTATAAAATATCGTTCAACTATCTGTCTCCTTTGAGGAGGTGCTATTATAGCCCATAGCGCCGCCCAAAGTCAATGTTGCCAAGCGATCTATAATAATCCGATTTGCGGATCTTTTTGAAAGTTATCTGCTTCATGTCTTCTAATAAATCGAATATTTGTCTATATTTTTCAGTGTAACTACCAATCTACTACAACAGACTAATAACAAAAATAAACTTAATGCTTAATGGTTTGTAGTTATTTCCTGTCTTTCCTGTAAACTGTAAATATTTTATGGTTAAACTTTATACCTTGTTTGAGAGAAATATCTAGAGAAATGCGATTGACAACACTGTCCAAACGTCTTACTGCTTAGAAAAGGAACGAGCTTGTCTAGACATGCAAGTCTAGAGGAAGCTGTTTTTGGGCGGTTTTAACTAAGTTAGTCGTCAGTCAGGTTAGTCAGTCTTGCTTTTGCCCTTCGCAGTGTTACTAGCTGAAAAGTCCGTAGCGTGAAAATAAAGTAATTTCGTAAATACATTAAAAATGTATGAACTTGAGGCAAAATTTCAAATTTTAGCTTGGTATTTTGGAGGTCACTCGATTCGAGATATAGCAGATAATTTATTCGTTGTTCGTTTTGCGAATAGGATGGCTCCTTCGATTTCCACAGTCGAAAGAATAATTCAAAAATTTCGCAGATGTGGATGTATTCAAAACTGCCACAAGTGTAACAATCATGGTGAACCACCTATTCGTCAAAAGAGTGAACAACGTATAAATAAAGAAATTAATGTTTGTGGTGCTGTTGAAGCCAGTCAACCGTGTTCAAGCAGGGAAATTGCTGAACAAGTAAATGTAAGCCAAAGTACTGTTCGAGGTATTTTAAAAAGGAATGGATATCGATGCTATAAAGTTCAAACAACCCAAGAACTTTTTCCCGAGGACAATACTAGACGAATGGTATTCTGTGAAGAGATGATGAACAAGCAAAATGCTGACCAAAATTGTTTAAAGAACATTTTATTTACTGACGAGTCGACATTTTCTCTTCACAGAAAACACAATTCATCGATTGTTCGGTATTGGTCTCGATAAAATAAACATTTAAGCATTCCTGTACGAACACAATATCCGCAAAAACTTAATGTTTGGTCGGGTATTTTGGATGATTATGTAATAGGCCCCTTTTTTATTGAGGGCAATCTCAACGGCACTAAATACCTCGAACTGCTACAAAATCAAATCGTTCCGGCAATTCAGCAACTTCCGAATATGAATCTCGGAGATATTTGGTACCAGCATGACGGATGTCCCAGTCATAATACAAGGGCAGTTACCGAATATCTCCAAAGGACATTTCCAAACCGGTTAATTGCAACAAACGGTACAATCAAGTGGCCTCCAAGATCAGCAAACCTCTCCCTAAATGATTTCTTTTTTTGGGGCTTTCTTAAATCAAAGATTTATCGGCACAATTTTGAACGTGCCCAAAATTTAATGGAGTTAAGAGCGAAAATTGTCCAATATTGTGCTGACATTACGCCCGATCAACTCAGACATACAAGAGCATCTTTGTATGATAGATTCACCCATTGTTCGTATGTTCAAGGTGGATTATTTGAACCTTTACTCCATTAAATTTTGTGCCTAAATAGGTTTTTTAAGTTGTTTTTAGAATTTAATCTTTTAAGTTTTTTTTAGAAATTAAGTTTTGTGAAGTTTCTTTAAGAGTTTATTTTTTGTTTTTTTACGAAATTATTTTTTATTTTCCAAACCGTTACGGCAAAAAAGAACCACACCTATTTTATTAAGAAAAAATATTTGTAAATCGATTTTACAAATAATTTTTCAAAACGGAATAGGTACGTAAAAATGCGCGTTTCAAATAATAATTCTATTAACATCTCCTCCCAACGATAAATGACTGATTACTGACTAGTGTGACTAGACTACTAGACTAGTGTTTTGGTAGTGATTTTGACGACCACAGTCTCGGCTGGTCCTCTACAGGCATGGCCGTGTTGCCAGGTCGTAAAAAATATTGCACGAGAAATAGTTCGACAACGCGAGATGTTTTTTGTTTGAAGCATGGGATTTGTTTATTTAGTAATATTTGCTGGTTATTTGTTTACTAGCTTAATTTATATCATGGAATTCAGTATAACAATGCTTAATTTACCTAAAAATAACAATAGCGAAAATAGCGATAGCGAAAAGAGCAATTTAAAAAAAAACCTAAAATGTTTAATGTTTCATCCTTAATGACCAAGCTGAAATAAAAAAGAACTATAATTTTCCATCTAAATAGTTAATTAGAACGAATCCATTAATGCATCAGTTAACAATGCATTTAAAGCATCAGTTAATAAAATAATTATAGACAGAATGACCGCCAATATTCGAAACGAATAGGCACTAGAAGAAGAAGAAGAAGAAGAAGAAGATTAATGCATGTTTATTAATTGTAACTACCCTGCTCTAAACTTCAATAGTGAATACTTAGGTAAGAATAAAGAAAGTGCTTATCTACCAAACCTAATAAGACAATTTCGTTTGGTTTTCGACTATAATCTGTAATACTGTGATTCATTCATTAGAAAAGAGAATAGGGATTCTCCGAAATACACCGATATTGAATTCGCCTATCGAATTTCATGACATGCGAATCTTCTCCTCAAACGTGATATAAATCGATAAAAAAGGGAAATTTCCCTCCGATTGGCAACACCGCTGAAATTTAAACAGAAGCAGCGTGGTCACAAATTTTTGTATGTAATAGGCGGGGCCTGGGCAACTATTTGGGTGGAGTTTAATTTCGACTTGTTCCCGAATGAGTTCAGAATCCAGCAGCCCAATGAAGTATTGGATTTTTTTATATATAATTATTTAAAAATCTTTTGTTGGCCAACCGGCTAGAGCAGAATTGAGCCGAAATACACGTAAAGTCAATGTTCCGAAATTTAATGAATGTACCTGTATTTTCAGAACTCTGCTCGACAGTGACGGTCAATCAGATTTTATGGCAAGCAGTCTTCTAAATAAATTAGGTCTGCCTAGAAATGAAGCGAAAATCTCTGTTGTCGGTATTGGTTAAATCTCTTCTAATGTTTAATTTAAATCCAATATCCAAATCAAGGTGCTTCACTCCTCTTATGAATCTTCAATGTCATATTTAGTCGTTGACAACATATGTGATACGATTCCAAGTTGCCGTCTTGATACTTCAGCCTTTCATATTCCTTCTAATATTCAGCTGTCGGATCCAAACTACGGCATCCCATCTGATATTGATATTCTTATAGGTGCAAGTCATTTTTGGAATCTGCTATGTGTTGATCAAATAAAATTAGGCCCGAACAATCCAATACTCCAGAAGACAAAACTGGGATGGACAATTTCCGGCCCATCTCGCTATGGTACTTCGAAAACTATGTGTAACTTTTTATACAATAAAGAATGCCCTGACTTAAATCGGTTTTGGGGAATTGAAGAGCGTCATACTTCCAAACTTCTTTCAGAAGAGGAAATAAATTGTGAAACACTGTAACGGATTTATATTAGCGTCCAAAAAATAAGAGTACTTAATCGATTTAATTTTTAAAAGTCTTAGGTAAATAATATACACATTCAATGTTTGGATTCCATAAGTAGGTGGCATTGATTTATGTAATCTAGGCCACACATATTGAAAACAGCAAGTCAGCAATAATGCTGCTATTAGTAATTCACGGTCACGTTAAAGTATAGTCAATCATAACAAACAGATACGATTTATTTATAGATACGTAGAAAGATAGACAGAGATTATTCATTATTCAGAAACAGACTTGGTTAGAGTCGAGACGGTGTCCATCCATCCAACACCAACTAGTTACTGTAATACTTAGGCCCGGTTTTTCAGTGACGGGTTAAAATGTTGGTTAGCTAACCTAGTTTAAATTTTAACCAATATTTTAACCCTTATATCGTTTTCAGTGCTTTAAACCAAGATGTGCAATTCTATAGATTTTTGACTAAACAAAGTAGAATTTCATAACCTATTTTATAAATAACAAATAACATAACATTACAAAAATGATTAATGCATTATCAAGTTCCGATTCTTCATCTGATGATGAAGATATAATTAACTTTATTGTGCACTTAGTCCGACCACGTAGGGTACCTCGGTTTCACAATAGAAAAGACCACTATAATTACTGGGACGATGTAGACTTTTTTCGCCGATTTCGTTTGTTGAAGCCAACGGTGGTATCGCTGTTAGAACAGATCTACGGGGAAATAAGAAGTCCAACTGTTTGGTAAATACTTATTTTGCTGTATAGACAAATATAATCTAATTATATTTTTATTTTTAGGAATCATGCATTAAATCCTATGGAAATGCTATTAATCACTTTGCGGTATTTTGCTACTGGTAGTTTTCTAGTAGTAATGAGAGACTTTGGTGGTATTCATAAAAGTACAACAAGCAAAGTAATATTTTAAGGTAGGTAATACTTTTAAAATATGTTGTCTCGGTTTTCTTACTATATAAATTACAGGTAACAAGAGCTATTGCTAGTTTACGGAACAGATACTTGCAGTTTCCACAAACTGCAGATGAAGAAACCAATATACAAGTGGGTTTTATAAAATAGCCAAATTCCCTAGGGTTATAGGTACTTTAGACTGCACCCATGTTAAAATAATTTCTCCAGGTTTGGTTAAATACGTATATTTGTTATAAATATAATTAAAATGTATATTTGTAGGAGGAGACCGAGCTGAAATTTTTAGAAATAGAAAAAATCTCTTTTCCATTAATGTTTAAACAATTTGTGATGCCAATTTAAAAATCAGAAATATTGTGGCACAATGGCCAGGGTCAGTCCATGATTCGACCATTTTTAATCAATCACAGATAAATGGGCAGTTTGAAAATGGAGAATTTGGAACTGCACTGCTTGTAGGAGATGCAGGGTATGGTGTAAAAAATTATTTACTGACACCCTTGGCACAAACAAGAAATCGTGCAGAAAATTTATACAACGAGTCCCTAATACGGACTCGGAATTGTGTGGAATGCTCATATGGGGTGTGGAAAAGGAGGTTTCCTATTTTGAGTAATGGCATTAATTTGAAGATTAACAAAGTTCAATGGGTGATAATTGCTACAGCTATATTGCATAATTTAGCTATATAGATAGCAATGACTTGGAGCCTCCTGTATTAAATGCAGACGATCAGGCTGCTTTTAACTTTGTTAATAATATGCCTGCACCTATTTATAATAATAGGAATTTAAATATTGCAACTAGGAATGAAATTATTGCATATTTCAATAATTTGTAGTTTTATTTTTTAATTTATTCTTGTATAACAAATATTCTTTTAACAGATTTGATTTTTTGCATTTTTTTAAAATCTACCTTTAATTGAAAATTTTAAAAATATACTTTTGTGACTTTTTTATCCCAGTTTTCTGTTGGTCTTCTTCTGTTTCTTTTTTTCTGTATTTTTGCTTCCGTACTTTTCTTACTGGTATGTTTTTTCTCATTCTTTTCATGTGGTCCCAACAGCTCATTTGTTTTTCTTCGATGTATTCTAGGAGTGGTTTAGTTTTGAGCTCATCTCGTATATCGATATTTCAAATTTTGTCTCTTTTTGTTACTGCTTTTACTCATCTTAAGTATTTCATTTCTAGTGCCTGAATCTTACTTTTCATTCTTCTTGTTAATACCCGTACTGGTCTGTATATCGTGTTGAAGACAGTTATTAATTGCGTGGAATATCTTAGACGTTTTGTTAATCCTTTCTTCTATATTCGTTCGCCAGCATTGGAAGCGAACGGTTGTGTGTTTTGATTTGTTTCTTGTGTTTTGTTATTTGTTTTGATTGTTGTGTTGTGAATACTAGCTGTAAGTGTTTACATTTTATTACTTTCATCACATCGACTAACTTTCAACGACGTAGGTAAATATTTGTATATTTAACCTTGACACCATGACGTACCGGGTGGCCAACTAAGAACGGCCGTCGGCTATATCTCAGAAACGGATTATGTCAGAGCTTCGGGATAAAAAATTTTATGACAAAAGTGACCTCGAGAAAAGCCTGGAAATTATTTTTAGAATTGTAGGTCTACCGCTAGATGGCGCAATTTAAACAGAAAAATTTAAAAAGGAAAATTTGACAAAATTTTACCAATTAACAGGCATTCAAAATACGATCATCTTATTCTTCATAAAATTATGCGTATATTTTGTAATACAAGTTTTGGTCAATCTTTTAAAATAAGAGGTAGGGGAGAGTGGGAACCTTGTTACGGAAAAGTGCTTGTAAGTCCGGTTCTGCTTAACCGATCTTTACAAATTTGGTCTTGTTGTAAACAGCTCTTTACTGGCAATGTAGGAGTTATAATGTCGAAGCAACCTAATATGTTTGGTACCTGCTAGAGGGCGCTATTTAATTTTTATTTTAAATCTAGTTTTCCTTGAAAAATATTAAATAGAAACATACCGTTTTATTATCAGATTATAAAAGAAGAATAAATTAGCAATAAAATACCGAAAACAGCATGTCGATATCTTCTTCCAATCCGGAGATATCTTAAAAAACGTGTTAAATGGGAGAAACTTTTATGCATATTCTAATTTCGACTTATTATGTTACTATATTATTAGGTAAGTAGGTATATTGTACCACCATTTATCTTATGAATCAAGGACTGATGAAAAGTATTAGGAAACTATTACCTAAGTCGATTAATCAGTAACAGTCAAATTATTACACTTCAGTAATAAGTATAAAATAAATTGCCCTTTACATACCTACAAGCAAGGCTATGATTAACAAATGAATATCGCTTCTAATGTCAAAACTTTTAATGGCGTTGTAATTGTGTCTATTGTTTATGTTGTTACCTTTTTAATTAATTACATTCGTTAATATAAATATAAAAATATGATTATTACAAATGAAGAAGCTTTTGACATGTTGGCAGTTTATTTTGAATGTATGAGAAATGCCACTGTTGCTGCTAGAGTATATGCACAGCAGTATCCCAACAGACGACATCACGGTAGACGAGTTTTTATTCGAATCGCACAACGTTTACGTACGACAGGAAGTGTGCATTTACCTTTGCATCGAAGACGTCGTATAGGTCGCACTGAGGAAAATGTAATAAACGTTTTAGCGTTTATAAATGTAAACCCCCATTTAAGCACAAGAGCTATCGCCAGAAGTTTGGGAATAAGTCGAACCACTGTCCAAAATATTTTAAGAGACCACAGGTAACTTTAGTAAATCATATTCGTTTACTTTATTCGCAATTAGAATACGCCATAATTTTTATAGTTCATCCAATATTTGAATGATAGTTTGTAAATATTTATATTTTCCACATTTTGCAAAATTTTAATTATCTCAAAATTTACTATTTTAGATTGCATCCATATCACCTTGTCCTACACCAACATTTAAATGCTGAAGATTTCGATACCAGGCTGGATTATTGTAACTGGCTACTAAATATGATAGACGACAACCCCGAATTACTTTCAAGTATTATGTGGTCAGATGAGGCTACATTTCGTAGTGATGGCCATGTAAATCGCCATAATATGCATTACTGGTCTGAAACGAATCCCCATTGGATGCAGGAGGTTCGGCATCAGGGTCGTTGGTCTGTTAATGTATGGTGCGGTATTCTAGGTGGACAAATAATTGGACCATATTTTTTTAATGAAAATTTGAATGGAGAAAATTATTTAGATTTTCTAATGAACCAATTGCCACTACTTTTAGAAGACGTACCATTAGCAACTCGTCGAGACATGATTTTTCAGCATGATGGGTGCCCAGCACATTACTATAGAGGTGTTCGGAATTTCTTAGACCAAACCTATCCTGATAGGTGGATAGGACGTGGAAGCCTATTTGCTTGGCCAGCAAGGTCCCCCGACCTAACGTGTTTGGATTTTTATTTGTGGGGAAGAATAAAAGAGATAGTTTTTATTAATAGACCTACGACAAGGGATAATATGATTCAAAGAATACGAGATGCAATACAAAGCATCCCAGTAGCAGAAATTGAAGCTTCCGTTTTATCCACTCGTCGGAGACTTTTGTCTTGTATTGCAAATGATGGACAACATTTTGAGCACCTTGGGCGCCATTAGTCTTAGTTTTTTCTCAGTAATTACTATTTTGGAATTTACTTAGGTACTTAGTTTGTGTATTATTGGTAGTAGGTAAGTATAAATTTTAATTTATGTAGTTAAAAGCCAATTGTATCTGAGCATTTTTTTTATAATTTATGATTTACAATGTATTGTTATTGTAAATTAATGTAATTTGTAAGACCTATGCAATTATTAGTTAAGTTAGTGGGTTTATAACTACTGTTAAGTTAAGCATAAAAGTTTCTCCCATTTAACACGTTTTTTAAGATATCTCCGGATTGGAAGAAGATATCGACATGCTGTTTTCGGTATTTTATTGCTAATTTATTCTTCTTTTATAATCTGATAATAAAACGGTATGTTTCTATTTAATATTTTTCAAGGAAAACTAGATTTAAAATAAAAATTAAATAGCGCCCTCTAGCAGGTACCAAACATATTAGGTTGCTTCGACATTATAACTCCTACATTGCCAGTAAAGAGCTGTTTACAACAAGACCAAATTTGTAAAGATCGGTTAAGCAGAACCGGACTTACAAGCACTTTTCCGTAACAAGGTTCCCACTCTCCCCTACCTCTTATTTTAAAAGATTGACCAAAACTTGTATTACAAAATATACGCATAATTTTATGAAGAATAAGATGATCGTATTTTGAATGCCTGTTAATTGGTAAAATTTTGTCAAATTTTCCTTTTTAAATTTTTCTGTTTAAATTGCGCCATCTAGCGGTAGACCTACAATTCTAAAAATAATTTCCAGGCTTTTCTCGAGGTCACTTTTGTCATAAAATTTTTTATCCCGAAGCTCTGACATAATCCGTTTCTGAGATATAGCCGACGGCCGTTCTTAGTTGGCCACCCGGTACAATAATCATTGTGAAATTTGCTTAGCTGAATTTTCCCAAAACGAAAAATATATTTTACGTTGCCATGGGGATTGCAAACGGTATTTTTGCCTCAAATGTTCTACTCTCAACAAAACAACGGCAAAAACTCTACTGGACCCAAAAAATTGTCATTTAAGATTCTTCTGTTCTTTATGTGAGTCTCCTAGCCTCAGATATTTAAATGAAAAAATAAACGATTTATCAAAAAATCAAATACCACAAGAGAATTTTGACGCCTTAATTCATGTGACAAAAAAACTTAATGATAATTTGCCAATTTTCATCGAGACATATGATTTATTAACCAAAAATGACGGCAAATTAGACTATCTGACAAAAAAAATTGACGAGATCCATAAATTAAATAACCTGCTAAATCCTGAATATCTTTTAAAATCGATAAGGCAGATGGAACAAGATATCTTCAATATATCGTCAGTTTTTTTCGGCTGTTCCACTGACACAATTAAAGTCCAAGTCCAAGATTCAAATTCATCTGAGATCAAATTGGGATTAGAGAGGCTCTCTTCAAACATAAGTGAAATATCAAATCAAATGAGTAACCTTTCAAAAAAACTACCTGCTATACCAACGAAGAAAGAGGTAGTGAAGAGAAACATAGTATATGCCACTACAGGTACCCAAACTGAAGACACTCATTTCGAAGCAGGTCCAGTCAAAAAATCAAAAATTGCAGAAGATAGATGTCACTTTGTCGTTATTAGCAACTTAACCCCAATTTACACCCCTATTCAAGTAGTTCACTACATTAAAGAGAAGCTAGATATTAAGGAATATATTCGATGTTACGCCCTACTTCAAGACGCCAACACAGCAACTGGTTCCTCATTCAAAATAGGCATAAAATCAAAAACGTCCATCGACTTATTATTTAATAAGGAAATTTGGCCACCTGGTGTCAACATTAAATGGTCCACAGAATCATCATACTCTGAACCAAAGACTTCATCTGAACAAAATATGAATCCGAAGTACAATAGAAGCCCGGTTAGCTTGGAAAATCCAATTACCATTCCAAGCAACAACAAAAATGAAGTTGAAAACACAAATATATTTACAGACAAGCAGGCCATCACAGTTTGCAAATCCAAAGAGCCTTTCCGTTCCCATATCAATTTTATTAAGAAAGATACTTTGGAACCATCCATAAATTTGGATCCTTTAACACCACCAAGAGTTAGACTAACTAATAACTCGAACAGTCGATACCTTCTTTCAAGATTAATCTCAAGGATATCTTAAAAGCAATTAAACTACATCTTGCTTTTCTTCACGACCAGCCTTCTTCTGTATTTTATGATGGATACACCAACACCAGCGTGAAACTCTTTTTGGCTTCCGAAGGACTACCTACTACGACCGAAGAACTACGAAAAGTTCTTCTAGAATTTAACCATGCCTACGGAATTGGTCCAGCTGAAGTGGAAGCTGATCTTGCCGCTTATAGGTCCTACCTCAGTTCGGAAAGAATTATACACCTACAAAAGTCAAGGGAATGCCACCGAAGCTATTATTCCACTGGCTCTCCAAAGCGAAATTTTTAAACATCACGACGTGTTCTGAGGGACTAGAAACCTCAAATTATTTTAGTGATGACAACTTTGGCATGGTTCTGATTAATATTCGTTCTATAAGAAATAAAACTGATGAATTATTTTTGTTTCTGGAGGAATTAGGATTTCCCCCGATAGTTGCGGTTACAGAGCACTGGCTTGAAGTCAACGAGCCTTTTTTTGTAGAAAAATATACCACAATTGCCAGGTATGATCGCCCAAGTTCGGCTCATGGAGGCACCCTAATTCTCTCTAGAAATAATGATTTTTCTCCGGTAACAAAATACGACTTTCTGTTAAGTGAATCCGTCTTTGAGTTTTCCTTAGTTTATAAAAAAAATCTTAATCTTTACATTATTTGCATTTATAGATCACCTGACTCTGCCGTGGAACTATTTTTTCAGAACCTGCTAAATTTGTTAGATGACCTGCCTCATAAAAGCAGAAAAATTCTATGCGGTGACTTTAACATTAATTATGCTGCTGCTTGTGCTACCCAAGTATCCCTGGTCAACATATTTGAATCGTATGGTCTCTCAATGCACGTTAATTCTCCTACAAGGATTACAAAAACTACATCTACCATAATCGATTATATTGTCTCAGATTTCTCACCCCTTGATGTCTGCTCTACAGTTATTAATGCGGGACTATCTGATCATGAAGCAGTGTATACGAAGTTTAACATCTTCAGCAAACCCTCCTCAGAACCCAGACGTTTAGGTAGGATTTTTTCCGCCCAGAATTTTCGTAAATTCCAAAATTTATGCTTAACTTCTGAGTGGCAGTTTCCTTCTATGGACGTGGACTATAATTTCAGTGTTTTTCTAGATAAGCTTATCCGCATCTTCAATAAAGCTTTTCCTTTTATTCCTATTAAGCCAAAACATCGAAAACCTTGGGTTACGAAAGGTATCCGCATATCAGCCAAGAATATGCGTTCACTTCTATACATCAAGAAATTTACTACCAATGTTTCTGTCACTGAATATATCACGAAGTACAGGACAACATATCTAAAACTTGTCAAATCAGCTAAAAAAGCCTATTATCAAAATCGTCTGGGAAGCTCTAAAAGTGTTGCAAAAGAAACCTGGTCTATAATAAACGATCTTCGAAATAAAACTCACACAGCTCAATCATTTTCTCTTCCAAATCCTGAGAGTCTAAACGATTACTTCGTTAATGTCAGTAAAAATATAACATCAACTATTTTGCCGCAAAAAGATCCCATTTCCTATCTCCCTAATTCAAGAAAGGTCTCGAATTCATTCTTTTTAAAACCAGTCGATAACTCTGAACTGACCCAAACAATCAATAGTATCAAAAGCAAATCATCCTGTAGTACTGATGGACTATCTATAAAAATTTTCTCTAATCTCACAGAAAATGTGTTGGAAATCCTCGTCTCACTAATTAATGATTCCTTCGAAAAAGGTCAATTTCCAGAGTGCCTAAAGACAGCCATTATTATTCCTCTTCATAAGGGTGGCGAAAAATCTAATGCCTGCAACTATAGACCTATTGCCTTACTACCGGTACTCTCCAAAATTATTGAGAGACTCATTAAAACTCGACTTATGTCTTTTATCGTTGATAACAACATTTTATCTCAAAATCAATTCGGCTTTTTAACTAATAAATGTACCACTGATGCCATGTTTTCTGTACTACATGAGGTTTATCAAGCACTAAACAATAATTTTTATACTGCCACTGTTTTCTGTGACTATGCCAAAGCTTTTGATTGTGTAAATCACGACATCTTGATTAAAAAACTAAATTTCTATGGAATTAGAGGTATTTCTTTGAATTGGTTCCAATCCTACTTGAATAATAGGAATCAACTAGTTAGAGCAAATGATACTGACTCTAGTCTCAAAAACATTGTATGTGGAGTACCGCAAGGTTCAGTATTGGGTCCTCTTCTGTTCCTTATCTTTATAAATGACATCACTAATTTAACAATCGATGGGAAAATTTTTCTTTTTGCTGATGATACCAGTATCACTTGGAGCAACTCAACTATAGCATCTCTTCATGAAACTATAACTTCGGATTTACTGACGATAAAGACCTGGTCTGACTCTAATTTACTCTCTTTTAATGTAGATAAAACAGTAGCATTATCCTATAAAGGAGCTCTTCAACCTTTGCCTCTTAATAACAGTCAGATCAGTACCGTTGATTCTGTAAAATTTCTTGGTATTTTTTTAGACAGCAACCTCAAATGGTCCCTTCATATCGATTCGTTAAGTAAGAAACTCGCCTCAGCTTGCTTTGCAATAAGATCTGTCTCAAGGGAACTCAATTTAGCATCTTCTAAAATAACATATTTTTCATTATTCGAGTCTCATCTTCGATATGGTCTTCCTTTTTGGGGTTCTAGTACAGCTGCTCAATTTGAGGTTATTTTTAAATTGCAAAAAAGAGCAATAAGGTATCTGTTTGGCCTCAGAAGATCTACACATTGCAGAAGTTACTTCAGGAATCACGGAATTTTAACACTTCCATCTTTATATATTCTAGAAACGGTTTGTTTAATTCGTAAACACCTTCATGCCTTTCCAGCAAGGCCCAATCATCCTTACTCCACCAGAAATTCAATCTTTGATATTTATTTACCGATCCCATGCACTGAGTTGGTAAAGAAATCTATATTATATTTCGCAAAAAAACTTTACAACCATCTGCCTTTACAACTTAAATCTGCAACATCTTTCCCAAAATTCCGTAAACTGACAAAAGCCTATCTATCTGAAAGACCATATTATTCAATAGAAGAATTTCTTATGAATAACTAAGAAAATTGGGTTTCATACGCAGTAGCTTAAACTGTCAATTCCTAATGTTGTATTTTAGTTGTTGTAAGTATGTTCAACTTTCAATTTGCAATGTATATAAATTTTGCAATTAATTGTTTTTGTCTTTGGTTTTATATCTTATTTACTGTATATTGACGATTTATCTAATTTTATTGAATTGTAGTTGTTATTTGTTATTTCTTGTTGATATTATTTTTCTTTTGACTGTATGTAAGCTTTGTCCATAAAATTGTAAAATTTTCAGTGACAATAAAGCATATTTCTATTCTATTCTATTCTATATCTTTGTGTTATTTTCCACTGTTACTCCCAGTTATTGGAAGTGGTTTACCTGTTCTATTGTTTCTCCATTGATTTGTATGTTTAATACGGGTTGTTCTTGTGCTTTTACCATAATCTTTGCTTTGCGTGTGTTTATGTTCATCCCATGCCTATTTAATACCTCATTCCATGTTTGTAAATTATTTATCAAATATTCCTCTTTATATGCCATAACAACTACATCATCAGCAAATGCACATTCTGATATTCCAACTCTTTCTAGGTCTCGGTAGCCTACATGTAGTTTCTTAAATTGTGGTATGTATTCTTTCATTATTTCGTCCATGAAGATGTTGAAGAGTGTAGCACTAATGGACCCTCCTTGTCTTAGCCTTAAGATGTTACAAAATGTTGCGATTCCATATTTTCATGCCTTATATAATTCGTGTTCCTTCTATATTATAGACTGTTGATGACTTCTATTAGTTTTCTATCTACTCCGCTTCTAATTAGACTGTTCCATATTGTTTGTCGTTAGGCTCTGTCGAATGCTTTTTCTAGGTAGATGAAGGTGATGTACGCTTTAGTTTTAGTCAGTAGTGTTTTTTCTGTTATTTGCTTCACTGTGAATATGTGACTTTGCACTCCTCGTCCTTCCCGGAAACCACTCTGGGCTTCTTCTAGCCCATCTAACTCATCAATAGTTTAGCAAAAAAAAGTATGAATGTTTTGTATGTTTAATTTTCTTGGCTTATTTTCTCAGTACTAGATTGAAACAAAATTAATTGGAAAATGAATAACCATTTTCAATTTCGTTGCGTATGGCTTGCAAATTGTAGAAGCCTCGGAGGTGTAACCAGAGAAGGTTCCCATTGTTTTCATTCTGGTGGGGTGTAGAATAGCATTATGTTGTTTTATATGCCATTAGAGTGAAAACTTAGTCTTTTTTTTAAATTAATTGGCTTTATTTGTAAAAAATAACACTAGATATACTTTCTGAGTATTTATTTTGAAAGAAAGACAATGTAACAAATGAAGGTGAAGAAAATACAGAACTACAGTTAATATGTACACAAGAAGTATTTGATAGAAGGATTATCAAACAAAAATAGGACAGGCGGGAGGTGGAGATGATAAAATTGAACCAGATATGGTAAAATACATACAAAAGAAAGATTTTATTTATTTATTACATTTTTTTGGTTTGTGGCTGCTGCTCTCCTCGTAATAAACTCATTTTTAAATCGTGTTCTTCTTTTAGATATTTGACTTGGAGGTCATGCAAGTCCTTCTTTCTATTGTGATCGGCTATCAGTGCTTGCTTTTTCAACCGGTATAATTCTAATTTGGCTTCAGCCACCTTGCACCATTTTGCATTTGTGGTACTCCCAGTTACTTTTCCTACAATTGAATCCATTAAATTCATAATATTATTATTGTCAAAAAACTTACCTTTTTTTCCTTTAGTTCCTTTGCCACTGGTTGTTTCAGTTTTGATGGTGTATAATCAGACCAATCTACAAAATGAAAATATATGAAACACATTTTAATATGTAGGCATTACTTGTCAAATCTCACAGAGTTTGAGAATCTCACAGTCGCCATAACACCGCATGGCGATTGTAAGATTTTCAATCTCTTTCCTATATTTGACAAGTAATACATTAAAATATTCACCTCCATCAGGATTTAATAAATCTAAAAGTGATTCATTTATATTTGGCATATTTTCTGCCTCTGGTATTTTTTCCGCTTCTACTTCTATTTGGAGCATGTCCACTACACCATCCTCATTATTCTCATTCATGAACAAGTCCGCTGCCGTAAGTTCTAAAAAACTCATAATTAAAATGGCTAAATTTTGAATGTCATACAATACTTGCCTGTTTGATTAATATCAGAATCACACTCTGCTAGCATTCCTGTCTTTCGCTCACCCAATATGTCGTTGATAACGCAGTCAACTGGTGTTTCCTCAGCTGGCTTCGATGGACCCCCACCTGTATCTCTACAGTGTCTCTTATCTTTGCCGTGATTTTTTACAGCGTTTTTTTTTTTAAATTTGTCCACTTCTCCTTTACGATTTTTGCTGAGCGGGGTATTCCAGCAGTAGACTTAGCATTAAACTTAACGGCAAGCTCTACCCATTCATAAGACTTCTGCTTATTACTAACAATGCCCGTCTCTTTGCATTCCAATATCTTCTTGTGCTGGTTCACCAATTCCACCAATAGGGTGACTTCACATTCAGTGAAGTTTTTGGACCGCATATTATTTGTTTGTCCATTCATACTGACTAAAATACACTTAATTAAAAAATGAACTTACACCAATATAGGACAATTAAACCAATGGGTCTCTATTGAATAAAAAGAAGTATTTGTTTTTACTTCCTTGTATTTAAGTATTTACTTAATAGTAATTGAACAAAAGAATAGTAACTACTTTATACAAGGTGGTCCAGAATTATGTACATTAATTTCTAGAGCTCATAGTACGTCCAAAAATAAGGGTACTTCTTTATGTACATTTTTTTATAAAACTGAATAATAAGGGAGATACAACCCTTTAAAGGGGTGAATTGAAATTCTTATTTTTTCAAATATCTTCCAAACGGTTTTGAATACGGAGTTCATATTTTGGGAGTGATTATAAGACATTAGGATAATTAATTTCATGTCACCACCTACCACAGCCTATATTAATACAGGGTAGTTTTGGAGGGTAAGTGGGGGTTATTGCCTCACATGTTTTTTAATTTTTACATATTTTAAAAAAATATTTTAAAAATTGTTTCCTTAGACTTTTCTACGCAAAAAGGTGCTCTTGTAATATTTCGATAGATATCACCGTTTTCGATTTATTTAAACTCGAAGGTATACATGTATTTTATTGTAATCGTTACATTTCTTAATATTCATCAAGTATGCTTTGGAATTGACACTTGTGTTAGCAATAATATTACAAATTAATGGAAAACTTAATTAATACTTAACATTTAATTAATGGTGAAAATAATATTTCACAACAACTGTTCAAAATGTCCTCCATTTTGTTGAATACATAATCTAATTCTTTTATTTAGCGAACGCATTAATCCATTTAATGTTACTGCATCGTTTTGTAAATCGGTAAATACTTGTTCAATTTTGTCTCTTAACTCATTTACTGTATTAATTGGAGTGTTATACACTTTTGATTTCAAATAACTCCATACTGTAAAGTCCATTGGATTACGATCACAACTACGAGCAGGCCAATGAATCGGTGCATCCGCACCCCGGCCTATCCACCTATCAGGGAAATGTTCATGTAACCACCTTCTACAAATTCTTGTGTAATGTGGTGTAGCACCATCATGCATGAAAAACATGTTTCTTCGTATTTGTAATGGAATATTTTCCAAAATATCATGTAAAATATTGTCTAGAAAATTGTAATACATGTTACCATTTAAATTTCCGGGAAAGATGTGGTATCCTATGAAACTATTTCCTAAAGTAGCTGCCCAAACGTTTATCTTGAACGTGTGTTGGAAGTGAGTTTCCATTGTAGCCCTTGGATTTTCTTCAGCCCAGAAGTGCATATTTCTAGAATTGAACATACCTTGTCTTGTAAATGTGGCCTCGTCTGTAAACAGAATATTGCTTAAACAATTTGGTGCAGTTTGAACTTTATTTTGCAATACTTCACAAAAATCAACTCTAACTGGCATATCGTCAGGTAACAATTCCTGCACCTGTCGATAGTGGTAAGGATGTAATTGCTGTTCATGCAGAACTCTTAAAACACTTTGATGGGAAATATTCGTTCTTAATCCTAACCTGCGTGTACTTATTGTGGGGTCATTTATTACAGCATCCAATATTTGCTGTTCAACGCGAACATTTCTTGCTTCTCTACGACGACCAGCATCTGTATTCCTTCTTTGAAGACAACCGGTTTCTCTCAGTCGTCATTCAGTACTTACAAAAGTCCTGGCATTGGGAATATTTCTGTTCGGATACTTTTCTCTGTAGCGTCTTACAGCGGCAGCAGCATTTCCCGAACATTCCCCTAATACTAAAAGTATGTCTGTCATCTCAGAATTTGAATAGTGTGCCATATTGCGGGCAAACAAATTAAAAATATAGCAAAAGAGACGTGTTAAACAAATTTCACTGTCGAGAACAATAAAAGTGTAGATAAAAAAATTTAATTGTTATTAAACGTCACTGACAATTCATAGACTACTTGAGATTAAAGTGTTGTTGCTAACACAAGTGTCAATTCCAAAGCATACTTGATGAATATTAAGAAATGTAACGATTACAATAAAATACATGTATACCTTCGAGTTTAAATAAATCGAAAACGGTGATATCTATCGAAATATTACAAGAGCACCTTTTTTGCGTAGAAAAGTCTAAGGAAACAATTTTTAAAATATTTTTTTAAAATATGTAAAAATTAAAAAACATGTGAGGCAATAACCCCCATTTACCCTCCAAAACTACCCTGTATTAATATAGGATGTGGTAGGTGGTGACATGAAATTAATTATCCTAATGTCTTATAATCACTCCCAAAATATGAACTCCGTATTCAAAACCGTTTGGAAGATATTTGAAAAAATAAGAATTTCAATTCACCCCTTTAAAGGGTTGTATCTACCTTATTATTCAGTTTTATAAAAAAGTGTACATAAAGAAGTACCCTTATTTTTGGACGTACTATGAGCTCTAGAAATTAATGTACATAATTCTGGACCACCTTGTATAAAATAGTTTACTTATAGCAAAAAGTAGTCTCTGTTACTTTCAAGTACATAATTACTAAAAGTACATAAGCTATACATAAATTTTTATTATACACTTATTTATATTCAATAGACCCAATCTAAAATATAATAATGTAAACATACCTTTAGTTATTATTCCTTCCTAGATAATGATAATAATTTCTAAATTTAACAATAAAAAATAACGAGGTAAAATGGATTATTGTCGCGATGAAAGTAATTATAGAATATAATAGTACATAATACAATATTTTCCGCGATAAACACAAAATGTCATAATTTAACTAACCTCTTCTATCAGCAAATATAAACGTCTGTCGGAAAATTCGGAGTTAAACCACCTATGATAGCGAGTATTGGTTAAAATCTTGGTCAACTTAAACGGGTTTAAGTGATAACCTAGTACTGAAAAACTGATTAACCATAAAAATTTCGGTGACCGAAAAATCTGGGTTAACCCAGTACTGAAAAACCGGCCCTTAGTGAGTTAAATAAATATATTCAAGTATTTAGTATTTCAACCTAATCAAACCCATCACCGGGGGTGGCAACCCCGCACCACCACATGGCGATCTAGACCAGGGAAACCACAGGAACAAGGATAAAATGGGAGAATGGAAGGAAAAACGTCAAAGGACGAGGTTTCTTGTACCTCGACCACCCAAGAAAACGGTGTGGTAAATAGCAACTGCATGGAGACATTAGACTCGACACGGAGCTGAATGGGATATGGAATATGGAATGGAAAAGAGACATACATCGAGGACTGGTAGTGATATCGACGGCAAATCTAGACGGTTAAAGTGGTAAGTCCATATTATCTGTTTTTATGATACTTCCACGATATAGTCATATAATCACCTCTATATTTAACATACTTCAAGATATACATAATCTAATTTTTATAAATTTCTATATCTATTCTATTACCAGTATTAATAATGACTTTTATTACTATTATTGACAATTTTTTTTAAAAGTGCTATGGTTATCTATAAGACCATCTATTATCTATTGATACAATTTTATATACAATTACTATCATAATATATAATTTTTTTATCTTTATCGATTTTTATCCAATTATTATCATGATATATTTTTATGATTTTTGACAATTTTACTACACTGCATAAGACTATCGAATTTATGTGTTCATTACGAAGTACAAGAATAACACAGAGATAAATACTATGAATAAATGAGTAGCAACAAGGTTTATTGGGAAGATTTCGTCAAAATAATTGAGGAGATTACACAAGAAGTTATAACATAAAGCAAAACGGTTTTGAAGAAGAAAGTACCTAAGTCTAAGGAAATACAAGAAGAGTTAACGACACAGTTGATCAAATTATATAACAAATTCACACATTTAACAAAGAAAAATTGGGAGACACTAACAGGCAAACAGAGAGAGACGTGCAACAAATATTTTGGGAAAATCAGAGATAAAGTTATATGCTCATTTCAAGCAGTAAATTTAAGAACAGTAGTTCCAAGTTCGATACATTAGTCAATCGACAAGGAAATAGAAGAAGAACAAAGTGACGAGGAAGTAGAAGAGGAACAAAGTGACATAAAGCAAGATATAAACATGGCTCTGACGATCAACGAATTTTTAAATATCGCAAGCAAGGTGTTGCCCAACGAATTCGATGGAAGCGCAGGTAAACTACAACCATTTTTAGACGCATTAGAACGCCTTGAGAAAATAGCAATAGGACATAAAGACACAGCGATAACATTAATAAACACTAACCAATAAGGCTAGAAACCTGATAACCACAGAAGATACAATCCCACGTATAGCTGCGGCACTGAAAAAATAATTAAGAGGCGACAATCCTAAAACTGTGATAGCCAAGTTAGCAAAGAAAAGGCAAGGGTATAAAGATGCAGCAGTGTATGCATCTGAAGTGGAAGAACTAGCAGAACAGTTAAAAGTAGCATACATAGCGGCAGGAATGCCATTGGAATTAGCGAAAAATACATGACGGAAACAGTTGTAGCAACAATGAAACGAAACGTTAATACAGATAAAGCTAAGCTAATACTGGAGGCAAGTAACTTCACAACACCGCAAGAAGTAGTATCCAATTTTTTATCGATTGATACGACAGAGGATAACACACAGGGAAGAGTGTTAAATTATAGGACAAATTACGAAAATAGAAGAGGACAGCATCAATACAGGAGAGGATATCAAAACAAATACGATAGAGGGAAAAGCAATACCTTTGGACAACAGAACGAAGCAGCGGAAAACCAACAGAACTATACGCACAGAGGATATAGACAATTTAACAACCAAAGGTATAGAGGAAACCAGAGAGAAGGACGTAACAGGAACGTAAGGCTACTAGAGTTAAAGGATAGCCAAGGGGAAACGGAAAACCCGCAGTTGGGGTTTTGAATGAACGAGACAATGGAAATACACAGTCAGAAGTGGAATATAATATTTACAACTTTGATTTAAACTTAACGAATTTTGTACGAATGAAAACAGGAATCCTAGAACAGACAAATACATTTATCATAGACACAGGAACCGATATTTCAATAATGAAATGTTCACAAGATTTTATGAAGGAACATGTGAAACCAAACACAAGGGCGAAAATAAAAGGAATAACAAAAGGAGAATTGCAAACAATGGGAGATGTCGAAACAACACTAGAAGTAAAAGTAAGTCGGTACGAGCATATCTTTAAATTAGTTGAATCTAACTTTCCCATTCCAACAGACGGAATCATTGGGAGAGACTTTATTTCAAATTTTCAATGCATATTTGACTACATCATCATCATCATTTGGCTCTACAACTCTATGTGAGTCTTGGCCGCGTTTACTATTTCCCTCCATTGTTGTCGGTCCTGATCAGCTATTTCCCATTGCTGTACTCCCATTTTGCGTAGATCGCTGGCTACTGCGTCCTTCCATCTCTTTCTTGGACGACCAACTGACCTTTTTCCATCGGGCCTTTCCCAGAATGTGGCGTTTAGAAGTCTTTCGTCACTTGATCTTAGTACGTGACCCGCCCATCGTATTCTGTTTGATTTAATGTAGCGTACTATGTTTTCATCTCCGTATATTGTCTGCAGTTCATCATTGTGTCTTCTTCTCCATTCTCCTGTTGTCTCTTCTCTGCAAGGCCCATAGATAGTCCGCAGTATCTTTCTTTCAGGTACCAGTAATTTTGTTGTTTCCCGCTGATTCAGAGTCCATGTTTCACTTCCATACGTTATTGTGGGACGAATTATTGTCTTATATACTCTTATTTTTGCTGGTCTTGAGAGTATTTTTGATTTAAGTAGGGTCCTTAATGAGTAATATGCCCTGTTTCCTGCAATAATCCTGGCTGCCACGTCCTTTTCATAGTTTCCATAATTTCCTATAATTTCCTAATAGTTCATAATTTCCATAAGGTTTGTGCGGGGTACTTTACAGAGTAGTAAAAAATTTTCAAACACTGAAGAACGACAGAGTAGTGGAACAACAGGAGATACAAACAGGAATATTCATAGCGAGAGCAATGATTTCAAGCAATAATCCGTATATCAAAATTTTGAATACAACATACGAAACAGTAAAAGTAGAGACAAACAAAATCAGAACATTAGACATTAAATTGTTTAACATATATATTAGGGTGGCCCAAAAATTTCAAAATTGTAGAACATCCCTAGGCACCCTCTCATTTTTTTACTTTGCCTAATAGAAGTAAATCCCTAAAGTTTCAATGTCATAGGTGGAGTGGAAAGCAGTGCTCAAAGTCTTCAAAGTTTTGAAAATTTCGCAATTTCGTCGAATTTTCAAAAATTAATATCTTACATTATTTTTTTGTTTCAGATGCTGAAATTGTGAAAATTGTGCATTTAAAGACTTAAGTAATTGATATATATATATATATATATATATATATATATATATATATATATATATATATATATATATATATATATATATATATATATATATATATATATATATAAAAACTGATAATATTTGTCTTAAAAGACTATTTTGTTACTAGTAGAAAATACGAGTCAAGTGCAAAAAGTGAACAAAAGTAAGAACTGTGATTTGTGCATGTGCGTAGTCATGGCTTCGCCCTCCACTTCAACGCGTAAAGCAGACAATATTTTTTTAATTGGAATAAGAGAATTAGAACCCATATCTCAGTTGAACCAACTACCTTCTGTAAGGCAAGTTCTTCTCAGATTTCATTTTTTCCTAAACGAGAAAAAATCCATAAGGAATGCTAGCCACTTAACCTTGGAAGAAGTGATGTCAGTATGGCAAAAGGCTGCGATTCCTACCAAATTAAAAAAACATTGTATTGAAAAAGTTGAGAAAATACACAATGAATGGCTTATGCTAAAGAAAAATAAAGGAAGAAACTCCGATGCCCAGAACAAAAGACAAAATCTGTTTGTAGAGCAGCTCGATCAGCTTTTTGATATTGCTCACAGTGAAGCCCTGGTTATGTGTAAAGTAGATGAGGACAGACAGTTTCTAATAGATCAAAGAACTGACAGAAAAATGATCATAACATCAGAAGACAAGGAATATAAAAAAAAAACAGGAGAGAATCCTTGAAAGAAAGTTAAAAGAACAAAAAAGACTTCAAAAAGCTCAAGAGGGAACCGCTTCGCCTCTGGTGACTCCGACTGCTTCCTGCCAAAGTTCAGAGGATGATTCATCAGATGAGTGTACTCCAGTAAAACACAGCTCATCAGAAGAAGAGCTGTATAAACCATCATCATCATCTTCGGCATCCCAAAGAAACAAAAGAGATTCACACACAGACTTGTCATCTCCACCAATCGCAAAGAGAAGTTTGTTTTCCACACATGTTGTTAGTGCATTGGATCGCAACAAAGTTTCTGATAGGGAAGCTTTAAGATTAATGGCTCCTATCGCAGCAGCTCTCGGTCATGATCCCAGTGAATTGCCGCTCTCAAGAAGCACTATTCAACGGGAAAGGAAGGAAGCACGAAAAACCATATTTCAAACTATTAAAGAATCTACCTCTTTTGATAATCCCGTCATTGTACACTGGGATGGAAAAATTCTTCCTGATATTTTGGGAAGTGACAAGGTAGACCGTTTGCCTGTCATAGTATCTTGTCCTGCTGACAATACAGATAAATTGCTTGGTGTACCAAAATTAGTTGGTGGTACTGGTGAAAATTCAGCTAATGCTGTTTACAAAAAGCTTACTGAATGGGGTTTGGGTAAAAAGGTAGTGGGTATGTGTTTTGACACAACATCTGTAAACACAGGGTTGAAAAATGGAGCTTGTGTTCTGATTGAACACCTAGTTGAAGGAGAATTGTTATGGCTAGCATGCAGACACCATGTTTTAGAGATTGTACTCAGTAAAGTATTTACTTTCTGTTTTGGTCCCTCCAGTTCACCTGATATACCTATATTCAAAAGATTCAAAGCAGCATGGCAATATATCAGACAAGATAGTTATCAGTCTTTGGGAAACATTCCTGGCAGTGAAGATTTCAAACAATCTGCAGTTGATGTTCTCCAAGTTGCCTTAAAAGTCAAAAATCAGCCTCGGGATGACTATATGGAGTTGATTGAGCTGGCTTTAATTGCTTTAGGCCACACTCCAGCCAAAATTCATTGGAGAGCTCCTGGTGCGGTACACCACGCCCGTTGGATGGCTAAGTTGTTATATGGCATCAAAATCTATTTGTTTCGTGATGACAGTGGTTTCGTGACAACGCAAAGGGAGAAAGCTCAGCTTGAACGCTTTGTGAAATTTGGAGTTCTTGTCTACGTCAAGTACTGGGTAGAAGCTCCTTTAGCTTCAAATGCTCCATGGTCAGATCTCTCACTGTGGAATGATATGACAAAGTACCATGATATTGATCCTGAAGTAACTGAAATTGTCAAAAAGGCTTTCAAATCTCATCTTTGGTATCTTTCGGATGAGTTGGTTGGTTTGAGTCTGTTCTCAAAAAAAGTATCTGTTGATGATAAGGTGGAAATCGTTGAAAAAATGAAATGTGAGCCTGCTGAACGGAAAGTGAGAGGCAATTCAGCACTCCTAACTGAGAAAGCGCGTTTGGCTGATTTTGCTTCAAAAAATCACTGCAGTTACTTGAGAAATTGGAAATCAATACCAATTTTTTCACCAAAAACCCAGATGAATGGACCGATGACCAAGAGTATATCAAAGGTCAAAACATCATCAGAAATCTGAAAGTTGTTAATGACTTGGCTGAAAGAGGAGTAAAGCTGTTTGAAGAGTTTAACAAGCTGTTAACAAATGATGAAGATGAAAAGCAGGTGCTTCTCCAGGTCATAGAAGCTAACAGAAAGATGGTGCCTACAAAGACTACAAAACAAGCGATCGTCGATAGTTTGAAAATATCAACAAAGGATTGATCGCCCACAGCAAATTCTTTTCATGAATATCATTGCATTGTTTTATTGTACCTTTATACTGTAAATAAAATACATTTAGTTTACTTACTTTGAGCTGTTTTTTCTTGATTTTTAATTCCCTCAAATATTCCGATTTTCTAAAATTATGCCCAACATAAAATGTCTTTGAGCACTCCTTTCCAAATGGAATATCATCTTGAAATTTTGCATAAATACTATTAATATTATAAGTAAAAAAGTTAGAGGGTGCCCAGGTGTCTAATGTAACTTTGAAAAATTAACATTATAATGTGGGCCACCCTAATATATATACTGATCAATGACAGTAAGGATAGAAAAAAGGAATTACGGGAATCACTGAAGTTAGACATTCCAGAATACATACGCGATAAATTTAGTATCTTTATGTGAGGAATACTCAGATATATTCGCCCTAAGGCATGACATGCTGATATGTAACAACTTCTACGAACAAAAACTGAGAGTGAAAGACCAAATTCCGGTATATATTTAGAACTATAGGACACCACATGCAAAAACAGAAGAGTTAAACCGACAAGTACAAAAATTAAGAGACCAGATCATAGAACCGTCTACATCAGAGTACAACAGCCCGGTAGTGCTGGTACCGAAAAAGGCTATAGATGGAAATAAAGCATGGAGATTATGCATAGACTTTAGACAACTGAACAAGAAAATAGTCACAGATAAATTCCCATTACCAAGAATAGACTGGATATTAGATCAACTAGGATGAGCAAAATGGTTTTCAGTTATATACTTAATGTCAGGTTTTCACCAAATACCATTAGAAAAATTTAGCACAGAGAATGGAGCATTTCAATTCACCAGATTGCCTTTTGGATTAAACGTAAGCCCGAATAGCTTTTCAAGGAAGATGTCAATAGCGTTTTCAGGTTTAACACCGGACAAAGCATTTCTTTATATGGACGAGATAGTAGTAATAGGAATATCCGAAAAACATCACTTAGACAACCTAAAAAAGACATTTGAGACATGTCGAAAATTCAATTTGAAACTTAACCCAGGAAAATGTCAATTTTTTAGAAGAGAAGTCACATATTTAGGACTTGATTTTTCTCAGGAAGGAGTATCACCAGATAAAGCAAAATATGCAACAATTGAACAATACCCGACGCCTAAGACAGCAGATCAGACAAAAAGATTCGTAGCATTTTGTAATTACTATAGATATTTAATTCAAAATTTTGCTGAAATATGCAGACCACTAAACAGATTATCGAGAAAAGGAGTAGAATTTTTTTGGTCTAAGGAATGTGAAGAAGCATTCAATAAGCTCAAGAACAATCTTAAAATATCCAGATTTCAATAAATAATTTATTCTAACGACGGACGCATCCAACAAGAGTTGTTCAGCAATTTTAAGTCAAGATTATAGCGGAATAGATCTACCGATAGTATACGCATCAAGAAGTTTTAATAAAGGAGAATGTAATAAACCTATAATCATTAAGGAATTACTAGCGAATCATTGGGGAATTAACCATTTCAAATGTTATTTATATGGAGCACCAACATTTTTGGTAAAAACGGATCATAAACCACTAACACATTTATTTTCAATGAAGGAACCAACCTCAAAGCTTACGAGGATCAGATTACATCTAGAGGAATACGATTTCGAAATAGAGTATATAACAGGGAAAAATAACTACGCAGACAGTCTTTCAAGAATAACATTGTATTAACTAAAGAACTTATACATAGACAACACTCATATACTAGCTATAACCCGAGATCAATCAAGAGAAAAGGAAAAAGAATCAAAGTAAACGGAAGCCGAAACTAAACTTACATTACAGCCAGAAACTCCCAAACAAACAGTAAGAAAGGTACTAAATAAGTTAGAGACGCATAGACTACCAATTTTGTCCTTTGGAGCAGAACTGATCTCACCAAGACTGAGGGACAAAATAAAATGCAGCAAGAGCATAGCCACAGGATTCAATCATTTCGATTTAAATCAAATGTTGGCACAGCTTGATAGGATGGCGGTCGAGAATGCAGTACGTAAAGTAAAGATATACGTAAAGATATACGTAAATGATATTATTCTTGGTGATTCACGCATTTAACACGCATTCTTGGTGAGTCCTGAAGTTGGTTGGCCTGCTCGTCAGTTTGATTCTCCTGAAGTTCTTCCTGAAACTAAATCTTTGACTAAAGCTCTAATTTTAGTCAACCCATTTAAATTTCCATTTGAGGAATTCTCGAGTCTAACCAAGCTTCCGAGGTTGGTGGTCTATTGGTTGAGATTTAGGCACAATGCTCTAGTTGGTAACAACTCTTTCAGGTCGACTGGTTCCTTTACTTCGGAGGAATTACGCTCCTCCATTCTGTGTTTGGTCAAACAGATTCAATTAGAAAGCTTCTCTGATGAAAAAAAATGTTTTTTCTTCTCTGATGAAATTTCTCGTTTAAAGGAAGGAAAATTGATCTCTTCGAAAAGTAAGCTTATCAGTCTTAATCCTTACTGAAAAGGGTGTAGTAAGACAACAGCTCAGGGACTTAACAGCTAAGTCATTTTTAGATACATTAAAGAGATTTATTGCTAGGCGAGGGAAACCCGCACAAATTATGTCAGATAACGGTACAAATTTTGTCGGCATAATTTGTCTAATAATAAGTTACAAGAACAAGGTAAATTTCTCAAAACCAATATATCTGATATTTGGGCAACTAATGATATAAATTGGCAGTTTATACCTGCCCATTCGCCTCATTTCGGAGGCCTATGAGAGGCTGGAGTAAAATGCATGAAGTCACATCTAGTATGAGTAATGTCAGAATTTAAATTAACTTATGAGGACTTCTCTACAATACTTGCTCAGGTTGAAGGAATACTTAACTCCCGGCCTCTAAGCCCTATGTCTTCTAATCCCTCTGACCTTGCTCCCATCACACCTGCTCACTTTTTAATTTGACGATCAATGGAATCCGTGCCAGAAATTGATGTCACTCATCTTCCGCAAAATAGACTATCATCATGTCAACGACTTCAGCAATTTCGATAGCACTTCTGGAAAACGCTGGTCTCTGGAGTACGTTTATGAGTTGCAACAAAGACAAAAGTGGAAGCAGCGTCAGTCCAATATAAAAATTGGCACACTGGCTCTAATCAAGGATCGGTGCTTACCTCGACTGAATTGGTCCATGGGACGTGTTGAAGTTTGGCATCCTGGCCCAGATGGCGTGGTACGAATGGTTACCGTTCAAACTGTCAAGGGACTATTAAAAAGAACTGTTGTTAATTTATGTCCCCTTCCAAGTGATGTACACTTCGCGTCATATAAAAGTGGTACACTTTTTTTCCCAATGTAAACCTGTGTTCATATCTGGTTCAGATTGACAATTATTGTTCGTGAATCACTTCCTTGTTGCCATCACAGATAACGGAATTGCACTCAATCTAAATACAAAAAAAATAAAGTTTAAAATGTATATTTCGAATTGTAATACATATATTTAAATTCCATACTTGTTAACTGTAAAAGTTATTCATTTTCTATTAATTTCAAATTAAATTTTTAATTTTTTCAGTGTGTTTTATTTATTCTACACAAGTTAATGCAGTTTTGTCCTACAATTTACGAGAAACCAATCACACCTCTCGATTTGACATTAAATACAATAATTTAAAGTCATGTCAAGATAATAATAATAATAATAGAGTTTATTTGTAGCAACTAACAACATAATAAATAAACCCAGTTTCTCACTGAAGTTGTTAGTCACATAGACTACAACTTGTGCGTGAGGGTTAAATTTTGATTAAGCATATTAAATAACATTAATTTATCTTATAGGTTAACAAAAAGGAATAAAATATAGTCTTTTTCGATCATCTGACTTCAAATATGGGCTCCTCTTCTCACCTAATTCAGTTACTGTAAAATTTTGTTTATGGGACCTCCGAAAATCTCTCATAATATTCAAGAAAGGATTGCAAACAATTTCTGATGGGATTCTTCTGACGAACTTCGTTTTCTATGAGAATTATAATGATTTTTTGAAGGTGATTTATCCATTTTTACCATAATTTTCACAATTTAAACATTTATAAGTATTTATTATCTATTATTTATTATTTATTATCTATCATTATTTTTGAATTGAAATATTTTCATAAATTATAATAAAACACGAATCAATGTATGGATACTTCATTGAGATGACGGAAAATTACAATAAATGTTTTAGTTTTTAGTATGTATAATAAAAAATGCGGTCTGTCGCACAGTCCCGTTTTTATCTAGTTTGATATAATATTTTCGTTGAACTGGCAACGTGGCCCTAGAAATTAGAATGACACTTATGACAAGATCAACTTACACAACTTGAAAAACACTATTTTCGGTTATAAGAGTTGTACCAGTTTTTTTTGACGCGAAGTGTACAATAGGTCTGGATCCCGCGTATGAAAAAAAAGTTGATTATTAGCAAGCTGAAAATTTGTTAATAGCTTAAGGGTGTCTAGTCGAATAAACTTTGATATATGGGAACACTGGATCAGGGGCAGTTTTAATTGTGGAACAGGTTAAAAATTTGGAACGGTTAGACCACGAAAACGGCACATTTATTTTGTCCGACAGAACAGACTTAAACTCTCCGAACAAAGATTAAACACTCATGCAAAAAACAGACTGTTATTTATCACCTGTCATAATTCCTGTCATTTGTCATATTCTACATGTTCCACTCATTAAAACGCCCATTTGGTGATAAATAGCAGTCTGATTTTTGCATGAGAGTTTAATCTCTGTTCGGAGAGTTTAAGTCTGTTCTGTCGGACAAAATGCATGTGCCGTTTTCGTGGTCTGGCCGTTCCAAATTTTTACCCTGTTCCACAATTAAAACTGCCCCTGTTCCAGTGTTCCCATAACGCAAAGTTTGTCCGACTTAAGCTATCAACAAATTTTAAGCTTGCTATTAATCAACTTTTTTTCATACGCGGGATCCAGACCTACAAGTGAATGAACATTGACAATATTTTTTTTAAGTGTTCTATATTTTTAAGCGTTTTTAAATTATATTTAATTTAAGGTGTTCTGTCATTCTGTATTTAATTTAGTGGAAAAAATACTTTGCTTTTTAAAAGCTTGCCCTTTTAAGCTGGGGAGCATGTATATATTGTCTTCTTCTTCTTCTTCTTGTAATAGGACTATGTCCTGTTTCTTCTGTTACAGTCTCTGCTGCGATACGGAGCTCCAGCTCTCGTACCATCGTTTTTTGGGTCTTCCTATGGGTCGCTTGGTGTTGGGCTTCTGTGTCTTCACCCATTGCGCCATACATTCAGGATATATCCCATCTACGTGGTCTCTCCACATGCGTCGTCGTGCTCTTGTCCATCTCACTACGTCTTGAACGCCTAGCTCTCTCAATGTGTCTTCGTTTCGTATTCTATCTGTGAATGTAATACGTCTTATGGATCTTAGGGTTTTCATCTCCGCTGTTCTCATTATTTGTTTGGTCTTTGTTGTCTCGGCCCTTGTCTTAGTTGCATATGTCAGTACGGGTCTAACACATGTATAAATTGTAAATATTTCAAATGAGCGCGCCACTTCCCACCACTCATTAGGTATATTATGTAAGGCGCAACATATATCTGACCTGTGAATATGCGCCGTGTTAAAGAGCGTAAGTGTAAAAAGATCTGTTCAACGCTCAACATCTCTGTAACGCGTGTGTCAATAAATGTGATCAAAATCAGTGTTTCATCATTAAATGCATATTTTACTGAAGTGTAAAAATCTTCATTTCCTTGATCATACAGTCGTAGTCATAAAGACGACAGTAAACATAAAATTAGTTGCGTCGTCAACGAGAATAAAAGTAGCCGAACACTTAGACGTCTGTCTCACATCCATTTAGATTGGAAAATCTGGGCTGGAGAAAATAGTGTTTGAAAGCTTGGACCTTTACATTAGGAGCACTATCGTCCATTAATATTTCTGTAAATCTTCTTCCAAGACAACGATCGGCAATTCAAAAATGGTAGACTATCCTTTGGTTTTCATCGGCGGGAAAATAGTAACTAATGGCCACCCAGTACTTGTTGCATGTCGAGATATCACTCGTAGTATCTTTGAACAAGATTTTCAAATCCTCAATACAAGTGAACGGCGGTTGGTTGTTACTAGTGCGGCCGATATGTGAAACAATTGCACATTTAATGATACAAACATATAATTTGTTCCACATATACTGCACATATAAAGGTTCAAATTTAGATATGAGGCCATCTCAGATTTTGCCTTTTTGCAAAAATGGCGGACATTCAAAATGGCCTCTATACATATGTGTTTAATAGTACCATAACTTTTGAACGAAAATTCCGATTTCAACTAAATTTGGTATATAGGTTCTTTTTCTGGTCTACAAGATGGATGTGGTGAAACAGAAAAATCGGTTTACCAGAAATGGTGTTTTTACTGGTGGTTTATGTAAAAATATGTGTTTTTTTTTTTCAATTTTTTCCCTCTATATATAATTTTTTCAAAAAGGTAATGCCGCAATTGAGAAGAGCGTAAAAATATGTATTTATATATTTTGTAGAAAATATTTTGAACTTTTTAGTTATGTTAACTACCATTTAATAAATGCAAAGCGTATCTTCACATGTACCTATGTGTGGCAGATTCGTGTAAATATTATAGTAAATATTATAATATGTGCATTTAATCATAGAAGCATATAATTTGGATCACATATACTACACACATCAAGATTCAAATTTAAGATATATGGCCATCTCAGATTTTACCTTTTACAAAAATGGCGGGCATTCAAAATGGCGACTATACATATGAGACTAATAGCACGATAACTTTTGAACGAAAAGTCCGATTTTAACCAAATTTGGTATATAGGTTCTTTTTTTGATGTGTAAGAGCAAGGTCTTGAATCGGAAGAATCGATTTACCAGAAGTTGTGTTTTCCTGATTTTTATGCGAAAACACATTGTTTTTTTACCGATTCTTTCACCCTGTATATATTAATTTTTCAAAAAGTTAATACCGGCGTGGAAAAGAGCGTAAAAATAGGTATTTTTTAGGAAATATTTTGAACTCTTTAGTTATGTTAATTACCAATTAATAAATGCATAACGTATCTTCACATGTATCTATGAACCTATGTGTGGCAGATTCGTGCAAATAATATAAGAATTATTGTGCATTTAATGGTAAAAGCATATAATTTGGACCACACACACTACACATACAAAGATTCAAATTTAGATATGAGGCCATCTCAGATTTTGTCTTTTACAAAAATGGCGGGCATTCAAAATGAATCTGCCGCACATAGGTACATGTGAAGATACGTTATTGTAATTAACATAACTAAAAAGTTCAAAAGCTTTCCTAAAAAATATTTTTACACTCTTTTCAATGGCGGTATTACCTTTTTGAAAAATTAATATATACAGGGTGAAAGAATTGAAAAACAACAACATATTTTTACATAAAAACAGTAAATACACAACTTCTGGTAAACCGATTCTTCCGATTCAAGACCTCGAGATTATTCATCAAAAAATGAACATTGATGCCTAATTTGGTTGAAATCGGACTTTTCGCTCAAAAGTTATCAAAACTCTCGCTCAAAAGTTATCGTGCTATTAGTCACATATATATATATATATATATATATATATATATATATATATATATATATATATATATATATATATATATATATATATATATATAGCCGCCATTTTGAATGCTCGCCATTTTGGTAAAAGGCAAAGTCTGAAATGACCTCATATCTAAATTTAAACTTTTGTATGTGTAGTATATGTGGTCCAAATTATATGCTTCTAGCATTAAATGCACAATAATTCTTATAATATTTGCAAGAATCTACCACACATAATATGTATATGTGAAGATACGTTATGCATCTATTAAATGGTAATTAACACAACTAAAAAGTTCAAAATATTTCCTAAAGCATATTTTTATGGTCTTTTCGATGGTGGTATTATCGTTTTGAAAAATTAATATATACAGGGTGAAAAAATTTCAAATAAATTAAACAAAGTAAGTTATCAATCGAAGCAGCATAGAAAACGACAATAAATATCGTCTCCATACCACCCGACTGACAACAGGTGGAATACTTTCTTTGGTTACACCTCCTGAGATTTTAAAAATTTATAAATCATACAGGATGCCCAGGAAATTAAGATGAGAGAATTTTAAATAATTCCCAACTCATTTGCTCAGCGTGGTAAAAGCTACAACAAGAAAGATTCCTTAATACTCAAACAAAAGAGTAAATGAATTAAAAATGTATAAACATTCTCAATTTCTTTGCAACACGAAAATGCAGCAGCTGCATAATACTATGGTCAAATCGGAGAGTTCAGGAAGAGTCTATACCGGTTTCGGAGGTTTTTCCCCCTCATCGGCAGTCACATATCCTCCTCCAGCAGGCAAAGACTGAGATGGCCTCATATCTAAATTTGAACCTTTATATGTGCAGTATATATGGACCAAATTATATGCTTGTATCATTAAATGTGCAATTCTTATAATATTTGCACGAATCTGCCGCACTAGTGCATCTGCGCGAATTTATTTCTTAACAATTGCCAAAATTCAGAACTTTTTGGTTAGAAAAGGAACATGCCACAGGCGATTTTCAATATGGATGACTATAAATTACGCCGAGCTAAAAGAAAAGTTGATTTTGAGAGTAGTAGTGGAAGTGAATTCTCTGATTTTGATTCAGATGACGATCTGAATAATAAAGATTACAGTGTTACTGAAAGTGACTGTTCAACAGAAGGAGTTACACATATATTGGTAAGTTTATTTCTATGCGGCTTATTCCCTTTTTTAGCAAAAGATTTTGTTATTTTTAAGCTTAATATAAAATTTCATATTTTACCTATGTATCGAAATATGTATTGTTGCCTTTACGTACAATACGTCTACATAACGCAGTAATGTTGTGTAACTACGATGTGTACTGCGTTATATCTCCGGCTGCAGTATTTTTGTTCATATGCCTAGCAGAATTTCTACGAAAAATGTGTGTGCCTTATTACCTTATTGCAAAAAATTATACATTTTTTTTTCAGGACGAAAATGAGTCCAACGATCCCTCGGATCAGAAACAGGATATTTCTAGAGGTTATCTAAGTTTTACAGAAAATTCAACGCCCTCACGCTGGAGAAAAGTTCATTCTAAGAAAAGGGACCGGGAGAAAACAAGAAGAAATCTGGGCCATGGGTACAAAACATACCAAGGGACTGAAATGGAAACTAAAGCTATTGGAGAACCATGTAAATGTACAAATGTAGAACAAGCCTGATGGGGAAAGAAGAAATTTTTCATGCATTTTGGAATCTGGGGACTCGACAGCAACAAAACAACTACTTATTTGGTAGAATAAAATGCATTCCCAAAAAAAAGAAGCTACCCAAAAAAAATCAAACGCCAAACATCTTGTAGAAGTGTATCATTTAAATATTATATAAAGATTAATGCCACCGACAAAGAAGTATGCAAATTTGAATTTTTGGCAGTTCATGGTCTCCAGCAGTCAAAAAAGCGGATATATAATATCTGTTGCCAAATAAAGGAAGGAAAGGCTACTCCAAAAACTGATAAGCGAGGAAAACATACGAACAGAAAAAACAAAATATCTGAAGAGAGAATTCTGTCCATCCATTGACATATTCAAGCAATACCCAAATATTCCAGCCATTACAGCAGGCAAGATAACCCCAACCGCACTTACATCAATCACGATTTGTCCATATCATCTTTATATACAGATTATTATATACCTTGGTGCAATGCCAAACATATTGTCCCAGTGAAAGAAAATTATTACAGAAGAGTTTTTTGCTCGCAATATAATACAGGATTTAAACTGCCAAAAACGGATACATGCCAAACATGCGATTCATACAATGTCTCGCTCGAATCAAATAAAGAAAATGCTGAAGAATGTCAACAAATTATGTTAAAGTTAGAGTTGCATCAAAGAAGGGCTGAGGCGATGCAACAGGACTTGATAAAAGAGTCTGCCCATGCCAAATTAACAGATGAAAAGGAAGTAATTTCATTTGATTTACAACAGGCATTGCCAGTGCCGAATTTGACTGTGGGAAAAGCATTTTATTTGAGAAAGGCATGGATGTACAATTTGGGCATCCATAACTGCAACAGAGAGCAGAGGTACATGTTCACTTGGACCGAAAATGTGGCAAAGAGGGGTAGTGATGAAATTGCCAGTGCACTACTGAAATATATCGAAATGTTCCTAACAAATACTGACAATAAAGAGCTTATCATTTACACCGATAACTGTGGGGGTCAAAATAAAAACTGGGCTCTGATGTCAGTATATATGCAACTAGTCAGAGAAAAACAGTTTTTGGCTATCGAAAATCGTTTTCTTGTAAGTGGGCATACGCGCTTACCCTCAGATCGTGACTTTGCCCTAATTGAGAAGAAAAAGAAATTTACGGCACAAATCTATCATCCCAATCAATGGTGCGACGTTATAAGAAAAGCCAAAAAAACCAATACATTTGAAGTTTTCAAGATGCAACAAAAAGATTTCATTTCCTTTGACGAGCTGCAAAGGCAAACTAACAAAAAACAGACGACAGACGAAAAAGAACCTTTACGTTTTAGTCAAGTTAGATGTTTTAGATTTGAGGCGGATAAACCCAACGCAATGCTTATGAAACACTTTTTAAATGAAGAGTTTAAATCGGCCAATATTGGTAAGCGAGGAGTAAAAGATGGAAATCGAATAAATCTAAGAGATTTTTCTCCAAAATATACCACATCTGTATCTCTTAACGAAAATAAGCTAAAAAATTTAAGGGAACTCATGCCTTATATTCCTTTAGTTTATCACGACTTTTACGTTGAGCTGGGCGTTCGACAACAGTCAACAGACCTCGCAGAAGATCCGGAAACGGAGAATTTTGACTTGGACGAGTAAAATAGAAACATCGTCTTAGATAAGAAAATCTTACAACAATGTTTTTGTAAAAAAGGAGTAAGCCACGTTGCTCAAGAAAAATATTTTTCTCTTTTAGTTAAGAGTTCCGTTTGTTTTTTTAGTTTGTAAATTGCTTATATTTAGAATAAAGCTTCATCTAAGAAAATATTGTTGTGTTATAATAAAAACTCTGATTTAAGGATTTGATTGAAAGTTTCAAACTAGGTTTTCTCCATTTTCTACTTTTGTGGCTTGTTACCGTTTCCCCCAAGTCCTTCAATTGTAAGCCACAGATACATTATTGTTCGACCCATTTAAATATTGTATTAATTTTAGTTGTTTGTTTGGGGTCCAACCTGTATTCAGAAACCGTTAATTCATTAAGAGGTTCAAAGCATTGATTAACGAATATTTTTCATAGTATAAACACCGCCGCATTCTTTCACGCACAGACAGATCTATTTTGTTTCTGATACTAATTGATTTAGAGAATTATGTCATGTGATTAAGTGTTTTGCTGCGTGAGCGGAAACCTTACCATACGCTAGCACAGAATTTAGCCGGTGGCGATGTAATGTAAGACACTGCATTCAGAAGTCTATCAGATACCGCAATGAACGTTTGACATTCCGTGTTGCCGGTACATTCTTTTTAATTATTTTACGTTGCCTTAGATTCATTAATTATGGTTAATTTTCGTTATTATTTTGTGCAACCTTTTAAGCTGACTTAGAACTGAATTAGATAAATTTAATTTTAATAAAGTTTTTTTAATAAGGAGACTTTTATTTACTTTCGAACCTGGGGTATTTGTTGACGACGGGTAGTTTTCAAGCAGTGCCCCACCTAATTTGGCGACCGTGTATGACAGAACAGTTTTGAGTTAAAGTTAGTCCTGTGTGGATACGAGGGGTGGCGAAAAAGTTTGTCGACGATCGCTGGTCAAACTTTATCCCGTTTCGCCTCTAGTTTCGGTAAACGTGTGTGTTTCGAACGAGTTTGCTGTGAAAAATGGATAACAAGGAGAAACATCGCAAAGTGTTTTGTACCACCTTCAGCAAAGCAGCAACACAGTTAGAAGACCTTTTATCGGGCCAGGAAGATGAAGTACGATTGATCAATATATCCTTAGATCTATTACGTCAGCAAATGGAAGATTTAAAAGAATAGATGACGAAATTTATGATCTCCTATATAACGAGGATACCAGTGAACAAGATCTGTTAGCAGAAATGGAAAGCAGTGACAGCTACATTAGGAAGTTTGCAGACCTGAACATACAGTTCGAGGAACGGGTACAAACAAGGATAGCCGCATCCGTGGAGGATGATGTGGCTTCTAGGACAACTGGTGATAGTACAGGGAGCATACAGGAATACGGGAATATTAAAAACTGGTTGCCTTTTTGGTCTCAGTTCCAAAAGATACATAATGATGCGGACATAGACTTGAACGATAAAGTTAAGTATTTAATTCAATTCAGTATTATTTCGCGTTTCGGTCGCGACGATTTGCAAATCGAGGTATATGTTCGGGAATTGCTTAAATTAGTAATAAATAACACAGGCCTACAGAAAAAAAAAATTTGTTTTGGTGCCGTGAATCCTTAAGCTGATTTTTACTATATTAGGGGCGATAAATCGAATTCGTTTTTTTGTATCAGCTCTAGTTTTATGGATATGGCAAAATCCGAAATTAGAGCTTTAATATTTGAGATAATGAAGAATGTGCTATTCAAAGGAATGAACATTGTTAATTAAACTTATTCCTCAGTATATATTTGTTGCCCTCACTGTATTATGCCTTATTTATGCAAGAAATAATACTTTATTATCGTTACATTACTATTTTATAAGGAAATAAAACAGCTTGGAGAGTATTTTTAAACTTTTAAAATGATATATTTACCACTTGTAAACCCATTGAGCCTCCATCTAATAATGGCTCATAGCCCATGGACCATGCTTCGCCTACATAGGAATCCCCAGCTAAGTCCCCCAGATAAGTATGGAAAAACTTAAAGCTGGAATCTTTGATGGACCACAGATCAGACTTCTTACAGAGGATCCGGCTTTTGTGGGGTTAATGAATGAAGTAGAGAAAAAAGCTCGGCTTTCATTTGTGGATATTATGAAAAATTTTCTGGGAAATCACAAAAGTGAAAACTATGCTGAGCTGGTAAACCGTTTGCTGAATGACTTCCAATCACTTGGATGGAATATGAGCATCAAAGTCAACTATCTTCACAGCCACCTGTACCGTTTTGCTGAAAACTTAGACGACACAAGTAATGAGCAAGGTGAGAGACTTCACCAAGAGATAAAAACCATTGAGGACCGCTACCAAGGAAGACGGGGTATGGGCAGCCTATGGAAAACTCAAAGACATCTTCAAAAGCGATATACCAATTTCTTTAAAACGTAAAACATGTGACCAATTTGTGTTGCCTGTGGTGACTTATGGTGCCGAAACTTTGACATTGATAGCTACAACTTCTAAAATGCTGCAAATAGCTCAGAGGAAACTGGAAAGGTCAATGCTGAGTATATCGCTTCGTGACCGAGTGGGAAATTAAGACTTAGACTAAGAACATGAGTTACCGATGTAATTTCCCGAATTGCCACCCTGAAATGGAACTGGGCCGGGCACGTCGCCCGAATCAGTAATTGGAGGTAAAAGAAGAGATAACTTGAGTGGAGGCCGAAATTAGACAAAAGAAGTAGAGGAAGACCCCCTACTCGTTGGACTGACGATCTCAAGAAAATGTCAAGAAATTGGATGCAAAGTGCTCAAAATGGAGCACAATGGACAAAAATGAGGGAGGCCTATGTCCAGCAGTGGACGCAAAGGGCTGGAGGAGGATGATGATGATGAAATGGCTTAAAATATACGTATTTTTTAATTGTTTGGTTTTTATTTTAATTTAGTATATTCATATCAGCATATTCCAATTTTAATGCATAAAAGCTGGCATAATCTACGTTATCTTGAAAACTAGAGCTGATAGAGCAAAACTAAGGCCATATTCGGAATCAGCACCCCAAATATACCCAAAATCAGCTTTAAATACTTCGGCACCAAAAACACTGTAGGCCTGTGTAATACTTCGCCTGGCAATAAATTAGACATTTCTTTATTTTATGATAGGTTAGAGACATTAGGTATAAAGTCGGATAAATACGCGGCCATGTTATTTCCTTTAGTCGAATCGTGTTTACCTTTAGATTTATTAAGAGTATGACAAAGATTCTTCTTCTAAAAGTGCCTATCTTCTGGAGATGTTGGCGACCACATTGACCCATCTTGTTCTATTTACTGCAGCTCAAAATAGATCAGTTGACGTTAGACGAGTCCACTTCTTAAGATTGGCCAGCCAGGATATACGTCTACGTCCAGGCTCTCCTGCCCTCAATCTTGCCTTGTAGAATCAACTGTAGCAGTGATTGTGGCAAAGATTACCGGAAGGTATTGGGTCACAAACTTCGATTAATAATGCGGGTATTTCCACTATAGAAAATCGTTTCAAAAGCTTATTGCAATTTTTGAAGAATAAGTAGATAACGAATAATTTTCAACGGAATGCTCGGAAAATGAGGATGCCTAAAGAGAAAGGACCCCATTATCCTTCTGCGATGGGTTTAATGAATTCTCATAGGACAACGAATAGATGTGTATTTTGCAAAAAATGCACAACGAAAGCTGCCAATGCTTCAAAGCTCAGAAGTTAACTTATGATCAGAGAGTAAATATTTTGACAGAAAAAGTGCTTGTTTCCGCTGTTTAAAAATTGGACACCAATCTCAAAGATGCCGCGGTCAAGCTGTGTCAAGCTTTGATTGAAAAATAAAATAGCCATTCTGCTTACTGCATTTGAAAGTTCAAGTCAAATTATACCGGTTTTGATTATTTGCATTGCTAAAAATTATTTTTTTATTGTCAAACAAAGCTATAACCAGATAGTGTTTCCCGTGCCCAATACATGCGTTTTAATGCATGCTACGTAGAAATTACCTGTTTGTAGGCGCGCCTACTCGTTCGATTTTAAATGAGAGATGCATTAAAAACATCACTCGAGCACTATGTGTTTATAGCTTTATTTGACAATAAAAAAATTAATTTTGCAAATAATCAAATCAATGTCGAGCTATTTTGATGTAGAAGTATTTTTTTTATAATTTCTTAAAGAACTTAAGAATAAGCCTTCTTTTAAAACTTTACATTTTAAGAACAGTCGTCAACATAACTCAGAACACTCTGCACATGATAGATAGATAATTTTATTATACACGTATGCATAGGGCATGTCAAAAATTACAAGAAAACATTACAACACTAGTTACAATCAAAAGTACTATACAGTACAAGACAAATGAACAATAAGTTGCCAACAATTATTGTATAAATCATGTTAAATACAAAAATTAAAATTCGCCCCAGACATCGGACATCTTTTAAATAATTAGAGCTAAGCATTCTGTAAATTCATGTACTGAATAAAAGGCATGGCTTATTAAGAATTGCTTTAAGTTTTTTTGAAAAGTTCTTAGTGAATTAAAATTTTTAAAACTACATGGTAGTGTATTAAAAGTAGGGAGCCTGCATATTCAGGTATAGAGAAGCCTTATGAAACTATACCTTATTTTTTGTTGATAATTAAAAAATGCAATAAAATACAGGGTGTTCCATACGAAAAATGTAACTTTGATATGCCGAAATTTATTGGGAAACCCTGTCTATTTCCAAATAATTTTAAAATGTGGGTCTTATTAACTTACAAACTATCAATTTATTTGAGACTTTTAAAATAGTGAGAAATTACATTAAAAAACGAAAAACAGCGTTTCACGAGGAAGACATCCAGAAAGCTATCGAATGCGTTAAAAAGAGCTATCATTAAGAAAAGCTGCCGAAGTTTATGGATTAACTCATACTGTACTTTTTGCGGTTTAAAAGAGAGGATGATTTTGACAATCTTCCAAATCCTCAAGAAAAGTTCTCGTCTAAGAATACCTTTCGGCAGGTATTTAACAATAAATAAGAAGAACTTCTAGAGAAATATGTTCTGAAATGCAGTGAAATAAACTATGGACTGACATATAAAATTTTCCGCACATTGGCCTTCGAATATGCAATAAAATAAGTTCATCCGCTTAAAAGTGCGTATAGGTAATAAATCAGGCTAACTTATTGTTTTTTAGGTTGGAAACAAAGTTTCAAGACAGTTGGGTAATTAATAAAATGGCAGGTGTAGACTGGGTAAATAGACCAGGGCGTATCTGTAAAAATATTAGTACATTTGGACGTTGAGAGGTGACGCAAATTTTTTTGCAGAAATTGCTTGAAAATGACTCAAATAATAATATTTGAGTTATCCTCCCTCTGAAAAAGGTCCGGAACATTGTTTAAATAATCAAAATGTCAAAAAATGAAGGAAAAATTCAATTTTTTTCTTCGTTTTTTGATTATAACTTTAAGAGTATTCATTTTCGAGAAAAGTTGTATTGACATAAAAGTTGTGTAATTAAATTTCCTACAATACAGAGTTGGTTGAAAATTTAAAAAATAGTCACCCTTGTTGCAAAATAGCAATAATTGGGAAAAAACTATACAAAAACAAGTATTCGCATTTTACGTTTTTCAACCATTTCTGCTAAACTTAGGATCTTCAAATTTCACCCAGAAAAACTATATGATACAGTTAAACAATACTGTAAATTTCATTAAGATCGGTTCAACAGATTTTGCAAAATAAATTTTGCAATCCAGCTTTCGCAAAAAAAATTCATTTTTTCAAACTGTTACAGGACTGAAAATAAAGCAGATAGCAAGTTAAATTTTTTTTTTGCTTATAGAAGTGTACTGTACCTTTCATTTGCAATTTGCAAAACTAAAATCGATTAACAACCACGGCGTCAGGAATTTTTTTAAATAAACATTAATTATTGGTGTTGCGCGCAGGACACCGGATAGTTTGCTCTGATTGGGCATTCCAATGACCTTTGATAATTATTGATACATTTTAATTTTTATTACATTTCGATATAAATAAATAAATTTGTTTATTGCAAAATAAAAACACATACTCTATCCTTTGAACTAACACTTTTTTTAGCAAAAACTTTCTTTGTTCATATATTTTAACTTGAGAATAAAAGTTTATTATTTTTAAACATACAATTGTTTAAACAATATTTCACAAACAATAATAAAATTAGTTTGATTTTTGTGAAATTAAAATATTAAAATACAACAAAATACAGAGTAAGAAAATAATATATTAGATAAAGATTGGAAGAAATTTTGGTGGAAATCAACTTCATGTGAATCGAACACCGCTGTCCTGCGCGTAGCACCAATAATTAATGTTTATTTAAAAAAATTCCTGACGCCGTGGTAGTTACTCGATTTTAATTTTGAAAATTGCAAATGAAAGGTACAGTACACTTCTATATGCAAAAAAATTTCAACTTGCTATCTGCTTTATTTTCAGTCCTGTAACATTTTGAAAAAATGAATTGTTTTTGCGAAAGCTGGATTGCAAAATTTATTTTGCAAAATCTATTGAACCGATCTTAATGAAATTTACAGTATTGTTTTACTTTACCATAAAGTTTTTCTTGGTAAAATATGAAGGTCATAAGTGTAGGATAAATGGTTGAAAAACGTAAAATGCGAATACTCGTTTTTGTATGGTTATTTTCGCAATTATTGCTATTTTGCAACAAGGGTGACTATTTTTTCAACTTTTAACTAATTCTATATTGTAGGAAATTTAATTACGCAACTTTTATATCAGTACATCTTTTCTGGGAAATGAATACTTTTAAAGTTACAATCAAAAAACGAAGAAAAAAATCGAATTTTTCCTTCATTTTTTGACATTTTAATTATTTAAACAATGTTCCGGACCTTTTTGAGAGGGAGGATAACTCAAATATTATTATTTGAGTTATTTTCAAGCAATTTCTGCAAAAAAATTTGAGTCACCTCTCAACGTCCATCTCAAAACAGATGGGCCCTGGACTAAAAGGGATTTGTGAAAAGGCAACCAACTCTTTCATTATACAAACCAGAAAATACGAGTCTTCGAAGAACTATCAGTTTTAATAAAACAAATGTTCTAGAATTTTATGAATACTATAGTCGAGCTCTTCAGAAATACCCTTTCTCTACGAACATGATTTTTTATCTGAATGAAACTGGGGTAATCACGGTTGTTAAAGCTCTGAATATAATCGCAAAAAAGAAATCAAACTTCAAAAATTCAAATTTCAAAAATTCATCTTTAAAAATACCTTTTCATTCAACAACACATTTTATCGTCAAACCTTTGGAACTCCTATGGGTAGTCCGATAAGCAGTATACTGGTACTTATTGTCTTAGATATTTATCTAATAGAAAACACCATAATCAACATCCCCATTTACACTACCTTTCCTATATAAATATGTCGATGACATCATCTGTTCCGTACCAATTAATCAGGTCCACACCATCTTAAATACTTTCAACTCTTTCAATGATAAGATACTTTTTATTGTTGAAAGAGAAACTAACAACAGCGTAGCTTTCTTGGACACTAAAGTAATTCGTACGGAAGACAATCCTGTCATCCTAGCTTGGTACCAAAAACCTACTGCATCAGTCAGATTTTTAAATTTTTCATCCAACCACCTCAAAAACCAAAAATACAGTACAATCCTTGCTATAAAAAAATATAATACTTCATATGTGATGATCAGTTCCTAAGTACCAATAAACGCAAACTTCTTGATATATTTATTAACAACGGTTACTCGAAATCAATACTAAAACAACTAATTTACAACCCAGAATATTATGACGGACAATTGGATAGAGATGCTCCACAAGATTTCAAATAGAGAAGATTACGCTTCATTGGAAACCTCACGAAAAACTTACAACCCTCTTTAAACCACATTCTAACATCAGAATTGGTAAGTACAGCTGTATTAACAATAAAATAATGTGTGTGATTGTAAACATGTGCACATGGGCTCCAGAAAATATGTGATTTTATTGTGAAATACGTTAAACTTAGAGGAGAAACTTATACCTATCAAAAGGAAAATTCCAGGATTTTCTTATGAAAGGTTGAGCTCAAAAAAAAAATAATAAGATTTGACATCAATATTGTAAATATTAAGCAAGTATTAAACTGATAGTAATTAAGGAAGACTGATAACAACTGACTAAAAACTGATCTGACTTTTTTGTGTCATTACCAATTTATTTGAAGATAATTAGAATTAGGCCAGGAGTTGAGGTGACTGATTATTAAGATAATAAGACATTATATTTGGAAGATGGCAAGTGTGTGCATTTGTTTTTATTGTGACCGGGAGGTTAAACCAAAGCAAATTTCCATTGAGTGTATCACTTGTTGCTCATGGGTCCATAAGGGATGCACGGGTTTGACTAAAAGTGAATATGAAAAAATCTGTGCTGACTTTCGCAAAACTAAATCGCATAACTGGGAATGTAAAGTATGCAAAGAGACGGTGGTGAAGAGATTATCTTTGAATTCTGCTTCAAATAGCCAGAAAAATTCGGTATCAAAAGAAAGTGCTGACAATGGAAAACAGGTGCCCAATGCTGATTTTTCAAGTCTACTGTGCAATACTGTGGATGCTGTAGAGAGTGAAACTGCAATCAAGGATGAAATAAATAATTTATTAAAGAAAAGTACCACTACCAATAAAGATGTACTAGTAGTTATTGTTCACATAATTAACCTATTGTTAAATCAGAGGACTGAAGTGCAGGCAACAATAGATACAATTAAAGCGTCTGTAAAATCTAATGAGGCGAAAGTTGAAACTTTAGAAAAGAAACTTGAAGGGTTACAAGAAAAAATTTAAACCATGTGTGGAAATGGAAGTGAAGAGATAAGAAATCAAAGTGTATCTATTATCAAAGATGAGCAAGATAATATGTTCCTGGAATTAGAAGATAGAAGTAGTCGATCTAAAAATATACTAATCTATAATGTTGATGAGAGCCAATCTAAGGTTACTAATGAGAGAATAGATCATGACAAGGCAAATACTCGAGAAGTACTAACGAAACTGGAGGTTGGAGCAACTGAGTTTAAGGTTTTGAGGGTAGGACGTGGTAATAGCAGTAGTGACAGGCCAAGATCACTTAAAAGGTAATTTTTCAAAATAATACCACAGTGATTGCATGTCTTAAAAACAAACATAAGTTGAAGCCATCGAGCATAGTGATTAAATCAGATCTTACTCAAATGCAACGAAATCATCTCAAGAAATTATATGAAGAACTTGATAGGCGTAGAAGAAATGGCGAATCAAACTTGGCAATACGATACAAGAATGGTAACCCGTTTATTTCAAAGGTAAAAGAACAAAACCACCAGAATCCAAAAAACTCCCAAATGCGAACATAAGTATGAATAGTCTATCACTTTACTACCAAAATGTGCGTGGTCTGCGTACGAAGCTAAGGGACATATATTTGACATCCTGTTCAGCTACATATGACGTTATTTTCCTAACAGAGAGTTGGCTTGGTCCTGAAATTAAAAGTAATGAAGTTTTCTGTGATTTATATACCGTATACCGTCGGGACCGTGATCATATTTCCAGCGAGAAATCAAGAGGAGGTGGAGTGTTAATAGCAGTTAGAAGTGATATCAGTTCTTGTCTAGTGGAAATTGCTAGTTCAAATGTAAAACAGGTTTTTGCTGGAATTACTATTAATTGCATTAAATATGTTTTTGGCTGTGTCTACATTCCGCCCAGATCTAGATTGGATGTTTATTCCAATCACATTGATACTGTAAAACTAATTATGAATAAGTATAAAGATTCTAAACTAGTATTATTTGGGGATTATAATCTACCAAATCTGATATGGGACGGTGAGACGACTGCTAAAAATATAAGTAATGATACTGAAATTTTGTTTTGTGACGAGTTCAATTTTTTAGGATTAGGTCAATATAATTATTTTAAAAACCAGTATGACTCAATTCTTGATCTGTGTTTCTCTGATACTTATTTAAATCTAAAAAAAAGCGGACGCTTTAATGACGTGTGACAGGTTTCATCCCTCACTTGAAGCATTAATATTATTTGATAATCAATATATCAGCTGGGATCATTACAACACAGGGTCACTACAGGAAGAAATAAAACGTAGATGTGATCTAGCAAAAGCCGCCACAGCAAAAATGACCACAATATGGAAGGACTGTCAAATTTCAAGAGCGTTAAAGATGAGGTTGATCAACTGCTTAATATTCCCAATACTGACTTACGGATGTGAATCTTGGACCCTGAGAAATTCGGAAAGAAGAAAGATAGACGCCACTAAAATGTTCTGTTGGAGGCGGATGCTACGAATTCCTTGGACCGACCATAGATCAAACAATTCGATTTTAAGAGAGCTAAAAGTTAGCCAACGGCTTTCCAGTAAAGTCCATCTCCAACAATTAAAATACTTTGGACATGTTATGAGGGCCAATACAGAAAACATGGAAAGACTCATTATACAAGGAAAGGTGGAAGGCCGAAGATCACGAGGAAGATCCCCAACAAGATGGATCGATCAGATTACAGGAATATGCAAAAGACCTATGCATGAGTTAAAAGAAATGACCAGAGACAGAGATCTTTGGAGACGGACAATACACGACATCACGTCGACCACTACACTCCCTCCGGGGGGTCAGGATTGAAGAGAGAGATATCAGTTTGGAAACTAATATTTATTATAACTTTCACAAGGCGGATTATAGTGCCTTGAATAATTATTTGCTTCAGATCAATTGGATTGAGTTGTACTGTTTAGACTTTAGAGGATGTAAATGACATTTTAGATGCTTTTTATTCCATTATTTGGAACGCAATTGAACTTTTTGTACCAAAGATATCTGTAAAAAGATCGAATTTTCCTGTTTGGTTCTCATCTGAACTTAAGAGTAAAGTCAAAGTCAAGAGTAAAGGAGCATAAGTCAAGTATAATGACTGAAGTTGTCACCTAATTTTATCTGCAAAAATCCGAATGCCACCTCTCACATCCACCTCAAAACAGATCCTCCCTGGTCTATTATTGCAGCTTCAACATGTCATACGGTGGTCTGTCAAGAGGACAGTTTCTTGTTTCCCAACGTTTAAAACAAACAAGTTCAGCACAAGAAGAAACGATTGGTAAGTTGTTTGCATTAATTTGTTTAGTTTACTCTTGCAACTGAGTTTATTCGATATCTAGAATAGAATAGAAATAGTGTTTATTGTCAATGAAAATTATACAAATTTTATGGGCAAAGCTTAATATAAAGTCAGAAAAAATAAATAAATAATAACAATAACAAATACAATTTTCTGAAATTTGATAAATCGTCAATATAAAAAAATACAAGTTAATAAAGTAAAGAAAAAAAAAACAAAATCGATATATTGCAACAATTAATAGAAATTGCAAAGTGAACATACAACAAAGTAAACTACAGACATAGGAACTAATAAATTTAAGCTGCTGCATGTGACACCCAAATAAAGCTAAGTTTGGTTACTTGTACATTATTGTAATTTCTTAGTTAGTCATTAAGAAACTCTTCTACTGAATAATATGGTCTTTAAAATAGATGAGCTTTTGCCATTTTACGGAACTTGGGGAAAGATGTTGCAGATTTGAGTTGTAAAGGAGATGGTTGTCATATGTGTATGATGGATCTCATATGTGTAAATTCATTTTATGGTATGCTTTTTAATATATATTAATTTATAAATTCGTTTAATGCCACATTTTAGTGTACTACTACAATTATCATCAAACATGAACTGTGTATTATTTTAAAATATTATAAAGCACATACGAAAACAACTCTTATTTTTTTTAAGGTAATTTACAGGAAGACAAACCAATTGCACGAGAAAAGGAAACTGAAAACTGCGCTAATGAAAACAACATTGATGGTGTTGTGTTGGAAGCAGCTCTCTGTAGCGATATCATTATAGAATGCGACAGGGCTCTTCTCAACAGCATTTAAAATAATGATATTGATTTCAAATTGATTACTGATGTCGAACCCTTAGACGATACAAATATAACAAGGCACGAATTAAATGGGACTACTGAAGTATTAATAACAGAAAATGAAAATTCTGGAGACAACGTTTTATCAGGACAGAAATTAGAAGACTCACTTAAGGATGACGAAATATTAGTCAAATTCTAGTAGAACAAGAAGTAGAAGTCTCAACAGAAAACCGAATATCAGATATTGAACGAATGGAAGAAACAGTTCCTGTATACGAAGAGGGAGACGCTATTGAAGATGAAATATTGTATAAAAATAAACAGACTATCGCCATGAATTTAATAGAAGAGGAAGCAACGATTCAGGAAGAGGAACGTAGAACGAAAAAACGGAAGTACTATCAAGGAGTAAAGAGACAAAAAAATCTAGATTTGAGAGTAACTGGTCAAGAATATACATCCAAAGTACGTAGGGAAAAATGCATTTACGAGGAGAAAATTCCCCAGCCAAGAGAGTTGGGACCAAGGTGCGAACATAAAGCAAGTGCTCCAAAACCATCAAAAAGTAAGACAATATCTGCCATGAAGACTGATACCAGCCGCACTTTCTTGTGTGCTCAAATTAAGGATGAACTAAGATATAAGATATTTAGGGAATTTTGGTCATTAGAATCTTGGGATTCCAAGCGAACATACGTTCTTGGTTTGGTTAATAAACGGAATAAACGAAGAGTTACAATAGACGATCCAAGAAAAATTCATGCTTTCGACTGCTACAAAAACCCCAATGGTATAAAAATAAGAGTATTCAGAGCATTATTTTTAAATACTTTGTCATTGGGGCGAGATACCTTCCAACGATGGGTTAAAAATTCATTATCTAAAGGGTTTTCAAACGAAAAACCAACACCTGAGACGTTAACTAAGTCAAGTAATCTTAAAAGGAGGGCATCCATTCTGGAGTGGCTTGGTTTACTTCCAAAAGTACCAAGCCACTATTGCAGAAGCAGTTCGAAACGCACATATGTGGAATCAATTTTTAATTCAACATCACATATGCATTCCGTCTGCGAGACATGGTGTAAAGGAAATACTAAATGTGTTGCATCTAGGACAACATTTTTAAGTTGTCGAACAACAAAAAATATCTATTCATAAGCCACGCAAAGACTTGTGCGACATGTTGTGGACGAATATGATGTGGGAAATCTACAAAAAGAAGTTTATGATGACCATAGGCAAAAAAACAAGAAGCCAGGAATGCTAAAACCAAGGCCAAAGCTGAAGCAAATAAAAAGAAATTAGTTGTGACAATGGATTTGCAAAGCGTTCTTTTATGTCCTAAGTTGTTGGTCTCAAAAGTATATTATAAACAAAAACTGCAGGTTCATAACATTACATTTTACGCGTTAAATAACAACAAAGTATATCTCTGTTTGGCACGAAGGAGAAGGTGGCGTTAACAGGAACGAGTTTATTACTTGCATTATTGATTTTATCACCAAATTTGGGCAGCATTACGAAGAAATTGTTCTAATATCCGACGGGTGTAATTACCAAAACCGAAACAAAGTCCTTGCAAGTGCACTTTCTAACTTGGCAACTGAGAAGAAAATCATAATTAAACAGCTTATTTTAGAGAAAGGCCACACGATGATGGAGGCCGATAGCGTACATTCTACATTAGAATCACTATTTAAGCCACCAATTTGTAGTCCAGGTGATTATGTCAGTAGAATACGTGCTGCGCGCCCAAAACAGCCGTATAATGTATTTCATGTTGATCATTCCTTTTTTAAAAATTACGACGCCCAGCCTGACAATTTTATTTCAATTAGACCCGGAAAAAGAGTGGGTGATCCTTTAGTCACCGATATACACGGACTTCGTTATTTGCCATCAGGGGAGGTTAAATACAAAACACGGCATACAGCACCATTCCAAGAATTACCCCCAAAGGAGACCCAAAGGCAAAGCGAAGATAGATCCTTTGTATGGATAGCAAAGAAAAATTAATAAACGAGACAAATTTGAGCAACTTTAGGAGTTAAAATCAGTCTTACCAACAGAGTATCATCCATTTTATGATTCTCTCGTGTACGAGTAGTTGAATTAAATTTGTTGTTTTACATCAGCATGTAAATTCGTTGTTTTACACATTTTGTAATTTAATTATTTAATTAAACAAGCTTAAATATCCTTATTATAAATGTATTTCAAATTTCAATTGATATGTTTCTTAACTGCTATGTGTCATTTTTAACAAACAAAACATGCTATGAAGATTTAAAATAATAGTTTTTAGTTTGAATTGCATTACATTAAATTCATTTTCTCACAAATGTTGTACGTTCTTATATAATCACCTAATTAATAAATTTGTTATAAAAATAAGTAACAGTTTTTCAATTGGACCAAGTATTTAGGTTTTATCTGTCTCCTGCAAAATTATATAAAACCCACACAGCAGCTTTTGACTTGGCAACGACGTAATGTCAATGTCATGTCAGTTACAGTTGTTCGTATTGGTTAGTGTCAGTCTGTCAGTTCAATTTAGTTGGTTCGACCAATGGTGGCGCGCTTTGCAAGTTTGAATTTGTCTCCCTTATTTGTCACTTTTCAAATAATAATTTTATGGACTTTTATATAACTAAATAGAAAAGCATCTTTTATTAATAAATCAACAATTATAAGATTCGAAAGAAAGAAAATATTTGGGAGACATTAAAATTGAATGCATACCTATTGAAATTTAAACATGCAAGTAAACATCGAACAAGGTAGGTTTTAAATAAATACTTAATTCACTTTTTAATAATTGTCGTTTTTAGAATTACATGAATTTGTAGTGGTAAGATCCACTGAAGCGGACCAACTCAGATGGACTCATGGAGACACCATATTGTTTCTCGATCTTTATAAAAGATTTAGAAACAAAGTTGGAACACTGGAAATGAAATCACTGAAAAAAAATGTACGAAAAATCGCCAAAGAAATGAGGAGTCAGACTAGACAAAATGTAAGTGTATCTAACTGTCAGAATCGTTGGAGGGTCTTGGAGAGACGTTTTAAAAAATACATTGAAAATTCAAAAACAACCCGAGCTGCCAGAAGACACTTCGAGTACGCAGAGGAGATGCATTTTGGCTGAAAAAAGGAATATTTACCCTGAATTGCTTTTGTCGACGGAGACGGTCGATGCACTAGTGGAACCCTCCCGATCGCCCCAAGTCGAAAGTAATAATGCCATGAATAATGTCGACAAAAATTTGGCTGGTCCGTAAAAAAAAATTAAAATCCAAACACAAAATAGAAGTACTACTAGTAGGAAAGCGAAACTAAACATTTTAAAACAAATGAGGATAACAAAAATACAGGTTAAAAACCAAAATTTAAAAAGAAACCATATAGCCTTTCTAAAGAAGCGTTGGAAGATCAATTCAAAAAAATTGATAATGTAAATCAACATCTCCTACATTCAAAACACCATAAGTTTTAGGCCAGCCATAAGCGGGCGTGCAAGGGTTGCACCGCACAAGTGCGGCATGTACAGGGGCAGAACATCAAAAACCAAACAAATAAAACAAGTAACGACGGAGAGCAATTACTATTTTTCTTTTATACAAAATAGCGTCAGCAGAATCACTACTAGAATAAATGTAGTTGTAAGAGTTTAGCTTATTTATAAAACTCAATGTTGTCAATGTAACTTATTAAATTAATCTGATTGCATTATAACTGAATACGCATGTTTGAATATAAATATGTACTTACTACCTGCGATATAAGCAAAATAGTAAATTACTTATCTTAATGTATACTCGCATTTGCTTAGGTAAACTTTTAAATTTCGGGAACTTTACATTCGCCTATTACCTATCAATTGATAAGCTTTTACTTTTGTCCCTGATTTTTTTTCTGTTAGTCATGTTCATTTTCATTATTACATTATACATACATTACTTCGAAAACTTCCACCAAGTAGGTAGGTACGCATCAAGTTGATATACAATACGAATAGGTACCTACCTAGGAGTGTAAATTATAAATTTCTAAAAAAAATAAAAACAAATGTTGATTGTGAATTGTGTTAGTGGTGGTGTTAAAGCGGCTGAAGCTTCATTCTTCGATGAAAATGGAACATCTTAGAGTGGTAAGTGTTTTATAAAGTCACTAATGTAGATTTAAATTTTTTTATCATAAAATTTAATAGGTACCTTACATTCCTCAATTATATATATTAACTGAAATAAAATACATTTTGATATAGCAAATTATTTGCCTTAAAACTAAAGCAAATTTATTAAATTTTAACCTTTTCAGCCCCACTATTTTTACCTAAATAAACGGAGTTGAAATCGTAATTTATGAGATTTTTTGTATGTAATTAGGTTACGCAAACAGGTTTTCATAAAAATTTTTTCTTAGATTTGACATTGACAGATGGGACATGTGTCCCATTGGTATTGTTAACTGGGACATATATATCCCAGTGGTAGCCTATGAAAAAATGGTCCAAGTGTTGTCTGTTTCATAGTTTTTGTCGCTGTCGTCATCAGTCTCAAGACGGTCAAGTTCACTTTCAAGATCTGAAAGCTTATCGGCTAATGAAGTTCCTTTTCAGAAAACCCTCGTTTCGACATACTGCACAAAACCCAATGGGTTAAATATGTTCCTTTTAAAAATATCACTGGGACATTATTGTCCCACTAGGGTTATTCCTAGAAAATCAGAAATATTTCTATCAAAATACTATAAGGTACACCGGGGTAAGTGGAAACCATGGGATTTAAAAATATTTAAATACGTACTTTATCCGCCATCTACTGAGAAATAGATGAAATAGCGTAAAGAACTGTGTACTTATTATAGAATACATTTAAACAACGAATATATACTCTCCTAGAAAGGTACTACCCTGTAACGTTTTAGCATAGGATTTAGCGTTCCAACTGAGTAGGTGCCATGGAGGTGCATAGACCTGACAACGACTACGGAGCTTACGCGATCCCACCACCGCCCGCACTGCGGCCGCAACATCCCTCGTCAACAAGCCTGCTTATAAATGTGACCATCTGTTTCATATAAAAACTTCTAGGAGCTAATATCTGTAGCTGGAGTGAATAAGTCGATAAGTCAAATTTTGTGTAAAACTGGGTAAGTTGTACCAACAGCTTTATAAATATATGGGCTACCATGTGAGTAAGTACGTAACTTTACTTAAAAGTATGCAACAGTTTATACACATGTGCATTACTGGTTATATCTTAGATTGAAGTGCATTACTGTATAACTCTAGTTACATTAAAAATACCACACTGAATTTGTCCGTGAATAAGTAGGTAACTAGAGTTCCATTGTTATAGTCTGCATTACGGTGGAAAGTAAGCAGTGAACAACAACGTTCTTAGTCTAACTTTGGTATTGCTAAATAAATAGAACGTTGCTGCCAAAATTGTTTTACCAAAATATTTGGGGAAACAAAAGGTTTTATTGAGATGGCGGTAAAAAAGAAAAAAACATCTTTATGTGGTATTATTCCTGGAGATGGTCGAGGTTTGTTATCTCCACCAAGCAAGAAGACTGAAAAAGAGATGGACGATGTGAGAAAGCACATTGTTTCCTACCCCTATTATGAAAGTCATTATCGTCGGCAACGAACTACAAATAAGTTTCTGTGACCTGACTTAGTCTTAGCGATAACGATCGCCCAGTTTCACTAAAATTATATAGTAAAACTTTTCACGACTTGAACTTGGCTTTTAAGCAACCCAAACAAGACACTTGTTATAAGTGTGATTTGTTGTAAATGGAATTAAATGTAGCAGATGACGATGCCAAAGTTCTAGTGACTAAGGAGAGGGATGATCATCACATACTTGTGGAACAGGCATGCATGGCAAAAAAAAGTGACAAATCTGTGTCAAAATCTAATAACTTAAATAAAACTTATGCTTTTGACCTTCAACAATGTTGGCCCACTCCTTATCTAACAACCAATAAAGCATTTTATTCCAGACAGTTGTGGACATTCAACCTCACAGTACATGATTTAGCTACTGATGAAGCGAAATGTTGTATGGGGATGAATCTGTATCCGGTAGAGGAGGAAATCAAATTGCTTCTTGCATTTACCGACACATTTGTAGTTTGCCGTCCGATACTGAAAAAGTTACTTTTTACTCGGACACATGCGGAGGATAAAATAAAAACAGCCACGTAGCTTTTATGTTTACTTACGTCATGAAGCAGTGTCAGAATTTGGAGGAAATTAACCATAAATTCTTAGTTAGTGGTCATACACACATGTAGTGTGATTCTGATCATGCTGTAATTGAAAGAGCAAAGAAAGAAACAGCTATTAAAATCAATCACCCAAATGATCGGTATCAACTCGTGAGATCATGCAAAAGAAAAAACCCATTTGACGTAGTGGTTATGAAGAGAGAACATTTTTTTGATTTCAGTAGTCTAGGTAAAGGTAAAGGACCTTTCGTGCTTAAAAAAACTAATGAGGTTGGCGATAGATTCCTTTGGCAACCAACGCAGTGGTTACAATATACACAACAACTCGGAACCCTGAAATATAGACACTCTCTAAACAGAGATGAAGGATTTCAAACAGTAAATATACGAAGAAGAGGAAAACAGTCTATTCCTCCAGTCCTGCCATGTGTCAATGAAAGAGTTGTACCAATCAGTAAGGAAAAAAAGGATGACCTTCTTAAACTCTTGCCGCTGATAGATGATGTGTTTCACAATTTTTACGTAAACTTGGTTACAAACGATTTGACATTGTAGATCCAAACCTAACAGAAATTGATCCAGACGTAGAGTAGGATTCTTCATATGTTTGTAGCTTTTAATAAACATTTAATTTGTTTAATTACTTTATTTTTTCGTTGCAAAACCTCTAAGCAAGCTCGTGAACAACAAGACATCTCATTGTATTTTGTATCAAGTGTGCGTACATAAGTAGGTAAGTCATGAAACTACCCTTAAAATAATTTATATCTTAACAAACGTTTAATATTATTTTAAGTTACCGTATTTTTATTGTTTTAACCGTGTAACAGCATTTAAGGAAAATCCTGATTTTGGAGATATGTTTAAACACTAATTTGCCCATACTGGAAAGTTTACTTTTTTGTACTTATCCACTTATTCACGCCAGCTACAGATATATTCTTTGATTTAAAGTACATAATTTCTCTGCTATGGTTCTTCTCATAGGCTTTTTTTAGTGTGACGCAAGTGACAGAAAAAAAGGCACGTCCGTGATACATACATATGTATAACAGTTATTCCAGTTGTTGATAGATGGCTCTATAATAATAAAAAAAAAGATTTAGGTTTATCGATTTACTTATTATTTACCTATTACATATCTATATGACTATAATTTAAAGTTCTTCTTAGTCTTTCAGTGTGTCATTATTGATGTAATATATGATTTTAAGAATGTAGAGAATCATACCATAGCATGACATTTTAATTAAAACTGACAGTTGTCAGAATCGTTATCGTAATTTAGTATAAAAACAAATCAATTGTGTTTATTTCATTTATAAAAAGGTATGTTCTTTGATTTGTATAGTTTTATGTTGTATAGAAAATTGCCCAGCGCATAATTAAGAATCGTTGTTAATTTCAAGAGTAGTGAATTCAGCGTTGTGCTCTTGGTGGTATTTGTTTAGCCTTATAAGTTAACCGTTCTTAATAAGATTTGTACCATTTTATAAAAATATTAAGATTAAGTTGATAGGTTCCACTTGCCCCAGGGTTTTTACACATATGGAGCAAGTAGAAATAATAAAAAAGGGGCAAGTGGATACTTGTATTTTGTACTACTTTATTTCGTTATTTAATTGTTCATTTAATTTAAAGTACAATATTAACTGACTATGAGCAGAAAAAAAGTTTCTTTAAAAGTTTTTTGAGAACTAATTTTTTTGTTGTTGCAGGCTATAATGGTTGGAAATTACATTCAAAGAAAACCACCCCCTGCTATACCCAGGATCAGCTGGATGCGACCATAGTAGCTGTAAGAAGCAAATGACGCTATGTCGAGCATCAAAATGTTATTTATTGTTGTTTACAAATAGTTAAATGAATGAAATAACGCTGGGGTCCACTTACCCCATACTATAGGGGAAAGTGGAGCCTAGTGCAACTAGCTTCAATTACTAATTTAATTTTTTTTTGTTTTACGAAAAGCAGGGTTGTACATATATAAATTTGAACAATATACTTAGTACTATTGCATATTGTGATCACTTGATCTTAGCTACATAATTTCATTTTCCATGCATGTTTGAAATTAAACTTTTAATTTTTGGGGTTCCACTTACCCCGGTGTACCTTACCATGTTTAAAATATGGTGTAGCACTGATATAAATGCTGAAAAATATTCACGTACTGTTCAAAACCCTCGATGAATACGGTAAAAATTGAATATAAACGTATTAAAACGTCGAGAACTTGTGAAAATAAATCTGTAACTATAGAAAAATAGACGGTTTCGTTTTGGTTTAAATCTGTCTTCTGCCATCCCCCGATAGCGCTATTTCTAGGTCTACCTGTTATCAAGGAGGCTATGCAAGAAGACAAATTTACATCAAAACTTCCGTAGTTCTCGGTATACAATAAAACTATTTATACCGGAGTAAGGTTACAACGCCCTCTAACGGGGAAGAAGTGTAATGAATGTCGACTCGATTCTAGTTTTCTGTTAACCCAGATATGAAAATATCAAAAAGCACCGCTAGGAAAATATTCCAAAAATGCGGTTCAGAGAAACTATATGAAACGAGTCTTTGTACTCTCATACAGAGTATGGCATTAGTAAAAATAGAAAAATAGACGGTTTCGTTTTGATTTAAATCTGTCTCCTGCCATCCCCCGATAGCGCTATTTCTAGGTCTACCTGTTATCAAGGAGGCTATGCAAGAAGACAAATTTACATCAAAACTTCCGTAGTTCTCGGTATACAATAAAACTATTTAAATCAAAACGAAACCGTCTATTTTTCTATTTTTACTAATGCCATACTCTGTATGAGAGTACAAAGACTCGTTTCATATAGGTTCTGTGAACCGCATTTTTGGAATATTTTCCTAGCGGTGCCTTTTGATATTTTCATATCTGGCTTAACAGAAAACTAGAATCGAGTCGACATTCATTTCACTTATTTCCCGTTAGAGGGCGTTATAACCTTACTCCGGTATAAATAGTTTTATTGTATACCGAGAATTCCGGAAGTTTTGATGTAAATTTGTCTTCTTGCATAGCCTCCTTGATAACAGGTAGACCTAGAAATAGCGCTATCGGGGGATGGCAGGAGACAGATTTAAATCAAAACGAAACCGTCTATTTTTCTATTTTTACTAATGCCATACTCTGTATGAGAGTACAAAGACTCGTTTCATATAGTTTCTCTGAACCGCATTTTTGGAATATTTTCCTAGCGGTGCCTTTTGATATTTTCATATCTGGGTTAACAGAAAACTAGAATCGAGTCGACATTCATTACACTTCTTCCCCGTTAGAGGGCGTTATAACCTTACTCCGGTATAAATAGTTTTATTGTATACCGAGAATTGCGGAAGTTTTGATGTAAATTTGTCTTCTTGCATAGCCTCCTTGATAACAGGTAGACCTAGAAATAGCGCTATCGGGGGATGGCAGGAGACAGATTTATATCAAAACGAAACCGTCTATTTTTCTATTTTTACTAATGCCATACTCTGTATGAGAGTACAAAGACTCGTTTCATATAGTTTCTCTGAACCGCATTTTTGGAATATTTTCCTAGCGGTGCCTTTTGATATTTTCATATCTGGGTTAACAGAAAACTAGAATCGAGTCGACATTCATTACACTTCTTCCCCGTTAGAGGGCGTTATAACCTTACTCCGGTATAAATAGTTTTATTGTATACCGAGAACTACGGAAGTTTTGATGTAAATTTGTCTTCTTGCATAGCCTCCTTGATAACAGGTAGACCTAGAAATAGCGCTATCGGGGGATGGCAGGAGACAGATTTATATCAAAACGAAACCGTCTATTTTTCTATTTTTACTAATGCCATACTCTGTATGAGAGCACAAGGACTCGTTTCACATAGTTCCTCTGAACCGCATTTTTGGAATATTTTCCTAGCGGTGCCTTTTGATATTTTCATATCTGGGTTAACAGAAAACTAGAATCGAGTCGACATTCATTACACTTCTTCCCCGTTAGAGGGCGTTATAACCTTACTCCGGTATAAATAGTTTTATTCTATACCGAGAATTGCGGAAGTTCTGATGTAAATTTGTCTTCTTGCATAGCCTCCTTGATAACAGGTAGACCTAGAAATAGCGCTATCGGGGGATGGCAGGAGACAGATTTATATCAAAACGAAAACGTCTATTGTTCTATTTTTGCTAATGCCCTACTCTGTATGAGAGTACAAAGACTCGTTTTATATAGGTTCTCTGAACCGCATTTTTGGAATATTTTCCTAGCGGTGCCTTTTGATATTTTCATATCTGGGTTAACAGAAAACTAGAATCGAGTCGACATTCATTAAACTTCTTCCCCGTTAGAGGGCGTTATAACCTTACTCCGGTATAAATAGTTTTATTGTATACCGAGAATTGCGGAAGTTTTGATGTAAATTTGTCTTCATGCATAGCCTCCTTGATAACAGGTAGACCTAGAAATAGCGCTATCGGGGGATGGCAGGAGACAGATTTAAATCAAAACGAAACCGTCTATTTTTCTATTTTTGCTAATGCCATACTCTGTATGAGAGTACAAAGACTCGTTTCATATAGTTTCTCTGAACCGCATTTTTGGAATATTTTCCTAGCGGTGCCTTTTGATATTTTCATATCTGGGTTAACAGAAAACTAGAATCGAGTCGACATTCATTACACTTCTTCCCCGTTAGAGGGCGTTATAACCTTACTCCGGTATAAATAGTTTTATTCTATACCGAGAATTGCGGAAGTTCTGATGTAAATTTGTCTTCTTGCATAGCCTCCTTGATAACAGGTAGACCTAGAAATAGCGCTATCGGGGGATGGCAGGAGACAGATTTAAATCAAAACGAAACCGTCTATTGTTCTATTTTTGCTAATGCCCTACTCTGTATGAGAGTACAAAGACTCGTTTTATATAGGTTCTCTGAACCGCATTTTTGGAATATTTTCCTAGCGGTGCCTTTTGATATTTTCATATCTGGCTTAACAGAAAACTAGAATCGAGTCGACATTCATTTCACTTATTCCCCGTTAGAGGGCGTTATAACCTTACTCCGGTATAAATAGTTTTATTGTATACCGAGAATTCCGGAAGTTTTGATGTAAATTTGTCTTCTTGCATAGCCTCCTTGATAACAGGTAGACCTAGAAATAGCGCTATCGGGGGATGGCAGGAGACAGATTTAAATCAAAACGAAACCGTCTATTTTTCTATTTTTACTAATGCCATACTCTGTATGAGAGTACAAAGACTCGTTTCATATAGTTTCTCTGAACCGCATTTTTGGAATATTTTCCTAGCGGTGCCTTTTGATATTTTCATATCTGGGTTAACAGAAAACTAGAATCGAGTCGACATTCATTACACTTCTTCCCCGTTAGAGGGCGTTATAACCTTACTCCGGTATAAATAGTTTTATTGTATACCGAGAACTACGGAAGTTTTTATGTAAGTTTGTCTTCTTGCATAGCCTCCTTGATAACAGGTAGACCTAGAAATAGCGCTATCGGGGGATGGCAGGAGACAGATTTATATCAAAACGAAACCGTCTATTGTTCTATTTTTGCTAATGCCCTGCTCTGTATGAGAGTACAAAGACTCGTTTTATATAGGTTCTCTGAACCGCATTTTTGGAATATTTTCCTAGCGGTGCCTTTTGATATTTTCATATCTGGGTTAACAGAAAACTAGAATCGAGTCGATATTCATTTCACAAATCTGTAACTGACACCTGAAGTCACCCAGTGTTGTCAATTTAGTTTTATTTTCTTGCTTTTGCACTAATAACACCACTAAAGTAAAACTACGTTTAAATCTGGACATATTTGAGCCAGTAAATATTTTTAAACTTTAGTGGGACATATGTATCCCGAGGGGACCGAAAGAGTTAAAGCTGTGTTTTGTATTAAGTGTTTCTTAAGAATATTAATGTATAGTTTTAAAATAGGTACACTCAACCAAACTTATATGGAATTATCTGATATTTTTTTATTAATTTAAGCGAATTAAAGCTAAATTTAATTTTTTTTTCATTGCACCTCTCCGGAGCCTAACTACAGATTATAGTACCAAATCAACATGCCTGCGAGCTATTAAAGTTGGTTGGATGAATACTAAAGGATTCTTTACACCCATCATAATCCCCCCTCCCCAGAACATGACCTTTCCGATTTGTGAACAAATCTGTCAGTTTCCGTTCATGTTTGTCTTTCTCGTCCTCAAGTACACGAATCCGTTAATCATCTGATTTTACATATCCTACTTTCGTCTGAAAATAGCACACTTTTCCAATTTTCAATGTTTCAGTCTTGGTGTTGAAAATACCAATTTACGTGATCCTTAAGAACTCTTCTTCTTATCGACTTAACTAAAATACTTACATATAGCTTCCAAAAGCTGCAGATTTCAAATACATAGTGATTCCATATAAGTTTAGTTGAGGGTAGTGTAGGTATTGCAAAATTTGACATATTATAATTCTTCAATTATATTAATCGAAATAAAATAATTGATAATAGCAAATATATTTTGATACAGCAAATTATACTTTAACATTCTATATAATACTTAATACTATAATACTATAATAATATATTAAATTAAATAAAAATAATAATAATAATTAAATTAAATGAAGTATTCGTTGGACAGTGAAGAGATGTGTGTCGATATCGATATCTGTGCCAGTATACTTTACTAGTGCCATTATCAAATTTGTGGGTATTTTATTTGAATATAGAAATAAACCACTCTACAAATAAAAGGTAGGATCTAATTATTTACGATTATGAGTGACCCGGGGGTGGCGCTGAACCACCCCAGAATAATACATCATCGATGGAAACAGAAGAAAAATCATTTATCAATTTAAATCATAGGTATAAACCAAATGATTCAGGCCCTTACTATGTTTTCGTACAATCGATAGAAAAACAGCTGACTCGTTTAACAGCAGTCCGTGTAGGTCATTAGCTTTTTAAGAACCAGTCATTATGGTGGCATAAATAATGTGAAAGTAATTTTTAAAACATAACTTTAACTAGGTAGACCTAGAAATAGTACTATCGAGGGATGGAGGAAGACAGATTTTAATCAAAACGAAACCGTAGATTTTCTTATTTTATTATTTTACTAATGCCATACTCTGTATAGAGTACACAGACTCTTTTCATATGGGTTCTCTGAACCGCAAAGTGGAATGTTTTCCTAGCGGTGCCTGTTGGTATGGTTATACCTGGGTTAAGCAGAGAACTCGAATCGAGTCGAAATTCATTTCGCTTATTCCCCGTTAGAGGGCATTCTAACCATACTGCGATATAAATTATTTTAATTTATATCGAGAATCTACGGCCGTGATGGTAAAAATCTGTCTTCCTCAGAGCCTCCTTGAAAACAGGTAGACCTAGAAATAGTACTATCGGGGGATGGAGGAAGACAGATTTTAATAAAAACGAAACCGTAGATTTTTTTATTTTATTATCTTACTAATGCCATACTCTGTATAGAGTACACAGACTCTTTTCATATGGGTTCTCTGAACCGCAAAGTGGAGTGTTTTCCTAGCGGTGCCTGTTGGTATGGTTATACCTGGGTTAAGCAGAGAACTCGAATCGAGTCGAAATTCATTTCGCTTATTGTAATTTGTTTTAGATCTGTTATATTAAAATTTACGTGCAATTCTGAAAATTCTTCACCACATCCACAACTACCGATTAATCCGAGAAGTTAAGACAGCACTACGAGAACACCGTAGCGAAACATGGAACAACCATAGCCAAGAGATGAACGAACAAGGGACAAATATAAAAAATATTTGGGGACTACAAAGAATACTTCGAAACGATAGAAAACCCATCCTTCCAATACACGGCGAAAATGGAATAGTGTATACTATAGAAGAAAAAGCAGAGGTGATGAAGTCCACCCTTGAACGAGAGTGCACATTAAACTACCACCCAGACGAGGATGTAGACTTCATGGAAGAAGTTGAAAACCAAATAAATAGGCCAGAGCACCCGGAAGAAGTTATCCCTCCGACATCACCAGACGAGATTAACGAACACACCAAAAACAGTTCACCGAAAAAAGCACCAGGCCCCGACGAGATAACAGAGTCCTAAAATACCTACCGGCGAGAGCTATAGTATACTTAACAAATATAATAAACGGCATATTAAGATACAAAAAATTCCCGAATCGATGAAAAGAGGTCCATGTCATAATGATACCAAAAACCTGACAACGACAACACATTCCCGCAAAACTACAGGCCGATAAGCTTGCTCCCAGCAATCAGCAAAATAGTCGAAAGAATAATCCTAAGCATATTACAAGACGAGACGAACAGACTGAAAATCATCCCAGAAGCACAGTTCGGCTTCAGAGCAGAACACTCCAGTGAGCTACAGGTACTCAGACTAACAGGGTACATAGCAGCTGGATTCAACGATAAACAATACACAGGTGCAGCATTCCTGGACGTGAGCAAAGCTTTCGATAGAGTGTGGCATAAAGGCCTAATAAACAAGATGCGGGAGTATGGATATAGTGAGGCAATGACGGGGCTGATTTCTTCGTAACTGAGTGGCCGGAGATTCAGAATTCGGATAGGACAAGTCCTGTCGGAGCTCCGGAATCCGTTAGCGGGGGTACCACAGGGAGAGGTCCTGTCGCCCTTGCTGTATTCAATATACACCACAGATATACCAAGGACACCTGGTACTATGTTGAGCCTTTATGCAGACGATACAGCGATAGCGGCCAAACACAGAAACATCGAGATAACAGTTAATAACATCGAGTAGAAAGACGACGCAAAATACCTAGGAGTTAAAATGGATAAAGGCCTTACGTTCCAAAAACACGCAGAGGCCACAGTAAGAAAAGCAAATGCAGCAAAAGCATCACTAAGAGGACTAATGGGCAGAAAAAGCAAACTAAAAATAAAAATAAAAGTAAGATTAATAAACAGTACAATAATCCCGACACTAACATACGCACCTCTCGCATTGGGGCAGGTATGCAACACAACGAAGAAGAAAATACAAGCGGCACACAACAACAGCCTAAAGGAAGCAGTCAACGTACCAAAATACGTAGCAGAAAAACATCTTTTCAGAGAATTGAAACAAGTAAGAGTCATCGATACCATGAAACAAAGAGCGAGGACAGAATTCCCAGAACTAGAGAACCATCCAAGCCCCATATTGCGGAGATGCTAGGATACGACGCTTTCCACCGATGGAAGCACAAACGTCCGAAACAGCAGGTAGTGGAATGAAGAAGTATACGAAGAAGAAACAAAAATAAAATAAACAAAGGACAAAAATAAATAAAAAAGATAAAAATAAATAAAAAATAATACAAAAAATATGAAAAAATCAAAAATAAAAATAGCATAAATAAGAAAAGCAGATAAAAAAGAAATAAAATGAGAAAAAGGTAAAAAATAAGTGGACAGTTCGTAGCTCTACTCAACGAAGAAACAGCACTGTGTGGGCCACAACAAGCGAAGCACATGTAAGTAGAAACTAATGAAGATTTTTTTTTTCAGGAAAACACAAAACTCGGGCAAGTAATGCCCAACCCTTGAGCACCAGGCCTCTGAACCGAGATAAACTCGGTTCGGAGGCCTGGGGCCCAAGCAAGCATATCTTAGTACCGCGGCCAAATCACAAGAAGTCACAGGCATAGGGCGCTTCACGCTGGCCTAGTTTTGAAATCGATTAGGGCACCACATTGGAATCTTATTACCCAGGATTCCCGTGTGCAGAGCATTTGGCTGATAGTTGTGCCCCTATCGCGCATCAGCGTGCTATAGGGGTGGAAGGGAAGGCCTGGCGCATTGGAGCGCGGTGGGGTGTCCTTTCATACACTCGGGTTAAAACACCTCGCTCCAATGAATTGTTACACCCGAACGTACTTTTCTAGGGGTGAACAAGTCTCACAGGTCGGGTTGAATCAATATGCTTGCTTTCTTGCTTTATTCAACATTGTTTTTCAGAGTTCGGTACGAGACACCGAACAATACAGACGTGTGACAGAGCGCAGCAGTGATGAAGACCGATCTAAGCAGTTCTTATCAGAACGAGGTGGATGTACACCGCAGCGGTGATCGGCCGTTACAGCTAAACTCGCCTGAAGAAGCGACAGCAAAATACAAGCGTGGCTCTTGGGTTTGATTAGTCGCGGGTGGTAGCTTTCATCGGCCCCCGCGGAGGTTAGATTCAGGGTGCGCCCGACAGCCATCAAGAGCGAAGATACGGGTTTAAAACTGTGATTCGACGGGAAGAACCCTGTGTGGTGTTAGAAAATTGCAACTAGTACCAAACAGAAGGCCCCCGGAATCTGTTTTAAGAGAAATATCAAGTGGAACCCTGCCGCAAGGTAGTGATTCAACCGCGAAGGGAATGGGTAGACACCCAGAGGCCAAGATGACACGGTAGTTAAGGCTGAAAAAACGGCAATCTTCAATATAGTAGACCCTACGATGTCGTCGACTCGTGAAAACGAGTCCCACAGAAATTCAGCTCATGTTGTATCACGCACCTCCCCAACACCCTCCGAGGTGTCAGAGCCAATATATTCTGCGGAAGATACTACTCCAGACTCAAATCCTACCTCACCTCAAAAGCCCACCGCCGATTCGTCGGCTGACGAAGCCTATGAGTCGGAGATGGACATAGAGGACATCTACCAGTTTTATGATGATAATAGTAACGTTTCTGAAGGCAGTAAGCTAACAGATTCGTCAAATCTTGATAATAGGAAAGTCGTGTCCCTCCAGGATGACAATGCTCATCATAGGTCCCTTTAGGGCAAAACCGAGTCCCATCAGGACAGCTCAGACTCCCTTCAGGACAATACCAATTTCCTTAAGAAACGCGAGGTTTTCGAAACCTGAAATATATATTCCATTCGCACGGAGGAAAAGAGCCACCGGAAAAGGCCATGTACTAGCCCGCCGCAATCAACTCAAACAGAGTTGAAAAAGGCTAGAGACGACGGCCCCATGGCGCAATCAATCAATGAATTGGTTGGAAAACTCAACAGAATGGAAAACCAGCAAAGGAAAGATCAAGAAAGGCACAGCAAGCAAATCGATGATCTAGCCCAGATGACTGAGCTACGTGAGATCATCAAACAAAAAGAAAAGGAAAACAGACAGTTACTTGCAAAAATATTGCAATTAGCTGGTAACGCAGAGCAAAATACCGCGACCGAGACCGAAACTGCGCAACCCGCGAATTGTAATGACGACCCCTGGAGCCAACAGCTGAGATCCTCTTTCTCTGAGGAGGAGGAAGCAAAAGTGGAAGATAACTTCCAACAGTACCAAAAGCGAAAAGAAAAAACAATCCCACTGATAAAGACGGAAGCAAGGCCAAAAAACCTACGAAACCCACTGGTGAAAAGGTAGCCCCTAAGGCTACGAGCGTTGCCGAAAGGCAAAGAAACATAGTCGAGAAAAGACTAAGGCAAAAGAGGCACCAGGACCTGACAATATCACGAACAGGGCATTAAAGAACTTACTGACAAAATTCATAGTATATATCACAAACATCATAAACAGCATAATTCCAGAAGCACAGTTTGATTTTAGATCAGAACACTCATGCGAGCTCCAAGTATTGAGACTAACCGAATACATCACAAAGGGTTGCAACGAAAAAATGTATACAGCAGCCGCCTTCCTTGATGTCAGTAAAGCTTTCGACAAAGTATGGCACGAAGGACTTCTGCACAAAATGCACGAAAATGGATACAGTGAGGCGATGACTTGCCTTCTTGTGTCATACCTAGCAAACCGGACTTCAGAGTTCGTATAGGGCCCACCCTGTCCGAGGTCGGAACACTGGAAGCAGGTATGGTGGATGGAGTAGTTACCCTCTATGATGGGGGTTGATGAGGTAGAACAGTATTGGTTAGATATGTATTTATTCACCAACTCTAAATGTAACAGTAACTAGGTGTGCAACGTCTATCTTCTCACTAACTTGATGTATCAATATTGAATGAATAAAGATTGATTAACGAATGATCTGTAATACTTTCTCCGTATCTACAAATAAACTTGCAATTGTTGTTATTATGATTGCTGACACAATTCGACCATGAAATATTCATATTAAAATAGCTGACAATAGCGTTCTAGAAACAAGTGCAATATATTGGGAAATCTGTGTCACCTAGTTATTTTACAGCAAATAGTAATGTTTGTTTTTAGAGCTTTAAAAATTAAATGGATATGAATTGCCCCCATTTTGGAATGCTAATATAATTCCTGCACATCCTCATCCTTACAAGAAAAAATTTCTGAGAGATGTACATTATTTCCTCTGCCCTTCCGACAAAGAAGAAAATTTGTCTAGACAGCGTCACCAACTGATTACTGTGTTAAAGATTTATACAAATTTATACAAACACAATCTTACAATACACAATACAAATACAAAATATACAAACATACAACTTATTACACTATAAAAACTATCATCAAACATCGTCTATTCTTATTTATTCATTTTCTTTATATCTCGCGAAATTTTACACTCAGAAATTGTAATCTATATTTTACCTTAATTCACAGATTTAAAAAAAATTATAACTTTAACTCGTACATTAGAACTTACTTTATAATTATACTTCTTTCACTTTTAAAACAGTTATTTTGATTTTCTGTCCTTTTACATATTCTTTTATTAAAAATTTCTCCGTTTTCTTCCTCTTCTTCTTGCCCGGTACTTTACTAATACATATTTTTCCTTTTATTTATACTTAGTACTTTCTTCATAGTGTACTATTAAACATATTTCTTCTTCTTCATATTTCTTCATCATCATTTACTTTATATCATAAAATATCTTCCTTCATATATATTTATATCATTTTTCATAATTCTTCATTACTCATATTTACTTCATATTTTCTTCTCTAACCCATACCTACTCGGTGGGTACATTTTCGCAACTTTAAATCCTTAAATTTGCTTCCGGTCCTTTCTCCACGTCCTTAGTTAAAAAAAAAACAAAATGAATAGTTGTGCGTCTCTAAAATCTTCTTCCTCAACTTGCATCCCTAAATTCCTGTCTGATCCGAACTGCTCAGTTTTGATGAGAGTCGGTTAGTTTCAAAACACGAAATGAGCATGCTAAAATCTTCTGATGTTCATTTGTACCTTTTTTCTTGACAAGAGTTGGTTTTTTATTGTTTATATTGTCTGTAATTAACTTTGCTTGCTTTTAATATATTAAAAAAATCATTTGTCTCCTTAATTCATCACAAAACATTAAAAAATTCATATCTATATTAAAATTCAGCCGATATTAAAAACAAATTTAAATTAATAACCTTATCTAAAAACTCAACATTCAACAATGAAAAAAAAATTCGAAAGGAAGTGCTTATAAAAATATGATGAAAATCTCCTAAAAAAATCTTAATCCTAACAATAAATCTAGTTCTGGGCCAAAAATTTAAATCCTAATGTTTCTGTGTCTGGGCCGAAAATAATTAATCCTAATATTTCTGGGCTAAAAATTTAAATCCTGCTACTAAATCTGTTTCTGGGACCAAAAATTGAAATGCTAGTACTAAATCTATGCCGGGGCCAAAAATTTAAATTCTAATACTAAATCTGTCTCTGTGGGCCGCGGAACCATAAAATATCTACATAAAAAAGGATTACGAACGAAAACTTGTAAATATACGCTAAATAAATAATGAGTTTCTGCTATCTACCGAATAATAGTTTTCTCACTTAATTCGCGCAATTAGTCACTTTATACAGGGTGAGTCATGAGGAACTGTACACACCCCTACCTCGTATAGAGGCCCCTATGGGCAATAACAAATGACCATTAAAAAGTGTCTGCTCCCATTATTTAATAATATACAGGGCAAGTTTCGCATTTTGACAGAAATTTGTATTCGTCATAATTTTTGAACGGTCAGATCGATGTGTCTCTTATTTTGGTCAATCGTTACACTATTGCGACCTAATCCACTGATTTATTCAAACTAGAAAAAAATCAGGTCCGGCTTTAAACAAATTAGTTCGTTTGGGTCTTAGAAAAAATTTCACCCTGTATAAGCTTTTTGAAAACTCTAATATGAATTTTACAAATTAGACAAATAGGCAATTAAAATAACATATTTATTTTTTTCCGCACATGATTGCTTAATTTTTTATAAAAAAATCAAATTTGATTATGAATTAAAAGTTTGGTAAAGTGAACCATAAATTTAACAAAATTAACTTTTATTACCAAAATAAATTTTTTTTGAACAAATATTTAATTTATGTTACCACCAATCAACTGATTTATTCAAACAAGAAAAAAATCAGGTCCGGATTTAAAAAATAAATTCGTTTTGGTCTTTGAAAAAATTTCACACTGTATACACTTTTTGAAAACTCTAATATGATTTTTACAAATTAGACAAATAGGCAATTAAAATGGCATATTTATTTTTTTCCCCACACGATTACTTAATTTAAAAAAAATCAAATTTGATTATGAATTAAAAGTTTGGTAAAGTGAACCATAGATTAAAAAAAATAACTTTTATTACAAAAATAAATTTTTTTGAACAAATATTTAAGTTATGTTATCACCCAATCAACTGATTTATTCAAACTAGAAAAAAATCAGGCCCGGATTTAGAAAATTAGTTTGTTTGGGTCTTAGAAAAAATTTCACCTTGTATACGTTTTTTGAAAACTCTAATATGAATTTTACAAATAAGACAAATAGGCAATTAAAATGGCATATTTATTTTTTCCCCACACGATTACTAATTTTTTTATTAAAAAATAAAATTTGACTATGCATAAAAAGTTTGGCAAAGTTTTTGCATAGATTTAAAAAAAATAACTTTTTTTACAAAAATTAATTTACAAAAACAACGTTTTTCTTAAAATTAAAAGTTTTACCATTTTTTTTTTTCTATAACACGTCTAGATCTAAAACTTCCCATAACACTTCTTTTGGACTTTATAGTTTAACATAGACGTGATCAAATTGATAAATTTTAAATTTTTCCACCTAATTTTTGCGATTTACAAGTTTGCAACTTTTACAAGAAGAAGACTGAAAGTCTACAACAATTTTCATAGTCTTCACAATAGTAAGAGGTATGTGCTGTAAAAATTTCAAAACAAAAATATTAAAATGGAACAGAGTTGTAGCGAGTTAAACCGTGAGTTCATTTTTTTTTTCATTTTTAGGTTAAAATTCCGATTTTGACAAATTTGATTTTTTAATAAAAAATTAAGTTATCGTGTGGGGAAAAAATAAATATGCCATTTTAATTGCCTATTTGTCTTATTTGTAAAATTCATATTAGAGTTTTCAAAAAGCGTATACAGGGTGAAATATTTTCTAAGATCAAAACGAACTAATTTTTTAAATCCGGACCTGATTTTTCTCTAGTTTGAATAAATCAGTTGATTGGATGGTAACATAAATTACTTATTTGTGCAAAAAAAATTAATTTTTGTAATAAAAATTATTTTTTTTTAAATCTATGGTTCACTTTACGAAACTTTTAATTCATAGTGAAATTTGATTTTTTTATAAAAAATTAAGTATTCGTGTGCGGAAAAGATAAATATGCCATTTTAATTGCCTATTTGTCTAATTTGTAAAATTCGTATTAGAGTTTTCAAAAAGCGTATACAGGGTGAAATTTTTTCCAAGACCCAAACGAACTAATTTTTTTAAAGCCGGACCTGATTTTTTTCTAGTTTGAATAAATTAGTTGATTAGGTGGTAATAGTGCAACGATTGGCCAAAATAAGAGACACATCGATCTGGCCGTTCAAAAATTATGACGAATACAAATTTCTGTCAAAATGCGAAACTCGCCCTGTATATTATTAAACAATGGGTGCAGACACTTTTTAATGGTCATTTGTTATTCCCCATAGGAGCCTCTATACGAGGTAGGAGTATGTACAGTTCCTCATGACTCACCCTGTATTATACCGTCACAATGAAAAAGTCTCTATTTCTCTGATTGAAATATAGTCTTACATGACTTATTATGTATTCATCCAAAGTATATTAACATTATAGAAATTTAAAGTTAGTTTACATTGTAAAAATTTAAAGTAACTTTATTTTATACTAATTATGTATATTTTACTTGAAGCAATACAAAGTATTCTTCTTAAATAGTACCTACAGTACAAAATTCTCTTCAATTACTTGATTTTTCAATATCTTTTGTCATTAAATCTTCTTTAATTTATGCTTAATAACTTAAAAATTAAATGGATATGAATTGCTTTTATTTTGGAATGCTAACATAATTCCTGTACACAGGTGTGCCGCTGAGAGCGGTACTATCGCTATATCTGTATACCATATAGATAAATTTACGCACTCTCGATGTGACTTTTAAAAAAGAATTTATTTTGAAAATATTACAATTAAGTTTTCTACTTCAAAAATTATATAATAAAAATTCTTAATTACAAAATGAAACGAATTGATCAGAGAATGATAATCGAATGAAATAAAATAAAATTGAAAATGAGTACATTGTCCGTTGTGTTGCAATTGCTGAGCTTGCGATTCCATGTAGTTCAACGAACAATGGTTGATAGTCCTGGAGCTAATGGTTACATTTCTTCTGCCTTCGGAGGATTTTGCTTCGTCCTCGAAGTTCTTGATACTTCTGCTACTAGTTCTTCTAAAATTTGGATTTGGGCTGTATCTAGCTTAGGTCCGAAAAGGATTTTGGAAATACGTTTTCTTTTCTTCAGTAGGAATATTGTTAGAATCAATGACACAAATAAGATGATTATTAGTGCAGTGATGCTGATTCCAGTGGAAAGCTGCGGTAAATTAGCGGTCATCTCGATAGGTTGAATTTGTCCATGCGTTTCTGGGATTCTCAATTTTTCGATTATTATTTCGTGGTTTGCAATAAGTTCCATGGGTATGACATCGGGAACGAGGATTTCTTGATTTGACTTTTTGTTGAATTTGATGCCATCTATGGTAATGGATTCATTTGTGGTAAGGATGCGGCTGGATTTAATGGTTTGTTCTCTAATATTTATTGGTTCTACTATTCCCAATAGTATCGCATTGTTGGTTTCTTGGAAGAAATTTTCTTTGGCTATACTTTTGGTGCAATTCTTGACATTTGGTATCGTACATTGGGACCTTACTGGTTTTGTACATATGATGTTTTCAGCTTGTCTCGTGCATATCTCAAACCATTTATTATTGGAATGATAATGTGCTGGTGGAAGAATCATAATATGGTCTGCATTTGGAATAGGATCAATTTTAAGTGTGTTGTGGGATTGTTCGTAGAGGATAGGAATTTTGATTATTATGAGCATGGTTCGCTGTGTGACACAAACTAATGTTTTGGAGAGTTCAACTAATTCATATGGGTGTTCGTCATTTACTAATAAATAATTTCTGGGATAAATTTTTAAGAGATCTGATTTGAGAGTTTCAAGTTCCTTTAATGTAAACAATTCAATATTGGAAATATCTAGATGAGATAAGGAGATGGTCCTGATTAATTTCATCAAAAATTCATAAATGTTTTGAAGGTTTAATATTTCGTTCTGTAGTGCGACATATCCGTCGAGGTCAGCTGACAGCTTGTTAATAGTGGATGTAAGCAAGGCATTATTTTTATTTAAATTTATTAAGAGTTTTTCGAATCTCGTATCGCTGGCTTGCCCATACGAGATCTGATTATTAAGCGTTTTTATTATCTCGTTTTGTTTCATTTCTATAGCGGTAATATGGGTTTTTAGAATGTCTAGATCTGAGTCGTCTGGGTTTCCTGTAATGTATTTTATGGCTGTACCTAGAAAGTTAAAAAGTCCTCTTTTTTGTGTTCTTTTACGTGTAATTTTGTGTAGGTACTCTTGTGCTTGTTGTTGTAGATGTTTGTATTGAGTGTATAGTGTCGAAAGTGGTCCTCTTTTTAGTTTGTCTTCAAAATAGTCCATTGGGCTAATGTTTAGGATTTCTTCTAGTTTTTCTAAGTCAATGTGAAGAAAGTGTCTGTGGTAGTGAGAAATTTCGTGAGATTTGCCAATATCTTCGGCGAAGTATCCATTATTGGGAACTTCCAGTATTTTGAGTGGATGTCCCAGGGACAGGGTTATCCTGAAAGGAGATTTTGTTTGAAATATTTTTGTCTACATGTTTCCTAGTTCTTTTTACAAATTTAAGGTGGTTTATTTTGTTTATCTGTTTTCCGGTTATTTTAGTCTTTTCTTGTTTGTCGGGATGCATTATGGAGTATGGGGCTTGTAATTTGGGTTTGTGTTTTTTCTTAGTTTCATACAGAGGTTGTGAAAGATCGACTTCGGGTATCTCTTCGGCGTTTTCGTTATGTTTGTCTAACGCGTCTTGTCTTTTTTCTTTTTGTTTATTATAAAGTTCCTGGATGAATGGTTGTAATTCGTCTTTGTGGTTTTGGTTGTACGTTTCGTACACTGGAAGGTCGAAATCGAAATGTATTTCTTCGGCGTATGGACCGTAAAGGATTGAGAAAGGAGAATAGTTGGTAGAACTGTGAATAGATTGGTTGTAGATTAAAACGGCATGTGTGAAAATGTCATCTAGTGAATCAAAGTGAAGGTGCGAAGTTTTTCTATAAGTGTGGAGTGGAAGCGTTCTACGGGTGAATTAGAGGATGAGTTGTTGGCAGTAGTGAAATGTGTTTCTATTTTATGAAGGTTTGAAAATTCTTTAAGGACTGCAGAATTGAATTCTGTGCCTGGGTCGCAAACTATTTTTTGGGGATAGTTATGATGAGAGAAGTAGTGTATTAATTTACTCAGAATAGAGATCGACGTTTTGTCAGGTAATTTATAACATTGGGCGTACTTGGAGAATGAATCTAGAATGGTCAGATAAAGATTTTTGTTACAATGAAATACGTCTATGTGTGGAACGGTTTTTGTCCCAAAAGTGGTCATAATTGTGGCGGTTTGTAAGGGTGTCTTTCGTACTTGTTTTGTAAGCATATTTCACACGAGTTGATAAAGTTTGAGATTGTAGTTTGCATAGAGGGCCAGTAAAATTTATGTCTCAGATGCTTGTAAGTTTCTACTATTCCATTATGGTTATCAGTGTGGTATTTTTTGATACATTCTAACTGTTGTGTTTCGTCTTCGATGTCTTGTAATAGTTTGTTGCAAAATATTGTTTTGACTGTGGAATTTATTTTTTCTTTGAAATAATTGCATATGAAAGGTCGGAATTCGTGCGGTATTTTTATCGCAAATTTTTGGTTGGGCCTAAGTAAATGTTGGAATGTTTCTGGTAATTCGTTTTTCCAATCATCAGTAATAGTTACTGTATGACGGTGTTTGTTAAAAATTTTCTTATAAGTCATTTTGTATTCGTCAGAGTGAGGTTCAAATATAATTTGGTTGGATGACAAGTTGATTGGTTCTTCTGATATTTCTATTCCTGTAATAGGATTTTCGGCAGAGGTGTGTTGCGTGTTTTCGTCTGTTGGGTTTTGGTTTTTGTCAAAGTCGTTTAAGAATTCATCGACGTCAAATTGGTCATTAATATCCGGTGGTTCAGCAGAGTTTGAACTAGTGCTTAAGGCGTTTATTTGGACTCGGCTGAGAGCGTCCTCTACTTGATTTTCTTTTTCTTTTTTGTATCGGACTTCAAATTGAAATTCCTCAAGTTTAATTCTTTGGCGAGATAATCTTGAGCAGGGGTCTTTGATTTTATTAATCCAAACGAGTGGGTTGTGATCTGTTTCAATGATAAAATTTTGGCCATAAAGATATGGGCGGAAGTGTTTACAAGAATCTACCATGGCAAGCAATTCTTTTTCGATTGTGGAGTAGTTCTGCTCTGTAGTATTTAATGTGCGAGAGTAGTAGGCGATTGGCTGATTATTCTGGGATAAAACAGATCCGATAGCGATATTAGATGCATCTGTAGTTAATACGAATGGTTTAGAGAAGTCAGGGTATTGGAGAATCGGGTCGTTGGTTAGTAACTGTTTACATTTTTGAAAACATTCTAAGAACTCTGGATTAGTGGGATCAATGATTACATTTTTTCGTGTGCATCTTGTGAATAGAGAGGTGATATTTGCAAAGTTTTTACAAAAACGTCTGTAGAAGCCAATAAGGCCTAAAAAGGATTTTATTTCTTTGACAGTCTTAGGTAGAGGGTATTTTTGGATAGCTTCGATCTTACTGGGGTTCGGTTTTATACCTTCGGGAGTAACTATGTGACCTAGGAAGGCAACTTCTTTAGTCAAAAATTCAGATTTATCTAGTTGGACCTTGAGATTGTTTTCTCGAAATGTATTAAAAATTGTGGAGATGTGGACCAAGTGATCTTGTAGAGATTTGGAGAAGACTATGACGTCATCCATATAAACAAAGCAAAATTTGTGTAGGAAGGGTCTTAAAATGTTGTCCATTAATCTTTCGAAAGTGGCAGCACTATTCTTTAGTCCAAAAGGCGTTCGTAAAAATTCGAAGTGGCCGTGGGGTACTGAAAATGCTGTTTTGTGAATAGAGTTTGGGTGAACTTCTATTTGGTGGAAGCCTTGAGCGAGATCTAGGGTAGTGAAGTATGTAGCTTTTCCGAGATTGTCAAGGATTTCATCAATTTTTGGTAGGGGATACTTATCTCCGATAGTATTCTCATTAAGTTTTCTATAATCGATCACCATACGGAATTTCCGCTTTCCTGAGGCATCAGGTTTCTTGGGAACAATCCATACTGGTGCTGAGAATGGCGAGATTGAGTTTCGGATTATCTTGTTGTCCAAAAGTTTGTTTACTTGTCGAGTGATCTTTTCTTGCATAGATTTTGGATGTCTGTAGCCTCTTACGTAAATGGGAGTTTCGTCCTTGGTTTTTATTTCGTGTTTCACAGCAGATGTGAAAGTTAAATTCTTTGAATCATCGTAAAAAATATCTTTGTATTTTTTACAAAGTTTTCTGATTTTACTTCTTTCTTCTTCGTTTAGGTGTTCTGTTCTTATTGCTGGTTCGTGAAATTCAGTCGGGGGAGGTGAAATTTCATAATTGTCTAGATTTACGACGTGTAGTGTGTCTAATTGCATAGGTTTTTGTAAAAAGGACTCTCCCAGAAAAAGAATAAGTCAGGTGAAAGTGATTCAGAAACGGATTCCGGAAGCTTATAGTTGGCAGACTCTTCAGATGAAGAATTAAGTTCTCCTATGATGCAGGAACAAAAGGATGACTTAGAATCTTACGCAATTGCTGAAAACACTAAAATTTTAAAAGACTCTTTTGTGTTAGTGAAATTTGAGAAGAACATCCATTATGTAGCCAAAATTTTGGAAATTGTGAACTCTCATGAATTGAAATTTCATATTTGAGAAGAAGTACGAAAATTTCCAATTAATTTTACTTTCCAGACGTTCCTGATATTCATATGGGTTTGAAATCTGATTTTGCTATGTTATTGCCAGCACCTATATATACAAAAAACAAATGAATATCTTGCTATTATAGATTTGGTTTGGAGTCTAACAATTTAATTGTACGATAACTTGAAGAAATAATAAATATTTTTTTGTATTTAATCGTTGTTTTTAATACGTTTCATTGTGTACTACCTTATGTTTCAAACTGTACCACCGGCGGTACACACGGAAACAAATTCAGTATTGCATATTTCTGAAAATTTCTAAGTTACTATTTTTACTTTACTCATAATAAATATAGCGATACGCTTTAATTACTATTTTTGCTAATTTTAATTTTAATAATTTTTCTCAAAGCGAAATAATATGCGTCATATAAAAGTCAAAGTTAATATACAAGCCAGATGCTAAGAAAGACACGGTTTTACGAAACGAAATGCATCCCTAACCATATGGTTTTTGGTGTGTTCAGTTTAACAAAATGAATTCCCCATAAATTAATTACCATATCGGACCATATGTGCCAACAACTCACAACGGAGATGCACTCGAGACGTTTCTTAAAACTGCAGAAGTGTTTCTGTTTTAAAACGCCAGATCTAAATAATTTATTGCCCTCTTCGGGCCATATTGTAGAAAGACAAACACAATAGTGTTGTGGTCTCTTCACAGCATGCGAACAATGCAGACAAACCCTCGGCTCGCTAACAATCGACCCTCTTCCGAGATCTAAGCAAACACCTTTTTTGTTACGAAAATAAATAAATATTTTACTGTTCGTTTGTTACACTTACTTTTATTATTTCAAATAATTGTTTTCGTCAACGTACACCAACGGACCATTATATTGGTGACCCCGACGTGATATTTAAAACGCCGCGAAAATTTAAAAAGTTAGTGTTAATAATATACTTTTGCCGGTTTTAAATACAGTGAACATCGAAAATGACGGACGGTACCAGTGCTTCAGGATAACAGTGCTTCAGTTGATCGGATTTCAGTTAAAATCCCAGTTTTGGCCCAACGATCCTGAAATTTGGTTCCTGCAAGTAGAAAATCAATTTACACTGGCAAACATAACAAGTGACGCCACAAAATTTAACTACATAGTTGCTAATCTCGAAACAGCTTACATATCAGAAGTTAGGTACATCGTTGTGTCACCACCAGCTACAGAGACGTATGTAAAATTAAAGTCAGAGTTAATTAAGAGACTTAGTGCATCACAGCAACAAAAAATTAAGAGACTACTTGAGCATGAAGAATTAGGCGATCCAAGACCTTTCGAATTCTTACGACACTTACAGTCTTTAGCAGGCACAACAGTACCAGATAATATTGTAAGATCTCTGTGGTTAGGTAGACTGCCATTGTCTACACAGGCTATTCTAGCTACTTAAGCTAATCTCCGAAGCTATAGCTCCTAGCGTCCATATTTCAGAAGTTTCCAACGCGCGTGAAAGTACCATCGATAACTTGACAGCCGAATTAGCTGAAATGAAAATTCAGCTAGCTAGTTTGTCGCAGGCTCAAGCACAAACTAACACATACCGTCGTAACCGCAGCAACTCAAGAGGCAGACCTTATCCTAGAGACAGCAGCTACAGCAGGGAACGTAATAGTGACATTTGTTGGTATCACTACCGTTTTGGTGACCAGGCTCAAAAGTGCTCTCCTCCGTGAAAGCATCAGGGAAACATAGCGGGCAGTCGGTAAGTGCGGCATCCGATCCAAGCCCAAGTCTCGCCGCCTTTACGTAACAGACTATGATACTAAAAAACAAATTTTAATCGACACCGGTGCCGATCTGTGCGTTTTTCCGCGGAAATATATACGGGGTGCACGCGAGAAGACTTCATACGAACTATACGCGGCCAATGACACTAAAATCGCGACATACGGTTATGTGAATTTGACTTTAAACATCGGACTATGGCGTGATTTTACGTGGCGATTCGTAGTGACGGACAGTTCAGAGCCTATCATTGGAGCTGATTGTCTTTCCCATTTCGCTCTCCTAGGGGACATTGCCAACCAGTGCTTAGTAGACAGTACGACGACCCTTCGAACAAAGGGACTCTTTAAAGAGTGTTTCGATGGCAGCGTAAAGACTATCGCGGAAGTGTCGCGTTACCATGAACTGTTGCTGCGATTTCCGGAAATCACGCGACCCGCCGGTATCGTGAAAGACGTTCATCATCAAACCAAGCACCACATTGATACAACACCAGGTCCACCCGTTTTTTCGAAGGCGCGACGATTAGCACCTGACAAACTGCAATGGGCTAAAAAAGAGTTTCAAAATCTTCTACGGCTAGGCATCATAAGACCATCAAAAAGTAACTGGTCTACTCCACTGCATATGGTCCCGAAGAAAGGTGAGGAATGGAGACCCTGTGGAGATTATTATAGAAGTCTAAACCAAAGAACTTTATTTTCTTTATTTTCAGTTTTTAAATAAATAGAACTATTTACAGTTATATTTTGTATTTTTTACACCCGTTAGCTCCTAGCGTTACGTATATGTAACATCATATACTGAGTGATTTATAAATCCGAATGCGTAAATTTATTTATTTTTATGTTTTTTAATAAACCTGCCAAAGCTAATATAAACATAGAAATCATAAAAATAATTAAAAAATTTTATAACAACACGACCACGAGAATTAAACAAGGAAACAAACTCACCGACGGATTTCTGACAAATAAAGGGCTCAAACAAGGATGCTGCCTCTCTCCAACACTTTTTAAAATATATTTAGAACAAGCTCTTAAAAATTGGAAACGGAAATGCAAGAACATGGGACTCCCACTAAATGACCATATACTATATACTCTTTGTTTCGCAGACGACCAAATACTAATAGCACAAGACTACGATGATATATGTTACATGACAAGAAAGCTAATAGAGGAATACAGGAAATGGGGACTAGAGATCAACATAAGAAAAACCAAATATATGAATATCGGTGGAACGCAGCAGGACTTGATACTAGAAGGAGGAGAAACAATCAGTAAATGTAACGAATATAAATACCTGGGTATGAAAATCACGAATGATGGAACACTGGACGGAGCCATTAAAGAACGAAATACTCAGGGCAGGAAAGCAATTACGCTCCTAAACTCCGTACTCTGGGACAAGCAGGTAAAAAATCAAAACAAGAAAAAGATCTATAACGCCGTAGTGAAAAGCATCATAACATACAGCTGCGAAGTATGGCCTATGAAGGAAAAAGCAAAACGAATGTTAGAGGTCACCGAAATGGATTTCTGGAGAAGAGCTGCAGGAAGATCAAGAAGAGAACATGTCACCAATGAACGAATACGAGAAATAATGAAGGTCACACATACAATAAATGACAAAATCAATGAAATACAACTGCGATGGTTTGGTCACGTACAAAGAATGCACGAAGACAGAATTCCAAAACAAATACAAAACTGGAAACCGCAAGGTAGAAGAAGAGGTAGACCGAGGAAAAGTTGGCAGGCAGGAATAAACAAAGCCATGGATGAAAGAGGTCTGTAAGTAGATCAATGTGTGGACAGAGAGGAATGGCGAACGGGTATCGGAAGACGGAGAACGTTGTAAATCGATAATATATATAATAAAGCTGCCCACAAAAAAATATTAGCATCACATTAAAACCTGCGAAAAAATAATCTGGGCACTAATGGGTTCATTTCCATAAATTATTTTATCATGGAAATTGTACTTTCATAACACAGTAATAATATTTAAGTATGCAATTTACTAATTATAATTATTTGCATTTCAGGTACTACGTACTATGTAGTAGTATGCATGTATTTATCAATACCTCAACTACATATGACACATCATCAACGTTATCACCAGTTTCTACTCAAACCCCACCAACTTTGAGTTCTAGGAGCCCAAGAAAACCGAAAATCAGAAAGGTGGCGAGAAATCTGAGAAAGTCATCAATAACCAAAAAAGCCGCCCATGAAGATGAAATGAAGTAGAGTATTGAAGACTTCCATAATATGTGTGATAAGTACTTAGCAAACAATACATTAGCTGAAATTGTAAAATTACAGTTAATCCTCAAGGATAGAAAACCTAAATGTCGACGATATACTGAGGATTTTAAACAGTTTTCCGTCACTTTATATTTTCTGGGCACCCGAGCTTATGCTTTCATGCAGCAGCATTAAATCAAAAACAATGCTGGAACAAGAGAAGCATTGCTCACTAGGCATTGATGAAAGGTCGATCAAGGCTAATCTCGTTTTCTATATTGGACGGGATGAACTGGTAGGACTTAAAGATTTGAGAAATGGAAAAAAAGAGTTTTTATTTGCACAAAATGCTCTTATAATAATGCAAGAGGAATTTATTTAAATTGGAAGCAGCCGTTAGCTTATTTTTTTGTTCACACCCAATTTCAGGCAACTCAACTAAAAAGTGTTATTGAGGCATGCATCAGAAAAGTTTTGAAATAGGGTTATATGTCGATGCTCTTATGAGTGATCTAGGATCGAATTTTATAAACCTTGCAAATCTCCTTAATGTGACCCTAAATAATCCAGAATTTGACGTGGATGGCAAATCCATAATATATATTTATGATACATGTCATCTTATCAAGCCAACAAGAAAAAATTGAATTAAAAATATATTTTGTTTTGATGATAAGAAAACATCTCGGGAAGTTTGTTGAAGAATTTTATAACAAAGATAAAAATGGTTTATAGAATAGCTCCCAAACTACCCACTCACATATCTATCCAACAAATTTTGAAAAAATGAAGGTGAAATGGGCTACTCAAGTTCTCAGCCATAGTGTAGCAAGTTGTGTGAATGCATATCTGAGTTTGGGCAATATCTGGAGAAGCTCTTGGTACCATTGAGGTCATTGCAAAATTTGACAAGCTCTTTGATGTACTTAACTCTTCTGGTAAGGAGGTAGTAAACTCATGGAAAAGAGGTTTTGAAGGAAATGACCAACAAATAGAATTCCCTTCTCGAATGGTTACATTTATTTCAAATTTAAAAATAAAAAGTCATTCTGGAAATATATATAGCTTCAGAAGTCAAAAAAGGCTGGATTATTACTATAAATGGTTTGAAGAAGTGGGCAAAATTGATAGCGGTGGACTTTCAATATTTACAGACCAAGAGGATAAATCAGAATGTGGTAGAAAACTTTTTGGGAGTATAAGACAACAAGGGGGTAATACTGTTAATCCCACTCGAAAACAATTTGAAATAGAATTTCAAAAACTTTTTTGCCAAGATTTTCTGCACTCAACTGCCATGAACTGTACTGAGGATGAGGATAAATTATTGTCCACCATTAGGCAGGCATATATAAAAAACTCAGTTTGAGGAAAGTAGACAATCTGAAAGAAAAACAATGCAATTGCCAGACTATGATTATAAAACCGAATATATTCTGAATAAAAATCCGTTTATGTATGTGGACATTTAATATTGAAGGCTTTGAAGATTCATTCTTACAATACCTGCCCGATGTTTTCAAAGGAATCTGCGGAATTAGATATAAATAAATTATTTATCTATTTTAAGGCCTATGATAGAGATATAGAATTACTTATGGGGGACTAAAACTTCCTAGTGAAAAATTTATAAATTTCGTTGTTAATATAGAAAAAATATTTTTATCTCAATTTAATGAAATTTCTAAAAGACAAGGAATATCGCGAATTTTATTAGAGGGGATTTTTTTCTGTTTTAATTTTTTATTATCTTATATTTCTGTTATAAAACCGATTTTGTAAATGAGGGAATTCTTTCAAAAAAGTGAAAATTTTTAAGGAAAGTTGAGGTAAAAAGCTTGCTTGCAGGTTGGCCCTGTAATACCGCGTGCATCAACATATTTAAATATCGCGTCTTATTCTTATGTCAATTCAGTGAAATTCCCTTTCCCAGAGACAACATCCTTAATCTATGACTCATTTATTTGTTGTTTGTTGCTTTGATATTGAGCCTATTGTCTTAGCTGTGCTATTGTGTCGTATTTTTCACTTTTATTTATTTATTTTATTTTATTCTCAGTGCTTTATAGTCTTATTAGTCACAGTTTTAGTTTAGTTTATTTTTTTTAATTTGTATAATACAATATATAATTATTTATTTATTATAGTGACATTTTGTTGGCTGACAAATGGCAAATTCCATCACAAATACAAAAATAATAAATGTTGATGTTTTCTTTTGTAGATTGACTGGTCTCGGGAGCTTTCTCTGGTATTGATTGAACAATATGAAATGAATCTTGATCTGTATGACAGCAAACATAAGTTTTATAAGCAAGAAACATGCTCGTAACAAAGCATTACTAAAAATATTGGGATAAGTTAAAAAAAAAAAATAAATAACAACGTTGAATTTTAAGATATTAAGAAAATTACGAATTTCGGGTAGCAGTTTACTCACGAGAATGTTAAAATCCAATCATACCAAAAATCATGGGCAGAAAGTGAAGAAGTTATAGAATCGTCACTTTGGTTTTTTGAAAAGTTGTTATTTCTGATACCGCATATTAAGACACGCAAAACAAAGAGTATGCTGGACTTGCAAGTATGTTTTGCTAAATAAATATCATTGAGGAAAAATACTAACTTTGACATTTCTTAGCTATCTTTATCAAATTGGCCTACAATAATACTAGTATAAATCAATAACAGACAATGAAGCATTGCTGAAATTACTGCTCCCCTTTTCAGCTATCCATTTTGTTTTTATTTTTAACTTTTCGCTTCCTCATTGTTTAAAACCTTCAATGTTTTATTTACATAAATACTCAAATGTTAGTTGCTACTTTTGACAAACTAAACTGTAAAATATGTTGAAAATTCATAATTTGTGTGATTAACAATTTGATGTAAAGTGGCAACATGATCAATAAAATTAGAAAAACATTAAATATTACAAATATTAGAAGAAGATTCAAATAGCTTTCTTATTACGGAACAGAGATATTAAACTATTTTAAAATGTTAATTGTATTTTGTTTGCGCCACCAGTTATACTCAACTCAATACTGGGAAGATGTGTACGCCATCAGTTATACTCAACTCAATACTTTGTTTTATGCATGGCGCATTGTGGAGCCGCCGATCCCGCATATGACGAGGCCAAAGTTCCTGCCAGGGCGTAGCTAGAAAATTAACAAGAGACTTTCATTGCAATATTAGCATGTGCACATATCATTTTTGTACGGTTATTTTCATTGCTTGTAATTAAATACTATAATATAATTTAATGGCTTCCTTGTATCCAATTCTAAACAAATTTAATCAAGAGGTATATCTAAACAATCTACCATTCCTAAACTACTTGATAAGTTTATTTATAACCATATTAGTTTTACTTGTCAACAATTAATAAATAATTATCAACATGGCTTTATGCACAAGAAATCCACAACTACAAACTTACTATCTTATGAAACATCTATTATCAGAGATCTGGAAAGAAAATGTCAGGTAGATTGTGTATACACAGACTTTTCAAAAGCCTTTGATAGGATTGACCACTACTTACTGTTACATAAACTTAAGGCATATGGTTTCAGCGATCAGCTTTTAAAGTGGTTTGCTAGCTATTTAATAGGCCGCACACAAAAAGTCAAACTGGGTTCATTTATGTCAGATGCAATACAAATAAAATCTGGAGTTCCACAAGGTGCTCATTGCTCGCCCCTTCTGTTCAATCTATTTATTAACGACATAGGTGAATGTTTTAATCACTCGTAAGTACTTGCTATTTGCTGATGATTTAAAGATGTACAGATCTATCAAAGATCATGAAGATTGTAGTCTCCTTCAAAACGATCTCAATAATTTAGTTGAGTCGTGTAACAAAAACAGACCCTTTTTAAACGTTAATAAATTAATGTCATTTCATTAGCTTCCACAAAGTTGCAAAAAAATATCAATCATCATATGTCATCGACAGTAAAGCGCTCTGTTATGTTAAAACAGTAAAGGATTTAGGAGTAATATTCGATGAAAACTTAATGTTTGTGGATCACATTAACTATGTGACAGCAAAGGCTTCAAAAGTATTGGGTTATATACTTCGCAGTTGTGCTGATCTTTCCCTTAATACAATAAAGGCTGTTTACTTATCATATCTATATTAGAGTTCTCCTCTATTGTCTGGTCACCATTTTATAATGTTCATGTTGTCTGTCTCGAGAGAGTTCAAAATAAGTTTTTAAGATTTGCAGCATACAGATTGGGATATAACGTTATTGAATTAAACCACAACTATACCATCATCCGTAGTGATCTCAATTTGCACTCCTTAAAAGACCGTAGAATTATAAACGATCTAGCTTTTATTTATAAACTATTAAATACTGAAATCAATTGCCCTGATTTATTAAAATTAATAAACTTTAATATTCCAAACCATGATCTGAGAAATAATAACTTGTTCCATGTACCTCATCATTCAACAAACTATGGTCTTAACTCACCAATAGATAGAACTTTGAGTCGCCTGAATGATTTGGACATCGATTTATGCTCTTCTTCCAGTAGAGTATTTAAAAACCGACTAAAATCAATTTTTCCGGTCAGCACTTATGTTTAATGTTTAATATTATATTTTCAGTAGATTTGTTAATTTTTGCCATGGACAATGCTTTTGTATTATGTAATTTATTAATTTTTTATTGTCTGTAGTTAGTTGATTAATGTCGGTTTATATTATATTATTATTGTGTATTGTCACTGCATAACGTGGATTGTGTGTATGTTAAATTTAGTTTTATTGTAATGTACTTACTACAGTTTTATGCTGTCACACTTTCATTTAATTCATTTAATTTTATTTTTTGTTTTTTTACTGTTTTACTGGACTTTACTAAGACTTTACTTCTACTTATTGTTTATATACAGGGTGTTTCTAAATTCATGCGACAAACTTCAGGAGGTGATTGCTCGTATGAAATTAATATGGGTTCTTCCTATAACAAAATTTCCTCAGCCCAACCCTTAAGGGTGATATCACCCATAAAAGGTGGTAACTAAAATTGAGTTTTTATTTTTTTTTTTAAATTTCAGTAAAGCTAGAAACTTGAAATTCTGTAATTTTCGTGCACTCGCAAAGGACTAACCACGTGTATTTTTTCAATATTCCTGTTACATTATACGGGGGTGAAATTAGCAACCCTTACTTTATTTCATATCAAAACTTTTTTTTCGAGACGAAGTTGTATGAAATAAAATTTGACTTAAAATCCTTGTTTTATTTAAAACTTTTTTTTATTCTTAAATTTTTTTCCCAAAACCAATAGCTGCAGAGAAAAAAAATAAACATCATAATTTATAATTTTTTTAATAAATTGAGTGGAAAACAGTAAAGATGTAAAATGTGATACGATTCATAATAAATGCTGGAAATGACCACCTCTACCTTAATGTTTTTAATTACAAAGTTTTAGAATAGTAGGCTGCTGTCACTTCGACATTTACAGTGTTTACTTAATGTTTATTCAAATTTTAGTAGACTGATGTCAAACACTGTTGTTGGTAGTTACCAATCGAAGTTTACTTGTAAGTTTGTAGGTTGTTATTTTTGCATTATCTGTGTATTGTTTATTTTATAACATGTATACAAACGCTGAAATGGCCGACATGCATTTTGTGTATGGTATGGCAAATGGTAATTGTCGACAAGCTAGACGTCTTTATGCTGAAAAATATCCGCAACGAATAACGCCTCATCATTCCGTATTTGCACGTATTCACAACCGCTTATCCGAAACTGGAATGTTAAAAAGAAATTCAAACAGTACTGGTCGTTTCCGGACAGTTAGAAATGTAATGGTAGAACAAGCAATTTTAGATGAAATTGATGTACACCCGGAAACAAGCACTAGAATAATTGCCAACACCTTAAATATCAGCCATTCATCTGTGTGGCGAGTTTTAAAAGAGCAGCAGTTATATCCTTACCACATACAACGGGTTCAAGCTCTTTTACCTAGAGATTTTCCTCAACGAGCTAGATTTTGTGAATGGTTAACACACGAAAAGCGACAAAATCCTCAATTTTTAAATAATGTATTGTTTACGGGCGAGGCACATTTTTCAAGATTAGCTATCATAAATTTTCACAATAATCACGTATGGGCAGACGAGAATCCCCATGAGATTATAGAGCACCATTTTCAAAATGTTTTTTCAGTGAACGTATGGATTGGTATAGTAGGGGATAACTTAATTGGGCCACATTTTCTGGCTCAGCCATTAAATGGAATTTCTTACACCAGTTTTCTACAAAATGATCTCCCTGAACTACTTGAAGACACCGCACTGAATATCAGACAAAACATGTGGTTCATGCACGATGGTGCTCCTGTACACTTCTGTCGGACTGCTAGGCAACATTTAGATGTAACATATCCCAACCGTTGGATTGGCCGAGGAGGGCCCCAACATTGGCCTCCTCGATCTCCAGAGTTAAATCCTTGTGATTTCTGTTTTTGGGGTTACCTTAAATCATTAGTCTACACGACACCCATGATAGTTGATATCAACGATTTGAAGAATCGTATTCAAATAGCGTGTGACACCATAAGAAATACACCTCAAATCTTTGAACGTGTACGGCAATCCATGACACGTAGGCTACGTTCATGTATTTTGGCTAGAGGTGGTCATTTCCAGCATTTATTATGAATCGTATTACATTTTACATCTTTACTGTTTTCCACTCAATTTATTAAAAAAATTATAAATTATGATGTTTATTTTTTTTCTCTGCAGCTATTATGATGTTTATTTTTTTTCTCTGCAGCTATTGGTTTTGGGAAAAAAATTTAAGAATAAAAAAAAGTTTTAAATAAAACAAGGATTTTAAGTTGAATTTTATTTCATACAACTTCGTCTCGAAAAAAAAGTTTTGATATGAAATAAAGTAAGGGTTGCTAATTTCACCCCCGTATAATGTAACAGGAATATTGAAAAAATACACGTGGTTAGTCCTTTGCGAGTGCACGAAAATTACAGAATTTTAAGTTTCTAGCTTTACTGAAATTAAAAAAAAAAATAAAAACTCAATTTTAGTTACCACCTTTTATGGGTGATATCACCCTTGAGGGTTGGGCTGAGGAGATTTTGTTATAGGAAGAACCCATATTAATTTCATACGAGCAATCACCTCCTGAAGTTTGTCGAATGAATTTAGAAACACCCTGTATGTATATTTTTTATGAAATTGGGGAAACCCGTAAATAAATAAATAAATTTGGTCCTTAGTGGATATTGTACCAGTGATCGGGTGAAAATAAACATTACACTATGGCCCGGTTGTACAATCGAAGTTCAACTTCGGCTCAGCGCCATTACCGCGTTGAGGGCAAGAAGTGCGTTGTACATACAAAGTTTAATTCTTGAACTCGGTTTAAGCCCGGGTTCAGCTGAGCGGTCGATGTTCGACGGTTCAACGCTAGTTCAAGGATTTTTAACACATTTTTGTCATTGTCGGTGGTTTGTTGATGTCAACAGAAATCTTTTAAAAAATGAATTCAATTGAAAATTTAACCGATGATGAAGATTTTTTAGAATTGTTTAGATTTTTTAGAACAATTTAGACGCAGAGAAGATCATTTCCTAAAATGGAATGATATTGAATTTCTGCAAAGATTTAGTCGGTCTAAAGATTCAGTTCGCTATTTACACGATAAAATTGCTGATCAAATAAAAATCGAACGGAGAGGTAAGAACTTTAAACAATGGGAAATTATATGTTGGTTATTAATTGAATTTTATAACTTTTTAGGAACCATGCTGTATATTCTGAAGAATGGTTTTTCTTGCTGTGTGGTTTTACGCGACGGGTTCCTTTTTCCACGTTGTGGCTGATTTTGTGGGCATTGACAAATCAACAGCTTGCAGAATTATCCAGAAAGTATCCAGAGCAATTGCCAGTCTCAACAAAAAGTTTATTAAAATGCCACAAAGGGAAGGTGAGATGATAACAATTAGTAGAGAGTTCTATAAAATAAGCCGTTTTCCAAGATTTATTGGTACTGTTGACTGCACTCACATACAAATTTCTTCACCTGGTGGACAAGAAGCAGAAATTTATCGAAATCGCAAAGGATTTTTTCTTTAAATGTCCAAGTAGTGTGTGATGTACAGTGCAAAATGCAGAATATAGTTTGTCGGTGGCCTGGTTGTACACATGACTCAAACCATATTCAATAATTCTAGGTTAAGAGCCGATTTAGAAAGGGATCATTCTAGAAGGTATCTTTTGGTTGGTGATAGTGATTATGGTATCAAAAAATACTTTATAACACCCTTAGGCAATCCTCAATCGCCAGCAGAAAATCTGTTTAATGAGGCACAAATTAGAACGAGGGATCCAATAGAAAGGATATTTGGTGTATGGAAACGGCGGTTTCCTGTATTGGTCTTTGGAATAAGGGTAAAGTCCCCCTACCCGTTCTACATGAAGCAAAGGAAGCAGCAATGTTGCTGTCAAAATGTTGTTGATAGAGGAGCAAGAGATGTAGACAACAATATAACTAGATATCAACTGGTTCATGAATATTTTTTTCTAATTTTTTAAATTAAGGATATAGGATTAAATAATAATTACTTTGCTAGTATTAATTAGGAATTACTTTTCAGTTAGGTTAAATGGTAGATTACGGTAGGTAATTTATTTATAAAAGATAATACTTGGGAATGGGGTTGTATTTAATCCTCAACATTTTTGGAAATACATAAATAACAAACGAAAAGTTACAATCTGCCATCTAGTATGTTCTAAGGTGATAGTACAGATGATAAATGCTTAAGACATAGTTAGTCTATTTACTAATTTTTTCTCAACTACATTTTTAATTTTAAAACTATCATATTCAATAGAGTTAACCATGATCTGCTTATTGCCAAATTATAAGGCTATGAATTTGGAATCCGCCGTCTCGTATATTCTATGGTGATAGTACAGATTATAATGCTCAAGACATAGTTAACTTATTTGCTAATTTGTTCTTAATTAACTATTCTAATTGGGCAATAAGCCACAATTTAACTTGAAAAAATAATTTTATTAATGTTTTGACTTCGGGCATCATTGACTGAAGTATTTTTTCGAGGTAAATTGTGGCTTATTTCTTAATTAGAACAGTTAATTACAAAAATGCCACAGAGAAATAGCTTCAATACAATAATTTTTTCGCAACTACATATTTTCATTTTAAAACTATCACATTAGTCATTGTCATATTTTATTGATCCTTTAATACAATAAAAATGTATAGGATACGTCATTACAACATTCCGTATAAAAAACAACATTAATTTTTATAGTACAATATTCACAATGTAACTGTTTTTGGCAAATTATTGTATTAGGTCAGTCCCATATATCTGACACAATTTTGAAATTTCGATGTTTTTTGTTTAGGAACTCGTAAAGATTCAGCACTTCTTGCATTATGATAGCGCTTTGTCACTGAATTCACTTGCTCTGACCATTTGAGATTACAATCAATGAACACACCCAAAAACTTTGTAGAGTGAGTGGAAGTTAATATATTGTTTCCATCATGGATAGTTAAGATTTAGTCATTGGTAGATGAGTGAAAATAAAGGATTTCCGTCTTGTCAATGTTTAATATTAATCCGTTATTATTACACCAGTGTATAAAGCAGTCAACAACAGTATTCATTGCCATTTTTAATTCCTCGAGTGTATGTGCGGAGACTGTTAACGACGTATCATCAGCAAATATTGATATTATAAGTGCTCTTATGTGGTCTAGTAGGTCGTTAATAAAAATTAGGAATTATAATGGTCCCAGCACGGATACCTGTGGTACTCATTTATTTGTCGTGTATGGATCTGAGCTTGATTCTTTAATTTTAACAACACTCTTCCTCTCACATAAGAAATTTATTATCCATTCTAGAAATATCCCTCTAAAACCAACATTATACGGGGTGTTTCATTAATAATTGTCCATATAGTAACTGGAGAAACCTCAGCACAAAATACGAAGATTTAACCTAAAACACTTATATAAAATGTGGTTTCTTACTGAGTTACAGGGTGTTTTATCTAAAAAGTTAAAAATTATTTTTGCCCAGAATTTCAAAACTATTCGACGTATTCTTTTCATACTTGGCAGAAAGTGCGACTACTATAAACCCTACTAAATTATGATAAAAAAACGTTTCTAGCTACTACCAGAGGCGTACGACAGGGGCTAGTAAATGGTTGACCCTTCTCAAATTCTACGCCACTGGAGAAATTACTATTTTAGTGCCATTTTTAGATTTTCCAATACTTTCTACGTAAATAATATACTCTTCGTTGGTAACGATAAAGTCATTAGTTTTCGAGATATTTGAAGTTAAATATGAAACGGCACAGTTATTTTGATTAATTTATGATAAAAATATGATTCATATGATTAAAATTTAAAAATTATTTGTACCCAATACTTTAAAACTATTTGACGTATCCTTATCATACTTGGCAGACAGTTTAATCTGGTAATTATTAAGAATGATCAGCAAGCTCCTTTGCAATGGGAACTTTAACGTCTTTCCGGGACAGGATGATGTAATTCGCGTTGTGGAAGTCAAAACTTCTCACGGCACGATGAAACGACCGGTGGTCAAGATTTGTCCTCTTCCAGGCAATTAGGAAATGGAACTGCCTTTTTTAATTAAGTTTAACTTTAGTTTTATTTTTTTTCTTTCTCTCTTACTTTGAAAACATTCGTTTTGGCGGGGTGAATGTTTATTTATTTATTTTATATTGAATCATTCTAATATTTATTTATTTTCGGGTAAAATAAGTTTTGATAATTTAATAATTATATTTAGTTGCTTTGGTCTGCCCCTGTAAAATGATGCAGAATAACCTTATGTGTCTTCAAATTTAAATAAATGCTCAATTTCAATTTTTACCCATCCACAAGCGCAAATCGCTTTAGGTACGCATATATCAAAAATAACATGATCCGTTAAGTACCTTTAGTACGTAAAGTACGACTTCGCTCCAAGCCTTCAACGAAAGAACTTCCGAATTCCAAAATTTTTTGCCTTTCATCTAATTGACGGCGTCGTCCGCGAGTGCTAGAATTTCATGGAAGCAGTGATGAATTGAGTAATTACACTTGGGTCTGCCTAACCAAATCCTAAAGAATACCAATTTTCAAGGTAAGCGATTTGTGCAAAGCTTGTTGAAACATATTATTTTAAATTCAATTTTTTACAAGTCAGCTTTCATATTTTCTGCAATTTTCATACATTAATAATAAAAAAGTTTTCCATGTGGATACAACTTACAGGGACATACTTTATATAAAGTTATTCGCATATAAGCTTTAAATTAATTGTAGGAAATGTTTTTTACCATAAATACTAAAGTATATTCAATACTTTACATTATCCTAAGTATAATGGACTAAGGTATAAATTTTCAATAGATTAACGAATCTGCGTTTTTTATTTTTATATGGAGACACATTTATAGAATCTAATACAAAAATGTCGTTTATTTAGGTTTATATCCCAATTCTTCACATTAACTTGAATTGTTTTTTAAACAATTTTGCGGATTCGTTACTTTACCATACGAGGGACGCATTGGCAGATGCGAAATACAATTTTACATAAATATGTTCCAACAAAAAATTTGCCATATGATTAAAACATATTTAATTAACGTTTATCGAGAGCAAGGCGGGCTGTGGAAAATGCATTTTACACTTTAGCTAATAGGTTTCGTGATGAATGGGAGGAAATTGCTCGTAATTCTGAAAGTGTGTAGCAATTTCCCAACTGTGTTGGTGCAGTGGACAAAAAGCATATTAATTTTCGTCTCCCTATATCAGAAGGATTATACCATTATAATTACAAAGGCGATCATAACATAGATTTACTAGCATTGGTAGATGCGAGATATAAATTTACATATGTTAATGTTGGTATAAAATAAATGGACGTATTAGTGATACGAGGGGTTTTCCATCACAGTAAATTGTCCTCTGCTATTTCCGAAAATAGATTAAAATTTCCAATTGCAAGAAGTCTTTCTAGAAGAGTAATGAAAATCTCCTACATAAATGTGGCTGAGAATGCATTTGCTTTATCGACAAAAATAATGAAACTACCTAACAAACATTTTACATATCATAAAAAAATATTTGTTTATCGCCTGTCAGGAGGAAGGCAGGTTGTGGAAAATGCATTTGGCATTTTAGCCAATAGGTTTCGTGATGAATGGGAGGAAATTGCTCGCAATTCTGAAAGTGTGTACCAATTTCCCAACTGTGTTGGTGTAGTGGACGGAAAGCGTATGAATTTTCGTCCCCCTATATCAGAAGGATTATATTATTATAACTACATAGGTGACCATAACATAGATTTACTAGCATTGGTAGATGCGAGATATTAATTTACAAAATATGTTAATGTTGGTATAAATGGATGTATTAGGGATGGATGGGTTTTCCATCACCGTAAATTGTCCTCTGCTATTTCCGAAAATAGATTTAAATTTCCAATTGCAAGAAGTTTTACTAGAAGCGTAATGAAAATCCCCTACATAAATGTGGCTGAGAATGCATTTGCTTTATCGACGAAAATAATGAAACTCTACCCAACAAACATTTTACATATCATAAAAAAATATTTGTTTATCGTCTGTCAAGAGGAAGGCGGGTTGTGGAAAATGCATTTGACATTTTAGCCAATAGGTTTCGTGATGAATGGGAGGAAATTGCTCGCAATTCTGAAAGTGTGCAGCAATTTCCCAACTGTGTTGGTGCAGTGGACGGAAAACATATTAATTTTCGTCCCCCTATATCAGAAGGATTATACACTCAGGTGCAAAAAATCGATCCAATGAAAATTTGGTCATTTTTGATGTCTCGAATTTACTAAACCTGTTGTCCCATTTAAGTGATTTTCTTGCCAAGTTATAGCGCTATTCGTTAACAATATCGCTGTAATAATTTTGTTGCTAGACAGGTAAACTGTCATTGTATACCGGGTGTACGAATCAAACTGTGTTTTTTCTCAAAGTTCGCATCACCCTGTGGACTATTCTAGCATTTATAAAATACTGAAATTAAAATCCAACTTGACAACTGGCCATGTTCGTCATCAGTACAGAGTGTTTCTAAATAAGAATGACAAACTTTAAGGGGTAATTGTACACTTGAAAATAATGACAGTTTGCATTATAATCATATGTCCGCAAAATCTTCGTTTCCGAGATACGGAATGTTCAATTTTTTTTACAAACTGACGATTTATTCATTGCTTTCAAACCAGTTAAGATATGCAAATCAAATTCGGTGGGTTTTAAGACGTAGTCATTGCACATTTTTGACATACAATTAAGAATTTTATATTCACCATTGGTGAATATTAATGGTGAATATTAAATTATTAATTTTATGTCAAAAAATGTGCAAGATCTGCGTTTTAAAACCCACAAAAATTTGATTTGCATATCTCAACTGGTTTTAAAGCAATAAATAAATCGTCAGTGTGTAAAAAAATTGAACATCTCGTATCTCGGAAACGAAGCGTTTGCGGACATATGATTATAAAGCAAACTGTCATTATTTTCAAGTGTAAAATTACCCCTTAAAGTTTGCCGCACTTATTTCGAAACACCCTGTTCTCATGACATACATGGCCAGTTGTTAAAGTACCTAACTTTTTATCATCCAACACAAAGGAATGAATCTATAAACAGAATGTTAAGAAAACCTGAGACTATAGTTGGTTTTTAATTTCAGTGTTTTATAAACGCTAGAATAGTCCACAGAGTGATGCGAACTTTGAGAAAAAACACAGTTTGATTCGTACACCCGGTATACAATGACAGTTTACCTGTCTAGTAACAATATTATTACAGCGATATTGTTAATGAATAATGCTAAGCCACGGTACAAAAATCACTTAAATCGGACAACAGGTTTAGGAAATTCGAGACATCTAAATTGACCAAATTTTCTGTGGATCAATTTTTTTGCACCCGAGTCTATTATTATAACTACAAAGCTGATCATAACATAGATTTACTACCATGGGTAGATGCAAGATATAAATTTACATGTCAGTGTTGGTATAAATTAACGTATTAGTTACGGATGGGTTTTCCATCACAGTAAATTGTCCTCTGCTATTTCCAAAAATAGATTTAAATTTCCAATTACGAGAAGTCTTTCTAGACGAGAAATGAAAATCTCTTACATAATTGTGGCTGATGATGCATTTGCTTTATCCACAAAAATAATGAAATTCCACACAACAAAAATTTGACATATGATAAAAAAATATTTGTTTCTCGTATGTCAAGAGGAAGGCGGGTTGTGGAAAATGCATTTGGCATTTTAGCCAATAGGTTTCGTGATGAATGGGAGGAAATTGCTACAAATTCTGAAAGTGTGTGACAATTTCCAAACTGTGTTGGTACGTTAGACGGAAAGCATAATTTTTGTTCCCCTATATCAGAAGGCTCATATTATTTTAACCACAAAGGTGATCATTCCATAGTTTTACTACCATTGGTAGATACAAGATACAAATTTACATTTATGTTAACCCCTTGAGAAACTATCCCGAGATAATTCGTCTTGCAATTGTACCTAAAATAACCAACCCGAGATATTTCATTTTGAGCTATTTATTGGGAATTTAAGCGATTTATTTTGTTCTTTCGAGTTAGGCTTTCGAAATTAGTTATAAATTCGTTCAAGAATTTAGACGGAGTAGTTTTGTGTATCCTGGCTGTACAATATTTGACAATGGACAGGTCGAACGGTCGAGGATTTGTTTTATATAGATGCTGACCAGTGCGGCCGATCTAGTAAAATTGTACTATTTCTAGTACATTTTTAGCGAATGAGTACAAAAGTACATTGTGTAAATTATCCACCCATTTCTAGTACATTTATTGCACAATATATTTTCTTCACTTTATACAGTACCGTCGAAGGCCGATATGTCCAACTAAAAAAGATGTATTTGATGATTTTTCTAGTGACTTTCTTGGTTATGGTGTTGGTTGTGTGATCTATCTTTTAAAAAGTTTACACTTTATTACATCCGCCGTTGGCGTCCTGGGTCATCCATGTTTATTGTGGTTTATGCAAACCACATGTGGTTATTTAAACAAAGCAAAACAGTCTAGCCGCGTTGATTAGTCAATATTCTACAAGAAATATTTTAAATATTTGATTTAATACTCGACTGAGAGTATTTTTGTTTCTTAATTGTCATCTAATACGAGCATTTTGATATTAGGATTGACAGTCTGTAGGCATTGTGAATAAAATTGTTATTTTTTTTATTGTTTTCGGGTGCAATTTGCGAAATATTTTCAATTAAAATGGACAAGTAAGTAAATAATAGTACTATTCAAAAGAAGTATGTGTACAAAAAAATATTTTTTTTAGATTTGTCAAACGATTACACAGGTTGCCCTCTACTCTACATAAAGGAGTGAAATAACTGATATATCGCCTCCATCTACATCAAAATCAGTAAAGTAAACACAATGTGACAACATGGACGTTCTTGAATCAGATGCTGTCGAATACTCTTCGTCAAGTGAATAAAAGACCATTAAGAACAAAACGATTAAAAAACAATACCCCCAAAAATACAATAGTGGATGGGACAATAAATTTGTGTGGTGTAAAAAAGCACGGAATGGTAACTATCTTTATTGTATATTATGTAATAAGGAAATTAGAGGTAATAGGGCACATCTTAGTCGTAACCAACAGAATGCTATACATCTGAAAAATGTATAGCAAAAAAAACTACAAAAATTAAAAACCAAATAGTAGATGATATAAACAAAACAACATTTTCTATTATTATCGATGAAACGACAGTTTTATCAACAAATAAGTGTTTAGCCATCCTGCTAAGGTATTTTTCAACAGACTTAAAAAAAGTGCAAGATAAGTTTTTCGGACTAAATGATGGGAGTACTGCAGAGAATATGATATATTCTGGGTGTTACTGGAAAAGGAGCCAAACGCCAAAATCTTAAAGTTTGTATTACATGCACCAAGCACCTCTAAGCAGCTATATTTAAATATTGGCAAAAGATCCAGCCCACATATATACGATAACGAAATATAATACGATACGTTCCAGATAATATAACGAAAAATAATAATAAAACGAAAATATAAATATGTAATGAACCTAATCCTAATCCTTGTCTAGAAGAGATGAGCAGTTTGCAATGAATCAAAACCAAATTGAATTTGAATTTCTTGATAATAATTAAGACGATCAAAACACATTGGAATCAATTGTAAGGCAAATAAATACATGAAAAAGGTTATTTTTTTAATATAAGCTCTTTTAGGAACATCAACTACAATGAGAAGAACCTAATCAAGTTATTGATATTTAAAAAAGTATAGCCACCCAAATTGATGATCAAAACTCTACAGATAATAGAAATGACTGTCGAATCGAGATTAGCTCTTCTGAAATGAACCCGAAAAACCAAAAACAAATTGAATTTAAATTCACTGATAATGAAGACAGTCAAAACCTATTGGAATCAATGGAATCACTGGTAAGACAACTAAATACTTAAAAATGATATCTATTTAATATAGGCTCTTTTAGAAACACCAACTACAAAGGGAAAGGGAAGTAGATTCAGAAAACTTCAGTGATTTTTAAGACTCTGGTAGTGAATATAGCCCAGACAAATCAGAAGTTGCAGAAGCGAGTTCAAGTGAAGAATCCTTGGGAGAACCGCTTGAGATTCAGGAAGTGTAAAGGTAAAACCTTTTTGGATTTTGACTGCAATTGTTTTCCAAAATGTAAAGATAAGATTACCGCCGATATTAGACACAATATTTTTGAACAATTTTGGGCTTTGCAAACTTATAAAAGTCAGAATAATTTTATAGCTGCTTCAGTTAGACAGCAAGGCAACAAAAGAAAAAGGAACAAGCAAAGTAACTTAAGAAAGTCTTCCCGCGTATATCATTTAAATAATAACATTGTATGTAGAAAATCAAAGTATCAAATCAAGAGTATCAAATCATTACAAATCTCTACGAAAAGAGTTGATACTGCTCTAAAAAGTTATCTGCTGGAATTGTTAAAGACGGAAGACATAATTCTAAAAACAACAACAATGGTAGTAAAAAGAAAAGGCTACCTGATGAACTTAAAAAAAGTGTTATTGAACACATCAGTTCTTTTCCAACTTATGCGTCCCACTATTGCAGGGGTGAAACTGAAGCTTAGTACTTGCCTTTCGATCTCTTAATAAAATGTACAATCTTTTTTGGAAAACCAAAACTTAAAAATTGCTTTTTCTACCTACAAAAAAATTGTTTACGAAAATTTCAATATAAAAAGGAAACTACCTATCCAAGGTACATGCAATACTTGCGATCAGTTAAAAGCAAAAATAAAAAATTTGTCAAAATGACCCTGAGTTATTGAGAAATACCAATATTTTACACAGCCAACATTTAGAAAAAGTAGAAAACGCTTTGCTATGAAAAATTATTTAGAAAAAGCTAAATCGAGAGAACATGCTAAAACAGAAACCCTTACCTATGACATGGAAAAAGTACTTACGTGGGCTCCCAAAACTGCCCACTAACTTAATCTATTATAAAAGACAGCTTTCTATTTATATTGAAGGAATTTCAGCCATACACTCAGCCATATTGTTTTATATGGAAAGAGGGCACCGCTGGAAGAGGAGCACAAGAAGTTGGTTCATGTTTGAAAGTTATGATTGATAAGCACCTTTCACCTGAAACTGAAGAGCTAAACTTATGGTCTGATTCTTGCGGTGCGTGGTCATAACCGGAACCTAAAACTTGTCCTTTTTCTCAAAAGTGTACCATAAACACATAAATCATTGAAAACAATAAATTTTAAATATCTGATGCCTGGCCATAGTTATTTACCCAATGACTCTAATTTTGCAAATATTGAAAGTGCTTTAAAAAAACAAATTAGAATCTACACACTTAAAGAGTTTAAGGATGTGGTGGTAGAATGTTCAAAAAAGCGTAATTTTATCGTTCACGAAATGGTAAAAGAAGATTTCCTAAGCAGTATTGAGAAACTTATTACTAACAGAAAAGTAGATATACTAGGTAATAAAGTCAGCTGGTTAAACGCCAGAGTAATTAGAATTAATAAAGATAAACCCTTTTCAATATTTTTTGAATCAACTCATGAAGAGGGTGAGTTTCAAGAGATTGATATAAAAAAAGGCATAAGAGGGAGACAATAAAAATATACGCACAATTATTTTTCTTCAAAATTAGAACTTTTATATCCAGAAGGAAAAGCTATTTCCGACAAAAAATTAGCTGATATAAAAAGTTTCTTATCTCTTATTCCCCAAGATGTCCAGAACTTTTATAAAAATCTTCAACATAGAAATTTCGATGATGACATAGATGGGTTTGGTGATGAAGCTGATTTTGAATTCGGAGAATAAGATTAGAACACATTACCACATATTTTGAGGTTCCTTCAAGAGAGGCGCTTTACTTTTGTATTATTGTCGTATTTTTTAAATAAACATTGTTTACCATGTCTCATTTTCCTATACATACCAAAAGAACCAACCACCAAAATATTTAAAAAAAATAATTATTTTTTAATTTTAAATTTTTTTTTAAACTCTACATTTAATTCGAACTTGAGCTATTCATATTAATGTCAAAACTTCTTTTTATTTGGATAGAGTGATTTATAGTACAAATTAAAAATTAAGTGCGATTTTCTCGATACATAAACAGTGGCTATTGGCTCCTTTTCCAGTAACGCCCTACTGTCCAGTTCCAGTAATGTCCAGTAGCGCCCTAATTTAATGCAATTCTCTTATGTTTTAATGTGTCACACAACATTAATATTAAGAATATAGTAGATTTATCTGCTAACTGCAATACCATGATAGGTCAGTTAAATGGTGTTAGAAAATTGTTAACGGACTGTTTACCACATCTAGTTGTTGTTGGTTGTACGTCACACTGGCTAAATTTATGTTCTTCTAATGAATGTTTAAAACTTCTGCGATCTATAGAAGATTTTGTAAGAGATATTCTCATTTTAATTTGAGTGCGAAAAGATTAACTATTCTTAAGGAATTTTATGATTTTTGTGACCTTAAACCACATATACTCCTCAGACCATCGCAAACCCGGTGGCTGTCATTACAACAAGTGGTGGACAGAATTCTGTTACAATATGATGCTCTCGTGTTATATTTCACAAATGCGGTGTTTGAGGATCAAACATTAAAGGTACGTTTTTACTGCAGCGGCTGGTTCGTTAATCGCTGAAAGATCGTCGCTGAACAGGGTTGCCAGATTGGGATATTTTTCCACAATTTTCGGGTAATTTAAATGCTTCTAGGGGAATATTTCTAAACGGAAATGGCTGGGGGATTATTTGGTGGGGGGAAAATTATGGGGATTTTAAAAGGGGTCATGGTAAATTAAATTTGCGAGTACATTATACTCTCATATAATCGAAGACCATATGACCTATGAATTATTTCCAGGGCCCTCTGTTGATAAGTGGTATAATTTTGTGTACTTATTTAATATGCAAAAAGTAAAAAGTGAACCGTAGCAGTTATCTGAGAACTTACTAATTATCTACTTCTGGAACTCAATCCGGCACCATAGAAGCCTACAGGCATATATGGTTTTCGTTCGAAAAAATGGCCAGACTTTTACATGGCATATGTGGACCCAGAAATGGATGGACCCATTTGGATATTGAAAATGGCGCTGAATGAATATTTCGTGGTGAGACGTGTTCCGATATAAATTGTAATAATATATACTGCTAACAAGTCAGTTTCTTTAAAAACCAGTGTAGAAGTGAAGTTTTGAGTGTTAGTCTAAAATTTTATCATGCCGACTACAAGAAATAATCCAGGAAGTTCCGATGTTGAAAACCAAATAAACACGTGTTGGATCGCATTGAAAAGCTTGAAGATTTTGTACAACAAGGCTTAAAGGAACTAAAAACACAAGCTGGAAGTGGTACATTAGGTATTTCATTAACAAATATTAATACATTTGAGAAAAATGTACATGAATTGATAGACGAATTCAAAGTTGAATTAAAAAATATACAAAAAACTGTACTAAATAATCAAAAAGATATCGAGTACCTAAATACAGACAAACGGTCAAAAATGGTCCTCATTATAGGTGTGCAGGATAAAGAAACAAAAGATCTACCTATAGACGTCGCCAAATTACTTTCAAACACATTAAAAATTAATATATCTGCAAATGACCTAGACCACTGTTATCGTTTGGGCAAAAAACTACCTCAAGCTAAGAAGGCAAGACCGATTGCTATATCATCGGTAAACAAATGGTTGAAGGAGAAAGCTTTCCGTCAAAAGAAAAACTTTAAAGGATCCGGTGTAGTGATAAGTGAAATGTTAGATAAGAAAACTCATGAGTTGTTCTCAAAAGTGAGGTCTGCTGTTGGTTTTACAAACTGCTGGACATATCAAGGTAAAGTTTATATCTCTGTTAATGGGGCAGGAAAATGTATTTTATCGGAAACTGACATTAATTTATTTATTTATGTAATCAATAATGGAAAATAGCAATATGCCTTAATGGTTATGTGACATATTGCGGAAAGCGTCCTACCTTTATTTGTTTATTTAATTTTAATTTTGTAAAAACTTTCATTTTTTTTTGTTTTGTTATGGAAGTATACTTTATTTAGTTATTTGTACGTGTTAATTAATATGTCCTAATTTATAATTTTATTATATTGTACTGATGAGTACTTATATACGGTGTGCACATTTAAATGCTAGATCACTAGTTGCTCATTTTAATAATATCAAAAGTTTGGTTCTGTATCAAGGTTTGGACATCTTGGTTGTAAGTGAATCATGGTTAAATAAGAATATTTTAACTGAAACCGTTAATATACCTGGATATTTATTTGTAAGGGTTGATAGGGAACAATCTATCGGTGATGGTAAAATTATCACTAAAATCAGTAACTCTCGCTCTTGGAGTATTTTATAATCCAAACGAAGCTTACTATAAAAAGTTCTTTGAATCGTTCGAAACTATTATTTCTACATTGGCACCTACCGTGGATAACATTCTATGTTTAGATGATTTTAATGTAGATCTCCTGGATCACAATTTGTTAATAACGTTTTGGAGGGTTTGGGTTTATTCCAATTAGTACATAAACCAACTAGGATTACAAAAATACAGCAACTCTTTTAGACTATATAATTACATCAAATAAAGATTCCATTTCTTCAATAGACTTAAAACATATACCAGAAATTGGTGATCATGAGATGCTTTTGTTTCACTTAAATTACAAAATAAAATTTAGTCAATGTAAATATGTTACTTGTAGAAATTTTAAAAACTTAAACTACAATCAGTTTAACTCAGACTTACGATCAATACCATGGAATATTATACAGGGTGTAACAAAAATACAGGTCATAAATTTAATCACATATTCTGGGACCAAAAACAGTTTGATTGAACCTGACTTACCTTAGTACAAATGTGCATATAAAAAAAGTTACAACCCTTTGAAGTTACAAAATGAAAATCGATTATTTCCAATATATCGAAAACTATAAGCTATTTATTGAAAATAGACATGTGGTATTCTTATAGCAGTAGCATCTTAAGAAAAAATTATTGGGAAATTCTGACACCCCATAAAAATTTTATGGGGGTTTTGTTCCTTTAACCCCCCCCCCATACTTTTGTGTACGTTCCAATTAAGTTATTATTGTAGTACCATTAGTTAAACACACTGTTTTAAAACTTTTTTGACTCTTAGTACTTTTTCTAAAAGTCAGTTTTTATCAAGATATTTTGAATATTTGTCAAATCCACCACATATTTATATATGGTTAAGTACGATTATGGAGACTTGGTAATAATATGAAAATTTATGTATGATTTACATTTTTAGGTATATTTTGAACCATATTAAAAAAGAAGACACATCTCGATAAAAAGTGCCTTCTCGAAAAAATACAAAAAGGCAAAAAAGTTTTAAAAACACTGTGTTTAACTAATGGAACCGCAGTAATATTTTAATTGGAACGTACACAAACATTTGGGGGATTTAAAAGAACAAAACCCCAATAAAATTTGTATGCAAACATATTAAAAAATAAGCCTTCACTCGATAAAAAGGGCCTTATCGAAAAAATACTAAGAGGCAAAAAAGTTTTAAGAATATTGAATTTAACTAATGGTACCACAATAATAATTTAATTGAGACGTACACAAAAGTTTGGGGGGTTTAAGGGAACAAACCCTCATAAAATTTTTATATGGTGCACAAATTTCACTATAATTTTACATCTTTAAGATGTTCCTGCCATAAAAATGCCACATATCCATTTTCAATAAAAAATATCTAAAAGTTTTCGATATATTCGAAAAAATCGATTTTTATTTTGTAACTTTAAAGGGCTGTAACTTTTTTATGTGCATATTTGTACTAAGGTAAGTTAGGTTCATTCGAACTATTTTTGATCCCATAATATGTGATTTAATTTATGACCTGTATTTTTGTTACACCCTGTATATGAATTAAGAGATGTAGATAGCAAAGTCGAATTTCTTTCTAATAATATAATCACTCTACTTGAAATTCATGTTCTATTCAAAATGCTAAGAATTACAAAAAAAATATGCTCCTTGGCTAACCGATGGTATTCGAGCTATGATGGTAGACAGAGACAGAGCTCTGAACATTTTTAAACAAACTAAAACTGATCAGAACTGGCATAATTATCAGCGGCTGAGAAATATGGTAACTGCTACTATAAAAACAGAGAAAAACTCGTTTTTTAAACATAACATCAAATTAAAAAATTCTAAAGAAATGTGGAGTGACTTAAAATCTTTAATTAATGACACTCAAAATGTAAATAATAGTGACATTGTTGGTGAAAACTGGAATGTTAATGAAATTAATCAATACTTTATAGATGTCATTCCAAAACTGGCCGCTGATTCTGATACTAAATGTTTCTACAAAGATAATATTAAGCCTTCGGTTAAAAGTTTATTAAAATTTAGTCAAGTCTCTGAAATCGAAATTTTTTGTCTAATAAATTCAGTCTTTCCTACTAATTGGAAAAAGGCGCATATCACCGGGCTACCAAAAAAATAAAATCCTGAAAGTTTAAACGATGTTAGAACAGTGAGTGTCTTACCAACTCTATCTAAGATTCTAGAAAAAGTTATGGATATCCAACTAAAAATTCATTTAAAAAATAATCAAATAACTCATTCTTTACGGATTTAGAACTGGATACAGCTGCACGTCAGCATTGCTAAAAATAACTGATGACATTAATAAATGAAGACTATGATGAAAATATATTGACAATTTTGATATTATTGGATTATTCGAAAGCTTTTGACACAATAAATCATGATTTACTGTTTGATATATTACATTATACTGGTATAGGAACTCAATCATTGCAGTTATTTAAATATTATGTATATAACCGGTGTCAAGCAGTTAAAAATCAACGCAATATATCTACATTTTTAAATATTACTACCGGTGTTCTATAAGGTTCAATTTTAGGACATACATTGTTTTCTACGTATACACATAATTTTCCTTCAATTTTTATCACATTTTTACAACATTATTGTGCCGACGATACTCAGTTGTATGTCCATTTTTTAGCCGAAGAAGGGGAAAAAATTGTAACTGCCATAAACTATTATCTACAAAATTTAAAAACTTTTTCAAAGAATCACTGTTTGAAGTTAAATTCATCAAAAACGAATGGTATTATATTTGGAAAAAGTACGTCTCGGCAACAATTTTTATAAAATGCAGATCATATTATATTAGGTAAAGACAAGATCAATTTTAGTACAAAAGTTAAAAATTTAGGAGTATGGTTAGATGATGATTTGAGGTTTACGAATCATATTAGTGAATGTTTGCAAAGAGCTTATGCTTCATTAAAATTATTATTTCAAAGTAGAAATATTTTAGAGGACCACTAAATCTATGCTGTGTAATGCTTTAATAGTATCTAAATTAAATTATTGTGACAATTTATATGACTCCTGTTTAACGGAATTTGATTCTAGGCGAATTCAGAAGCTACAAAATTCTTGTTTTCGATTAATATGTGGTATAAGAAAATATGAACGTATAAGACATACATTCCAATTAAACAAATGGTTAAATATGCGAAACCGTAGAAAACTACATGCACTTTGCTTTTTCCATAAACTTCTGGAAGAAAAGGTACCTCCTTATTTGTATAATAAAATAAGTTTCAGAACTGATATTCACAACCTAAACATTAGACATAAAAACACCCTCGCCATACCTAGACATTATTATAGAAGACCTTTTTCATTTTGCATTGCAAATAGCATGAATAGCTTGGCTGATGATGTCCGTATTTTGTCCAGAACCAAATTTAAGAAAGTTTTTATCAAAAATTATTTTCTGAACAATAATTATGCACAATCTGGTGTCTATGCAATCTGGTCTATGCATAACTTTAATTTCACAAATATGTTTAATTTCATATTTTTAAGTATATGGGGTATGCTTTTATGTTCACAACATATAGCTGTCATTAGGCGTTTATTTACAAAGATGAATGCCCCCGAGGGGGCCAGTCAGCCGCCGGAAAAACCATCTTATAACAAAGATGAAAACCAGGTTGGTATGGATTTGGATAATATAATTTCACAAAAACAAGATAACCATAACCAGAACGTAAGTACAAATTTAATTTCTAATTCTTTGGGAAAAAGCGATAGTGTTTCAAATGTTAATGAGAAGGTAATTACTAGACAGGTTTATTTATATACAGTCGAACCCGCTTATTAGAATAGCCTTCGTGCCAAGCAAAAATATTCCTATAACCGGGATATTCTAATAACCGATCAGTGGTGGCTAGCAGAAATATATGTACCGAATATACGTCGAAATAGTACAACACACTTTGTAGAGGTACATACTGTATGTACATGTACACAGTATGTATTTACATGTACATACATACGTTATGTACATATATTATGTATATGGTTCTATTTCTTTTTATGTCAATAATACAGTACCTAGTGTAACTATTACTTATTTTATTAAAACACCAAACTACATTATCTGTGCATGCATACCTACACAAATAAGTATGAAATGTATGCAATATGTAGATATACGTATACATATATATTTTCTTATTAACATATATATCCAACAGACTTACTTTTTTTCTGGAAAAATAATCGGTAATCTGAGACTATTTGTTTTGTTACATAAGATATTAGCGTTGATTGAAATATTAATATGGGTCCAATACCTCAATCAACGATATTAGTCACTTGTTGCTCTAAAATTATAATAAATAAAAAATTGACATTGGTTTTACGAGGACTGGCCAAGTACGTAAGAGGTGGAGGCCATGAAACTACAAGAAGAAGAAGACATTGGTTTTACCCTCCAGAAAATATCAGCGGTTATTATATTATTACAAGGGGTTATTTATGCCTTCCAACTGTTAAAAATCTAAACAGACAACGATGTGGCGGTGAGTGAGCAATAAGAATGTTTACACAATTGAAAAATTAGGTACCTACTTTACGATCGGTAAATGTTTGGCGGAAGGTAGAATTGGTACCCATAATAAAGTAAGAAATAAAATATTATCGACAGGTCCTATAAAACCACAAAACATAAAAATTTGTGGGAAATTGTACCTAAAAAGTTTTTGGTAACTTAGGATTATTAGATAAAGCGGGATTCTTTTACTAAAACGTATCACTATAAACGGTTAAATTTATTAAGGAGTAAATGGAAATGTTCCGGGATCTCAAAATTCTATTCCTTAAACCGGGATATTCCTATAAGCGGTACTCTAATAAGCGGGTTCGACTGTACAAATAAAGACACAGGACCATTTTATGTGTATGTAGAAAATTGCTCCGATTCTTATACTGGTAAATTGAATGCACTGAAAGTTGGCGATGTTATTCTTTCGGCATTTCCAGAATTGGACTCAAAAATTAAGCATATTGACTCTATGGGACGCAATAGAATTAGAGTTAAATTAACAGATTATAAAAATGGTAATTATTTAATAAATCATAAAAATTCTACAGTGTTTGTCAAAAACAATTTAGAATTATATGTTCCTAAGTTCATTTTGTTTAGACAGGGAGTAATCAGGGATATTGATTTAGATTTTTCCGAAGTCAAAAATCAGACAATATGATAACCATTGTAATTTTGAAATAGTTAACGTTCGGCGAATTAAACGAAAAGAGGAAGTGATTGAAAATGATTAAAAAAAATATTTATGTTCCCACCAAATCGTGTATTGTTTCCTTTACATCCCAAGTATTGCCGAGGTATATATCAATAAATAAAGTTATTAAGGAGGTCGAACACTACACACACAAAGTTTTGATATGTTTCAATTGCCTTAGATTTGGACATTTGGGTAGTCAATGTAAAGGTCGCCCAAGATGTAGTCGATGCCAAGAGCCACATAACACGAAAGACTGCCAAAAAATTGATCATATCCCAAAATGTTTCAATTGCCAAGGAAACCATTATACCACAAATTTAACAGCCTGCCCAGAGTTTAGGAGACAAAAAGTAATTAAGGAAGCCATAAGTTTTTCCAACATAAGTTTTTTTGATGGTAATAAACAGGTGTTCCAAAACTTGACTCTGAAATTTCCAACCTACTTCTTCTTCTTCTTCTTTCCAGAATATTTCACAGGTCAACTCTTCCAGGCAACAATTTGCTTCCCATTTGCTCTATACCAATTCCATACATGAAATAAAAGGTAACACTAATAAAAGGCAAAGGCCAAATACTGCTGATCCATCTGAACAGATCAGGAAAGATATTATTTCTCAGGTAAATGTTCCCAGTACTTCTGGAGGAATATTAAGTAGCCCTCATTATAAAAAAACAAATATCACAGATCGACAGTCAGAGGATCTAGATCCTAGTATAATTAATGTAATTTTAGAATTTGTTATAAAAATTGTAAATTCTATAAAACAAACAAATAATTTAAATGTTTCTAAATCAGAAATCATCCAACTAATTAGTAAACATGTCAATCCAGATGTGTTATCAGAAAGGTCTTGAGCATAATCAGATCGATTTGAATTTAAGAATTAATTTGAGAAAGTCACAACAAATACAATGTAAAGACGAAGACGATATTGAAAGACATATTACTTATTTAACAAAACAAATACGTCCTCGTTTAAGAAATATATTAAAAGCAAGAAGGTGTGAAACAGCTACAAAAACAGATATCACAGTTGAACCAAACAGTATTAACAAATCAAGATATACTAATAGTCCACAAAATAATAGAAGATCAAAATTAAATGTTTTGCAATGGAACTGTCGTTCGGCAGTTTCAAATAAAGTAAATTTAGAATTTTTACTCCATCAAAATCTAATTAAAATTGCCTTATTATCGGAGACATGGTTTAAGCCGGGAGTTTATTATAACTTTAAAAACTTTAATTGCTTTAGAACAGATCGTATAGATGGATATGGTGGGCCAGCTATTTTATTGATCTCAAATATTAAATGTCAAGAAATTAGATTTAATATAAATATTCCTATTACATACACATGTATTTCCTTTAAACTACCATCAACAAATAAAACTATTCATCTTGTATCCCTTTATAATGAAACGAAAAACAAAACTTCAACACAGCAATGGCGATCTTTTTTAAAATTATACCAAAACCCTTTATCTTGGGAGGTGACTTTAACGCGCACAATGTCGCATGGGGCTGTGAAGTTGATGACACATCTGGTAAATCATTGTTGGATGCTATTGAGCAGTTTAACTTAGTATTTTTAAATGACGGTTCACCCACTCTTGTTCCATCAACCAACCATTCACGAGCATCTGCAATAGACCTCACAATATGTACTCAAGATATTAAGCGTTATTGAATTGGAATGTTCTACAAGACCCTCACGGATCGAACCATCTACCAATTATCATTTCAATTCATCACCCAAGGAAAGAAGAAATCAAGAGAACACATAAACTCTGGAATTTCAACAAAGCAGCTTGGAATTTGTACTCATCGCTCTTTACATCTCTAAACCCACCCAGGAAGTATGGTGATCTAATTGAAAATTTCTACTTCTCAGCCAAAACAGCAATACCACAATACACGAATACTACCAACAAACATCACATCCCAAAACCTTGGTGGGACGAAACGTGCCAGGAATCAGCCCGACGCAGAAAATTAGCTTATGTTAAATATAAGCAGAAGCCTACAATAAGTAACCTAATAGAATATAAAAAGTTGGATGCATTAGCGAAGAAAACCTTTAAGGAAAAAAAAGAAAAACTAGAGGTAGTATTGTGAAAGTTTAAATCAAAATACTCCCATTAAGGAGGTATGGAGGAAAGTAAATTGATCCAAAAATCGCAAACAATCCAATAATTTACCTATAGATCCGAACGAACCATGGATAACAGACTTTTACCAAAAAAATTCACCAGATTGGGTTCCGAATGTATTACCAACTCCATAGCAACTGTTTCTAGAGATAACATTAACTTAGATCGTCCGTTCCATCTATGGGAACTAAGAAGGGTCCTCAAACAAAATAATAGAGTAATTTTAACAAAAGATAATAAGAATGTTAAATCCGAAATTAGACCTATACAATTAGGCATTCCTCAGGGAAGCATAATTGAACCGATAATTTTCGTTTTGTATATAAATGATATGTCGCATTGTATTACTAGTAACAACTGTAGTCTAATTAATTATGCTGATGATACGAATGTTCTAGTAACAGGAGATCATTTGGAAATTCTACTAAATGAATCTGTTGATATTTATGAAGAAATGTCCAAGTGGTTCTCCAGTGAGGGATTAATTATTAATAAACAAAAAACGAATTGTTTAATTTTTAGAACATCTAGATCAAATGTGGAATATCCAAATAATTTTCTGTTAGATGATACAAACGTTGAATTTAGCACTAAAACTACATTTTTAGGCATGACAATTGATATAACATTGTCATGGGAAAGTCACATACAGCAACTTCATAAAAGGTTGAATTCAGTATGCTATACTTTTAGAGTATTATCGCAATATTTAAGTCAAGATGACCTAAAACAATTTATTTTTCAAATTTTGAATCTTTAGTCCGTTATGGAGCAATTTTTTATGGTGGAAGCAATGAACTTGATAAAATATTTATTTGTCAGAAACGAGTGCTAAGAATTATTAAAAAAATGAGATTCGGAGCGTCTTGCAGAGGAGTTTTCAAATCTAATAATATTTTAAGAGTACCTGCAATATATATCGAGGAATGTATACTTCGTCTCTAGAAATAAATATCTGTTTGAAATGAATCTACCTACACATTGTTAAAACAATAGGGAGATTAAGTATATTTATCCTATTCACAGATTAACTGTGACAGAGAAGCGTGCCAAATATTCTTGCATGCGATTTTTTAATAAATTGCCCCACGACATTAGAAAAATAACACAATTAACTCAATAAAAAAAGGCTGTGCGTAAATTACTATTGCAGATTGAACCATATCAGGTAATAGATTTTATGAATTCTAATATTTAACAGGATTTCTGTAATTTTAATTTTGTTTTTTATGTTGACGAATATTTCGCTCTGCGTATATGTATGTGTCTCTGTATATATGTATGTACAATTTTCGAAATAAATATTATCCAGATTTAGCCATACGGCTCACACTCCCTCTAAGGGGAAAATTGACTCATCCCAGATACCTACGGTATCAAAAGGATTGAGCTCTGGTGGGACTCTTTCCGTGTTATCGAGCCCTAGGTGACTTGGTCTGCAGGTGTATCTCCCAAAAATTTTCGTACACATCTGGCCGTTGCGAGTAGTACTGCTTTTTGCATGGTCTTATAAAGATGTTCATTAAGACCCAGCTTTTTTATGCTTTCGAGGAGGGTCTTCGGAATGACTCCAGTAGTAGACATAATAATCGGTATCGTCTGGGTACTTTGCATTCTCCATTGTCTCCGTATTTGAATTTCCAGATCTCTGTACTTGGCGATCTTTTCAGTAAATTTAGTACGTAGATTATTGTTGTTAGGGATCGCCACATCAATGAGGGTTGTTTGTCTCGTTAATTTATTGACTAATACGAGATCTGGTATATTATGCGCCACTGTTTGGTCTGTGAGCATAGTGCGGTCCCAGTATAGCTTGTAGTTGTCATCCTCAAGCATACTTTCAGGGACGTATTGATAATATGGGAGATGGTCGGTTTGGAGAAGTCCCAGCTTGATAGCTATCTCCTGATGAAGGATTTTTCCCACTGCGTCATGCCGTTCCTTGTACTCAGTTGCAGCAAATGCCTGGCAGCCCCATGTAAGATGTTGGATCGTCTCTTGGGCTCGGCATCCATAACGGCATCTGTCGTTTTGAACATGAAGGCCTTTGATGATATATTTCAGGTAATTTCTGGTTGGTATAACCTGATCCTGAATGGCCAGTAATGAACCCTCCGTTTCAGGGAACATCTTTCCTGATGTCAACCAATAGTTCGACGCTGTATTGTAGACATAGTCTTGGCTGACCTCATTGGGATGTCGCCCGTGCAGAGGTTTACCCATCCAGGTGCGCAGTTTTTCGTCTTTAGTAAGGTGGTTTATGCGCATTTCTGGTTCCCTCAGTTTGATCGGTGTTGTGTCATCTACTGCGCAAATTGCGCGGTGTAGAGTAGATGTCTCAGCCTGCATCTGAAAATAAGTTCTTAAATTAGCAATCTGTTTATCTAATTGCTCACCTAAATCCATAAGTCCTCTTCCTCCTAAATACCGGGGTAATGTCGTTCGTTCTACTGCACTTTTAGGGTGGTGTTTTTGTGCCTTTGTGAGGTGTGTTCGTACTTTTCGCTGAAGATTTTCTATATCCGTTTTTGTCCACTTAACAATACCAAATGAATAGCTAAGCGCGGAACAAGCGTAGGTGTTTAGTGCCTTAAACAAATTTTTACTGTTAAGCTGTGAACGAAGCAGCTGTTTTACCCTTCTTATAAACTCAGTAGTTATCTCAGTTTTCATTTGCTTATGGTCAATTTTCCGCGCCTGCTTTACTCCAAGATATTTGTACATATCGTTATCGCCCATGGCCTCGATGTTCTGGCCATTTTGCATATCGAATCCACCGGGCTGTACCTTTCCTCTGACTATATTCAAAACACGGCACTTGTCTAGACCGAACTGCATACTAATATCATTAGAGAATGTTTCTACAGTTTTTAGCATCTCTTCTAGGTGTTCTCGAGTGGAAGCCATTAATTTCAAATCATCCATATACAACAGATGATTGAGCTTCGCTACCACAATATTATTGCTTTTAATGCTAAAACCTGAGTCAGTGGAGTTTAATAGCTGGGAAAGGGGGTTCAAAGCTAAACAGAACCACAATGGACTCAACGAGTCTCCTTGAAACAGGCCCCGGTTGATTGCGATATTTTCGGTTTCGATATGGTTTTCAATCGGTATTTGGAGGTGAATTTTAGTCTTCCAATCTCTCATTATATGCCTTAAAAAGGCCACTATGTTATCATCTACTTTGTATATTTTCAAGATATCTATTAGCCATTCATGCGGTACTGAATCAAAGGCCTTTTTATAGTCAATAAAAGCAGTAAAAAGGTTCCTTTTTTTAGTGAATGCCTGGTTGGAAACGACTGAGTCGATGATAAGCTGTTCTTTGCAACCCATGGAACCCTTAGCGCATCCTTTCTGTTGAGGCTCTATGATATTGTTTAGAGCACAGTGTTGGTAGATACGCCGGGTTACACAGGATGTGACCAATTTATACAAAGTTGGAAGACAAGTAATTGGGCGGTACTTCGATGGATCTTGGGTGTTATTTTGATCCTTGGCTATTAAATAAGTAGTTCCCTGAGTTAGAAGAAATAAATATTATCCAGATTTAGCCATACGGCTCACACTCCCTCTAAGGGGAAAATTGACTCATCCCAGATACCTACGGTATCAAAAGGATTGAGCTCTGGTGGGACTCTTTCCGTGTTTTCGAGCCCTAGGTGACTTGGTATGCTGGAGTTTCTCCCAGAAATTTTCGTACGCATCTGGCCGTCGCAAGTAGTACAGCTTTCTGCATGGTCTTATAAAGGTGTTCATTTAGACCCAGCTTTTTTATGCTTTCGAGGAGGGTCTTCGGAATGACTCCAGTAGTAGAGATAATAATTGGTATCGTCTGGGTACTTTGCATTCTCCATTGCCTTCGTATTTGAATTTCCAGATCTCTGTACTTGGCGATCTTTTCAGTAAATTTACTACGTAGATTATTGTTGTTAGGTGTCGCCACATCAATTAGTGTTGTCTGTCTTGTTAATTTATTAACTAGTACGAGATCTGGTCTATTATGTGCCACTGTTTGTTCTGTGAGAACAGTGCGGTCCCAGTATAGCTTGTAGTTGCCATCCTCAAGCATACTCTCAGGGACGTATTGATAATACGGGAGATGATCCGTTTGGAGAAGTCCCAGCTTGATAGCTATCTCTTGATGAAGGATTTTTCCCACTGCGTCATGCCGTTCCTTGTATTCAGTTGCAGCAAATGCCTGGCAGCCCCCTGTAAGATGTTGGATGGTTTCTTGGGCTTGACATCCATATCGGCATCTGTCGTTTTGAACCTGAGGGTCTTTGATGATATATTTCAGGTAATTTCTGGTTGGTATAACCTGATCCTGAATAGCCAGTAATGAACCCTCCGTTTCAGGGAACATCTTTCCTGATGTCAACCAATAGTTCGACGCTGTATTGTCGACATAGTCTTGGCTGACCTCATTGGGATGTCGCCCGTGCAGAGGTTTACCCATCCAGGTGCGCAGTTTTTCGTCTTTAGTGAGGTGGTTTATGCGCATTTCTGGTTCCCTCAGTTTGATCGGTGTTGTGTCATCTACTGCGCAAATAGCTTGATGTAGAGTAGATGTCTCAGCTTGCATCTGAAAATAAGTTCTTAAATTAGCAATTTGTTTATCTAATTGCTCACCTATATCCATAAGTCCTCTTCCTCCCAGATTCCGTGGTAATGTTGTTCTTTCTACTGCACTTTTAGGATGGTGTTTTTGTGCCTTTGTGAGGTGTGTTCGTACTTTTCGCTGAAGATTTTCTATATCTGTTTTTGTCCACTTAACAATACCAAATGAATAGCTAAGTGCGGAAAAGCGTAGGTGTTTAGTGCCTTAAACAAATTTTTACTGTTAAGCTGTGAACGAAGCAGCTGTTTTATCCTTCGTATAAACTCAGTAGTTATTTCAGTTTTCATTTGCTTATGGTCAATTTTCCGCGCCTGCTTTACTCCAAGATATTTGTATATATCGTTTTCACCCATGGCCTCGATGTTCTGGCCATTTTGCATATCGAATCCACCGGGCTGTACCTTTCCTCTGACTATATTCAAAACACGGCACTTGTCTAGGCCGAACTGCATATTAATATCATTAGAGAATGTTTCTACTGTTTTTAGCATCTGCTCTAGATTGTCTCGAGTAGAAGCCATTAATTTCAAATCATCCATATACAACAGATGATTAAGCTTCGCTAGTACAGTATTGTTGTTTTTAATGCTAAAACCTGAGTCAGTGGAGTTTAATAGCTGTGATAGAGGGTTCATAGCCAAACAGAACCACAATGGACTCAGCGAGTCTCCTTGAAACAGGCCCCGGTTGATTGCGATATTTTCCGTTTCGATATTGTTTTCACCAGGTATTTGGAGGTGAATTTTAGTCTTCCAACTTGTCATTATATGCCTTAAAAAAGTCACTATGTTATCATCGACTTTGTATATTCTTAATATATCTATAAGCCATTCATGCGGCACTGAATCAAAGGCCTTTTTGTAGTCAATAAAGGCAGTAAAGAGGTTCCTTTTTTTGGTGAATGCCTGGTTAGAAATGACTGAGTCGATGATAAGTTGTTCTTTACAACCCATAGAACCCTTAGCGCATCCTTTCTGTTGAGGCTCTATGATATTGTTTAGAGCACAGTGTTGGTAGATACGCCGGGTTATACAGGATGTGACCAATTTATACAAAGTTGGAAGACAAGTAATTGGGCGGTACTTGGCTGGATCTTGGGTGTTATTTTGATCCTTCGGTATTAAATAAGTGGTTCCCTGAGTTAGAAATGATGGTATTTCCTGCGGGTTAGAAATAACATGATTAATTAATGTTGATAAGCAATCATGAATGCTCCAAAACCTCTTAAGCCAGAAGTTCTGGACTCCGTCTGGTCCAGGAGATTTCCAGTTATGAAGCTCTTTGATGATATTTGAGACCTCTTCAGTAGTGAATGGTTCGTAGTTAGCTGTGACGTAGTGGTGACAGTTGTGCGTCGTATCTTCTATCCAGCCAGCATTGTTGTTAAGAGCAGCTGGTGTGGAAAGTTGATTTCCCCAAAACTCATGAATCTCTTCCTGGCTTGGGTAAGACTTGTCTACAGTTTCTACGGTGTTCAGTTTTCGGTAGAACGCCTTCTCAGAGTTCTCAAAAAGTGCATTGTCACATTTTCGGTTGTTACTAACTTTATACCTTCTTAATCGTCCTGAATAGACGGAGAGTTTTTGTTTTAATGTATCCAGACACTGTTGGGCTGTGTTATTTTCTGGATCGTATCTCGAGTGTCTTGCAGTGCTCCGCATTATTTCTTGAGCTCTCTTAATGACTTTTCTACTTGTTACACCTCTTACATATTCTGTGACTTGACCAATATCCCTACGCAGTAATTCAATTTTTCCGAGAAGTCTCTTTTCCCAGGGTGCAATTCTGTTACCAGTCCTTCCGTTATTAGTACTCCGTCGTGTTCTGATCTTAACGCCCATTACATTAGCAATTGCTGTTGCTGCACAGTAGATTAGCATATGCAGATATTCCAATGTGTGGGCTTCTACGACATAATTGGGTAGGACTTCAGTGTTCACAATTTGTAACAGCTCACCTAGTTTCTTACAAGAGTTTATTCGTGGTAGCGGTGGTCTGCTAAGTGGATTTGTTCCATTAAACTCTTGTACGGCACGAGCCATTTCGTTTGCTAGACTATCGCGCAACTCGTTGTTTTCCTGTTGTGTATTGTCAGGTTGAGTTTCTGGTAAGGGAATCTCAGGAATCTGCTCATCAAGGATTTCATTTAGGACTTGATCTAAAACTAGCCCTTGGTTGTTAATCTCCCGTTCGACTTCGCTTTTGATCGTATTGCGTCTAGCCTCTGGGATAAGGTTGTTTCTTATGATTACCCGGTATTGATCTGATACTCTTTGCTCCGATACTTGAATATCTGGGTACTCCCTGCAAAATTCGGCATACAGCTGTTGTCTGTAGCCGATCGTTTCTTGACCGAGGTTTGTCACCTTATAATAGAAGCGCAAAATGCTTTCGTTAATGGACACAGTCCATTTCATGCGCTGCCTCGGTCGTCCCGCTTGAGTGAGCGCCGGCTGATGTTCCAGCGCAGCACCTTCAGCAGGTGGAGCTCTTGCTGTTGTTTGGCTCGCTTGTGGTTGTTGTTGTTGTTGGGCTGTAACTGATTGTATGACAGGGGCCCGCCTCCTCAACACCCTGCCACCGACGTCCCGCATGCTGTCACGTCCAGCGCCGGCTCCAGACGTGCCCTGGCGATCCCCAGGCAGCGATCCTAAACATAAATCAATATTCTCCATATTAATGGGTGTGCATTTTATACCTACTGCCAGGTGTCAGTTTTTGTTCCACGGCAAGTATCCCTGCTACTCTCTGGGTATTGGCGCTACGAATACCCAGAAAGCATCCCCCATTCGCAGGGGGCCGCGCCTGATAGAAGAACTGACAAAAAACTCCCACAGGAATAAATATTATTATTATTATTATTATTAATAATACTGCTCCTGGTAAAGACAACATTCTATGATCTCCAACCTGACAAACGAACATAAAATCCATCTACTTAATGTCCTAAATAATATTTGGCAGAAACAAGTACCAATTCCTGAAAGCTGGAAAGAATATATTATAATACCTATAACCCGGGAGTAGTCGCGCTCACTTCTGTAACGTCGATAGTCGCGTGTGAGATTCTATCTCAAAATACGAATTTAAAACAAATTTTTATTTTGTACTATTTTTATCTACTTTTTATATTGAAAATATATATTTCTAACAATTTTATTAAAAAAACCGGTGTTAACGGCCACCTGCCAACATCGGCCACCTGTCCTAACGGCCAGTTTAAAAATTTCCCAAACCAATTATATGTAGACTACAAAAACTGGCAATACCGTCCACCTTTCTATATCGGCCAATAGTTATTTCATTTTTAGTGGCCGTTACTGACAAATTTTACTGTACGGTAAAACCTGTGTTAACGGCCACCTGGCAACATCGGCCACCTGTCCTAACGGCCAGTTTAAAAATTTCCCAAACCAATTATATGTAGACTACAAAAACTGGTAATAGCGGCCACCTTTCTATATCGGCCAATAGTTCTTTCATTTTTAGTGGCCGTTACTGACAGGTTTTACTGTATTACGAAAAAGGATGAAATGTAAGATTCTATCTAACGGCGCGACTACTCGCGGGTTAGAGCTAATTATCTCTCCCCAAAGCCATAAATTCCAAAAAAAGAAGAAGAAAAAAAATCCTACGCATTACTACACCCTTCCTAGAGGCACTTACGAAATTTTTTTAAAATTGCAAATTCATCAATTTATTGCGAAAAAGGATAAAAATTGAGATTCTATCTCACCGCCCGACTACTCGCGGGATAAGGAAACCTGGCAAACGTGACGACGATCACAATTCATATCGTCCTATATCTCTAGCTTCTTGTCTTCTTAAAACCCTGGAAAGACTTATTAAAAATAGATTAGAACACTGGTTAGAATTTAATGACATTCTTCCACACTCTCAATTTGGATTTCGCAAATTTAAATCTACTCAAGATGCTATAACTGTTCTCGTAACAACAGTTCAAGTCAACTTCACGGAAAACGCATCCACTGCAGCTGCATTTCTGGATGTATCATCTGCTTTTGACAACATAAACTTGGATATCCTTGAACAAAAGTTATTGTCAGTCGGGATACCTATAGTTATAACATCTGTTTTGAAAACTTTGTACTCAGAGAGATTGATTTACTTAAAAATCAATGAGAAAATTTTTTAGAATAGAATAGAATAGAAATATGCTTTATTGTCATGAAAAATTGTACAATTTTATCGACAAAGCTTATAAAAAGTCAAGAAAACAAAACAATAACAATAAAATTTACTAAAATTACATAAATCGTCAATATGTTTCCAATAATAACAATAATAATGAAGTTAAACAGAAGTAACCAATTGCAAAATTTAAGTAAATTGCAAATGCATAGTCTACCTAGTAATTAATAAGTTTAAAAGTTAAGCTGCTGCATATGACACCCAAATACTGTTCTCCTCGACTGTCCAATATAGGCCTGCCGCAAGGAAGTATTTTAATAGTATAGTATAGTTGATCCAAAAGATGGTATAACCCAGACATTAAAAGTGAAAGTTATCCTTCAACACCAAATTCGTCTATATGGTCCACACAATGTCCAGAAAAAAGTCACACCATTTTGAGCGTCGGGTTTGGTGGCGAGGGGGGGGGGGGGAGAAATCGGTAAATTCGTAGTTGTTTACGTTTTTCGTCAATATTTCTAAAACTATGCGGTTTAGCATGAACAACAACCCTTTATACAAAATGGTTCTACATTAAATTTGAAAAAAAAGGCCTAACCCAAATATCCAAAGTAAAAGTTTTCCTCCAACACCAAATTGTTCTGTATGGTCCACATATTGTTCAGTAAAAAGTTGCACCATTTTGAGCGTCCGGTTTGGTGGCAGATGGGGGAGAAGTCGGTAAATTAGTAGTTTTTTTACGTTTATCGTCAATATTCCTAAAACTATGCTTTAGCGTAAACAATGTTATATACAAAAATGTTTTACATGAAATTTAACACAAAAAATTTTGTATACATAATTGTTATAACATCAACGGTTCCAGAGTCACGGAGGGTGAAAATTTTAGAACAGACCTTTTTTATTTCAAATTTAATGTAGAACAATTTTGTATAGAGGATTGTTCATGCTAAACCTCATAGTTTTAGAAATATTGACGAAAAACGTAAAGAACTACGAATTTACAGATTTCTCCCCCCTCTACCCCCCAAACCCGACGCTCAAAATGGTGTGACTTTTTTCTGAACATTATATGGACCATATAGAACAATTTGGTGTTAAAGGATAACTTTCATTTTGGATGTCTGGGTTTGGGTCTAACTATACCATACTATAAGTCCACTTTTATATATTTTATATAACATAGATTTAGAAGACATTGTTCCAATTAACACCAAAATACTACAATTTTCAGATGATGTTGTACTCTCTATTCATCAGAAAAATCAACTGATCTTTCAAAAAAAATTAACAACAGCTATCTCATCAGTACATGCATATTATGAATCAAATGGATTAATGTTATCAGAATCCAAGACAGAAATCTTCTTCTTTTCTAGAAAACATAGAATCCCAGAAGGATATATACATTGTGGTCAATTCAAATTTCCAATTAAAACTGTGTCAGATATCTGGGAACTTATTTAGATAGAAAACTTTTGTGGAAAGATCATATACAACATATCGTCAAAAAACCTGAAAAAGCTATGAATATCCTAAGGGCTTTCTGTAAAACAAACTGGGGGGCAGATCCCAACATTAGTTTAATGTTTTAAAATTGTTAATTGTTTTAATGTTAAAAGATAAATGCAGAGAGCCCAACGAAGAAAGAATTAGGTGAAGCAATCCGTCACCTGAGGAATAACAAAGCAGCAGGAATTGACGGTATCCCATCCGAATTGTGGAAAGCTGACATTGAGGGAACAGTGGAGTTACTGGCACCATTGCTGATAGAGATATGGAATGAAGAACACGTACCTACAGAGTGGAATAATGGAATCATAATAAATCTCCCAAAAAAAGGTGACGCGCAGCTATGCGAAAACTGGAGAGGAGTAACACTATTGTGTTCTATAAATAAAATACTAGCCTATATTGTACATCAAAGAATTAACGTCGAAATCGATAAAAATCTTCGCAATGAACAAGCGGGTTTTAGAAGGGGAAGATCCTGTATTGACCAGATTGCTACATCACGTATCATCATAGAAGAAATTAAAGAAAAGAATGCAGCACTGATAATGACGTTTGTAGACTTTGCCAAAGCGTTTGATAGTATAAAACACAAAGCTCGTTGGAACATTTTAAGCCACGCGAAAATTCCACCTAAGATCATTAGAATAATACAAATGATGTATAACCGAACAACATTCCAGGTATTACACAAGGGTCAAATGACGGACAAAATAGAAATAGAGAAGGGGGTAAAGCAAGGCTGTATACTCTCACCTCTACTCTTCAATATATGTCTCAACTACATTTTACAAAAAACCATAGACAGAAAAAACGGAATCCCTTGGAACTACTTAGATGGTAAGAAACTGGCTGATATAGAATATGCAGATGATATATGCCTGGTATCCCATACAATAGATGATATGCAGAACATGCTAAGTAAACTGGAGCAAGAGGCGGCAGAACTTGGTCTCCGAATAAATGTCAATAAGACAGTTGAGATGCAAATAGGCCAACTCCGACAGGAAAAATTATATATCAGTAAAGAAGAAGTAAAACAGGTACAAGAATTTTGCTACCTAGGAAGTATACTTGGCGTACATGGTGGAATCGAGGCGGACATTAAACATCGACTTAGAAAAGCACAACAAGTATTTGGAACACTCTCAAACATATGGAGGTCAACACAAATTAGTCAAAACACCAAAATAAGACTGTTTAATAGTAATGTTAAAACAGTATTACTGTATGGATGCGAGACCTGGGCAATAACAGACGGAACTGTCAAAAAACTCCAAGTATTTGTAAACAGGTGCCTCCGAAAAATTTTTGAAAGTCTATTGGCCCAACATCATAACAAATCAAGAACTCTGGAAGAAAACCAAACAAGAGCCAATTGAAATTGCAATAAAAAGAAAAAGATGGAATTGGCTGGGACACACCCTGAGGAAGGACAACTCAGATATAACAAAGAAAGCTCTAAAATGGACAGTAGCAGGACGAAGAAAGCAAGGACGACCCGCAACGACCTGGAGAAGAACAATTGAAGCTGACTACAAAGGTATGAGAAAGAGCTGGGGAGAGGTAGCAGCTATGGCCAGAGACAGAGTCCAATGGAGAAGCTTCGTGGATACCCTATGCTCCTTTACGAAGTAACAGGAAATAAGAAGAAGAAGTACAGAAAAATAAGTGCCTACGCCTTTGCCTTGGGTATCTTAAATCTACACCAATAAATGTAATGGAAATTGAAGCTGTTGAACCTCCATTGAATTTGCGACGGCAGTATCTTACCGACAAATATATAGCTCGTACCATTAGCAGAGACCAAGTATTTCTCAAAGATATACAATAATCTGGCCGCTTTAGATTTGACTAAAAAGTTATTGGTTTAAGAAAAAATCTCCACTTGTGGCGTAAAGCTACAGAAATCTTTCCAAATACAAAAAGGTACTTTATAAGGGTCATCTTCCACCAGTTTATACTGAAAAGCCTCAGGTATTGTTCTCAATAAAAATCAAGACAGAATTTCTCAATGATGTCCAAGGTCCCTTGTTTAACGCAGAAATTCAGAAGAGATTGCCTAATTATTATTATTTGTTTACCGACGGTTCAAAAAAAGGAAATAACACTGCTTGAGCAGTATACCAACAGTATTCTGGACAACAACATAAATATAAGTTACCTGATGAATCTACCATCTACACAGCCGAAATGATGGCTTTGAAGTTTGCTCTTTCTCACGCCTTGGCACAGGAAATGAAGAATTGTGTAATATTTACAGACAGTAAAAGTGCAGTAGAAAGAATAGGTTTAACAAATAAATCCAAACAATTAAGTCATCTGGATATAGACATTTTAAAACTGTATTACGAGATTTCAAAACTTGGAGAAGTCATTATCGCTTGGATCAAAGGACATTCCGGGATAAAGGGTAACATAATAGCAGATGGCTTGGCAAAAGAAGCATTATCAAGTGGAGAAAATATAAATAACAATATTCTACCTGTAGCAGATTTAGATATTGGTAGTAAACATCAACTCAGATTAAAATGGCAAGCAAACTATACAAAATTCGAGAAAGGGTCATCGTTCAAACGTTGGCAACCCAAACTTCTTCAACAAATATGGTTTTATTCAGAGTCCAACAGAATTTGTATCAAAACTATTAATAGACTAAGGTCAAATGACTCTTATACCTTCAAGAATGTACAAAATGAATCCAGCAGACACTCCAAACTGTACTTGCGGTAAATATGGAGACTTGACACATATCCTATTAGAATGTGATAACCAACAGGGAAATATTGCAAGTTTTTATGAAGACTTACGAAAACTAAATGTCTGTTTTCCAATGCACTTAAATGAATTATTTTTCACTGAAAACGTAAATATGTACTAACCATAGAATTAAGACGAAACTTGTAAGCAATCTGCGAACACAGCAATATTGTAATAAACCATATAATACAAAAAAAAAAGTAAAAAAAAACAAAATTAAAAAAAAATAATTATATACATATTATACTCCATCAAACAAAAAAAATATAATGCAATAAAAAACAAAACTTATAAAAAAATAATCAACTAAAAATAGATGAAAAAAGAAAAAAAACGAAAAACAAAAGAAAAAAAGCAATAACAGTCAAAACAACTCAATTAGATACTATTAATTTACACTCACTACTAACTAACTCTGATTGTAGATCTGTGATCAAAAATGTATAAAAAAAAACAAATATTATGTACGTGTATATAGGTGACATTGATTCATTGATTTTGCAATGTAGGCCACTCCTTTTGAAAACACCGAAGTCAGCAATTATGTTTCTATTAGTAATTCACGGTCGCATTCGGGTGTAGTCAAACATAACAAAACAATTACGATTTATTTATAGATACGGAGGAAGTAAAGAAGAGATTATTCATTATTCAGACATATAATGCAGACAAATATAATGTAAATACATATAATTATTTTGGGATAAGTTAGGATTAATTATTTTTAAATATAAATACGTATTAGTAAATTAGGTAAAGTTTTTCATACACACATCAAAACAATCTAGGGGCACCTATATTAACAGCTTTAAATCAATGTCAGCTACAAATACAACAATAAATTTATGATTTTATTATTTATTGTTTTTTCGATTATGGTAATGCTGAAGAAGAACTTGTACGGTAACGACGAGAAGAATAGCTATAAAAAATAAAACAAAACTTCAGTATGCCTTTTTGTCTATAAGCTAAGAAGTAATATTTCTTTATTGCTACTTGATTTTCGATGTCTATGTGGATTTTTATTTAGTTTTGCAATTGCCAATAATGAAGAGACACCATTTATATCGCGAAATTCAGTGGCGTGCTATCGGGATACTTAGATCTGGCAGAAGTCACAGAGACGTTGCGGAAGTCCTCCACACGAACAGTAATGTCATTAATTGTTTGTGGTTAAGGTTTCATGAAACTGTTGACGTCGCTGAACGTCATACAGGCCGTATAAGGATAACCAACCAGATTGAAGACCGTTTTCTTAGGTTGCAGGCTTTGCGAGATCTCACTATAACTGCATCACAATTACAAATAAGGCTGCAAGAGACCCATCAGGTTGCCAAACTATTAGAAATAAACTGCATGAAGTAGCTTTTGATGCTCGTAGACCTGTGAGAGTGTCTGTGTTATCCAGAGGAAATCGCGCTCGTCGACTTCAATGGGCCCAAGAACACGCAAATTGAATTAGACGTGAGTCGGTCTCTACTTTGTTCACAGATGAGTCTTGATTTTGATTTGCACCAGATACGAGACTGACAAGAATTTGGATACGATGTGGCAATGCTGAACGATTGGTCGCCGCGCAGGAGGTTCATAGTCAGCAAGGCGGCAGCATAATGGTATGGGGTGGCATCACTCTAGGTGTAATAACCAATCTTGTTTGTCTGGAACGGTTTATAAATACAACAGACTACCACGATATTATTCTCGAACCTATTGTTGTACCCTTTGCATAACAAGCTGGTTCCCAATTTCAATTAGTGCACGACAATGCGCATCCACATAATGCCTGGGTCTTGCAATCATTCCTCGAAGATAATGAAACTGAGGTTTTGTCATGGCTTACACATTCGCCAGATTTAAACCCAATTGAGCATGCATGGGGCATATTGGGCAGATGCACCTTACAACAAAATATAGCGTTCAATACAAGACAGTAACTGTCTTGAGGGCCTTTCAATGGAGTGGAGCAAAATACCGCAGGAAGACACTGACCATCTGATCATAAATTAGACTAACAGATGTAGGGGAGTAATCAACAACCGAGGAGGTCATACACTATACTAACTTAACCTAAAGACTACTTTGTTGGGAGTTAAGGGCCAATAAATTAGTTTTTTAATTTTTTATGTTAGAATTTTTTGACTTGTGGAGTTCTCTCTTAATTTTTCTAAGAGCTATTGCGATAATTCTAAGAAAAAATGTTTATTTTATATTCGGGACACTTGTGTATAACCTGTTTTTTAAATATTTGAAATAAATTATTTGAAATCCGTCTGTAATCTCGCATTATGTTTTTGTCCCCTAGCTTATTTTGATGTGTGTATTTCTATTTAATTAAAAAAAGCTATAGTATTGAATAAGTAAATAAATTTTTCTTACCTACAAATATAGATTATTAAGTTTATATTTTTAATGATAAACAAGATTTTTTTGCAATGCATTAGCAGATAGAACAATTAAAATATTTTTCTACAGTATTGTAAAATTGTCTAGTTACATGAATGTACTATTTACATGTAGGAGGCGATGAAGAAAATGCAAAATAATGACTTTATTCTGCGTCAGATATATTTAAGTCTGAATGACCGTGAAACACGAGTTATTATGAAGGAATCTGCTGAAAAAGCAAAAGTTTAAATGGACAACTATTGAAATTATACAATAAGGAAATGTGTAGAAAGACTTTTTGCGATGAATCAAAATATTTTAATTGAATATGAATCATAAAAGATAAAAATAAAAGAAATATTTGAAAATAATTTCCACGGAAGTATGAGTTCCGAAATAACGGAGACTAACGAAGAAAGAATCAAGATTTAGAGAACTTTTTTTTACCAATGACAAGACAAAGAAACATATCCTAAAGACGAAAAATTAAAAATATGACTGGAAAAGAAATTTAATTTTTATATACAAGGAGTATGATTATCCCACGTACATAGGACTACAGTACACGAACAGTTTAAAATGGCTGAAGACTTTGTTGGCAGAATTGCGCGTTGGGCGGTGAGACTTCAACAGTACGATTCTGACGTCGTTCACCGAAAAGGTAAAGAACATGTTGGTCCAGACGCTCTATCTCGTTCCGTTCCCATTAACAGTAATTCTTCTGGTGAAAATTATTCTTCATTTAATTTTATCTATACAAGTCAACGTTTCTTGAACAATCTTATCTTTCTATTTCCTGTTTATGTTCTTTATCTTTTCTTTTTTCTTTTCCTTTTTTGCTTCTTTGCTATTCTTTCTTTTCATCTTTTCTCTTCATTCTCTCTTCTTTAATTCCATCTTTGCTTTTTTTTGTCTCCTTTTACTCTAGTTCTTTCCTTGTATGGTATAGCATGTTTTGTAACGTTTTGGGACAGTCAGTGGGGAAGGACCTTCTACATCCGACCTACACAGACTGCCCCATCTAAATGCCAGAATGAATGGGTGGATGAGTAAGTGTGTATATATAAAAGTAAGGAATGTTTGGAGTTGAATGAAAGAAAGTATGAATGCGTGGATGACAAAGTGCATAGATGAAAGTCTGAATGACTAGAGTTGCTCGTAACTGCCAACTGACATTCTCTGGTTAGTTCCATCCTGGGTTGTGGGCACCAAGGTCGACCTACCCGCGCACAGGTTGAGCTAGACGGTCGCTTCACCGGCACGTCTGGTACGAGGCGTGGGCGAGGCGGCCAACCAATCCATGGAATGCACGCTAGAGTGCCATGGAGTGCCGGAGGGGAGCTATGAGCAAGTTCGACGGGTCAGATATGCTGTTCCAGACCCGTCGGCTGGAGAAAGAGGGGGTGCGTTTAGTCGGTAGGTAGCTCGTGATACAGATAGGACGGGCCGAATCCGACACACCTAAGATACCTTCCCAGATGGTCTCAAGAAAAAAAAAAAAGGGGTAACCGACACAATAAATCACCATCGTAGAGAAAAATAAATCTCCACTCCACTTTAAAAAACATTTTTAACAATTAATTGTAATTTCCTTTTAAAATAAATTTTATTTCAAGGTAATATAAGTCTTTCTTTAGTCAATGACTGTGACATAATTTCATAATTGTTATAAATATTCACTACGCTTTAAGAAAACAAAAGCAATTATAAGGGCTTCAGTTCATCGTAGAAAATTTTTATTTTGTTTTAAATCTTTGTTTTGTCTTTAACAATAATAATAAGTAAGTTAGAAACTCATAGGATGTATAGGGGCAGCTTCAGTTCTAAACGTTTATAACGAAATTTTTCACTTTATTTTCAAACCAGAAATAAGAGGTTGAAAAATGTTTTATGCATTTATCTACATCAGAATATGAAAACATAAGTCTTTAGAAGGAGAGTGAATCTAGGATTAACTCTCTACGACTTTTTTTCAAAAAGTTATAGTCTTCGACATTTGACCTCTCGGGATAAACAATTTATATTATCTAAGCAACAAGTTCACTAATCGGGCATTACATTTTTTTATGTTTGGAATTGAAAGATCTTCATTTTAAAGCCTTAAAAAATAAAGAAAATAGATTTTTATAATAAATAATGCAATTGCAAAAACGGCCATTTTGGACCTTTCGCAGGCTGTGTTGCAATAAGAAACTTGACTTGCCATCAAATTATAGGTTTTTTAATTTACTACAACTTTCTATTTAAGGCTATGGGTACATAATTCGCAAATATTTTACGGCTATCCCTACTTTTTCTGTCTTTACACGGCAAATTACGTGTAGTAAAATTCTCACTGGTATGGAAACTGCAGATGTAAACATTAGGTTGACAGTGACATTGTCATTAGAAAGGTAGAGATGGCTATTTCGGTTTCGTTCAGTTTTTGAATATTCTTGGATAACCTTTACTTGTATAAATGGTAGGATTATTTTTTCACTAATTATGTATTCAGTGGTTACCATTATTTATATACTATACAAATAGTCGAAAAAGAAAAACGTTGTAAAGTTATTTTAATAATGTACTGTTACCATGGAAAGAAGTACCTACTACTGACCAGAAGTATCTAATACAAAGCGTAGCGCCAGCCGTGTCTGCATTACACCAATCGTGATGGAATTAGTTTTCCATGTGCTTGTGATTTGTGAATTCACATTTTTACGTACCAAATTATTAGAAATGTACATGAGTAAAAATGAGTGACTCAGATCCGAAGCGACAAAAGAGTTACGCGAGGATAAAAATGAACAATTGTTATTTGTTAATCTTCTTCACAATTATTAAATTTTATTTGATAAAAGAATGACCCCAAAAATTAAGGATCTTCTTCTTAGTTTGTAAATTTTTCTATGACACACATTCATAAATGCTGCCATATTATAACAAAAAAATACCTACGCCGAAGACGTCCACCCACCAACTTCACTTGAACTGAAGCAAAATACTACTCAACAAGCACATATACTTCAAAAGCGTAGTACATTCTTCTATGTAGGCTGGTAAATAGTAGCAAATACTACGGAGAAAAGCAAATGATTTTTAAGTGTAGTGAAATCTTCAAAAATGTAGTACGTACTTGAAGCCTTAGCATTTACCACATTTTATGCCACCATGGGCACTTTACTTTATAGCTAAACTCGTACCTATTTACGGTTATCGGAACAAACTCTTATAAAATATTACTTTTATTTGAGCTTTAATGATTTGAAATACTTGGATTTTCCATAAATAATATATAAACAATAAATAACTTTTTATTAATTGTACGCCTTAAATCAATTATTATTTTTCAAATACACTATCAATACTATTTAATAAACAACTCTTTGATTGATTTTATTATCATCGTAAAAGCGTTAAAAAGCAGTAGCAGAATGAACTGCTATATCAAAATAGAGGGTCGGACACATCTCTACTTGTCATTGTCTTGAGTCTTGTCATAACATAATATTCGAATGAGTGCGTTGTATGACAAAGATAGCGAATGCTCGATTTCCACGGACATGGTGTCCATTTTTTTCGAATCCTGAAAAAACTAATAAATATTTTTAAAAAATTTAAACACAAGATGAAAGACTAAATTATTATCGAGGGCCGAAAGTCCCTTAGAATATATAAGAAGTTTCTTTCGAATGAGATATTTGAAATTAAAAATCACACTATATTTTCTGTTAGTTTTTCACCCCTGTAACTTATTAAAATAAACATTTTAGAAGTTCGAAGGGACTTTCGGCCCTCGCTAATAACGTAATCATTCATTCTGCGTTTAAATTTTTCAAAAATATTTATTAGTTTTCTCAGGATTCGAAAAAAATGAATCCCCATTTGAATAGCATTGCAGCCGAAAATACGTACCGATCCTCTTAAAAGTATTTCTCTAACATCAATATCCTAAGCTGCAAAACTAAAATGATTAAAAATTGCAAATTTAACAAATGAATAAACGTCATAAATAAAAAAGCGCACAAAATTTTTGGTTACGCTTTGGAAAAGTTATTCCTGACATCGTTCCACAGCTTGGGATAATCTGCTAAGAAATCAAAACCTGAAAAATAATCGACTGTCAAACTCGTTGAGGATCTACATTTGATATATGTTGAAACGCTTGTTAGAGTTTAAGACTTTTTGCACAGAAATGAAATTAAAAAAATGTTAACCAATTTAAAAACTTTATTATCTCAATTATTACGCCATTATCTCAATCACACTGGAATAAAATTAGGGAAATTGTGTCAGTTTTAAAGCCTACACAAAAGTGTACTATTAGGTTAGAATATGAGCAACTTATCATAAGATAATTTTTCAGTTATTGACAGGAGTGCAAATTATGTACTGAAAAATTAGGGTTTGCCTTTGCAAGACTAAATACTAAACAGTATGAAAAAAAGGGAAAAGATATTACTAGACAATGATGTAGTACTTGCAGGGATATTTTTGGATCCACGCTATAAGGTAGTTTTAAGTTTAGAAGAATTGAAGAGGGCAAAAACCCATTTAAAGATGCTGCGGGTATGACTATTAACTTTAAAAGAAACTAACATGTCTAGGGACGTTGACCAGGAACAGGATCAGTCAGATCTTGAAAACAGATCTGATGCTTCACATGATTCCAGTGATGATATGGAAATATTTTTAAGAAAAAAAAATCTGCACAGAGAATCAGTCAGGGACTGTACAACACTGGAGCATCATCCAGCAATTCAATAATGTGTAAGAAAATTGATAACATTTTGAATACTTATCATTTCGAACAAGGACGCTTGCGCTTGCAAAAGAACTCCACAATATTTGATTTTTGGGAGAAGAAAAAGGATATGGCACCTGAGTTATACTTACTTGCACAAGTGTTGTTGAGGGTTCCTGCAACACTAGTCAGCGTTGAACGGCTTTTTTCTGGACTTAAATTTTTACAACCACCTACACGTGTAAATGTTAAAGTGACATTTTTGGAAGAACAACTATTTGTAAGAACCAATCGCATCTTTGAAAAGAAAGGCAAAAAAAAACCGTATGTTACATTTTTTTGTAAAATACCAATTTATTTTGAGTTTCTTATTTTTAGGTTTTCTATCAAGATAGAAGATAAAGAGAAAAGGAATGATAAAGGAGACGTTGAAAATGAACATAAGCAAATAGAGGATGTGGTTGAAAAAAGGAAGGAAAATTGTGTCACAAACTATTTTGCCAAGAAACCAAGAAATTAATGCAGTGTTTTCTACTGCCTTATACCTTTTTATTAGTAAATAAAAAATAAATTGCAAGATGTATTATTTTTAAAATTAGAAATAATTACCACAAAAAATATGTTTGTAACTCCGCCTGCATGACGGCTGGGTGAATTGAGTAGTTCAGCTGTTATGTTGCCGGTTCCAAGCTAGGATAAAGGAGAATGGGGGAGGAGTAACAACCTCGTAGAAAATCCAGGGTTCATCTGGCCCGGATGATAGTACCCTGCAAGGGCTCCTGGCTAGAATTACAGGCGAAGGCTAACGGTGCACGGAGCAAACAAGATTTGCTCGGAGTGGACGAGAGAAAACCAATGGTCCTGAACGCTGAAGAACCGAGTTAAGGGAAGACTAGTTTCTCTAGTCCTGGAAGACAACCAGTCTACAAGGAAGAAAACCTTGATCAAAAATTACCCGGTCCTCCTGGAGGGGGTTAAGTCATGGGGCCAGCACCTCCATACTTGTAGAAATCATATAAATGCTAATAATCCTAGAACTATGCCTCGAATAACGGACGAACTCAAACGAAGACGAAATACTCTACGAATAAGGAAAATGATTTGGGCAACATCAAACGTCCCAGGATTGAGAAATAAAACGAAAGATGTCATTAGAAACCTTGCAGAAATGAATATTGATGTAGCATTGCTCACAGAAACCAAAAAGAAAGAAAACGGGAATGATCAACAATCAGAATATTTACACAGTGGAGTTTCCAAAAATAACAGGGCTGCAGCAGGTGTATCAATATTGATACATAAAAAATATCGGAAAGGTCTTATTATCTGGGAAACAATAAATGAGAGACTAGCCTCAGTAAATATTACGATAAAAGGACACAAACTAACAATTATAGGTATATATTATGTAAACGATGACGGAAATCTAGCAGAAAAAGATCAACTCTATGATCAACTAAACGATACCCTTATAAAAGTGGGAAATCAACGAGAAATAATACTTCTGGGGGACTTTACCTTGAGAGTAGGAAAAAGAGAAAAAGATCCTGTAATCAAGAGATATGGTGAAGAGACTGAAAATGATAATGGTAGACGACTAATTGAATTATGCCAACAACACCAGTTAAGAATATGGAACGGTTATTTCAAACAGAGATATACATAAATAAATTTGGCACCAAGACACTAGAAACATAAAATCTATTATCGACTATGTCATTACAAAACAAAACAGTACATTAAACTTTCAGGGCACTAGGGCTTACAGGGGTAAGGAATGTGGATCTGATCATTATTTGGTTGCGGCTAAGGGCCGGGTGTTCGAACGCTAATCAACAATGATCATTATCAAATATTTAATTACTGTCACCAACTGTCAATGTCGACTTTGTTTGGGTTGCTGAAAACATAATTAATTACAATAATTATGAGATTTATTTATCGATTATGTTAATAATTGTTATGTTAATTGATTAACTAGTCTCATAATTGTGATCAATTATGTTTTCAGCAACCCAAACAAAGTTGACATTGACAGTTGGTGACAGTAATTAAATATTTGATAATAATCATTGTTGATTAGCGTTCGAACAACCGGCCCTAAGACTCTGATTCCATTTAACCGGCATGTTAAAAAACATCAACACTCCAAAAGAATATGATATAAATCTGAAAAGATATAAAGTCAGAAGCCTACAAGAATACCAAAACAGATTAGACGAGAAACTAATCGAAGAATACCTAACTGCTGAAACCAACCAATTATACGAATATATAAAGGAATGTATTCACAACGCAGCCCAAGAAGCTCTAGGCGAAGAGGCCAGTACAGTCCACAGAACAGCGAGAAACATCACTTGGAATACAGAGTTGGAAGAGCAAATAAATAAGAAACAGTAAGCGTACAAAAGATGGCTGAACACTAAGAACCCTGAAGATAAAGTGATATACAAAGATTAACAAAGAATATTTAAAGAAATGACAAGCAACAACAAAAACGGAACATCGGATGCAAAATGTAAAGAAGTTGACTGTTACATCGGAGGAGCGCAATCAACAGCGGCATGGAAATTAATAAAAACCTTGAAAACCGACACATCAAACAAAAGTCGAATACAGCCCATCCAGTTAGATGCATGGAAGGAGCATTACGGAAGGGAACTAAATGAAGACAGAGATATCTATAACACTGATTCACCCCAACGTATAAGAGTACACGACGAATATGTAAACGTGGAAGAAGAACAAATACAACAAGCACTTAAATCCATGAAGAACAACAAAGCATCCGGGCCGGAGAACATACCAGCAGAACTTATAAAACACGGAACACCAAAACTACTAAGGTATCTTAAAGTGTTATTCACAAGATACTTGAATGGAGAAGAAATCCCGAATAGTTGGAAAAAAGCATGGATTACTCCAATTCACAAAAAAGGTCTAAAAGGTATCTGAGGAAACTACAGGTGTATCTCGGTCATTAGTACCTTTAGCAGGCTCTTTGGTAAAATCTTTTAAAAAAATGATTGAGCAAGAACACGAACCTCGTTAAATTGAATAGCAAGCAGGTTTTAGAACTGGAAGATCTTGCGTAGACCACATATTTACCCTAACACAACTTAATGAAAAGAAAATTGCAAGAAGCTAGAAAATACATATTTTATTTGTGGACCCCACAAAAGCATATGACATGATTCCTGTGAAAAAGCTGTGGCAGTCTCTTGAACGACCTTCCTTAAATAACATGATCATCGCCGCAGTCAAACAATTATACAATAAAGTAACATCAAAAATCAAACTAAACAACACCTTATCAGAAGAATTTCCAGTAACAAAAGGATTACGACAAGGATGCTGCCTCTCCCAATACAATTTAAGATCTATTTAAATGAAGCACTAAGAGACGATCTTGTTCAGGGATGGAATTCAACTTGACGATGATACAACCTTGTATACTCTACAGTCGTAGTAGTAAATAAGGAAGATTTAGAATTCATGACGAGACGGATATTTCAAACATCCGAAGAGTGCGGGGCCTTCCTGTAAACAGAAACAAACGCAATACTTATGCATAGGGACTGAAGTAGAAGATCTTAACGAACAAGAAACAATCAAGAACTGTGAGGAATATGTATATTTGGGAACAACAATCAACAAGAGTAGGCGCACCAAAAAAGAGATATAACAAAGGATCGTGAAAGTAAAAAGGGTGATTGGATGTCTATACCCGATGCTATGGTCAAAAGAACTATCTAATCAAAGAAAACATCTCATCTTTAACTCCATCTTTAAAAGTATAGTGATTTATGGATGCGAAACATGGTAACTTACTAAATCCCTCTAACGACGCCTAATTACATTGGAAATGGACTTCTGGAGAAGATCGGCTAGAAAATCAAGGCTTGAAAGAATACAAAATGACCAAATCAGAAATATATTGGGAGTCAAGTCAACCATCATAGACGAAATTCAAAGGAGACAACTGATATGGTATGGTCATGTAGAAAGAATGGACGACGACAGACTGCCAAAACAAATTCTAAAATGGACGCCAAGGGAAAGAAGGAAGAGAGGAAGGCCGAAACAATTCTGGCTAGGCGGCATTCAGAAAGCAATGTCGGCAAGGAATTCTCACCCTGGCGAATGGAACGACCGACGTAGCTGGAAACTGGGAACCGGAAGGAGAAGAACGCTATAAATAACCGGCATAATCATAATAAAAAATTATGTTATAATTTCTTCTTTTAATACTGGTCAACAAATGTTTCTGAAGTTGTTGAGGAAAATTTTTTGTGTCGATTTCAGAATATTGTCAAATATTTTATTTAACTAAATTTATGCCGCTTTAGCAAATTCTAAAATAATAAAATTATTATATCCATTCTTAACTTTTGCACCCGATCAGTGATCACTATTTGGTAATGTGATAACGAGATACAGAATAGTGATGTAACGAATATTCGTATTCGCATTCGCGAATATTCGCATATTTTTGCATTTTCGCATTCGCGAAATTTGTGCGAATGTTTTGCGAATATGAATATCAGAAAAAAATAATTTGAAGATAATATTAGGTTAAAGGAATCAAAATCTATTCACTTCTCATCTTTTTTTTATTATGAAAAGGTAACTTAACCTCGTATAATATAATCATATTATCAGACGTCACTATTTTATTATCTGGTATTATGTAATAAAGCTTAATGTCGTTAGCAGATATTCACATGCATATTCGTGAATATTAAATTACATTCGTTACATCACTAATAGAGATATAAATGAATGCAGCCATCTATCTTACATAAACAAATTTATATACAGGGTGGTTGATAAAGCTCAGTAGATCCGCTAGCAATAAAACTTAATAACAAAAATTGTAGCCAACTTTGAGCTTCACATTACAAACTTAGTTAGAATGTTAAAGGGTGTTCGATAACATAGTGACAGACGAAACTTATGTTTTTTTTTAATGGAATACCCTATCTTTTATTTTATATTCGAAATCTTCATAACTTCCCCATCACAGAAATATAAAGGTTTCTTATGTTATACAGGATTTTTATAAAGTTATAACTAATTTTCTATGAAAATCGTAACAAATTCAGCTCCCTGTATAAATAAAAATAAGTACAACAGCAATGATTTATTGGTGCCATATTTTTTTTGTCGATTGTCAAAATTTTTATGAATGATTGATATCGCTAGTTTTGTTTATATCGAATACAGGGTGAATCAAGACGCAAGCACATTCTTTTCCAGAAATTTTAAATGGAAAACCCTGTATTTTATATCACTATCAAAAAGTACCGTTACCGTACTTTATTTTTTATATAATATTCCCTATGTCCAAATTTGTTAGCTTTCGAGATATATTCATTTTCAGAGCAAATTATTAATTAGGTGTCTAACCTAACAATAAAAATAGTACGAACTAGTATAACTCAAACCGAATCGAAATATTTTAACAAAACCGAAACCGGACCGGAACCTTTTATTTCATTTCAGTCCGAGTCCCTGTTATAAACATGTACAAACAAATAAACATTGATGTTCCTGGAATGAAGGTAACAGCCATGGTAGCAAAAATAAAACAGGCAACATGTAAGTTTTGCAGAACAGTTATTGTTAAAATCAAGACTTATTAAGTAATGTGCTAATTTTAGGTGTTACGAATTCAACGATTTGTAGAACAATTAAGGAATATACGCAGACTGGAACAGTAAGACGCCGTAAAAATATTGGCGGTAGAGCTTCTGTAGTTGCAACATAAATATGATGAAAAAGTTAAAACATCTGTACTCTTCTAGCATCTAAAATGCCCACTTTAAATAACATTTTTAGTGAAATTTTTGTCGTTCGTTACATTAGTTTACAACCAATTTGCAAATCGAATGTAAAATGTTATTTTTTGTTAATTTTTGCTCTCTGAATATGATTATGATAATAAAAAGTTCCTAGCACGTAAGATTTTTGAGTTATTATTTAAAAAAATGAGATATAATTTTTAATTTATGAGTATTTTACTATTTTTTTAACAGTCATTTGTAATATCTTGGGGCGTGATCTTATCAAATTAACGTTTTTCCTAAAAATTGTGCATAATTTGGTAACACTGGGATATGTAATGTCTACGAATAACACATTAACATTAGAGTAATGTCTACGAATAACACACTTAAATAAAGAATAAACGAAAAGTAGCCCTTAATCAGTAAACCTACCCATTTAAACTTATATAGTTCTAAATCATTTTAACGCCTGTTACTCCTGCAAGACAAGTGTCTGGGTTTTCAAGGAAGAGCAACCATAAAATTGAATATCCAGATATTACATCAGCAATAAAACCGGTTTTCCATGAAGCGTATTTACCAGTTCCAGGACCTCGGCAAAATATTTGGAAATGTATGGTGATAAAAGTGAACCTGATGATGTATCAGAAAAGAATGATTATTATTTTCCCGAAAACAACGAAAAAGCACCTTATTGCATCCAACAAACCAAATTACATTGTTTAGTTCGAGGCCATCACTTGTCCAAAGGACATGCTTAACCCTTAGGTTCTAGATTACAATAATGGATTTTTAAATGGAATTTACTAGCCAGTACAACTTATATTTAAGAACCGTAACTTGGGACTATCCTCGTTTTTTACTAGGCAGGATAAAATGTGTGTTTGTGTTAATCCAAATAGTGTTATGGGAAAATTGGGATATGCACAAAAGACTTACTATAGTTTTTGTTTCTAGTTCTGAACTTATGTGTATATAGTATATAAGAATTTTTATAATAAACAGCAATATTTGATGCATTCTATAACTCCAAAACTAACATTTCACCAGACCAGATAATGTACGGTGGACGCCTACGCAAAAATGCGCGGCACCTTAAGATGAAGATAACTCAAAATATATACGTGGTGGAACTTTTTGGTATTTGAATTCACATTTAGGACGCTTTAACCTTCCTGATACAGCCATTTTAACATCAGTCGCAACTTAGTTTGTTTATTTGTTGACTAGTTATTATATAAATTCTTGAAGCAAATCGATTTTAAGTAAGTATGGTGTTGCGTCCCGATACACAAACATTTTTGGACAGTACTATATGTGATATGTGCGCATATGTACCTATTTTCAAGAACGCGTAGACATGCGCGCCGATCCATCATCGCACGCATCCACACACGGGACGGCCTCTCTCTACTACATATATTTGTTTATTAATAGTAATTCCCAACACTAATATCAACTTGATTTCGTTATTAAACCTCATTAGGAGCTACGCATTTACATCTAGAGGCTCTCAGGAGCTACATCAGCAAATATTAACTTTACTTTGCCAGATAATAATATGAATGTGGCATCTGATAATCTTGTCAATTCGAAAGCACTTCCATTGCCTACTGTCCATACGCCATTTCTTTTTTTAATTACCTGATATTAATTTGCCTTGTTTTGACGGATCGTTTGGAGATTGGCTCTTCTTTAGAGATACCTTGATTTCTGTCATACACAACAAACCTTGCACTGAGTTCTGATAAGCGTTGCAGAACTCAGTACAGTTCTTACACTAAGAACTACGGCTCCTATCTTCTAAAGTGAGACTTTAGCTGGCTCTGAAAAGAACCAAACCATAAGCTCGTATTTCTTACACATTAATATATACACCTAAAAATAAAAGCACTACTGGACTAACTTAACTAAGAAATATTGGCGAATGGATTTAGTGTCCGCAGTCGTATAAAACCAAACAAACAACAACTAAGAAATAAAACGACTTCTTGCTCGTAAACCACCCTAGACCACAGAGTCAGGGTAGCGTAAGGTGCAGCGCCCCAGGCTGACGGGCAAACCCGTGCAGGCCGGAGAACAACTGCCGACTGAGATGCCGAGGATTGGAACGCCAGCTTTTATAGAAACGTCGACTGTGACGTGCACGACAGCTGGGAATTCCAAAACCTCGGCGGGTGGAGCCTCTGACTCGCACCAGAGAAGAGAAGGCGGGGCGATGCACACCGAGAGCGTAGGCCTCGATGACACCTTAAAGGGTGAAGCAGCGGAAACAGTACGAAATTTACAAATTTCGGAAGACAGTTATGATGTAGCCTGGCAAAGTTTATTGGAGCAATATGAGGACACCAGTGCCCTCATAGATTTTCATGTAAAACAGATATTGAATCTGGAACCAATTTCTAAGGAATCACGTCATGATCTTAAACACATTCTAGATAAACTAATACAAAATCTTCGTGTACTAAAAACTCTTGGTGAGCCTGTTGACTATTGGGATACCCTATTAATAAGCACTATTTATCTTAAATTGGGTAACAAAACTAAACAAAAATGGGATTCTAAGGTATCAAAAATCACAAAGCTTAAAAGGCCTGATCTTAGCAATTTTATTGAATTCTTGAAGGATAGATGTAACCTTCTTAAAGCACATCAGTCTGATTCGAAATTCATTGGAAAATCTAACAATGTCAGTCATAAGCCAAAGGCTTTTACTTCCACAACTTTGTAGTGATGTCTTTTGATGTTCTCACTATTCACTAATATTCCTCTTGACTTAATAACCTCAATTATGGAAGAACCTTTGGACCTAATACAACCGAATTGCAATATTCCAAAAACAGTGTTCGTAGAGATTATTGCTTTTTTGTATAATCACACTTATTTTTCATTTGATGAAAAATTTTACCAAAAATTAGGACTACCGATGGGTGGAGCAGCCTCACCAATTTTAGCTGAAATCGTTATGAATAAATTTTTGTATTTTGTGCATCAACACGTAAACTTTTAATTTCCTTTTCTCTACCAATATGTAGATGATTTAATAGCATCAGTACCACAAGATGAAGTACAGAATACACTTACAGTTCTTAATTCATTTAATACTCATTTGCAATTTACTGTTAAGGAGGAGTCAAGCTCTTCGGTACCCTTTCTTGATACAAGAGTTGTTAGAACGGAAGATAACCCCATCTGTTTAGATTTGTATAAAAAAATCTACTAACTCAGGTAGATACATACCCGTTAACTCATATCATCCCATGAAACAGAAAGTTAACACCGTTCTAGCAATGAAAAATATAATCTTAAAAATCTCACATCCTACTTTTACTGAAAAGAATCTAAAACTGTTGTTTGACACATTACTATGCAATTATTATCCTAAAAATCTACTCGATAAACTTTTGTACTCACACACAGAACGTAGTGCAAGTGGAAATACATCTGATCATTATCGGTCAGCATGTGACAGTGTCGTGCAAGTGAAGTATGGATCACTACCTTATATAGAAGGTTTAACACAATCTCTCACTAGACTATTTAGCCAATTTAACATGAAAATAGCCAATTATAACAATAAAAAACTCAATTTGTTCTATTCTAAACTAAAATATCCAGTTCTACTAGATAAGAACTGCAACGTAATCTATGGTATACCTTGTGAATACGGCAAAATATACATAGGCCATACAAGTCAACGACTCAGTAAGCGCCTAGCTCTTCACAAAAGTGATTGCAAACATAAAATCCTTGCAACAAGTTTGAGTATTCATGTCAACGACAATGACCATCGTGTATTATATGATGAGGCTATAATTCTAGATAGAGCTGAAAAAGAAGCTCATCGTAAAATCTTATGTGATACATTATGAGATGTGTTACATTAATAATTGTTCTAATTCATTAAACCACAAAAAAGATGGTGATAACTTAAGTTTCATCTATACAGTCGGAAAAATGAAAGAATACCCATGAACGAACATATAAAACAAGCTATATTTTCCTGTCACCGTGCCACAAAAAAAATTTTCCAGTGCAAGTGCATGTAACAATAATTATTACATGTACTTGCGCTGGCCAATTTTTTATGTAACACGGTGACAGGAAAATACAGCGTGTTTTATATGTTCGTTCATGGGTATTCTTTCATTTTTTCTACTGTACGTACATTTTACAACAGAAATTTACTAAAAATAAAAAACTACCACCTTCTTGTGTAAAAGTTACATAATACTGTTACTCCACGCATCACTTGAACGTACTTCTGTTATTTTCTACTGTTTGTGACTCGGTTTGTTTCCAACACTACATGTGTGCTTAAATTCAAGTTAATCCAGAAGTCAATTGTTAAAAATTTTCTAACGTTAACTTCATATTCATAACACAAGTTGTACATACAACTTCAGTGAGAAACTGAGTTTATTTTATATGTACAATTTATTTGCTACAAATAAACTCCATTATTATTATCCCAGATTTAGCCATACGGCTCACACTCCCTCTAAGGGGAAAATTGACTCATCCCAGATACCTACGGTATCAAAAGGATTGAGCTCTGGTGGGACTCTTTCCGTGTTATCGAGCCCTAGGTGACTTGGTATGCAGGTGTATCTCCCAAAAATTTTCGTACACATCTGGCGGTCGCGAGTAGTACAGCTTTCTGCATGGTCTTATAAAGATGTTCATTAAGACCCAGCTTTTTTATGCTTTCGAGGAGGGTCTTCGGAATGACTCCAGTAGTAGACATAATAATCGGTATTGTCTGGGTATTTTGCATTCTCCATTGTCTCCGTATTTGAATTTCCAGATCTCTGTACTTGGCGATCTTTTCAGTAAATTTACTACGTAGATTATTATTGTTAGGTATCGCCACATCAATTAGTGTTGTTTGTCTTGTTAATTTAATAGATTATTTTAATAATAATATATTCTTGTTAATTAATTTAATAGACTTGGACTATAATTTTATATAATTATAATTTTAATAATATATTCTTGTTAATTTTATATAACTATAATTTTAATAATATATTCTTGTTAATTAATTTAATAGACTTGGACTCTATTTTTACTTGGTGTTCCCAGTGGTTACTACCCTTAAACACAGAAAAATGTGTAGTGCTTAGAATTGGTAAAAACAATCCACTTGTGCCGTACTTCGTTAACGGACAACCATTAGATTCAATGTTCTCGTATAACGACCTCGGTGTTATTGTAAACAGCAGCCTAACGTGGTCCGACCATATTCAGTCTATTTGTAAACGTGCGAACTCCAGACTATATCTTATTCGGAGGTGTTTTTCGAGAGCTTCAATGCAGTCATTCTGTAAACTTTACACTATTTACATAAGACCGATTCTTGAATATGCTGGCCCAACGTGGTATCCTGATTTGGTTCGAGACAAAATTTTGTTGGAAAACGTCCAAAGAAAAGCCACTCGAATTCCATTGGGACTGAGAAGACCTTCCTATGAAGAAAGGCTCAGTATGGTCCACCTAACTTCTTTTGGACTTCGCCGACAACGCGGCGACTTAATAACCACATTTAAAATATTAAAATTTAATTTCGGAAATCTCGACGAAATTTTTACAATCAATCAAAATGAACGCCTTAGAGGTCACCAATTTAAACTGAAAAAAGAGAACTTTTGTACGAGACCAAGACAGAATTTTTTACCAAATAGAGTTTTCGATATTTGGAATAACCTGGATGATAACATTGTCTCAGCCCCCTCTACCAACACATTTAAAAACAGACTTGACAGTTTTCTATTATAGTTAAAATATTTTTTTATGTAAACCCAAATTGTATCTTTTTTTTTTGTTGTTGTTGTTTTTTTTTCTTGTATTTACTAGTAGGTTACTTATGTAATTTCTTTGTTTTTGGGCATAATAGGGACTTGTCCCTCTGCCCTTGTTTATGTATAATAATAATAATAATAATTTGTTAATTAGTACGAGATCTGGTCTATAGTGTGCCACTGTTTGGTCTGTGAGCACAGTGCGGTCCCAGTATAGCTTGTAGTTGCCATCCTCAAGCATACACTCAGGGACGTATTGATAATATGGGAGATGGTCCGCTTGGAGAAGTCCCAGCTTGATAGCTATCTCTTGATGTAGGATTTTTCCCACTGCGTCATGCCGTTCCTTGTATTCAGTTGCAGCAAATGCCTGGCAGCCCCCTGTAAGATGTTGGATGGTTTCTTGGGCTTGACATCCATATCGGCATCTGTCGTTTTGAACTTGAGGGTCTTTGATGATATATTTCAGGTAATTTCTGGTTGGTATAACCTGATCCTGAATGGCTAGTAATGAACCTTCTGTTTCAGGGAACATCTTTCCCGATGTCAACCAATAGTTCGACGCTGTATTGTCGACATAGTCTTGGCTGACCTCATTCGGATGTCGCCCATGCAGAGGTTTGCCCATCCAGCTGCGCAGTTTTTCGTCCTTAGTAAGGTGATTTATGCGTATTTCTGGTTCCCTCAGTTTGATCGGTGTTGTGTCATCTACTGCGCAAATAGCGCGGTGTAGAGTAGATGTCTCAGCCTGCATCTGAAAATAAGTTCTTAAATTAGCAATCTGTTTATCTAATTGCTCACCTAAATCCATAAGTCCTCTTCCTCCTAAATACCGGGGTAATGTCGTTCGTTCCACTGCACTTTTAGGGTCGTGTTTTTGTGCCTTTGTGAGGTGTGTTCGTAGTTTCCGCTGAAGATTTTCTATATCCGTTTTTGTCCATTTAACAATACCAAATGAATAGCTGAGCGCGGAACAAGCGTAGGTGTTTAATGCCTTAAACAAATTTTTACTGTTAAGCTGTGAACGAAGCAGCTGTTTTACCCTTCGTATAAACTCAGTAGTTATTTCAGTTTTCATTTGCTTATGGTCAATTTTCCGCGCCTGTTTTACTCCAAGATATTTGTACATATCGTTTTCGCCCATGGCCTCGATGTTCTGGCCATTTTGCATATCGAATCCACCGGCCTGTACCTTTCCTCTGACTATATTCAAAACACGGCACTTGTCTAGACCGAACTGCATACTAATATCATTAGAGAATGTTTCTACAGTTTTTAGCATCTGTTCTAGGTCATCTCGAGTGGAAGCCATTAATTTCAAATCATCCATATACAACAGATGATTGAGCTTCGCTACCACAGTATTATTGTTTTTAATGCTAAAACCTGAGTCAGTGGAGTTTAATAGCTGGGAAAGGGGGTTCAAAGCTAAACAGAACCACAATGGACTCAACGAGTCTCCTTGACACCGGCCCCGGTTGATTGCGATATTTTGTTCACCAGGTGTTTGGAGGTGAATTTTAGTCTTCCAATCTCTCATTATATGTCTTAAAAAGGCCACTATGTTATCATCGACTTTGTATATTTTCAATATATCTATAAGCCATTCATGCGGTACTGAATCAAAGGCCTTTTTATAGTCAATAAAGGCAGTAAAAAGGTTTCGTTTTTTAGTGAATGCCTGGTTAGAAATGACTGAGTCGATGATAAGTTGTTCTTTGCAACTCATGGAACACTTAGCGCATCCTTTCTGTTGAGGCTCTATGATATTGTTTAGAGCACAGTGTTGGTAGATACGCCGGGCTACACAGGATGTGACCAATTTATACAAATTATTATTATTATCCAGATTTAGCCATACGGCTCACACTCCCTCTAAGGGCAAAATTGACTCATCCCAGATACCTACGGTATCAAAAGGATTGAGCTCTGGTGGGACTCTTTCCGTGTTATCGAGCCCTCTAGGTGACTTGGTATGCAGGTGTATCTCCCAAAAATTTTCGTACACATCTGGCCGTCGCAAGTAGTACAGCTTTCTGCATGGTCTTATAAAGATGTTCATTGAGACCCAGCTTTTTTATGCTTTCGAGGAAGGTCTTCGGAATGAGTCCAGTAGTAGACATAACAATAGGTATCGTCTGGGTGCTTTGCATTCTCCATTGTCTCCGTATTTGAATTTCCAGATCTCTATACTTGGCGATCTTTTCAGTAAATTTACTACGTAGATTATTGTTGTTAGGTATCGCCACATCAATTAGTGTTGTTTGTCTTGTTAATTTATTAACTAGTACGAGATCTGGTCTATTATGTGCCACTGTTTGGTCTGTGAGCAGAGTACGGTCCCAGTATAGCTTGTAGTTGTCATCCTCAAGCATACTCTCAGGAACGTATTGATAATATGGGAGATGGTCCGTTTGGAGAAGTCCCAGCTTGTTAGCTATCTCTTGATGAAGGATTTTTCCAACTGCGTCATGCCGTTCCTTGTATTCAGTTGCAGCAAATGCCTGGCAGCCCCCTGTAAGATGTTGGATGGTTTCTTGGGCTTGACATCCATATCGGCATCTGTCGTTTTGAACTTGAGGGTCTTTGACGATATATTTCAGGTAATTTCTGGTTGGTATAACCTGATCCTGAATGGCCAGTAATGAACCCTCCGTTTCAGGGAACATCTTTCCTGATGTCAACCAATAGTTCGACGCTGTATTGTCGACATAGTCTTGGCTGACATCATTGGGATGTCGCCCGTGCAGAGGTTTACCCATCAGGTGCGCAGTTTTTCGTCCTTAGTAAGGTGGTTTATGCGCATTTCTGGTTCCCTCAGTTTGATCGGTGTTGTGTCATCTACTGCGCAAATTGCGCGGTGTAGAGTAGATGTCTCAGCCTGCATCTGAAAATAAGTTCTTAAATTAGCAATCTGTTTATCTAATTGCTCACCTGTATCCATAAGTCCTCTTCCTCCTAAATACCGGGGTAATGTCGTTCGTTCTACTGCACTTTTAGGGTGGTGTTTTTGTGCCTTTGTGAGGTGTGTTTGTACTTTTCGCTGAAGATTTTATATATCCGTTTTTGTCCACTTAATACCAAATGAATAGCTAAGCGCGGAACAAGCGTAGGTGTTTAGTGCCTTAAAACAAATTTTTACTGTTAAGCTGTGAACGAAGCAGCTGTTTTACCCTTCTTATAAACTCAGTAGTTATCTCAGTTTTCATTTGCTTATGGTCAATTTTCCGCGCCTGCTTTACTCCAAGATATTTGTACATATCATTATAGCCCATGGCCTCGATGTTCTGGCCATTTTGCATATCGAATCCACCGGGCTGTAGCTTTCCTCTGACTATATTCAAAACACGGCACTTGTCTAGACCGAACTGCATACTAATATCATTAGAGAATGTTTCTACAGTTTTTAGCATCTCTTCTAGGTATTCTCGAGTGGAAGCCATTAATTTCAAATCATCCATATACAACAGATGATTGAGCTTCGCTACCACAGTATTATTGCTTTTAATGCTAAAACCTGAGTCAGTGGAGTTTAATAGCTGGGAAAGGGGGTTCAAAGCTAAACAGAACCACAATGGACTCAACGAGTCTCCTTGAAACAGTCCCCGGTTGATTGCGATATTTTCGGTTTCGATATTGTTTTCACCGGGTATTTGGAGGTGAATTTTAGTCTTCCAATCTCTCATTATATGCCTTAAAAAGGTCACTATGTTATCATCGACTTTGTATATTTTCAATATATCTATTAGCCATTCATGCGGTATTGAATCAAAGGCCTTTTTATAGTCAATAAAAGCAGTAAAAAGGTTCCTTTTTTCAGTGAATGCCTGGTTAGAAATGACTGAGTCGATGATAAGCTGTTCTTTGCAACCCATGGAACCCTTAGCGCATCCTTTCTGTTGAGGCTGTATGATATTGTTTAGAGCACAGTGTTGGTAGATACGCCGGGTTATACAGGATGTGACCAATTTATACAAAGTTGGAAGACAAGTAATTGGGCGGTACTTGGGCAGAAGAGCACAAAGAATTTTATAATACGTTACAAGACTGGCCAACTCGCCAATAGAGAATACTTTCTTACATGTAATTCATGTTTATAAAAGCACATAAATGTTTTTTGGCAATAGTTACTTGGATGGATCTTGGGTGTTATTTTGATCCTTGGGTATTAAATAAGTAGTTCCCTGAGTTAGAAATGATGGTAATTCCTGCGGATTAGAAATAACATGATTAATTAATGTTGATAAGCACTCATGAATACTCCAAAACTTTTTAAGCCAGAAGTTCTGAACTCCGTCTGGTCCAGGAGATTTCCAGTTATGAAGCTCTTTGATGACATTTGAGACTTCTTCAGTCGTGAATGGTTCGTAGTTAGCAGTGACGTAATGGTGACAGTTGTGCGTCGTATCTTCTATCCAGCCAGCATTGTTGTTAAAAGCAGTTGGTGTGGAAAGTTGATTACCCCAAAACTCATGAATTTCTTCTTGGCTTGGGTAAGACTTGTCGACACTTTCTACGGTGGAATTGAGTTTTCGGTAGAACGCCTTCTCAGAGTTCTCAAAAAGTGCATTGTCACATTTTCGGTTGTTACTAACTTTATACCTTCTTAATCGTCCTGAATAGACGGAGAGTTTTTGTTTTAATGTATCCAGACACTGTTGGGCTGTGTTATTTTCTGGATCGTATCTCGAGTGTCTTGCAGTGCTCCGTATTATTTCTTCAGCTCTCTTAATGACTTTTCTACTTGTTACACCTCTTATATATTCTGTGACTTGACCAATATCCCTACGCAGTAATTCAATTTTTCCGAGTAGTCTTTTTTCCCAGGGTGCAATTCTGTTACCAGTCCTTCCGTTATTAGTACCCCGTCGTGTTCTGATCTTAACGCCCATTACATTGGCAATTGCTGTTGCTGCACAGTAGATTAGCATATGCAGATACTCCAATGTGTGGGCTTCTACGACATAATTGGGTAGGACTTCAGTGTTCACAATTTGTAACAGCGCACCTAGTTTCTTACAAGAGTTTATTCGTGGTACCGATGGTCTGCTAAGTTGATTTGTTCCATTAAACTCTTGTACGGCACGAGCCATTTCGTTTTCTAGACTATCGCGTAACTCGTTGTTTTCCTGCTGTGTATTGTCAGGTTGAGTTTCTGGTATGGGAATCTCAGGAATCTGCTCATCAAGGATTTCATTAGGGACTTGAACTAAAACTAGCTCTTGGTTATTAATCTCCCGTTCGACTTCGCTTTTGATCGTATTGCGTCTAGTCTCTGGGATAAGGCTGTTTCTTATGATTACCCGGTATTGATCTGATACTCTTTGCTCCGATACTTGAATATCTGGGTACTCCCTGCAAAATTCGGCATACAGCTGTTGTCTGTAGCCGATCGTTTCTTGACCGAGGTTTGTCACCGTATAATAGAAGCGCAAAATGCTTTCGTTAATGGACACAGTCCATTTCATGCGCTGCCCCGGTCGTCCCGCTTGAGTGAGCGCCGGCTGTTGTTCCGGCGCAGCACCTTCAGTGAGTGGAGCTCTTGCTGTTGTTTGGCTCGCTTATGGTTGTTGTTCTTGTTGTTGGGCTGTAGCTGTTTGTGTGACAGGGACCCGCCTCCTCAACACCCTGCCACCAACGTCCCGCATGCTGTCACGTCCAGCGTCGGCTCCAGACGTGCCCTGGCGATCCCCAGGCAGCGGCCCTAAACATAAACTATTAGTCTCCATTCTCATGGGTGTGCATTTTATACCTACTGCCAGGTGTCAGTTTTTGTTCCACAGCAAGTATTCCTGCTACTCTCTGGGTATTGGCGCTACGAATACCCAGAACGCATCCCCCATTCGCAGGGGGCCGCGCCTGATAGAAGAACTGACATAAAACTCCCACAGATTATTATTATTATTATTATATATTGACCATGTTTTTTATTTTTTCAACCAGACAATTTTGTCAAATTGTGAATTTTAAAAAAATCTTGTAAATGTCTAACCGTTCTTGGACATATTGTGTTTATACCACGAACATCAAAATGAATGTAAAGGACAACAATGAAATATTTATATTACTAACATCTACACGAATGTGTTTTCCCTTTTGAAAAAAAGATTTGACTACTATATCCAACACTAAATACAAACCAAATAATTTATTAAACAGAATATGTATATACAGAACGGGACCTGTTAATTTAATGTTAATATTGTATGAAACTTGAAAAAGTCCAATATTGTGACTGAATAATGTTAGTGTTCTCTGCTAACAAAACGAAGAAGTGATTAAGACAGGTGACGTTTCGATAAGTGACAGTCGAATCGCCACATGACTTAATCAACAATTGCTTGTCAAAAATGCCTGCCACATGGTTATTTTAAAATAATTTTAAATATTTATTAGAGGCTTTGATTGCCATTGTTCCTCCAGTTGGGAGATATGATTGGCTTGGTTTTAAAACTGTGTATTTTCATATTAATTTTACTATACACTAAGAGATAGTGTCAACATTTAGGTAAGATTTAAATAACATCTTTAATTATGATGATTGTTAAGAATGTTTTTCCATTACAGCAAGTTCTGATGAAGTCCAAAATTATGTGGCTAAAGCTCGACTTATAATAAAAGACACTCACTTAGAAGGACCCGTTTTTTATTGCTTTCTTAGTATTGGGTCGTTCCCGGTTACCTTCAACTGTCTGTTGTTTACCAGTAGACCGTTACTGTCTTTGACTTTCTTTTAGAGTCTAATATCTACAATGGAAACATTCTACAATAACATCAACTCACGATATGGAAACGAGACCATGGTCATACTGAAACAAGTAGCAACCTTACACCTTAAGCTAGCTGCCCAAACCAACCGACGGATTTTCCTCCTGATGTGCAGACGCAACAAAGTCGTACCTAAATTCATCACCAACAACACCAAAAACATATGGAGCACACCACAACACCTAAGCACAACTAATATCACACAGTTAGAAAACATTACACACCAGGTAAATAGTAGACTCCAGAATATAACCATTAACGACACAAACCGGTACATTTTTAAACTTAAATTAAATATTGATCAATGCATAGACCAACTCAGTTTTTTACTTCCACATGATATATTAGATGATTTTCTTTTCAGACAAAATAATTCCTATAATAAATTATTCAATCAAATAAAAATTGCTAACATTAGTAAACTTAAAAACTTAAGAGAAACTACAAACAACATCTACAGTAGTTCCAATGACAGGTGGATAAAAAACATTTCTAATATTGAGCTACCTCTTCAAATTTTGGGCTAAATTCAGTTTACCTACAACACCTAAAGACATTGACATATTTAAGTTAATTAGTGAGGTAGAGCACATTATCACTTGGACACCACAAAAAGATCAGAATCTTATCAGACGTTTAGCTACAAATCATAATACAAATTTTATACAACACAATAAACATCTCAAGTCACCTTCTTTTGCTATTGAAAAAGAAAATAGAATCTTCCTTAAAAATAATCCTAATCTTCTTGTCACAAAATCAGACAAAGGCAATGTAACTGTCCTTATGAATAGAGACACATATATTCAGAAATCATTGGACCTTCTGAACGATCATGATACGTATTCTTGATTTTTCAAAAAAGGTGGCCCACTCTCAACAAAAAAGTTACCAATACCAATTCTATTGAACGTATTGCTAACAAAGCACAAAGGAAAGAACCTTTTAAAATTTCAGCATACAACGAATTTGTATTTGACTCAAAAAAAGGAACTGTTACTGTTAGTAATTTCATTAGTGACGTTATAAGCAGTACGTTGACTTTAAAAAAGCCAAGGCAGTGTGATGTTCAACTACCTACAAACATCTCCAGCTTACCAATCAAAGTGTCCCATTTTGAAAGAGAAGATTTAAAGAAGACACTTATGTACTTACCAGAAGAGCACAAAGAATTTTATAATACGTTACAAGACTGGCCAACTCGCCAATAGAGAATACTTTCTTACATGTAATTCATGTTTATAAAAGCACATAAATGTTTTTTGGCAATAGTTTCTTGTTATGTTTTCACGTTTAATAACTTTTTAGATAAAAAATATTTATCAACAACTATGTATGTTTATTTATGAATCATACTGTCATAGCATTTATTTAATTGAAAAATTATTCCTAAACTAAGATTCAAAATTTTGTATTTTTACCCTTGTCATGTTTCATTTAAACCCTATTATCAGTATTTTATATATTTAAAATAATTTGTAACATCCAATCTCCGGGAAACGGCTTTTTGTTTCTCCTTTAAAATTTAAGTTTTATCACTATGTTTCATAAATAACTGATTCATTTGCACTATCCATTTAATGGACTGGGTGACCATAGTGCAGTGACTTAGGGCCTACATTTATAATAATTCGAAGCTCGAAACATGACACTGCCGACGCTGGTTTACATCTTTCTGTAAAACTAAATGTGAATCGATAAAACCTGTTCTTATTGTATCATCAGATGGAGGACCAGACGAAAATCCTCGTTATTAAAAGGCCATAACATTTGGAATATCCCATTTTAAAAAGTTTAACCTTGATACTCTATTTTTGGTAACAAATGCACCAGAAAGAAGTGCATTTTAATCACGTTGAACGGAGAATGGCACTATTGAGTCACGCACTTTCTGGCATAATTTTAGATTATGATCATTATGGAAGCCATGTAGATAATCAAGGAAATACAATAGACGATGAACAGGCAAAAAGAACTTTAAACACGCTGGAGAGACCTTGAGTGAAATTTGGCCAAGTTAATAATTGATAAGTATCCAGTAGAAGCCATCTATGTTGAAAACAAAAGTTCTAATGCTACTAATATAGAAATAGATCAAATATGGTTTGCGAATCATGTGCGATCGTCGCAATATTTATTACAAATTATTAAATGCAATTCCAACGAATGATGTGATTTTCGAAGTTATATAAATAATGTACTACCTGATTTTCTTCCCCCTCCGATAAACATTAAGCTGACAGACCAAGGCATAACAACAACTGCAATAACAATTCTACAAATAATTCCATTTTAGAACACAAAACAAAAAATTGTACACATTAACTTTTACCAAATTAATAATTTATCCACTATAATCGTGAAGGATGATTTTTCAATGAGAAAAATATATATATATATATATATATATATATATATATATATATATATAAAAAATTGCATATAAAAAATTGTACAAATATATATATATATATATATATATATATATATATATATATATATATATATATATATATATATATATTGATGCACGTTAAGTTGTGACTTCCGGTATACAGAAGAGGCTGTCTGGCTTCCACCTTTTCTACTTGGGATTATTTTTTAAAAATTGCATATTTGATAAGAGGGGGGGTGCTACGATAGATCTACATATTGAGGGGAAAGGATTTACCATAATAAATGTTGTATATATATAGGTATATACGGAAGCGGACATAATACGTTGTGGCTTCTGTAAATAGGGTAGTTCAAGTCGCGTTGTCACTTCCAGCGATGTTGTCATGTTTTTGGAAGTCACAACGTCTCTTCTGCCAAATTTACCTCGTAGTTTGAGCGTGATCTGTTATCTTAGAGTCTCACACTTGGCAGTGGAATTCATTGGTATCTAGCGTTCCAATAAGAATGTCTTCTTTTTAAAGTGCCTACCCGTTCCGGATGTTGGCGATCATCATGGCTATCTTGACTTTGTTTACCGCAGCGCGGGACAGTTCAGTGGTAGTCATGTTATACCACGTTCGTAAAGTTTACCACTTTTACCACGTCCTCTTTTACCACTTACCTTCCCTTGAAAAATCCGTTGGAGAAGGCGGTAACGTTCTTGATTTCTCATTACATGTCATTTTCGCATTGGAAATCGAAATTGGTTAATTGGTTTAATTGGTTAATTGGTTAAACGGCTTAATTCTATATATAAAATATCATTAATATTATATAGTTTAACTGTAATAATAATTGTTACAATAATTAAAACTATGCATTAGTCAATTACAGCTATTAATGAACATAATTCTGTGAATGAATATGAGTCTGTAATTCGGACCCCCGGAGAATTACAGAGGAATTAATTTATTAAACACAACACTAAGTGATAACAAACACACTGAATACAATTATAAGATTAGCAGAAGAACAACAAGGTTTTAGGTCGGGAAGATCATGTAACGACGCTATATTTATAATGAGGCAGATTCAAGAGAAATCAGTAGAATACAACAAACCGGCATACTTATGTTTCGTCGATTTTAAAAAGGAATTTGACAGAGTCAAATTAAAAGACGTTATCCATTTATTGTACGCAAGAGAGGTACCTCTAGGAATAATTAAAACGATCGAAAATATCTATCAGAACAACACGATCAGAGTAAAAGTAGATAAAGAACTAACTGACCCAATTGAAGCTGGCAATGGGATAAGACAGGGAGAAAATTAAGAATTTTCCGAGCTCTGTTAATATGATGTATTTCTGCACACGTTTAAAGCAAAAAACTTTTAATAATTAGATACAATTATTCTATTATAGAGTGAACTCTCCCTTGGATGGACAGTCGTTGATCCGCATAATCTGTCCGTTTAAGGCAGGCGTCCGTTTAAGGGAAAAATAAATATGATATAATTAATTATTTTTAATGAGAAATAAGCCACAATTTTATTAAAAAAAATTATTTCATTAACGTTTCGACGCCCAAGTCGGGTGTCATCAAAATAAATATTAGTAGAGTAACAATGTATTACTAGAGTAATATTTTGTATTTTGACAACGACAAATATAAAAATGCCACAAGGAAATAGCTTCAGAACAACAATGAATATGTTAATTTAAAATTTTTAATAACTTTAATAACAAAAATTATTTCAGTTACTTTAATTATATGTACATATAGGTTGATGGCTCAGATCATGCACAAAATTTATTGTGAAATTTAATCCGAAAATAATTTACGAAATTTTTACCAAAACGCTAAGACCTACAAATTAATACAATGACGTCTATTGAACTCAAATATCTTCATTCGACAATTAAGTTAAGATTCATATTTCAGTCAAAACACAAAAATTTATCGAGGTATTTATTATCAGAGTAATAATGGGGTCAGCAATTCTTTCATGGATCGACATACACATTAAAATTTTGCTTGCGTTGCTAACAGTTAAAAGATGTGAACAGATTTGTATTACATAATTAATATAGCGTAAACAGTATTCGTACCTAATATCAAATATCACTCGTGTAAAGATCTGTTGCCCGATCAAGGAATACAAAACTTATCGAAAACCTCCAAAAAATAAATTAAGGATGAAAATTTGGGAATACGTAGTTGAAATTGTCTATTATTATATAAGAAAATGTTTACAATTCTACATCTCCTCCATTTTACAAAAATGGAGGGGAATACACCCTTCTTGGGGTTGAAAATATACATTCAAAATAAGTCCGGAATTGGATAAAATAACTAATTTTAAGCAACTTTTGTTCTATAGAGTTTTTTCACTAAGTCAATACTTTTCGAGTTATTTGCAAGTGAATATGTTCATTTTTATGCTTATGAACGGTTTTTCGCAAGTAACTCAAAAAGTAAGTATTTTATCGAAAAATGTATTCTTAGCAAAAATATAGCTTATAAAAAAGTGAAACAAATGGTGTACACATGAAGTCTGCTGACCCAGAAGAAGCAGAGTTGTAGCTAATGAGGAATAGGTCCTTCTTCGTCAAATTTCAAATCAAATGTTTCGACGTGAAATAACCAAAAAACGGAGCACTTTTCAGGGAAAATTAATTACAACTTTTTTAAAGTGTTTAAAAAAAGGTTTATTTTTGTTTTTTAAAAGAACTTTTAACGTTAAAAGTAAGTGAGTTAGGCTCAAAATATTGTTACGCAAATAAAAGGGCTCAACCCTTTTTATTTTTTGGTATAAAAATCGCGAAAGTCACCCCCTAATTAGCATCTCAAATAAATTTAATCGTTACCGCTTCACACTTCTTATTTCTTATGTATTCTTTATATGATCTGTAAGTTTCATCGGTTCAAAGTGCTTCTTTTTGAAATGGCTTTAGTTAAAATGGCTTGAACAAGTCACTAATCACGAGTGTATGCAAATTTTGAACAGTCTTAGCATAACCAATTTTTGTCTACCAGGAAAACAAAAAATCCAAAATAATCAGAAAAGCAAAACGTACATTTTATTACTGTTTGAGGTTTTTGGTATTACTAATAATTTTTCAGTTATTTTGAAAAAAAAAATGAATTTTTTTCAAAATCAGAAAAAATGTTTTATTTTAAAACCAATTTTTTTCAAAATTGAACAGTTTGAACCAATAAAACTTATAGATCATTATAAAGAATACATAAACAAAATACCTTGTGAAGCAGTAACGATTCATTTTATTTGGGATGCTAATTAGGGGGTGATTTTCGCGATTGTTTTTACCAAAATATAAAAGGGAGCAAAAATATTTTGAGCGTAACTCACTTACTTTTAATGTTAGAAGTTAAAAAAAAAACAAAAATAAACCTGTTTTTAAACACTTTAAAAAAATTTTTAATAAGTTTTCCCCGGAAAGTTCTCCGTTTTTTGGTTATTTCACTTTAAAATATTCGATTTGGAATTGGGCGAATAAGGACCTACTTTTCATTAGTTACAACTCCGCTTCTACTGGGTATACAGATTTCATGCGTACTCCATTCTTTTCACTATTTATAAGCTATATTTTTACTAAGAATATCTTCTTCGATAAAATACTTACTTTTTGAGTTATTTGCGAAAAACCGTCTAAAACATGTTTTTTGTTAAAAATGAATATATTCACTCGCAAATAACTCTATTTTTTTCACCCCCGAGAAGGGGTATTCCCCTCCATTTTTGTAAAATGGAGGGTGTGTAGAGTAGTTAACTTTTTCTTTTATAATAATAGACAATTTCAACTACCTATTCCCAAATTTTCATCCTTCCTTTATTTTTTTTGGGTCAGATCGGGCTATGTATCAATTTGAAACGATAAAAAACGACCTACAGTATCATACGCAAAGCATGCGAAACATGGGTGCTGAAAAGTCAGAAACAGACCTTTTAGAAAGATTGCAGAGAAAAATGCTAAGAGCAATATAATATGGAGGTGCGAAAATAGATCAGTGGAGAAGAAGAACCAAGAAAGAACTGGAAGAACTGTATAAAGAGCCAACGATAACGATGACGATCAAAGCACAGAGAATAATATTTGGGGCAAATCGAAAGAATGAGAAGTAAAAGAATGCCAAAATGGTACTCTTACGTAGACCATAACAAAAGAGAAGTAAAGGCAGGCCAAGAGAAAGATGGGAGGACAGTGTGTACGAAGACCTGAAGAAAAGTAACATTGAGAGATGGAAACAACTAGCATTGAACTGAAGGAGAGGGAAGTAGGTGGTGAAAGATTGTATAAATGGACTGAATTGTAATTATATAAAATTTATAAGACTAAAATAAAATGTAGTCAGAAATGTAAACGTTTTATTCCTAGGCCAACAAGGAATATTGAGCTTAATAAATAATAAAAAATGTAGTTTTATATCGTAAAATATTTGGAAAAAGTTCTTCATTTTATATTTACTATCCACATTTGCGGATACGTGCTGTCGTGCACGGATGGGTGCTGTCGCCACAATTATTCAATGTGTACTCCCAACTAATATTTCAGGAGGCACTATGGGAAAGAATTGAAGGTGTAAGGATTGGAGGGAGCATCATTAATAACATAAGATTGGCAGACGATACCGCAATCATGGCAGAGAATATAGACAATTTACAAATTCTCCTATATATCATTAACAGAGAAAGCAAAAAGATGGGACTAACAATGAATATAAATAAAACCACATTAATGGTGATCTCAAAAAACCCTGTTGACAACATACATCTGACATTGGAGGTAAACCGATAGAAAGAACCGAGAGGTATAAATACCTAGGACCAATTATAAATTCACAATTAGATCAAGATGAGGAAATAAAGGTGAGAATAGAAATAGCTCAAAAAGGATTTATAAAATTCAAGTTAATGTTTACAAATAAGAAATTGAGTATGGACATTAGATTGAGGTTCGTCGAATGTTATGTTTGGTCGCAACTACTATATGGGGTAGAAGCTTGGACTCTAAAAGCACAATCCGTAAAAAAATTGGAGGCATTCGAGATGTGGCTGTATAGGCTTATTCTGAAAATTTCTTGGACTGCAAAAGTCTCAAACGAAGAATTGTTAAGAAGAATTGGACATGGCAGGAAGTTTATGAACACAATTAAAATAAGAAAAACATCGTATCTGGGCCACATACTTCGTAACTATAAATACTCTCTGCTACACGTCATCATGCAAGGAAGAGTAGCGGGGAAAAAGTTTTGGGAAGAAAGAAGAAATCTTGGCTGAGGAATATCAGAGATTGGACTAACCTCAGTGTTGAACAGATATTTCACTTTGCAAAAGACAGAGAAGCGTTTAAAAAGTTGATCGCCAACCTTGGTTAGAAGACGGCATAAGAAGAAGAAGAAGATCCGCATTTACACATCATTTTTACTGTCAACGTCCGGTGTTGAGTGTCAGTTGTCAGTTGAAGGGTACAGGTTCATATATCGCCGAATTATTTTTGTTTGAAAAACCGTCCATATAGCGGAGGTGCCCGGCAAAGGGAGGTGTCTGTTAAGAGAGAGTTTACTGTATTTCATATTATTACTAGAATTTATTACTTTATTAGAGCTATTTATCACTTTTAATTCATTCTTTCAATTTTTTGTGTGTTTTTATACTTTTACTTACTTCCGAAGTAACAATCACTAAAATTGACTTTTCAGCCTAGGTCCAAAATACATATACGCGATTTTTGGCAATTTCGTGAAATGAAAATACTTACCTAAATTTATTTTTTAATAAGGTTTTTAAAAAATAATTTATATTATTTAATGGACACTTTGAATTTTGTACATGTATAATATACTAATTATAGAGATAATATATTTAATTTAACGCTAACTATGAAAGTAAATCATATCTGCTATTACTCATATTTAAATAACAGCTGCACAAAATACTACGACCGCAAATCTATAACAATGAAATGTCTGGCGTCTGGGAACGTTTGCACAGCGTTGCCAAATAACGGAAGTCACAACGAGCGGTGTGGTATACGGAAGTCCCTACGCGTTGTGTATATCACGTGCATTCTCGTACGGGAGCGACACTAGCGCTGATGATATACCGTCGTACTAAAATCTGATCTTATGAGTATATTAGATACGATGTGACTTCTAGTGAAATTTTTGATATAAGCCTTCTAATACCATCTAGTAGCCAAATTCGTAAAAATTTAGGCAAAACGTTGTGACTTCCGAAATCGGAAGTCATAACGGTATATATGAAGTGACAACGTATTACGAGTATCTACTTTGGAAGTTACATGGATACATGTATCAATATATATATATATATATATATATATATATATATATATATATATATATATATATATATAGATTATAGTTTTGTTTTGGGGTTGCAGTCATTTATTTTTTAGGGGCAGGATAAGTAAAACTCTGTGTTATTACCTAGCTTTCGCAAAATATATTTGCTTCTTCAGGGTAAGCTGAAATGAGTATATTATAAATACAATGAAATTAAGTTAAAATACATTGTATAAAAAATAACAAAAAAGACTTACAACTTGAGGTTATTCCTAAACATTTTCACAAAACATAGTATATATATATATAATTCTTATTCTAATGTTATCCAAATAGCAATGTTTTAATTTTCAAAAATTCGATTTAATAATTTAGTTTTTAATTTTGATTAATGCCAGAAAGACACTCGAATAATGTCAAAAAGACACAAAAATCTGTTTATTTTATTTTAAGTTGAAAAGTTAGTATTAGATTATTTAATTAGTAATCAAAATATCAAAAACTACTACATATTTTAAATTATAGAGGATATAACTAGATATTTTAGGAATAACCTCAAGTTGTAAGTCTTTTTTGTTATTTTTTATACAATGTATTTTAACTTAATTTCATTGTATTTATAATATACTCATTTCAGCTTACCCTGAAGAAGCAAATATATTTTGCGAAAGCTAGGTAATAACACAGAGTTTTACTTATCCTGCCCCTAAAAAATAAATGACTGCAACCCCAAAACAAAACTATAATCTACATAGTATCAGTCAATATTACCTAATTACTTTATATATATATATATATATATATATATATATATATATATATATATATATATAAAAATGGGGTTGAGGTTTATTGGGTATACAGCTGAATAAAACCAAGTGGTACTCTGTTTAAGTTTTAATTTACTTTAATTTTAATTTAATATTTAATTTACCCAATAAACCTCAACCCCATTTTTATCTACCAGGTCAGCTGTTATCTTAAAAAAAAAAAAAAAAAAAAAAAAAAAAATATATATATATATATATATATTTGTACAAATATTTTCGACCGTACTGTGTTAAATAGTGATTTTTTGAATAACGGCAATTCGGTCAGATGAAATAAAACTCTATTTGTTCTAGGTCTCAATATTTCGTCACTATTTGGTGACTTCTTCAGGAGAAAACTGTAAATTTATTAAGATTAGATATGGACAAAAGACAAAACATTTCATTACTTACAACTATAAGAGTGATAATTTAATGAAGCTATCTTATTTTTATTCAAGTTCTGAATACCAGTCTTACACTAACTCATTACGTACCATCAATTACATTTTATAGTCAATTTAAAATACTTTAAGTCCTTTTTGATTTGTCTACTATTACCTTTCCACCTTAAAATTTCGCAAATACTTTCTCTTGTTTACTTTGACGTATTCTTCACTAAAAATTTTTTTCAATATTAGACACCATTCTATTAACATAAAATATATTGCAGTTACCATAACTCCCAAATATATGTCAAAATAACATCAGTCATTTCTCAAGTCAATGTTCAATATAATATGTTAAACGAATTTAAATTATCACTCTTATAGTTGTAAGTAATGAAATGTTTTGTCTTTTGTCCATATCTAATCTTAATAAATTTACAGTTTTCTCCTGAAGAAGTCACCAAATAGTGACGAAATATTGAGACCTAGAACAAATAGAGTTTTATTTCATCTGACCGAATTGCCGTTATTCAAAAAATCACTATATATATATATATATATATATATATATATATATATATATATATATATTGTCATGATTTTAAGATACCAAATTGATAGAATAAGTTAAATAATAAACAATTTAATGATTTTGCACTGACCAAAGCAGTTAAGTAAGTATCTTGATATAGGTTTTGTTCGAGAAACGTGATTGGTTTGGAGAGTTGAATAGAATGAGAGTACTAAAGGAAATTAAAGTTAAAGTTGCATTTTAATTAATTTAATAGTTATAGAATGAATTTATTTAGAGTTATACAGTTTAAGTAACAAGAAAGTTTGAAATAGACCATACTATATAAAGGAAGCTATTTAAGGGGCATCTAATGTGAGAATTTGTTGCTAAACATGCAATAGTTTGAAATTTAGTCTTACCAAAAGAATTACTTACAAATTTGTTCCATGATGACTTTGTTTCTGTTTAATAATCATAAAAAATTACTTTTTTCTAAAGATCACTTGGAGAAAATGTTCATTGATGTACTACGGTCTCCATGATTTGGTTAAGTTTATAAATTTATGAAAGTATCTTAGAAGAGGCTCCAATCTAAAAATTTAGAATAATAGTTAGATCAATTTTAGATTTTATTAATGTTAATTTGACCAAAATGTTGAAAATAGTTCATTAAAGTTGTAGGTTTGGGAAATGTCAGAATTCGATATCAATTTTAACAAAGAAAAATGATTTTCTGATATATGGCTAATGCACTATCGATTGGTAATTTATTTCTGAATAATATGAAAGTTATTTCAGTACTTTATATGTATTAATAGTGAAAATATTTGGACTTTAATTTGTAGAGGTAGTGATTAAAGGGATAGAAAGTGTACGGACAGTGTTCGCATTAAGTGGTTATAACAATTTATTGGGAGTATCCTAAAATATGCAAAATATATGAAAAGAATCTATAAAGTTCAATGAATTTAATTCTTTAATTCAATTTTACTCAAATAAGAGAATAAAATCACCATTTAGGCAAATATTTCCAAATTTTAGATAAAAAATACCATTTTGACTAAATGTCATAATTTGTAAAATTATTTCATTGGTTCATTTAAATTTCCAAAGCATGAATTATTAATTTGTTTAAATATGATTGGCTGTAAAAACGACGCCAAGCTTAAAAATTGAATTTAAGAAGAAGCTTCTAGAGATTCGAAGGGGACAGACGCTTTGTGAAGCTATTCCCAAAAGATTTTGATTTTAAAACAGAAATTTCGGAAAATGTAATCAAAAAAGTATTCAAAAATAAACATTAAGGGTTACTTTTCGTATGGAAAGTGTTTTTAAGCAGATTGGACTTTAAAAAGTCACTTAAAATGGGACTGTAAGCTGAATGGACTTGGGACAGCCTGGATTTCAACGGAAAAGCAGCATCTGGAAGTGTTGGAAGATAAAATAGGGCTTCGATGGACAATTATCAGGTGACATTACAAAACTATAACATGATATCATGATTAATAAAAAATTGAAAAGAAAAGCATGCATGATAAATATAAAAATTTAATAAGTTTAATATCATTTACCGCTTTGGTAAAATAAATTTAAGAGAGAAATATTCTTTACTTACATAAATTGGTTTATATTCCATAACCACACAAATTTTTCAGAGTCATTGACCTTCCATTTTGTTTCTTATGCCATCATGTGGCGAATAAAATTTATATATAAACCAGAGTATGTATCATAGACATGTTCTAATTTTAAACATTTAACACTATTCTGTGTATTTACCTAAATTGATGTTGCATTAAGCGTATTTTTTTTATTTCACTTAAATATATTTATAAAATTTTCCATCACAGTGTGTTCTTCAATCTTTTTGGTTATACATTTGCACAATTTTGTCCTTAATCCCTCTTACAGAATTAATTTCACCCCACACCTCTAAAGAAAAGAGTTTCCTGCAATATATGGATTCAAACATCAACTGAGCTGGTAGGTACAATAATTTCTCAATAGGTGGCGCCCAATAGATTCAATACAAATCAGTAAATAAAATAAAATGCAATAATGATATAACAAAAAGTGTTTAATAATATAAGAAAAATTGTAAATAAATATAAAATAATTAATATAATAAATAATAATAATAAAAATAAAATAAAAATAAAATATTTAATATATTTAATTAAATAATAAAATATATAATAATAATATATATATATATATATATATATATATATATATATATATATATATATATATATATATAGTAGACTACTTCCAGCAGCAGCGAGAAGCGGAACTACCTGACTTGACAATGGCAAGTGAGATCTTGCCGAAACGTCGTCAAAATAATGGTTTTTCTCAAAACCAAAATTATTCAACGCGGAGTCAAACCCGGAAAACAACAGAAAGCACATATAGCTCCCGCGGAAACTTCAAGTGTAACATATATATATATATATATATATATATATATATATATATATATATATATATATATATATATATACAGGGAGTTTCATCTTATTCGCCTCGGTCTCTGTACGGAAAACCACTTGATATTTTAAAAAAATTTCTTCACAGAAATATACAGGGCCTTTAATACTACAACCTAAAAATAATGTGAATTATACAGGGTGTTCCAAAAAAGAGTGGTATATCAAAGTTATATTTTTTCTTATGGAATGCCCTATATCTGATGACATTATTGAATTGACCTTAAAAAATAAGTTATACTTTCATAAGGGTTCCCTATACCTAAATACAGGGTGTTTTGATTTATTTCGATTTTTATAAAAATGTAAGGTTTTAGAAAAAAATAAATATCTACGAATCTAAGAAGTAGTAACAAATTCTTTCTTGGATCTTAATAATAGACTATTTAGCATACTTAAACAGATGCTTATTGCAAAAAAATTTCTTACAGGGTGGTCAAAATATGAGATTGTTCGATTAACAAATTCAAGCTGTAATAACTTACTTATTTTAAATGGAACACCCTGTATCTTACTAGTCTATCGCGTAGAAAATTTACTTAGCTTTCAATGTGTACTAGGGTTTCCTATACCTATCTTTTTACAGGGTGGTCAAAATATTAGATTGTTCTATTAACAAATTCAAGCTGTAATAACATACTTATTTTAAATGGAACACCCTGTATCTTACTAGTCTATCGAGTAGAAAATTTACTTAGCTTTCAATTCTTATTAAGGTTTCCTATACCTATCTCCCTTCATTTTTTAAATATTTAAAGATTTCCTAATTTGTAAGCTTTAAAAATTAGAATTAAGTACCTATGTCGTGGTTATGTACAGCTGGTTCCTAAAAAAACTGATACGACTCTTAGTAAGATTTGATCATTTTGAGCAGTGTATGATTGGTCTGACATTATATTGTATTTATTATGACAGACAAATAATAAAATAAACAAACAAACAGCCATTTGTTGAGGTTGAAATTATCTGACAAATTTTAAGATTTGGCAGTGACAGTGACGGTATGTAAATAATAAGTATTTATCCTTCAAAATATAATAAATTAAATATAATTAAACTCATATTCATTATATCACACCTCATCAAAAGCTTTTTACAAGAACATAGTCAGCGATTTTGATATGGCTTAAAGCGAGACTACATCAAGATCGCCTATAAATCGTGCTGGTAATTGCCTTGCAGCGAGACCAAAAACAAAAAGAAGAAGAAGAAAAAAGTACACTGCTCAATTTTCTACAAAATACGCTGTAAGAGTCGTATCAGTTTTTTTTGGAACCAGCTGTACATTGGTTAACCTTTACTTGAAAATTTGTTGAATTGAATTTTATGGTATTACCTCTAACATGATGGATCTATATGGATGGATCATAAGGTCCTAGGAATGGAAACTGTGGATATAAACAAAAACAAAAAGAAGAAGAAGAAGAAAGTACACTGCTCAATTTTCTACAAAATACGCTGTAAGAGTCGTATCAGTTTTTTTTGGAACCAGCTGTACAACACATCACCAACACCGGCAATATACTTAAATATCTTAGTCAAGATAGTTTCATTAATAAAATTCACATTTTTATCATTTAATCACACAGAGTGTTCTTATTTTAAATGGCATACTCCATATTCTATTCTTTATAATGGAACATATTTAAAATCTCTTCAATTCCATGTTATTCTCAATACACATGTTATTCTGTAGATATAAATTCCCATGTTATTCTGTAAATACCCATTTTTACATATTTTTGTACAATAGGCTCGTTTTCGTTAAAGTAGCCATTGCATTTAATTGTTTGTAATTGTGATTTAAAGATTCAAACAAAAAGTGGCGTTCTTAAATTCACTTAATAACCGTTGGGTTAAGATATGGAAAATACTTATACGGAATGAAATATAATTTAAATATCTTCCAGAATACGGCATCTAATATAGGGTATGCAGTTTAAAATAAACGTATTATTCAATTTCACATGCAGGCCAAAATCAACTAAAATAATACAACACTCTGTGTGACTACATGATAACACTAAAAATTTCATTAATGACAGTATCTTGTCTAAGTATATTGCCGGTGTTGGTGATGTGTGGTACATAAACACGACATAGGTACTTATGTAATTCTAATTTTTAAAGCTTACAAATTAGGAAATATTTAAATATTTAAAAAATGAAGGGAGATAGGTATAGGAAACCCTAATAAGAATTGAAAGCTAAGTAAATTTTCTACTCGATAGACTAGTAAGATACAGGGTGTTCCATTTAAAATAAGTAAGTTATTACAGCTTGAATTTGTTAATAGAACAATCTAATATTTTGACCGCCCTGTAAAAAGATAGGTATAGGAAACCCTAGTACAAATTGAAAGCTAAGTAAATTTTCTACGCAATAGACTAGTAAGATATAGGGTGTTCCATTTAAAATAAGTAAGTTATTACAGCTTGAATTTGTTAATAGAACAATCTCATATTTTGACCACCCTGTAAGAAATTTTGTTGCAATAAGCATCTGTTTAAGTATGCTAAATGGTCTATTATTAAGATCCAAGAAAGAATTTGTTACTGCTTCTTAGATTCGTAGATATTTATTTTTTTCTAAAACCTTACATTTTTATAAAAATCGAAATAAATCAAAACACCCTGTATTTAGGTATAGGGAACCCTTATGAAAGTATAGCTTATTTTTTAAGGTCAATTCAATAATGTCATCAGATATAGGGCATTCCATAAGAAAAAATATAACTTTGATATACCACTCTTTTTTGGAACACCCTGTATAATTCATATTATTTTTAGGTTGTAGTATTAAAGGCCCTGTATATTTCTGTGAAGAAATTTTTTTAAAATATCAAGTGGTTTTCCGTACAGAGACCGAGGCGAATAAGATGAACCACCCTGTATATATATATATATATATATATATATATATATATATATATATGAAAAATAGATAATTGCATTTCAGTTAGATTCGAACCCCACCGGTGCCCCGACTAGTTTCGACTCATGTCAAGTCGTCATCAGGAGACACTAGGTAGGTGTTCGAAGCTAACTGATTTGCCGCTATTACTTCGTGAATTTATAAACTAAATCCACCAGAGTATACTTAGTACGACCTCTATATGTGAAAAGAGAAAATAATTATTCTCTTGGTAGCCCGGCGAATAGCAAAATCAAGCTTTATAACAATAAAGCTATGAAAGGCGATGTAACGGAATCCTTTTTCCGACAATACATCATGCAAACACCGTTTGGGCTAACCAATTCGTCTCTTACTGGAGAATACAGTAAAATGAAAAATAGATAATTGCATTTCAGTTAGATTCGAACCCCACCGGTGCCCCGACTAGTTTCGACTCATGTCAAGTCGTCATCAGGAGACACTAGGTAGGTGTTCGAAGCTAACTGATTTGCCGCTATTACTTCGTGAATTTATAAACTAAATCCACCAGAGTATACTTAGTACGCCCTCTATATGTGAAAAGAGAAAATAATTATTCTCTTGGTAGCCCGGCGAATAGCAAAATCAAGCTTTATAACAATAAGCCTTTCATAGCTTTATTGTTATAAAGCTTGATTTTGCTATTCGCCGGGCTACCAAGAGAATAATTATTTTCTCTTTTCACATATAGAGGTCGTACTAAGTATACTCTGGTGGATTTAGTTTATAAATTCACGAAGTAATAGCGGCAAATCAGTTAGCTTCGAACACCTACCTAGTGTCTCCTGATGACGACTTGACATGAGTCGAAACTAGTCGGGGCACCGGTGGGGTTCGAATCTAACTGAAATGCAATTATCTATTTTTCATTTTACTGTATTCTCCAGTAAGAGACGAATTGGTTAGCCCAAACGGTGTTTGCATGATGTATTGTCGGAAAAAGGATTCCGTTACATCGCCTTTCATAGCTTTATTGTTATAAAGCTTGATTTTGCTATTCGCCGGGCTACCAAGAGAATAATTATTTTCTCTTTTCACATATAGAGGTCGTACTAAGTATACTCTGGTGGATTTAGTTTATAAATTCACGAAGTAATAGCGGCAAATCAGTTAGCTTCGAACACCTACCTAGTGTCTCCTGATGACGACTTGACATGAGTCGAAACTAGTCGGGGCACCGGTGGGGTTCGAATCTAACTGAAATGCAATTATCTATTTTTCATTTTACTGTATTCTCCAGTAAGAGACGAATTGGTTAGCCCAAACGGTGTTTGCATGATGTATTGTCGGAAAAAGGATTCCATTACATCGCCTTTCATAGCTTTATTGTTATAAAGCTTGATTTTGCTATTCGCCGGGCTACCAAGAGAATAATTATTTTCTCTTTTCACATATATATATATATATATATATATATATATATATATATATATATATATATATATATACAAACAAGTGGTTTATTAGGGTTGCAGTCAGAAGTTTGGCCAGGATATCAAAGAAACACTCTTTTGACTTTTTGTCTAGCTTTCGGGGTTGTTTGACCCCTTTATCAAGACTCTGTAATATAAAACAAAAATGTAAGTATTTTAAAATATTACATTGTTTTAGTAAACCTACTAGTCGTTGAGATTATTAATATATATATATACATATATATATATATATACATATAGACATATATATATATATATATATATATATATATATATATATATATATATATATATATACAGAACTGGATTCGAAATCCGATGTATTTATCGACCGTGCAAGTATATTCTATAACACTATAAAACAGTGTTGAAATTATCGGGAATTGCGGTCTGTGGCTTAGATTGAAACTACATTTAATTCTGTTGAATTCAATATTTCGATGAGTATTTATTAATTTTTCATCTTCATCAGGAACAAACTACAAAATTAACTAACAGTTAGGTACAAACATAATATTACAATGATATAACTTACGAATTGTTGTAGGTATGTTATATAAAGCAATTTAACTTAAAGCTATGCATGTCGTTTCACGAGAACGTTGAAAAATTAATAAATACTCATCGAAATATTGAATTCAACAGAATTATATATATATATATATATATATATTATATATATATATATATATATATATATATATATATATATATATAATATATATATATATATATATATATATATCGATAAACGGTACGTTGTCGCCTCGCTGTGAAAACTATGACGACCTCGCCTCACCCTTTTGTAGTTATTTTTTTCCAAAAATATATGCATATATACAATGAGGGGAACTTTCTAATTAAGAATCTCTAAAGAGGGGAAACGATTTTAATGTTTTTTTTATATATAAATTTACGGTTAAATCCAATACGTTGTCGCCTCATAACTATATATGACTAAGGATGATAACCGGTACGTTGTTGCCTCAGACGGCGTTGCCAAATTTATTGATTGAAACATGAATAAAGACTTGAGTGGGCCGAATTTTGGTGTAAAGCGAGAGGTATTTATTATTGATGGACATAAAGAAATGGTGGGAAATGTTGTGTAAATTTTTTTATTATTCGATATTTAAAGGTTACTATCTTGCAATAAATTAATCTAGGCCAAAATATTTTGTGATAATTATTTGTATTATACAGTAAAATTATAAAGGCTCTTAACGATATAGTTTATTATTGGCAGTAAACATGGCCTGGATCCAGCCTTTCAAAAATAGCTTATTAATAGCAAGCTGAACATTTGTTAATAGCTTAACGGTGTCTAGTCGAACAAACTTTGATGTACGAGAACACTGGAACAGGGGAAGTTTTAATCGTGGAACGTGTCATCCTGACAACTTTATGATTGTGAAACCTAGCATGTTGTTTTTAAGTTTATTCAATAGCAAATTTTATATAATAAATATGAAAAATGTTTGTCCGACAAATATGTTGGCATTTCGTTTAGTCTGATAAAGTTGGCGTCGTCCGACGCGTAGAATATATCAAATGATAGGAATTATATTGATGGTAAATAGCAGTCTAATTTTTGCATGAGAGTTTAATGAAAGGGTAACAAATCAATTGGAAGTTCTGTCCGACAAAATACATGTCTGACATACGACGTTTTCGTAGTCTGACGTTCGAAACCTGTAACCTGTTCCACAATTAAAACTTCCTCTGTTCCAGTATTCCCGCACATCAAAGTTTGTCCGACTAGACACCGTTAAGCTATTAACAAATTATCAGCTTGCTATTACTAAACTTTTTGGGTACGCGGGATGCAGGCCTTTACCTATCTCACAGAAAAAATGTCAACGGTTTATTTAAAAAATTTAATTAAAAACCAGTAAACTAGTAAGAATAGTTGTAAAACTGTTCCAACAAAATGTATTCTTACAGCAAAGTGTACGAAAATAATCCATAAGGAGGTAAAGACGGAGTGGTTTTAGGGCAAAAATGGTTTTCTGAAATTACTGTCAAAACATTGCATCGCTTAAAAAAATTTCAACACAGAAGCTGATCTAAAGAAGTGATAAAAAATCTACAATTTGTGTAGTGGCGTTTTTACCTTAATCTTAAAAACTTTTGAGAAAAATTTAAAACTTAATGATTAGCGGATGTTTGCGAAATAGGGAACTAATATCTAAGTAGTAAAACCCTGAGGCTTTGGAGTTTAGATGTTTATTATATCTAAGAATAAAAAAGGTATTATAAAAATAGCAAATAAAAAAATATTTTTATATTTCAATTTAACAACATACAAAAAAAATTCATTAGATTATAGGTCTGGATCCCGCGTATGAAAAAAAAAGTTGATTAATAGCAAGCTGAAAATTTGATAATAGCTTAAGGGTGTCTAGTCGGACAAACTTTGATATATGGGAACACTGGAACAGGGGAAGTTTTAATTGTGGAACAGGTTAAAAATTTGGAACGGTCAGACCACGAAAACGGCACACGTATTTTGTCCGACAGAACTGACTTAAACTCTCCGAACAAAGATTAAACTCTCATGCAAAAATCAGATTGCTATTTACCACCAAATGGGCGTTTTAATGAGTGGAACATGTAGAATATGTCAAATGACAGGAATTATGACAGGTGATAAACAGCAGTCTGATTTTTTCATGAGAGTTTAATCTCTGTTCGGAGAGATTAAGTCTGTTCTGTCGGACAAAATAAATGTGCCGTTTTCGTGGTCTGATCGTTCCACATTTTTAACCTGTTCCACAATTAAAACTGCCGCTGTTACAGTGCCGCTGTATAAGGTGAATTTTTGATTTTATAACTGGAATTGACCTTTTTATGCCGGATTTAGTTATGAACTCTTTAATTTCCTTGGAAGATGGATATATGCCATCTTGAATATAATTCGAAAAGTGTTGTCTTAAAAGGTTTACTTCTTGGCTAGTCCAAGTTTGTTTTTTAATCTTTCTTCTTTTTGGAGGCACATGTGAATCACTTTCAGAATCTTCTATCTCTTGGTTTTGTGATGCTTGGGGTAGTATTTTATTTGGATAGTACTCATCGTCACTATTCGTTTCAAATTCTATACTTCTTTGAGCCAGAACGTTATGTTTTGCTACAAACGCTTCACATTCTTCAACTTCTTGCATACCTGAAGTACTAGGAACATTAATATTCGTAATTTTAAGATTTTTGTTTTCATTCTCTTCCGGCATTTCTAAATCGTGGTGAAAATCTATTTCTTCAAGCAATTTTCCTTTATACTCTAAAGGGAGGGAATCCCTTTTCATTACTAGTAAAAATTTTGACACTTTTGCGGTTTGATAAATGTCAGCAGGTAATTCATACCATTCGTCATGCATTTTTTCATCATGCCCCATAAACTTGGCAAATTATTTGGTTTCATTTTTGGACATATTTAAAATCTGTGCTACTGTTGCAATATGCTTGCGTAATTTGTTGATTGATATAGCTTTAGGGTTTGTTAAGTTCATTTTGCTTGTCAATTTACGGATCACAACATCCCCTTTGCCCCATTTTAGCTTACTGCCTGGAATTGCAAAACACATAGTCATTATCGTCGGAAATGTATTTATGTCTATGTTTTATTAAAGTTTCTATGAAACCTTGCAACATTTTTGGAAGTAAGATAACAACAGCTCGAGAGCCTTTACCAGAACACACTATTCTGTTGTATTCTCTCGTAAGTGCCTTTTCTCCTTCAGTTAAAACATTTTCAAAATCACTGAAGTCCGTTTTTCTTTCGTTACTGTATTGCTGAATTTTTAAGTACTGGACATCACCTATTCGTCTTCTGTTAAAAAGGATGACTAATGCTAGTGCACAATTAACTAAATTCTTATATGTTTCAACATTATCAATATTGCTCTCAAACTCCTGTTGACACTTCACACCATTTTAATACTTTCTTCTCGGAATATTTTAACATCACTTACAAGTGGTACGAGCTTTGCCTTTTCCCATTTTTTTTCTTGAATATCTTTGTTAGCAAGACAAGCAATTTCCAAACTCCAACGATTTTCCAGCAACGTTCTCAAATTATGTATATCCCTTTGCCAGTTCCTTCATTCGTCTTTTGTTGTACACGTAAAACCAGGTGCTTCTTTTAGTATTAAATGGAGTAGTTCATTGCAACATAGTTTTAGGTACGTACCCAAGTGCAACGCGATACTAGGGGAACTGAATGTTTTTTTAATACTATTATATCCACATAAAACTCTTGCAGAACTTAGGATAGCTTCGAAATTTTTGGGTCTTAAAATATATTTTAAAGCAATCTTATTATTATTTACATACAATCGTTCTATACTCAATAAGAAATCTAGAGAGAGTTCGCATCCTACTGCTACATGCATAGTTTATACCCTCTCTCTTATTTTTTTTTTAAGTAAGAATTTCCAAAATCAACAATTAGCAGATCTTTTTTTGCTTCAAATGCTATGTCATCTCCTTTCATTTTGTCGAAGACTTGTTCCTTAACATTTAATTTGGAGACAGCGTTCGTTGGATCCATTACACAGGCTGTAAGGGTTTGCGATTCAGATACGTAATTACTACTGACTACCACGGTTTTTTTTTGGTTGCAAATTCTGTTATATAGTAAAAGTGGACATGATGAAAGTGGACAAGTGAAAAGTGGATATGATAAAAGTTGGACGTTTGAGTCTTGGTTAAGCTTCTTATTGGATGTATATCTCCTTGTATATACAAATCAAAATTAGTTTCGTTTCTTAGTAACTTAAAAGCTACTCTTCTTGCTTTAGAGTTTTTTGGATACTGCAATAATTTTATTACTTCCTTTTCTTCTCCGTGAAACGTCTTACAAAGTTTCTTGACATAACGTCCTTTTGGCAGAACTTACACAATGTTATCTTTTTTCTTTGGTTTTTAGATTCTAATATTTTGTTAGTGCTCTTTTCTGGATGAGACGTGCTATTTTTTTCATCACTGATGGAGTATCTGTCACTTTCAGAAGAGATTTGTTTTAAGTGAACTGGTAACTCAAAATTTTTATCGTTTTCATCATCGTTATTGCTATCTTCTTAACTGGTAATGGCGGCAAATTTCTGAACATTGCTACTGTCACGACGTAAGCAAGGATCAGTTTCGAAGCTGGATACTTCGCCATCACCGGATATGCTTAAATTGACTATGTCTTTTGTACTAACGTTATTCCCATATATTTTTTCGATATTTTTCCAACTTACGTCATTTTCGAAAAGTAATGCAGATAAATTGAAGCGCTGCGCTGGAGAGAAAACATGACACTTTTAACCAACATAAGAAGGTAACGGATGCAACTAGATTAAACAGATATATAACAATTGGATGCTTAACTAATGATAACGGTAAAAAATATACACTCACCGGCACGAAAAACGGGCACCCCAAAAAATGGGTCTTTTTTGATGGCCTGTATCTATTAAACCTGTTGTCCGATTTAAGTAATTTTTTTAATATGTTATAGCCTTATTCTTTAACAATATCGCTGTAATAATATTGTTTTTAGACAGGTAAATTATCATTGTATACCGGGTGTAAAAATCAAACTGGGTTTTTTCTCAATTTTCACTACACCCTGTGGAATATTCTAGCCTTTACACAATATTGAAATTAAAACCCAACTATAGCCCCATATTTTCGTAACATCCTGTTTTTTTATTCGATCGGTTATGTTGGATAATAAAAAAGTTAGGGACTTTAACAACTAGCCATGTTCTTTATCAATACAGGGTGTTTCTAAATAAGTGTGACAAACAAAGGGGTAATTCAGCATGAAAAATAATGATAGTTTGCTTGATAAAGTTATGTCCGCAAATGCTTCGTTTCTGAGATACGGGATGTTGAATTTTGTCTTACAAACTGGCGATTTATTTATTGCTCTAAAACTGGTTAAGATATGCAAATGAAATTTGGTAGGTTTTATGAAGTAGTTATTGCGCATTTTTTGACATACAATTAAGAATTTTATATTCACTATTGGCGTGCATACGGGTAATATTACCCGGTCATAGTACCAGCATGCATGCCAATGGTGAATATAAAATTTTTAGTTGTATGTCAAAAAATGCGCAATAACTACCTTGTAAAACCTACCAAATCTCATTGGCATATCTCAACCTGTTTTAGAGCAATAAATAAATAGTCAGTTTGTAAGACAAAATTCAACATGCCGTATCTCGTAAACGAAGCATTTGCGGACATAGCTTTATCAAGCAAACGGTCATTATTTTTTCATGCAGAATTACCCCTTAAAGTTTGTCGCACTTATTTAGAAACACCCTGTATTGGTAAAGAACATGGCCAGTTGTTAAAGTCCCTAACTTTTTTATTTTCCAACATAAGCGAATGAATAAAAAAACAGAATGTTAAGAAAACCTGGGGCTATAGTTGAGTTTTAATTTCAATATTTTAAAAAGGCTAGAATATTCCACAGGGTGTTGTGAAAATTGCGAAAAAAACCCAGTTTGATTGATACACCCGGTATACAATGATAATTTACTTGTCGAGAAACAATATTATTATAGCAATATTGTCAAGAAATAAGGCTATAACATATTAAAATCTTACTTAAATCGGACAACAGGTTTAGGAGATACAAGCCATCAAAACTGACCCATTTTTGGGGTGCCCGTTTTTAGTGCCGGTGAGTGTAGATAAATAAATGAAGTAAACATATAAAAACAATACACTGATAGAAAAAAATATATAAAATAATTTTGATGATGACACTAATAGAATGGATGTTGGCAGATAAGCTCCAGGTCCCGATGAGATTCATGTACTGCTGAAGCTGCTTGACAATAAAGAAATTAAACAGCTTACCCATATTTTCAATAGTAATAAATATATACATTATTGGAAATATTCCTTAACCCGGGAGTAGTCGCGCTCACTTCTGTAACGTCGATAGTCGCGTGTGAGATTCTATCTCAAAATACGAATTTAAAACAAATTTTTATTTTGTACTATTTTTATCTACTTTTTATAGTGAAAATATATATTTCTAACAATTTTATTAAAAAAACCTGTGTTAACGGCCACCTGTCCTAACGGCCAGTTTAAAAATTTCCCAAACCAATTATATGTATGTATGTAGACTACAAAAACTGGCAATAACGGCCACCTTTCTATATCGGCCAATAGTTCTTTCATTTTTAGTGGCCGTTACTGAGAGGTTTTACTGTATTACGAAAAAGTATGAAATGTGAGATTCTATCTAACGGCGCGACTACTCGCGGGTTAAAGCTAATTGGCTCTCCCCAAAGCCATAAATTCCACAAAAAGAAGAAGAAGAAAAAAAATTCCTACGCATTACTACATCCTTCCTCGAGGCACTTACGAAATTTTTTCAAAATTGCAAAATTTTTCATCAAGTTATCGCGAAAAAGGATAAAAATTGAGATTCTATCTCACCGCGCGACTACTCGCGGGTTAAGCTAGGCTCAGATCTAAGTTGATAACTTTTCCTAAATAGCCAAACGCAAAAAATGTGAGAACTATTGAACCACTAGTCTTCTTAAGGCATTTCTGAAAATCATACACCGGAAGCTATACGAACTATTAAAAATACAACTGGGACGATCGCAGGTTGGTTTCAGGAAACGACCATGTTTAAGAGATGCCCTATTTGCTATATTCTTTAACACTGATGCTGATGTCAATACATACACACATGTATGCTTTGTAGATTACAAAAAGACATTCGACTGAGTTAGACGTGCGTAAGACGTGAGTAATAGAAAATTAAAAAAAAGTAGATGTACCAAATCCAGAGCTTACAATCATTATACATAAATATGTATTGGAATCAGTCAGTGAAAATAAATGTAGATGGAGAATTGGCAGATACTGTGACCGTTAAACGAGTAGTACATACGAACAGGGTAAATTTTTCACCATTATTATTTAATGTATATGTACTCTGAAAATGTATATATACCGAGAAAATCTTCGGGGAGGCACAACATGAGACTGATGAAGATATTTTAGTAAACGAAGATGACTATATATACCATGCTCTACGCATGTGATACCATCATATTTACTGATAGTCTGGAAGGCTTACAAGATATAATCAATAAAACTACATAAGAGAGTCAGTTGTGGACTGAATCCTAATTTAACAACCAAATATATGAGGATCAAGAAAGATAACACTTCAATAGGAGGACTAGAAAAAATCGTAAACATATATGAACAAGCAAATTATAAGGATACTAATCTGGTAAGCAATATCAATGATAAATAAAATAAATGATAAAATAAGACTAATTCGATGCTATGTATTTCCCTGTAGATCTTCCAAGATCTTATTTTGCAAGCTACAAATTACATCATTAACTTTTTAAATGCCATTGTTACGGTGCCGACAGAATACTTCGTGATAAACATATTCTTATATTTCACGACCTAATACCTCAATGCAAACTTTCGAAAGCGACGTTGCCAAAATCTGAGGCGACAGCGTACTGCTTTTTGAACAAAGAAGAGAATTTATACGCTGAGGCGACAACATACAGCCAGTCACTGCTGCAATACCGATACTAGCGCCAGTGATATACTGCCGAACTAACGAACAAAAAAATAGTGAAAAGGGGTACGTTGTCACCTCAAAACGATTTTTTGCATATCGACTCATAAGGTGGTTGGGAAACTGTCCTGAAAATTTCAGCTCAAAACGTTGTCGCCTCACCAAAGTGAGGCGACAGCGTCATATATGAGGCGACAGCGTCATATATGAGGCGACAACGTCTACCGTTTCACCGTTTGTGAGGCGACAAGGTACCCCTTATCAATATATATATATATATATATATATATATATATATATATATATATATATATATATATATATATATATATATATATATATATATATATATATATATGAGCAATATTTCTACTTTTCGGTGAATTTTGTGGGGAGGGTCCTCGGATTTTCTTCAAATTTTAGTATGTTATTGGACCTATTTAAAAAACGTTATCCTGAGAGTTACAGACCCCTAGGGGCCTTAGAGCCCTAGATAGGGCCCGTCAAAGACCCAAAAAAGGTCGTTTTTGCCGTATATTTGACAGGCTGTATATCGGCTCCCATTTAACCGATTTTGACTTACCAAACGTCATTGTCTTTGTAATTTTAAGTAGTTTTTTCAGTGACAATTTCAAGGCTTTAGTCAATAACCCTGATTTTTGGGACCATTTTAAGTAACGCTAAAAATTTCAAAAAATTACTATTTTCAAAAATTTGTCAAAAATCTAATTTTAATCCGATTTTCATTTTCTGGACGACAGTTTAAAGGTATTAAAAAGGGCTTTAAAATTATATTTTGTGAGTTAAAATCCGTTCAGCAGAAGTGGAGATAAAACAGATTGAAAATAGACATTTTTGTAAAAATGGGGTTTTTACGGATTTTCAAAGTGCTGACACGTTTTGGGGTATATATTAAATTGTACAAAAATTTTTTTACAGGCAGTTTTTTATATAAATAATAACGTTTCATTGGAGATTTTCTTGGCCCGTGCCTCTATCTACCTTATATAACCCTCTAAAAATGAGTATTTTGTTACTCAAATGAGGCAACTTAACAAACAACTTACGGCTTATTTCTATCAATCAGATAGCCTGAAGACTTTATCTATCACAGATTATAAAAGTAGAGATTAAAACCTTTTATTTAAGGGGTCATACAAACTTCTAGGTAGCCTAGAAGTGCAGTTATGATATTTCAAAGTCTTAACTAAAATCAAAGTATCAATTCTGTGAACGCTACTTTTATAGACTAAGAGCCGCTATAGATGAAATTTGATAATTATTTTAAGCACGATAAAAGCCTAAAACTTAAATAGTAGAACCTAAAAGAAAAGCTATGAACACTTTGCCGTCACTTTTTAGAGGCACATACCTCGACAGTGGCGCATCAAACATTCTACTTATGGAGGGGATAAATAAATTAAAAGGTACTCTCCCTCACTCCCAGAATTATTTTTCTTTATTTTTTAAAGTTATACGTGATTCAAAAATAAGACTCAGTGTAATTTCAACCCGCCTCCCCTGTTTTCCTACCCCCACCATCAAAAAGTTCATTTCTCGTTTTTTATTTTTTTAGGTGGGATGTAATCAATTTTAAAATTTCAAAAAATTCACACGCATACTTGTGGCTTTTACAAAACATGCCTATTTTTTATAGACACGTAGGTTGAGTGACGTAACCTAAAAAAATTATTTTTTTATTTTTATAAACTTTTAAACGAAAAACTTTTTTTTGGGGATGGCTGTTGGACTATTTTGTTTTAATCTTGTGTATTTTATCAAATGCTATATTTCTAATTTATTTCAGAAGTTTCCGTAAGGTTCTCCATCTTCAAAAATCCAAAAAATTGTTTTTCGAGGGGGTTTTTGGGGGTTTCAACGTATTTCTCCAATTTTTAAATATTCTACAGGACACAGTTACTTCAATTTACATATAACCTATAAAAAACATTAATTTAATCTATTTTGAAGTCTATAAAATAGGGAAAATCACCAAAAATCCCCTAAAAAATAGTTTTTTGGATTTTTTGGTGGTGGGGGAAGGGGGATGGGGGTGGTGTGTTAAAATTACACTGAGTTTTATTTCTTAATAACGTAAAACTTTAAAAAATTAACAAAATTGAATTCTGGGTGTAAGGAAGGGTACCTTTTAATTTATTTATCCCGTTCATAAGTGGAAAATTTGATGCGCCACTGTCGAGGTATGTGCTTCTAAAAAGTGACAGTATAGTGTTCATACGTTTTCTTTTAGGTTTTATTGTTTAAGTTATGGCCTCTTATCGTGCCTAAAATAGTTAACAAATTTCACCCATAGCGGCTCTTAGTCTATAAAAGTAGCGTTAACAGAATTGATACTTTAATTTTAGTTAGGACTTTGAAATATCATAACTGTACTTCTAGGCTACCTAGAAGTTTGTGTGAGCCCTCAAATAAAATGTTGTGATCTCTACTTTTCCAATCCGTAATAGTTAAAGTCTTCAGGCTCTCTGATTGATATAAATAGACCGTAAGTTGTTTGTTAAGTCACCTCACTTGAGTAACAAAATACTCATTTTTAGAGGGTCATATAAGGTAGATAGAGGCCCGGGCCAAGAAAATCTCCAATACGAAGTTATTATTTATATAAAAAGCTACTTCTAAAAAAATTTTGGTACAATTTAATATATACCCCAAAACGTGTCAGCACTTTGAAAATCCGTAAAAACGCGATTTTTACAAAAATGTCCATTTTCAATCTGTTGTATATCCGCTTCTACCGAACGGATTTTAACTCTTGAGATACTGTTTTAAAGACCTTTTTATTACCTTTAAACCGCCGACCAGAAAAAGAAAATCGGATTAAAATTAGATTTTTAATAAATTTTTGAAAATAGCAATTTTTTGAAATTTTTAGCGTTACTTAAAATGGTCCCAAAAATCAAGGTTATTAATTAGAGACTTGAAATTTTCACTGATAAAACTACTTAAAATTATAAAGAAAATAACGTTTGGTAAATTAAAATCGGTTAACTGGGAGTCGATATACAGCCTGTCAAAGATAGGCTAAAAACGACCTTTTTTTGGGTCTTTGACGGGCCCTATCTAGGGCTCTAAGGCCCCTAGGGGGCTGCAACTCTCAGGATGACGTTTTCTCAATAGGTCCAATAACATACTAAAATTTGAAGAAAATCCGAGGACCCTCCCCACAAAATTCACCGAAAAGTAGAAATATTGCTCATATATATATATATATATATATATATATATATATATATATATATATATATATATATATATATATATATATATATCCGTTTCCTTTCATATCACGGTTTTTCTCCGTTATTGACGAATGTGTAGCGAATAACGTGGCTTTGTAGACAAATCTGTGACACAAAGAGGTGTCTTTTGTCATTCATCGTCTTTTATGAAGACTTTGAAATTTACATTTTCGCGTCCGCTACGTAAAAGATTTCTTCTGTATACCAGAGAAATCTTTTCATTTAATTCATATAGATGTCGTACCAAGTGTACTGAAGTCTGGTTATTTTATTATTACCAGAAAGGCCAAAAGCATTTTCTTACACCTCGACCATCCACCTAGATGTTCCTGACGAGAGCTTGACATGAGCTCGAAACACGTCGTGTAGAATATCGGTGGTGGTCGAAGTGAAATAAAATGCAATCGCCGTTTCCTTTCATATCACGGTTTTTCTCCGTTATTGACGAATGTGTAGCGAATAACGTGGCTTTGTAGACAAATCTGTGACACAAAGAGGTGTCTTTTGTCGTTCATCGTCTTTTATGAAGACTTTGAAATTTACATTTTCGCGTCCGCTACGGAAAAGATTTCTTCTGTATACCAGAGAAATCTTTTCATTTAATTCATATAGATGTCGTACCAAGTGTACTGAAGTCTGGTTATTTTATTATTACCAGAAAGGCCAAAAGCATTTTGTTACACCTCGACCATCCACCTAGATGTTCCTGACGAGAGCTTGACATGAGCTCGAAACACGTCGTGTAGAATATCGGTGGTGGTCGAAGTGAAATAAAATGCAATCGCCGTTTCCTTTCATATCACGGTTTTTCTCCGTTATTGACGAATGTGTAGCGAATAACGTGGCTTTGTAGACAAATCTGTGACACAAAGAGGTGTCTTTTGTCGTTCATCGTCTTTTATGAAGACTTTGAAATTTACATTTTCGCGTCCGCTACGGAAAAGATTTCTTCTGTATACCAGAGAAATCTTTTCATTTAATTCATATATATATATATATATATATATATATATATATATATATATATATATATATATATAGCAAGGAGTACGACTGTTTAATATTAACAATATATCAAGTGAGTGAGAAGAAGTCTCACTGTAATTGAGGTTATCAGTCAAGGAGAAATAAAAAATGAAAAAACTATTTCAATCTTTTAATAGAAGACGTTTCGTGCAGTCTTCCTGCACTTCATCAGTTCTACTGATTGTGAAGTTACATATAAGATGTACACAACAATGTCATCACAATGGGTTGTGTTGTTAAAAACTTAATAGCTAAAAAATACATAAAATTTCTTAAGCTAAAAATACATAAACGCAAAAAATGTCACAAAGGTCCTTAGTGGTTAAAATCCTAAGGTTATTGAACAGTTACATAAAATTTTGTTTTGAAACATGAGGCCAGGAGAAGAAATATTCTGTTAGAGTCAAAAGAATTATTTTAAATCCATTTCTTATTCTAACCAAAAAAAGCGCACAAAAAACCTAAGCAAAAAACCAACTGTTCGGTGTCTGTTATTAAATGGATTTAAAAAAAGGGGGATGTGAAAATCTTAACAAAATTAATGTAAATTATTGTAAACCTAGATTTTCATCCAAAAACCTCCCTGTGACACACATAAGATAAACAAATAAAGATATACGATCGCCGTGACAACGGCAGCAATGTATAGTGTCACAAAAAAGCTTTCAAACGAAAACCCGGTTTACAGGTTGACGATGCACCCTGAATTATATCAATTTCTCTTTAATCGAAAAAATGCCATAGATTTATTGGTTGTTAATAATAAATTTGAAATCCAGGAACCTCATGATTGTTGGAAAAAAGTCACTAAAGCTGGAGTGTTAAGCCATGTTATCAGACAGGAGCTGGGTGGAAAATTTCCACCCAGCTATGTCCATTAGGATTCTCAGTCTAGAAGGTGAACTCGATTCTCGAGTAAATCCTCTAGCCACGTCCACTCCTGTTTCTTCGGTTCAAGCCTCTAATTCCTTGTTACATCCCAAGCCTGTGCAGGTACATAAGTGGGGAGTTTCGTTTTCTGGTGAAGGTCATTATGACCAAGTAATTTCATTTTCAGATAGGGTAGAATGTCTTCAGTGTTTCAAGAGGTGTGAGTGAGGAGGATCTTTTTTCAGCTTCTGCTGAATTATTTACAGGCCATGCTTTTACGTGGTTTATGAACAACCGTGGTAGCTTTACCACTTGGACTGGTTTGGCTCAGAAACTAAAATCCGATTTTCTGCCTTATTCTTTCCAAACTGATCTCTTAGACGAGATCAAGAACCGCAAGCAGAAACCTGGAGAATCAGTGACCATGTTTATCAACACTATGTTAGGCATGTGTAGTCGATTAGACACTCCTTTAACGGATAGTTCGAAAATAAAAATAATTTTAAAATGTTTGCTACCTTTTTACCATGCCCAATTGGCACTTGTTGATATAGCCACTATCGAAGACCTGACAGATAAGTGTAAACGGTTAGAGGAAACTCTATCCTGGTCTTTTCATCATCCTACAACATCTAATTCTGGTGCTGGATTTACCTCTCACTCCTCGAGAAATCGTTCTTGGCAATCTAGACCCCATACACCGAATGTGTCTGTGACTACTTATTCTTTGTCTTGCTGGAATTGTCAGGGGGTTGGTCACGCATTTCGTGATTGTACCAGACCCCAAACACGGATTTTTTGCCACGGTTGTGGTAGAGATAACACACTAAAACGTAATTGTGTTAAGTGTTCGGGAAACGAGCATGTAGAGGCTCGTACCCTGAGCGTTCCTCAAACAGCAGCCCCATCAGGGAATATGACCGCAGCTGTAGACGAAGCTTCAGGTCCAATACCCGCCAGCAGCTCAAACACACACTCTCAGGAAGGAAGAAACACTTCCAACCGGAGGCCAGCACGCAAACCGAAGTCAGGAAAAAAGTAATTGGTAGCAACACTTCAGTTGACTCGTACGGCTTGCTTGATCGTAGGTTATCCCCTCCAGTCTTAAGCTGGAATTTTAGTAATAAGCATAATCAAGACAAGGAAACAGTTCCAAATTCTATACCAGGTTGTACGTTTGTAAATAATAATAATATGTCTATGTTAATACCAGATGATTTTGAAAATAAATCAGATATTTTGGATTTTGATATAAATTCGTTATTAGTTAGGAAACATAATGATAACCGACCTTATCTTGAAATTGGAATTTTAGGACAATCTTGTTTAGCTCTATTAGATAGTGGCTCTAACATTTCTTTAATAGGTTCGTATTCGCTGAAATTGTTAGAAAACACTGATATTAATGTTATCCCTATTTCTTCTCTGCAAGTCTCTACTGCGGATGGTGCTATCCAGTCAATTACAGGTAAATTTGACACAGAAATCGTAGTTGCCAATATTCGGAAAATGATTACATTTTATGTTATCCCTTCAGTTAAAAATTCTATAATTCTTGGCATGGATTTCTTAAATGCATTTAATAGTACATTAAACTGTTCAACTGTTAAACTTGATTACCAGATTCATATTTACTTGTTCAAATACTTCCTTATAGTCGTTTAAAAAGGCTCTTTCCAGTCAAGGATAATCAAGGTCAATGATACTTCAACCATGTACATCAAACTCAGTTTTTACTTAGATTTTTTCTCTGTCAAGTTCTGATAAGGTGATACACCTTTTTGCAGAGGCCCTGTTTCTTGTGTGGTCAAGGCAATCAACTGATCAAAGTTTGTTTTTTTAGCCACTGGTGGAGATCAAGATTAAGTCAATCTTTTTTTTGGATATGGAATAGACGATCATTTTGGGTTCTTTTGGCATTGGATGGATTTTATTTTTTTGTTTTTTGGAGATAGACAGTTTTCCCGGTGCTAGGAAGTACCTCCTTGTCGCACCACATCGTCGTACCTTCTGGTTGGTGAGAAGTACTCCCCCTAAGGTAGGGGAAACCCGGAAGATACCTTACTTGGCTCTCCCGCACCAACTTAACTGGAGTTTGGAGAAGCCACAGGCCTACTTTTTGTAGAAACGACAGGTTTTATTATTAAAATTTACATTTTCAATTCTTTTACATAACATATTTCAACTGTAACATTTTTAATAACGTATATAATCTTAATAATCATATAAATTCATTTTTCTAATATCAATTAACGTTATCATAATCAATATTTTTCTTTTCAACAACTTTTATGTCATTTTCATTATTGTATTTGTATTTTATTTTATTTAAAATAGTCCGGAGACCATAACCTATCTGGTAAGATACTGTGCACACTATCTCGGTTATTATCACAATCTATCAGTATTGTCCGGTGTGTCATTCCGATCAGATGTGGGATTGTCAACCAATATTGTAATTCTCCTTAATAATAAGTTTTTGTACATACATATTTAGATCAATTAACTGTCTTGGTATAATAAATTCAATACATTTCCTTTTTATACTGTAATATCTGTGTAATAGACAGGAGCGTACTAGCCTAGTACGACCGGTGGTTAGCTAGTTTGTATAAAATTGTATATAGGGGTTATAGGTTTTTTTCATTAAATTTGTTGGTTGTACATACTTATATGTTTTATTATCCTACCGTTTTAATAGTATTAGTTAGGTACAGCAATATAGGTCACGTGGAGAAGAATATATTCAATTCTTCCCTGGCGCCCTTATACATTCTGTTACGGTTTTTTTGTTAAACCTCCACAATTCATTTTTATGTGTTGGACTGAAAGATATTTAAATGCTTTAAAACCCCTGGTTACGCCTATGGTAGATCTTTTAAAACAGTGGCTTCGTTCGCAACAGGTTGTGTTCTGTTGAGTTGTTTTAGGAATGTCTGAGAACATAGAACAGTGTGTGTCTTTTTCTGGCTCACGGTCTTTGTGTAGGTTCTTGTCTCGTAACTGAGTCAAACTTGGTGTTCTTCGATGTTCGTTTGGGGATCGAATGACATTGAGGTAAGACGGATGACATTCGGTCTGTCCATCTTGGTTTTTGGTCTTGACAACAGTGCTCGGTGTGTTGGCTAATTCTGTTTCCATCGGTTAGAAAATACGGTCCAAGTTTGTGAAAAACTTAGCGTCTGGAAGAGTTTTGCCAGTGACGGATTTGGGGCCGTATATTTTGTAGTGCCGGTGGAAATTTTAATCAGTTACGAGCATAACCTCAACAGCCTTCTCCGTTGGCCGCATAACAACCCCAGGTAAATAACTTTAAAGCTATATTAGGCTTATAGCCTCTATTATTTCTACTGTCTCGTACAGTCCCTGCTGACAGTGTATTTTCTCTCCTGGGTAGGCCAACTTCCTGGGGACACACTTAAGGGGCCAGTGGCTGTCCGCTCTCCAAGCACCAGTACCCAGCACCAGTAACCAGCGTCATTAATCAGCACCAGTAACCAGCGTCATTAATCAGCACCAGTAACCAGCGTCATTAATCAGCACCAGTAGCCAGCCCTAGTAACCGACACCTACAAGTACCAGAGTAAGCAAGGACAGAGAAAGTCAGTACCCTTATATCTTTCTTTTTTTTCTTATATTATACCATATTTTTTTATACTCCATAGTGTGTCTGTACCTACCATCTTTGTACAGATCTAGGTCCTCCCTCTACCCTCATTTGTACACCTGGATATAGCTATAACCAAGTATTTACAGGGTGTATATTAAATTGTACTTTGTTAATTCCACGGGTAGACCTACAGAAGTAGGTATTTGACACTAGAGGGTATAAATTATTATTCGCATTATTTTGGTATAAGAATATAAATATAGTATGGTATGGTACATATCTGATTCTTGCTGAACGTGGGTATATTTTACTATTCAGGGGTAGTGTATATTTAATTGACCATATTCCTAGGTATTAAGTTGTATACATATGTGATAAGTTAGGGCCTTTTTAAGATTTAACAGGACTTTATATTTAGTTTATAATTAATAGTTGCAATAGTCTTACATTTTCTTATATTTTGTTGCAATTCCCCCGTTTTGTTTCATTTTATGTTTTTCATTGATGTTCAATAAATTTTTGTAGTTATAGGTTGTTTTAATGCTCAGAAATAACCGGGTCACCTTCTACTAACCCATAATAAATCCCTGAGATGAGATGGAGAGATTAACTGAATTTTGTATTGTGTATCGTGGAATATATTGATATACATTTTGCTTGTTCAGTAACATCTCTCCATCTTTATTTTCACGTAACAAACTGGCGCTTTCTTTTCTTTTGCAAGAAAAACAACGTGGTAGAAGTTGGTCTATGGAATTTTTGAGTATTTTAACACTCTGTTTTTAATTTTTTTTTCTTTTCTTTCTCTGTTAAATATAATAGTTACCTGGCTTGTCACAGCATACAACCCATATACCTATGTTAAATATGTACGGAATTGGTTTACAATATTTACTTTCCTTTTATTTTTTATAATACTTTAAAACTGATCATTATACCTTACCTATATTTTTTTTCATACCTATATAGATTGCATATAAATATTTTTACTCCTTAAAGTTAAATTTTTGATTTATTGATTTTTACTTTAGGTATTTTATCATTTGAAAAGGTGCTATACATATTAACATTTACTTAATTACATTTTAATAACAGTGTTGGTTACTGATAACATTTGCTTTAAAGTAAGTTTTTATTAAATTTTACCATTCCAAATTATCAAACATTGCTAGGTCACCTCAATTTTTTGTCCTCAGGTAACATTGAATAATTTTTGTTTGTAACATTTTTTTCTATTTCTTAAGTGGAATTGGTTTCGTTCATTCCTTAAGAGGATAGGTTGTTTGGTTATTTCTTTTGTGAAATAATTTGTATATATTTTTTTTGTTTTGACTTGGGTAGGTTAATTCATAGATAGGTACTTAGTATTCAGAAGGTTTTGATACTAAGAGTCACAATTAGTTCTGTTAGAACAGCTAATTGTTAGGTTAGTTTTGCACTAAGGTACATTACTATCTTATAAATATAAGTGGTATAACTTAGTGGGTGCTTATACTTGTCTTTGGGATTTTAACGTAGGTTAAGGGACGGTATAAGCCCAAGTTTTTTTCTAGTTTAATTTTTTTTTGTTTAAGGTTCTCTAGTTTTGTTTTACATATTAGTTTAGTGACGTTAGTTTTTTTTCCTTTGAAAGAAGAGGTCGGGTTGCACTTCTGCAAAAGTTTAGTTAAAAGGAATACTTCAAAATGGAACCAAACCGTCTTATCAACGAAGAGCTGACATATGAGCTACGGATTAGAGGGTTATCGACCGGTGGGAGGGTAGAAGAGAAAAGACCACGATTAAGAAGAGCACTTATTGCTGAAAGAAGAGGTGAAGCTTCACCACCTACTAGTGTGACCAATGAAGATCCAACAAGTGAATTGTGCATTTGTAGAGCGAAGCTACATGGAATTTCGATTGATCTTCAGCAATTTAATTTTCAAAATCGTCAAATTGAATTTGACAGGATCTACTCTCGACTCTTACATACCAACGGTAGACTTTCTCGAATCCAATGCAGCACTGGACTCGACAAACATATGCAGGAAGAACTGAAGAGGCAAGGTGTTAGATTAGTTGGAGAACTTAATCTTAAATTTGAAGGCTTGGAATTGGGAACTAGTGAAGTACAATCATCCAGTTCACAACAACAAACTGCTGATTCATTGTTTGAGATTCCAGCTTTAAACCAAATTGAAAGTAGAGATGTCCTCCAACCTCGACGAGTCATTATTCCAACACCACAGTCAACCATATCTTATGACTTAGTAGATGTTAGTTCTGGACCAACAGTTGACACTCTATCGCAAAGAATTAGTGCTGAATGGGATATGATATCCTGGGATGGTCCCCAGTCAGTTCATATTATTCCTCCACCTAAAGAATATGGTAGTCGAAGTGATGTACCAGTGCACAGCATTATTCCGTCTACATTCTGTGACAGATCAGGAGAAATTTTTGAAGAGTCACCTATTCATCCTAGGGACACTAATCGTTTTGTGGGCGAACAACCTGTTTTAGAGAGTACTCAACTACGTGAGCGTGGAGAAACGACCACTAGAGAGTATGCACGACTCGAGGTAGCCACTTCTAATTTAAGAATTAGTATGGATAGACTTCAACAATTCTTAGCGGCTGGTATGTCTGGATCTCGAGAAAGGTTTCCTAGGGATCGTATAGTTAACTCAACAGAAGATCTTTATGAACCTGGGACAGATATAGGACAGAGTAATGTTGATTCTCGTACCATTAGGGTAGCTGACTATTCTGAAAACAGAGCATCTGATTTCCATCTACAGTCGAGACGTGGTAGCCGTGTTCATTTTGCTGACTCACATACGGCAGTTAATAACTACTAGGGTACCAGGTACGCAGTCAACTTCTTTGTTAGGTTTTAATGATCGGTTGAATGGGGATCAGTTTTCTTCAATGCGTGATGACTTTATTATATCAGGTAATCTACAAGGAACACAAACTTCATCTACGAACAATACTAATTTACAAACAAGTTTGGGTAATTTTACATCGTCGACATCTACATCAAATAATTTTCAAGGAACACACTCATATGTGCCTAACTTAGAAAATTTTAATCAACCTTTACCATCAAGCACAACTTCATTTCAAAATATGCCAACTTTATTAGCCAACAACAATAATTCAGGTACACAATCCTTTATTCCAAATGTCGGTAACTTCACTCAAGTGCCACCTTTAGCTTTATTTCAAGTTCCTCCTGGGAACCTTCCTTGATGTTATTGATGTTAGTAGATGGAATGTTAAGTATTCTGGCGAAGGTAGTGTAGAAGATTTCCTTGAGAGGGTGGAAGAGTTGCGTATTGCTAGGGGTGCTTCTAAAGAACAACTGTTTAGTGCTGTCCCGGATTTGGTGACAAATGATGCTCTTCGCTTCTTTAGAACACGACAGTTTGCAGATTGGGATGATTTTGCTAATCAACTTCGACTTATGTACCAGAGATCGGACGAGGATCGTTGGGAGGAGATTAGGCATAGAACGCAAGGTAGTGAAGAGAAAGTGTTAAGTTTTATTCTGGCTATAGAAAGCATGTTTAGAAAATTATCAAGTCTTCCTTCTGAAGAAACTCGCCTCGCAATCATACGTCGTAATCCTCTTCCATATATCCAGTCCCATCTTGCAATACAGCAGATTAAGAGTATCGAAGATTTACTTACGTTAAGTAGACATGTCGAAGACAGTGAAGTGAGATTGCAAAGGTTTGCTCCCCCTCCTACAAACTATAAGTATCTTGTGGATCCCGACTTAGCCTATCACAAACCGAACAGGACTACTGTCGCCTCTGTTCAGGAATCATCAAGTGGTCATGATTCGTCTAATATTGCAGTTGTGCTGTTCAACCAGGTTCTTCTGGAAGTAGCTCCGTTGTTTGTTGGAACTGTCGAGAAACTGGTCATAGATTCCGGAAATGCTCAAAGCCTAGGCGTCGATTTTGTTTCAAGTGTGGGAGAGACAATGTACTTTTGGCGCAATGTGGCTGTTCAAAAAACTTGAGCACGGAGGGGAGATAGGTCAGTCGTCCTTTCCTTTGAGTAGCTCAATGGCCACCATTGATCCAGCTCAGCATGCCGTATTGGATTTCATCATATCTCACGCAAAAGGTGACGAGCGACCGTATTTGAATGTCTCTATTTATGGTAGGTCTGTTCTTGGTCTTTTAGATAGTGGTTCCTCTAGAACTATTCTTGGTTCTACCGGGTGGAATATGTTAAAAGATTTTTGCTATTTGAATACGGAAACTCAACAAAATTGTGTTGTAGCGAATGGACAAAGTTGTCAATGTTTAGGATCTGTTGTTTTACCGTTCTGTGTTCAAGATAAGGTGGTAGTTTTGGAGGTGTTAGTTATGCCAGATTTTCCCCACACTCTCATCTTAGGTATCGATTTTTGTACGCGAATGGGAATAATTCCAGATCTTCGAGAAAATGAATGGTCTTTTCGTTCTAATGATGTCAATGACATCCAGATAGCTTCTATTGAATCCAGGGACATGTTGAGTGAAGAAAATCAACTTCATCTGAACTCACTTCTAGACGAATGCTTTTCTAAAATGAGGTCTGGACTTGGTTGTACTGACTTAGTGGAATTGGTCATTAAAACTGAATCGACTCCAGTTAAACAGCGATACTACCCATTATCTCCTGCTCTTCAAAAGCAAGTGAATCAAGAGCTTGACGAGATGATTCAGAATGACGTTGTGGAACCTTCTAATTCACCGTGGTCATCACCGATTGTCATGGTGAAGAAGAAGTCAGGGCAATGGAGATTTTGTGTAGATTATCGTGTTCTCAATAAGATTGCTGTCTCTGATGCCTATCCAATTCCATTTGTCAGCGCAACTTTGGACAAGCTTCGTAATGCTAAATACATCAGCACGTTAGATATCAAATCCGCATATTGGCAAATTCCAGTTTCCAAGGAATCAAGACCACTTACAGCTTTCACTGTACCGAGTAGGGGTTTGTTTCAATTTAAACGTATGCCGTTTGGTTTAAAGAATGCTCCAGCCGTTTGGCAAAGATTCATTGATAACGTTATTGGAATTGACTTAGAGCCTTACGTCTTTCAATATCTAGATGACGTGATTGTTATCAGCCCGGATTTTTCCAAACATTTAGAAATTCTGAAAGAAGTCCTCACCAGAATCACTAACGCTGGACTTACCTTGAATCGGGAAAAGTGTATATTCTGTAAGCCGGAGCTCCGATATCTTGGTTGCATCGTTAATTCGTCAGGTTTGCTAGTCGATCCCGAAAAGGTAGAGGCAATTATCAATATTCCAACTCCAAAAACTGTTTCAGATATTAGACGTTTAATAGGTATGGCAAGCTGGTATCGTCGTTTTCTTCCAGATTTTTCTTCACTTGTTTCGCCACTTACAGCTCTAACTCGTAAAAATACCAGGTTTGTTTGGGATGAAAATTGCGAGAAGGCTTTCCAATCTGTTAAAGAAAATCTTGTCAAGGCACCGGTTCTTTCCTGTCCAGATTTTAATTGTTCGTTTGTGGTTCAGTGTGATGCTTCAGATTTTGGGTTAGGTGTTGTACTTGGTCAGGTACAAAACGGCGAAGAAAAAGTTATCTGTTACCTCAGCAGATCACTGACTAAGCAGGAGAGACGTTATTCTGTGACGGAAAAGGAAACGTTGGCCGTATTGTTTGGGATAGAGAAGTTGCGTCCTTACCTTGAAGGTACTAAGTTTACTGTCATCACGGATCACTACAGTCTAAAATGGTTGAACAGTATCAAAGATCCTGTTGGTAGAATTGCGCGCTGGGCGGTGAGACTTCAACAGTACGATTTTGACGTTGTTCACCGAAAAGGTAAAGAACATGTAGTTCCAGACGCTCTCTCTCGTTCCGTTCCCATTATAGACTCTGTAAATGCTTCTGTGGCAGGTAACAGTAATTCTTCTGGTGAAAATGATCGGTGGTATGTTTCTATGTTAAGAAGAATTCAAGAACATCCTTCTAAGTTTCCTGATTGGCTTATTGAAAACAGTATTTTATATAAGAGAAGTAAACATCCTTTTCAAGATCTGCTCGATCCACAGAATGTTTGGTTAAGAGTGGTACCTAAACGCGAACGTGCTAAAATTATCCGTGAAAATCACGATCCACCCACTTGTGGACATCAAGGCATTTTTAAAACAACCGCTCGTATATCTCAGTACTACTATTGGCCAAACATGAAGTGTGATGTTGCTAGATACATTTCCAAATGTCAGACTTGTTTAATGGCGAAGCCAGATAATAAGGCTCCTGTTGGCCATATGCTTAGCATGACTCCAGTTGCTAAGAGGCCGTGGGAGATTATTAGTTGTGATCTGGTGGGTCCGTTACCCAGATCAACGAATGGTTATACTTTTATTTTGTCCGTTGTAGATGTCTTCAGCAAATTTGTTTTGTTCTTTCCTTTGAGGAATGCAAAAACTCATAGCATTCTAAAATGGTTAGAGGATCATGTAATTCTTGTATATGGTGCTCCGGATATCATTATTGCTGACAATGGTCAATTTAAGAGTAAGGAATTTAGAGCTCTGACTAGTGAATATAAAATTAAACACAGGTATACTGCATATTACCACCCTCAATGTAATTCTGTCGAGAGAACACATCGTGGTCTCAAGACCATGTTAACAAGCTATATTTCGGAACTTCATACTAAGTGGGATCAATTTCTTGGTAAGATATCGTACGCCGCTAGGTCCGCTGTTCATGAATCTCATGGACATACCCCAAATTTTGTTATGTTTGGTAGAGAAATACCTGCTTTCGGTAAATCATCCGATAAACATTTTGAAGATAGGGATCAACCACCTCTTGATGCTATGACAAAGAGTGAAGTGATGCACAGAGTTTTTGCTGATGTTCGTGTGCAGTTGAGTAAGGCATATGAGAAATCCAAAGATTCGTACAACCTTCGTAGACGACCGGATAGGTATATGGTAGGCCAAAAGGTCTGGCGAAAGAATTATGTAATTTCTGACGCAGCTAAAAAGTTTACTGCGAAATTCGCGAAAAGATATGTTGGTCCGTTTACCATAGGTAAAGTCGTATCTCCGTGGACGTACGAATTAGTTGATGTTTCAGGTCGTAATGTTGGCGTATGGCATGCTAAGGACATTAAGTTACATCCACCTGAGGACTCTGAATAATTGTTGTTTTGGATTCTTCTCATTGACAACGCTTGCCGGTTCATGGATATGAGTTAAAAGTTTTTATTTTTTTGGGTGGCAGCTCTTTGGATTTATGATCTTCCGGTCAGAGACTGCTACATCGGGTTAGAGGTGGGCACGTATTTTGAAACTCTGAACTTAGCTTCTTCTGTCACTAAGTTTACATTAGTTTCTCAGGCATTACATCATGCCAAACGAATTGTTTGCTGGCAGTTTACATTTTCATTGAATGTTCGTGAAACAATTTCGTTAATTTAACAGTTCACTGTTTGCCATTTCGTTTGGTGGAAGTTGTCTTATTTGGTTGAAATTGTCTTACTTGTTATGCAGAGTTGACTTCCGGTTGTGGCATGTTGTTGGGTTGATTGATGTTATGGCTTTGGTGATTTTTAGGTTGATTTGAGAGCTCCTGCACGAGACCTCAAGGCACCAGTAACCTGAGGTGCAACTTGAGCTTCCTGAGTTTAGTTACAATCCATTTTTCGGATCAGTGTACCAATTCAGTCTGGGGGTTTCCATTGCCATTTCTTCGGTTGCTTGATGACTGACCACACTTGGGTGTCTTCCTTCTATGTCCTGGGGGAGATTTGTTTGTTTTAGTTTTTTATTTTTTTTTGCTTAAGGCCCTTCACTTAGTAGGTGTTCAGCGGTTACACAATCACATCCTTTCTTTTGGGAAAGTTGAGGCTTGTGGTTGGGGGCTTGGTATTGGGGGGTCAGAGCTAGCCCGATGGGTAGCTGCGGCGAGCCCATCATCTATGGAGGTTCTGGCTACTGGTATCAAGTCGAGCCCTCTGCAGGTGTGATGGTGTTTGGTGTTGGACAGTACTGAGTTGAAGAACAACCTGTCATAAGTTGTAGTTTTTTTATGATGTGTGGATAATGGTGAAGCCATACTTTTTTTACTTTGGGATCACATTTTGATTGTGTATGACCCTGTTGTGTGTGTGTGTTCACCCATACACATCACAAAATGATTCCCAATTTTAAGTAGGTTAGGTTATTTTATAGATGGATACTGGTGAATCCATATGTCCTTCGGGTTGTATCAGTTTGATTGCGTATACCCATATTGTGAGGGTTCACCCATACACGTCTGAACAAAATGATGTTCTCAACTTTCATTCGAAAGTCTTTTTTTTAGGTGGGGTGGTGTTGTTACGGTTTTTTTGTTAAACCTCCACAATTCATTTTTATGTGTTGGACTGAAAGATATTTAAATGCTTTAAAACCCCTGGTTACGCCTATGGTAGATCTTTTAAAACAGTGGCTTCGTTCGCAACAGGTTGTGTTCTGTTGAGTTGTTTTAGGAATGTCTGAGAACATAGAACAGTGTGTGTCTTTTTCTGGCTCACGGTCTTTGTGTAGGTTCTTGTCTCGTAACTGAGTCAAACTTGGTGTTCTTCGATGTTCGTTTGGGGATCGAATGACATTGAGGTAAGACGGATGACATTCGGTCTGTCCATCTTGGTTTTTGGTCTTGACAACAGTGCTCGGTGTGTTGGCTAATTCTGTTTCCATCGGTTAGAAAATACGGTCCAAGTTTGTGAAAAACTTAGCGTCTGGAAGAGTTTTGCCAGTGACGGATTTGGGGCCGTATATTTTGTAGTGCCGGTGGAAATTTTAATCAGTTACGAGCATAACCTCAACAACCTTCTCCGTTGGCCGCATAACAACCTCAGGTAAATAACTTTAAAGCTATATTAGGCTTATAGCCTCTATTATTTCTACTGTCTCGTACAGTCCCTGCTGACAGTGTATTTTCTCTCCTGGGTAGGCCAACTTCCTGGGGACACACTTGGGGGACCAGTGGCTGTCCGCTCTCCAAGCACCAGTACCCAGCACCAGTAACCAGCGTCATTAATCAGCACCAGTAACCAGCGTCATTAATCAGCACCAGTAGCCAGCCCTAGTAACCGACACCTACAAGTACCAGAGTAAGCAAGGACAGAGAAAGTCAGTACCCTTATATCTTTCTATTTTTTCTTATATTATACCATATTTTTTTATACTCCATAGTGTGTCTGTACCTACCATCTTTGTACAGATCTAGGTCCTCCCTCTACCCTCATTTGTACACCTGGATATAGCTATAGCCAAGTATTTACAGGGTGTATATTAAATTGTACTTTGTTAATTCCACGGGTAGACCTACAGAAGTAGGTATTTGACACTAGAGGGTATAAATTATTATTCGCATTATTTTGGTATAAGAATATAAATATAGTATGGTACGGTACATATCTGATTCTTGCTGAACGTGGGTATATTTTACTATTCAGGGGTAGTGTATATTTAATTGACCATATTCCTAGGTATTAAGTTGTATACATATGTGATAAGTTAGGGCCTTTTTAAGATTTAACAGGACTTTATATTTAGTTTATAATTAATAGTTGCAATAGTCTTACATTTTCTTATATTTTGTTGCAATTCCCCCGTTTTGTTTCATTTTATGTTTTTCATTGATGTTCAATAAATTTTTGTAGTTATAGGTTGTTTTAATGCTCAGAAATAACCGGGTCACCTTCTACTAACCCATAATAAATCCCTGAGATGAGATGGAGAGATTAACTGAATTTTGTATTGTGTATCGTGGAATATATTGATATACATTTTGCTTGTTCAGTAACATCTCTCCATCTTTATTTTCACGTAACAATTCTCAGTAATATCTTCTCGGTCAGTAGTTCCTTTTCATTTCTTTCCTTATTTTAATTTAGTTTCTAACACTCCAGTACTTCATTAGGTGCCGTCTTATTTCGGGCGTGCAAATACGGCCTGATCCTCCCCAGAGCCCTACTGTTTAGTCTCTTCAATTTCCAGCTAGCCTAGTTTGAGGAAACTTCCATAACTAAGTAACTACCCTTTAAAGCTATATCTATTCTGCCACATCACAATCCTCATTTTGTTACAACTTGTTACCAAGAACTCAAAAAAGCATAAACAAAAGTTATTAAATATATAAGTAGCAAATAACCTGTAAATAGAGAGAAAGTAATAATAGTAATTAATATAAGTGAACGTAATGCTAGAAGGTAAAAGTAAATAGTAATAACCTAGAATTGAACCTGAAGAATTTAAGAATCGAAAAGGCTCCACAAACACCAAAGCAAATAAGGGACAAAGAAGGACACTTACTTCATGACAATGACCACATCCTAGAGAGATGGAAGCAATATTTCGAGGATCTACTGAATATCCAAAACGACGTAGACATTATCACAGAAGAACCAGAAGAGGTAGAGCAGGAAGACCAAATTCAAGACGAAATAACTATAGCGGAAATAAAGGAAATCATACAAAAGCTTAAGAAAGGTAAAGCGGCTGGATTTGATAAAATCACAGCGGAAATGCTTAAAAACATGGGCGACAAGGGCATTGAACTGCTAACAAAAGTGTGTAATAGGGCATGGAGTGAGAGCCAAATACCAAAAGATTGGGAAGTGGGAGTTATTCTACCCATTTTCAAAAAAGGTGACAGACGCGAATGTAGCAACTACAGAGGAATAACACTACTGAGCATCCCATCCAAAGTATATGAGAGAATACTAGAAAAACGTCTTTTACAAGAAGTTGATTCTAAAATGGAACAATCACAGAGTGGATTTAGAAAAGGCAGAAGCATCCAAGATCACATTTTGACTATCAAGAAATTAATACAAAATGCACGGAACTCAAGCACCGAGTTATACCAAGCCTTTATAGACTTAGAAAAGGCATTTGATAGTACTCCAAGGAAGGTGATTGACATATGTTTAAAAAAGAAAGGTGTGAAAAGCAAACTCAGGCAAGCCATTATGAGTATATATAGACATACAAGGAACAGAATCAGAACCGATAATATGGAATCCGAAGAGTTCATAGTAAATGAAGGTCTACGTCAAGGAGGAGTCCTAAGCCCCATACTGTTTAACATTGTCTTGGATGACATAATTAAAGAAACTAGAGCAGAAACGGTAAAGTTATATGCCGGACATAGAAATTTAGAAGCAGTGTGGATCTCAGAGTGTGCATACGCAGACGATCTAGTGATATTTGGGAAAAATGAAGAAGCACTCAATCGAAATTTACAAGTATGGAACGCTGCACTAATTAAACGGAATCTGAGAATCAATAATGAGAAGACGAAAGTAATGGTATGTGGAAAAAGTAGAAAACAAACGAAGATAACAATTAACGGAAATACACTTGAACAGGTCGATACTTACAAATACTTGGGAGTACAAATAGAGAGCAGAGGAACTGAAGAAACTGAAATAAGTTCCAGAATAGAAAGTGCTGCTCGGATGTACCACGCAATCAAAAGTACGTTTCTGTCAAAAAAGAAGTATCCCAAAAAGCCAAAGTGTCCATATACAAGACGGTGTTTGTGCCGATTTTAACTTTTGGTAGTGAAAGTTGGACGCTTACTGATAAGTTAAAATCGAAAATACAGAGCATAGAAATGAAATTTCTTAGAAGAATAATGGGTATAACCAGGTTAGACAGGATTAGAAATGAGGCAGTCAGAGAACATCTTAAGGTCCAACCAATTATAAAAAAAATTGAAGAGGCCCAATTGAGATGGTATGGACACATGGTTAGAATGAACCAAGAAAGACCAGTTAAAAAAGTATGGGAAGCCAGAAGACAAACCAAGAGACCAAGGGGCAGGCCAATGAAGACATGGGATGATAATGTAACCTCAATCCTAGAAACACGAGGAATCAGCAAAGAACAAGCAAGAAACCAAGCAAAGAATAAGAAGCAATGGAGAAAAGTTGTGCATGCAACTAACTAAAGACATTACACCCGACACCTTAGGGTAAATGGGTTTAGGATTATATATATATATATATATATATATATATATATATATATATATATATATATAATAACCTAGAAATAAGGATAAAGTAAAATATAACGTATGAACTAAATATATATATATATATATATATATATATATATATATATATATATATATATATATATATATATATATATATATATATATATATATATATATATATATATATATATATATATATGAGCAATATTTCTACTTTTCGGTGAATTTTGTGGGGAGGGTCCTCGGATTTTCTTCAAATTTTAGTATGTTATTGGACTTATTGAGAAAACGTCATCCTGAGAGTTACAGCCCCCTAGGGGCCTTAGAGCCCTAGATAGGGCCCGTCAAAGACCCAAAAAAGGTCGTTTTTAGCCTATATTTGACAGGCTTGTATATCGACTCCCAGTTAACCGATTTTAACTCACCAAACGTTATTTTCTTTATAATTTTAAGTAGTTTTATCAGTGACAATTTCAAGTCTCTAATTAATAACCTTGATTTTTGGGACCATTTTAAGTAACGCTAAAAATTTCAAAAAATTGCTATTTTCAAAAATTTGTTAAAAATCTAATTTTAATCCGATTTTCTTTTTCTGGTCGGCGGTTTAAACGTAATAAAAAGGTCTTTAAAACAATATTTCAAGAGTTAAAATCCGTTCGGTAGAAGCGGATATACAAATACAACAGATTGAAAATGGACATTTTTGTAAAAATCGCGTTTTTATGGAATTTTAAAGTGCTGACACGTTTTGGGGTATATATTAAATTGTACCAAAATTTTTTTAGAAGTAGCTTTTTATATAAATAATAACTTCGTATTGGAGATTTTCTTGGCCCGGGCCTCTATCTACCTTATATGACCCTCTAAAAATGAGTATTTTGTTACTCAAATGAGGTGACTTAACAAACAACTTACGGCCTATTTATATCAATCAGAGAGCCAGAAGACTTTAACTATTAAGGATTAGAAAAGTAGAGATCACAACCTTTTATTTGAGGGCTCACACAAACTTCTAGGTAGCCTAGAAGTACAGTTATGATATTTCAAAGTCCTAACTAAAATTAAAGTATCAATTCTGTGAACGCTACTTTTATAGACTAAGAGCCGCTATGGGTGAAATTTGTTAACTATTTTAGGCACGATAAGAGGCCATAACTTAAACAATAAAACCTAAAAGAAAACGTATGAACACTATACCGTCACTTTTTAGAAGCACATACCTCGACAGTGGCGCATCAAACTTTCCACTTATGAACGGGATAAATAAATTAAAAGGTACCCTTCCTTACACCCAGAATTCAATTTTGTTAATTTTTTAAAGTTCTACGTTATTAAGAAATAAAACTCAGTGTAATTTTAACACACCACCCCCATCCCCCTTCCCCCACCACCAAAAAATCCAAAAAACTGTTTTTTAGGGGATTTTTGGTGATTTTCCCTATTTTATAGACTTCAAAATAGATTAAATTAATGTTTTTTTATAGGTTATATGTTAATTGAAGTAACTGTGTCCTGTAGAATATTTAAAAATTGGATAAATACGTTGAAACCCCCAAAAACCCCCTCGAAAAACAATTTTTTGGATTTTTGAAGATGGAGAACCTTACGGAAACTTCTGAAATAAATTAGAAATATAGCATTTGATAAAATACACAAGATTAAAACAAAATAGTCCAACAGCCATCCCCAAAAAAAAGTTTTTTGTTTAAAAGTTTATAAAAATAAAAAAATAATTTTTTTTTAGGTTACGTCACTCAACCTACGTGTCTATAAAAAATAGGCATGTTTTGTAAAAGCCACAAGTATGCGTGTGAATTTTTTGAAATTTTAAAATTGATTACATCCCACCTAAAAAAAATAAAAAACGAGAAATGAACTTTTTGATGGTGGGGGTAGGAACACAGGGGAGGCGGGTTGAAATTACACTGAGTCTTATTTTTGAATCACGTATAACTTTAAAAAATAAAAAAATAATAATTCTGGGAGTGAGGGAGGGTACCTTTTAATTTATTTATCCCCTCCATAAGTAGAATGTTTGATGCGCCACTGTCGAGGTGTGTGCCTCTAAAAAGTGACGGCAGAGTGTTCATAGCTTTTCTTTTAGGTTCTACTATTTAAGTTTTAGGCTTTTATCGTGCTTAAAATAATTATCAAATTTCATCTATAGCGGCTCTTAGTCTATAAAAGTAGCGTTCACAGAATTGATACTTTGATTTTAGTTAAGACTTTGAAATATCATAACTGCACTTCTAGGCTACCTAGAAGTTTGTGTGACCCCTTAAATAAAAGGTTTTAATCTCTACTTTTATAATCTGTGATAGATAAAGTCTTCAGGCTATCTGATTGATAGAAATAAGTCGTAACTTGTTTGTTAAGTTGCCTCATTTGAGTAACAAAATACTCATTTTTAGAGGGTTATATAAGGTAGATAGAGGCTCGGGCCAAGAAAATCTATAATGAAACGTTATTATTTATATAAAAAACTGCCTGTAAAAAAATTTTTGTACAATTTAATATATACCCCAAAACGTGTCAGCACTTTGAAAATCCGTAAAAACCCCATTTTTACAAAAATGTCTATTTTCAATCTGTTTTATCTCCACTTCTACTAAACGGATTTTAACTCACAAAATATCATTTTAAAGCCCTTTTTAATACCTTTAAACTGTCGTCCAGAAAATGAAAATCGGATTAAAATTAGATTTTTGACAAATTTTTGAAAATAGTAATTTTTTGAAATTTTTAGCGTTACTTAAAACGGTCCCAAAAATCAGGGTTATTGACTAAAGCCTTGAAATAGTCACTGAAAAAACTACTTAAAATTACAAAGACAATGACGTTTGGTAAGTCAAAATCGGTTAAATGGGAGCCGATATACAGCCTGCCAAATATACGGCAAAAACGACCTTTTTTGGGTCTTTGACGGGCCCTATCTAGGGCTCTAAGGCCCCTAGGGGTCTGTAACTCTCAGGATAACGTTTTTTAAATAGGTCCAATAACATACTAAAATTTGAAGAAAATCCGAGGACCCTCCCCACAAAATTCACCGAAAAGTAGAAATATTGCTCATATATATATATATATATATATATATATATATATATATATATATATATATATATATATATATATATATATATATATAACAAACAAGTGGTTTATTAGGGTTGCAGTCAGAAGTTTGGCCAGGATATCAAAAAAGTTTTGATATCCTGGCCAAACTTCTGACTGCAACCCTAATAAACCACTTGTTTGTTGATATTGACAGTCACTAATATCCAGTATTTCTTGTATATATATATATATATATATATATATATATATATATATATATATATATATATATATATAACAGGTATATAATATTTGCTGAACAGTTAGGAAACAAGGTTGAAATATTGGGGTAGCAGCAATCTCAAAGAAAACTCTTTATAATAGTTCCAAGCTTTCGAAAATGTTTATTTTCATCATCAGGGAAACTACAATCATAAATAGACAGTATTTAACAAATAGGCTAACTGAAATCAATAATAATTGCTATCTTTGTGTTACCAAAAATCCAGAACACCATAGTTTCCTCTCACTAAACCAGGTGTCGAGGATCCCCAAAAACACAAAAACAACAAAAAATTGTTCTGAGAAATGCAGAGTCAATACTTTCACTAAAAACACTGCACATCACAAAACAATCTTACTAAAGAGTTACTTATATGTTTGTACTTACATTATTTGAGGATGTTGAGCCTAGTTGTTAAACACTGACATATAAAACGAAATTTTGTCCTGGTACAAATCGTAAATAAAAATTAAAATTAAAAACTATATATAAAAAATTGTTCTAAAAATCGAGTATAAATTGAAAAATGGTAAAATATTTTAAAAAATGATGTATGTCAAATGGCATTTTTGAAAATGTCTAACAAAATGTTTTATAAATTTTGAAATAGGAAAATTCCGAAATGAGAATTAAACAGTTTTAATCAATGCAAAGTTTTTTTAATAGTAGATGTCTTTTTTATTATGTGATTTATATTGAAAAAATCTATAAATTGTATACTAAATGAAAGAAGAACTTGAATTATTAAATTTAAATTGGTTATTTTTATCTAAAGTGAGTAAATAAGAATAAATTTCACTGAGATGTCTTACATCTGATTTTTTGTTTATTGAATTTTCTTCTTGAAAGATAAAAGCCATTTCCAAAAAGAGTCTTTTGTTATATGAGTTCTCAGAAGCTAGTACTTTAGTATATTGATAATCCATTGTATGACCCTCTTTGGAAACGTGTTCTGCTAAAGCACAACGTTCAGGATGTAGTTTATGATTGTAGTTTCCCTGATGATGAAAATAAACATTTTCGAAAGCTTGGAACTATTATAAAGAGTTTTCTTTGAGATTGCTGCTACCCCAATATTTCAACCTTGTTTCCTAACTGTTCAGCAAATATTATATACCTGTTAACTACAGAGACAATGGGGTTTTACCAGAACATCGGTATTGAATTTGGTGACATTGCAGTCCAGAAATTGAAGTCTTGGTCAAAGAGTAAAATGAAATTGGCAAATGAATACAACAGAAGATGTTTCCTTTTAAAATGCCGAAAAACGGGCACACTTCCACCACACATTAGACATAGTACGAAACCGATCCTATCACTGATCCATAGACAAAATACCTACACTGAAGAATCTATAAGATTATGTGATAAAATGGGATCTAAAGTTCTAAATATTGAAATTACATCTAACCATAAACTTATTAATAAATTAGAATCAGATTTAACAAAATTTAAAATAGACATTATTAACTTAACATCAGAATTAATTTTTTTAAATTTCCAATCAAAACAACAACGAGTATATAACCGTAAATTTCACATAATTAAAAATAATAACTTAAAGAAATTTGATAAGCTGTATAAAGATAATGTTGATATTTTGTTAAATATTAAACCAAACTGGATAAAAAATCTAACAGAGGTTGTGATACCAGATGATATTTTTCGTTTTTTGGCTCTTGGCCCCAAATTTAGTATTGAACCTATACTAAGAATACACATTCCTATTAAAAATATGTTATCTTGTATCGACAATATAACCTCGTCTATATCTAATATACTTGTAAGGAATGTACTGATAGCTAAATCTACAAATATTATTACTAATCAAATTCACAATTATGGGAGGTACCAAAGTAACACATCTGTCTTTTACCATAAACTACTAGTTAAAACTAAATCTTTTCTAAAAAATAATCCTAATATTGTTGTTACAAAATCTGATAAAGGTAATGTAACAGTAATTTTATATAAAGAACAATATTTAGAATTATCTTCAAATATACTAAATAATAGAGAGGCCTATTCTATCTTACCAAAGGACCCAACTTCTTCTATTCAACAGAAATGTAATAAATTAATAAAATCACTAGTAGATACAAACCAAATAGATCCTAATACAAAAAAGAAACTTATGTGTTATAGTGGTATTTCACCAAAATTTTATGCTCTCCCTAAAATACATAAACCTACACTATCAGTACGTCCTATAGTAGCTTGTATTAATGCTCCTACACAGTTTTTGGCTTCTTTTTTAACTGATATATTGACTAAAGCTTATGACACTAATAATGATTACTACGTAAAAGATTCTTTTGAAGTTACTAACAAATTCAATAATTTTAAACTTCCACCTAATTATGTTATTGCAAGCTTAGATGTCGTGTCCCTTTTTAGTAATGTTTACTTAGATGCAGCTCTAAGAGCTATTAATAAAAAATGGTCTTCTATTCGTAACTTCTGTAACATTGAGAAAGACACCTTCTTAAACTTAATTAGCTTTTTATTTAATAACACATATTTTTCTTTTAATAATCAATATTATTCACAAAAATTTGGTACTCCTATGGGAGCGACAATTTCACCTATTATTGCATGTTATGTGATGGACGATTTGTTAGACATAGTAATACCAGTACTACCTTTTGACCTTTGTTTTATTAAGAAATATGTTGATGACATAATACTTAGCCTACCTTCCAATGCCTTGGATGAAATCTTATTCATCTTCAACAGTTATGATCCTTACATTCAATTTACCTTAGAAAGAGAAGATGAAAATGGTACTCTACCTTTCTTAGATACTAAATTTATTCGTAATACTACTACAAACACCTTAATGATTGACTGGTACCAAAAACCAATAAGCTCAGGTAGATATATGAATTATTGGTCGTACCATAAATTTTCTCAAAAAGTTAATTTAATAAAACAAATGAAATCAAGGGTTTTAAAAATATCAGACAGCTCATTTCATAACAAAAATCTAAAAATATTATTTAATATATTCATTGACAATTCCTATCCAAAAACCCTTGTAAATAAATTGCTTTTTAATACATCTGACATCTCATACACAAATAATAATAGTATTAACAACCAAAATTTAAATATTCTTACTAATGTTACAGAAAACCAGGAACCCATTAACTTTAAATATTTTTCACTCCCTTACATTAAAAACATCACACCAAAGCTATGCAGAATCTTTAATCAAATTAGTGGCATAAAAATAGCTAATAGTATCACATTATCTATAAACTCAATTTTTACTAGACTGAAAGATAAAACTCCTACATTATCTTGTTCCAATGTAGTTTATAGTATACCTTGTCATAGTTGTAATATGAACTATATAGGTATCACCTCGAGAACTTTATCATCTCGAATAATATCACATAAAAGTGATTCTAGACTACATCCTGAACGTTGTGCTTTAGCAGAACACGTTTCCAAAGAGGGTCATACAATGGATTATCAATATACTAAAGTACTAGCTTCTGAGAACTCATATAACAAAAGACTCTTTTTGGAAATGGCTTTTATCTTTCAAGAAGAAAATTCAATAAACAAAAAATCAGATGTAAGACATCTCAGTGAAATTTATTCTTATTTACTCACTTTAGATAAAAATAACCAATTTAAATTTAACAATTCAAGTTCTTCTTTCATTTAGTATACAATTTATAGATTTTTTCAATATAAATCACATAATAAAAAAGACATCTACTATTAAAAAAACTTTGCATTGATTAAAACTGTTTAATTCTCATTTCGGAATTTTCCTATTTCAAAATTTATAAAACATTTATTAAATAATTATAATTGGTTCAGTGGTGGTGACGTTTCCGTATGAATTCAAACAAAATTTAATAAAAATCGATATAACATTTGTTAGACATTTTCAAAAATACCATTTGACATACATCATTTTTTAAAATATTTTACCATTTTTCAATTTATACTCGATTTTTAGAACAATTTTTTATATATAGTTTTTAATTTTAATTTTTATTTACGATTTGTACCAGGACAAAATTTCGTTTTATATGTCAGTGTTTAACAACTAGGCTCAACATCCTCAAATAATGTAAGTACAAACATATAAGTAACTCTTTAGTAAGATTGTTTTGTGATGTGCAGTGTTTTTAGTGAAAGTATTGACTCTGCATTTCTCAGAACAATTTTTTGTTGTTTTTGTGTTTTTGGGGATCCTCGACACCTGGTTTAGTGAGAGGAAACTATGGTGTTCTGGATTTTTGGTAACACAAAGATAGCAATTATTATTGATTTCAGTTAGCCTATTTGTTAAATACTGTCTATTTATGATTGTAGTTTCCCTGATGATGAAAATAAACATTTTCGAAAGCTTGGAACTATTATAAAGAGTTTTCTTTGAGATTGCTGCTACCCCAATATTTCAACCTTGTTTTATATATATATATATATATATATATATATATATATTGTTGTGTTCTTATTTATTTATATGTGATGATATTCTTATATGTAATTTAATTTAATTAATGCATTAATGATAATCTAATTAATCAACCAGATCACATATCAATATGTTTTCAATCTCAGGGCGAATTATAAAATTACTTACTTACTTTCGTGGCTTCTAAATATTTCTCAGTGGTTCCTAATCGGGATAGGAAAAAAATAAAATAATACACACATATGGATTACAATTATAAATCAAATTTTGTTTATTTTATATAAATGGCAATCATTGCTTAATATTTGTTAGATCTTATATTTATTTAACACAAACATTTAAAAATGGGAATCTTATTTCCTTTTGGTTTCCAATTTAAAATTTTTATTAATAATGAACTATTAGGATTTATTAGCAACAAATTGATTTAAGTTTGATGAAAATCTTCTGATATTAGCGATTATGTTCTTCAATTTTTAATGTGATATTTAATACAAAAACCCATACATTCATGTCCTGACAATTGAGACTGACCTTTATCTGGTGAGCTGCGAATGTCCTCACACAAGACCCGTTTCCTCCTACCCTTGGCTGCGATAAAAAAACTCGTCCTGGCCTCCAGTAATGTTCTCCTTTGAAACTACCTCGTATAGCTCTCGTTCCTGCTTTTCTCGTGATGCCGTGTTCTACCTTTTTCGAACCACTTCAATCAGCTACCGGGAAACTCTTTGCTCAAGGAGATTCTTTTCTCTCGACTCGGCCTACCTCTCGTTCCGATGGGTACTCAACACTCACGGAACTACACCGGCTTTTTCACTCTTCGTACACTACCGTCTACCACTGGACTTCACCTCTCGACTTCTCAAAACATTCTGATCTCTCATCCTCATTCATTCCCCTACTTTCTAAATATCCCTTCCAGATTCAAAAATCAACATTCCACCACAAATTTTAATTCGCCGTATTCCTCAATACCAACTTTTAATCTTTCTAAATATGTTTAATGGATTTCAAGAAAAAATAATCATTTCCCAATTTAAACTTACTTTCTACTTTTTACAAAACTTAATGACCTATTTTCTATTTCACTGAGTCTTATTTAGCGTAGGCTAATGATCGAATCTTCCGCGAACACTATAATGGTCCGCGTCACTCAAACTTGTTTATCTTAGGCGCATTGTTACCGAGTTTCGTCCGCTTCTTCGAATCACTTTCTTAAAAACGAAGTATAATAATTTGTTGTATACAGGTTGTTCTAAATTTACATGCCCGTGGTTGAGAAAATTGAAGATCTTTTATATTAATTTGAATTTTGCTTATAATTATAAAATTTTAATTCTCATATCAAATAGGAATATAACAAATCCCCGCCTTTGTATTCGATAAAATTTATCTGCATTTTTACATAAATTTTCTCGAGGCAAAACCAACTCCCTGTATATTTCCTTACTTTAATCTACGTCTTATACCCTAACTTACTATCTACTTTATGTAATTCTGTCTTTTATTCGTGATATTTGTATACATCGTGAATATTATAAATTCCTCGGATCTTTTCCGAGTTCCTATGCCTCAACTCATAACTATTTATCCCATTTTCATTATTCACGATGTACGGGCCTTCGAAAACAGGCATCAACTTTGCGCAAATGCCCCCAGGAAGATTTGATACTCGTAATGCCCTCACGAGTACTTTTTCGCCCTTTTGGAAAGTCACTGGTCTTCTTTTTCTATTGTGTTCCTGTCTTTGGATATACTTTTCGTTGCTTCGCCGTAATCTTCTCTGTACTGTTTCAATCACCTGTTGATATTCCTTTGGCTCTGGGTCTTCCCATGGCCTTATCGGCAGTACACCCTTCATGATGTATTCTGGGGTCTCTTTTGTTACTGTGCTCGGAATTGTATTTAGATACATTTCTATTTCCGCCATTTTCCTGTCCCAGTGGCGATGTTGACCATCTGTTGCAATGCGAAGAAATTTCGTCACTTCCTGTATGAATCGTTCCGAAGGATTACTCTGTGGATGCCTGATGCTGACAAAATTTGTCTCTATTCCGCGTTCTCGAAGTTGTCCCTTGAAACGATCATTTCGGAAATACGTTGCATTGTCCAGTAGAATCTTTTTTGGTGTTCCTACTGTGGCTATAAAATTGTCGATTTTTCTTAATATTTCTTCCCCCTTTGTGGTGCGGCAACTATATCATTTTACGTATTTTGAAAACATCCACCATCACTAGAATATGTTTGTTCCTTTTAGTGGTCATAATTAGATCGCTTAACATATCTATTGCTACAATGTCTAGTTTGTTTAGGGCTTCAATATTTTTGGCAATATTTTCGTTTTTGAAATTCCTACTCTTATATTTTTGACATACATCGCACTTCTGGGTAATTTCCTTTGCAATGCGGTAATCCTGTCGGCTGATGTAATTTTCCCTAAAAACGAGCCAAACCTTTCTGCTACCGATATGCCCATTGTCCTCATGTAATTTCTTTATTATCTTTTCTGCCAATGTCTGTGTCACTAAATATAGTTCCTTTCCGTCTATTCTCTTAAAATATATGTTATTTTCTACCTCCGCTCTTCTTTTCTTTCTTTCCTCTAGGTCTTCCTGGTTTGTCCTTATCTCATTTAACGAATATATCCCTTCTTCTTGTATTAATCTATTTAGTCCCACCTGTAGAGTAATTGTTTCCTTTTTTCCGGTGTCCTCATCCCGTGTTAGAGCGTCGGCTATTATGTTGTCTTTTCCTTTTATATATCGGAACTCAAATTCATACTCCTGTAATAATAGAATGCCTCTATGTATTCTATTATTTACTAATCGATTCTTCATGATATGTACTAAAGCTGCATGGTCTGTTTCGATTGTGAATTTTGCTCCCAATAAGTAAAACCTCAATTTGTTTACGCAATATAGTACACTGGCAAACTCCAATTCTGTAACACTATATTTTCTCTCATGTGTTTTAGTCACTCGAGATATAAAACATATCGGCACTTCTTGGTCGTTTTGTATTTGAGACAGAACTCCTGCAAATTTTTGTATGGACGCATCAGTTCGGAGTATAAAAGGTAAATTGTAAATGGGGTGGTATATTTTCGTTCCTTCTGCGAATTCTCGTTTTAATGTTTCGAAAGCTTCCTCCTGTTCTTCTTTCCAATTCCATTTTATTCCTTTTTTAAGCAATTTTATCAGAGGGATTTCCTTTTGGCTCAAATCGGGAATCAGTTTTTTAAAATAATAAATCGTGCCAAGAAAACCTCTCAATGTTTTCAAATTCGTTGGTCTTGGGTATTCATCTATGAGCTTGACTCTGTCTTCGGCTAATCTGACTGTTTTGGTGTCCAATTGAAAACCCAAATAAATTACTTCTTTTTGAAAAAATTTACATTTTTCAATGTTTAATTTCAATCCCGCTGTGTCCAATTCTTCCAGAATTATTTTTATGTGTTCCAGATGACTCTGAGTATCTTGTGAAAAAATTAATAAATCATCGATATAATGAACTATGAAATCTTCATGGCGATTTAAAATGGTATGTAGAGCTCGGACGAGTGCAGCACAAGCACTCTGCAATCCAAATGGCACTACCTTAAACCGGTAGACAATACCATCAATTGAGAAAGCGGTGTAGTTTCTACACTTTTCAGCTAAAGGTATCAACCAAAAACTGTGTTTTAAGTCAATTTTAGAAAATATGTGTGATCCCGTAATTCTTCCAAAAATGGCCTCGATGTTTAGAGGTGATTCATATTGTGATACAGTGTGCTGGTTGATATTCCTGGCATCTAAACATAATCTCAATTCTCCATTGCTTTTCTTTACTATCACAATCGGGTTAACATACGGTGAATCACATCTTTCGATGATTTGATCTTCCAACATTTTATTAATTTCTTCTTTCACCTCTTGTCGATACTTGTATGGAATCGGGTAAGTCTTTGATCGAAAATTTCCCAAGTTTTTCACCTCAAATGAATGTTCGTACTTTTTCGCCACTCTGTTTTCCTCATTTATCAAATTTTCGTAGTTTCTTAACATCAACCGCAATTCTTTTTCTTTCCCTTCTCCGCATATCAATTTTCTGTCTTTTTCCTCAGATTCTTCAAATATGTTTACCGTGCATTCTGCATCCTCGTTTGCATATACCTCCTCTTCAAATACCACTGTTTCAATCATATTCCTTTCACTTTCATTTGTTAGCTTTATTTCTTCTTCTCCTGAGCTCGTCTCTTCTTTTGAGGAATCCCAGGTTTCTTTTGCTTTTGATACTCTCAATTTTTCTTCTTCTGGGCTCAACTCTTCTTTTGAGGAGCCACAGGTTTCATTTTCTTTTATCTTTTTCTGACTTTTTCTCCCTTTTCTTCTTTGTCCTTGCTTCGTTGCCAAATTCATTTCCACTGTTTGTTCTTTACCTGATTCGTCCGTATTTTGTTTCTCCTGTTCCTTGTCCTGTTCTTTTTCTTTTTCTTCTGTTAGTTTCATCGTATTATTTTTAAAATCTATTTTTTGATCCACTTTATCCATTTTCTTTGATGTTTCTTCCTGATTTTTATCCAGTTTTTGTTGTGATTCATCCATTTTTCGATCCACTTTATCCATTTTTTTTTTGACTGAAGTTGCATTAGTTGTAATATCTTTTCTAATTCTGATAATTCTTGCTGTTCTGATGCCATGATTGTCGTGTCTAAAATATCTTCTTGGTCTGAATGTTCTTTTTGTTTTTTGTTGTCTTTGCTTTGGCTTCTTGTCACAGACATTTGTTTTCAAGAAGTACTATCCCCGCCAAATATGAAATTTTACTAGTATGTTACCAAGACGACTTTTTCTCACCCAAATATTATAAATTGTCCATAAATATATCAAATGTAAATATCGTAAAAATAAAGTATTAAATCAGTTATGTAAAATTTGTACCTAAAGAGATCTAAATTTTTATGTTATCAACTGTAAGTATCTCACTTTTTACCACAGGCATATAAATTTCCAACTACCGGCTTTTCTCTTTCTATCCTTCAAATTTGCCACTAGAAATACTTTTCAATGCTTACCACGTTGGACGACATTTGTTGTGATCTTATTTATTTATATGTGATGATATTCTTATATGTAATTTAAACTTTTAATCTTTCTAAATATGTTTAATGGATTTCAAGAAAAAATAATCATTTCCCAATTTAAACTTACTTTCTACTTTTTACAAAACTTAATGACCTATTTTCTATTTCACTGAGTCTTATTTAGCGTAGGCTAATGATCGAATCTTCCGCGAACACTATAATGGTCCGCGTCACTCAAACTTGTTTATCTTAGGCGCATTGTTACCGAGTTTCGTCCGCTTCTTCGAATCACTTTCTTAAAAACTAAGTATAATAATTTGTTGTATACAGGTTGTTCTAAATTTACATGCCCGTGGTTGAGAAAATTGAAGATCTTTTATATTAATTTGAATTTTGCTTATAATTATAAAATTTTAATTCTCATATCAAATAGGAATATAACAATATATATGCTAGTAAAAGTAAAAGTAAATAACGTAAAAAATAGGTATGCAAAAAGCCACGACCAACGTGGAGGTTTTCGCAACTGCAAGTGCCTGTAACAGAAAGCAGAAAAAGAAACACAAAGGTAATTGGTTGGAGTTCAGTCCAACCGCAAAAATAAGGCTAAAGCCAATTTTACTTTCTTACACTAAAAAGGTAAATCAGGAACAAGGCGAGTTCAGGGCTCTAAGCCTGAACTCCAAAGGCATGAAAAGGAGAATTAGAGAAACAAGTTTTCTGGTTGAGTATTGCTCACACCAGAAGGTCTGATCGCTAAGATCTCGGACTCGGTAAGATGCCATCTAGCAAGCAAGCAATTTGATTCAACCCGACCTGTGGGAGATGCCCACCCTATCGAAAAAGTACATTCGGGTGTAACAATTCATTGGGGCGAGGTGTTTTGACCCGAGTAAAAACAGGGATCACCCCATCTCGCTCCAATGCCCCAGGCCATCCCTTCCCCCCCATAGCACGCTGATGCGCGATGGGGGCACAACTATCGTAGCCAAATGCTCTTCACAATGGAATCCTAGGTAATAAGATTCCATGTGGTACCCTAATCGAATGCAAAAAAACTAGGCCAGCGTGAAGCGCTCTATGCCTTTATCTTCTTAATTACTTATCCGCGGAACTAAAATTGCTTGCTTGGGCCCCAAGTCATTGTACCGAGCCCCACTGAGCTCTGTCCAACGACTTGTTGCTCGAGTTTTTATGGGTGTTTTTTTTTGTTTTTTATATTTTTTTGGGGGCTTACGCCTTTTTATATATTTTTTTATGATTGAACTTACCGTGAGGTGATCGTGGTATTGGACCTACGTGTATTACGTTTTCTTCGGCACTTGTTGTTTTCGAGCTACGAACCGTTCACTGTTTACACTATTTTATTTATTTATCCCACTTTACAATATTTGTTGTTTTGGACGTTTGTGTTTCCACCGGTGGAAAGCTTCGTACCTTAGCATCTCTCGCATTATTGGGCTTGGATGGTGCTCCAGATCTGCAAAATTTACCTTGGCCTTGTCTGTCATCATCTCCGTGACTCTTACTTGCTGTTTTTCTCTGAAGAGGAATCGTTCGGCTACCTATTTTGGGACTTTAGCTGCTTCTCTTAGGCTGTTGTTGTGGACCGCCTATATCTTCTGTTTTGTTGTATTACACACGTGTCCCCATGCGAGAGATGCGTACGTTAGTATCGAAAGTATTATACTATTTATGAGCCTTATTTTAGTTTTCAGTCTTAGTTTACTTCTCTTTCCTGTTAGTCCTCTTAGTGTTGCTCTTGCCATCTTGGTTTTTTGGACTGTGGCTTCTGCATGTTTCTTGAAGGTTAATCCTTTGTCCATGATGACTCCTAGGTATTTGGCTTCGTCTTTCCACTCGATGGGGGTGTTCTGCACCGTCAGTTGTTTTTCTGGCTGTTGTCTACCTTTCTTGTATAGTACCGCTTGCGTTTTCTCAGAGTTGTTTTCAAAATTATATTTTTGTTTTACCGTTTTTTTATTAAGAATATATCTCTTGTCTTTCTGGGAGTTTCCTTACTTGGAAATTTTCCGTCGCGATTAATCCCAGAAGATTTTTAAGGAACATTGCCATCCTTTCTTCTTCTTTTTGTTGTTGTAGCTTCAACCTGTGGTTGGAAAGTTTCAATTGCTGGTTGGGAGTTGATATTTTTTTTGCGATTAGCTTACCTGTTGGCCACCCGCCTTTGCTGAGCTGGAAGCATAACTCTTTTCCGTTTCCAGAAATTTCAGCACTGGTCTGTTCCACCCTTTTGGTTAGGTTAGAGCCATTTTATAGAACCTAATGTTATGTATGCACCCAAAGCGACTGCAAATTTATTATCAATAAGTTAATTAGCATCTAAAGGTCATATAATTATGTTTAGTCAAAAAGGTTTTGATGTGTATGACCAGGACAAAGTTAGTATTAAGGGTACTGTAAAATTTACAGGTTCTGAATTTGGGGGAATTTATAAGTTGGAACTATTTCTGATACAGAAAAGTCTGAAAATGAGAAATTCCCTAGTACATCTAAAGAAACAGTTAATACTTGTAACAATATTGTTGAAGACAATTTAATGTCTGTTAGTAATAAGAGTAATAATAATGTTTCCCTGTGGCATAAGCGCTTAGGACACTTGTGCACAAAGAGTTTGAATTTGTTAACTAGTATGGCTAGTGGTATTGATTACCAAAATACTAAAATGCTTCCCTGTACTACATGTATAGAAGCAAAGCAGACCAGAAAGAGTTTTCCAAAGGGTCAAGCTAGACATGCTACCTCCAAGCTAGAGTTAGTGCATGGAGACTTGGTAGGTCCCATGTCAGAAAAAAGCTGGGGAAGGGCACGATGTTGACTGATTATACTCGTAAAACTTTTGGATATTTACTCAAGTCTAAAAGTTAAACTTTTTCCAAGTTTCAAGAATTTAAAAGACTCGTTGAAAATAAAACGGGGCTTAAAATAAAACGCTATAGGAGCGAGAACGGTTTAGAATTTTGTAATGCTCAGTTTAGAGCTCTATTTAAGGATTCAGGAATAATACATGAAACTACAGTGCCATACACTCCTGAACAAAATGGTGTACAGGAGCGTGCCAATCGCACGGTCGTAGAAAAAACTAGGGCTTTGCTCACTGATTCTTGTTTACCTAAAGCTTATTGGGGAGAAGCAGTGGCTACTGCAATATATTTGAAAAACCGTAGCCCTACTACAGCTGTTAATGGTACACTTCCTGAAGAATTATGGACTGGTTCCAAGGTTGATTTGAGTCACTTAAGAGTATTTGGATGTAAAGCTTATGCTCATATACCTAAGAATTTAAGAGGTAAATTTGATGTTAAATCTAAACCCATGATTATGGTAGGGTATTGCGAACATACTAAAGGCTATAGATTAGCTGACCCCAATTGTAGAAGAAAAGTAGAAAAATGCAGAGATGTTGTATTTTTTGAACACGTAATGTATGGAAAGAATTCTGTTTCAACCAGTGATGTGGGAGGGAGGGGATGTGACATGTGCTGAGGTATATGGGATCGGTTCCGCCATGTTACCTTTCTCATTGACACTATTGACAGGTCGTGTTGTTTGGTGAATTTGTGCATTTAAAGAATTTATTTTATAAATTATTTTGAACTTATTTTTGTTGTGTGTTTCAGTGATTTTATAGTGACAATAATATGCCGTCGTGTGCGTTCCCATTGTGTGATTATAACGGTCGAAATAAGAAAAAACCTCCACCAAAATCACTTTACATGGGTTAGTATGTAAGCGTAAACAGTGTACAGGGCGGTATTACTTCCATTTTAGTGATAATGCATGTAAAAAGAACAGGTAATTTTTTAAACTTGGTTTATATGGTTGTAGTTTTCCTAAAGATGTTAAAAGGAGAGAGGCCTGGATACAGTTCGTAAATAAAGAGAACTGGGCACCAAGAAAAGGTAGCAAATTATGTATAAGACATTTTGCAGAGAGGGATGTAGATAGGACTTCCTTAGCTCATCCTATTCGTTTGTGAGAAAATGCAATCCCTACAATTGGTGAATTGGTAACAATGATTATAAATATTAATAAATTATATAAATAGTTAATTAAAATAATATAAGTAATATTCTGAAATAGGTACACCTTGAACCTGAATATTACACAACATACAATAATTTCAGTAATACATTTTAGGTCTGGATCCGGCGTATGAAAAAAAGTTTATTAATAGCAACCTGAAAATTTGTTAATAGCTTAAGGGTGTCTAGTCGGACAAACTTTGATATATGGGAACACTGGAACAGACCACGAAAACGCCACATGTATTTTGTCCGACAGGACTTCCAATTGATTTGTTACCCTTTCATTAAGAGGAAACAGTAGCGATCAACAGGTAGCAACAAACGCGTTCCAAGATTACGGCTCTAATTTTGAATATTTTGTCTAGATATTGGGCACACATATTCGTAATATAATAAAGAATGGCGGTACAGAGCCCAATTTCAGAATATGTTAGTATGTGGAAATTACTCTACAACTAAATAAAATATTGAGAAAAGGAGCCTGTACCGCCATTAAGAAAGACAAAAAAATACACTTTCTTCAAATAAAATTTTTTATCCCATGCCTAGATTTTGTGTAATCTTGGAACTACTAAAAATCGATTTTTTTATAAAAAGAAATCGAACGTCACTGACTTGGCAACATTTCGCGCCTATGTGTATAAAAATTATTGTTTTTGATAGTATAAACGTCACTGTCAGTGTCGAATTACCGACGCACTGTTGCCTCACTTTTGAAAGTTCGCAGAACTTTCGCAATATTGGACCGCGTTTGTTGCCACCTGTTTTTCGCTACTGTGTCACCAAACTCTCATGCAAAAATCAGACTGCTATTTATCACCTGTCATAATTCCTGTCATTTGACATCTTCTACGAGTTAAACTCATTATAATTCCCATTTGGTGATAAATAGCAGCCTGATTTTTGCATGAGAGTTTAATGAAAGGGTAACAAATCAATTGGAAGTTCGGATAAAATACATGTGACGTTGTCGTGGTATGACCGTTCCAAATTTTTAACCCGTTCCAAAATTAAAACTTCCGGTGTTCCTATATATCAAAGTTTGTCCGACTAGACACTCTTAAGCTATTAACAAATTTTCAGCTTGCTATTAATCAACTTTTTTTTCATACGTGGGATCCAGACCTATGTCACTTGCTTTCATTAACAAATAAGTTTTTATAGGTAATAGGTGTGTACGGGCAGATTTCAACTAGGTTCTTGATATACTTTTTATAATTTTGTATATTATGTACTAAGTTAATTATAAAATACTAATTAATTAAATTAAGGTCTCCTATCAAGGTTCAAATTTTTATAATATTTTGTACGAATAACTCATTTATGAATTCTTTATTAAGCACTTATACCATCTAAACTTACCTTTAGCCTTTTAGGATGGTGTGGAATACGGAATAATTACTTGCATTCTATAAACATTATTGAGAAGTGGCTAAATAGAATTATTTTTGAGATAAATTTAAGATATTCCAGCAAGCTGTTATATAACGAAACTCAATTTTTAACTGTACGTCAATTGGTCTGTCACAAAGCTCTTATACTTTATATAATATATAGAAAAAAATAATATTATACTTTAGCAATAATTCCCATCAAACCAGGTACACAAGGACTCTTGCAATTTTACCTAAATGTAATAAATAAAATACTCCAGAGATATGTTGGTTACATAGGGTCCAGAATATAAATATCTAATTGTCTACAGGAGAATTTAAAACAAATTAAAAATTATAAAAAACATAGACATAAATATGAAATTAAACAATGGATTGGAAACAAAATAACACAATTCTATGAAGAACCTATTAATGGACAACCGCAGTAAATAATAAATATCTAAAATATTACCAACTACAAAATTTCTTCAATTTATTGTAATTAATGTCTAAGACACATTTATGTCACATGCTGTATTAAAATTAATGTATTTGTATAAGTGCGCATACAGTCGGAAAAATAAAAGAATAGGGCTTTTCATCGATTGTCATTTGTTTCGAGCTCCTGTCATGTGTCACATAATATTAATATATCTACGTCATACGTCTTTGGTTTGTATCATTGTAAATACCAATAACATAATATGACGTAGATATATTAATATTATGTGACACATGACAGAAGCTCGAAACAAATGACTGTGAATGAAAAGCCCTATACCCATAAACGATCATATCAATCACTTATTTTTTATTTGCTATCTTTTTCTATAACAAACGTTTGTTATTTATAGAAAAAGACAGCAAATACAAAATAAGTGATTGATGTTATCGTTCATGGGTATTCTTTGATTTTTCCGACTGTATGTTACTGTTTATTTATATTTCTTTTATATTTATAATATTATACAGTGAGGATGTTTGAGTTTGCATAAATTCATTATCTCGAGAATGGGCAAATTTGAAGAGAAATCCTCAGACAGGTCGATTTTTATTTTTAAATTAGGACTTTTTGGCTTATATATAATACTAGTGACGTCATCCATCTGGACGTGATGATAGCTCATTTGAAAGGGTATTTAATTCTCTATGCAGTAATATAAACAATAACCTAATTAATTATTCATACAGGGTAGCAAAAAAAATGTTTTTTGAATTAAATTAATTGAGACAAAAAGAAGAATGTACCTATGTAATTTATTTAATTCAAAATACATTTTACTGTTGTCCGAAAACAGGAAAACATGTTTATTTAATACATAAATATTGTTTTTCGCTTAAATTGTCTGCCTCTTAGCAGTTTGAATATTTAATTTAAGAGAAAAGCAATGTTTATTTTCGAAATTAACATTTTTTTTCTGTTTTCTGACAGCAGTAAAATGTATTTTGCATTAAATAAAGTACATACATTCTTCTTTTTGTCTCAATTAATTTAATTCAAATATTTTTTTGGCCCCCTGTATAAATAATTAGGTTATTGTTTATATTACTGAATAGAGAATTAAATAACCTTTCAAATGAGCTGTCACACAACCCCTACTCCCATTTAAAAAATCATTGATTCCGTCATCCAAAATGGATGACGTCACTAGTATATATATGCCAAAAAGTCCTAATTTAAAAATAAAAATCGACCTGTCAAGATTTTTCTTCAAATTTGCCCATTCTCGAGATAATGAATTTATGCAAACTCAAACGTCCTTCACTACATATTCATATATATTGGTTTTATGTTTATTTAATACTTATTCAGTATGCTTTTTTATTGCTTGTAAATCTATATTACATATTTTATTATTATCTCTTTGATATTGTGATATTTAGCGTTTGTTTTTTTCTTTTAGGTGCTACAAATGCAGGAGAATACAAAAGTGAGGATATTATCCAATGTCAGTATAATGTCAGTAAAGAACGTAACTTCCAATGTATCTCAAGATATTCCTAGTACATCATGTGAGTTAACTCCTAGGAAGTGGAAGATATCTAAAGAATTAGGTCGTTCGCAGAAAATTAGTAGTGAACGAAAACGAAGATTAAGGAATGTTCGTCGAAGACTACAAAGAAGTGAGAAACAAGTAGCTAACATGAAGAATGTAATTGAGAAACTCAAGAAAACAAGGTTGATTCAAGAAGAAACATTGAATCTTTTTGAAAAATTAGGAGCACCTAAAGAAGTTCTTCTGCGGCAGTTAAAAAAAGTTGAAAAAAAAGCGCTACCTAAGCAATATTCAGAGCAATTGCGAACATTTGCTCTGACACTACATTATTACTCACCTGCGGCGTATAAATATGTTAGGCGAACATTTGATACATGTTTATCTCATCCTAGAACTCTAAGTAGATGGTATACAGCCATTGATGGTGAACCTGGTTTTACGAAGGAATACTTTGAAGCCTTAAGACTGAAAGTCAACTCATGTAATGACAAAGTAATATGTGGTCTAATATTCGATGAAATGTCTATCCGGCAACAGGAAGAATGGGTTCCAGGCAAAAAATGTTATGGGTATGTTGACATAGGTACTGGTGTACAGGAACTGGTGTTAGCCAAAAACGTCCTTGTATTTATGGTTAATTGTATTAATGGTGCCTGGAAAATGCCTGTAGGATATTTTTTGATAGCTGGCTGCACTGGAGAACAGAAAAAAGGTTTGGTTCTGGAGTGTCTGCGAAAGTGCCATGAAGTAGGTGTAGATGTTGTAAGTGTTACTTTTGATGGGGCTCCTGTTAATCTTACGATGGCTAAGGTATTAGGATGTAATTTAAATCATTCATCCCTACAAACTTATTTTAAACATCCTTGTACAGACAAAGATCCTATAGTTTTAGATCCTAGTCATATGATTAAGTTAGTTCGTAACACTTTAGGTAATAAATCTAGTTTTGTAGATGACAAGAATAGATTTATTGAATGGAGGTATTTTAAGGAGTTGCATCATCTCCAACAGAGTGAATCTTTTCATTTAGCCAATAAATTAAAGGCCCAACATGTTTATTTTCGTAGACAAAAAATGAAAGTGTCACTGGCTACTCAGGTATTAAGCGAAAGTGTTGCAGTAGCTTTAGACTTTTGCAATAAAGAGTTAGGGTTGTCACAATTTTCTGGAGTGGAAGCAACTGTTAGATTTGTAATAATCATGAACAAATTGTTTGATATACTTAATTCCAGAAGTTTGTTGCAGCATGGCTTTAAAAAGCCTTTAAGTTTAAATAACTATGATAACACTGTCAATTTTTTAAATGAAGCAGACAAATATATTAGTGAGTTAAAAGCAGCTCCAGGTCAGGACCTACTAATGTTAGATACAGATTGTTTTACTGGATTTCTTGGATTAAAAGTATGCATATCCAGTATAAAAGTTCTTTTTAACCAGTTAGTTCTTCCTTCTACTTTAAAGTATTTACCATTTTATAAGGTATCACAAGACCATATAGAATTATTTTTCAGTTCAGTTCGAGCACAAGGCGGTTATAATAAGAACCCAAGTGCTAGACATTTTCAGTCAGCTTATAAAAACATTTTGGTACATGTTGAACTAAAAAATAAATTTAGTGGTAACTGCTTTCCTTTGGAAGATTTAACTATTTTAAAATGCAATCCCACCGATCACATTAATATCACTTCCAGAGATTATAGGTTGAGTGGTAGTTGTACTACTGACGTGCCAGTAGATCTTGTTAATAGATCAAATAGCTAAAATCCTAATATAAATAAAATAGTAACAAAGCACTAACACTGTATACTACAACATACACTAGACTCACCCTAACATACACACCAACAATTATAAGTGATCACAGACAAACTTAAATTTTCATTAAAATAAAAATATATATTGTGTGTATATATAATTTATTAGTATAAAACTTTTGAGTAATTTAAAACACAACACAACATATAGTTACATAGAATGACTTAGTTGCACAGCCATAAAGTGTTCTGAAATTGCAAACTCATAAAACATAGAGACTGCACAAGGTACCATCTGTCAAATGCCAATTGTCCTTTGTTAATTACTTCCGACTGGAAAAAAGTTTTCCTATAATTTTACAACATAATTAAAAGGATTTTCCTCCTTACAAATTAACAATTGGCTATTTAGATGTAGTTTTTTACAAGTTAATATATGTGTTGTTTGTCAATTTTTGTTTGTGCAGTCAAGTAACATCGTTGTTTTTTGTCATATATTTTTTGTAAGTTCCAATGAACACTGCACAAATTTAACTACAAGTATCTCATACACACAATAGAATTGAGGGAGATACAATTTAGAACACCTAGGCAATTGGAAAACATATTGAAGACCAAATGAGTTTGAAATCTGAAAAGACACAAGGGCATTTTTGTCACTATTCCAACAACAAATTGTACACTGTATACTTCTTGTACTGATATGTAAATACCAATAATTGTAATTATTAATACTTTTTATGTATCATATACTGACTACAACAGTTAACATCAGATCAGCACTGGTCTATTCGAACACCTTTGTGACACCTTCAGTGTTTTTATTACCTATTGTTAAACCTAACACCTAAAACTTAACCTAGGGCAAACTGTATTCTGACATAGCTTCATTTATTTTTAGCTTTTTTTCTGAGGGCCTGATGATGGCATACAAAATGTAAATGCCGAAACCGGTCGCCCACATACTGTAGTTAATAAAACCTTTAAAAGATTATGAGCATTAGACTCCTTATTTGGTAGCATTTCACAATGTGCTCATACCAGCAGCCATTTCATCATTTATTATGAATTATTTGACTTGCAAAAAACCCATCCTCTTCCCAAACTACCCACTGGTATCGTTTACTACAAGAGGCAATTGAACTTCTATAATTTGGGAATTGCTATAGGAAGTACAGGAAAAGGGATGTTTAATGTATGGTTAGAGCATGAAGCTGGCCGAGGAACCCAGGAAGTCGGGTCTTGTCTCCGTAAGTATATAATTGAAAATGTTAAACCTCCAGTTACTACATTAAATTTGTGGTCAGATTCGTGCGGCGCACAGTGTTCAAAATTGGTCAAAACGTGATCGAATCTAAATTTGTTTAAACTGTAAAAGTTATCTCGCTGAAAACTTAGAATATTTGAGGTATTATACCGTATAACTAGTATACTATATAATTGGGGTCGTTTTCTTTTTAGTTTTCATCCCTTCATTAGGGGGTATTTTACTTAAAAAATATCGTTATACAGGGTATTTCATTAAGAATGTCCAATCTATGAGTTGTAGATTCTAGACCTCAAAATATTAGGATTTAACCCAAATCACTTAAATAAAATGTGGCTCCTTACAGAGTTACAGGGTGTTTTATTTAAAAATTTAAAAACTGTTTTTGCTCAGTGGTTTAAAACTTTTCGACGTATACTTTTCATACTTGGTAAAAAGTGTAGGTACTGTACACCCTATAAAATTATGTTAAAAAAACGTTTCTGGCTATTACCAGAGGCGTACGACAGGGGAGAGTGAATGGTTGACCCTTCCCAAATTTTACGCTACTGGCGGAATGCCATTTTAGCGCAATTTTTCGATTCTCCAATACTTTCTATGTAAATAACATGCACTTCATTCGCAACGATAAAGTCATTAGTTTTCGAGATATTTGAAGTTAAACATGTAACGGCACAGATATTTGATTAATGTATTGTGCCGCTTAATTTTAAACTTCAAATATCTCTAAAATCAATGATTTTATCGTTAAGACTGAAGAGTATATTTTTCATTCATAATGAGAAAATCATTGGTTTTCAAGATATTTGAAATTAAAGATTAAGCAGCACAATACATTATTCAAAATATCTGTGCCGTTACTTGTTTAAGTTCGAATATTTCGAAAACTAATAATTTTATCGTTAGGAGTGAGGAGTATGTTATGTATATAGAGAGTATATTCTCTATTGAAGAATAACACTACTTCATCAAAACTAAAATCTCTTTTCGTAACCCTAACAAATAACATGCGTTTGACATACTTGTAAATAATACGTATAAGTGCAATTATTAATTCAGACAAATGCGCGCGGCGCTCGATGCAAATTTATGCGCATGTACTTAGTTGCGCATCTTTGCACAGTTTGTCTTATATATTTTTTATTCCTTACATTGTAGTGAAGGATTTAATTTGGCACAAGATGGCACAATAAACGTAATACGCTGTCAAACATTAATTTTATCAAAAATTGGATAGGTTTTTAGACAGACGATTATATCAAAATCACCTTTCAGTGAAGCTAACTATGCTATTTTAATCTTTAAAGTATGTACTTTTCTCTCAAATAATTACTTTTATATTAGCTATCCACATAAATGAAGTAATAATTAAAGTAAAAGGCAGCCTCTGAGGATTTAAATTTGATGTATAAAATTATATTGAATTTTGTACTTTTGATCATTAAGACATCTGGCCCTAACAAACATAAAAAACCATTTTTGCTGAGAAGTTGCATCATGAGTAGTACAAACAAACCCCTTAATTTCGGTATTCTCAGATTTATTTTTTTTTGTACTTACGATCACGTTTCCTTCAATTTTGAACACTGTGCGGCGGCCAGAACAGAAGTATAAAATTGGTACTAATGTTAATGCAAGTTTTGCAAAATCATCCCTCATTGGAAGTTATTCAATTAAAATTTTTATTGTCGGGTCATTCCTTTTTACCCAATGATTCCCATTTCGGAGACGTTGAATGTGCATTAAAAACCAACGAAAGAATATACACAGATACAGATCAAGACTATATCAACGTTATGAAAGGCTGTAGAAACAGAAATAAATTTATTGTTAATAGAATGACAAAAGAGGATATGGTATCAGCGGTAAACTTAATAAACGCAGTTACAAACAGAAAGGTTGATATCAATAAACAAAATATTAGTTGGTTAAAAACACATGAAATTCTACTAAGAAAAGGTCAACCAAAGACCTTGTTCATGAAATATAATATTAAAGCGGAAGAGTATATTGAAGTTAATATTGAAAAACATGGAAAAGGCCGCAAATTTAATATACGGGAATTACACCTACCATTGTTATGGCCAAGCGGTAAACCTTTATCTAAAGAAAAAATAAAAGATTTAAAAGATATTTTAAAAGTAATTCCTCAAGATGCCAGAGCATTTTACAACTTTTTAAGATTAACCCCAAGTTCCAACTTTGAACAGGATATAGAACGACTCGGAAGCGAGTTAGATTTTGACATTGACGAAAGTTTTCTTGAGGACTAGATTAAAAAACATATTTAAATTAAATGATGATTAACAAAGTTTAGTGTTTAGATCAGTTTTGCTTGTTTTTATTAAGGCATTGAAACGAGTAAGCGATGGACTACCCAGCTAATTGAAACAATATTCGAAAATATTACCTCAACTAATAGTCTAAGATCCGAACCTAAATCGACCTTCACCGGGCTGATAATAGAATGAAATATATTTTATAATCAATTAAGTATATTAGAAAATATATTAAAAATAGGTTCGTTAAAAAAATCCTGGACAGACTATTTTTAATTATTTTTTGAAAAATAATTTTTATTAAAATATTGCAATATCAAGATAATAAGAAAATTTTGTCCTGACTGAAAGTGTGAAACGTATAGAATGTGCAGCTATTGGATTGTCCATTATTTACCTGGCCGAACTACTGGGTTGGCAGGTATAAACAGGTATGTCGATGCCAGTTACTTTCACTTGATTGGATAATAGAAAAAATTTTATATCACCATAAGCGCTGTTTTATTGCGAACACGTTGATATAGGGTTGTCTGCAAAAAATTCGGTCCTACTAGAGGTTTGCGAATTTTAAAGATTTGAATTTTATCACGCGTGTAAATGTATGACAGAGATAAAGATCCGAGGTAAATATACAATGTAATAATAAAGGACCCAACATCGCAGTCGCCTGTGATGGGACCCTGAATATAAGAAAGTGCGCATGCTCGGTATGTAAACTGTAGAGGGGAGAGGTACCTCGACTACCCTCTATATAGTAAACAGTGCGCATTATTTTGGAGTAGCTATAATATTGGATTGCATCGAAAACACGTGTTATTCTGTATTATTGTGATAAAAAATGGCTAAAAAGTGTTTTTTGTGTGGCTCGGACGAGTCTTTAAGTGATTTTACTGATGAAACTTATAAAAATTGTTCGTTAAAGCTAGCTTTTCGTAAAAAAAAACAATTTAAATATCATGAAGTTGAACTCACCAAAGCAGTACTCGGTTCTGTTGGTTACCACACCACGTGTTACAAAAAAGTTACTGTTTTAGGAAATAAATACAATAAAGAATTTGGAATTTTTTGTACAGAGTATTCAGTAAGTATACAATATATGATTCTTTCAATTATTATCTAGTAGAATTTGAAATAGCAAAAATTGAACGTTCGTTTGAATTTGTTTCTATCAAACAAATTATTTAAACAACTACTTTTGTGAAAGACCTTTCGCCTTTTTTTTTAGTTTCTATCTTCTTTCAATTTTTATTTTTTTTTAATTTTCCCGAAGAAAATTAAAGAAAAAAAAATATTATTGATGTAAATGAAGCTTTTCATAAAAATAAAATATCCAACATTAACATTAAATACAAAAAATTGCTTCTAGGAACATGTCGATACTTCTATTGCTGATGACGGTACAGAATGCCTAGATTCTAATGTCCATTCCAATGAAGCAGTTCCTGAGAGTGAAGAAAGTCATGCTGACAGCACATCTCACACTTCTACGGATTTTGATGAGGTAGGGAAATGTTTTGGTATTTTTTAAATAGGGGCGAACAAAAGAAAGGAATATTTAAAAAAAAAGATGATAAATGATTCATGAACAGTTTTTTTAACATGATAAAAATTAAAGAAATATTTAATAAATTCTTGGTCACTTTATTGTTTACGGTCGAAACCATTTTTTTCAGTGAATTTCTATTTATAAAATGGATTTTATTGTTTCAGGGAGCGTCAACATCAACGGCATCGTCATCCAACAGAAGTACATGCTTGTTTTGCAACTGCGTAAGAAAAACTTCCGGGAAGAAAAAACAGAATCTTACATTCCCTCAGAGTGACCATGTGAATCAACAAATAAAACGAATAGCTACAAAGCTTGACGATTCTGAAATATTGTCAAAGCTTGAAAAGCAAGCTGTTGCTTATCATCACTCGTGCTACGCATTTTATTTGACCAAAGAAAGACGGTCCACCCAAGAACATACAGATTCAAGTAAGCAACAATATCGTCATATACATAAATTAGCTTTTGAATCGCTAAAAACCTTTATTGCAGAAGAAGTGATTAACAATAACAAAGTGATGTATTTCGCTCAACTATTCCGAAGATACTAGGCTTTGTTATTGGAGTTCGGCGATTGTGAAATTGATGTTAATGACATCAAAGATTATCGAGCTGAAATGTTGCAGAAAAAAATTGAAAAAGTTTTTGGTGATCGTGTTACAATCGAAGCATCTACTGGGCCGCGTCATCAAAAAATAATATATAAAACCGACATTGACATCTCTATTATGGCAAATAATACAAAATTCTTGGAAAGCAAAGAAGCCAACAAATTTGAAGATGTCGCATACGATTTGAGAAGTTGCATCAAAAGCATTGATTCCCATCCCATCCCTAGATGCTTAACTGCTGATGATATACGAGGAGAATGCGAAATTCCTGAGGAGCTATTCAATTTTATACGGAATCTTGTTCATGGGCCTAACGTTTGCGAAGAAAATGATAGCTTTATTACAACTAAAATAACATCAATATGCAGTGACATAATATACGCTGTTACCAAGGGAAGATGTAAGCCGGCGAAAAACTTAACTCTTGGACTGGCTATGAAGCCTTTAACTCTCGGCAAGTTATTACTATGCTTAATAGATATGGCCATTCAATTGGTTACAATTTAGCTGAAGAACTTGAAACTGAAATGACATACACGTCAATCCAAAATAACGCTGTAATACCAACAGGCATCATAGCAACAAATGGACTCAGTACTCATGTTGCTTTCGATAATTTTGACCGTTTTGTCGACACTACTTCCGGAAAAGATACCATGCACGATACCGTTGGTATTATATATCAATTTACTAGTGCTGACAATTTATATAGTCTTGACGCTACAACTTCATCAGAACCAGACATTAGTGTCAATGAACAAGGTCCGTTACGTAAAAGACGACGTTTTAATGAGATAACACGGGAGATCAGACCATACTATTCAAAACCAAAAACAAATTTACAGCTGCTTCCTGTAGATTCGTTTACAAACGTAATTGATGTATGTCAAGGTGCTACAGAAGTTGCAATGGATAAAGATTTATTATGGATAATGTCGTTATCAAATTTGGATTCTGTTCCTACGTGGTTGGGTTACAATTGCTTGATATCAACTGATCACAGTGAAAAACAGAAGATCGAGTATTTGCCTCCAATTAATTCTTCCCCAACGTCTTATGCGATAGTAAATGAAACACTAATCATGGCCACTGAAATTGCTGAAAAATTCCAACAAGAGCAAATAATTGTCACATATGATTTAGCCATAGCTAAAATGGCTATGCTGATCCAAGATAAAGAAAAGCCTAAATTTGATAAAGTTTTTATAAATTTAGGAGCATTTCACATGGAGATGGCATTTTTCAGAGCAGTCGGAAAATATATAGATTGTAGTGGATTGGTAGAAATACTGGTTCAAGCCGAAGTTTTAGCCAACGGCTCGATGAACAGCTTTTTAGACAGCAAGCATTTCAATCCTTGCAAACGTTTACACCCACTAATTGCTGCTGCATTGCAAGTATTGCATTTTGAGCAATATTTAAGCACAACAAATATGACTCCAGACATGTTGAATGACATCAACGAGGTCATCGAATTACCGGATTCATTAAGTCGTCTTATGAATGAGTACAAAGAATTCAGTCGCCAGACTTTGATGGGTGAAAAAGGCAAAACTGCTCAATTTTACTATCAGTATTGTGAGCTAATTAATTTATTCTTTCGGTTTTCAAGCAGCATCCGTAGCAGTAATTTGGAATTATATATGGACTCAATTTATAACATGACTGATTTCTTTTTTTCGCTTAACCAGCCCAACTATGCCCGATGGGCCCTATTCTACTTAAGTAATTTGATCGACTTGTATAATAAAAATTCGTCTTTGGTAGATGAATTTCGTCGAGGCGCCTTTGGAATCAAAAGAACCTCCGCTAAATTTGCTCGATCGCCGGTCGACTTGACACTTGAACAGACCATCAACGCTGATGCTAGCAATCAATTAACGGATAACCTTGCCGTAGACTCAATATCTGCGCGTCAACGATGGGCGCTCAGCCACAGTATGAGGACGAAAATACTAACAACAATCAAAGAAAATATTAGACTCACAAAAAAAGATGATACCTCACACTCTTTGCAGAGAAGCAAAATAAAAAAATACAAAGAAAGCTTAGATAGTATAATAAAGGCAATCAAAGAAGCGATGAATCCATTCGACGATGCCATCGATAAAAAATTGTTGTTTAACATTTCGACTGGTAAAGCTACATCGGCAGAAGTTGCTGATTTTCTCCTGAACGTCAAAACTGCCGGCAATCAACAAAAGCTTGATTTTATTTCCGAATGTTCTTCAACTCCCGATAGATTCGAAAAACCAATTAAACGCAACAAAATCATAAATTTTGCTTCTCAATGCTCGACTAAAGTTCTCATGACTAAAGACAAAAATAAGAAAGTTTTGCTAAAAATGGAACGAGACATCGACTCCTGGCTATTAGTTTAAAAAAGAAAATTAATCTAGAACATTGTTTGACTTTTCCACTGGCACCAATGCCACCTGCACTTTTCTCATACACTGATGAAATGTTAAAAACTCCTAAATCAACATTTGCGAACAGTTTAAAATCTCAAATCGAAATGGTTGAGCCCACGAATATTAACGTTGAAATTATAGATGGTTTTTATTATTTGTACTCAATTGGAAACTCACTGCCACAAACATTTAAGAAAGTTGCAGAGTCAATACTCATGAAAATTTGTGCTTCACATGCTACAGAAATCCATTTAATATTCGACCGATATTTGTCAACTTCAATCAAAGATTCCGAACGCCAAAGTCGAAAAGAGTTTGATATCCCATATAAAATTACAGGACCTCAACAAATCAGACCCAAAGATTTTATACAAAGCCTTAAAAATTATCGTTTTAAAGATGCTTTGGTACACTTTTTGTCTGATTATTGGGAAAACAAAAATTTGCTGCCAATAATCCAAAACAAAAAAATATTTTTAACTGTTGACCATCTGTGTTACTCATACCAAGCTCAGGATAATTGTATTAAAAAATTCGAAGAAGTTGATTATACATGCTATCATGAAGAGGCGGATACGAGGATTGTTTTTCACGCTCACAAAGTAACACCAGACTCCAGAATTCTAATAAAAGCTTTAGATACTGATGTTCTCGTCATTTTACTCGGAAATATGCACAAACTGTCGGAGTCTACAATTTTTCTAGCTACTTCAGCGACTAAGAAGCAATCGAACCACCTCGATTGCATCAACTGCATTGATTTAGCATTAAAGTTAGGACCCAAATTATGTAAAAGTCTACCTGCTTTTCATGCATTCACAGGTTGTGATTACACTGCGGCATTTTATAATAAAGGAAAAATCAGACCATTTAAAATATTTTCTAAAAATGAGAATTTTCAAACTATTTTTACGTCATTAACTGATGAAGCTGATATTTTCATCAATCAAAAAATGAATGCTGTTCAAGAGTTTACTGCAAAAATGTATGGCGTGAATCACTGCCAGTCAGTTAATGATGCGAGAATTCGAATTTTTATGAAGAAGTATGGCGCAAAAGAAGACAGCGAACAATTTTTAAAGAACGTAAAAAGTTTTGACTCCAACTTTATACCGCCATGTTGGATTTCCCTACTACAAAAAAATTTAAGAACAATATACGTAAATTCTATGTGGCTTAATGCAACTGACCCAATATGTGCGAAGTCACACCCTGAAAACTATGGTTGGCATGTAGATGATTTTTTAAAACCAACAGGTTTTATCGGAGATCAAACTCCTTTGAAAATCCAGGACATTGTCGAAATGGAAGAAAATGAGGAAGAATCTAATGAATCAGAAGAACTCGAGAGTAACAATGATACTTCTGATGAATCAGATATTGAATAAAAAATATTTATTATAATTTACTTCTCATCAATATTATTTTTGTATTTATGCTGTTCTGTAATAAAATTTTTAAATGTACTACTAGATGTTTTGTCTATTTTATTTGTTATTTTTTAATGTGAATTTTCGGCTGTCTACTTTGTTTCTCTTTAATTTCTTCGAGAAACAGCACAAAAATTTCAAAGTAAGTAATTGATATTTTTATTATTTACGTTATCATATTTTGAGTTACAAAAACTCGTCTATTATTGATATACAGTGGAAACTCTAGTGAAATTCAAGAGACCAGATACTTTTTTACGTTATATCGAGTTTTTCGTTATAAAGAGTTTCGCTATATAGAGTTTCCATTGTATTATCATGGCAATAAGTTAATATATATATATATATATATATATATATATATATATATATATATATATATATATATATATTTATTTAATTGATGATATATTGTTTTATATTTTAGTATTATATTAAATATATTTGATTATTATGTAATTAATTAATTACTTTTTTTGCAACTCAAATGTAAGTTGCTCCAAAATAACGCGCACTGTTTACTATATGGAGGGTAGTCGAGGTACCTCTACCCTCTACAGTTTACATACCGAGCATGCGCACTTTCTTATATTCAGGGTCCCATCACAGGCGACTGCGATGTTGGGTCCTTTATTATTACATTGTATATTTACCTCGGATCTCTCTGTCATACATTTCCACGCGTGATAAAATTCAAATCTTTAAAATTCGCAAACCTCTAGTAGGACCGAATTTTTTGCAGACAACCCTATATCAACGTGTTCGCAATAAAACAGCGCTTATGGTGATATAAAATGTTTTCTATTATCCAATCAAGTGAAAGTAACTGGCATCGACATACCTGTTTATACCTGCCAACCCAGTAGTTCGCCCAGGTAAATAATGGACAACCCAATAGCTGCACATTCTATACGTTTCACACTTTCAGTCAGGACAAAATTTTCTTATTATCTTGATATTGCAATATTTTAATAAAAATCATTTTTCAAAAAATAATTAAAAATAGTCTGTCCAGGATTTTTTTAGCGAACCTATTTTTAATATATTTTCTAATATACTTAATTGATTATAAAATATATTTCATTCTATTATCAGCCCGGTGAAGGTCGATTTAGGTTCGGATCTTAGTCTATAACCAAGATAGCCATCGTTACACCCTTAGCTTAGCTCAGTCACTCAGGTGTGTGTTCGTCTTGCCCTAACCTTAGATATAAACTATGAAAATTGGAATGGTAGCAAACAAAACAACAATATTTTTAACTAATCATGTTTATTGTTCATAAAGATAAATAATAAATAAAATGACTTAGTAAATTGTATTAACAAATATATTCAAATTCTTGCCAAAAACTAACAATTCTGGATTATACTTATGACTTTTGGTAGCTGATGGTATCTTCTTGATGTATGGTACTGCTGTAGACTTCTTGTAGGGCTGGGCGGATCTTCGGCCCTAGGCCCCTGCAGGTAGAGATGCTGGTCGTTGCGGTCTGGATGTCATGGTTGTCTTTCGTTGTTGTATAGCCCTTTGAGTAGCATCACCGGTGATGTGGATGGCTTGAGGCTCCCGAAGGGAGGAAAGTGGATTTATTCCCAAAAACTATAAGATAAAGACACATATCAATCGTCAAGAAGAAAACCAAATTGTACCTTTGACAAATAGTATTTAGAAATAGTAAATGGCAAGGTTAAATTACATGAAATTTAGATGAGAATAGTTAAAATTTTGATTACTAAACGTGCATATTAATAGATGAAAAGAAATATAGAAACCAAACAAGTGGTTGAACATTTGAAGGTTAGATAAAAATATTAGAAAAAATGTTATAAGAAACTAGGTATGGATGGAATAAATGACTGTAAGAAATTATTAAAAAAAACTTTATGTAAACTCACCCCAAGAGGAAGATGATTTGTTGAAATAAAATGATTTATTTTTGAAGCTGTTCTGCCTTTTAAAACATTTCCACCTCCATTTTGAGAATGAGATACGGGGGTTGTCACTGTCATTAAAATGACATGACAACGAACCTTGGACCGAAATTTGAAATAACGAACATGGAACACAAGAGATGATACAATGTAAATAGGGTTGCCTATTATAGAACGGGCGCCAACCGATTTTTAAAGGGGAAATGGGTAAACCAAATAGAAGAAGATAATGATTAATGAAATATTAAAGGAAATAAGATAAAATAATTATTTAAAAATAAAATATCAAAGATGTGACGTTTGTAACGTTACACACTCCTCTCACCCATCAGAAAAATTTTGAACACAAGTGAGAAATTTTTCTTAAATAAAACAAGAATGTTACACACTCCCTCCACTCATCAGAAAAATTTCGAACACAGGTGAGAAATTTTTCTCAAAGAAAATATGAAGACAAAGTTCTAACCAGAAATAAATATATGCAGTAGTAATCGTTCAGAACAAATCAAAAATAAATACTCATAATAAAGTAATCATAAGTCAATGTGTATAGTTAATTTAAATTATTAATCATAAAAATTTTAAAGCACCAAAATAATTTTCAGATGTTACCCTGGGGAAAATAAAAATATTACCCAATGAATTGTAGTATTCATCACACTATAAAATATTTATTTATTATAAATAAATGACTTCAGAGAATATCTATCTCTGGAAAAAAAAATAAATGTACTTTAAAAAAAGTATGAAATCAATTCAAATATATAAAGACATGTAGTATAAAGTGTAAGTAATAATCAAATTTAACTAAGAATCCAAAAGTAAGTAAGTAACCATAGTCAAATAATGTAGACATATTAAAAATGAATTACATTGCAAATATTCTGGTATTTATATAAAATAAAAGGCATATAATCAAAAAGTAAATATAAAGTATATCACACATCCTAAATAAAATAAATAAATAACTAGTGGAGCTACTAAGAAGTGAATCTAATAACAAAACACCCGTACCCTGGATAACTCGAGTACGGAAAGTAAGGTAATAAAAATGATAATCAATATGACAAGGTAAGTAAAAGCATATAAGTAGATAAAGATAATATAAGTATAATATAATAAAAAGAAATGCAAGTGCAACTATAGATAAACCATAAAAAAAATAAGTACCAACTATATGGAAAGCCAAATAAGACAAAGTTCTACACCAAAGGGTTTGAAAAACTGCATAAAACTAGTCATAAAAGACTTAACCAATAAGTTAATAAAGAGAGAAAGAGAGATAATGATACATAATACAAATGTTACTTCCATCAAATGCATACCAGGGATCTACACTAGAGAACAAAATATATGTATAAAAATGCATAAATATGATTTGCAAAAGATGGAAAATAACAAATGCTAGTAGCTAAACTACAATCATACTTCAAAGCGCCACAATTCTACACCAGAGGCTCATGAAGAGTAGAGATGCATAGAATTATTTTAACTTCAAAAGAGAAAATTTATAAAAGACATCATCCTAAAAATAATATACAGCATCAAACTGTATATCAATAGTCATTAAGACCAAAAAAAACGGAACTCAGACACTTATGATCTGGCCCAACCCTATGGACAACTTATATGTACCCTAGGAAAAAAAATACACTAGGTGTCTATGCAGCCATACCTGTCATACACAACTTACAAGTGTCGGATGAGGCTTTCGTGCTAATCTGTATCAAAAATCAGTACAACACCCAAAATAGAATAATAAAATAATAATATATAAATAAATAGGGCATTGTTAAATAAAAAAGATGTTAAATATAATGTTTATCATAATTAAATAAGTGCAATAATGCAAAAAGATGAAAATTGTAAAATATCATGCTTTACGAACAAAAATTTTTGAGATTCAAGACAAGAAGAAGAACGGTTTAATTAATATTCTGGATAGGTAAAAAAGAAGAATAATAAAATCACTCAATGAAAGAAAAAAACTTGAAAATTGTCCCAGTCTTTACTATACAAGTAAAGTAGTATATACCATCCGATCAAAAAGTTCGACGGAATAACAAAATTTTTGGTAGTTGTACAAAATTGGTAATAAATATATGAAAACAACTAGGAAATATAAGAATAAGTAAATAGTAATTGAAAATAAGTATCAAAACAAGATTTAAATGCACTTTAGCATTTAATATATAAAAATTAGTCAAAAAGTACCAAAATAGATAATATATTATTGTGGATCAATCTATCAATCAAAGATAGAATAAAAATTTTAATTTTTTTTAATATAACGCGGGCACATAAATTTGATCCACCCTGTACATTGATTTGTAACTATTTATTATAAGTAGTTTTTAAGAAGTGATTTATCGTTAGTAAGTTTTTTCCCTGAAAAATAAAACACATTAGGAAAGAAAGTGATGAATAGACAATAATTGTTCAGGGTATTTGGAGATTATAACGGTGTTTTGTTATGCATGAGTCCCATAGCCACAGTAATTAGTTCTCAGGAAATTAAGGTAAAGAAAGTTTAGAATTTTAAATATGTTTGTTTAATGATAGGAATATTTAGATAATTTCCGAAAAGTCATAAGTTTGAGTAGGAATATTTTTGAAAGAATGACTGTTTGTTTTCGAATAAAAAGAAAGGAAGGTGGGAGATAAATGTTTCTGATTGGCTAGGCACTTTGGAATGGGGAAAGTTTTGTTTGAATGTTGAGATAGTTTTGAAAAGAGGAATTCATTATGTTATTGGCATCGCTGAAGAGCAGTCAACGTTTTCGTGCATAGTTAGATAGCAAGTACCAGTAGGTGTTTTGATAGTGGAGAATAGAGCTGAAAAGTGGATCGAGAGACAGATCAAATTGAGACGAAATACCTCTTTGATTCTGTATTATTGTGAGAAGGAGAGGAGCGAATTTTTGGAGTTTGTGTTGTGTTGGAGAATTGGTGCTGGTATGCTGATAGATTTGAAGCTTGAGAACGGAGAGGGCTTTGATGGGTAGCCTAACATAGTCAACGAGGGAGAGCTGTTTTGGGGTCAAGAGAAGACATCAGAGTGAGTGAAGCAAAAGGTCAGTCAATTTATGTGAAAGATATTTTTATGTTCGGAAACTAAAATTTTGAGTAAAAGCATATGAATTAAGATTCCAATATTTCAAAAAGTAAATAGGAAGTATAGGTAATTTTGCGAATACCTAAATTTGTTTGTTTAGCTTGTTTTATCAAAGTCATCGGGAACAAACCGATAAATTTTTTTTAACTAGAATAAATTTAAGTGGTGAAAATTTCATTCTGACAGCTGTGTCCAAAGGTTTTAAATTTAATCAATTTTTAGAGTATTGATTTTGATAATAAAAAACAATTCTGTATGCTTATTTTATATTTCTATTTAATTCCTTTTTCCTAATATTTTTTCCCGATTAGAACCAACGAAGAGATACTGAAACCACGAGAGAAGATAACTATAACATAAGATAATTTAGATATTTTTTCGTATTATAAAAAGACACCCTGAGATTTTTTCTTAATTTTTTTTGTATGATTTGCGACAATTGGATAATTGATTAAATAATTAATTGGAGTAATTAAATAAAGATAAATTGATATTAAAGTAACAAAAAGTAAATCATAACAATATATAGATTTACTGCAAAAATTGAATATAAAAATGAAATATATGAAAATAGTATTTATTAATACTTGTTATTTGCTACCAAACCTCAAATTCTCAGCTCAATTCTTCGGATAAGACAAGTGCGTTGGGCGCCAGTGAAACGAGTAAGCGATGGACTACCCAGCTAATTGAAACAATATTCGAAAATATTACCTCAACTCACCAAGATAGCCATCGTTACACCCTTAGCTTAGCTCAGTCACTCAGGTGTGTGTTCGTCTTGTCCTAACCTTAGATATGAACTATGAAAATTGGAATGGTAGCAAACAAAACAACAATATTTTTAACTAATCATGTTTATTGTCCATAAAGATATAATAAATAAAATGACTTAGTAAATTGCATTAAAAAATATATTCAAATTCTTGCCAAAAACTAACAATTCTGGATTATACTTATGACTTTTGGTAGCTGATGGTATCTCCTTGATGTCGTATGGTACTGCTGTAGACTTCTTGTAGGCCTGGGCGGATCTTCGGCCCTAGGCCCCTGCAGGTAGAGATGCTGGTCGTTGCAGTCTGGATGTCATGGTTGTCTTTCGTTGTTGTATAGCCCTATGAGTAGCATCACCGGTGATGTGGATGGCATGAGGCTCCCGAAGGGAGGAAAGTGGATTTATTCCCAAAAACTATAAGATAACGACACATATCAATCATCAAGAAGAAAACCAAATTGTACCTTTGCCAAATAGTATTCAGAAATAGTAAATGGCAAGGTTAAATTACATGAAATTTAGATGAGAATAGTTAAAATTTTGATTACTAAACGTGCATATCAACAGATGAAAAGAAATATAGAAACCAAACATATGGTTGAACATTTGAAGGTTAGATAAAAATATTAGAAAAAATGTTATAAGAAACTAGGTATGGATGGAATATAATGACTGTAAGAAATTATTAAAAAAACTTTATGTAAACTCACCCCAGTGGAAGATGATTTGTTGAAATAAAATGATTTATTTTTGAAGCTGCTCTGCCTTTTAAAACATTTCCACCTCCATTTTGAGAATGAGATACGGGGGTTGTCACTGTCATTAAAATGACATGACAACGAACCTTGGACCGAAATTTGAAATAACGAACATGGAACACAAGAGATGATACAATGTAAATAGGGTTGCCTATTATAGAACGGGCGCCAACCGATTTTTAAAGGGGAAATGGGTAAACCAAATAGAAGAAGATAATGATTAATGAAATAATAAAGGAAATAAGGTAAAATAATTATTTAAAAATCAAATATCAAAGATGTGACGTTTGTAACGTTACAGTATAATTGTAGTATTTCAAAAATGTCCTAACCCGCTGTTGACACTAATTTCTGTCAAATTTGACACTTTATCTGTATAATCTTAGAATGAAGTGTTTTTTCGTTGTCGATCTTATAATTTAAAAAATAAATAAAATTATAAATATCAATAGTCTATTTCTTATTTGAGTTTAAGTTTTAAATCAATTTATCTCCGCAACAACTTTTTGTGGGTTAGTACGTTATTGCATAACACCAGCCATTTGTAAGGATGAAATGCATGGAACAAATAAAAAAATCCTGCTTAAAGATAATGCCGGTTAAAGATGATAGAAACGCAGGATCTCCTGTTGCTTTCCTGCTGTCAAACAGATTGGACCAACTAGTTCAAGAAGTTTTTTAGGTATGTATTAGATGTTTGGTGGTTTATTTTAATTAGCAGAACAACATGATGTACTGAGAAAAGAGGATGTGTTTTGGTGGTTTATTTTTATCAGGAAAACAACATGATGGGCTGAGAAAAGAAGATTAAGCCGTAGGATTCATTAATGCAGTAATGGAAGATAAATTAATAAAATTCCCGAACATAATTTGTATAGATGGAACGCATTGAGCAAATAAGAAAATGCTGGCCTTAACGATAATGCCGGTTAAAGATGATAGAAATGCAAATTTTCCTGTTGCTTTCCTGCTGTCAAACAGATTGGATCAGCAAGTTTAAGACGTTTTTTTGGTACGTATTATATTTTTGGTGGTTTATTTTTATTCGGAAAACAACATAATGGCCTGAGAAAAGAAGATTTTGCCGTAGGATTCATGAATGCAGTAATTGAAGATAAATTAATAGAATTCCCGAACATAATTTGCATGGGTGGAACAAATAAGAAAGGGCTGGACTTAACGATATGCTGGATAAAGATAATGGAAATGCAGGATTTTCTGTTGCTCTCCTGCTATCAAACAGATTGGGCCAACAAGTTCAAGAAATTTTGTTAGGTATGTGTTATATGTTTGGTGGTTGATTTTATCAGGAAAACAACATGATGGGCTGAGAAAAGAAGATTAAGCCGTAGGATTCATTATTGCAGTAATAGAAGATAAATTAATAAAATTCTCGAACATAATTTGTATGGATGGAATGCATGGAACAAATAAGAAAATGCTGGACTTAACGATAATGCCGGTTAAAGATGATAGAAATGCAGGATTTCCTGTTGCTTTTCTGTTGTCAAACAGATTGGACCAACAAGTTTAATAAGTTTTTTTGGTACGTATTATATTTTTCGCAGTTTATTTTTATTAGAAAAACAACATAATAGGCTGACAAAAGAAGATTTTGCCGTAGGATTCATGAATGCAGTAATTGAAGATAAATTAAGAGAATTCCCGAATATAATTTGTATGGATGGAACAGATAAGAAAGGGCTGGACTTAACGATAATGCCGGTTAAAGATGATCGAAACGCACGATTTCCTGTCGCTTTCCTGCTGTCAAACATATTGGACCAACAAGTTCAAGAAGTTTTTTAGGTATGTATTATATGTTTGGTGGTTTATTTTATTTAGCAGAACAACGTGATGTACCGAGAAAAGAGAATTTTGACATAGGATTCATCAATGCAGTAATTTTAGAAAAATTAAAAAAATTCCAGAACATAATTTGTATGGATGGCACAAATAACAAATTGCTAGACTTAACGATAATGCTGGTTAAAGATGATAGGAATTCAGGATTTCCTGAGGTCAAACAGATTGGACCAACAAGTTGAAAGAAGTTTTTTAGGTATGTATTATATTTTTGGCGGTTTATTTTTATTAGGAAAACAACATAATGGGCCGAGAAAAGAAGATTTTGCCGTAGGATTCATGAATGCAGTAATAGAAGATAAATTAAGAGAATTTCCAAACATAATTTGTATGGATGGAATGCATGGAACAAATAAGAAAATACTGGACTTAAAGATAATGCCGGTTAAAGATGATAGAAACGCAGGATTTCCTGTTGCTTTCCTGCTGTCAAACAGATTGGACCAACAAGTTCAAGAAGCTTTTTTAGGTACGTATTACATTTTTGGCGGTTTATTTTTATTAGCAAAGCAGCATGATGGACTGTGCAAAGAAGATTTTGCCGTACGATTCATGAATGCAGTAATGGAAGAAAAATTAAGAAAATTCCCGAACATAATTTGTACGGATGGCACAAATAAGAAAGGGTTAGACTTAACGATAGTGCTGGTTAAAGATGATGGAAATGCAGGATTTCGTGCTGCTTTTCTGCTGTCAAACAGACTGGACCAACAAGTTGAAGAAGTTTTTTAGGTATGTATTATACAGGGTGTAACAAAAATACAGGTCATAAATTTAATCACATATTCTTGGACCAAAAATAGTTCGATTGAACCTAACTTACTTTAGTAAAAATATGCACATAAAAAAAGTTACAGCCCTTTGAAGTTACAAAATGAAAATCGATTTTTTCCAATATATCGAAAACTATTAGAGATATTTTATTGAAAATAGACATGTGGTATTCTTATGGTAGTAGTATCTCAAGAAAAAATTATAGTGAAATTTGGACACCCCATAAAAATTTTATGGGGTTTTTGTTCCTTTAAACCCCCCAAACTTTTGTGTACGTTCCAATTTAATTATTATTGTAGTACCATTAGTTAAAGACAATATTTTAAAAACTTTTTTACCTCTCAGTACTTTTTCGAAAAGTCAGTTTTTATGGAGATATTTTGAATTTTTGTCAAATCCACCACATATTTGTATATGGCTAAGTACGATTATGGAGACTTGGTAATAATATGAAAATTTATTTATGATTTACATTTTTAGGTATATTTTGAACCATATTAAAAAAGAAACCACATCTCGATAAAAGGCGCCTTATCGAAAAAATACAAGGGGGTAAAAAAGTTTTAAAAACACCGTGTTTAACTAATGGTACCACAGTAATAGTTTAATTGGAACATACACAAACATTTGGGGGGTCTAAAGGAACAAAACCCCCATAAAATTTTTATGTAAACATATTAAAAAAGAAGCCTAATCTCGATAAAAACTGCCTTATCGAAAAAATACTAAGAGGCAAAAAAGTTTTAGAAATATTAAATTTAACTAACGGTACCATAATAATAATTTAATTGGAACGTACACAAAAGTTTGGGGGGGTTTAATGGAACCAAACCCCCATAAAATTTTTATGGGGTGCACAAATTTCACTATAATTCTTTTTTAAAATGATCCTGCCATAAGAATGCCACATGTCCATTTTCAGTAAAAAATCTCTAATAGTTTTCGATATATTTGAAAAAATCGATTTTCATTTTGTAACTTCAAAGGGCTGTAACTTTTTTTATGTGCATATTTGTACTAAGGTAAGTTAGGTTCATTCGAACTATTTTTGGTCTCAGAATATGTGATTTAATTTATGACCTGTATTTTCGTTACACCCTGTATTTTTGGTGGTTTATTTTTATTAGGAAAACAACACGATGGGCTGTGCAAAAAAGATTTTGCCGTACGATTCATGAATGAAGTAATGGAAGATAAATTAAGGAAATTCCCGAACATAATTTGTATGGATGGAACACATGGAACAAATAAGAAAATGCTGGGCTTAACGATAATGCCGGTAAAAGATGATAGAAATGCAGGATTTCCTGTTGCTTTCCTGCTGTCAAACAGATTGGACCAACAAGTTCAAGAAGTTTTTTTGGTATGTATTATATTTTTGGTGGTTTATTTTTATTAGGAAAAGATGATGGGCTCAGAAAAGAAGATCTTGCCGTAGGGTTTATGAATGCAGTAATAGAAGATAAATTAAGAGAATTTCCGAAAATAATTTGTATGGATGGAATGCATGAAACAAATAAGAAAATGCTGGACTTAAAGATAATGCCGGTTAAAGAGGATAGAAACGCAGGATTTCCTGTTGCTTTCCTGCTGTCAAACAGATTGGACCAACAAGTTCAGAAAGTTTTTTAGGTATGTATTATATTTTTGGTGGTTTGTTTTTATTAGGAAAAGATGATTGGCTCAGAAAAGAAGATCTTGCCGTAGGGTTTATGAATGCAGTAATAGAAGATAAATTAAGAAAATTCCCGAACATACTTTGTATGGATGGAACACATAGAACAAATAAGAAAATGCTGGACTTAACGATAATGCCGGTTAAAGATGATAGAAATACAGGATTTCCTGTTGCTTTCCTGCTGTCAAACAGATTGGACCAACAAGTTCAAGAAGTTTTTTTGGTATGTATTATATTTTTGGTGGTTTATTTTTATTAGGAAAACAGCATGATGTACTGAGAAAAGAGTATTTTGCCATAGGATTCATGAATGCAGTCATAGAAGATAATTTAAGAAAATTCCCGAACATAATTTGTATGGATGGAACACATGGAACAAATAAAAAAGTGTTCTAGTGTTCATATACCTACATTTTTGGACTTTTGGACTATTTTGGACAAGGAAAACTCATTCTAATTTGGTTAGTAGTTTTTATTATAATCATATTGTAATTATACATTTGGATTAGGTTGAAATATGTACATTTATTTTCTCAAGAATGCGGATTTTAGAGAGAAATCCCAAATTAGGTTCGATTTTTATTTTTAAATTATGATCTTTCGGCGTAGATTTATTTATCTAGTAGGTATGTAATGCTTTGATTTACATACTTAATTTGATTACCAACAAAAGTTCTACCAATCTTCATCTAATATATTGTTTTCTTACTGTTTTGTTATATTTTGTATGGATGGAACACATGGAACAAATAACAAAATGCTGGACTTGACGATAATGCCGGTTAAAGATGATAGAAATTCAGGATTTTCTGTTGCTTTCCTGCTGTCAAACAGATTGGACCAACAAGTTCAAAAAGTTTTTTTTGGTATGTATTATATTTTTGGTGGTTTGTTTTTATTAGGAAAACAACATAATGTACCGAGAAAAGAGTATTTTGCCATAGGATTCATGAATGCAGTCATGGAAGATAAATTAAGAAAATTCCCGAACATAATTTGTATGGATGGAACACATGGAACAAATAAGAAAATGCTGGACTTAACGATAATGCCGGTTAAATATGATAGAAATGCAGGATTTCCTGTTACTTTCCTGCTGTCAAACAGATTGGACCACCAAGTTCAAGAAGTTTTTTTGGTATGTATTATATTTTTGGTGGTTTATTTTTATTAGGAAAACATGATGGGCTGAGAAAAGAAGATCTTGCCGTAGGGTTTATGAATGCAGTAATAGAAGATAAATTAAGAGAATTTCCGAAAATAATTTGTATGGATGGAATGCATGGAACAAATAAGAAAATGCTGGACTTAAAGATAATGCCGGTTAAAGAGGATAGAAACGCAGGATTTCCTGTTGCTTTCCTGCTGTCAAACAGATTGGACCAACAAGTTCAGGAAGTTTTTTAGGTATGTATTATATTTTTGGTGGTTTATTTTTATTAGGAAAACAACATGATGTATCGAGAAAAGAGTATTTTGACATAGGATTCATGAATGCAGTCATGGAAGATAAATTAAGAAAATTCCCGAACATAATTTGTATGGATGGAACACATGGAACAAATAAGAAAATGCTACACTTAACGATAATGCCGGTTAAAGATGATAGAAATGCAGGATTTCCTGTTGCTTTCCTGCTGTCAAACAGATTGGACCAACAAGTTCAGGAAGATTTTTAGGTATGTATTATATTTTTGGTGGTTTATTTTTATTAGGAAAACAACATGATGTATCGAGAAAAGAGTATTTTGCCATAGGATTCATGAATGCAGTCATGGAAGATAAATTAAGAAAATTCCCGAACATAATTTGAATGGATGGAACACATGGAACAAATAAGAAAATGCTGGACTTAACGATAATGCCGGTTAAAGATGATAGAAATGCAGGATTTCCTGTTGCCTTCCTGCTGTCAAACAGATTGGACCAACAAGTTCAAGAAGTTTTTTTTTGGTATGTATTATATTTTTGGCGGTTTATTTTTATTAGGAAAACAGAATGATGTACTGAGAAAAGAGTATTTTGCCATAGGATTCACGAATGCAGTCATGGAAGATAAATTAAGAAAATTCCCGAATATAATTTGTATGGATGGAACACATGGAACAAATAAGAAAATGCTACACTTAACGATAATGCCGGTTAAAAATGATAGAAATGCAGGATTTCCTGTTGCTTTCCTGCTGTCAAACAGATTGGACCAACAAGTTCAGGAAGTTTTTTAGATATGTATTATATTTTTGGTGATTTATTTTTATTAGGAAAACAACATGATGTATCGAGAAAAGAGTATTTTGCCATAGGATTCATGAATGCAGTCATGGAAGATAAATTAAGAAAATTCCCGAACATAATTTGAATGGATGGAACACATGGAACAAATAAGAAAATGCTGGACTTAACGATAATGCCGGTTAAAGATGATAGAAATGCAGGATTTCCTGTTGCCTTCCTGCTGTCAAACAGATTGGACCAACAAGTTCAAGAAGTTTTTTTTTGGTATGTATTATATTTTTGGCGGTTTATTTTTATTAGGAAAACAACATGATGTATCGAGAAAAGAGTATTTTGCCATAGCATTCATGAATGCAGTCATGGAAGATAAATTAAGAAAATTCCCGAATATAATTTGTATGGATGGAACACATGGAACAAATAAGAAAATGCTACACTTAACGATAATGCCGGTTAAAGATGATAGAAATGCAGGATTTCCTGTTGCTTTCCTGCTGTCAAACAGATTGGACCAACAAGTTCAAGAAGTTTTTTTGGTATGTATTATATTTTTGGTGGTTTATTTTTATTAGGAAAACATGATGGGCTAAGAAAAGAAGATCTTGCCGTAGGGTTTATGAATGCAGTAATAGAAGATAAATTAAGAGAATTTTCGAAAATAATTTGTATGGATGGAATGCATGGAACAAATAAGAAAATGCTGAACTTAAAGATAATGCCGGTTAAAGAGGATAGAAACGCAGGATTTCCTGTTGCTTTCCTGCTGTCAACCAGATTGGACCAACAAGTTCAAGAAGTTTTTTTGGTATGTATTATATTTTTGGCGGTTTATTTTTATTAGGAAAACAGCATGATGTACTGAGAAAAGAGTATTTTGCCATAGGATTCATGAATGCAGTCATGGAGGATAAATTAAGAAAATTCCCGAACATAATTTGTATGGATGGAACACATGGAACAAATAAGAAAATGCTGGACTTAAAGATAATGCCGGTTAGAGAGGATAGAAACGCAGGATTTCCTGTTGCTTTCCTGCTGTCAAACAGATTGGACCAACAAGTTCAAGAAGTTTTTTTGGTATGTATTATATTTTTGGCGGTTTATTTTTATTAGGAAAACAGCATGATGTACTGAGAAAAGAGTATTTTGCCATAGGATTCATGAATGCAGTCATGGAGGATAAATTAAGAAAATTCCCGAACATAATTTGTATGGATGGAACACATGGAACAAATAAGAAAATGCTGGACTTAACGATAATGCCGGTTAAAGATGATAGAAATGCAGGATTTCCTGTTGCTTTCCTGCTGTCAAACAGATTGGACCAACAAGTTCAAGAAGTTTTTTTGGTATGTATTATATTTTTGGTGGTTTATTTTTATTGGGAAAACATGATGGGCAGAGAAAAGAAGATCTTGCCGTAGGGTTTATGAATGCAGTAATAGAAGATAAATTAAGAGAATTTCCGAAAATAATTTGTATGGATGGAATGCATGGAACAAATAAGAAAATGCTGGACTTAAAGATAATGCCGGTTAAAGATGATAGAAACGCAGGATCCTGTTGCTTTCCTGCTGTCAAACAGATTGGACCAACAAGTTCAAGAAGTTTTTTTTTGGTATGTATTATATTTTTGGCGGTTTATTTTTATTAGGAAAACAGAATGATGTACTGAGAAAAGAGTATTTTGCCATAGGATTCATGAATGCAGTCACGGAAGATAAATTAAGAAAATTCCCGAACATAATTTGTATGGATGGAACATATGGAACAAATAAGAAAATGCTGGACTTAACGATAATGCCGGTTAAAGATGATAGAAATGCAGGATTTCCTGTTGCTTTCCTGCTGTCAAACAGATTGGACCAACAAGTTCAAGAAGTTTTTTTTTGGTATGTATTATATTTTTGGCGGTTTATTTTTATTAGGAAAACAGAATGATGTACTGAGAAAAGAGTATTTTGCCATAGGATTCATGAATGCAGTCATGGAGGATAAATTAAGAAAATTCCCGAACATAATTTGTATGGATGGAACACATGGAACAAATAAGAAAATGCTGGACTTAACGATAATGCCGGTTAAAGAGGATAGAAACGCAGGATTTCCTGTTGCTTTCCTGCTGTCAAACAGATTGGACCAACAAGTTCAGAAAGTTTTTTAGGTATGTATTATAATTTTTGGTGGTTTATTTTTATTAGGAAAACAACATGATGTACCGAGAAAAGAGTATTTTGCCATAGGATTCATGAATGCAGTCATGGAAGATAAATTAAGAAAATTCCCGAACATAATTTGTATGGATGGAACATATGGAACAAATAAGAAAATGCTGGACTTAACGATAATGCCGGTTAAAGATGATAGAAATGCAGGATTTCCTGTTGCTTTCCTGATGTCAAACAGATCGGACCAACAAGTTCAAGAAGTTTTTTTTGGTATGTATTATATTTTTGGCGGTTTATTTTTATTAGGAAAACAGAATGATGTACTGAGAAAAGAGTATTTTGCCATAGGATTCATGAATGCAGTCATGGAAGATAAATTAAGAAAATTCCCGAACATAATTTGTATGGATGGAACATATGGAACAAATAAGAAAATGCTGGACTTAACGATAATGCCGGTTAAAGATGATAGAAATGCAGGATTTCCTGTTGCTTTCCTGATGTCAAACAGATCGGACCAACAAGTTCAAGAAGTTTTTTTGGTATGTATTATATTTTTGGCGGTTTATTTTTATTAGGAAAATAGAATGATGTACTGAGAAAAGAGTATTTTGCCATAGGATTCATGAATGCAGTCATGGAAGATAAATTAAGAAAATTCCCGAACATAATTTGTATGGATGGAACATATGGAACAAATAAGAAAATGCTGGACTTAACGATAATGCCGGTTAAAGAGGAGAGAAACGCAGGATTTCCTGTTGCTTTCCTGCTGTCAAACAGATTGGACCAACAAGTTCAGAAAGTTTTTTAGGTATGTATTATATTTTTGGTGGTTTATTTTTATTAGGAAAACAACATGATGTATCGAGAAAAGAGTATTTTGCCATAGGATTCATGAATGCAGTCATGGAAGATAAATTAAGAAAATTCCCGAACATAATTTGTATGGATGGAACAAATAAGAAAATGCTGGACTTAACGATAATGCCGGTTAAAGATGATAGAAATGCAGGATGTCCTGTTGCTTTCCTGCTGTCAAACAGATTGGACCAACAAGTTCAAGAAGTTTTTTTGGTATGTATTATATTTTTGGTGGTTTATTTTGTAGCGTTTAAAAAACCAGTGGAAATATGATCTTTAGATTTGTATAGATTTTACAATCCCTCTCTAAGAATTCCAAATTTTTTTATACAGTTTTTTACTTAAATTCAGATTGCAAGGAATTTTCTAAAACCGCCCCTGTATACAGCTACGGAAGTATGGCGCAACATTTCAATGTGTTACAAGATTCCTGTTTATTTGATACGCAATTACAGAATTTGTAAGAAGTGCTGACAAACAGATTGGACCAACAAGTTCAAGAAGTTTTTTTGGTATGTATTATATTTTTGGTGGTTTATTTTTATTAGGAAAACATGATGGGCTGAGAAAAGAAGATCTTGCCGTAGGGTTTATGAATGCAGTAATAGAAGATAAATTAAGAGAATTTTCGAAAATAATTTGTATGGATGGAATGCATGGAACAAATAAGAAAATGCTGGACTTAGAGATAATGCCGGTTAAAGAGGATAGAAACGCAGGATTTCCTGTTGCTTTCCTGCTGTCAAACAGATTGGACCAACAAGTTCAGGAAGTTTTTTAGGTATGTATTATATTTTTGGTGGTTTATTTTTATTAGGAAAACAACATGATGTATCGAGAAGAGTATTTTGCCATAGGATTCATGAATGCAGTCATGGAAGATAAATTAAGAAAATTCCCGAACATAATTTGTATGGATGGAACACATGGAGCAAATAAGAAAATGCTGGACTTAACGATAATGCCGGTTAAAGATGATAGAAATGCAGGATTTCCTGTTGCTTTCCTGCTGTCAAACAGATTGGACCAACAAGTTCAAGAAGTTTTTTTTGGTATGTATTATATTTTTGGCGGTTTATTTTTATTAGGAAAACAGCATGATGTACTGAGAAAAGAGTATTTTGCCATAGGATTCATGAATGCAGTCATGGAAGATCAATTAAGAAAATTCCCGAACATAATTTGTATGGATGGAACACATGGAACAAATAAGAAAATGCTGGACTTAACGATAATGCCGGTTAAAGATGATAGAAATGCAGGATTTCCTGTTGCTTTCCTGCTGTCAAACAGATTGGACCAACAAGTTCAAGAAGTTTTTTTGGTATGTATTATATTTTTGGTGGTTTATTTTTATTGGGAAAACATGATGGGCTGAGAAAAGAAGATCTTGCCGTAGGGTTTATGAATGCAGTAATACAAGATAAATTAAGAGAATTTCCGAAAATAATTTGTATGGATGGAATGCATGGAACAAATAAGAAAATGCTGGACTTAAAGATAATGCCGGTTAAAGAGGATAGAAACGCAGGATTTCATGTTGCTTTCCTGCTGTCAAACAGATTGGACCAACAAGTTCAAGAAGTTTTTTTTTTGGTATGTATTATATTTTTGGCGGTTTATTTTTATTAGGAAAACAGAATGATGTACTGAGAAAAGAGTATTTTGCCATAGGATTCATGAATGCAGTCATGGAAGATAAATTAAGAAAATTCCCGAACATAATTTGTATGGATGGAACAAATAAGAAAATGCTGGACTTAACGATAATGCCGGTTAAAGATGATAGAAATGCAGGATTTCCTGTTGCTTTCCTGCTGTCAAACAGATTTGACCAACAAGTTCAAGAAGTTTTTTTGGTATGTATTATATTTTTGGTGGTTTATTTTTATTAGGAAAACATGATGGGCTGAGAAAAGAAGATCTTGCCGTAGGGTTTATGAATGCAGTAATAGAAGATAAATTAAGAGAATTTTCGAAAATAGTTTGTATGGATGGAATGCATGGAACAAATAAGAAAATGCTGAACTTAAAGATAATGCCGGTTAAAGAGGATAGAAACGCAGGATTTCCTGTTGCTTTCCTGCTGTCAAACAGATTGGACCAACAAGTTCAGAAAGTTTTTTAGGTATGTATTATATTTTTGGTGGTTTATTTTTATTAGGAAAACAACATGATGTACCGAGAAAAGAGTATTTTGCCATAGGATTCATGAATGCAGTCATGGAAGATAAATTAAGAAAATTCCCGAACATAATTTGTATGGATGGAACATATGGAATAAATAAGAAAATGCTGGACTTAACGATAATGCCGGTTAAAGATGATAGAAATGCAGGATTTCCTGTTGCTTTCCTGCTGTCAAACAGATTGGACCAACAAGTTCAAGAAGTTTTTTTGGTATGTATTATATTTTTGGTGGTTTATTTTTATTGGGAAAACATGATGGGCTGAGAAAAGAAAATCTTGCCGTAGGGTTTATGAATGCAGTAATAGAAGATAAATTAAGAGAATTTCCGAAAATAATTTGTATGGATGGAATGCATGGAACAAATAAGAAAATGCTGGACTTAAAGATAATGCCGGTTAGAGAGGATAGAAACGCAGGATTTCCTGTTGCTTTCCTGCTGTCAAACAGATTGGACCAACAAGTTCAAGAAGTTTTTTTTGGTATGTATTATATTTTTGGCGGTTTATTTTTATTAGGAAAACAGAATGATGTACTGAGAAAAGAGTATTTTGCCATAGGATTCATGAATGCAGTCATGGAAGATAAATTAAGAAAATTCCCGAACATTATTTGTATGGATGAAACACATGGAACAAATAAGAAAATGCTGGACTTAACGATAATGCCGGTTAAAGATGATAGAAATGCAGGACTTCCTGTTGCTTTCCTGCTGTCAAACAGATTTGACCAACAAGTTCAAGAAGTTTTTTGGTATGTATTATATTTTTGGTGGTTTATTTTTATTAGGAAAACATGATGGGCTGAGAAAAGAAGATCTTGCCGTAGGGTTTATGAATGCAGTAATAGAAGATAAATTAAGAGAATTTTCGAAAATAATTTGTATGGATGGAATGCATGGAACAAATAAGAAAATGCTGAACTTAAAGATAATGCCGGTTAAAGAGGATAGAAACGCAGGATTTCCTGTTGCTTTCCTGCTGTCAAACAGATTGGACCAACAAGTTCAGAAAGTTTTTTAGGTATGTATTATAATTTTTGGTGGTTTATTTTTATTAGGAAAACAACATGATGTACCGAGAAAAGAGTATTTTGCCATAGGATTCATGAATGCAGTCATGGAAGATAAATTAAGAAAATTCCCGAACATAATTTGTATGGATGGAACATATGGAACAAATAAGAAAATGCTGGACTTAACGATAATGCCGGTTAAAGATGATAGAAATGCAGGATTTCCTGTTGCTTTCCTGATGTCAAACAGATCGGACCAACAAGTTCAAGAAGTTTTTTTTGGTATGTATTATATTTTTGGCGGTTTATTTTTATTAGGAAAACAGAATGATGTACTGAGAAAAGAGTATTTTGCCATAGGATTCATGAATGCAGTCATGGAAGATAAATTAAGAAAATTCCCGAACATAATTTGTATGGATGGAACGCATGGAACAAATAAGAAAATGCTGGACTTAACGATAATGCCGGTTAAAGATGATAAAAATGCAGGATTTTCTGTTGCTTTCCTGCTGTCAAACAGATTGGACAAACAAGTTCAAGAAGTTTTTTTGGTATGTATTATATTTTTGGTGGTTTATTTTTATTAGGAAAACATGATGGGCTGAGAAAAGAAGATCTTGCCGTAGGGTTTATGAATGCAGTAATAGAAGATAAATTAAGAGAATTTTCGAAAATAATTTGTATGGATGGAATGCATGGAACAAATAAGAAAATGCTGGACTTAAAGATAATGCCGGTTAAAGATAATAGAAACGCAGGATTTCCTGTTGCTTTCCTGCTGTCAAACAGATTGGACCAACAAGTTCAGAAAGTTTTTTAGGTATGTATTATATTTTTGGTGGTTTGTTTTTATTAGGAAAACAACATAATGTACCGAGAAAAGAGTATTTTGCCGTAGGATTCATGAATGCAGTCATGGAAGATAAATTAAGAAAATTCCCGAACATAATTTGTATGGATGGAACACATGGAACAAATAAGAAAATGCTGGACTTAACGATAATGCCGGTTAAAGATGATAGAAATGCAGGATTTCCTGTTGCTTTCCTGCTGTCAAACAGATTGGACCAACAAGTTCAAGAAGTTTTTGAAGTTATACTTCTTTACCGGCGATAGAGGGTGAATTTTTATATGGTAAAACCTAGCGACCTGGCGCATGCGCATTACAACTTTGTTCTGATTGGATGTTCAAATGACATGTCAAAAATTATTCAATATGGCGGCAGTGGCACAGCTGTACTAGCTGTAGTTAGATTATTTATGGTTGTTGCGTTTTAAAATTTGTGTGAAAAGAAACAACAAACAAAAGTTAGTTAATAGTTATACTGCCTTTTTAAATAGTGTTCATATACCTATATTTTTGGACTTTTGGACTATTTTGGACAAGGAAAACTCATTCTAATTTGGTAAGTAGTTTTTATTATAATCATATTGTAATTATACATTTGGATTAGGTTGAAATATGTACATTTATTTTCTCAAGAATGCGGATTTTAGAGAGAAATCCCAAATTAGTTTCGATTTTTATTTTTAAATTATGATTTTTTGGCGTAGATTTATTTATCTAGTAGGTATGTAATGCTTTGATTTACATACTTAATTTGATTACCAACAAAAGTTCTACCAATCTTCATCTAATATATTGTTTTCTTACTGTTTTGTTATATTTTTATATTTTCTTCCACAAAATTTAAACTACATAATTTAATTTTCAAAACAACTGTCAAACAGTAAAACGTTCAGTTACCCTATTTTTCCACATGACAAATAATGTCGAATTGGACGAGTGAGTCTACGCTTCGATTACGAATCAAACCGCCACGAAATTCACGGGTTCAATTCCCGATGCAAGTTTATTTTTTTATTTTTTATGCATGTTATGATTGTAAGTATATTTGTTATATAATTTTTTTTTTCAGAAAATGCGTATTTGAAATTTTTGCCAACAATTATTATCGTTCAGAAATCATTTTTTCTTTGTGGCATTTTTCAATGTGTTTGTGTGCGTTTTATTCTTTTATTTTTTGAAATTTTTGGTATTGTCTTAAAAATCACATAATATGTAGTAGAAGTATAACTTCTTACGTGCGTACAAAGTACACACACATTCTTGTTTTTGGTATGTATTATATTTTTGGCGGTTTATTTTTATTAGGAAAACAGCATGATGTACTGAGAAAAGAGTATTTTGCCATAGGATTCATGAATGCAGTCATGGAAGATCAATTAAGAAAATTCCTGAACATAATTTGTATGGATGGAACACATGGAACAAATAAGAAAATGCTGGACTTAACGATAATGCCGGTTAAAGATGATAGAAATGCAGGATCTCCTGTTGCTTTCCTGCTGTCAAACAGATTGGACCAACAAGTTCAGGAAGTTTTTTAGGTATGTATTATATTTTTGGTGGTTTATTTTTATTAGGAAAACAACATGATGTATCGAGAAAAGAGTATTTTGCCATAGGATTCATGAATGCAGTCATGGAAGATAAATTAAGAAAATTCCCGAACATAATTTGTATGGATGGAACACATGGAGCAAATAAGAAAATGCTGGACTTAACGATAATGCCGGTTAAAGATGATAGAAATGCAGGATTTCCTGTTGCTTTCCTGCTGTCAAACAGATTGGACCAACAAGTTCAAGAAGTTTTTTTTGGTATGTATTATATGTTTGGCGGTTTATTTTTATTAGGAAAACAGCATGATGTACTGAGAAAAGAGTATTTTGCCATAGGATTCATGAATGCAGTCATGGAAGATCAATTAAGAAAATTCCCGGACATAATTTGTATGGATGGAACACATGGAACAAATAAGAAAATGCTGGACTTAACGATAATGCCGGTTAAAGATGATAGAAATGCAGGATTTCCTGTTGCTTTCCTGCTGTCAAACAGATTGGACCAACAAGTTCAAAAAGTTTTTTTTGGTATGTATTATATTTTTGGTTCTGTTCTGTACTAATACTAGGTCAATAACGGATTTTTCGTTCCGCGAATCCATCACTCGTGTGTATTTATGAATCTCCTTGTGTTGGAAAAATGTGTTACTAACTTGCATATCATTCATGATGCAAAACTCGATGACTCTTTGTCCACTATTATTCCTGACCATTTCTCCATATGGTCCTATAGGGTAGTCATATTCATTACTTGACCCCACTCGCCCATTAAAATCGCCTACTATTATGACCTTACGATTTATTTGGTCCATTTCGTCCTGCAATTGTTCCCAGAAGCTATCTTTGAGTTCCTTGGCTTCATTTTCCGATGGTCCATACCCAACAATAATTGCTGTCTTCTCGTTTTTACTCATATCTATTCTAAGGAGTCTTTCCGAAATATTTTTCCATCTAGTGATATTTTTATGCTCATTTCTGTGAACCATTAGGGCAACTCCTGCCCTCGCACGTTCTGACTCATTAACACCTCCAAAAATCATGTAGTGCTCATTTCTCATTATAATACATCCACTACCTTTTCTCTTTGTTTCAGTTAATGCTAAATAATCCATTTTTGTGTTTTCAAACTCATCAATAAGTTCCTCTTCTTTACCATTTAGACTTTGTATATTCCACAACCCAATTTTCCAATACTTATTTTGTTTTTCATTTTTTGCATTTATAGTTCTTTCATTGTCTGTATTTTTGCGGTTTAGTTTTTGCATATTTTTGTCAAGACTCGCATCGATTTTGTTATATTCTCTCATGTCCATAATCTGTGCCATGTTCGTATCCATATCCATCCTCGAATTTGCATTAACTAGTAGTTTTTTAAACCAGTTGCTGCTACATTATCTCTGACTATTTCTATATTATTCGTACTATGGTTCCATCTCCATTTGGTGTCTTCAATAACGATAAAACCATAACCCATTTTTATTCTTTTGCCATTTTCCTTTTCCTTTGCTGCTATATGTCTAAGATTTTTCTGCATATCAATCTCTTTAAGTGTTAAATCGCATTCAATGTATACGCGATGTTGTCTATAACTTCTAAGATTACTTTTTGCTTTTAGTACTCTTAGTTTGTCTTCAAACTTACTAAACTCAATAATGCACATATTGTCGTTGATCTTTTGTACCTTATTTAACTCTGCCATTATTCGCAGCTCTTTATTTAAAAAGTTTCCTATTTAATTCTTAAGCTGTTCCATATCAGACGTACTTATTGGCAAACCCTTCATTATTAAATTATTTTTCTTTCTTTCTTTTTGGCAGATTTCTAAAGTTAGCTCTAATTTATCCATTTTTTGTTTCATACTCATCATTTCCTTTTTTAAATTTTCATTTTCTTGAATTATTTGTTTAATCTTTTCTTTGTACTCGCTATTCTCTTTTCTGAGTTCTTTAATTTCTCCTACCAACTCCCCTACCATGTTTTTTATATCCTCTAGTTCCTTATCTTTCTTTTTATTATCAGTTATTAACGTTTTCATCAGTTCCGTAATTTCATTCTCTCTACCTCCAGCATTCGTTTTATCGGGAAATCGATATACTTTTCTGCTCTTACTAAAGATTTCCTCAAATTCATTTCCTTTCCTTTTACCATCCTCTGATAAGTAAGTGTCGCTGCCGCTGTCCGTCATCTTAATTTCAATTACTATTATAATTAATTGTTTGGCTGTATTTTACTGGAATTCCTATTTCTATCTGAATGTTGTTTGTTTTTATTTATAAAATAAATATATGTTTTGCAATCAATTTGCTATTTACAGTAAAGGTTTAATTCAAATTGTTTATGCACGAGGAATTTGACACCGATTTCAACTAGGTCAAATTTATAAAACCATTACTAATTAAAAAATCACTTACCGCTCGCAAAATGTTAAATCAAAATCCTTCTGTGTCCTTTGTACACAAACAACATTCACAACACTAAATAATCCTAAAACAATCCAAAATCACTTTTATCACTTTTAAATCAATTTACATCACATATCTAAATGGTTTTCGTGGTAAAGCCCGAATCCGAGTTGTTTACCGCCGACTCACATAAATACGTGCGACCTCCTCGCTTGCTTCGACTCGACTGCCATGAATGCAGTAATAGAAGATAAATTAAGAGAATTTTCGAAAATAGTTTGTATGGATGGAATGCATGGAACAAATAAGAAAATGCTGAACTTAAAGATAATGCCGGTTAAAGAGGATAGAAACGCAGGATTTCCTGTTGCTTTCCTGCTGTCAAACAGATTGGACCAACAAGTTCAGAAAGTTTTTTAGGTATGTATTATATTTTTGGTGGTTTATTTTTATAAGGAAAACAACATGATGTACCGAGAAAAGAGTATTTTGCCATAGGATTCATGAATGCAGTCATGGAAGATAAATTAAGAAAATTCCCGAACATAATTTGTATGGATGGAACCAATAAGAAAATGCTGGACTTAACGATAATGCCGGTTAAAGATGATAGAAATGCAGGATGTCCTGTTGCTTTCCTGCTGTCAAACAGATTGGACCAACAAGTTCAAGAAGTTTTTTTGGTATGTATTATATTTTTGGTGGTTTATTTTGTAGCGTTTAAAAAACCAGTGGAAATATGATCTTTAGATTTGTATAGATTTTACAATCCCTCTCTAAGAATTCCAAATTTTTTTATTCAGTTTTTTACTTAAATTCAGATTGCAAGGAATTTTCTAAAACCGCCCCTGTATACAGCTACGAAGTATTGCGCAACATTTCAATGTGTTACAAGATTCCTGTTTATTTGATACGCAATTACAGAATTTGTAAGAAGTGCTGACAAATACAGTTCTAATGCGTAGATGAACTTTCTAGAAGAAATGTTGAAAATCAATTTGATTGGTTTGTTTGAATTTGGTACAAAGATCGAAGCTCGTAATTGGCTCTGAAAAACGGAAGCCGGAAATTGCGTAGTGACAGGATCAAGGAATTTTGGCAGGAGACGGAGAAGAAAGCGGGCATTCTTACACTGGTAGTGAATCAATGATCATCGATAGGTAGTGACCGGTTTTTTTTTTGCGACGCAAAAAGAATTTCCAAGTAAATGGGATCTATCAAAGTTCTTTTGTGTTGTTGTTAGGTGTACCATCATTTGATTATGTAGCAGTTCTGTTTTGATGTAAAATAAGTGGAATATACGCTCTGTAAAGGTACTGCGTATGTATAAGTGAAAGCCGGCAATCATGGTACAGATATGGTGACGATGATTTAAACCCAAGCCTCCTGTCTCCTGGATTAGAAAACCTATTTACCGAAGTAAATAAGCAAATTTCCTTTGTTTTATGGTATTTTCATGGTATAATGGTATGGTGCAATCTGTAATTTTCCATTGACATCTTCCCTTTCGAGTGACGTATGAACTACGTACGTGCTGTCAAGTGTCATGTCAAGTTTCACAATGGTGAATGTTTTGAATTTTAAGGTATAGTGACTTTTAATAATTATAAAATTCTCAAACTAATAACGTTAATTTCTTTCATCAACATAAAAAAAATAAATCTTTTTGGAACTTAAAATACAAAAATGAAAAAATAAATTGTTGAACAGAACAGAGAATAATTTTGCTTCCATCATTAAAATATTATTGTAAAGACATAATTGTGAGTTAATGTTAAAATCCTTTTGAAACCGTTTGAAATAGTTAAAAATAAAAGATTTATGGAATGATATTTGACAGGTGACATAGTTAAGTTTTATTTCCAATAATTAAGTACTACGAGGAGTAGTCAGTAATTCTTTAATGTAAACATTGTTCCCTGAATAAATATAAATTTTTGTTTTAATGCAAATGCTATAATATATGTCATAATTAGGTCAGTCAGTTAGTTATACAAGTCATAATTAAGTCAGATATCAAATCCTCAATGCAATAAATTTATTGTTTATCTTTTGGTGCACCATAACCTACGTTCAGAAAAGTAGATGTATTTTTTTACAGGTAAACTTTTATGTAATCTGAAAGTTTTTGTTTTCCAAAGGAATGATTTTTCAATAAATGCCATAACTGTATTTTGTCCTGTTTATTTACCGCTAACCTATTGGCAAAATTTTAACCACAAACTTTAAAAGCTTTTTAGAGTCAAATTTTAAGATGTTGGATGATCATAGAAAGTAAAACTCCTGGTAAGGCGCCCTAACAAAATATAGCCAGGATTTATATTTAACACCCCAGGATATCTGTAAGTACCCTTGTTTAAATTGGTGATAGTAGTAAATATTCCCTAATCCCTAACTTCTTCTTAACGAACTCACAACCTTAGCTCTCCAACCAAAACACGAGCCGCCGTAGCAAAGTAGTTTTTAGAAATATCCCCTAGTTTTCTCGACCCTTTTGTATTTAAGCAGTATCTAAATTTTCCAAGCTTTTATCTTCCCCCTAATTTCTAAACTCTACAAAATGGCGTCCAACGTGGGGCCGATTCATTTTTCTGCCTCTTTCAGTGTCCAGTTGTGCGCTGTAAAATAGCGCCCTCAGACGTGTTGCCAGTCTCTTTTCACCCCCCTAGTCATATCGTTAAGTTGTTCCCAAGCAGTTTATTTTTTTTTTAGTTAGTCCCAACTGTTTTTCAACTTAATTTCTTCTCCTTGCCCCAGATTTGAGACCGATTCTACTATCACAACCAGCATCGCAACATAGTTTAGCCCAAGAGCCCCTACATTTTTTTAACGTTATGAAGTGGTATAAAATTTTCAATAGGATGTGTAAATATGTACTCATTGTAGTGTATTAACATTGTTTTTATGTATGTACTTATAGTAGATGTTAATACAGTACCCATGGTGAAAGCATTATTTAAATTTTTTAAAAAAAAGTATTGATTGTATAGACAAGTAGTCTATATAAGTAGCGTTGAACATTCTAATATTGAAACTATTGATAAAGTATAACATTTTAGTTATATTTGTGCATTTATTCATAATTGATTAACAACTTTTTACAGAATAACTTGTTTTTGTGATTTTTTTGTTCGTCATTTGAGTATATGTGTATAGTCTGTGTAGTTTCCGTTTGAGCTTTTAGTCCCAATGTTGTCTAGTTGTCCCATTATTTTTTTCTCAACTAATCTAGCTTTGTCAGTGTCATAAAGATACCAAAGGTTAGTTGGAGTCTGCCTGTGAAGTAGTTTGAGTGTATCCGTGAAGTAAAGTAGTTGTCAGTCCAATTACTATTTGTCTTTCCCTTCTTGTACCAGAATAGATCACAAGTGTAATACTCGTGATAAAGGAAGTGTGCTTAGTTGTCTAGGAACACTCCCATTAGTTATCGGAACAAGAACCGTTGTTGGTGTTATCCCGTGTAAGCTCATTCGAGAAGCAAGTTTCAATATTGTTTGTGTTTGTCTATCCCTGTTTTGTCTGAAAATATTTGAGTCTGTTTTTTCCTGTTTGTTTCGTGTACCCTTGTGTTATTCCCTGTTAGTCCGTGTCAGTGGTGGAGTGTGAATTTTTTGACGAATAGTTTATTGACCCCTCTTTTGTTTATTGAGTGATTGCAGACCAAGAGCAGAAGTTGCAACAAAGTCAGTGAGGTTAGGATCTGGCTGCGTGAGAGTGCAAGTGAGGTTTGTGTTCGTTTGATAAATAGAAACGGTTTTTTTGTCCGAAAGTCATACTTTCTACTATTCCCTTTGGTCTTTCCCCTGTGTGTTGCTTTCACCCCAGTTTTAAAAATGAAGTCTACCCAAGTTAATGATCTGAAAACCGATGAGTTATCTTATGAACTTTTCATAAGAGGTTTTAATGTCCAAAATAAGACTGTTGAAGAAAAACGTAAGTTGTTGAGAGGTCAGTTAAGTAAAGAGACCATCTCATCTTCCATCGATTTGACTAAAAATGTAGTCGATCCTGATCAAGAGTTGCCTACAATCCAGTCAATATTAGCAGATTTGCAAAGTATTGCGCGGGCAATGAGTGCACAGTCATCAAAGGCTGACTTTTCTCGTTTCAAAACAAGGTCCAGTCATCTGGATTTCAGATTGGAAAATTTCCCTGATAATGTAGAAGAAGCTATAAAAGAACATATTGACAACTATAAGATGGATTTATTGATGTTGACTGGAGATGTCTTAGAAAAGGAAGAGATATCTAACAATGTGTCCGTCCCATCGACTAGTGGTACAACTTCAGTCCCCGTTGCCCCTATTAGTTCAGTTTCAGCCCCTATTATACAAATTTCAACTCCTGTTAGAGTTTCTGATTTAAATATCAAATTTAATGGTGAGAGTAAAGCCCTTCCCACATTTTTAGAAAAAGTACGAGATTCTGCTAGGTCCAGAAATATTTCTGATGATGTCCTGTTTAGATCAGCTTTTGAGTTATTCGACGGAAACGCTGCTATTTGGTATAGGAGTGTTGGAAATACAGTTAACAGTTGGAATGAGTTGGTAACCCTTCTCAAAACTGCTTTCCTACCCCCAGATTATAATGATAATCTCCTTGATGAAATTAAAGGTCGAAAACAAAAAAGGTCCGAGTCGATCACTATTTATTCTGCAATCATGGAGAATCTCTTTAGACGTTTAGAAGAGTACCCGTCAGAAGCCCAACGAGTAAAAATTTTAAGAAAAAATATTTTGGTGGATTATATTCCACTAGTAGCCCTTCAAGATTTTCCCACTGTCGAAATGTTAGTCATAACTGTTAAACGTTTGGAGCAAAATGTTTTGCCCCTGCTTCAAACTACAAAAGGTCTTGCTGGTATTTCATTAGAGGATTCAGAAAAACCCCAAGAGAAGCTTCAGGTACTTGATAAACAAGACAAGCCTGATAACCCCAAAGGAGACAAACGAAAAAAGCAAGATCGTCCCTTTAAGAAATCCAAGTCTAGGCAGAGAAATGAGAGACCCAATCCTCCAGTAGATACTGATGAAAGACATCAGTCTTCTTCTTCTTATCCACCAGAAAGACATCAGTCTTCTTCTTCTTATCCACCAGAAAGACGTCAGTCTTCTTCTTCTTATCCACCCCACAGAAATCAGTCTTCTTATCCACCTCCGTTGATGCAATCCCCTCCCTATCGACCGTATGGAAATCAGTCTTCTTATCAACCTCATTCAATGCATCCCCCTCCACAACCCTACCAAACACATGACAACCCTAGAAAAATTATTTTTTATTTTACTTGTGGTAAGCCCAACCACATTTCTCGCAATTGTAGAAACAGAGAAATGTCTTGTTCTCGTTGTGGTAATAAAGGAGTGAGAACGTCCTCCTGTATGTGTCAAAAAAACTAGGTAGTGTGCAGCCAGTCGGCAGTTGCACTCCATATAGAGTTAAGCCCGACAAACCCCCCCAAAACATACTTAACCCTCTTTTTGAAAAGAAAGGTTGTGACAGTCGTCCTCATGTTAGTATTTCTATCTTTTCTAAAAACTTTGTCGCCCTCTTAGACAGTGGTTGCACCACATCCGTAGTAGGTGCCGCTGGAGTTAAATTTTTGGATTCCCAAGGAATTAAATATAATTCTACTCCCTGTAAACACGTCTGCTTAGCAGATGGTTCTCAAAAATCAGTTGTTGGTACTATTGATCTTCCAATTGAGGCTGATGGTGTTTCCCAAGTAGTGAAATTTCTTGTCGTACCCTCCGTTCCCCATAGTTTTATTTTGGGAAGTAACTTTATGCATAAATTTTCAGTGTTGTTGAATTTTAGAGATGGAACATGGCATTCTTCCCAAAAGGAAGAGAAAACAGAAACTTTGTATTCTGTAGACTCATTTTCTCCCACTGAAAAAAATTTAGTAGATTCCACAGTCGCTTCTTTCGAGGAAATTTCTAGTTCCAAGTACATTGGAAGAACCAATAAAATTGAAATGGTAATTGACACTGGTGATGCAAAGCCATTTAAGAAAAGACAATATCCTTTATCCCCTTATATGAACAAAATACTACATGAAGAGTTAGATGAAATGTTACGATTAGGAGTAATCGAACCAGCCCAATCCCCATGGTCAAGTCCCATATTATTAGTCAAGAAAAAGTCAGGTGAATATAGGTTCTGTTTTGATGGTCGTTCATTGAATGAAGTCACTGTTCATGATACTTATCCTTTACCCCAAATAGACAGAATTCTTTCGTTGCTTAGAGGAGCTAAATGCATTAGCTCCATTGATTTAAGAAAAGCCTTTTGGCAAATCCCGCTGCATCCCGACTCTAGGAAAAAGACAGCCTTTAATGTTTCTGGTAGAGGTTCCTTTCAATTCACTTCTGTTCCCTTTGGTTTGTGTAATAGTGCACAGATTCAACAAAGACTTGTTGATGCTATCTTTGGCCCTGAATTTGAACCCTATATATTCTGTTATTTAGATGACATCATAGTGTGTACCCCATCTTTTGAAGAACATATCCGATTGTTGAAAATTATAAGAGATAAACTGAAAGAAGCAAACTTGACCATTAACATCGATAAGTGTGATTTTTTAAAATCTGAATTGAAGTATCTTGGTTATGTAGTTGGTAACAATTCCCTTAAAGCAGATCCTGAAAAAATCTTAGCTATGGTTAATTATCCCAGGCCATCTAATTCTACTGAAATTAAAAGATTTATAGGTATGTGTTCCTGGTATCGTCGTTTCATTAGAGATTTTTCCAGTTTAGCCTCCCCTATTAATGACCTCCTTAAAGGTCATAGAAAGAAAAAACAACCAGTAGTTTGGACTAGTGAAGCTGAAAAAGCTTTTTTGAAAATTAAAGAACTCCTAATTTCTGCCCCTATCTTAGCCCAACCCAATTTCGAACTTCCCTTTGTTGTGCAATGTGATGCATCTGACACTGGTCTTGGTGGTGTCTTGACTCAAACTATTGATGGTGAAGAAAAAGTTATAGCTTATGCAAGTAGGTCCCTTTCCCGAGCTGAAAGAAATTATTCAGTTACAGAGCGAGAATGTCTCGCAGTGATCTTCGCTATCGAGAAATTTCGAGGTTATACTGAAGGATTTAAGTTTTCGGTCATTACTGACCACCATTCACTTCTCTGGTTGAATAAACTGTCCAATCCTACAGGCAAATTAGCCAGGTGGGCTATGCGCCTAAGACAACATACCTTCGATTTGATTCATAGAAAAGGAACATCCCATTTAGTCCCTGATGCTTTATCTCGAGCTCATACCAATGATACACCCAAAGATGCCCAAAAAGTTGATTATCTAGAAATAGATCTTGACAGAATAGACCCTTGGTTCGATGATTTAAGATCAAAGATACTCCGTTCCCCTGGTGATTTTCCACAATGGAAAGTGGAAAATGATTTCATATACAAGTATGCCCCATCCCCCAATTCTTTCAAGACTAATGATATTGAATGGAAAATTTTAGTTCCCAAACCCCAAAGATTAGAGGTAATGCAATCTTGTCATGAGCCACCTACGTGTGCTCACTTTGGATTCTATAAAACTTTGTCCCGTATTCAAGAAAGGTACTATTGGCCCAAAATGCGTTGTGATGTGCTTAAGTTTGTCAGATCATGTAAAGTTTGTGGTGCTCAGAAAACACCAAATCATGCTCCTTTAGGTAAAATGGGTAAGCAGAGAGAAGCCCAATTCCCCTGGCAAATAGTTGCCATTGATCTGATAGGTCCCTTTGTTCGTTCTAAAAAAGGTTATACATGGTTATTAGTGGTTGCTGATTGGTTTAGTAAATATACCTTAGTCCATCCTTTGAGGAAGGCTACGGCTAAGAGTATTACTGAGTTTTTGGAAGATAATGTCTTCCTGATGTTTGGTGTTCCCCAGTATGTGATTTGTGATAATGCCTCAAATCTGAACAACCCTCTTCTAATTAATCTCTGTAGTAGGTATAATGTTCAGAAAGTATGGTTTAGCCCCGTGTATGCACCACAATGTAATTTTGTGGAGAGAAATAATAAAACCATTGGAACAGCAATCCGTATGTATATAAAAGACCACGTAGACTGGGACAAGAATTTAGCAAAGATCAGACAAGCTATAATACCGCAAAGCACGAAGTAACTGGATACACCCCAGCTTTTCTTAATTATGGCCGTCATGTTCCCCTGAGTGGAAACTACTATGGTGTTGATCAAAACGATCAACGGAAGCAAGATCTAGAAATTATTCCTGGTAACCGTGATATGTATGCTTCAGAAGTAAAAGGATTAAGTCAAGTCTTCGAAAAGGTCAGGGCTAATCTTCGAAAAGGATATGAACGTAACGCTAGAAGTTACAACTTACGAAGAAGAGAAGTCCAATTCCAAGTAGGAGATAGAGTATGGAAAAGGAATAAAGTCCTGTCTAATGCTGCTAACAAGTTTATGTCTAAACTAGCACCGAGGTACATTGAAGCTACAGTCCGTGAAAAGTTGTCACCAGTGGTGTATCGTCTCTCTGATTTAAATGGTTCTGATCTTGGTAAATGGCATGTTAAAGACTTAAAACCTTTTGTATCTGATGAAGATAATATGTCATCCCCTTAGTCCTGATCCCCTATTCCCTGTTCCCCCTGTATTGTTCTTCAGTTCCCTTAGTCTTGATAAGAAGTTGATATTCTCTTTGATTTTGGTATGTCGTCTTTTGGCCCTTGTTGTTGTTGTATACCCCTTTGTTAGTCTTATTTTATTTTGGTCTAGTTGAAGTGAGTACATTCCCTGTGAGACGTTGTTTAACGTAAAGTTACCTATCTCAACTTGAGACAAATGTTAAGATTACGTTGTCTCATTGAGGTATTTAGACTGGAGATTCTAAATCCTCATTTTTGCTGAACCGTTGCCAACAAAATTCCCTGAAACTCGCTAGGCGTTTAGTGGAGTTTAGGCAGATGCCTATCTGCTGAGCCTAGAGCTCAAATGATTTGTTTAGTTCGCGAAAACCGCTCGCGGTTAGGCAACGAGGTGACAAGGCTGTGCCTGCCCTGATATTTCACTTGTGTTACTGTTGTGGATGTCAGCGAGGTCCACACAGGGCACAATGTTAGCTTCTTCCCCAAGGCACAGAAACTCTTGTCACCTACAGTTCATTTTAGAGTCATTACACATTTCAGTCTACTCGACTTTAAAGAGTCTGGCGATCGATGGTACGCTAGCCCAATCCCTAAAGTTTGTTTGTTTGTTTAATTTAATCCCCACTAGCCATCATCTAAAAAAAATTTGATGTGATTGTTTAGCCTCACTCAAGGAGTTATGGTTGATTTTTTGTTTGGTTTATCGAAAACTGGATAGCTATCCGAGCTTTCTCTTTTCGGAGGAGGCTGTGTAGCGTTTAAAAAACCAGTGAAAATATGATCTTTAGATTTGTATAGATTTTACAATCCCTCTCTAAGAAGTCCAAATTTTTTTATTCAGTTTTTTACTTAAATTCAGATTGCAAGGAATTTTCTAAAACCGCCCCTGTATACAGCTACGAAGTATTGCGCAACATTTCAATGTGTTACAAGATTCCTGTTTATTTGATACGCAATTACAGAATTTGTAAGAAGTGCTGACAAAAGTACAGTTCTAATGCGTATATGAACTTTCTAGAAGAAATGTTGAAAATCAATTTGATTGGTTTGTTTGAATTTGGTACAAAGATCGAAGCTCGTAATTGACTCTGAAGAACGGAAGCCGGAAATTGCGTAGTGACAGGATCAAGGAATTTTGGCAGGAGACGGAGAAGAAAGCGGGCATTCTTACACTGGTAGTGAATCAATGATCATCGATAGGTAGTGACCGGTTTTTTTTTGCGACGCAAAAAGAATTTCCAAGTAAATGGGATCTATCAAAGTTCTTTTGTGTTGTTGTTAGGTGTACCATCATTTGATTATGTAGCAGTTCTGTTTTGATGTAAAATAAGTGGAATATACGCTCTGTAAAGGTACTGCGTATGTATAAGTGAAAGCCGGCAATCATGGTACAGATATGGTGACGATGATTTAAACCCAAGCCTCCCGTCTCCTGGATTAGAAAACCTATTTTCCGAGGTAAATAAGCAAATTTCCTTTGTTTTATGGTATTTTCATGGTATAATGGTATGGTGCAATCTGTAAATTTTCCATTGACATTTTCCCCTTCGAGTGACGTATGAACTACGTACGTGCTGTCAAGTGTCATGTCAAGTTTCACAATGGTGAATGTTTTGAATTTTAAGGTATAGTGACTTTTAATAATTATAAAATTCTCAAACTAATAACGTTAATTTCTTTCATCAAAATAAAAAAATAAATCTTTTTGGAACTTAAAATACAAAAATGAAAAAATAAATTGTTGAACAGAACAGAGAATAATTTTGCTTCCATCATTAAAATATTATTGTAAAGACATAATTGTGAGTTAATGTTAAAATCCTTTTGAAACCGTTTGAAATAGTTAAAAATAAAAGATTTATGGAATGATATTTGACAGGTGACATAGTTAAGTTGTTATTTCCAATAATTAAGTCCTACGAGGAGTAGTCAGTAATTCTTTAATGTAAACATTGTTCCCTGAATGAATATAAATTTTTGTTTTAATGCAAATGCTATAATATATGTCATAATTAGGTCAGTCAGTCAGTTATAAAAGTCATAATTAAGTCAGATATCAAATCCTCAATGCAATAAATTTATTGTTTATCTTTTGGTGCACCATAACCTATGTTCAGAAAAGGAGATGTATTTTTTTACAGGTAATCTTTTATGTAATCTGAAAGTTTTTGTTTTCCAAAGGAATGATTTTTCAATAAATGCCATAACTGTATTTTGTCCTGTTTATTTACCGCTAACCTATTGGCAAAATTTTAACCACAAGCTTTAAAAGCTTTTTAGAGTCAAATTTTAAGATGTTGGATCATAGAAAGTAAAACTCCTGGTAAGGCGCCCTAACAAAATATAGCCAGGATTTATATTTAACACCCCAGGATATCTGTAAGTACCCTTGTTTAAATTGGTGATAGTAGTAAATATTCCCTAATCCCTAACTTCTTCTTAACGAACTCACAACCTTAGCTCTCCAACCAAAACACGAGCCGCCGTAGCAAAGTAGTTTTTAGAAATATCCCCTAGTTTTCTCGACCCTTTTGTATTTAAGCAGTATCTAAATTTTCCAAGCTTTTATCTTCCCCCTAATTTCTAAACTCTACAATTTTTATTGGGAAAACATGATGGGCTGAGAAAAGAAGATCTTGCCGTAGGGTTTATGAATGCAGTAATAGAAGATAAATTAAGAGAATTTCCGAAAATAATTTGAATGGATGGAATGCATGGAACAAATAAGAAAATGCTGGACTTAAAGATAATGCCGGTTAAAGAGGATAGAAACGCAGGATTTCCTGTTGCTTTCCTGTTGTCAAACAGATTGGACCAACAAGTTCAAGAAGTTTTTTTTTGGTATGTATTATATTTTTGGCGGTTTATTTTTATTAGGAAAACAGAATGATGTACTGAGAAAAGAGTATTTTGCCATAGGATTCATGAATGCAGTCATGGAAGATAAATTAAGAAAATTCCCGAACATAATTTGTATGGATGGAACACATGGAACAAATAAGAAAATGCTGGACTTAACGATAATGCCGGTTAAAGATGATAGAAATGCAGGATTTCCTGTTGCTTTCCTGCTGTCAAACAGATTTGACCAACAAGTTCAAGAAGTTTTTTTGGTATGTATTATATTTTTGGTGGTTTATTTTTATTAGGAAAACATGATGGTCTGAGAAAAGAAGATCTTGCCGTAGGGTTTATGAATGCAGTAATAGAAGATAAATTAAGAGAATTTTCGAAAATAATTTGTATGGATGGAATGCATGGAACAAATAAGAAAATGCTGAACTTAAAGATAATGCCGGTTAAAGAGGATAGAAACGCAGGATTTCCTGTTGCTTTCCTGCTGTCAAACAGATTGGACCAACAAGTTCAGAAAGTTTTTTAGGTATGTATTATATTTTTGGTGGTTTATTTTTATTAGGAAAACAACATGATGTACCGAGAAAAGAGTATTTTGCCATAGGATTCATGAATGCAGTCATGGAAGATAAATTACGAAAATTCCCGAACATAATTTGTCTGGATGGAACACATGGAACAAATAAGAAAATGCTGGACTTAACGATAATGCCGGTTAAAGATGATAGAAATGCAGGATTTCCTGTTGCTTTCCTGATGTCAAACAGATCGGACCAACAAGTTCAAGAAGTTTTTTTTTTGGTATGTATTATATTTTTGGCGGTTTATTTTTATTAGGAAAACAGAATGATGTACTGAGAAAAGAGTATTTTGCCATAGGATTCATGAATGCAGTCATGGAAGATAAATTAAGAAAATTCCCGAACATAATTTGTATGGATGGAACATATGGAACAAATAAGAAAATGCTGGACTTAACGATAATGCCGGTTAAAGATGATAGAAATGCAGGATTTCCTGTTGCTTTCCTGATGTCAAACAGATCGGACCAACAAGTTCAAGAAGTTTTTTTTGGTATGTATTATATTTTTGGCGGTTTATTTTTATTAGGAAAACAGAATGATGTACTGAGAAAAGAGTATTTTGGCATAGGATTCATGAATGCAGTCATGGAAGATAAATTAAGAAAATTCCCGAACATAATTTGTATGGATGGAACACATGGAACAAATAAGAAAATGCTGGACTTAACGATAATGCCGGTTAAAGATGATAGAAATGCAGGATTTCCTGTTGCTTTCCTGCTGTCAAACAGATTGGACCAACAAGTTCAAGAAGTTTTTTTGGTATGTATTATATTTTTGGTGGTTTATTTTTATTAGGAAAACATGATGGGCTGAGAAAAGAAGATCTTGCCGTAGGGTTTATGAATGCAGTAATAGAAGATAAATTAAGAGAATTTTCGAAAATAATTTGTATGGATGGAATGCATGGAACAAATAAGAAAATGCTGGACTTAAAGATAATGCCTGTTAAAGAGGATAGAAACGCAGGATTTCCTGTTGCTTTCCTGCTGTCAAACAGATTGGACCAACAAGTTCAGAAAGTTTTTTAGGTATGTATTATATTTTTGGTGGTTTGTTTTTATTAGGAAAACAACATAATGTACCGAGAAAAGAGTATTTTGCCTTAGGATTCATGAATGCAGTCATGGAAGATAAATTAAGAAAATTCCCGAACATAATTTGTATGGATGGAACACATGGAACAAATAAGAAAATGCTGGACTTAACGATAATGTCGGTTAAAGATGATAGAAATGCAGGATTTCCTGTTGCTTTCCTGATGTCAAACAGATCGGACCAACAAGTTCAAGAAGTTTTTTTTGGTATGTATTATATTTTTGGCGGTTTATTTTTATTAGGAAAACAGAATGATGTACTGAGAAAAGAATATTTTGGCATAGGATTCATGAATGCAGTCATGGAAGATAAATTAAGAAAATTCCCGAACATAATTTGTATGGATGGAACACATGGAACAAATAAGAAAATGCTGGACTTAACGATAATGCCGGTTAAAGATGATAGAAATGCAGGATTTCCTGTTGCTTTCCTGCTGTCAAACAGATTGGACCAACAAGTTCAAGAAGTTTTTTTGGTATGTATTATATTTTTGGTGGTTTATTTTTATTAGGAAAACATGATGGGCTGAGAAAAGAAGATCTTGCCGTAGGGTTTATGAATGCAGTAATAGAAGATAAATTAAGAGAATTTTCGAAAATAATTTGTATGGATGGAATGCATGGAACAAATAAGAAAATGCTGAACTTAAAGATAATGCCGGTTAAAGAGGATAGAAACGCAGGATTTCCTGTTGCTTTCCTGCTGTCAAACAGATTGGACCAACAAGTTCAGAAAGTTTTTTAGGTATGTATTATATTTTTGGTGGTTTGTTTTTATTAGGAAAACAACATAATGTACCGAGAAAAGAGTATTTTGCCTTAGGATTCATGAATGCAGTCATGGAAGATAAATTAAGAAAATTCCCGAACATAATTTGTATGGATGGAACACATGGAACAAATAAGAAAATGCTGGACTTAACGATAATGCCGGTTAAAGATGATAGAAATGCAGGATTTCCTGTTGCTTTCCTGCTCTCAAACAGATTGGACCAACAAGTTCAAGAAGTTTTTTGATATGTATTATATTTTTGGCGGTTTATTTTTATTAGGAAAACAGCATGATGTACTGAGAAAAGAGTATTTTGCCATAGGATTCATGAATGCAGTCATGGAAGATAAATTAAGAAAATTCCCGAACATAATTTGTATGGATGGAACACATGGAACAAATAAGAAAATGCTGGACTTAACGATAATGCCGGTTAAAGATGATAGAAATGCAGGATTTCCTGTTGCTTTCCTGATGTCAAACAGATCGGACCATCAAGTTCAAGAAGTTTTTTTTGGTATGTATTATATTTTTGGCGGTTTATTTTTATTAGGAAAACAGAATGATGTACTGAGAAAAGAGTATTTTGGCATAGGATTCATGAATGCAGTCATGGAAGATAAATTAAGAAAATTCCCGAACATAATTTGTATGGATGGAACACATGGAACAAATAAGAAAATGCTGGACTTAACGATAATGCCGGTTAAAGATGATAGAAATGCAGGATTTCCGTTGCTTTCCTGCTGTCAAACAGATTGGACCAACAAATTCAAGAAGTTTTTTTGGTATGTATTATATTTTTGGTGGTTTATTTTTATTAGGAAAACATGATGGGCTGAGAAAAGAAGATCTTGCCGTAGGGTTTATGAATGCAGTAATAGAAGATAAATTAAGAGAATTTTCGAAAATAATTTGTATGGATGGAATGCATGGAACAAATAAGAAAATGCTGGACTTAAAGATAATGCCTGTTAAAGAGGATAGAAACGCAGGATTTCCTGTTGCTTTCCTGCTGTCAAACAGATTGGACCAACAAGTTCAGAAAGTTTTTTAGGTATGTATTATATTTTTGGTGGTTTGTTTTTATTAGGAAAACAACATAATGTACCGAGAAAAGAGTATTTTGCCTTAGGATTCATGAATGCAGTCATGGAAGATAAATTAAGAAAATTCCCGAACATAATTTGTATGGATGGAACACATGGAACAAATAAGAAAATGCTGGACTTAACGATAATGCCGGTTAAAGATGATAGAAATGCAGGATTTCCTGTTGCCTTCCTGCTCTCAAACAGATTGGACCAACAAGTTCAAGAAGTTTTTTTGATATGTATTATATTTTTGGCGGTTTATTTTTATTAGGAAAACAGCATGATGTACTGAGAAAAGAGTATTTTGCCATAGGATTCATGAATGCAGTCATAGAAGATAAATTAAGAAAATTCCCGAACATAATTTGTATGGATGGAACACATGGAACAAATAAGAAAATGCTGGACTTAACGATAATGCCGGTTAAAGATGATAGAAATGCAGGATTTCTTGTTGCTTTCCTGCTGTCAAACAGATTGGACCAACAAGTTCAAGAAGTTTTTGAAGTTATACTTCTTTACCGGCGATAGAGGGTGAATTTTTATATGGTAAAACCTAGCGACCTGGCGCATGCGCATTATAACTTTGTTCTGATTGGATGTTCAAATGACATGTCAAAAATTATTCAATATGGCGGCTGTGGCACAGCTGTACTAGCTGTAGTTAGATTATTTATGGTTGTTACGTTTTAAAATTTGTGTGAAAAGAAACAACAAACAAAAGTTAGTTAATAGTTATACTGCCTTTTTAAATAGTGTTCATATACCTATATTTTTGGACTTTTGGACTATTTTGGACAAGGAAAACTCATTCTAATTTGGTAAGTAGTTTTTATTATAATCATATTGTAATTATACATTTGGATTAGGTTGAAATATGTACATTTATTTTCTCAAGAATGCGGATTTTAGAGAGAAATCCCAAATTAGTTTCAATTTTTATTTTTAAATTATGATTTTTTGGCGTAGATTTATTTATCTAGTAGGTATGTAATGCTTTGATTTACATACTTAATTTGATTACCAACAAAAGTTCTACCAATCTTCATCTAATATATTGTTTTCTTACTGTTTTGTTATATTTTTATATTTTCTTCCACAAAATTTAAACTACATAATTTAATTTTCAAAACAACTGTCAAACAGTAAAACGTTCAGTTACCCTATTTTTCCACATGACAAATAATGTCGAATTGGACGAGTGAGTCTACGCTTCGATTACGAATCAAACCGCCACGAAATTCACGGGTTCAATTCCCGATGCAAGTTTATTTTTTTATTTTTTATGCATGTTATGATTGTAAGTATATTTGTTATATAATTTTTTTTTTCAGAAAATGCGTATTTAAAATTTTTGCCAACAATTATTATCGTTCAGAAATCATTTTTTCTTTGTGGCATTTTTCAATGTGTTTGTGTGCGTTTTATTCTTTTATTTTTTGAAATTTTTGGTATTGTCTTAAAAATCACATAATATGTAGTAGAAGTATAACTTCTTACGTGCGTACAAAGTACACACACATTCTTGTTTTTGGTATGTATTATATTTTTGGCGGTTTATTTTTATTAGGAAAACAGAATGATGTACTGAGAAAAGAGTATTTTGCCATAGGATTCATAAATGCAGTCATGGAAGATAAATTAAGAAAATTCCCGAACAAAATTTGTATGGATGGAACACATGGAACAAATAAGAAAATGCTGGACTTAACGATAATGCCGGTGAAAGATGATAGAAATGCAGGATTTCCTGTTGCTTTCCTGCTGTCAAACAGATTGGACCAACAAGTTCAAGAAGTTTTTTTGGTATGTATTATATTTTTGGTGGTTTATTTTTATTAGGAAAACATGATGGGCTGAGAAAAGAAGATCTTGCCGTAGGGTTTATGAATGCAGTAATAGAAGATAAATTAAGAGAATTTCCGAAAATAATTTGTATGGATGGAATGCATGGAACAAATAAGAAAACGCTGGACTTAAAGATAATGCCGGTTAAAGCGGATAGAAACGCAGGATTTCCTGTTGCTTTCCTGCTGTTAAACAGATTGGACCAACAAGTTCAGAAAGTTTTTTAGGTATGTATTATATTTTTGGTGGTTTATTTTTATTAGGAAAACAACATGATGTACCGAGAAAAGAGTATTTTGTCATAGGATTCATGAATGCAGTCATGGAAGATAAATTAAGAAAATTCCCGAACATAATTTGTATGGATGGAACACATGGAACAAATAAGAAAATGCTGGACTTAACGATAACAGAATACACATGCAAGGGTCACTAGTCTGTCCTTTCTCTAACGGAGAATGCTCAGATGACACTACAGGAGACTATTACTGGCCACAGATTAGTCAAGATGCTTGCAAGACTATTAACCACAATGTCCTCTACGAAGGTCCTGTAAACCTCACATATGACAAAACGAAGCCTGGTGGAATAGATTCCGCATTAGTTACCGTATCCTCAATGGACTCCCTCTTCTCTGTACAACTGGTGGGACCCCACAACCTGTGTAATCTTCTGGCTTATAAAACTGAGCACGCTAAGTTGATTATCACTAGGAAAACTGGAAGATCATTCTATTGATATGATATGATTTGTACATATTTGATAACGATGATGATTTTATGTATTTGATAACGATGATTTTCTGGACATTAATGATATAACAGCTAGCATGGGCATGAAAGAAATTTATAAGACTTCAAATGGGAAAACGTAAAAATCTCTGATATTAAGGTATTTGAGGTCAGAAAAGACACACCTGCCAATTTCTTCTGTAAAATGTCCTACGCAGAAGATAATTTTTTGAACGTTATTATGCTCTGTTCAAGATCAATGCTCAAGATCAACTTGGAACTTGAATAATTTACACTTTAAAAAATTATACAAAAGGAAGCTTTAAATATCTGATAAAATGAAGCAGGGAATTATATCACTAATGGAAAGACATATAATCCCAAGTTTTTACCACACTTTCTATTTAAACCTTTAATTAGATCACATTGTTATTAAGAGTTTAGTCCATTTAATTATGTTTGGAGTTTTCCAATATATGTATTTACCGTTTAAGTTTTTTGTGTCATTTAAATGAGTTTGATTTTTATTATTGTTTAACATTATTTTTTGGTTCACGTAGGAAGTATTACAATTAAGTTTAGATTGATTTATTAGTTTCCTTAAGTAGTAATAGTAATATAGATCTTATGTGATACAGAACTATGAGTTCCTATCTTTGTGATAACAGAATATTTGTACTTTATTTAAAATATTAAATGTTTTTTACCAAATATAGACTAAGTATTTATATTATTTCAGCATACATAACTTAAAAAGAACATAATATTTTTTGAGGAAGACCGTCACACTTAACAATTATCCTGCCAATCCTTATAAACTAAAAATGGTACAATTAGTGAAATGCACATAATACATGCTCTTTTTCAATAATAATTAAACTTTTATACCATTATTAAAAATTATACAAAAAACAAAAAAAAATTTGGATTCTTTAATCGGCTCTACGGAAAAGTAGCAATAGTCCAGTTGTGTCGGTCTTTCCGGAAGGTAGCGATATGCGGAGTTCTATACGATCTTTTGGAATGCTTCGTTATACCTCCTTACCCGATTTTGCAATCGTCCAGTGGCCTATATATTCCAAAGCCTCAAGAGCATGACGGCAATACGTTTGCTGCATTTCCTCTGCGTTGGTCTCTCGAAATTACTCCAACGTATGAAGACTTCGGCAAATTGATTTATGGCCTGTATTGTCCTAGTCTGCTGCCTGAATTTAGCGCTATAAGAGGGTATTAATTTTAACAGAGTAATTACAGGGTGTTATATATTGGTGAGGAATATTACCTAGTGGTTTATGGCAATACTAATCATGGAGACAAGAGTCGCCCGTATTATTATTATTTACACACTGATATTTCAGGGCATGAGAGCTAGCCCTGATACACTACCCTCTATTGATACCACAAATCAGCTGGTAGCATATGACTGTATTAATCATAACCTAAACTTCACAGTGGTTAGTTTGAACAAAGTCCTCGAATGTGAGTCTGTGAAAAGCGACACCATCTCAGTATCTGAAGAGATTCAATTAATAGAGATCGATGACGATATAGCTACTGAAGTTAGTCACTGTAGAATTGTAATGACGAGACTCATATACCACTGTGGGGGTGTCATCGCATTCTTCTATGGTAAAAGGAGGCTTAATGACATACCCCATCAAAGTTACCCGGGCAAGATGTGAGGAAGCATTGAGAACTGGGGAGTTCTGCTTGATTTGTGGCACATCGCAACAAGATATGTTTGAATCAGTCTCGCAGGGTAAGTCGTATTTAAGATCTGTTACTCTGGCTGGAACTGTGAGTAATAATGGGGCATGTCAGGGCTCACGTTATTATGATGCGCTTGGGCGTGGGACGATGTAGTCGTTATTGGCAGTGTCCAGTTATCTATCACAAAATTAGATGCTACTGTTAATCTTAAAAATGACAGAATACACATCCAAGGGTCACTAGTCTGTCCTTTCTCTAACGGAGAATGCTCAGATGACACTACAGGAGACTATTACTGGCCACAGATTAGTCAAGATGCTTGCAAGACTATTAACCACAATGTTCTCTACGAAGGTCCTGTAAACCTCACATATGACAAAACGAAGCCTGGTGGAATAGATTCCGCATTAGTTACCGTATCCTCAATGGACTCCCTCTTCAATGTATAACTAGAGGGACCCCACAACATGTGTAGTCTTCTGGCTTATAAAACTGAGCACCCTAAGTTGATTATCACTAGGAAAACTGGAAGATCAATCTATTATATCAAAAAGGCTCAGAAAGCCAGCAATATGGACCTATTTACCTATGTCAATTCTAAATTTGTGTACATTGAGAGAAATATCAAGACTAATATGGAGAGTCTGTATGACCATGTCACGAAGCAGAAATGTGAAGTAGAGATCAATACGTTACGGCTTAACTTGGCTATTGGCATGAAAGACCCTGCAGAATTTGGGTAAATATTCGGAGGAGGTCCAGGATACAGTAGGAGTGGGTACACAAGTAGGAGAAGTAATTTATGTAAGTAAATGCAAACCAGTTTATGTATCATATTAGAAGAATAACTAAATGTTACCATGAGCTGCCGGTAATATATAAAAACGAGAGTTACTTTATGACACCAAAAACACATCTGCTTCAGAAATATGGATCAGAAGTGACATGTAGTGTAATCTATCCACTAAATATTTACAATGGTCATCATTTTCGCATCCTCCCGCGACGATCAAACGGTAGATCGAGAGAGATTTTCTGCATAGTACGCGAAAATGATGACGCCGAGTGGCGTGATGAAACTGATGTTGATCTACAACCAATCTTCAACAAAGCACTCTGCCAACAACTGACTAGCAAAATGCTGATCCAGTTATTGGTGTTGAAGAAAGTCTTGCTAATCCGTAGTCTGAGGATACCGTACATTAAATTGTTCATGTACGGTAATTACAAATTAGTGTATTTAGTAAAAATACAATACTAATTTAGTACAAAAAAGTTTTTCGCATTTCTTTCATTATTTTGATATCAGTCAAAAACAACATGCAACTTTTCTGTCTACCTCTAAACGCTATTATTTGAGTACTTAAATTTTTATAATAAAATTACAACTTTACAATAATTTAAACTAAACATTTACAATGTTACTCCTTCTATTATTTTTTAGTAAATATTTGTTTAATTCTCCCATCTTTTATTTTTGATTCAAAGAACATTTCGCCTTTCCACACAACTAAATATACTTGTGTGAAATAATAAAAATTAGCAGTTGTGTATTTGATGTTAAGAGCCAACAGTTGCGCGTCATCAATATAACTTCGGGAAATAGCACACCTTTTTTCAAAAGTTCTGCGATGGAATTTCCATGGTCATGATAGAATTTCCACAAATATCATTAAGTATGTTGAACATAAATTAAGTTATTCTCTAACTTACATTACAAATAATTCCTTCTCATATGGTTACTTTCCACAAAATTTAAAAATGGCTCTGGTGAAACCACTGCACAAGAAAGGTGATCCAAATAGTATCAGTCATTGTAGAACCATATACTGTGGTGGAATACCTGGAGTATTAGTTGTTTTGTTTTTGTAACATGTAATGTCTAATTTTTAATTTTAATTATGATAATTGTTCTATGTACTTTAGATGTATACATTTTTTTTACCTTTACTTTTACATGACGTTATTTGCTCAAATATGTAAAAAATGTATGCAAATAAAAATGATTCGATTCTATTCTAAAAAAGAAGAAACTTTGGCAACAGTGCGTCGGGATTGTTTGACATAACTTGAATATTGTGACATTAACTCATAGGCGCGCTAGATGACAGTAATAGAAAACAATTTTATTATTAGTAAATAAATATTTATAAAAATAAACCAAAATAGGTGAAAAATGTATTAAAAGCCTGTATTTTGTTTTTTTATTTGAATTTAAAAAGAAAGAAAAATGAAAGAAAAAAAAGTTCTTTTATTAGTTTTTCTTGTATTCAGTAAAAAAGCAAAACTTGATAACATTTTGGAATCACTAATACTTACAGGTGTATTTTATAAAAACCTATTTAAAAACAGATTTTTGAAGATACTAAAAAATACACGTGATATAAGGGGAAAGGAGGATAGTCTTAAACCTCACCAAGTACCACCAAGGGGGGGGGGGTTTAAAAAAGACCAAAAAAAACATCGCGTGATTAATGGACTGCCACCTACTGAAATATAAACCCGCTGTGGGGAAATAACGATGAGGTTCGAAGAATAATGAAGTTCCAATAATCCCGGTAATTGCCGGCAGTATATTGGTCATCGCGTCAGTCAACTTTTGATGTTCCAGATTTAGCCATACGGCTGGCACTCCCTCTAAGGGGAAAATTGACTCATCCCAAATACCTACGGTATCAAAAGGATTGAGCTCTGGTGGGACTATTTCCGTGTTATCGAACCCTACGTGACTTGGTATGCAGGTGTATCTCCCAAAAATTTTCGTACACATCTGGCCGTTGCGAGTAGTACAGCTTTCTACATGGTCTTGTAAAGATGTTCATTTAGACACAGCTTTTTGATGTTTTCTATGAGGTTCTTCGGAATGACTCCAGCAGTAGACATAATAATAGGTATCGTCTGGGCACTTTGCATTGTCCATTGTCTTCGTATTTGAATTTCCAGATCTCTGTACTTGGCGACCTTTTCAGTAAATTTACTACGTAGTTGTTACATAGGTATCGCCACATCAATTAGTGTTGTTTGTCTTGTTAATTTATTAACTAGTACGAGATCTGGTACTGTGCTCTATTATGTGCCACTGTTTGATCTGGGAGTACAGTGTGGTCCCAGTATAGCTTGTAGTTGTCATTCTGAAGCATACTCTGAGGGACATATTGATAATATGGGAGACGGTCCGTCTAAGGGTCTTTTCTACTGAGTCACGCCGTTCCTTGTATTCAGTTGCAGCAAATGCCTGACAGCCCCCTGTAAGATGTTGGAACGTTTCTTGGGCTCGACATCCATATCGGCATTTGTCGTTCTGGATCTGAGGGCCTTTGACGATAAGGTTTCTCAGAGAGCCATTTTCCATAAGGTTTCTGCGGGGTCCTTTGTTTCTCTGCCTCAGGAACCTATATGCTTCCCATGCTAATATTTCCCCGAAAGCGAATGCAACAGGGCTTTTTGGATGGATTCATGCTTGGTGGATGGGTTGAGCTTAATGAAAAAGGGTGGATAGATAATACTTTATTTTTTTCATGGTTTAAAAAGTTTCTAGAGTATGATAGGGCCTCAAAGAATTCACCGGTTATGCTTCTGCTAGATGTCCATTTATCGCATACGAAAAATCTAGATGTAATTATTTATGCGAGGGAAAATGGAGTAGAAATTCTATGTTTTCCACTTCACTGCACGCATAGTCTTCAGGCTTTAGACGTTGCATTTATGAAGCCATTAAGCGCATATGATGACGACGACGAAGTAAGGAAATGGCTTAAAACTCATCCTGGACGAGTTATAACGTTTCAGCAAATTTCGTCCATATTCAGTGCCGCATATTTAAGAGCAGTTACAATGACTACTGCGATAAATGGCTTTAAAGCATCCGGCGTGTGGCCTGTGGATATGGCCGTTTTTTCTGAAGCAGATTTTTGCCATTAGCTACAACTGACAGAAATTGACCCCAGTAGACCTGAAAATCAAGCAGATCCTATTGTACAGTCCATTATAGAGAAAACTCAGGAACTTCAAGTAGGATCGTCTATTAAAGAAAAGACACCTGAGCCTCAACCAGGATCCTCCAAAGAAAGTGGCGCTAGTTTTAAGTTCGTAAGTCGCAACGCTATCGTAGCAGTGCCTAAAATAAACCAATTCCAGAAAGGCGTAACAACAAAAAAGAGGCAAAACCGCCATTTTAACGTCTTCGCCTTACAAAACGGAGCTGGAGTTGGCACAGGAAGAGACGCAGGCTAGGGAGGTAAAATCAGCAAATAGAAAGATGGACAATGATCAAATTAAAGCACAGACGAGTAAAAAATCAAAACTGAAAAAAACTAAAACCGTAGAGTCGGATTCAGAAGGCGAAGATAGTGACGCCGACTGCTTGTACTGCGGAGAGTTTTATTCCAGTTCCACGGGGGGATGGATAAGCTGTTCCAGTTGCCATAAATGGGCTCACAATTTATGTGCAGGTGTAGAAGATGAGAATCATGAAGCAGTACTTGTATGCGAATTTTGTCAATAAATTTTTCTTGGTTTTAATTTGGTATTATTACCAGAAAATTATTTTCTGTTTTTTTTTATGATAAGAAAACCTTTTACTTTTTTTAACTTTAAGTTATATTAATAAATAGTTACTACTATAATAATGGTATTTGCCTTATCTCAAGACCTTAAAAATGAAAAAATAAAAAAGTTACTATGCTGCCGGGACATAATTAACAACGAGAATGTTAAGGTGCTATGTTTTCTCTGTACTGTTGTGCGGCATGGAAGCTTGGACACTGAAAAAGATAAACATCAAAAACATTGAGGCATTCGAGATGTCTACAGGATAATGTGGAAAATACCATGGACAGATAGGGTGACAAATCAAGATGTTTTGCTGAAGAAGGGGCAGGAATGTGAAGTAAAAGCAATACAAACGAGAAAACTGGAATATCTAGGCCACGAGACGAAAAGTACTCCCTGCTAAGGCTCAGAATCCAAGGAAAATCTCGGAAAAAAAATGTGGGACGTAGAAGGATTTTCTGGTTGCGAAATTTAAGGGAGGGGTACGGGTGCAGTCCAATACAATTGTTCAGAGCTGCAGCCAACAAAGTTAAAATTTATGTGATGGTACCAACCTCCGATAGGAGACGGTACCGCAAGAAAAAGACCTTAAAAGTTACAGATTTGTTTTAACTCCTAACTTACACCTTAAGTGTCCCATTTTGCCCGGCTTTCACCTACTGTATTTTGATCAAAGATGGGTAATCTCTTTTTTAACATATACATAATTAGGCACATTTATTTCTGGTTTTCTGTTTACGGACATCTGTTTTTTAGTTAATATATAAGGGTATTCACTTACTGTATATATGTATATGTCTGTAAATAGAATCATAATTGGTTAAAAATATGCCACCACAAAAGAATTTGAAGTCACCGTCTATCATGTTCATGCGATTATAGAATATCCGTTGTTGGCAGTCATCTACCTTTGGGTAAGTAAAAGATTGGTAATAAATTATACCACACATTCTGGGATCAAAAATAGTTCGATTGAACCTAACTTACCTTAGTACAAATGTGCTCATAAAAAAAGTTACAGCCCTGTGAAGTTACAAAATGAAAATCGATTTTTTTCAATATATCGAAAACTATTAGATTTTTTATTGAAAATGGACGTGTATCATTCTTATGGCAGGAACATCTTAAAACAGAATTATAGTGAAGTTTATCCACCACATAAAAATTTTATGGGGGTTTTGTTCCCTTAAGCCCCCCCCCAAACTTTTGTGTACGTTCCAATTAAGTCATTATTGTGGTACCATTAGTTAATTTTTTGTCTCTTAGTATTTTTTCAATAAGCCAGTTTTTATCGAGATGCCCTTTTGTTAATATATTTACATAAAAATTTAATGGGGGGTTTTGGTCCTTTAAACCCCCAAATGTTTGTGTACGTTCCAATTAAACTATTATTGTGGTACCATTAGTTAAACAGTGTTTTTAAAACTTTTTTTCCTCTTGTAACGGTCACGTTACGAAATTAGCTCTTTAATTATTATTATAATTATTTTCCCTCGGTCTCTCATTTAAATTCTCTAATTTCTCGTATAGGACTACTGAGGTGACGTCATACCTCGGTGATGGAACGTACTATGTACGCCACTTATCGAGAATTATTTCGTGTTCTGAGAGAGTTTGACGTTTACCTTGTCAGAGAAACAGATCTCACTGGTCACTCGACTTTTGTGCCCGGAATAGGTCGGTCAGCTGTGTAAGCTGCAGTACCCGAAATGGCGGGTTGATAATTTCAATTTTAGTTAGTAAAGCCTTTTAGTTCACCAGTGAGAGGAAAATACCGCTTGTTTTCTGGAGTAGGGATTGAAGTACTTCGATGGAACCTCACTAAAATCAATCCGGTAAATAGTTACATCCATATATTTTTTTGACATACAGAGGTTAATGACTGCATGTTAAATTATTTTTACATCTATTACAATATTTCTTTCAATTCAGTATTCATAGTAAATTTATTAGTGAATTTAGTATCTTTGATTCCTTCCCATATTTACAGATCTAACTTTTAGCTATTTATCTGTAGGTATCTTTGATATCTGTATATTTTATTGCAACATCTGATAAGTATCCTACAATTATTTTAAAGAAATCATATTTATTCTTTACTGTAATTTGAAATTGTCACATATTTCGCTCTGAAGGTCAAATTTGGTCATGTACTATCCAATAATGAAAGTTTTTCTTGTATGTTAATGACCCTTTTTTACATTAAAATCTATACTAAAAACCACTTAGTTTCTCTTTTTTCTCCTTTGACTTTTTCCTAGACTTTGACATTGAAACTAAGACTGGGAAATATTTTTTCAGCCTTTTGGGGAAATAATATAAAGCGACATGAGAAATCATAGACCCTCACCCACCTGAGAGGAACCTATTCCGGCTACATAGTCAGTCACCTGGGAGCAAGCGAAGCGTTCCAGCTTCATTTTCTGTCTACAGCTGTGCTTACAGGAAGCATGGTTTGGCACTATCCTCGTGCTCATTCTCTGGGAACCTTTTGGTTATACATTTGAGTAATGGATTGGTTTGGGAACACTCAGTTTGGTGATTTGAGTAACTTTTGTGTTCTATATTTCGGACTTTTGGTAATGCACTATGTTTATTAATTATTTTTTTCAGATTTAGCGTACCTTTGTTTTTATATGACATATTTGTATATTATTGTATTTGGTTCCCAAACTTTGTATCTACGGTAACTTCTTGTGCACAGGAATAAGCCTAGAAAATTAGGTTTTTATATTTTATTATTGGTCTGATATTTATTTTTGTAATATTACTTGCTTGTTTCCCAAATATGTTATTTATTCACTTTATTTCATTTGTTCAGTTAATTCGTCGCTACTGTATTTTATTGCATTTGCTCGGGTAATTTAGGTCATCGTTTCGGTATTTATCTTAACTTCATTTCTATAACTTTCATTCATTGTATATTTAACTTGGCTTAATTCATTTAGTATTTTCCCTTAGTTAGGCTCATGCCTATTTATATATATTTATTTGCATTATTTTCATCTTCGTCGGTTTCAATTCAGTTGTACGTAGCAAGCGTACTATAACCATTTGGTAGAAGACTCATGTTAGTTGTACCCTATATGTAAGAGGTATTTATATAATTTTGTAATAGATAACATTATTGTAGTTATCTCAAATATAACTTTTTGTATAACTTATGTCATTTTAGAGTCACATGATATGCACTTTGAGTAACTCAGAGATTGTCAAAGATCTAGTAGTTATTTTTAATAGGTCTAGGTTGAACCGTGATAGTATGTACATGTGTGTGTGATCGCTCCGTATCAAAGTTCATACATTGGGCCGGTACGAGTTTAGTCATCCACACTACATTCACTGAGACAATTACAGGTAACATTAGATTGTAATTAGCATAAAATAAATAGATAATTCTTTATACGTATTTGTGTGAAACAGTGTTATAAAGAAAGATAAACAAACAACAGAAAAAGCTGACAGGGATAAGCTTCTTGACCTTCGCAAGGTTGAATTGGGTTGGGTAGCTTTGCGCTCTGTCAGCGTTCGATTATTTACAACAACAATACATTGTTATACACCCACAGATATATTTATACAGAGTGATACAAACCACATAAGGATGAGCGACTGGGACGAAATCAAAAATTTAATAACAAATTTGACGTCGGAAATGCGCAAAGATCTGAAAGAAATTAAAAATGATTTTCAAGAATATAAAAAAACACTGAAAATTTTCAGAGAAGAAAATATAGAATTAAAGAAAGAAATTAACGAACTGAAGATGAAAGTTGAAAATTTGGAAAAATTGGAAGAAAAAGTCGAAAACATCGAAAAATACAAGAAGAAAAATAACATAATTATAAGTGGATTTAAAATACGGGACAATGAAGAAGAAGCGCAAGAAGAAATAGAAAAATTTGTCGAAAACAAGCTACAAGTTGTTACAAGAGAAAAAATTGACAAAAATAAACGAAACAATGTGCGTACTAAAACTGAACAATCGAGAAAAAGCAGATGTAATGAAAAATAAACACAAACTAAGACACGTCAAAGGCCAAAAAATATTTATACGCCATGATTTAACAGAACAAGAGAACAAAATCCAGAAAAGCCTACAAGAAATAGCAAAAGATAAAAGAAACCAGAACAAAAAGGTAGTAATTGGGTACCAGAAATTAATTATAAATGGCGAAAAATTTATATGGAATAAAAAGAAAAATACGATTGAAAGTACGAATACTCTTCATGATAATTCAAAAAACTAGTGGAACATATACAGGACGGAAACATGGAGACGACCAGCATAAGAAAACAAAAACGAAATATGATAAAAGGAAGAGCGAGCACATGGAAAATTGGAACATGGAATATTCGAAGTATTTACGGAAAAGAACAGGATTTAATAGAGGAATTTGAACAAGCACAACTAGATATACTAACAGTATCGGAAACAAAGAAAAAAGGCAAAGGCGAAATTAAACTTAATAAAGGTCATTTGATGATATATAGCGGAGTGGACAATAAACAAAGAGCTGCAGCCGGAATAGGATGCATAATACATGAAAAGCTAATAAATAGTGTAAACACGTGGGAGGCAATTAACGAAAGAATATTAAAAGTAGAACTAACAGGCATAAACGGAGAAAACTGGATAATATTAGCCGTATACGGACCAAGCGAAGACGAGAATTCAGCAATAAAAGATAAATTTTGGGATGAACTGACGAGAATTACAGAAGAATGCAAAGGAAGAATATTAATTGCTGGAGACTTCAACAGCAGAGTTGGTAAACAAGATCACAAATATAACACAGTAATAGGTACACATGGGGAAGATACGAGGAACAATAACGGCAAGAGATTGCTTGAATACTGTCAACTACATAATCTAATAATAACAAACACACTCTTCGAACATAAAAATATCCACAAATACACACGGGAAGTTATAAGCAGAGGTGAAAAATCAATAATCGATTATGTAATAGTGGAAAAAGACTATAGGGCAAACATTACCGACACCAAAGTACGAAGAGGTGCAGAAATCAATAGTGATCACTATCTGGTGGTAACAAAAATTAAACACCAAATTATGAAGAACGAGGAGCAGAAAATAAATAAAGAAAGAAAAGTAGAATTTGAATCAATAAGATCTTACAAGTTGACAGAAGAAAATGTGAGAACTAAATATGAAGAAATAATAAATCGAGAAATTGAAAAAAGGCTATTAATAATGAGAGATCCAGATGTGGATCAGTTATGGAATAGTATAAAAGAAATTATTATTGAGGCATCCAAGGAGGCCTGCGGCGTAAGTAGAACAACTAGCAACAGGAAACAGACATCGTGGTGGAATGAACAAATTAAATCAGAAACAAAGGAAAAGAAAAGACGATGGAAAATATACCTATCAAACAAAACAACTGAAACGTATGAAAAATATAAAGAACAACGAAAAATAGTAAAAAATATGATAAAAGATGCAAAAGAAGACAGTTGGAAACAATTCGGGGAAAAACTAGAATCAGATAGTAAAAGTAACCAAAAGCTGTTTTATAAGACCATGAAAACATTAAGAAGGGGAAAAAATACAGTTCAATTGACAATTAGAGACGAAACAGGAAACATTTTGACACAGGAAGAAGAAATAATGGAAAGATGGAAAAGGTATTTTCAAGAACTATTATCAACTGAAAACGAAACACCACATTATACCATTAACGTGACAAATACCGGAGAAACCATAGAAGAAACGCAAGACACTGCAATAACATGGGAAGAATTTACACAAGGATTGGCAAAAATGAAAAATGGAAAGTCACCAGGGCATGATAAAATAACAACTGAGATGCTCAAATATATGGGAGTACAAGGACAACACATATTATTACAATTAATAAACAATATATGGAAAGCTGAAAGAATACCAGAACAATGGAAGATCTCGTTGATACTACCCATATTTAAATCTGGAGATAAAAAAGAATGCAAAAACTATAGAGGCATAATGCTCTTATGCTCGGCGATGAAACTGTACGAACAAATATTACAAGAAAAGCTGACAAAGATAATCGATACAACATTAGCAGAAACTCAAAGTGGCTTTAGAAAAGGAAGAAGTGTGCAAGATCACATCTTCACTATTAAACAGATCATTGAGAAAACGAAACTCAGAAGAGGAAAAGCATATTTTGCGTTTATCGACTTACAAAAAGCGTTTGATCTTGTTCCTCGGCAAAAAGTATGGTCGCTCCTAGAACAAAGAGGAATAGCAACCAAACTAAGGAAAAATATTGAATGTCTATATAAAAATACGACGAATTGTGTTATAACTAGAAACCTCAAGTCAGAAAATTTTATAACAAAAGATGGTCTAAGACAGGGAGGAGGACTAAGTCCAACATTGTTTAAGTTGTTTATGGACGAAATAATTAAAAAATGTAGTCAGAGAACAAAACACCTATTTGTAGGATACAAAAACTTACAACCGATCGAAATATCAGAGTGTGCTTTTGCAGATGACATCGTTATAATGGCAACAAAAGAAAAGGACCTACAAGAAAACTTACAAACGTGGAGTGAAATATTAGAAGTGGCATGAAACTAAACCTAACAAAAACAAAAGTGATGGTAGTAGCAGAAACTAAAGAAAACGTGAGTATACAGATCAATGGTATCAGGGCCGTAGATAAGGGGGGGGTTTAGGGGGTTCAAACCCCCCCATGAGACGAGGACGAGACAAAAAGTACATACTAAAGTCAACATACCGTGCTAATAAAAATTCAAATAAGTTACAGGTACCTATTTAAATTCCAGAGATTGTTTGTACGAATTACGAATTGTCTAATAAACGTGCTGATATTAAAGCTCAACGCTGTGCGACGGTGCGGCTAAATATTTACCACTTTTATTTATAGAACAAAGATAAAAGTTATGCTTATTATGCATTGAGATTAAATATTATTCTGCACTGCTGACGTGTCGTGTCCTGGCTGCAGTCGCCTGGCGAGCTAATCCGACGCTATGTCGACGCTTGCCGATCGCGCCGCTGGCATGCGTAATTTGCTTGCAGTTTGCAGTTGCAATTTGTTTGTGAGTGTTATTTAATCGACAAAACGGGTTACGAAAATACTAAAAACATAATATTTAGCTAAGTGCTATGTGCTATTAAGTTTTTAATATATAGAATACAGGTTTATGTATATATTTTTATTTCCGATAAATAAAAATACCAAAATGCGGTTATTTTCTTCATATTTGTTAAAACAGTTTGGTGACGTTAGCTAATTTGGTGGAATAGATTTTTTTTATTTTATAAAGTATATGTGGCTATTACATGGTGGTTAAAAAATTTAGGTTGAGTACCTATGTAAATATGTTCGAATGATTAATTTATAGTAAAAATAAACCCAATAATCTGTCAAATCATGGACGTTGTGGTTTAAACCTTTACAGCGAACAGTATTTGATTTGTGTAGTTTCGTTAACATTTCTATACTAATCAAATAAAAACTTCTATGCCACATTGCCACGTCAGATTTACCTTTTTTTACAGTTTTTTCGACAATCTATAATTTTTTTATTATTCAGCTTCGGCTGCTTCGGCATTACGCTCGGTAAAACGTCTGCATTTTTTTATTACAGCAAAAATATGAAGCGACTTCAGCAGACTTCTATTGACAGTTTTATCGGGACCGTCAACAAAAAAAGTAAGTCAAGTGTTATCAATGAAAGTAGTATTCCAGAATCAACAAGTAATGATCCACCTTCAGCACCACCTTGTAGTTCGACCTTTAACATTGATACACCTAAATTGGCTGAACCTGAGGCTGAGCTTGAGTCTTCGTTAAAGAAAAACGATTATAGTTTACTGGATATTGGAAATTTTATAGACAGTGCTTCTTCAGATGATTTTTTAAAATTAGAAGCTTTGACCAACTGTTGGACTCCCCCGGAAAATTATGTATTTCCCCTTTCTGAAAAGAGACACCTATCTTTTCAAAGAAGTTGGTTAAAACTTTATAGTTGGTTGACATATTCTGAAAAAGTAGAAGGTGCTTTATGTAAAGTTTGTGTTTTATTTGGTCAACGCGTGGGTGGAAAAGGCAGGCAAGACCTTGGAACTTTAGCGGGTAAACCGTTTTCTAACTGGAAAAAAGCGAAGGAGACTTATGAGGCACATCAGACAAAGGATTACCATAAAAACGCAGCAGTTAAAGCTGAAAATTTTACGTCTGTAATGAAAGGAAGGGCCACAGATATTGTCAACATGCTGGACTCAAAGCGGGAACAACAAGCAAAAGAAAATCGTAAAAAACTTAAACCTATAGTTGAAACAATTTTGTTGTGTGGACGGCAAGAACTGGCTTTACGAGGTACAAATGATGCTGGTCCCATTGAGCTGGAGGAGGCTGAACATAATGATGGAAATTTTAGGTCTCTGTTAATATATAGGGCAAAAAGTGGCGGTCATTCTTTTAAACCATCTACAGTCACAGTCTTGTGGTTCTAGGAGTATGTACACAAGTCCCACCATTCAAAATGAACTGATTCAAATATGTGGTGACTTAGTCCAACACGAAATCTTATCACGAATAAAATTGGCTGGGTATTTTTCAATTTTAGTCGATGAAACCCAGGACATATCTCGAAAGCAACAGCTTTCATTGTGCGTTAGATATGTGGACAGCAGAAAAGAAGTAGTTAGGGAAGATTTTTTATGTTTTGTCATAGTTAATGATGTAACAGCAGTGGGTTTAACCAATACCATTTTGTCTATTTTAAAAAAATTTGACTTAAATTTAGATTGTCTTGTAGGTCAAGGATATGACGGTGCCGCCGTCATGAGTGGCCAGTACAAAGGGGTACGAAGCCTTATTTCTGAAAAGTATCCACGAGCACAATTTGTTCATTGTAGTGCTCATACATTAAATTTAGTCATTGCACATTCATGTGAAATTCCGATGATTAGAAATTGTATAGGAACCGTCAAATCCGTTGTAAATTTTTTTAAAATATCATCGTTGCGAACAGATGTATTAGACGGTATTATAAAAAATCGATGTAAGAGCAAACACCACAAAACTTTACTTGGTCTGTGCGAAACACGCTGGATCGAAAAACATGAATCGATTGCTCGATTTGTAGAGCTCTATGAATACATAGTTGAAGCTCTTGAGGTTCTTCAAGAGAAACCTAACAGAGAGACTTCAGTTCAGGCTTTACAACTATCTTCCACTATTATGAATTCAGAATTTATTATCACTCTTTTAACACTGAATAACTTATTCTCTTTTACCGTAAACTTAACAAAAAATCTTCAGAAAATTAATGTAGATTTGGTAGCGTGTGTTGAATACGTCGATTTATTAGTACAGTCGATCCAGTCATCTAGAGACACTTGCGACAGATCTTTTAATAATATTTATAAAGAAGTAGAAAAGCTTGTTTTGAATATTGGTGGCCAGATTGCAAAACCAAGAACTGTAAGTCGTCAAACTCAGCGTGGAAACATTCCGGCTGAAGATGCTGAGCAATACTATCTTAGAAATCTGTATATTCCATTTATCGATCACATTTTAGTTGAACTAAAAGATCGTTTTTCTGAACATCACAAATTAATTTCCGACTTGCAGTTACTTATACCAGAAAAATGTGTAATCGCTAAAGCTAAACTCGAAACTTTTAAACAAATTTGTGAATTATATGACAAAAATTTTTGTTCATTCTCGGCAGAATTTCATGTGTGGCAGAACAAGTGGATTAATGCCAATTGTAATAATGATAATCTCCCGAGAACTGCCATTGAGGCTTTTCTTAATGCAGATGGCTCGTTTTTCCCCAATATTAAGGACCTACTACAAATACTGGCAACTTTGCCTTGCTCTACGGCAACTCCAGAAAGGACATTTTCAACGCTAAGACGTTTAAAATCTTGGTTAAGAAATTCCACCCTTAATGAAAGATTAAACGAATTAGCACTAATGTCGGTACATAGAGATATTCGAATAAGTTCTGAAAACGTAATAGAAAGATTTTGTCTTAAAAACCGCAACATACCTTTATAATTAATAAATAAATAAATAAATAACAATTTCTTTTATTCAAGTAAGTATACCTGTTACATATCTACTGTTTTAAAATAAAAAATGGTCTGAAGCGAAGAGGTTTCCTCTCTGAACTAGTTCTTGAACAAAATGCATTGCTAAAACATTGTGGACAGTTGCAGATAAGTTTTGTAAACTTGCTTAACGATTCTTGGTTTAATTGATGAAAAAAATTGGGCGTGGCTCCAAAAAATTTTTGCTTTAAGCGGTCCTTCTTAACTTATTCTGGCAAAAAATTTTCGTACTACCTAAACCCCCCCCCCCATGGAAAACACCTAGCTACGGCCCTGAATGGTATACATATACAACAAGTTGAATGCTTCGAATACCTGGGTGTAAAAATTGAAGATTCAGGTCAACAAGGTTTAGAAATCGATAAACGTATAGAGAAAGCAATAAATTCATATTATGCAATGAACACAACTTTTATAGGAAAAAAGGAAATAGCGCAAAGTACAAAAATGAAAGTTTTTAAGGCAATATATAGACCCATACTCACCTTCGGTTGTGAATCGTGGACATTAACAGAGAGGCAGAAGAGCAGAATACAAGCGACGGAAATGAAGTACCTAAGAAGAGCGAGAGGAGTTACAAGACTTGACAGGGTAAGAAATGAGCAGATAAGGGAGGATCTGGAGGTGGAATCAATCTTAGAATTCATAGAAAAAAGACAAATCAGCTGGTGGGGACATTTACAAAGACTAGACGATAGAAGACCGGTAAAAATGATTTGGGAAGCGAAAGTAAATATCAAGAGGAAGAGAGGAAGACCAAGAGAAACATGGGACCAAGCTATTGGAAAAGTTCTACAAAAGAGAGGCAAATCCTGGAAAGAAGCAAAAGTATTGGCACAAAATAGAAGACAGTGGCGTAAATTTGTACACAATATCTAAGTTATGATTGTAATCCCGACACCAATAGGTAGAAGGGAATTTGATTATATATATATATATATATATATATATATATATATATATATATATATATATATATATATATATATATATATATATATTACTTATTTTGTATATCAATTATTTTATTACTCCTTTATGTTCATTATTACCGGTTTGATATATTTAATATTTGACAGCAGTATAAGATACCTGGGAAAATGATCGAAGATCATTTTCATGGCGCCCATGATTTGTTAGATTTATTTATCTTGTTCGTCTTTAGAAATTATTCATCTTCATTCCTTTTCAGTACCTTATTCTTATTTTATTATTTCACCTTTTAGTCATCATTACTATCTACATAGAGCTACTGTTCTTCGACAGGCATGCAAATGAGCCGTATCCATCCTTGAGTGTCAAGTTGTTCTCTTGTATCTCTTGCTAGCCAACTCTATTCAGTTTGCCTCTGTCTCTCCATACTTCTACTGCTATCCCTATTATCCCTTTTAATCCCCCTTTCTTCAGTAATACTACAAAGTAGTATTTTTTCCTACTACGGCTTCACCGCTGAAGCCCCTTCATTTTTATTTCCATAAGAGCCCTAACTATTAACTATTTAGTTATCGAGTCCTTTTTTTTCCTTACTTCTGTTGGAGTATATCTTTTTTTTACTTTCACTCCAACAGAAGTTTTCTTATTTTTGTTACACTCTTAGTCTTTTTTTGACAAGTCACCTTCTATCGAGATGTGGCTTCTTTTTGAAAATATAGCTAAAAATATAAATTATAAATAAATTTTCCGATTATTAACAGGTCTCTATAATCGTACTTAACCATATACAAATGTGGTGGATTCGACAAACATTCAAAATATGTCGATAAACACTGGGTTATCGAAAAAGTACTAAGAGGCAAAAAGTTTTAAAAACATTATGTTTAACTAATGGTGCCACAATAATAATATAATTGGAACGTACACAAAAGTTTGGGGGTTTAAAGAAACAAAACCTCCATAAATTTTTTATGGAGTGCATAAATTTCACTTTATTTTTTTTTAGATGTTGCTGCCATAAGAATGCCACATGTCCATTTTCAATAAAAAAGAGTTTGCGATATATGAAAAAAAATCGTTCAATTTGTAATTTCAAACGGCTGTAACTTTTGTTGTGTGCACCATTGTACATAGGTAAGTGAGGTTCAGTCAACTTATTTTTGACCCCAGAATCTGTGGTATAATTTATGACCAATCTTTTCGGTACACCCTGTATAAGGGTAATCACTTACTGTATTATGTCTGTAAAAGAAGTTTTTATTTTTTGTTATTAAACAAAAGTAGGGTCAAATGGGTTAATTATGAGACATTTAAAACTTTTGATTTTTGAATGCCCAAACGGAAATATAATTAAAAGTGGAAAATATGCGTATGCGCAGAAATATATAGAGAAGCTTATATGGTCAATTTGTCAGTATCAACTGTTTTTTAAATATGACATTTATATGTCTAATTTTTCATCCCTCATAAGGTACAATTATGAGACAACCTCTGGGCAAATTTGAGACATATTTAAAAGCTGTGTTTAAGGCCGTCCGCACACAGCGCTAATAAAAAAACTAAACTAGTTAGTAGCTACAATAACCAACTGGTTACTAACTACTGAAAACGTAGTGCGACCCGCACACTACTGAAAATTAATAAAATTTAGTCACTTCTTGGCTGTACGAGTAGCTTTGTTATACGGTGTTCAAATTTTAAACCTTTGTATATATTATTGTGTGTTGTTGTCGCGTTAAAAATGTCTAGTGATTCAAGTGATGAAGATATTATTCGTTATTATTATAACAGAAGACGTAAGAAGTAGAAAAAAGGAGATATTGGGTTCATCCCTACATTGCAAACAATATAAACTGCAAAGCCTTTGTTGATGCAAAAGACTTACAAGAAAGTGAATGAAAACATTCTAAACCACTAATCTTAAACCACTAAACTAATAATCCATATTTGAAATATTGGTAGCTAAATTAAACATTAATATTATTAAATATTTATTTATTATATTTCCCACAAGTTCATAATAGACCAATTTCGCGGGTTAAACTTTCAACAAAATATCACAACAAACTAGAAACTAGTCCCCAAGCGACCTGCACGTCCAGTCCGCTGTCGACTGATCAGTGACACATTACAGACCGGCTACTAACTAGTAATTGTGTGTGCGGATGCTCATTAAAATGCATGGGCACCAAAGGGCAGTGACTAATAAGTAACTGATTGGTAACTAAAGTTACCAACTGGTTTCTTTTTAGTAGCTCTGTGTGCGGACAGCCTAAAAATAGTGTATCCTCTGTATCCTCGTGGAAAAAAGTTATGGGGCAAAAAACAAATTCTTTTGTTTCGTGTTTTTTTTAACTTTTTTTAATATATTTTTGTAAAAAAAATAATTTTGACTTTAATTGGTGATATTTCGATAGTAAATTTAATCTGAAAAAATTTTCTGTAGATGTGTTTGTACCAAAAGTGCATAGAACTAATCCTAAGGCAGCCTGTGCCTGGGGACCAATTCACCCCTTTCTTAAAAACGCATTCCTTTAAATGGTAGCACTCCGCAGTTTTTTCATATTTAGAGGTTCATTGACCATATGAAACAATAAAACTCCGTTAACGTTGTAGTTCCTTTCTAAAGTACATAATCATTAGCCTAAGAGAGGTGTAGGGCATGGCAATAAAATTTAATTACGTTTCCAAAAGGGAAGACACCTTGAGTTCCGGATATTGTTAGTCTTTTTACAAGAATGTCATGGTTGTTTTTTGAATAGACATTTTTTCATGTTAGTATAAAAACACAATATGTACAAAAACGGGTACCGTAGAGTTGGGTGACTTGAAATTGTTGGAGTGACTTGACACAGCAGGCAATTATTTTTGGAACTGCTGCTGCCATCTATTAAGTAAATGCTCAAACTTAAAATAATTCCTTAAGTGAGCATATCAGAATGAAAACCAGCCAAATCCTAAATTTTTCGTTCACTTTTTTTACACAGTTTCAAAGCACAAGTATCTCTTAATCTACTGTTCCCTAGGGTCGCTGGTTTACGCAGAATGGGCTGTACCGGACTCCTTTCGGTCCTGAGAATTAGACAGAGATGAGTTTCTAGTGTCTACCATGATTTTTTGTGGTTTTTCTCGTGCGTACAGTACACTGAACTGGCACAAGAAAGGTAATGAGAACAAGTGCGTGATTCGCAGGGAAAATAGTGAGATGCTGCTCAGGTGTGTGACCTACAGAGGTAGGAATATCACTAGGGCAGTCAGATATTGAGAATCAGACAAGTTATATATGCACAGATGCCAAAAATACTACAAGTGCTTAACCTGTAAAGGAGTACCACAAGGCTAGTATTTTTCGGGAAATAAGAAAATAAGACAAGTCAATAAAATATCAGAAATAGCAAAGAATAATATCTCTATCAGTGTTCTTGACTTACGGAAGAACAAAGAGTAGAGTTGATAGAAATAAATGCATAAAGAAATATGTCTAAGTGTTTTCTTACAAGAAGAAAAACTTAGAAAAAGTAGAAAAAAATAAACAGATAAAGCAAGTAAATGCCTAAGTGTTTCTTAACTTACGGAAGCAACACTTAGAAAAGAGAAAAATTATATGCAACTATAAAATGGCAACATTCTAAGTTTTTCCTTAACTTACGGAAGGAAACCGTATTAGCACAGAACATAAAACAAATATCAAATAATATGATACAAGTAAATGGGAAAATGTCTCGAATGCTTGACCTACAAGAGGAATGCCATAAGAGACTATTTTCAAACAGTAAAAATGCAACTATAAAATGGCAAAGAAATGCGTGTTTTTCATGTGATTGGTCTGCGAACACAGATACCACTGAAATAACACAAAATAAGCAATATATAAAATATTAAAACAATAATCAACTTTCTCACATTAAAAATAGCAAAGAAATAAAAGGCAGATTCTAGGTGGATGTATTGCTACACCGAACCTAAGAGTCTTCGATTACGAGGTAAGTCTCGGACTGGATTTCGATAGGAAATCCACCTCCTTTTATATCCAGATTTCTTTTGTTCTGGGGATTATGACGTAGGAGATGGATTTTCCCCAAGTAATCGAACCAATGGCATTTTGAATTTTTGGTCAGAGATGCTCTCAGCGCGCTGATTGGTCGAAGACTGACCCGCGTCTGGGACACTACAGGCATAAGGTTTCGGATCAAAACCTTCTAAATCCTTTTCAAAATACCACTGAAATGTCAACGTAGAGTCAAACCCTGCTATGTCCATAGTTTTATGAACAATAAAATACTTCTCTTTCTTGTATATCTTGTTTGATTTCCTATCAAAATGGTTCAATACCAACTTTAAGTGCATTAATTGCGCCTAAAAACAGTTGACAATGAACAATGAGCTTAGAATCAAAATCTGCTAAATCCAAACTAAAAGTACAAATTTCTGAAGATGTAAGGGACATGCAGAAAAATGACTACCAAATTACTGTGCCATTCTATGAAATTTATTGATGCCTCTTTGATTAAGAAATGCCGGATACTTTTTGAGAAATTTACATTTTTAATGTTTTTTCGTCTACTAAAAAATTTCCAAAAATGGATCTAGCAGGTTTTGATTCTATAGGCCTCAAGTATTCTATAATGATGAATTGCTATACTTAATGGCAAAATGTGATACATAATTGTTCTGTTTGGCTCCTAAAAAATATCGAATAAAAGAAAACCACGATTTTCGATATGCTATGTAATTAAGGTCATCGACAGGTGCCCTTAACAGCAAATTACATGATATATTTTTTTACAATAGTTCATCGCCTTCTTAAGAGGTCTGAACCTCACTTTTGCTGATTTTATGTTTTGAGATTAAGTAACGGTTTTTTAAATTTTCTGTTGCAGATTTTGGGTGACTTGGTAAAATACCTAATAAGTATAAGAGAGTGTTGGGCAAGAGGAAATACCACGACTTTAGGAAAGAAGAATTAGAAGAAGCCTTAATAAATATTCGTAATGGTAGATGGACGTTGGCGGAGGCTTCAAGTAATACCGGGATATCAAAATCGACATTATATCGAAAATTAAAAAAATAAAAATATGAAAACTTATGGAGGCCAGACTTTTGACAAAAGAGGAGGAAATGGTTTTAAAATATTCTGTTGTATATGCTGCGGAGTTGGGATTTCCCTTAGATAAAGACAATATTTAAGACCTCTTTCGAAATTATTTAAACAGACAAGGACGAATATTGGAATCTTTTACCGACAACAGACCGGGTAATAGTTGGTACTACGCATTTATTAGTCGTCATAGTGAATTATCCATTCGTCTATCAGAAAACATAAAGCGAAGTCGAGCTGCGGTTTCTATTGACATTTTAAGAGAATATTTTGATATGCTTTTTCTCATGGGATCTTTCAGTGCGTCACAGTTTTTCGATTTCTTTCTAACGCATTAAATTGTGACAGAAAAAAACGCACGTCAATGATTACATTTCGTCGTTGACATTTATAACATTTATTTTAGTTGTCAATAGATGGCGCTATAATCGAAAATAAAACAATTTGCGAATTATATCTACGAATATAATCTGAACAATTTAAAAGACTAAACAAATCAAAGAAAATGCCATTTTATAAATGCAATAAACACAATTGATTTGTTTTTATGCCAAATTGCAAATAAAATTTGACAACTGTCAGATTTAACTAAATTGCCATGTCACTAAAATGTATATTATCACGGACTTACCTTTTTGTCTATCATTTGTGACGTACTGAAAAATGCTCATGAAAAGAAGCATAAGTTAGCTGTTACTTGAAAACAGATTCCTAATGAAAATATCGTAAATTACCATGAAACATGTTTCACCGATGATCCTGGACGAACCAAAGTTGTTCGAAGCACAGCTAAACATGCCGAAAAAATTATGGACCACACAAAATCTTCAACGAGTGTGATGTTTGCCATTAGTGTATCAGGAGTTATGTTGCCACCTTATATTGGATCCAAAGCAGATCAGCTGTGGTCTACATGTACAGAAAATGGCTTGAGAACTCTCGTTACAATCGAAGTAAATCGGGATGGTTTGGTCTAGATTTATTCGAAGACTGGTTTAAATTTATTGTGCTCCCTTATTTTAAAAAACTTGAAGGATCGAAGGTGCTAATCGGTGACAATTTAGCCAGCCATATTTCCATCACTGTCATAAGAGTGCCAAAATAATTCTTTTACCACCCAATAGCACGCATCTAACGCAACCGCTTATATTTGCTATTTTAGACCATTGAAGGGTCAATGAAGGACAAACCCAACCTGACCCTATAAGGAGAAAGATCGATTCCCAGATCTTACTGAAAGCAACATTAGTGGAACTAGGGGCAAAAAATGATGACAACATAAAAGCCGGGTTCAGAGTGCGACAATACTTATTCATTTCGAGTGAGAAGCTGTTTTAAAACGAATCCCTTCTCAAGATAGACCTGTTGGGAAAATTGCGAACGTGTTGAAGGATATGTTTGAAACAACAAGATTTGTGAAACCAACTATGTCCGGCAGACGGAAGAAACTAAATGTTGGTCCAGGGGAGAGCATCTGTGTAGAAGATTTACAAGCAGGAAAACCAGATGGTACAACGGTGGCAGTACGACTATCTAATCAAAAGAGAAGTGGTAAAAAAAACCGAAGCCACGCAAGTCTAATAAATTCGAACTTTCTTCTGAAAGTGAAGAAGATAATATATAACTAAAGACATTAAAGGAAAGAAAATTCTAGAGTTTAAGGAATGCCGAAATAAGTGTTATCTGAAATTTAGTCCGTAAATTCGAAGTTCACGTTTTAATGAATACTGGAGTTTAGACCATTATGATAGAAGAGTTGCCTACATTGCTACTGTCATCAATAGTGCACCAAAAAAATATTCGTTCGAGAAATTTGGATAATCCCCAAAAACGTGAAAAAAAATCAATATTTTTTTTAAATAATTTGAAGTAGAATTTCTGTATGCATGTCTTTGTGCAACTCTAGATGAGAAACCAAGATTTATACGTAATGTTATAAACAAAAAAAGGACAAGTGTATCAGGCAATCCGAGCTCTGACGCAAGAGGAAACAACCCCCCACCACATACAAATACGCCAGAAGAGATGTAAGGTGTTAAAAATCATATATTTCCATTCCCATCGTATGAAAGTCATTACATTAGTCGTAATAACGACAAGAAATACTTGTAATCTCGTATTAACCTACGAATTATGTACGACTTATACTGCCAAGACATGAAAAATCCAATTAGTCGAAAAATGTATGAGAAAACTTTCCGATCGATAAATTTATCATTTAAACAACCTAAACAGGATACATGCTACAAGTGCGATTTATTGAACATGAAAATAAAGATGGCAGTTGATCCTGCCAAAGCTGCCCTTACAATTCAACGCGAAGAGTATCATTGTAGATAAGGCATATTACATGAAAAAATTAGACAAATCAAGTGACGAAAAAGCGTGTTATACGTTTGACTTACAGCAATGTTTACCAACACCTTTTCTTGGATCTTCCGTTGTGTTTTATACAAGGCAGTTGTGGACATACAATCGGACTTTTCATGATGGAGCTTCAGGAAAATCCAAACATTACAAGTGGCATGAATGCATAGCTCGTCACGGAGGAAATGAAATACCGTCATGCCTATATCACTTCTTAAAAAATCATCTATCACCTACAGTAAAGTTTGTAACGTTTTATTACCATACCTGTGGTGGTCAAAATTCTCATCTGTCGGCGCAGTTTTTGAAATGTATAGAGGAATCCACTACTATACAGATTATAAACTATAACTTTTAAAAAAGAAAGTTTTCACTCTAATGGCATATAAAACAACATAATGCTATTCTAAATGTAAATCAAAAATGAATAACCATTTTCAATTTCGTTGCAAAACGAAAATACAGCCGAACCATATTCTAGTCCAATCAGAGAGTGCAGCAAGCACCTCTACCGGTTTCGAAACTTATTAGTCTCTCATCAGGAGGCACATATGCTGCTCTCTCTGATCCAACCAAAACAAACCCCAGCGTGCAGTCCCGGATTGCAACGAACGAAATGGCATATATGCCCTAGCGGCAACTGCTAGCAAAAAGACTAAGTTTTCACTCTAATGTCATATAAAACAACATAATGCTATTCTACATCCCACCAGAATGAAAACAATGGGAACCTTCTCTGGTTCACCTCCGAGGCTTCTACAATTTGGATCAGAGAGTGCAGCAAGCACGTCTACCGGTTTCGAAACTTATTAGTCTCTCTTCAGGAGGCACATATGCTGCTCTCTCTGATCCAACCAAAACAAACCCCAGCGTGCAGTCCTGGATTGCAACGAACGAAATGGCATAGATGCCCTAGCGGCAACTGCTAGCAAAAAGACTAAGTTTTCACTTTAATGGCATATAAAACAACATAATGCTATTCTACATCCCACCAGAATGAAAATAATGGGAACCTTCTCTGGTTACACCTTCGAGACTTCTACAATTTGCAAGCCATACGGATGCTGAGACAAGGAAGATGAGGGAATTCTACAATTTACAATTCCCTCATCTTCCTTAGTGTGTATAAGGGTTAATTCTTATCGGGACATTGAGTTTTATTTGATTTACGTGAATATTGACTATCCTTTTATTTCAAAGTAGATGAACATGTAAATAAAAGACTTTTGAGTTTGAGTTTAATATGCGTAACCTTTTCAGATTTTTTATGTAAATTTATAATGAGAGTACTGTTAAGTATTAATTTTTAATTTAAGCAAAGAGCTCTTTCCTTTTTATTGTTTGTAAGTGAACGGTAAGATTTTTAGATTATATTTAGAGTACCGATTTTTTATTTTTTTGATTAACTTTATAGCGGTACCAAAGTTATTTGAAATTCCGATCCAGTTTACAATTGTAACACTTTCGTTCACCCTGTATATCATAATCGGTGGGACCGCGTTATTGCGTGGAATTGGTTTGATTTTATACTCGCAGGATTTCGGTGTAGATAAATGCCTTGAATTGTTTACAATACTGAGAAAAACGGTTCTGTCTTTATGCAGAATATGACGTGTAGCTCGCCGACAAAGAGCTAATTGATTTTGGAGACTGAAATATGCCAGGATGTCGCTGTTATGTTTATGCTATCTCATAAGTGTTTAGAGTTAACAGCTTTGAGTAAACAACAAGTGTTCTGAATGGTGCTGACTTGTCGGAACCTTGAGATTATCATGGGAACAGTCCTGAATTAGGAATATGGTTAGGTTGGCACTTTCCGTGAGTATCCCTTATTGGTGGACAAATTTGCATGGCGTCAAATTAGGGCTTGGCGTAGTATGTTTTTAGTTTTCTATTGGCTAAGATTTGATTAAATGTTTATGGGATGGATTCCGTGATGATTTTGAGAGGGCGTTGATTTTGAGAGATGGTAGTTTGAGAGATCGAGTAAGTCAGTTCCATTTAGTCAGTGCTAGGGTGGAGTTCCATCTGAGAGTTCTGTGGTAGAAGTTGTCGAGCGGTTGCCTCGGACCGCGAGATATGTAGTTAGCGTCACCTGAAAGGTGGAAGTTCCATAGAAGCAGTGCTATTAGTCAGTTCTGTTGGATCCGTCACCAAGTACAGTTCCATTTGAGAGTTCTGTTAAGTTTTTCATCAAGAAGTTTAGTTTCAAGTTGAGTTAGCCTGGGAGGGTCCGTTGCTTGCAGCGGTACCTGAAGGGTTGAGTTAAAAGTTTAGTTTGGAGTTGCAGTCAGTTTAAAGTGACGTTAAAATGTAGTTACCAGTTCTTCGCGGATAAGAAATCAGCGCGGCAATGCAGTGTGGTGGATAAAATGAACTCCGGCAATTTTCGTTGCTGTCAAACGAATTGTCGATAATTTATAAATACCATTTTTGGTATTCCTTTTTTTATGCAGTCAGATCCAGGAATTATGCAGAATAAGTTTTCCTTTTTCTGTTACTAGTTTTAACCCCCTAGTTGAATCCTAAGGTTGCTAGTAAATTTTGATCCCGTTTAATGAACTTTAAAATGTTTTTGTTCGAGTAGAAAGCTGAATTTTTCTATGATAACTTTTTTATAAACTATGGATACCCTTATGTACCTGTAAATATTGTGAAGTGACTTTCGCGTAGTGAAATAGCGTCTGGGACTTACAAACCAACCAACAACCAGAAGAAACCAGGACAATGATTGTAAAAGTATCATTTTTATGTTTGTAGAACTTTTTGTTTCATTTTTTTTTATTTGGTAATCTGGATCTCAATCTGTAACACCGAGAGATCAGAAATTTATTTTCTTTGCTATTTTTTTAATAAATAATGTTTGATTTGCAAAATACAAATCTTATTTCCTTTCCTTTTCTCTTGCATCGTAAGAACAATAAAGAAATTGGCTAAGTATAGAGTATTGAGCATAGAGTAAATAAGGTAAGTTACGTTATAGTATTTTGTATTTTACGTATATTTGTTGAGTGACTATTTATTTTATTTTTTTTTTATTTAGCGAACTATCTATTTTTCTTTTTATATTTCTATTTTGTGAAATTTTGGTTCCCTTAAAAGGTAACCAGTGGCGCCCAATATTTTATTTTTGTATTTTTTTTATTTTTTATTTTACATCCTTACTTCGATTTTTCTGTCTTTTTAATTTTTCTAAGCTAATAAGAGTATATCATAACACCCTTTAAGAATCCAACGTCCTTAAATCTCTGAGACTGAGCGACCGTGGCCTTGAATTTTGTTCTGTAACATCCCCTTATATGACATATCAACATCTTATCCCCATTTCATGTTACATAAATAACACCCTCTTTTTGGGGCACGTTACAACTTCAGTTCATTTTTTTGAGTTAATAATGGTTAAATTCGTTCACTTACATTTTACATTTCGTATGTTGTTCTGTTGGTGAATACACCAATTTATATGCAATTTGTTAACCATTTTTAAATGATTATTGTGTAATTTTTGTTTTTGTGGTTGACGTTTTCACGCTTCACTTGCATATATTATGTGATTATTAAGAAATTTCGTTGAGTATTTTAATAAATGTTTTATTAAAGTGTACGATGTTGAATTTTATTTAATTATTTACAGCTCAAGACTAGAATATTATTGTGTTGTTGTAGAAGCGTTGCTAATTTTTCTTTTGTAGAGTTAAGTGTCGACTTTCGACTGAGCAACGTGGCCATTGTTTCGTCAATGTAGGCGATTGGACCTTTCCATCTTCGGTCATTCCTTATTCCATCTAAGGATAATATCGTCCTGATCCTTCTGGTTCAGCCTTCATGACCCCTTGTCCATCCGATCGTTATAACATATGGGGTGTGACATATACCACCCCCTAATAGAAAAACAAAAGAAAAAAGTGAAATTCCAATATACCATCCACATGACTGGTTTCAGCTTGTTCGATCCACGGGGAGAAAGAACAAATTTGAGGTGTGTGAAATGAAGCAAGAAAACTTTTATGACTTTTCCAAACTCTTCAATGACCAGCTAGTGTTGAAGAAAAAGAATGAAAATGGTTTGGCATTCAAGTGGCATGATGTGATGAAGTGGTTGCAATATGATGTTGAGTCAAGGAAAATCAAATCAACTTTAGACGTCGTGGAAAATTTTCAACTCTTTCTGCATCATACAGATATGATTCACCACTACGTATATCTAAAGAGAAAAACAGAGATTTAAATTCAATTATTAAGTAGGTAAAGATTTGTTCAATTATTAATTTGATACAGCCTATTTTCCACGAATTTTATAATAATATATTGAAATGTGACAATATTGCAGATGAAGACCCTGATCCTGTCGTCAATGACAGGACTCGTTATTCCATTAACGGAATAACGAGTTCTACAATTGGACGGTGCGCGCGTGGAAAACGTATTTATACTCGCACAACCGAAGCACCGGCATCATCCACATGATCAGTACGAACATCCGAACGAGTAGCACGTAGGTGTCCTTTAGCACAGACGTTGACACGATTCTGCCGATAAGTTTTTAACTGTCCGCATTTCGTAAGTTCAGCGTGCTTGGGCATACAGCGTGAATAGTTCTGTTGTACTGAAGCCGCGAATAAACTATAAATAGTGAAAAAGCGAAAAAATTGCGTGTATTTTGCGATAAAAAATACGAAGACGTATATATTGTGATTTTCATCACAGTATATACCGAGTGGTTCGCTATTTACGGCGATTTTTCTTCTTTTTTGGCATTTTCTGCTTTTGCAGGCTGATTCTTGTTTGTGTAGGCTAGTGGGCGGCTCCGCAAGAAAGGCACGCCCACTTAAGCTGTTTTCACGCAGTAATCGGCCAGCAGGGTGGGATTTAGCTTCGGATCGCTTCTAAATATCGAATTACGGGAAATCTACACTACGAGGGACCGCTAGCACACAAAAATAACAGTTTGTATAGTCCGGTGGCCCTACCAAGATATACATTGCACCTAGTATAGCTAAACAGGTGTCTTCTCTTAATTTCGACCCTCGATTTAAATCGTCATGGCGACTCGTCCACTAAGGTTAGGAATGATTCGATACTACTAAGTACTCATATGGTATCGATATTTTGATTCGATACTGAGTACTCAGTATCGAATGAAACCGTATTCGATACCGAGTACTAGTATCGAATGAAAATACTAGTATCAAAACAATTCGCGACGATTTTAAGGAATCTTTTATTTTGACAAATGACGGGTGACAGATGACTGAGATGACATTTAAATATTTCCGTAAATATAAAATTAACCTCAAAATTTGTATTTTTTACCTGTAATAAAATAAGAGCCTAACTAGAGAAAAATGAAAATAAGTTCATTGAAAGAGTAAAACGTTGAATTTAATTATTTTGTCATTTAAAGAACACCACAACCCATAATACTCATCCTACAATTTGGAAGTGCAATTAGAAATACTATTTTAGTAGTTGTTAACTACTTTTGCATATTATGGGTAGGATAAAATGGGGAACTTATGGACAATGTGTCATTAGGGAATAGTGGATATTTGGATATCCAGTCCTAAACTTCTTCTTCTTCAGGTGCCATCTCCGCTACGGAGGTTGGCAATCATCATAGCTATTTTAATTTTTGAGGCAGTAGCTCTAAATAGTTGTTTTGAGCTGCATCCAAACCATTCTCTCAGGTTCTTCAGCCATGAAATTCGTCTTCTGCCGATGCTTCTTCTGCCATCTATCTTTCCCTGCATTATGAGTCGCAGGATGCCATACTTCTCGCCCCGCATCACATGTCCGAGGTACTGTAGTTTTCTTTCTTTAATTGTCAGTTCAACTTCCTTCTCTTTACCTATTCTTCTCAGTACTTCATTGTTCGTAACTCTATCTACCCAGGAAACCCTCATAATTCTTCTATACGTCCACATTTCAAAGGCGTTAAGTCGTCTCATTGTCTCTACATTTAACGTCCATGATTCCAGTCCATAGTATAGTACACTATATACGTAGCATTTTGTTAGGCGTACTTTAAGAGCTAATGTTAAATCTTTACTACATAGGACCTTTTTCATTTTCATAAAATTAGAACGTGCTTTCTCGATTCTGACTTTGATTTCTGCAGTGTAGTCATTATTTTCGGTTATAAGTGTCCCTAGGTAAGTGTACTTTTTTACTCTTTCGATCTGCTGGCCCTCTACTATCAAGATTTCGTTAGTATTATGGTTGTTTTTACTAATTTTCATAAACTTTGTCTTTTTGATATTGAGAGAGAGTCCGTACTCCCTACTACACCTTACTATTTTACTCATGAGTATTTGCAGGTCTTGTAAATTATCGGCTATTATTACTGTATCATCTGCATATCTGATGTTGTTAACTAAGACTCCATTTACTCTTATGCCGACTGTTTCATCTTCCAGAGTTTCTCGCATTACCTCTTCAGAATAAGCGTTAAATAATAGAGGTGATAGTATGCAGCCTTGCCTGACTCCTCTTTTTATTTCCATTTCTTCAGATGTTTCTGTTTCAATTCTTACTATTGCTCGCTGATTGTAATAGAGATGTGTTATTAGTCTTAAATCTCTTTCATCTAGGTTTTTAGTTTTTAGAATTTCCATGAGTCGGTCATGTTTTATTTTATCAAACGCTTTATTGTAGTCTATAAAACAGACGTAAAGAGAACGGTTAACATCCAAACATCTCTGTGTCAGCACGTTGAAGGAGAATAATGCCTCTCTGGTGCCCATTCCATTGCGGAACCCATATTGAGTGTCACTAATATCCAGCTCCAGTTTAGAGTGTACTCTGGCGTGGATAATTTTCAGCAGAATTTTCAAGGTATGTGACATTAAGCTTATGGTTCGGTAGTCACTGCATTCTTTGGCATTCACTTTTTTTGGCAAACACACAAATGCTGATGTCAACATTTCTCTAGGGATGATTCCCGTAGTATAGATAGCGTTGAACAGTTCTACTATTATGTCCAGGTTTTTCTCGTTGACCAACTTTATCAGCTCGCTAGGTAATTCATCTGGACCAGCAGATTTACTGGTTTTCATAGAGTTTATTGCCTGACTAACCTCTGATTTGGATATCTCTGGGCCTACATCTCCGGTTTGGCTATCTACGGATGTACTAGCTTCTCTCTGGTCATGAAATAGTTCCTCGATGTACTCTTTCCATCGTCGTAGTTTTCGTTCTGTCTCTATTATAGTATTTCCGTTTTTGTCGAGCAATATATTTGAGGTTCTTCTATTTCCTATTCCGGCTAGTTCTTTGACTTTTTTATGTAGGTTGAAGTTGTCATATATGTTTTGAAGTTCTTCTATTTCTTTACATTTTTCAGAGAAGTAGGTTTATTTAGCCTCCCTAATTTTTCTTCTTATTTGGTTTTGAAGCTGTTTATAGCGAGTCTTATTAATTGTTTTGTTTTTTCTTCTTTCATTCATCAACTCTAGAATTTCCTCCGTCATCCATTCTTCTTTCTTACATTTGGTTGTTGTAAGTACTTTCTTACTTGGATCTAATATAGAGGTTTTGAAGAATTGCCACTGTTGTTCTACGTTGCAATTATTTCTTGGGTTTCTATCTAGATTTGTGTTGATTTCATGTTTCAAATTTTCTTTTGTTTCTTCTGACTTAAGTTTCTGTATGTTAAGTTTATTGTTGTTGCGGCTTTTTTGCGTCTTTTTTAGTTGAAGTTGAAACCTAGCAATAAGAAGACTGTGATCAGAAGATACGTCCGCTCCTGGATATGCCTTTACTGCCTGAATTGAGTTTCGATATCTGTGCTTTATTAGGATGTAGTCAATTTGATTTCTGACGATTTTGTTGTCTTTGTCAGCTGGCGATTTCCATGTATAAAGGCGTCGCTTAGGTAATTTAAAGAATGTATTTGCGACTACAACATTATGTTCCTGGCAAAATTCTATTAGGCGATCCCCTCTGTCATTTCGTTCGCCAAGTCCATATGGCCCTACATTAGGGTAGCATTTTCCTTCGCCAATTTTTGCATTGAAATCACCCATGATCACTGTTATGTCTCTAGATGCTGTGAGCTGTAATGTTTTTTGAAGTTCGCTATAAAAGTTCTCTATTTCTTCTTCATTTTTGTCAGCAGTTGGCGCATAAATCTGAATTAGGTTCATTTTTCCATGAGCTGTCAATAATTGCAACATTATAATTCTTTCGGACACCGGAACGAAGCCTGTTACTGATCTGGTTACTTTTTCACTGAGGATCATAGCAACTCCATATCTGTGTTGGGTGTCGCTGCTTCCAGAGTAATAGATTCGCCCATTGTCTGTATTGAGTTCGCCAGAACTGACCCATCTTGTATCGCTTATTCCTAATATATCGATATCTAGTCGCATCATCTCTTGCTGTATATTCCTCAGTTTTCCAGGTTCATACATACTTCTTACATTCCATGTAGCGATTTTGTAGGTGTATTTGTATATATTTAGGGAACAGGGATTTCGCTGACTAACGGCCTGGGAAGCCCTGTCGTTGCTGTTGTTTCTTCCCCTGCCGAATCTTGGCATCCGAGAACCATGATTAGTAGGTCGTTGATTGTCATTTCTGTAAGCCATGACGATTTCTAGGGATACTCCATGAGTCTTTAATGCAGTGGTTTCCCGTTGCCTTCTGCATTCTTATACCGTTGACCATTCTGTAGGGTTCATCCGCCTTCGAGACCGATTTCTCAGTCTCAGGACAAAAGAGTGCCCTGCCACTTACCAACTCATCCGCCCGAAGCCGTTGGTCAGTAAGTGGGGGATTGCTTATACCGGCAATCATTCGGTGAAGAGCAGGTAGGTTGTAGAAAGAAATATAGTGACCCGTCTGCCCTCGGAAACCTAATAGCCATTCGGGGTCGGAAGAAGAAGAGGTAGCCAAGAGAGGCCGATAGGAAAGATTAAAGACATTTCACTCAAGACTAGTTGAAAAAGAGTAAAATGTGAAGGCCCTTATGATCCGCCAGGTGCGTTTCATAAGCGTATGAGTATTAATACACTTTTTGTTCCCGCTCATACTTCGGGGTGTTGGACTACAGGCTGTATGGCTCGTCCAGCATGCCATAGCACGGAGGGTAGGGTGCATGCCATTTTACAATGTAAACACCCCAACTCCATGGCCTGACATCCTAAACTACTTAATGCCTAATAACACCATTGCAGAATCTTCAGAGGGCAGTTGAAATGTTGTATAATCAATCGCAAATAGCTTCAAGAATTGTTATTGAAAGAACATTTGGTATTTTGAAGAGATTTTCCTTTTTAACTTGTGTATTGAGATGCGTGTTACCGTTTGTTCAAAAAATAATGTCTAGGGATGATTCGATTCTACTAAGTACTCATATGGTATCATTGCCTTCATTCAATACTGGGTACTCAGTATCGAATCAAATCATATTCAATACTGAGTACTAGTAGAGTGATAACATTAATATCAGCTTGTTCAATATCTTCATTCGATACTGAGTACTCGGCATCGCACCAAACCGTATTAGATACTGAGTACCAGTAGAGTAAAATTATTAGTATCAGGTTGTTCAGTTTTACACAATGTTGGGGATGATTTAATGCTACTAGGTACATATGGTATCAATACCTTCAGTCGATACTGAGTACTTGGTATCGAATCAAACCGTATTCGATAGCGAGTACAGTAGTGATATTTTTAATAGCAGCTTGTTCAGTTTTACATAATACTGCAGTAGATATTCAATGCTAGCAAGTACTCGTATGGGATCAACCCCTTCATTTAATACTGAGTATTCAGTATCAAATCATCAAACCATATTCAATAACGAGTACTAGTAGTTATATCAGTTATATCAGCTTGTTCAATTTTACATAATATTGCAATAGTTATTCGATGCTACTAATTACTCATATGGTATCAATACCTTCATTCGATACTGAGTACTTGGTACTCAAAACAAACCATTTTCAATACCCAGTACTAGTAGAATGATATCATTAATATCAGCTTGTTCAGTTTTACATAATATTGCAGTAGTTATTCGATGCTAGTAAGTACTCATATGGTGTTAATACCTTCATTCGATACTGAGTACTCGGTATCGCATCAAACCGTATTTGATACTGAGTACCAGTAGAGTGAAATTATTAGTATCAGGTTGTTTAGTTTTACATAATGTTAGGGATGATTTAATGCTACTAAGACTACCAAGTACTCAGTATCGACTGAAGGTATTGATACCATATTATATGGTATCAATACCTTCAGTCTATACTGAGTACTTGGTATCGAATCAAACCGTATTCGATACCGAGTACTAGTAGTGATATTTTTAATAGCAGCTTGTTCAGTTTTACATAATACTGCAGTAGATATTCAATGCTAGCAAGTACTCGTATGGGATCAACCCCTTCGATAGCCTTTCATTCAATACTGCGTATTCAGTATCAAATCATCAAACTATATTCAATAACGAGTACTAGTAGAGTTATATCAATTATATCAGCTTGTTCAATTTTACATAATATTGCCAATAGTTATTCGATGCTACTAAGTACTCATATCGATACTTCATTCGCTACTGAGTAGTTGGTATTAAAACAAACCATTTTCAATACCGAGTACTAGTAGAGTGATATCATTAATATCAGCTTGTTCAGTTTTACATAATTCTGAAGTAGTTAATCGATGCTAGTAAGTACTCATATGGTATTAATACCTTCATTCGATACTGAGTACTTGATATCGAATCAAAGCATATTCGATACCAAGTACTAGTAGAGTGATATTGTTAATATCAGCTTGTTCAGTATTACATAATATTTGGGGATGATTCGATGCTACTGAGTACTCATATGGTATCAATACCTTCATTCTGGTACTGAGTACTCAGTATCAAATCAAAGCTTATTCGATAATGAGTGCTAAGTATTCGATACTGAGTACTAAATATTCGATGCCGAGTACTAGTAGAGGGATATTAATATCAGCTTGTTCAGTTTTATATAATATTGCAGTAGTTAATAGAGAAAGCATTGATATACTGGCAAATGAGAGTGCTGTTGATATAGAAGCTGTAGCAGTACATTTTCAACCAGGACCAGGAGCAAATATAGTGCAACAAAATTTTGAATGTGTTTTAAAATGTTTATTATTCTCCATGTGGAGTAAGCTTAAATGGTTAATGCTGATATTTTCTTTGAATAGACTGCAGTTTGTTAACAAATTTATAAATAAATATATTATATCTATTGGAGACAGATTTGGAGTATTTTAGTATTATTACATTATTACCAGTTTTTTAATGAATTTATAAATACATACATAATATTGTTGTTTGATTTTAAGTATCCTTTAAAATATGGTACATCACATTCCACTAAAAAGAGTTCGACAACTAGCAAAAATGTATGAACAAACAAATTGTTTTAAATGACATTAATAATAATAGGAGACTTATAGTTTGATGGTGATTTTTTCATTAATTTTTTTATTAGTAGTTTTAAATGAACAAAATCGCTGAAGGCACGAAAATGAAAGTGTAATACTTTTGCTTACAAACTTTATACATTCTAATGTATAAAGGTTCCAAATTTCAAAAATAAATACTTAAACCTTTGTTTTATTGTGTTACCCTGTTTATATTGTTAAGACCGATTAGGTTATGTTGAATTGAACTCTACTTTTGAATGCAGAATTTTAACAACGTCTAAAGCAAGATATTTGTACTTCAAATTTATTGGAATTACATCTGTAAGGAAAATTTATTTCTATACAAAAATGTCATATACATATATTGAGTTAAATAAATGAGTTATAAAAATATTCGGTATGTCTGAGCATTGTAATTATTAAACACTTTAAAATTATTTGCAAATTCCTTTATACTAAATTTTGGATTCAAACTTCTTCAATAAAATATTCTTTTTTATATTTGTTAGGGTCAAAACATTACTAAATAATATATATACCTATCTGAGCATAAACTTTTATTTATGAGTTCTTTTTAATAAAACATCATAAAACAACTCCACAAGGAAAATTATTTCCTGTAGCTGGCTGTATATCATATGTCACAAAAAATTGTTTTTTGTTAAAATCCTTCATAAAAGGTAGATATATTAATAAAAGTCCCAATCACACATTACGTGCGGAATACATATATTTTCGATCTAATACCTATATAACGATTTTATAGTGATCATCAGTGCTTAACAGGATGTTCACATAACACGCTAAGCTACCAAAATTAAAAATATGAGGATAAAAACGCTTTAAAATGTTACAATAATGGAAAAATTTTAACATACATTATATTGTAAATTAAATTTAAATTTAAAATAAAAATATTCGTGACCACATCTAACATCTACCTTATACTAGCGTAAATACCAGCTGTATTAAATAGTGTGTTGTTACTGCCTTCTGGTTCTAATTAATTAAAAAGACTAAACACATCTTACTATACATTATATTTTATTCACTGGTATCCAATATCTAAACAATAACATTAATGATTCATAGCGCCTCGCCTTACTACATACTAACTTCTAATAATTATTTGTATATCTATATCCATACTGATTTCTCAGCGTGTTTTTATACCTATCTGAACCATAACAAATATAGTTCAAGTTCACTCGTAATAAACATGTGATACAAACTATAAGCTATTGTTTTTATGTATGTTCAATACTCTAAAGGTTAATAACATCATATTTAAATTATGATTTATACAGAGGGTTCATAATATACCACATCTCCGCCGTTTTTAAAAAAGAAAGTCCTAAGAAGAGAAGAAGAATATCTGACGGTATATTCCTCTTTCCCTTTTACAAAATGTTTATGGTTACCTAATACTATTTTCAAAAATTAAATTTCCTAACTATCCTAACTAACTGTAACATGGTACGTTTCAGAGTTTTTTTTTTAATCCTAAAAATTGTTTATTATTATCACTAATTCACTTTCTGTTCCGTCTTGCTTTTTGAGTCTTTTCTCCATTCACAAAACAGTGTCCACATGAAAACAGTGACTAAACCTATCGGGATTTTTAATATAGTCTTTTAGTGCCTATATGCATCTCCTATAAGCAGGGGAATAATCTAATCTACCTAACTAAAAATCTCGTATCTAACTAAAAGTCCTAAGCTAAGCTAATATTACTCGAATAAGTAAAAAAATGTATCCTTTACTCTATTAATAATTCCTATTTCAGTCTTCTTTTGATTTATTTATATATGTCTTACTAACTTTAAAATAATGTACCTATAATAAAAATGTAATCTCTCTAAACATTTCTAATATTTCTCTAAACTTCTAATAACTCTCTTGTAGCTAAAATAAAGATTTAATCTTTCTAAAAACTTCACTTTTTGTGTCCCTTTGCTTACTATCTACTAACACTATTGTAAGATATTGTCTATCCTTAATTCAAACACTTCCATTTTCCGCGAAAATTTAACCTGAATTCATTATATACAAAAAATAAGTTATTTATAATTTACGTTACTTTAGAGAAAAAAAAATTTACAACTTTAATTCTTAAACACAATTCAATGATTAGCTACTTATTTGATTAGTATATTATTCTTAATTCTGCTTGGTTCTTTCATTTTTCCCACATATTTTAATAAAATTATTTTTCTCTCTCTCTTCTTCTTGTCTGGTACTATAACTATATTTCTTCATTTTTCTCCACATAATAACACTTCTACAGTGTACATAATTCATCTTCATATACATATTTCATATAACAATCATATATCATTTATCTCATATATCATTTCATATAACATCATAATCATCACTTCATATACTAACTCCGATACCTTCGTTTTACCTTAATAAAAGAGGTTTCACTCGGATGTCTTAGTTCTCCGCCAATATTACCCCGAATTTTCGCCCTGATCTGTACGCACCCTTGAGGTGGTATAGTTAACTCAAAACACGAAATAGGTATTTTATGCGGTTCAAATTCTTCTAAAAATATCACAACCTCAATCCCTTGCTTTGAGGCCGTTGTTTATTCACGAATAATCATGAATAAAATAGGCACCCTTCAAAACACAGAGTGGGTCTCTAATAAGCGTTCAAGCTTCTATAAATCATTAGTACCTTCCTAATTTGACAAGAGCAGTGGGTTTCTTATTGTCTCTAGTTGCCTCATAATATTTAGCTTATAATATTGTTAGTTCTTCTTCTTATCTATATAGTCCTCCAGATTCTTTATCTCGACTCTTCAGGTCGGTTCGTTAAAAATATATCTCTTGCTTATAGCAATGTTTGTCTTAAAGCTCTTATATCAACGTATGTCATCACTAATCATTATTCATTAAAAAAATATCATTTATCACTCAAAAAAATATTAATTCAGGTTCATCTCATACAAAATTTAACACAAAATCGATGAAAATGTATCTATAGAATCAATAAATATCAATAATAAAAACAAAATGGCTAATAAAAATTCAATAATAGTATACATATTCGATACAAATTCAATTCAAAATTCAAAAACAGCCTATGCAAAAGTTAGATAAAAACTTCGGGTTAAGTGGAAGAACATTTTCTGTAAATGGCGACATTTCAGAAAATGAACTTCGCCCTTTATTTCTGAAAATAATATATTATGTTTTATATAAAAATGTACATTTCTATATTGAAGAAATAATAAAGACGATATTATCAGATTTAGCCATACGGCTCACACTCCCTCTAAGGGGGAAATTGACTCATCCCAGATACCTACGGTATCAAAAGGATTGAGCTCTGGTGGGACTCTTTCCGTGTTATCGAGCCCTAGGTGACTTGGTATGCTGGAGTTTCTCCCAGAAATTTTCGTACGCATCTGGCCGTCGCGAGTAGTACAGCTTTCTGCATGGTCTTATAAAGGTGTTCATTTAGACCCAGCTTTTTTATGCTTTCGAGGAGGGTCTTCGGAATGACTCCAGTAGTAGACATAATAATCGGTATCGTCTGGGTACTTTGCATTCTCCATTGCCTTCGTATTTGAATTTCCAGATCTCTGTACTTGGCGATCTTTTCAGTAAATTTACCACGTAGATTATTGTTGTTAGGTATCGCCACATCAATTAGTGTTGTTTGTCTTGTTAATTTATTAACTAGTACGAGATCTGGTCTATTATGTGCCACTGTTTGGTCTGTGAGCACAGTGCGGTCCCAGTATAGCTTGTAGTTGCCATCCTCAAGCATACTCTCGGGGACGTATTGATAATACGGGAGATGGTCCGTTTGGAGAAGTCCCAGCTTGATAGCTATCTCTTGATGAAGTATTTTTCCAACTGCGTCATGCCGTTCCTTGTATTCAGTTGCAGCAAATGCCTGGCAGCCCCCTGTAAGATGTTGGATGGTTTCTTGGGCTTGACATCCATATCGGCATCTGTCGTTTTGAACCTGAGGGTCTTTGATGATATATTTCAGGTAATTTCTGGTTGGTATAACCTGATCCTGAATGGCCAGTAATGAACCCTCCGTTTCAGGGAACATCTTTCCTGATGTCAACCAATAGTTCGACGCTGTATTGTCGACATAGTCTTGGCTGACCTCATTGGGATGTCGCCCGTGCAGAGGTTTACCCATCCAGGTGCGCATTTTTTCGTCTTTAGTGAGGTGGTTTATGCGCATTTCTGGTTCCCTCAGTTTGATCGGTGTTGTGTCATCTACTGCGCAAATAGCGCGATGTAGAGTAGATGTCTCAGCTTGCATCTGAAAATAAGATCTTAAATTAGCAATTTGTTTATCTAATTGCTCACCTATATCCATAAGTCCTCTTCCTCCTAGATTCCGTGGTAATGTCGTTCTTTCTACTGCACTTTTAGGATGGTGTTTTTGTGCCTTTGTGAGGTGTGTTCGTACTTTTCGCTGAAGATTTTCTATATCTGTTTTTGTCCACTTAACAATACCAAATGAATAGCTAAGCGCGGAACAAGCGTAGGTGTTTAGTGCCTTAAACAAATTTTTACTGTTAAGCTGTGAACGAAGCAGCTGTTTTATCCTAGCTGTAAAGACGATATTATTATTATTATTATTATTAAATATTCAAAATCAGTGCAAATCTCAAAATTCGATAGAATTTTTTTTGGAAAAAATTCAATATTCCATACAATATTTAAAAATAACCGTACTAAAAATCGAAATCGGATAGAGATTTTTCAAATAAATTCAATAAAAATTCAAAATTCAATAAAAATCCAATAATAACATATATAATAAACTTTGATAAAAATATTCAATTCAAAAAATCACTTCATGTTTCAAAATTCATAGATAAAAAAAATCGATACTTCATAAATTATTCAAAAATCAGCAAAGATAAATATTCAATGTTCAATAATAATATAAAACGAGGGAAGCATTTTTAATAAAGATAGACATTCTTACTTACATTTTATTTCCACTTTGTCTTTACAATGTCGCTCACTGGGTTTCCTGTCCATCTTCGCCGTCTCCGTTTCCAATTTGTTGCCGCCATCTCTGCTCCTTTCAGAAGACCTCCTCTAATCTGCAGGATCAGCCATGTATTAAATAGTGTGTTGTTACTGCCTTCTGGTTCTAATTAATTAAAAAGACTAAACACATCTTACTATACATTATATTTTATTCACTGGTATCCAATATCTAAACAATAACATTAATGATTCATAGCGCCTCGCCTTACTACATACTAACTTCTAATAATTATTTGTATATCTATATCCATACTGATTGCTCAGCGTGTTTTTATACCTATCTGAACCATAACAAATATAGTTCAAGTTCACTCGTAATAAACATGTGATACAAACTATAAGCTATTGTTTTTATGTATGTTCAATACCCTAAAGGTTAATAACATCATATTTAAATTATGATTTATACAGAGGGTTCATAATATACCACACAGCATTAGATGTAGATCCCTATTTATGAACAATATTTTGGCTAACATTATTTAGAATTTTTCAATTCACCTAATAAATTCCGCTTTTATTGCTGTCAAATAAATAAAAATTCTGTTGTTATTGTTGCAGAAGAAATAACCCGCCAAAAACTTAATTTTTATTGTTTGTTGAACTTTGTTCACTAACGGTGCATGTTGTTGTAACTGTCTGTCTATTGTGTTATTTCTATATTATTTTTAAATTTTTATTGTTGTGATTTATAGTTTAAAAGTTTAGAGTTTAAAATCGTTTATAGTATAGTGTATAATTGTAAAGTTTAGTTTTAAAGTAGTGTAGTATAGTTTAAATAAGTTTAAACTTTGTTTATAAGTAATAGTAAATTGTTTCGTGGTATCGTGTGTTATTTCCTGAGTAAAATATAAAAATGCCGCCTCCGAAATCCAAGTGTGGAAATTTTTTACAAAAACGGATGCCAGTAAAGCAACCTGTAAAAAATGCTTAAAGACAATTAAATATAGTGGAAACACTTCCAATCTTTACAAACATTTATCCAGCATCCATGGAATTACATTAGACAAAAGACCAGGATCAATTAAAAATAGTAGCGTTGGAGCTAAAATGTTTATATAAGTAAATTTTGTATATTAATCAATATTTAACGCTTCGACTGCCACATCAAATTCGCGCCAAAATAATTATTCTATAAAAATGTTTTTAAAATTGTTTACCAACATACCTTAGATACATTGGTTAAATAATTTAATCATATTCTTTGTAGTTTAGTTTGACAAAAATATACATGTGGTCTGGAAAAGCAATTTTTATTTTAAAGGTCACGTGTGCGCGCCACGTGTTATGTAAATGCATGTAAAATTGTTTATCAGATACCTTAAATAGGTACATTGTTTAAATAATTTAATTATATTTTAACAAAAAGTTTGACAAAAATATACACGTGGCTTGTAAAAGCAATTTTTTATTAAAGGACATGCCTATATGTATATTAGGGTGGTGCGAAAAAAGTCAAGTTGATAATCCAGTATCGCTATAGTGCGGAAAAGTTGCGATTGGTAATTACAAGAAAAACAAAACAAAAATTATTCAAATCGGACTTTATCTTCCGATCCCGCAACGGGCCTAAAGATTATGAAAAAAATGAAATTTTACCTTTTTTTCGGAAAATTTTATTTATTCCCCCTGTACATTTTATTTATCGCTATAGTAAAATTTATTTACAGTTTGCATGATTGAGTAATAAAAACAATAGTTTTACGCACTTTACGAATATCTTCTGATCCCGCAAGGTCAATAAAAATCTATAAAAATTTGAAATTGTTGATGATTTTGATAAATTAAAAAACATTTAGTTATCTCATTTTTCTGTTGCATTGTAAAGCTCTTCGCTTGTTTAGATATTGTATAATAATATTTAAACGACCCAGAACTCACAACAAGAAAGTGGTTGCACTTTTTACTCCACCTACACCCTTCTCTCCATAAACCAATGAGTGTGTGTTTTTTACATTATTTACATAGTACATTTCTTTTTCATTTGTTTGTGTCCAGCTTTTAAGCGTCAACTTTGAATTTTGATTTGGTGGTAAAAAATGGCAGCATGGACCTTGATTTAAGGGTTGCCTTGATGAATCCATCTCTTGATTGGGTCCCACATACATTAGACGATACTTCCGTGACCAACTCTACGTACCGCTAGACAGCTTGCGTATGGCAGGGATGGTTTTGTACATTACAGTCTGGTGTGTTGCCTGATATAATGTAGCAACTTAGATCTTCATTTGAAACGCTTTGAAGAACTGGTGGAGAAGATAGTTTTGTAACATTCCAATCTAATATTTCAGTGTAGTCCTGTGCTTCAAAATTTAAAGTAGGAGGGATGAAATTTCTAATACGTTTGTCCTTGGCTTTAATCTATCCGGCTTTTAACCCTTAGCCCTAGCTCTCTAATGTGTTTCCTTTCTCCCTAGTACTTGAAATTTTGAAGCAAAGTACTAAACTGAAATAATAGACTGGAATATAATGTTGCAAAACTATTGCAGACTGTTGCAAAACTATCTTCTCCACCACTTCTTCGAAGTGTCAAATGAAGATATAAGTTCTTGCATTACATCGGGCAACATACCAGACTGGAATGTACAAAACTATCCCTGAAACACGCAAGCTGATGAGAGGCGCCTAAAGTTGGTCACGGAAGCATCGTCTAATGCAGGGGAGGCAAACCCGCCGATCGCGACCCCTAGGTCAGTCGATCGATGGCAAGAAAAAATTATCTACCTACCTACCTATTCCCGTCCTAAATATTACGAAAATTCCTAGTCGGTAGATCGCAGAGAATTAGAAAAGCAGACAGTAGATCTCGTGTCCGATTAAGTTGGTCACCCCTGGTCTAATGTATGTGGGCCCTAATCAAGAGATGGATTCATAAGGGTAACACTTAAATCAAGGTCCATGCTGCCAGATTCTACCACCAAATCACAATACAAAGTTGACGTTTAAAAGCTGGATACAAACATGAAAAGAAAATTTACTATGTAAATAATGTAAAAATCACACTTATTGGTTGGTTGGAGAGAAGGGTGTGTGTGGAGCTAGAAGTGCAACCACCTCCTCGTTGTGAGTTCTGGGTTGTTTAAGTATTTTCATACAATATATAAACAAGCGAAAAACTTCACAATGTAGGAGAAAAATGAAATAAATAAATGCTTTTAAATCTATCAAAATCATCGAAAATTTCAAATTTTTATACATTTTGATGGACCTTGCGGGATCGGAAGATATTCGTTAGATGCGTAAAACTGTTGTTTTTATTACTCAACCATGCAAACTGTGAATAAATTTTACTATAGAGATAAATAAAACGTACATGGAGGATTAATAAAAATTTCCGAAAAAAAGGTAAAATTTCATTTTGTTCATAATCTTTCGGCCCGTTGCGGGATCGGAAGATAAAGTCCGATTTTAATAATTTTTGTTTTGTTTTTCTTGTAATTACCAATCGCAACTTTTCCGCACTATAGCGATACGGTATTATCAATTTGACTTTTTTCGCACCACCCTAATGTATATGTCTTGTTTATGAACAAACCTTAGATACATTGATTAAATAATTTAATTATATTTTTTGTAAAATGCAACGAAAGCTCTTGAAAGCAGGCCTGACTGTGGCAAAGAAAACGAAAAGTAAAGAAGACAAAATAAGCGTTGGAACAAAACGGTTAATGGAAAAGAGACGCCTATTTCTAAGCGAAACACCAACGGTTTCAAAGAATTGAATAAACAAATAAAGAAGGGAGTAAAGGAAGACTTAAGAATCTACAATGAAAACAAGGTAGAAAAAATTATAGAAAAGAACCGAGGCCTAAAATGCTTAAGACCAAACATAGGAAAGCCTCTAATAATCTCATTAAAAGCTAAAGATGGAAAAGAAACAAGAGAAAAGAACAAAATCCTAAAAGTTACACAAACATTTTACCGTGATTTATATTCCTCAAACAAAGACCCAGATAACACTGGAAAGGAAAATCTTAAGAAAAAGATAATAAATGTCAACTCAGAAGTACTCCCTAATATAGAATCCTTCGAAATAAAACAAGCTATGGCACAACTAAAGAACAATAAGGCTCCGGGCCCAGATGGAATACTTTGCGAAATGTTAAAGGAGGGGAGTGAAATTATTCTCGAAGAATTGAAAAATATTAGGTCTGGATCCCGCATATGAAAAAAAAGTTGATTAATAGCAAGCTGAAAATTTGTTAATAGCTTAAGGGAGTCTAGTCGGACAAACTTTGATATATGGGAACACTGGAACAGGGGAAGTTTTAATTGTGGAACAGGTTAAAAATTTGGAACGGTCAGACCACGAAAACGGAACATGTATTTTGTCCGACAGAACAGACTTAAACTCTCCGAACAGAGATTAAACTCTCATGCAAAAATCAGATTGCTATTTATCACCAAATGGGAGTTTTAATGAGTGGAACATGTAGAATATGTCAAATGACAGGAATTATGACAGGTGATAAATAGCAGTCTGATTTTTGCATGAGAGTTTAATCTCTGTTCGGAGAGTTTAAGTCTGTTCTGTCGGACAAAATAAATGTGCCGTTTTCGTGTTCTGACCGTTCCAAATTTTTAACCTGTTCCACAATTAAAACTGCCCCTGTTACAGTGTTCCCATATATCAAAGTTTATCCGACTAGACACCCTTAAGCTATTAACAAATTTTTAGCTTGCTATTAATCAACTTTTTTTTCATACGCGGGATCCAGACATATATTTTCAACGAATGCCTTCACAAAGGGGATGTCCCAGATGATTGGAAAGAAAGTTTGACAATAATTCTCTTCAAAAAAGGAGACAGGGAAGATCTGAAGAATTATAGGCCAATTTCACTGCTGTCCCAAATGTACATACTGTTTATGAGAGTAATAACTAATAGGTTATCGTTGAAGCTTGATAGCTATCAACCAGTAGAGCAGGCAGGATTCCGAAAGGGTTACAGTACAGCGGATTATCTTACAGTCAGAACGCTAATAGAGAAAGCCAATGAATATCACTTGAACTTATACATTGGCTTCGTTGATTATGAAAAGGCATTCGACTCCATAGAACTTTGGGTAATAGAGCGAGCTATGAACAACTGCAGGATAGATTCTCGATACAGAATGCTCATACATAATATTTATAAGAAAGCTACAATGAGAATACAAATAGATGAGAAAACCAAAGCTATACCAATTAACAGAGAAGTTCGCCAGGGAGACGTTATTTCACCAAAGCTGTTCACACTGGGACTTGAAGACGTGTTCAAAGACATTAACTGGGTAGATAAAGGAATGAATGTTAATGGAGGAAAACTGAGTCATTTGAGATATGCTGACGACATTGTAATATTCGCTACAGATTTCGAAGAATTACAGACCATGATGACGCAACTATTTCAAGCTTCGGAAAAAATAGGTCTTAAGGAGGGGGTATGGTTTGAAATCAAGATATCAAGCACATTTTCGTGAATTTTTTTCGAAGCTATGGTAGAATTGTTTTATTTTTAAATTAAATAAACATATTAAGTACAATTCAAAGAATATTTAAGAAAAAATTAAATCCAAAATATTGAAAAATAAGCCATTGGCGACAAATTTTGGCAGGCAGCTAAAAAAAATGGATTTTGCGGTGGACATCAGAACTCATCACTGGATTATATATATATATATATATATATATATATATATATATATATATATATATATATATATATATATATATATATATATATATAATCGATAACCCTTCTACCCTAAGGTGTTGGGCATAAAGTCTAAAATAAAGTCTGTTTTTATGCTTCGTACACAAACTTCCTCCAATCCTTCTTATTTCTTGCCATTTTCTTCGCTTGTTCTTTAGTGACTCCTCTTTTGTCTAGGATGGCAGCGATTTCATCGTCCCAGGTCTTCATGGGCCTGCCCCTCGGTCTTTTCAGGTTTCTTCTCGCTTCCCAAACTTGTTTTACTGGCCTTCCTTTATCCATCCTAACCATGTGGCCGTACCATCTTAACTGGGCTGCTTCGATTTTCTTCTCTATTGGTTGGACTTTAAGGCGTTCTCTTATTTCCTCATTCCGTATCCTGTCCATCCTGGGCACACCTAGTACTCTTCTTAAATACTTCATTTCCATGCTTTGCAGTTTCTTCTTTAGTCTGGTGGTGAGCGTCCAGCTTTCACATCCAAATGTTAGGATAGGTACGAAAACTGTGTTGTAGATTGTTATCTTGGCTTTTTGGGATACTTCTTTTTTCGATAGAAATGTGCTCTTAATTGCATGGTATATGCGGGCTGCGCTTGCTATTCTGTTGTTTATCTCAGTATCGTGTGCACCCCTACTCTCTATTTGAACTCCCAGGTATTTGAAAGTTTCAACTTGTTCTAGGGTGTCGTTATTGATTTTAATTTTTGTACGTTTATCTGTTTTCCCACATATCATGACCTTAGTTTTACTTTCGTTAATCCTCAGATTACGTTTTTCAAGTTTATCCCTCCATATTTGGAGGTTTCTCTGTAGTGCGGCCTCATCTCTTCCAAACACAACGAGATCATCTGCAAATGCACATTCTGCTATCTGTATCATTTCGAGATTTCTATGTCCAACATATATTTTCGATGTTTCTTCTCTGGTTTCCTTCATTACATCATCTAGAACAATATTGAACAAGATGGGGCCTAGTACACCTCCTTGTCTTAAGCCATCATTAACTATAAACTCGTCCGATTCCATATTATCTGTTCTTACTCTATTTCTTGTGTTTTTGTATAGGCTCATAATAGCTTTTCTGAGTTTAGTGTCTACTTCCCTGTTCATTAGGCTTTTGTCGATTTCTATCCTTGGTGTTCTGTCAAATGCTTTTTCTAGATCTATAAAAGCTTGGTGTAGTTCTGTGCTTGTATTTCGCGTATTTTGTATTAGCTGCTTGAGTGTGAAAATATGGTCATGAATGCTTCTTCCCTTCCTGAATCCGCTTTGTGACTGTTCCAGTTTGTGGTCCACTTCTTGTAATAATTTTTTCTCTAGTACTCGTTCGTAGACTTTGGAAGGAATACTCAGGAGGGTTATACCTCTATAATTACTGCAGTCTCGTCTGTCTCCTTTTTTGAAAATGGGTAAAATAATCCCCACTTCCCAGTCTTTTGGGACCTTACTCTCATTCCATGCTTTATTGCAAACTTTTCTGAGCATTTCATTTCCATTTTCTCCCATATTTTTTAGCATTTCCGCGGATATCTTATCATAGCCAGCTGCCTTTCCTCTTTTAAGCTTACATATTATTTCTTTTATTTCATCTGTTGTTATTTCGGTTTGATTTTGGTTTTCAAGTGCATTTTCTTCGGTGTTATCTGATTTATTATTGGAGTCTTCTTGGGTGAAGAGGTTTTCAAAATATTCTCTCCATCTGTTTATGATTCTTTCGTTCTCGCAGAGAATGTGGCCATTTTCATTTTTAATTTGTTTTGGTGTTTGTTGTACCTTCTCTGCTCTTAGACTTCTCAGGGTTTTGTAAAATAATTTTTGATTAGTGTGGTAGTCTTTCTCCATTTTATTGCCAAAGTCCTCCCAGCTCTTCTTTTTCGCTTCCATAGCCATGTCTTTTACTTTTGCCCTCTGCTGTTTATATTTTTGATAGCTTTCTGGGCTCTGCTTCCCTAGGTATTTCTTCCACGCTAACTTTTTTAATTTGACCTCTTCTTTTATTTCATTACTCCACCAATTTGTGCACTTCTTGTTTTTATTAATTATAGTCATTCCGCAGACTTGCTTGCCTCCATCTAGGAGTGCTTCTTTAAGTTTTTGCCAAGTTTCTTCTAAGTCATAGTTCTGGTTTAAATGCTTTTGAAGACTATTGTTTACATAGTTTTTGTATTTCTGTGCTATTTTCTTATCTGTTAGCTTATATGACTTAATAGCTGCGTTTGTGAGATTTTTTGGGGTTTTGTCTCTTTTTTTCAGTTTCCTTTGAGTTAGTTTTTGTTCGTTTCCTATACTTGTTCGGGACACTACCAAGTAATGGTCGCTATATATTTCTGCTCCCCTTCGCACTCTGACATCTTTAATATATTGTCTTAGAGATCTGTTCACCAATACATAATCAATAATAGATCTTTCTCCTCTGCTTTTAACTTCTCTGGTGAATTTATGCACATCTTTATGCTGAAAAAACGAATTCATTATTAAAAGATCATTCTCTCTGCAAAAGTCTATAATACGTTCTCCATTATTATTTCTTGTTAGTTCTCCATATTGCCCTAGTACATCCGAGGAGTCGTTGTCTTTTATGCCTACTCATCACTGGATTATACGAAACAAAAAATTCAAAAAGATTTTATTAGCTTATGAGTTTCACGAGGTAACAACGTCGAGTTTTTTTTATTTTTAATGATTTTTGAATTTTTGGTATCACTCAAAAGTCAAAAATACGAAATTTTTGATAAAAATTTTGTGAAAACCAACAGATATAATATTGTTGAACAAAAAACAAGCAAAAAACGAAAAACATCTCGACGTTGTTACCTCACGAAATGTCTAAAGAAAATCTGTGCAAAATATCAGGTAGATCGGCCGAGTAGTTTTTCAGTTACAATGTCCACCGCATTTGAAAAAGCAGTTTTGAGAAAAATGCTTTTAAAGTTTTGACAACTGCATCTTCATCTTCTTATTTTTCTGCCAAATCGTAAAGTGATGAACATTGGAATATGTTTTTTAAATTGGGGAGTAATCTACAAAAGAGTAGGCGAACAGTGGTTTAACGTTTCTTACTACGCTCCGGCGTGCTGGCGCGAAGCCGCGGCAAAACGAGTCGAAGGTAGGGATATTCAACACCCTGTATCTCTGGTAATTTTACTCCGATTATTTTGAAATTTTCAGAGAGTATTCTTGAAAGTATGCACTTTTATTTGAAATAATAAAAAAATTTAAATATTTCAAACCATATCCCCTCCTTAAGATGAACTTGGAAAAAAACAAAAATAATGACGAATACATCGAACATTTCAAAAATAACGTTAAAAGACATAGATTTACAAACAGTAAGCGAATACATCTACCTGGGACAGATAATGAAAGTTAACAAAGAAAATCAAACTGCCCAAATTACCAGAAGAATAAGGTATCGCGTGAAGTTGGCGACCCTTTTTTTAGGAATCGTAAAATTTTTGAGAGTTCTGGGTAGATTAACAATAGTTCTGGAGTTCTAGACCAAAATTAGCAATAGTTCTGGGAAATAAATGCTCAAAAAGCTTAAACGGCGAAAAGGGGCGCTAACTTCACGCGGCGCCCCTTTTGCACGCTACATGAGTTCTGGTGCGTTTAATGTAATCCTAATACATAGTTCTGGAGTTCTTGAAAAAATTTTCAATAGTTCTGAACAAGTTTCGGAGATATCGAGGTTTAAAGATTTCAAGTAAAAAGTCTATTTTTCCGGTAAATCACTAAAAACGCGTCAGAAATGAGTTCTGGCGTGAGTTCTGGGTAGCGCCCGAAGAGTTCTAGGGATAATCCAAAAAAAATTTTCAGAAAAAATCAAAAACAACAAAAAAGAGCGATAATTGAGTAAAGTTTTCGCGAGAAAGTGATTTTGGACCATAAAGCACGAAAATCACGTCGGAAAAGAGTTCTGGCGTGAGTTCTGGGTAGCGCCCCGAGAGTTCTGAAGATTATCCATAAGAAGTCTCGCGAAAAAATCAAAAACAAGAAAACTAGAGCGATAATTAAGTTACGTTTTCACAAAAAGAGATTTTGGACCATAAAGCACGAAAATGACGTCGGAAAAGAGTTCTGGCGAGAGTTCTGGGTAGCGCCCCAAGAGTTCTGAAGATAATTCCAAACAAGTTTCGCGAAAAAATCAAAAACAAAAAAACTAGAGCAAAAACTTAGTGCAGCGTTTTCGCGAAAAAGTGATTTTCGACAATAGAGCACGAAAATCTCGGCGGAAAAGAGTTCTGGCGTGAGTTCTGGATAGCGCCCCAAGAGTTCCGAAGATTATCGAAAAGAAGTTTCGCTAAAAATCAAAAACAAAAAAACTAGAGCGATAATTAAGTTACGTTTTCGCAAAAAGTCATTTTCGACCATAAAGCACGAAAATGACGTCGGAAAAGAGTTCTGGGTAGCGCCCCAAGAGTTCCGAAGATTATCGAAAAGAAGTTTCGCGAAAAATCAAAAACAAAAAAACTAGAGCGATAATTAAGTTACGTTTTCGCAAAAAGTCATATTCGACCATAAAGCACAAAAATGACGTCGGAAAAGAGTTCTGGCGTGAGTTCTGGGTAGCGCCCCAAGAGTTCTGAAGATAATTCAAAACAAGTTTCGCGAAAAAATCAAAAACAAAAAAACTAGAGCGATAATTAAGTTACGTTTTCGCAAAAAGTCATTTTCGACCATTAAGCACGAAAATGACGTCGGAAAAGAGTTCTGGCGTGAGTTCTGAGTAGCGCCCCAAGAGTTCTGAAGATAATTCAAAACAAGTTGCGCGAAAAAATCAAAAACAAAAAAACTAGAGCTATAATTAAGTTACGTTTTCGTGAAAAAGTGATTTTCGACCATAAAGCACGACAATCTCGGCGGAAAAGAGTTCTGGCGTGAGTTCTGGGTTGCGCCCCAAGAGTTCTGAAGATTATCAAGAAGAAGTTTCGCGAAAAATTAAAAACAAAAAAACTAGAGCGATAATTAAGTTACGTTTTAGCGAGAAACAGATTTTTGACCATAAATCACTGAAATCACGTCGGAAAAGAGTTTTATATTATCACTTTTGCAATAGTTGTTTCATGAAAGATCCAATATTATAGCTTCTTCATATCAACCATGAAAAACTGCATTAATAAAATCATGTTTTAAAGAAATGTAGTTAATGCGGATGACATTCCGAGCGGATGACTCATTTCATCCGCTTTCGGAAAACGAACAGAGGCTGGGTTATACAACAGAAAAAAAAATTGGCATACCGTTACCGAACAGGAATGTCCAATTTTATTTTATCGATTAGACTTTATTTTAACTAGCTTGTGAATATATCAGTCGCTCGCATTAATAACTAATCTTGAAATATTGCATTTTGTAGAATATTCAGTTTCCATGTTACTTATAGTAAAAATAGAAGTTTCGACTGCAACATGGACTTTCGCTTATAACTGTTAATGATTGAGCTGGAATCGTAGAAAATATGGTGCTATATTTTCGGAATTTAAAATAATTTATTTCTTGTAAACAGACGCTAACTTCGTGAAAAACTAGTGTTTACTTGTTTAGAGGGTCATTACTAAGCGATTTTGTGTATCAAGATTTATAGCATTAGCAAAATTTTTATAATATTTTATCATTAACTATAAATATTAAAAAAATATTTTTTTAGTCTTTTTAATACTACCTTCAATAATAAAATTCTTCTTTCCGTATGCGATTGATTATCATTTCTAAATAACAGAAATTCTTAGACCAATTTTTTGTTTGTTGTCACTTTTATCGACACGATTTCGCTACTTTGGACTTTGCATCCGTTATTGTTTCGCATACTGATTTTTCTGATCCTTGCATCTCCAGTTGGTCCACGGAAAGTTTAGATGCAACTGCATCAGCTTGTTAGCATCCATGCAGAGACTTTGTATTTGATTCAGCAAATAATAACACTGGCGATCTTAATAAAATTGCGATAATTCTAAAGAATTTCACATCATCGCAATGTTCTGCGAACATCTTCACGTTGTAAGAATATGCTGTCAACAATAGGTGAGAATTCATCTTTCATTTTTAACAGAAATTACCAAAAAACTTCATTAGCCTGGAACCTTGTATTGTTATAAAAAACTTGAAAATAGTATTTTTGTTTTTTTTATTATGATCTGCCAGCATCAGGAAAAAAAGACAGATGCTTGTATGATTATTGCACGATGTGGGAACGAGTATAATAATGATATATATTTTTAGATATATCTATAATTATATCAGGAAATCATTAACGTTATATACACACTGAAAGAATTCGTAGAGAAAATCAAAACCTCAGTGACGTATTCAAAATCACAAAATTGCATTACACTGTGCACACAAACGTGAAAAATGCATGACTTTCTAGACCGAAAGTTGTATATTCACAAATTATATAATATGAAATGTAAATATTTCATACGCATTCATTATCGATAATTTATTTGTAACATAATAATCGAATTAAATTAACATGTTTAATTTGTACCATGCATATACAGCGTATCTACGTAAGTTGGAAACATATGGGCAACTTTTTTATTATTAATTTTACGAAAAAAAGTTATTCTTTATAAAAAGTTCTGCATGCCCCAAAACCTAATATTCAATCATCAGATATCAAATTTTCTCAATATTATACGAGGTATGTCAAAAAATATGAATTTCGGTCAAGGATAAAGTACCTTTATTTCTCTCAATATCGAAAATTCTTATGATAAAAAGTTGTTTGGAATTAAAAACTAAGATCAAATATGCAATTACATGCTTCTAATTGGAAAAAAAAATGTCTCAAAGTTATGGATACCCAACATCGTTTTTAATTATTACAAATATGATAACTCGTTTATTATTCATTTTATGACAAAAAGTTATTCTTCATGAAAAGCTTAGCATGGTCCAAAATCTAAGACACAACCATGATATATCAACTTTTATTAATTTTATACGAGGTGTGTCAAAAAATATGAAATTCGCTCAAGATTATAGTACCTTTATATTTCACAATATTTCAATTAGAAGGATGTTATTGCATATCGAAACATAGTTTTTAATTCTAAACAACTTTTTTAATAGCCGTTTTCAATATTGTGAAAAATAAAGGTACTTTACTCTTGAATGAAATTCATATTTTTTGACATACCTCGTGTAAAATTAATAAAATGTGATATCTGATAGTTGCATCTTCGGCCTTAGGACATACAGATATTTTTATAAAGAATACCTTTTTTTCGTAAAAGTAATAATAAAAGAGTTATCGTATGTGTAATAAATAAAAACGAAGTTAGTATCAATAAATTTGAGAAAAATTTGGAAAATATTTTTTTTCAATTAGAACCATGTAATTGCATATTTGATCTTAGTTTATATTTCCAAACAACTTTTCATAATAAGAATTTTCGATATTGAGAGAAATAAAGGTACTTTACTCTTGAACGAAGTTCATATTTTTTGACATACCTCGTATAATATTGAGAAAATTTGATATTTGATGATTGAATCTTAAGTTTTAGAGCATGCAGAACTTTTTATAAAGAATAACTTTTTTTCGTAAAATGCATAACAAAAAAGTTTCCCATATGTTTCCAACTTAAGTAGACACGCTGTATACAGGGTGGTGAATCGGAAAACGGGCCATAGGAAACTCAATGTAAAATTTTAAACTGTTGAATTCCTGCTTCCCTAATTATGTTACATCAAAAGTCATGAGAAGTTATTTGTAGAGGATTGAAATCTGTATTAAAACAGAAGTTACAATCGTTCTACGATTTAAACACATTCCAAAATTTTGAAGAATATAATGTATTTACCGCAGTAGGTATGTGTGGGCATGTTAGGCCACACGTTACTATTTAACTGACAGTGAGCACACTATTGACTGAAGAAAATATCTTTATTATTAATACTTTCTCCTCAACTGAGGGTATCTGATCAACTTTATTGTGTTTTAAACAATAAATGATAAAATAAATAAAGAAATTGACAGTTCAAATTGTTAAAATAATAAATTCATTGTCACCGAATGCAATCTTATACACATTATTGCACTGTGTGTGGCGTAACTTTGGCGTATTTCTCTGAAAATTGTATTATATTTTTACAAAATTTTGAATAATTATTGTTCGTAGAACAATATTAACAGTTGTTTTCAATACAGATTTCAATTCTCTACAAATAGTTTCTTATGACTTTTGATGTAAAATAATTAGGGAAGCAGGAATTCAACAGTTTAGATTTTTACATTGAGTTTCCTATGGCCCGTGTTTTAATTCACCACCCGGTATACGTAAATTGTAGTTTCGTAAAAAAGAATAAACCAATATATTCCACTTTTTACTGCCAGCCTTTCATATATTCTAGGTAAATATCACTCGGGGCCAATGTCATATATTAAAAATCACGTTAATCCAGTTTTTTATCACAAGCTCTTCATTACATATTTTCCTCTAGCTTTCGATTTCCATTGAAATCCTTATCAGGAGTCTTTCTTTCAGTGTCTTTCCTCGTTCATTCATTCTTTTAATTTAACAACGTGTAGGGTAACCAAATAGTCACTACACCAACTTGATATTTGTATGAAAATGATAAAACTACAATCGTGTTAATAATAACAGCCGTCAATGTATGAACAATAACAATATCGTGTCAAAGATAACAACTGTCAGTGTATAAACTTTTCATTCTCGAGGACGGAACACGACTTAATAAGTTGTGTTGTGGTTTTAACATTTTGTGGTAAACGATTGTGGTTTTATTATTTTTATACATATATCAAGTTGGTGTAGTGACTATTTGGCTACCCTACACGTTGTTAAATTAAAAGAATGAATGAACGAGGACAGACACTGAAAGAGAGACTCCTGATAAGGATTTCAATGGAAATCGAAAATTAGAGGAAAATATGTAATAAAGAAGCTTGTGATAAAAAATTGGAATAACCCGATTTTCGATATACAACATTGGCTCCGAGTGATCTTTACCTGGAATAACTATTTAATGGAGTGACGTCGCACAGTATTAAACCAATATATATTTTCATACTTTCATGATTAAAATATTTTATTTAATAAGAAATATGTTATGTTACAGTTTATAATATTGCTATATTCAATAGTATAATACTCACTGTTAAATACATAAAGAATAATAAGCTATGAAATACAATGCTTCAATTTTTTCCGTGCATTGATTTTTACACTTATTTGCTAGCTGAAATGGAAATTGGTTTATTAGAAAAATTTGACTATATAATCTGATGAAAGAATGTTTACGAGTTTACTGAGAGCCACAATAATTGTGAGTGCGTACGATACTGGAAGCAATGCCTAGGGCTGGGCTTACTTCCGACGCTACTGACCCTTGACTGCCCTTGACCTACTTTCGGTCCTGTTCGGCAGGTTCGGCTTAGTTCGGCTGATTCGCCATGAATCGTCACTGTTCGATTTTATACGGCCGATTTCGGCAATACGAGTTGTTACGAGTGTGCACGAAAGTGCATGCGCCATTTTCTACCGCTATGCCTAGAGCTGCCCAGAACCATCACCATTTCAATCCGGTCCTTTTCCATTTTTACTCCCTCAAGTCCACTTCGGTCCGGGCATTTCTGCGAATTCTGCTACTGCTGACAGCAGTCTGCTGTTCGTTTCGCCTGGTTGCGCCTGGTGAACGCTTCTGTAAGCTGGCAAGGTTGCAATATTCTTGAAAAAAAAAACCCATAATGTAATCGGGCGCGTAATTCAAGTATCGGGTGGTGTATCCGAAGCCATTCTGAGTCATCGCCAACGAAAGCGTCGTTTCCGTACCCTTGTCCACGTCCAGCGTCTATCAAAATGGCGAATGCTACGTGCAGTACTTTACACTAATTGACTGAAGATTCCCCCGAGTGGCTCGGGTCCCGTTGGTTTTTGCAATTGGTGAGTATTTTAAGCATATCTAACGATTTAACGATATTCCACAACCACAAATCACTTTTCAGTACCTATTATGCATCCGCTTCCTACGTGATATCATATCGTTTCTATAACAGTGACAATTATTTTTTTTGCGCGTTATTTCTCTACGGAAAATTTTGTAAGGGGTCGTCCGTAATTTACGTGACGCTCTTAGGGGCGGGGGGGGGGTGTCTGATTAAACGTCACGCTCCATGTTAACGCTTACGGAAAAGTGCGTCACGAAGGGGGAGGGGGGGTCACGTATTTTATAGACGACCCTTAATTAAAAATTTTTAATAAATTAAAAATTTTCTTTATGTGTGCTTTTGTATCTATTGAATTGATTTGTAGGTACAGCTACAAATTTATCTATATCTACCTCACAATCAAACAGGAAATTTGGATTCACCCATACCAGGTCTTTATTTAGGAAAATCGAAATTTTCCGCTTGATTGTGGGTAAAAAAATCTGGAGATTCTACAGCTATGTGAAATGGTGACGGCGATGCTGGCTCTATTTCCAGCAACGATTTCTATTTTCTATCGTGCCATTTCTAACAAAGCGTTTCAGGCTGGGTATCCTGCAATTGGCTGAGAGCTGCCGTCTTCCCAACGTGTTAGAGAGAGAAAGAAGATATATCTCCTCTCCTCTAACACGTTGCGGAAACGGCAGCTCTCTCAGACAATAGCAGCCTAGTTGCTACTTGCTGCTACAACTAGTTGCCTTTGAACACTTTTTGATTGTAAAAACAAACATGATGCTCCCCAAAAAATATTTGTCACACTTCTCATCATGATGGAAAATCGAAAACGTACATATTATTATTCAGGTACATATTACTCGCTATTAATTTTACGACAAAGTGACAAAAAAATTGGTTGTTTATATCATAAACAAAAAAATGTTTGAGCGAAACCAGTTTAGGTTTACCTTGTTTCTTAATGGTGAACACAATCGAAAAAATTCATTTTCGGGTGAAAATTAATTATCAATGAATTCGAATGACTCGTTTGAGAAAAATTGTGAACCTTAAGTCCAGTATAATTGTTTTTAGCTCAATAACTGAAGCCAAATTCAGCAGCTTTTGCTATGGATTTTACAATAATAATAATTAGTGTTTTTATGTTTTACTCTCACAAACTCAAGTACTAATAATCAGTTGATCACTACTGAAAATAAAATTTAATCTGACGTCAGATCCGACGCAAGACTGACGTAGGATCTGATGTTAGAGCACGTTAGAGATTGGCCAAAAATCTGACATAAGATCTCGCCTCAGATATGACGTCAAAAAAAAAATCTGACGACAGATCAAATGCCAGATCTGACGTTAGATATTGGCCAAATTTTATTTTTAATAGGGATTCAATCGAATCGAATAATAGTACGATTTTTATATCTTGACTAGCTGGCTATTATCTTTTCAAAAAGCACTCAGAAAGTCAATCAGGCGTTCAGTGAAATTTCTTAATGGAAAATGTACATAAGTCGTGTAAATAATATCAAACAAACAAAAGTTATTACGATTCCAGATTGAACCCAAAACCTTCCGAGATTTAATGAGTTCAACACCTTAAACTGCTCAATTATGAACTGTCGTGAAAGGGTTCCCTCTCCGCCGCGTTCCCGCTCGCCCACTGCTCGAATCCCCATCCCTGCCTAACCCTACTTTTGGCTACTTCCGCGAGAAATGAAAGCGGACGATTTTAGGTGATTTTAAGGTGACTCAGAGGCCGATTTATCCGTCTTCTTCTTTCGCTCATTCCTTTTCCGTTCTATGCGTCTTTCTCGCACTTCAGCAGCCTCCGAGTCCCCTTAAGTAGGAACTGAAGAACCTTCATTCATCAGAGCCATCAGAGCTGCTACTGAGAAACTCGAACGTGGCGTTACAAGAGTAGCTTGGGCCCCCCTGATTAAATCAAAGTTTGTATTTAATGCCAACATTGTAACTTGATACATCATTTCCTGCTTGATTTGCAGTTTTACACAATTTTCAAGCATAACATTTTTAAACTCTATTTTCATGTACAGATAGTATACCTTATGTCCCGTTGATTTCCCATGTACAAGCCTGATATCAATTTTTAATTTCAAAAAGCACACGCTTATAATATTTTTAAAAATTTGGCACTCAATTTGCGTACTGAATTAGCATAAAATAAGTACTAATGAAGTTGAGTACACTTTTAATTTCGAAATCTCACAGGGTGTTGATTTAGAAGCTGCATACAAAATATTTTTGTCATTCAATACTTAATTTATTCTAAATTTTCATATTGACTTCTCGAGAATTTTACATTCGTTTTTAAGTTGAATGTCAGCAAATTTCATGCCTGCCCAGTGAGGATTTAAACACTTCATGACAAAAGCATTGCAATACTAAAAATGATTTATTTATTGAATTTACCAGAAGGCAGATGTATAAGAAATTGCTTACTTGGTTTATTCGGTGCAAAATTGGGATTTATTATTACTCTGGCACATGATAACACGGTCGGTAATTTTCGTAGCTTTTTACTTGTTACTATGTAACAAATCTAAATTTCGCATCAAATATAACAAGTAACTTTTTGTACAACTGATAGTTGGTAAATTAATAGAATAATTTACATTTTGTTATGCTCTTTTCACGTTGTTAAGCACTCTGAATATCTCAAATCGAGTAGGTTCACAATTATTTCACCAAACATTAACTTATTTTCGGTAAACGTTTGGTGAACGCGCGTTTGCTAGGAACTCGAAAGTTAGATTATTAAAACTGTTTGTAAATTTAAAAAAATTGAATCAACTAATTTTAACAAAAGCTGTTTTTCATAAACTCTATTGTTTTTTACAGAGATCACTCCGATGCTGATGAAGACGAATTTCTAAATGTCGCGAAAAATAATAAAATTCTTTTTATAATATTATAACACAATAGAAATTATACAATCTACTTTAATAATGGAGAAAAGAACCATGTAATTTCAAAATTCAGTTAAGAAAATGTTGATATCCGTGACACCGTAAGTAACATCCCTTTTCGTCTTCCTTAACATATATCACTTCTTATTTGCAAAAAAAACAATGTATGACACTAACGAGTTAAAACGCCTTCTGGGTTTAGAAGAGTTTAAAGTCATTAAAGAGGATGGCAGCCTTCAGCCACCTTCCAATTTTGTTTACAAAAAAATAGAACAAGCCATGTCAGAATTCGGTGAAATGAATAGTAAACATATTTACACAACGATTCAAAAAAATCGTCATAATTTGCTTGACTATGTTCATGATACTTTTCTGCCGGAAAAAATAGTAGAAAATTCTATAGCAACATGTATCAACATAAAACTGAAGATGATAGTTATAATCCGTTTTCTTCGTCCTCCAAAAATAGCGTTTCGAAAAAATTTCGTCTGATGATATCTGAAAAGAAATGGCGGAAAATCAAACCTTCCGAGCATGAAACAGGTAGAAAATTGCAATTAACAAAAGGAGTATGGAGTGACGTCATAGCTGAAAACATTTATCAGCAACAAAAATTTCCTTGCGCATTTTCATTTAAGAGTGCTAAAGTTTTCAAAAATGATCGTTCAAAATGTTTTGTACGTTTCGTTGGAAAATGTAATGAATGTTCTGCAACATTAGAAGGGGTATGTTTCAAGAAACCAAAGAAAAATAATGATGTTTTTTTGATTGTACAATTTCAAATTTACAATTCAACGCTTTGCATTCAAAACGGAGGCAATTAAAAGGACTTAGAAGATTAAAAGTAGCTGGTGACTTGGTTGATAATCGAAAACCTGCCAATCTCTGACTAAATGAGCAAGCTCGCGCAAACATGTCTTTTGGTGAAAACGTTCCCCCAGATCACCCGAAAGCTCCTGTCCTTCGTAAAGCCAAACAACAGGAAACAGATAAGCGCCTAGGTTTAACGAGCGCAGATCCAATACAAAATCTTCGAATTGCGAAACATACAACTCACTCAGATAGTATACATAGTATAGGTATGGATCCTTTTTTTTTTGTATATACTGGTTGCCAGAACAAAGCATTTTGCACAAAGCAGTTCATAAAAGTGGGAGAAAAGTTTACGATTCAGTTGATGCCACAGGCGGGGTTGCGTTTAGAATTCATGCAATCTCTCCTAAGTCGGAACTAATGAAAAATGCAATTTCTGTGAAGTCTAAGTACATTTTTTTATACCAATATATGTGTATTTCTGAAAATCCAGTTTCGAAAACTCCTTTGAGCTGCCCCGTGTTTCAAATGGTAGCTGCGAGGCATGACGCTTCATTTCTCAAGTTTTTTTTCAATGAAATTGTCAAGTCAGGGGCACCTATTCCTAAAATCATAACTGTTGACTTTGGTAAAGCTTTGCTTATTGGCGCTGCAAATGCTTTTTCAAAATGTTATGACTTGAAAGATTATTTAAATCGTTGCCATCGTTTTCTCACTTCCATCAAATCTGATAATGAATCAGAGAACAAATCTGATAACCTACCAGCTTGTTGTTTACGTTTAGACGTTAGTCACTTCATGGCTCAAATTGCAAGATGGAAATCCTTGAAAGGTTCAAACACTCAAGTTCGACAATTGTACTTACGTGCTTTAGGTCACATTTATCTAATGACAGATCTCCAAAAAATTGAAGACGCTTTATTGTCGCTGTTAGTTGTTGCTCTTAACAACCATATTGGTACAAGTCCATGTGGGATTACATATCCTTCGCAACAATATCTTCATAAAGTTGATGATATAATTCGAGGAAGCCTTGATGTCGGCGAAACCTTTAAAGAACCACTAACTGATCATAATATACCAGAAAAAGATTTTGAATGTGAAGAAGAGGAAGAGTTTCAGTTCCAATCGATCCTTGATTCACACGATGAAAAGTCTGAATCATGGATCGATTGGGCTAAAGCTTTGTACAAAAAAGCACAGGAGGTTGCTAATTTGTCTGAAAATCAATCTGTCTTGAATGTTAATCCGTTTTATAATCCTAAAGCTGCAAAAATGTTGAAGGATTTGATGTATTATCTTCCATTGTGGACAGCGGTTATGTATCACCATTTTCAAATCGATCTATCGATTCGATCATCAGCAGCGAATGAAGGACAGTTTTCAAAAGCCAAGAAAAGCGCTTTTCCTCAATTGCCATTGCGAGCAGACAAGTTAGTTTTAACCCACATTCAGTGGTTGAGAGGCGAAGTTACACTAGCTGCGCCAAAAATGCTTGATACGGAATCGCTGTCTACATTGAAACCATCAAAACATGTCACGCAAAACAAAAAAAAGGCTGTTCCCCAGTTTTCTTCTTCTTCTGATATGTCTCCTTCTGATATGTCGGAAGAAGAAAACTGGCGAAACAAAAATAAAAAGAGAAAATTTTCACCCAAAGAAACAGACAATTCCAACTCAGTTCCGGACATAGATTCAAGTAATAGTCATGAAAACGAGAACAAATTGATGTGCATTTCGAAAATCATGTCGGAGGATGGTAATATGAATGATTTAAGCTTAAGCCGTAATCAAACAGTTTTTAGCTTTGAAAATGAAGATAAATGTAACTTCAATTCAAAAAATTTGTTGAACGAAAGTTATGATACAGATTTCAAAGAAATCAGTGACATTGCAAATGTCGACAATTCTCTCTCAGATATAGCTTTCCAACATGATTGTAATAATATTGAAAATAATACCTGCAACGTAAGCATTGAAAAAGACAGTTTGAACTCATCTTTAGATACTGTTGCGAAGGATGTAGCAGCCCATTCAGTTATATCGCACGATGCCAAAAATTTTTTTTTCACACAAACCAGCTCTGTCCATGAAAATAGAAGTATTTTAATTGACACTTCTAATATAGTTAATCGTGAAATTGTAGACAGCATTCCCAGTCTTTCCGAGTATTCTCCAGTTAAGTTTCTGAATGTTTTGAGCTCAACAACATGTGACATAACAAATCTTGACGATACCCATGTAGATAATAGAAATCGCACTTTTTCCGTTCCTGTCTATCAAATTCGTGAGAAAAATAAAGAAAATTATCCGCCTCTGAATACAAACTTGAACAATGTGACTTCTCAGCAGAAAAAAATAATTTTCAAAAAAAAAACATATCTGTCTGATGTTCCCCAATGGAGTTCTAGCCCTACAGATTTTACATCAGAGTCACTTCCATTTTTAGAGAATGGTCTTCGGCTTCAACCAATAACAATCCGAAAACACAAATACCATGCGTATAACACATGCGCATTTGACTCCTTGATGACTTTGTTATTCCAAGCATGCCGTTTGAACAGTGTTTTCAAAGAAGAACTTAAGCAATCAAATATGTCGTCAGCAAATTTCATAATAAAAATTCTTCAATCTAGCAAAACAAAAAATAGTTATGTGAAAGATCGATTTGACATATTATTTTCATTATTTTTTCTCGAAAAAACTGTGAACACCCGAACAGCAAAAGTAGTTGACGCCAGATGCAATGTTGTTTCATTGTTTGATTCATTATTTCGAAATTTAATTTGTAACATCCGATCCTCAAAGTGCACTGTCTGTTCTAATGAAAATCGAATAGAAATAAATCACTTGCCGATAAGTTCGTACATATTACTCAAGAAGGGGTACAGTTTCATGCAAGAAGCTGTCGATGACTGTCAAATTGCAACTTCAACATGCAGAAAATGTAAAAAAACTTCAGAGATAACTATTGAATTCAGTAAGTGTTTGGTTATCGACATGACAGTTATGACAAGCGAAGCTTTTGAAGAAGACAATCCGGGGGTTAAACGAAAAAATTTTATCTTGAAAGAAATAAGTCCTTTTCTCAACATTAATAAACGAAAATATCGTTTAGTTGGAGCAGTCAACTTCATACCTCCTTTTTCAAGCACTGGAATGGGGCATTACAACGCTTTCATTTCCAATGGAAAATTTTGGCAAAAATATGATGATTTAAGGGATCAATCCGAATTAGCTAAAGAGACCGATGTTATTTCTCCACATATTTTGATGTACATAGAAACAGAAGTGATATAAGCAAGACGACTTTTCGGGTTTATCTTATAAAACGCATCATGCGACAAGAACAGGAAAATTTTTTCGTTACATTATTGTACCATTTTCATTCAGTATGCAAGCCAGTTTTTAATAATTTAATATAAAGAAACTAGAAAAAATTATTATTCGGAACTTTTTTTTTCCAATTTTAAAACATGAGAATATCACATACGATTTTTCCCCACAGTCACGTTGACTTTGAGATGATATTGGCAGCGCCCGCCTCAAAAGTTGAAAATCAAACTGGTATACACAATTGCAGGAGAACAACGTATCGGCTTACGTTAAAAAAAAAAGTTTTTTTTCATACATACACGGCAATGCCCACTTTATCGACACGATTTATGGTATCAACGACTTATTTTAAGGGTACCTGTGATGAAACTTCTCCCCAAGGAGTAATCCCTCAGATTGTTCCTGCTGAGAAATTCCATCACGGATAACCCAAAAAAGAGGACATTGTTCCTGTAACTCGCGTCGATGAATTGGCCATTGCCGGTATGTATGGGAAAAAATGCGGATATAAAAATATCTGTTTCAGAGAACACTTATCTCGGTCTAAATCTTTATTTTCAAAGAATTACTATTTATCGAATTTCGACAGTTCTTCTGTTTTGACGGAAAACAAAGTACAGAAATGGCTTATTTTGAATAAAGTCTGCCATTTTTTGAAAACAAAAGACATTTTTAAAATGTTTGCAATCGGAACCTTGCTGATGTAAAAATATTGGGAAGTCTTTTTGAATCTTGAATTTTAGATAACTAAGGTCGATTAATCTTGTACACTGTATGAACATTTTTTATTTGAAGGCGGGCTCTGTCAATGCCATCTCAAAGTCTTGTGAGCCCATATGAGTATGAGAAAAGAAATCAGTGTGTGATATTCTATTGTTCTACAATTAAATAAAAAAGTTGAAATAGAAAATATTCTCCTCTTTCTTGACGATACATTCTCGAAAATTGGCTTAAAAGGTGTAAGTCCCCTTACACAATTTGCTTTCATTCAAACTGTTGTCACGGACATCTTATTTACATTATTGTTTCAACGAATTCAACCACAGAATCAGATATTTCGACTTGAATCAATTTCTTCAATGGCGTTTCGATTGTATATGTATGTTTTTTTTTTTGTAAAATGATTAGTTGCATAGTTTCATCATCTTAATACGCGTTGATCTCGAAACACGCACCAAAAAAATTTTGCTGTAGGGTCCTTTTTTATTCTCTCTCCATATTTACAACCTTTAATTTGTTGTATAGTATATTTGAAAGAATTATAAAAGAAAACAATAAAAGATACAATTAATGTGGAAGCGCCTGATAATTTGGCAGATTGAGATGATCGACAATTTTACATGTTAACAGAATCGAAATTATGCATTTTTTTCGATACGTAACAGCTAAATTTTTTTCACAGTGTGTAATGAAGTTTGTACTTCGAATTTTCTTAAAACTTCTGTGACTTTATCATACACTAAGTACCAGTGTATGCATGCACATGAATTTCCATTCCAAGCAGCTGTAAATTATAAGACACTCGACGTTTATACTAGAAACTCGAAATTCGTAATAAATTTTTATTGTGTGCTCGTTTTGACTACTGTAATGTCACAAATGCTTGTCGACGTAAATGTTCATGTGCCAGATAATGGCGTTTTGGGGCAAACGCACGATACGTTTTGGCTACGATAAACATATGTCCGCAAATGCTTCGTTTCCGAGATACGGGATGTTGAGTTTTTTCTTACAAACTGACGATTTATTTATTGCTCTAAAACCGATTGAGATATGCAAATTAAATTTGGTAGGTTCTAAGAGATAGTTATTGCGCATTTTTTGGCATACAATTAAGAATTTTATATTCACCATTGGCGTGCATATGGGTAGAATGATCGAGTAATATTATTATTATTATTATTATTATTACATAGAAATAAGGGCTGGGGTCATGGAGACCCATAAGCCCATTTACATGAAAAATGAAATAGTACCCACATTACAAAAATTAGCTTCGCAAATAAACTATAGACTAATAGATTGTGCACAACACTGATCAGTTTACAAACAAATAACTGTCTAGTTGGTTTTTGAAAACATTAATAGATGGAGAATTTATAATTTCCGTTGGGAGACTGTTCCATATATTAAAAATGCGATTACACAGAAAATGTTGGCGCTTTATCGACGAAAAGGGTTCTTTCTTCACTTTCAAACTATGTCCACGTAGTCTGCTGTGATCGTCTAAAATAAACAAGTGTTGCAAATCTCCATATCCATACTTTAAAATTCGGAAGGTGATAATTAAGTCACCACGGAGTCGACGAGCTTCAAAAGTTGATAACCCGGCTAAAGAAAGTCTTTGTTGGTAATCTGGCCTTCTTCGTTTGAAACATAGTCTGGTGGCCTTCTTCTGAATATTTTCGAGAAGAGTTCTATCGCGCACTAATTCTGGGCACCAAACCGTTCCACAGTACTCCAGTAGGGGTCGGACATAAGTTTTATATAAACGAATAGAACCCGAAAATGATATTTTTGTAAAAGTCTTACTAAGTAGGTATAACTTACTATTCGCTTTTTTAGTAACGTTTGAAATATGCTCCGACCAACTCAAATTTTCAGTAATTGTTACACCAAGGTCACTATATGATTCCACAGTATCCAGTAAATGCCCGTCTATCGAGTAAGACAAACGAGGGTTATTTTTTCCCAAATGTAAAACCACACACTTATCTCTATTTAGAGGTAACATCCAATCCGAACACCACTTGAAGATCGAATCTAAGTCACTTTGTAAGTCTTTCCCATTCAAGAGTGGGTCAGCAAATATTTTTGTATCGTCTGCGTAGAAAGCTTTCCTAGATTTGATATGAGATTCAAGATCACTAGCATACAACACAAATAGAAGTGGACCCAAAACAGATCCTTGTGGAACACCACTTAAAACCGTTTTTTTAGATGACAGCGACTTGCCAACTCTAACACAAAACTCCCGATTTGTTAAAAAATCATTAATCCACTCAAGAAGTTGTCCGCGAATGCCAAAATGTTCTAGTTTATACATCAATTTTCTTCTTGGTACTCGATCAAATGCTTTTGCAAAGTCTAAATATATTATATCCACAGGTCGTTTTTTATCTAATGCTGCTGTCCACTCATTAACACACCACAGTAAATTAGTCATGGTTGATCGACTTTTCACAAAGCCATGTTGTTGTAGAGGAATAATTTTTTCTCGAAGTAAAAATTCTGAAAGACACTCTGTAATAATTGATTCCATAACTTTACAAATAACAGGTGTAAGGCTTATTGGTCTGTAATTATTAGGATCTAACTTATTCCCTTTTTTAAATATAGGTGTCACCGAAGCACTTTTCCAAATTAAAGGCAAAGAGTGTGCATTAAAAGATGAACGCATCATTAGTGATAGTGGAACAGAGAGGACATCTGAACATTTTTTCAAAAATAATGTAGAAATTTTATCGGGCCCTGGAGATGAGTTGTTTTTTAATTTGTCAATATGGCGCTGAATGATTTCAGGTGAAAAATCAATATAATCAATTTTGGGAATAACTCGTGGATTACTGATTATAGGAAACTGATTTTGAGACGGTTCAATAGCAAAAACTTTAGAAAATGTATCTGCGAGAATATTAGCGACCTCACACGTGTTCTGACAAATCGTTTCATCATGCTTTTTTAACAGTGGAATGGACACTTTAGAAGACATAGCAGACCTAACATATTTATACAGTTTTTTAGAGTCGTTGCAGCTTACAATAGATTCTTCATATGCCATTCTGGCTTCGTTGATATACTTTTTTAGTATTCCTGTGTAGTTTTTGTGAGTTTGCAAGTCACGTGTATCACCTGTACGTTTGTATTTTCGCCATAATTTTCTTTTGTATCTTATAAGTGATATCAATTCACCGTTAATCCATGGCTTAAGTTTGTTCCTATAGTAAGTTTTTTTTGTAGTGTTGAGTCTTTTGTAGTTGTCAATGATGTTCATGAAATTATTCCAAACTTCTTCCGGATGTTCTAGACTTCCCAGTAGTAACGGCCAATCAACATCACGCAATTGAAGAGAGAGGTTTTCAAAATTTGTTATTTCATGTATAACTGTATTTTCAGAAAGATGATTATATTCCATAAGAAACTGTATGTTTGTCGTGATAACTACATGATCAGAATTGCCCACTGGAGTGCGAATCACCGGTTCTGTAAGCAACTGGTCATCATTTGTAAAAATCAAATCTAACGTTGATGGCAAATTGTTTATTCTGAAACGAGTTGGATTGGTAATCAATTGGTGTAGATTAGAACTTTGAACAAAATTTGTAAAAATGTTTTTCGAATTTGTTAGTTCATTACTTACAATAGTCAAAGGCCAAGAGATATCGGCAAAATTAAAATCACCAATTAAGACAAGGTTTTCAAGGTTTGAAAGGAGTTCCATTTTTTCAATCAAGATTAGGTCATCTTCTAGGACAGTACTACCCGGACGATATATGCACGCCAAGTGAATAACAAGTGAATTAAGAGAAATTTTTAAACATAAAAGTTCAATGTTAGGTACAACAACATCCAGATTAGCAACAGAAAAAGTCTCAGAAATATCTAATGACAAGTATATGCACACTCCTCCCCCTCTTCGATTGCTGCGATCAAATCTGTAAAGAGAGTATCCATCTATAGTATATAAATTGTCAGAATCTTTTTGTGTTAGCCAAGTCTCGGTGATTAATATTATTTTAGGTTTTAAATCCTGAATATAACATAAAAGTTCATTAAATTTAGAATGCAATGTCGCTAAATTGGTATAAAAGCAGAGCCAGTCGTAAAAGCAGGTTTTTATAATATTATTGTCGAAAATTAGTGATTTTTGGTATACCACGTATGTATTTTATTGTTAAATTTTGCTCTCCGTTTTCTTTTCTAGTCTCTAACTCAGATCGCAATTCTTTTAAAAAGTTAACTTGCATAGGTGTCTTATCGTCAACAATGGATACATTTTTTGTTTTTGTTTTTTCTAAGAGTTTCCTTTTATTTCGTAGAATTTGCTTAGCTTCATACTCATTATTCATTACCATTTTAATCATTCTAGGAAATCTATCACCAACTTTGCCTACTCTAAAGAAAGTAACCGGGGTAGCATTACATTCTACAGCCGACAAAATTTCCTCCAAAAATTTTTTGTCTTCATCTTTTTTAGTTTGAATATCACCTGTAGATTCTGGTACGCCTCTGATAATAACATTTTTGGCACGATTAATACGATCGACGGCTTCATTGGCGATATTTTCAGCAAATTGTGGTGACGAATGTTGGTCAGCAGATGATAATTTAATTTCTAGATCATTGAATTTCGTTGTAATTTCAGCGATCTTTTCATCTATTTGACTAATTTTTAATTGTAGATCATCATTATATTCCTTAAGAATGGATTTTAAATTTGAAAACGCTTCAATATTGCTTGAGCAGCTGTTACAAATAATTTTAATTCCTCGCACCTTACATCTGGTTATGCGATCATCTTGGAGAAGCTCGGTACATGCCAGGTGAATTCCTTTTTTGCAGGCATCACATTGTAGGGCCGAACGTTCACGGTCGTCGATCGCTTTTAAACAATTAGCGCAGGTTTGACTAGTTGGCATGGTGGGAGTGATAGATAGTAATTAATGTAAATAATGTAAATAAAGCTGACCTTGCAATACGATGAATTTATCTACACACAGGCCTGGATGCACTTTTCTGGAGCCAAATTCACCAAACAGACTGGATAACACTTTAACTTATGTGCACTACTTTTAAAAATTTAATTTCAGATAGTTTACCACTGCTAATTCCAAAACGAAACGGACTATCAAAATAACGTGTGTACCTTTCAACAGCTCGCTATACTTCTTGACCCGTACTTCTATATGACTTCTATATGACCCGTATGAACGCCAATGGTGAATATAAAATTCTTAATTGTATGTCAAAAAATGCGCAATAACTACCTACTAAATTTCATTTGCATATTTCAACTGGTTTTAGAGTAATAAATAAATCATCAGTTTGTAAGAAATAATTCAACATCCCGTATCTCGGAAACGAAGCATTTGCGGACATATGTTTATAAAGCAAACGGTCATTATTTTTTCATACAGAATTACCACTTAAAGTTTGTCGCACTTATTTAGAAACACCCTGTATTGATCAAGAACGTTGGTAGTTGTTGAAATACCTAACTTTTTATTATCCAACATAAGCGAATGAATCAAAAAGCAAAATGTTAAGAAAGCCTAAGGGTACAGTTGAGTTTTAATTTTATTATTTTATATACGCTAGAATATTCCACAGTGTGCTCCAATCCAAACTTCGAGGAAAAAACACACTATCATTGTTACACCCAGTATACAATGACACTTATCTGGTTAGCAACAATATTACGTCGAATTTTGAGGAAATATAATAAAAATATATAATATATAGCGTTGATTACGTTCTTCACAAACACCCGTTGTTCGTTTTATTTTAAAAATATTATAATAGTTCATCTTCAGTAAGTTCGTATCTTTTTCCTGGAATAATTTTGTTTCTTTCTCATTTTTTTTAGGAACTTAAAAATCAAAAAAGCTACTTTAAACAAAAGTTCTTCATCAAATAGTTCATTCCATCAAGGATTAGCAGAAACATCTGCTTCACCTAGTTGTAGTGTCGATTCGTAAGTAACCATTTTACAAATGACTATATTTTATGATACCTATATATGGTATTGTTCTGAAGCTATTTCCTTGTGTCATTTTTATGATTAACTATTTATATGGGAAATATTTCTGTATTTTGTATTTTGACAACGACACCCGATTTGGGCGTCGAAACGTTAATAAAATTATTCTATATTCTATATTCTTATATCTAAATAGTTAACCTATATGGTAATAGTATTGAATACTTTTAGTAAAGTAAATACAGGGTTCATAATCTTACATATTATTTGTTTATGGTCAAAACATTACCAATGTTTTACTCTTAAATAATAATAATATCAAATAATATCATTTGTAAAAAATACTTTAAATTTTATTATTATTTCTAGTGATAGCTGTCCTCTGTTAATTGAGATTGCATCTCAGCAAAAACCATCTTTTTCGGTAGAAGGCAGAAGAATAGTAGACATGAACTTTTTCATTAAATCGATTCAAGGTTTGAATGACCATTTTCCATTTTCATGCAACTTTTCTTACATGGAGATTATTAAAGAAAAAATGGATGGATTGATAAGTACATTGACATTTAAATGTAAAATGTGCAATATTGAAAAGGAGATAGCAACAGAGGATTCTGGTAACAATTCACTGAATTTGAATGTAGCACAAGTGATGGCTACTATATCCACCGGCTCTGGTTATTCAGGCATACGGCAGCAACACGCTGCATTAAATATACCTGTGATGTCCTACAGGCAGTATGCAAAACATACGGAGACAGTTGCAGATATCATCTGCCAAACACTTTCTGATTCCATAGAAGAGGCTGGACGGGAGGAATTAGCTTTAGCCAAAGAAATTGGTGAAGTAGATTCCGACGGAAATGGGTTAATGACCGTTATAGCTGATGGTGCTTGGTCCAAAAGATCGTACAAAGTAAACTACGATGCTTCTTCAGGTGTAGTAAGTGTGTTGTATTAACAAGATATACAATCTTTCTATATATTTTGTTTTTTAGGCTTGCATAGTCGGTGCCAAAACTGGAAAGATTTTATTTGTTGCTACAAGAAATAAATACTGTATTATATGCACGAGAGCCACAACAAAAAATTAAACAGTTACATCCCATACATGTTCTAAAAATTGGGAAGGATCATCCACGTCCATGGAAACTGATATAATAGTTGAAGGTTTTAAAAGAAGTGTGGAGATGCATCGATTAAAATACATACAATTAGTGGGTGACGGAGATAGTAGTGTATATAATTCATTATGCATTAAAAAAACATATGGTACAAATATTTTAATAAAAAAAAATTGAATGCATAAATCACCTTTTACGCAATTATTGCAGTAAATTAAGAGATTTGGCAGCAAAAAAAATTTCAACTAAAATGAAACCTGTGGCGCCAGAACTAAGAAAACGTTTGTCTAGTAATATACCGAGATTAAGACTAGGAATCAAAACAGCGATAGCCTGAAAGAAATGAAACAAATAGTATGGAGATTCAAATTAAAAACTTAATAAAAGACATAAAAAATTGTCCGTACCATGTCTTTGGGCAACATACAAACTGCGATCAATATTTTTGTAAAGGATCCAAAGAAAACGAAATAAACTTTGTTATCAAATTAGAAGAATGCAGATTATTGAATGACATTCTCTCGTGTGGCAACAGACTAATTCAACATACTCATAGCTTATTGTTGAATATGAATAATAATGCAGCAGAAACATATAACTCTGTGATTTCAAAGTTTGTTAGGGGTAAAAGAATTAATTTTGTTCTGAGAGGTAGCTACGATACACGGTGTAAAGCTGCAGCGATATCATTCAATGAAAGAGAGCATTACTTTAGTGACCTACATAAGAAAATGACCATGAAAAGTCCAGGAAAATATACAACTAAATACATAGAACAAATCAAATCAAAAGAGTAGGGAACAAAAGAAGACTGCGTAGAGAATTACACCCAGTAGTAAAGAAAAAAAGAAAAAGTGCACCAGCTGATAAAAATTACGGTGCATTAGATATAGAAATAACAACAAGCGAGAAAGAGTTTTTTGGAATCCTTACAAAAAAGTAATGAGGAGATTGCAAAAATAGAACAATCTACCAGGGGCCAATCTACAAATTTTTTGTGGAAAGAATACAGACACAATCGTTTGACAGCCTCTAATTTTGGAATTGTATGCAAATTGAGGAAATTTACAAATCCTGCACACACTACAAAAAAATATTGTTTTCAGATTTTCACGGATCTGCTGCTACAGGGTGGGGACAAGATCATGAGGCAATTGCAAAACTGGAATTTGAAGCAAAATATAATTTAAAAGTACGAGAATGTGGATTATTCATTTCTGAAGAAAATCCGTTTCTGGCAGCGAGTCCGGATGGCATTATTGACGACGATCATATCGTAGAAGTAAAATGCCCCTATTCGGCTTGTAAGTTGTACCCAGAAGTAGCTGTTAAATTAAAAAAAATTAAATACCTAACACACGAAGAAAATACTTGTAAATTAAAACAAACCGATAATTATTTTTATCAAGTTCAAGGACAGCTAGCAATAGCTCAGAAAAAATATTGCTACTTTATTGTTTGGACACCTATGGGTTTCATTGTTGATAAGGTACATATTTATATTAGTTTATAAACGTATTAGAAACTTTTTTTTTCATGTCAGAATTTTTAAAATATTCAAACAATATTTTTATGAAAAAGATAAAGGCAGTTTTTGTTTTTATTTGATTCAGAGTTGGACCACTATCTCCATGTAGCCTATTTCAGCATCCCATGCATCCTCAGTGAAGCTATGTAGTCACAACTCTGAAAGAAATATCAACAATCCTGCCTATTTAAAGGAAACCATCGCGATGCAATGATTACACCTTTTGAGACGCAATCCAGCGACATCTCTCGCAATGCGAGGAAAACAACGAAAAGCCCTAGATACAAAGTTTACTAATTTTTAAACAATTAGAATAATTGAAATAAAATTATAATAAACAATATTTTAAATCTAAGACTTTTCGTTAATAAACTGCTTTCTGGCTGCATCCTGTATCTCCGGCTTTTACAATATACAGGGTGTAACAAAAATACAGGTCATAAATTAAATCAAATATTCTGGGACCAAAAATAGTTCGAATGAACCTAACTTACCTTAGTACAAATATGCACATAAAAAAAGTGAAACAAGTTACAAAAGTTACAAACCCCCACTTTTTATTACAGATTCGGATCCGTCACGAAAAATTAAGCAACATTTATTCGAAACATTTTTTAGAATTGTTAATAGATGGCGCTTTAATTGGAAAAATACGATTTATTAGCGCCATCTATTAGAAATTTTAAAAGATGTTTTGACTAAATGTTGCTTAATTTTTTATGGCGAATCCGAATCTGGGGGTGGGTTGGAGGGTCATGTTTGGTATTATTCGATAGGTTTTCGAAAAAGATTAAAAATCTGTTTTTTGGTTTCTCATTTGGAAGTGTATTTCGTGAGATATTAGACCGTTTCTATAATTTACCTATGGTATCAGGATAAATCGTTTTTCCCAATTATAGCGCCATCTATCCACAGCTCGAAAAAATGTCTTGAATAAAAGTTGCCTACTTTTACGTAACGAATCCAAATTTGCAAGAAAAACTGGGGGTTTCCATTTGAGATTTTAAAGTTACCCGACACCCCACCTCCAGGGGGTGTAGTGGGGATTGGTGTTTGGTGTCATGGGATATATATTTAAAAATGATTGAACACGTATTTTTCAGTTTTTTGATCCCATGTTTAGTTCGTGAAATATTCGACCGTTCCGCTACTTTTGGGACACCCTATATAATATTTTTATGATTACTGTTATTATTATTTATGTATCATTATTTATCGTATACTTAATACTGATACCTGCACATACTAAACTACACAAACTAATTTAAATATTTTCTAATTACAGATAAAAGCCGAGCCGGAATTTTGGAAGCAAATATTGCCAAAATTGAAAAATTTTTATATTGAAAATATGTTGCCACATATTTTAAGTAGGTAGTTAAATAACAAAAGTATTTTCAGATTACTTTCTTCTAATAAAATACAAAACAGGGTGTTTTAAAATAATACAGAAAATTATACTACTATCCACGATTTGTGTTTTATTCATCAAATGGAAACTTTTCTTATGTAACTGCAACCTATAAATATATTAAAATAATGTATACATATTCCATTCAGAGGACTTTTTCCTCACAGTGCGTCGCATCGCCTCGAAATACTTGCCAGATAAATACATTTACTATTATGATGGTTTGGCAGGTACCAATTTTTTATAGATAAATAAAAATATTTTAATTTTTCTAGGCTATCAGATTTCTCTAATAAATAAATAACTTATTGAAATCATTTTCAAACTATAATTGCGAAATTGGTTATTTGTTTGTGACAACAAATTGTAATTTTTTTGTAATATTTTTATGTTATTTTAAATTTATTATAAATAAACACCATGATGTTTTTTGAAGTCACGTTTCACAAATTTTTATTCAATACTATATTTAGCTAAGATATTATAAATTAAAAATGCGATAATTATTTTTAAAACATTATCTACGATAATCAATCTAAAAAGGTATTCCCGACAAAACTAATTTGAATGGAGAATAATGCATTTTGTTGTCATTAAACTACTTGTCCGCTAGCGTAGGGAGTCACGTGGGTTTGACGTAGGCAGTGTAGAAATGTAAGCGATACGCCCATTTCAAATTGCACTGTACTTCAACTGATAAAACAGCCTTAAGTACATCATTTTGCAAACAAATACATTATTTTCCAGCTTCTAGTAAGCTCGTAGTTGTATTTGGGAATGTTTGTTTAAGTGCATTTAGGGATGATGTTATACTACTAAGACTAAGTACTCATATGGTATTGATACCATCATTCGATACTGACTACTTAGTATCGAATGAAAGTGTATTCGAAATGGGGATTTAGGGATGATTGGATAATAATAAGTACTTATATGGTATCGATACCTTCATTCAATACTGAGTACTTGGTATCGAATGAAACCATATTCGATACATATTTATGCATATTTATATAGTACCTACTTAGTATTGAATGCAGGTAAAGATACCATATGAGTACTTACTAATAATATCGAATTATCCCTAAATACAACTACCAGCATACTAGAAGATGGAAAATAATGTACTGAACATTCCTGTTTGCTGGTCCGCTTCTATTGCAGATGAAAACAAGTTTGGACACACCTTCTTTGTATAATATAGATATAATTAAACCAGTAGTAGAGATTTTGGATTGGAAACCAATAAAGAAAGTTTTGTATTATTTTTAGGGACATCAGCAATACGCTGAGAAGTTCACTTCCGGGGCCAAGTGATATAGATGATCCTCCCGAGCCAAGTGGTACAGATGATCTTCCGGGGCTCAGCGGTGCTCTTCCAGAACCAAACAGCGGTACACAAGAACTTCCAGGGCCAAGTGAGTAAGCGTTGGCTCACTTCCGGGGTCAGCCAGTGATGACCCAACGATTTCGCCAATCCTTCTAAATTGTCTCCCTATATTCTGGTATGAGTTTATATTTTATTTTTTTTTTTTCAGAAGGTTTGCGGTACATCAGGATCACGATGGCACTGCTTTATTTTATATGTAAGGATTTGCGACCATTTCATATTACAGAAGGTGAAGGTTTTAAAAACTTGATGAAGGAGGTGGCACCTTTCTATAAAGTACCATCAGCAACCTTCATAAAAAAAACTAGCTGAAAAATATGAGGTAACGTCCCTAATTTTTAAGCAAAGGTTATTAAATGCGGAATGGGTTTGTGTTACTTGTGACATTTGGACAGAAACGATGACTGAAAAAGGTTTTTTGGGCGTAACTATACATTTTTTGGATGGTACTAGTATGTGTAGCCGTGACATTGGGGTAACAGAATTGAAAACAAACCATCCAGAAGAATACATATTTGATAGGATGAGGTTTATTCTTGCAAATTGGAATGTTCCAATTTCTACAGTGAGATGTGTAGTGGCAGCCAATGGACCGAATATGGTGGCTGGGATAAGATTACTAGTTGGGGAAAGTAACTACCTACCGTGTTTCGCTCACACTATTAACTTAATATCTGAAGCAACTTTAAAAGACGATGTTATAAAAGCAATTATAAATAAAGTTAGGAATATTGTAGTTTATAAAAAATAGTGTAAATAATTCTGATAGATTACGTAAAATCCAAATTGATAATGGGGCGTCGGAAGGCTCAGTAAAAAAACTAATTTTAGATGTAAGCACAAGGTGGAATTCAGTATTCTATATGAGTAGTCCACTTGCAAACCAGGCTATGTTAAAAAAATATATATTTTCGTTTAATGGCGCCGATGTGTAGACATTATTGAAATAAACGTGTCATTATTATTATACTCGATCCAAACTGGTTATATTCTGAATAAGACGGGGTAGAAAACATAATACTCTTGCAAATGTCGCTATCTTATTTTTAGAAATCCACTTTCAAAAATTGCTATGTGACTGTTAACTTGCAAACAGCGCTCTAGGACATGTTGTCACCTCAGCAAACGTAGGTATCTTTCAGTCTGAATAGTTCACTCCGTATGCGCGCACGTGTTGTGTTCAGTTTTGTTTATTTACTGTCTTCTGGGAAAATAATATAATGGATTGTCAAGAAAAAGAAATAACTTTGGCACCAGAGAGGAAAGGGAGTAAAAGGATTATAGATAAGTCTACATGGAAAAGAGAACGTGAAAAATAGAAACGGTGAGCATTACTACTATATTTATACATATTTATGTTATTTTATTTATTAATTTTAACAACTTAAACACATGTAGAATATACCATTTTTTTACAGGCTAATGCCCAAGGGGCCACCAGTAATGCCACAATGTGCACACGGAAATTTAAAGCAAAGGTATGAGTGTACGGAACTGTCTCTTCAACACTACAGTCAATTTCATCGACATTTTTATTCGTCCGGAGATAAAATTGCTCAAGATACATTTTTGCTCAAATATTGTGTGGCTCAAGCTCCAAAAAAAGCAGGTAAGCAGAAAAAGACGCAGACAATTTCTTATTTTATACCACGACATGAACTTACATCTACTGGAAGTCGCCTCGTCAAATTGAAGAAAGTATGCCAAAAAGCAATGATTACAATTTTGGGGATATCTAAAGACGGAATACAAAGAATTTGTAGAAATAACTTACAATGGCTTTGCCCAGAGAGAGAAGGCCCAGGAGGTGATAGACGGTCTAATCAGTATTCTAGGCGTACTGAATCAGTAAAATCTTACATAAAAAGTCTAAAATCATTGGAATCACATTATGTAAGAGGTAGATCTTCTGTGCAATATTTAAGAAGTGATCTCAGTATAAGAAAATTACACAATCATTACAGTAATGATGTGAGTAATCCACCAGTGCGATACGAATTTTTTTCGCCGTATATTTAATAAGTTCTTCAACTTAAGTTTCAAAAACCAGCAACAGATGCTTGTTCGAAGTGTATTCAATTAAAAGTGGCTATTAAAATTGAAAAAGATTTGTCTAAAAAACAGACGTCGATTACTCAATATCGTGTACATACTTTAAAGGCAAAATCCTTTAATACAAGTTTGAAAACACAAGCTGGCAATATCGTGTACATACTTTAAAGGCAAAATCCTTTTATACAAGTTTGAAAACACAAGCTGACGATGATTTGATTTTGTCCTTAGACTGCCAAAAAATTTGGTTTTACCGAAAGTGCCTGATCAGAGTGCTTACTTTAGTAGGCAACTGTATACGTACAATCTAACAATATGTCAAGGAAAATCTTCTGGACCTCAGAATATCTCAAATACCTTCCTTTATACATGGTTGGAATCCGAGGCTATGAAAGGGTCAGATAGCCTCAGCATTATTTCATCGATAACAAAACACCAATTTTGAAGCTGTGGAGGCCAGAACAAAAATACGACAGTTGTGGGAATGTTGGCCTATTGGCTTAAAACAGAAGCACCACGACACATCAAACAAGTTACAGTGACATACCCTGTTGTTGGACATTCTTTTTTACCCCCTGACCGAGTTTTCGGAAATATAGAAAGAGAAATACGACCTATTGAAGTAATAGGGAACTTGCATAAAATTTTAAATTCGAAAAAAATGTTATAATCAACAGAACATAATTTAAAACATGTATCAAATATTAAAAAGTTTTGTTTGGCTTTCGTTTGGCCCCTAAAGATGAGTAAAAATTCAAATTAAAACAGGTGGCCCAAAACGCGTCGTGACGTCATTCGTTTAAATTATGTTTACATTCTTCCAAAAAAGTAAACAGAATTTAAAATTAGACATTATAAACGTCAGTAAAAAATACAGTTATGTAACCTCACAAGTGCTTTTGATCGTTTGAACTATTTTAAATGTCATTTAATAGTGTCAGTGTCAAAACGAATGCCAAACCTAATAGGGAACTTGCACATTTTTTTATTGCATAATAATATTCAGTTTCCTTTAAAAATAAGATTTCCAAAATTTCACGCCTTAAAACCTCATAACAGAAGTACAAATTTAAAATCTATATATTTTTTTTGTTTTCTGGCCTTGGTTTAGAGAACCTTTAGTCAATTTAAAATAGTTCAAACGATCAAAAACACTTGTGAGGTTACATAACTGTATTTTCTACTGACGTTTATAATGTCTAATTTTAAATTCTGTTTACTTTTTTGGAAGAATGTAAACATAATTTAAACGAATGACGTCACGACCCGTTTTGGGCCACCTGTTTTAATTTGAATTTTTAATCATCTTTAGGGGCCAAACGAAAGCCAAACAAAACTTTTTAATCTTTGATACATGTTTTAAATTATGTTCTGTTGTGATTTATAACATTTTTTCGAATTTAAAATTTTATGCAAGTTCCCTATTGTCGAACCGGACACATACTTCGATATTTTTAAGAAATATGGTACGGTTTTCAGGCTCGGTGCCGATTTTAATTTCTATGATTGGAAAACTACCGTTAAAGATGTAGTGAAGGTACCTGGTTCATGGCATTTGCAATTCAAGGCCTCTAAGAGATTCTTTTTAAGAAAGGATAAAAATAACAAAATTGCAATTAAAGGAGAGTCACTCTATGCATCTGAGCTGTTGAGTTACGGAACTGTTTGTAAAAGGGGCAAATCCTTCGAAAATATGGAACCTACCATCATGGATGTTGGAGTTCCTGTGAAGCCAGCAATTAGCTTTAATTATTTTTATAATTATTTTCCCTCGGTCTCTCATTTAAATTCTCTAATTTCTCGTATAGGACTACTGAGGTGACGTCATACCTCGGTGATGGAACGTACTCCACCTATCGAGAATTATTTCGTGTTCTGAGAGAATTTGGTTCACCTTGGCGGAGAAACGTCTCTCGTTAGTCACTTGGTTGCTGGCTGTCTGAAAGAAATGGGTTGATATTTTCTACTAAATTATTACCAATTGTTGCTTTGGAGAAAGGAGATAAGTGGAAAACACAAATGGAATCAGAATCACTCGGTAAAATATTTATTTTTTTATTTATAGCCTTGTTTTTTTGTTATGGAATTTTATTTGATATATTAGGTTCATTGTTAAATTTCTTAGTCAACTCATTGCTTGGATGTTATGTAGATTATTACATGTTTATTGAATAATCATTCAAGGAAAATTATATATTAATATATTTTTTGGTTAGACATAACCAAACATGCAATTCTCAATTAATATTGGAAATACTTATCATTTTTCTGTAGGTTTTAAATTTATTGAACATCCAATACTTTTATAAATTCAATATATTTTTACAAATATCATATTCCCTCAGGTAAATCATATTCAAATTTCACAGTCAAGGTCATTATTTCTTCATGTCTTCACACTCAAAATAGTTCAAGGTTACCTGAGATTGGTTTTTGTTCCATTTTTAATGGTCGTTTTTCTGTATTATTTCTGCTAAAAAGTTTTCCTCAATTATTTCTTCTTCTCTTTACTTTTGCTTACCGGTTTATATGAGAAATAAAACGAAGGATATGTTTTTAGCCATTTGGAAGAAATATACTAAGTCATAGCCCTTATCACATCTTGGGAAGCCCTGAGACAGCCACAGCCAAGTCATCATGGGAGTATGTCTAATTGGGAGCAAGCTATGGGAGCGTTCCAGCTCAGTTTTCGTCTTGGCACCTGGGCCTACAGGAGTCATGGGGTCGCACCATCCTGGTGCATCATTTTCTAGGATGCAACCGCAACCTTTTTAGGAATCATTGGGATTCGTTTGGGAACAATTAGTGTGTTTTAGTAACTATTGGTTTTTTTTACATTTCAGACTCTCGGTTTAATGCACTATGTTAATTAATTTTTTTTCCAGATTTAGTTTACCTCTGGTTTTTTTTAATATGACATATTTGTATATTATTGTATTTGGTTCCCAAACTTTGTATCTACGGTAACTTCTTGTGCACAGGAATAAGCCTAGAGAAAATTAGGTTTTAATACTTTATTATTGCTTTGATATTGGTTTATGTAATTCGGGTAAATTTATTTTGTAATATTACTTGCTTGTTTCCCAAATATTTTATTGTTATTCGCTTTATTCCATTTGTTCGGTTAATTTAGGTCATCGTCGGTATTTATCTCAACTTCATTTCTATTTATACTTAACTTACTTACTTCATTATTGTATTTTCCCTTAGTGAGGCTTGGGCCTATTTATTTGTATTATTTTCATCTTTGTCGGTTTCATTTAGTTGTATGTAGCAAGCGTACTATAACCATTTGGTAAAGAGGACTCATGTGAGTTGTACCCTATATGTTAGTAAAAGGTACTTATACCTTTAAGTTTTGTAACAGATTAGTTATTGTAGTTAGCACAAATATAACTTTTGTATAACTTTTGTCATGTTAGATTCACAGGATATGCACTTTGTGTAACTCAGAGATTGTCAAAAATCTAGTAGTTATTTTAATAAATGTTTATTTATTTTGTATATCATTTATTTTTATTATTCCTTTATGTTCATTATTACAGATTTAATATATTTAATATTTGACAGGAGTATAAGATACCTGGGAAAATGATCGAAGATCATTTTCATGGCGCCATGATTGTTAGATTTATTTATCTTGTTCGTCTTTAGAAATTATTCATCTTCATTCCTTTTCAGTAACTTATTCTTATTTTATTAGTTCATCTTTTAGTCATCATTACTATCTATATAGAGCTACTGTTCTTCGACAGGCATGCAAATGAGCCGTATCCATCCTTGAGTGTCAAGTTGCTCTCTTACATCTATAGCTAGCCAACTCTATTCAGTTTGTCTCTGTCTCTTCCCACTTCCACTTCTATCCCTTCTAATCCCCCTTTCTTCAGTACTACTGCAAAGTAGTATTTTTTTTGTTTTCCTACTTCGGCTTCAACACTGAAGCCCCTTCATGTTTATTTTCATAAGAACCCCAACTATTTAGTTACTTAGTAGTTCTTTTTTTTTCTTTACTTCTGTTGGAGTATATCTTTCTTTTTACTTTCACTCCAACAGAAGTTCTTTTCTTATTTTTGTTACCTCAGGGTTCAGTTCTAGGCCCTATATTGTTTCTGATATACATAAATGACATCTCTAGTCTGAACATTAAAGGTAAAATATGTCTCTTTGCAGATGATACTAGTATTACTTGGACTAACACGGATATTATGGATCTTCGCAATACCATAGCTACAGACCTAGTCACAATTAAATCGTGGTGCGATTCGAATCTCCTGTCATTTAACGTTTCTAAAACCAAAGTCCTACCTTACAACAGTATGATGCAACCTTTAGTACTTAATAACAACAGTCTAGAGGTAGTTGAATCGGTGAAGTTCTTAGGGCTTATTGTGGATAAGTCTCTAAAATGGAACTTGCACATTGATGCCTTACATAAAAAATTAAGCTCTGCTTGTTTTGCGCTAAGATCAGTTGCTACGGAAATGAATTTGTCAACATCTAGGACCGTTTATTATGCCCTTTTTGAGTCTCATCTTCGATACGCCCTTCCATTCTGGGGTACGTGTTGTGCGACTCAATTTGAGCGTATTTTTAAACTACAAAAGAGATCTCTTCGTTACTCCCTGAGACTCAATAGCAGAGTTCATTGCCAAGAATTCTTTAAAAAATTTAAAATATTAACTCTTCCTTCTTTGTTTGTTTTTGAATCCGTTTGTTTAATCTGCAAACATGCATCAGAAGGTCCAGAGAGACCCACTCACAACTATCCCCTTAGAAACATGGAGCATAATCTTTATCTGCCAACCCCACGGTCTGAGCTGGTTAAGTGCTCTATACTATACAATTCGAGAAAAATTTACAATCACCTGCCATCTAACATCAAATCTATTGCAGCATTTCCCGCTTTTCGCAAGGCCTTAAAAGCTTATTTGCTGGAGAGAGCTTTTTATACAGTGAATGACTTTTTTATAAACGATTTGAATTCAGCAAATTGACTTGCAGGATTATTACTTTCGAGTACTTTTGTACATATTTGCAGCGGCATAGAACTTTTGATTTACTTTCCCTTTCCTTTTCCTCGTTCGCCTTCTTTTTGCTCTGACGTTGTATACATATTGTTTGCAAAATTTTTAATTTTTTAATGTGTACTTAATAACTATAAAATTATATTAAGTAGTATAACTCACGCCATTTACTTGGTGTCTGTTTCTGTTTTTGTTTTGTTTGTAGTTTTTTATTATTTTTTGTTTTTTATTGTATTTTTTTATTTTGTATAAGCTTTGTCCACAAATTGGTAAAAATTTTTGACAATTAATCGAGTTTGCTATCACAAACAATTATTCTATCATGAATACTCGATTTAAACACCATGTACGTCGACTTTATACTTGGAAAAGTCCTGGAGATAGGTCTAGAAATCAAATAGATTACATCCTTACCAATATTCGCTGGAGATCGTCAATTCAAACAATCAGATCATATCCAGGGGCGATATGCGGATCCGATCATACTCTACTCGTAGCTAAAGTAAAGCTTAAACTTAAAGCGCCCAACAAACGAAAAGAGACAAATAGGATAGAACTCAGAAAGAAGGACGACCTTCTCCAGGAAGTACAGAAATTATTGCCCTCTATTCGTAACGGAACATCACAAGAAATATGGGAGGCTTTTAAACATTGTGTAACAACACCAATTGATCATCCAAAGATAAATAATCCTGTGAAACGGAAACACTGGATAACAGATGAAACCTTTCAAATAATTGAAAATAGAAGAAATCTTTGTCAAAGTGGCGTGCATAGTGAAAGGGGAAAAGCTAGTTTAAGAAACCTCAATAGAGAAATAAAACAAAGATGCAAGACAGACAAAAACCAGTACTACCAGGGTATACGCAAAGAAATTGAGAGACATGATCAGAATAATCAGCCGAGAGATCTATTTAGAAAAATACGCTACTTAACAAGAGACTTTAAAGCCAGAACTTGGGCCATTGAAGACAACACTGGAACTCTGAGAACAAACAGAGAAGATATAGCAGAGACATGGAGATCGTATTGCAGGGACTTATATAAAGATGCTCAACGCCAAGAACCTGTTAACCAAATCTCTGACGAGGTGGAAGAAGAACCTGATATACTTGAAAATGAAGTAAGACTCGCGATCAGTAAGCTCAAATATAATAAAGCACCAGGTCCAGATATGATAACAGCAGAAATGCTCAAAGCCACAGAATAAACTGGCGTAAAACTACTTCATCTACTCTGTAACCAAATATGGCATTCAAAACAATGGCCTGAAGACTGGACAAAATCTACAATAACCACAATTCATAAAAAAGGCAGCTTCCATAAATGCGACAATTATAGAACTATTTCTCTTATATCACATGCCAGTAAAATAATGCTACATATAATCAACGAGAGACTAAAAACATTACTTCAAAGAGAAATTCCACAAGAGCAAACTGGATTTACCAAAGGTAGGGGTACTAGAGAACACCTGTTAAACATAAGACAGATAATCGAAAAATCTAGGGAATTCAATAATCCACTGTACATATGCTTTATAGATTATCGTACGGCATTCGACAGGGTCAACTGGAGACACTTATGGCAAATACAAAAAGAAGTGGGCGTACCCCAACACCTTATTTCGCTTATAACTGAACTATACGAACACACTACTGGATCAGTTAAAGTGCTTGACACACTTTCAAACGAATTTCATCCAGAACGGGGTGTCAGAAAGGGATGTATACTATCGCCACAATTATTCAATATATATGGAGAGCATATTATGAGAAGAGCACTTGATGGATGGGAAAAAGGCATCTCAATAGATAGTCATAAAATAAACAACCTACGTTTCGCAGATGACACAGCCCTTCTTGCAAATAGTCAAGCAGAGCTGATTGATCTTATACGACTGGTTGAAAACGAAAGTCAAATATTTGGTCTGCAATTAAACATATCAAAGACAAAGATCATGATAGTGGATAGACTACATAACAATCATCCACATATAACCACAATTGATCGGTTTGAGATTGTGAACTCATACTTATATCTGGGATCATTAATCACAAACACAGGGTCACTAAAACATTAAAACGTAGATGTGATCTAGCAAAAGTCGCCACAGCAAAAATGACCACAATATGGAAGGACTGTCAAATTTCAAGAGCGTTAAAGATGAGGTTGATCAACTGCTTAATATTCCCAATACTGACTTAAGGATGTGAATCTTGGACCCTGAGAAATTCGGAAAGAAGAAAGATAGACGCCACTGAAATGTTCTGTTGGAGACGAATGCTACGAATTCCTTGGACCGACCATAGAACAAATAATTCGATTTTAAGAGATTAAAATACTTTGGACATGTTATGGGAGCCAACACAGAAAACGTGGAAAGACCATTATACAAGGAAAGGTGGAAGGCCGAAGATCATGAGGAAGATCCCCAACAAGATGGATCGATCAGATTACAGGAATATGCAAAAGACCTATGCATGAATTAAAAGAAATGACCAGAGACAGAGATCTTTGGAGACGGACAATACACGACATCACGTCGACCACTACACTCCCTCCGGGGGGTCAGGATTGAAGAGAGAGACCGAATTGAAAAAATAAAGAGAAACTTCATCACCCTAAAGATGCATTTTCTTTTTCGTTTTGTGCCCAAGTGCTAACTCCTTATGGTGTTTCCATAAATCATATTCAGGTTGCTCAATCAAAGCTGGATCATATGATTCAATTGAGATTGGGCTATTTGCTAGTTCTGTAACCATGGTCTTCAGTTTTTGTATGGCTCTTCCATGTGCAGCACGATCTGGTAAATGTAGGCTTTCAAACCTGGGGTCTAAGAGTCCTTTTTTTCAGCTCTCTTATTAACACCAATACAGAAGTAAAAACTTCGAGATGTATTCTGGTATAAAATCGTTTATTTAAAACTATAAAATGTCATGGATTGCAGAACGTTTTCGTTCTAAACAGAACATCTTCAGTGCATCCTGCCGAGTATTTTAGATGTTCTGTTTAGAACGAAAAAGTTCTGCAATCCATAACATTTTATAGTTTTAAATAAACGATTTTATACCAGAATACATCTCGAAGTTTTTACTTCTGTATTGGTTTTTTAAACTATGGTATACAGCCAACTATTGGGATTTTCTCATTGATTTCTTATTAACATTTTTACATTCTTGTACAGTAGTTGAGTTTGGTGTTATACTAAAGAGTTCTGTAGTAAAGCAATGGTATAATTTTGGAAATTGGTATACACTTTTAGCCAGATGCTTCCCTTGTTACATATTCAAAAGGCTTCAATATCCTTTCAGTGCTAACATGAATTACACTGGTAAACACATGGTTTGTCCCATGTATCAATTCCACCAATTCTTATGTATTTTGATGAGTAGAATTCAAATCTGTAATCAAAAATATTCCATCACGCAAGGTTTTCTTGGAAAATGCCCATTTGTCTTTATGATTTTCATGTCTTTTTTGAAATTTTATTATATTAGAAATAAACCCCTTCCCAAAAATTTAATTTAAACATTTAATGTTATGGTTTGAGAGTGAGTGGGTGGGGGGTGGTTGGGAGTAATTTCCTGTCTAGGTTGTGTTGAAGGTCACAGACATGTCGCGACATGATTGCACTTGTTGACTTATGCAGCTGTCGAGCTCAGTCTGCCGCTCAGTACTGTTTGGTCCCTTGAACAGTGAATTCTATTTGTGTGACAGTGCTTTCACGTTGTGTAGTGTGCATTTTCAGTTCAGCATGCCTCGCAAATGTTTAAACCATCCGGACACGTTTTGTTATGTATGTGGTGAGTTGACTTTCAAATCACAAAGAAGGAATCTTACTCCTTTAATGAAAAAGAGCTATGATCTTTATTTTAGCTGTAAAGTGGGTGATCAGGACAAAAACTGGGCCCCACACATATGCTGTGTAACATGCGGTAGACTACTAACTGGCTGGGCCAATGGTTCTCGTCACATGCCGTTTGCAGTTCCAATGGTCTGGCGGGAGCCAACGGATCACACTTCCGACTGTTACTTTTGTTTGACAAAGACAGCAGGGATTACAAGTAAGTCAAAACATACTTTAAAATATCCGAACTTGCCCTCGGCGATCCGACCTGTACCGCATAGTGAAGAACTTCCGATACCACCTCCTCCAACGTCCATAGAAATTGATGAAGCTACAATTCCTGAACCATATGAAGAAGAAAATGATGATTTACAAGATCCTAGTTTTGATGAATCCACTGAGCCTCATTTATTAACTCAAGGAGACCTTAATGATTTGGTTCGTGATTTGAATCTCTCAAAAAACCAATCAGAACTGTTGGGGTCGCGCCTTAAGGGTTGGAACTTACTTGGCAAAGGCACTAAAGTATGTTATTTCAGAAATAGGCAACAGGATTTTGAGGGGGTTTTCTCCCAAGAAGGAGATTTAGTATTCTGTAATGATATTTCAGCAGTGATGAACACCTTAGGGCATGAATATAAACCCGAAGAGTGGCGTTTATTTATAGACTCATCCAAAGTTAGCCTCAAGGCTGTTTTATTGCATAATGGAAAAGCATTTCCTTCTGTTCCTTTGGCTCATGCGGCAAAAATGAAAGAAACATGAAAATATGAGACTGATTCTTGAAAAAATTCAATATGACCAATGCAGATGGAACTTATGCGGAGATCTCAAAGTCATTGCTATGTTACTTGGCTTACAAGCTGGGTATACAAAGTTTTGTTGCTTTCTTTGTGAATGGGACAGCCGAGATCGCATCAGTCATTACAAGAAAAAATCATGGCTGAAGCGGAAGTCCCTCGAGCCTGGTAAGAAAAATGTTGCAAACTTACCCTTGGTTGATCCTAAGAAAGTTTACCTGCCACCACTTCATATCAAGTTAGGCTTGATGAAAAACTTTGTCAAAGCTATGGACAAGAACGGACAAGGTTTTTTATACTTGAAAGAAAAGTTTCCTAGACTAAGTGAAGCTAAAATCAAAGAGGGCATCTTCGTAGGTCCACAAATAAGAGATCTGATTAAGGACAACAATTTCGAATGTAAACTCAATGACTTGGAGAAAAGAGCATGGACCTGTTTCAAAAATGTTATTAAAAATTTCTTGGGAAACTACAAAGCTGACAACTACAAGGATTATGTCAACAGTCTACTGAAAGCCTGCTGTGATTTGGGATGCAACATGTCTCTTAAAATACATTTTCTTGATTCCCACTTGGACTTTTTTCCACAAAATCTTGGTGATGTTAGTGATGAACATGGAGAACGCTTCCATCAAGATATTTCGAGTATGGAAAACCGATATCAAGGAAAATGGAGTCCAAGAATGCTGGCTGACTACTGTTGGACACTGAAAAGAGATGTACCAAAAGCGAAATACTCAAGAAAATCGCTTACAACCACATTTTAACGTAAGTACACCCATATCCTTATAGCTAAGAATAGGTGAATAACGTATTATATGTATTTGAGTTTCACAAGAAAACCTTACGTGATAGAAAAAAAACGGGTTTCATTTTTGAATTCAGGATAAAAAGTACTATAAGAATCAGGCAACAGAACTCTTGGGACAAAAACTTTTTATTTTTTTGTTGTCCAGTGTTATTTACACATATGTGTTAACATCCGTCTCTGGGACTATGTATGTATACATTCCCTAGTTCTATAATTTTTAGACATTTTTAAAATTAGTTACTTCAAGGGTATTATTAAATACAGTTTTATTTAAAAATTCTATTTACAACAAACATTTATTTTAACAAAAATACTTACATAAAAAAACAAACAACTATTCTAAAAAGTGAGAAAAAACCTTGAAATCTTACTAAGTACAGTGGAACCCCGATTAGTCGGCCCCCGATAACCTGGAAGTCCGGCTAACCCGGACCGATTTTTACCAGACAAATATTTCAATAATAAAAATGTATGTAATATAATATTTGAGAGATAATGGGTATTTGTGTAATTTGAACTACATAATGTATGATAGTTAAAAATGACTCATGGCACACGACGTTCATTGTGTTATCGAAAACAAGCACCTGTAGTATCCTTTATTTTTATTTCAAACTGTCGTAGCATTGTTTAAAAAAGACTAAAAGACTATTAAAAAATGATTTTTTAAACAATGGTCTTAGTCTTCACTGTTATTAAATAACATAACATCGTTGCGATTGAGACCGTATTGTGTGTAGTACAGTCGTATTCGCTTCCGTTCTGTAATCGTTCGTAATTCTATTCAGATTTTGTGTTTGCCTGTTTTTTGTCTACGTAATAGCAAAAAAAAAACGTAAAAATGATGTGACAATGGAAAAGAAACTAGAAGCATTAGGTAGAATTGATAAATGCGTGATTGATACGTAATTTAGATGTGTACTGTGCATATTATATATTTCATGTTATTTCAATTATAACGGCTAACCCGGATTTTCGATAACCCGGATCGGCCGCAGTCGATTAATCCGAGTTAACGAGGCTCCACTGTATAAACAAAAAAATCACTTAATTATTTTTAAACTAAAGATGAATTTATTCACTTATAATATTAGGTAACTGTACAATTAAAGAAAGTCAATCATTTTCTGAACACAATACTCTTTATGTGTTCTAAGCACATCATGTTATTACATAAGTAACAACTGTACTTTGTTTTTTACTTTTCTGGCTTCCACAGTTAAAACAAGGACCATATTCATATCTAGTATATCCGTCTTTCTGTGGGTTCTATTCAGAGGATCAGCATGGAGTTCAATATTTATGTTTGTATTTATCACAATAAGTTTCAACATCTACTCTGTTATAGCCCCAATTATCACTAAAGAGTAATTTCTCCCTATATGAATCATAGGGCAAAAGCACACATTGGTACATCCTTTTTTTGACATCTTAGCTAGGCGCAAGCCAAATTTCATGTCAATCCAAGCGATACTTTAAAACTAGGAGGTTTTGCAATGTTTTACCGTGAGTGAATGGAGTAAATCTGGAAATAAATTCTGTATGTTAGCTTGAAATATTTTAGTTTGCATCAATTCTGGAAATTAATTTGTTTGAAAAGTTAGAAAAAAGTATCTAATTTACATGACATGTAATTTATCACTGCTAATTTAATTATGTATTTTAAATGTTGTTATTCTTTTGTAGTGTATTGATAAATAAATAATTATTAGAAAACCTCTACTGTTTTCATTAATCAATTTTTAGCGTTTTTTCAAGTAAAATCGGAATTCCATAATAGAGATTACAAGCACGTTAAAATTATTTGTGAAAATGCTGAATGCCCCCCTTATATTGTCGTCTATTGCACTAGACAATAGCCGGAGCAGGCTACTCAAATTTATTTTCCGATCTTGGCAAAGATTTCAATTAATGTCGCCACCATACGGTCAAGTAGTACTTAGGCTTGAGGAGCAAAGAGGTGTAAGTGGGCGGAGTTTAACACTGAATTCGTTTTTACCTTAGAGTGAGGTATCTATGGGTACTTTATAATCAATAATCAAAGGCTTTTTACTTGAGGCAAATGTGGATGTTCAACTTCGGTATTTATTGCAGGAAGCATTCAAGACACAAATCCTATTTTTTACATGGACAGAGAATATTGCTAATGACAGTAATGAAGTTGGAAGTTGTCTGTTGCATTTTTGCAAATTATTAAAAGAAGAGAACCCTGAAATTGACCATTTGATAATATGGTCGGCTTCATGTGCAGGCCAAAACAAAAACGTTTTCATTACCTGCTTGTACCAATATTTAATTTTAAATAACGGGTTCAAAATAATTTGAACATAAGTATCCCGAAGTAGGACAGTTATCTCGATTCGGGTCGAGACTTTGGTCGAATCGAGAAAGTGCTTCGGAAGCATCAAAATATTTTTACACCAGACCAATACCGTGGAATCATCACTTACGCTAGTACTAAAGACAGTGTATGTGTAAATATGGAGCATTTCTTTTTTGATTTAGAAGCACTTCCATCCATGCTTCATTTAACGAAGGAGTGACAAATACAATTAACGAAAAACTTAATCTACGGGAAAACCTGTTTAGATCCGTCCACTCTATATTTGGAAATGGATTTACATAAGGGTACATCTCAAGTTGAACCTGGGGCTATGACATGCTATGCATTCTCGATTCAGACGTCGAGCAGTAAGGTCACTGCCTGCACACCTTACTCATACCGACGACTAGCGAGGAGTTTGAGAGCGTTTATCGCTGAAGACGGTGTACACAGTTAGCCGGAGGAGAACGGTATATCCCACCGAAAAACCAACGACGCTTGTCTAGAAAGGTAGACGGATTAAGGGGTTTCAGAGGAATACTCTGGCCCTGGGCCGAGTGCAATACACACGACCCCGTACTCTATCTAACGAGTTACGTACGGCTCCAAGAACAAGTGCCAGTACGGGGATATATCTACTCTAAAAGGCTTCCAACGAGGGACCATTTAGCAGCGAGGTAAATCGCACAAAAATCGGTAAATATAGTCACTGTCAAAAAGCTGAAAAACACGGAGTTGTAGGACAAGCCACCCTTATCCCTGGGGTTTACCCCCCAGAACACCTTGAGGCTGAGGTGCCCTCCGATCGCCAGACTGCAATCAAATCCAATAGACAATGCCTTCCTCTGTAAGGTCCGTCTCCTCTACCCGGTCGCTCCGTTCATGGACGGCCCAGACAAATGTCGCATCTCAATCAACCAACCAATTCGCCAACCTAAATCAGGAAGGCGATTCACCTCCCACCAACGAGTGCAATCGCCTCCAGACGGAGCTAGACCTGGCCAGCTTAAATGCTGAAATGAAAATTGTCCGCGACAAGTACAAATAGGTCTACCTCCGTATGGAGCATGAGGACTCCAATAACCCCCTTCTCAAGCGTTACGCTCACGACTTTCCGCCACTTAAAACTAAAACTAGTTCTCAGCAACAAAGCCCTCAGGTGAGACAGGGAGCAGTTTCACGAACCACTTCTAAACCTATTCCATCGACACAAACAATTTCTCAACCAATTTCTCAACCAATCAATCAATCTCAAAATCCAGCTTCACAACAAACCGCAAACGTCAGCAACACTACTAATCAACAATCCTCAGAATTCGTCTTCCAACGAAGACAGCTCCGCTCATATGCAAACGCCGCAGCGAGTTCCCGCCCAAAAAACCCAAACGTCGTCAATGCTATCAACGATCCTACTTTATCAGAATATCTAGTAAAAGATCTGCCAAAAGATCTTTGCAACAAAAGAACCTTCTTTCGGCAACTAAATGCCACAACACTACTTTCTAACAAAATTCACTCATGCAAAGTCCTTTCACACGGTATCGCTCATTTGCGACTTTTTAATTCCATTAGAGCAGAAGAGATCGAAAAAAGTATTCACAAAGCCACAGGCCAAACTATGGTTACGGTCCACAGCCGGAACAAAAATTCAAACTCCAACAACAAAGAACCTACATATCTCTTCTGCATCACCGGCATTGATGTGGACTATACCGAGGACGAAATCACCACCTTGCTTGCCGAACAGGAATTCCCTGTCGAGAAACTCTGGAGAGTAAAATCTTTCAGACTCGGCCGGGATTCCAAGGTGGTCAAGGTGGTGACGAAGTCACTCGAGAAGTTCACCACTGCTTTGAGCCGAGGTATCACCCTCGATGGCGAAATCTATAACGTCGAAATGCCACACAATTCTGATCCGACAATACCCACCCCCAAATATTGCAGCAAATGCTGCACAAACGGTCACTCCATCGACGAATGCCCTCAAAAAGCATTCGTCTGCCCTCACTGCGGCGGAAACCATAAATCAAGTGCCTGTACCAAACAACAAGAGCCGAAATGCCCAAATTGCAGCGGTGAACACCCTGCCTATTCCAATAAGTGCCCACGGAGGCACACAATTCCTACCGTACCACAGGAGGTACAACCACTTTCGATCGAAAGATCATTCCCTCCCTTCGATCTACCCACAGAAACTAAGAACATCCTGTCAATCCAGACCGCTTTGTTGCTGAATCTGCTGCCGGAACTCCGTGAGCACATCGCGACCATCACGGCTAATCTGATTAGCCAAGTCTATGACCACTCCACAGTGGTACATGGACATGGAAGCAATGTCAAACTGACATTCCACCCCAACCACTAAGCGCACCCCCTTATGGATTTCACCCTAGGTGCTGTTAACTGTCAGGGTCTCTCCAAAAAGAGACCCCTCATCAAGAATATCCTGTCGAAACATAACATTCAAATCCTTGCACTCACAGATACTCTGTCGAAAAGCGATCCACATTTCGCAGGATATTCGATCATTCATCGAAACCGCTGTCAGGTTTCACGTGGGAATGGTATTCTCGTGAAACACGGAATACCACACAGCGCACATACATACCCACCAAATTTTCGTCCACCTGATGTGGACTTCCTGGCAGTTGACGTGCGCATCCCCAACAATAAAACCCTCACGATAGTCTCTTACTACAAACACCCGGATCAACCACTCAACAGGCATTTGCTAGAGTATTTTTCAACGCTCGGCAAGGCCGTGTTGATGGGCGATCTGAATTGTAGACATACACAGTTTGGTGATCACCGACAAAACCCAGAAGGCATCCGCCTCACGGATTTTCTACTAGACCTTCCTATCTCACGAATCACCAACACTGAATACACGTTTCTGAACGCCACTGGGGCCTCTATTGTCGACCACATCCTAGTTACCAGTAACATTCTGGATCGGTTCGAGGATAGATGCCACATAGGCGACTCAATAACGTCAGACCACGTACCAATTCTTGTCAATACCGGCATACTAATTCCAAAACAACCCAACCCTCCAAGAACTATAAGAGACTATCGTCACGCTAACTGGACTGAATTCCAAAATTTCATCACGCAAAATCTCCCTATGTTAGGCGAACTCGATACTAACGATAGTATCGACACCAGTGCAACAGAAATTGAGAACCTCATCACCGAGGCGATCACGCACGCAATCCCACTTAAACAAATAACCCATACATCTCCGGCACTTCCACAATACATCATAGCCAAAATCCAACAAAAAAGACGTCTTCTACGTCAATACAAGGCCAACAGAAATCCACTAATCAAAACAGAATACAACCGAATCTGCGCCAGGATAAAGAGAGAGATATCTGACCTAACGGCTCGCCGGTGGGAAGATGCTACCTCGAAACTGGACTACAGAGACGGAAGTAAATTCTGGCACAAACTCAAAGTCCTAACAAAACAAAAACTATCTCAACCATCTCATCTGTTGGTCAACAATCACATAGTCAATTCCCCAGAGGGGAAAGCTGAAGCATTCAGAAATTCGCTTCAAAACAACTTTCAAACTCCAGACAACCCGAACTTTGATCGCTTATTTAAACTCCACACAGAATACATTATAAATGTTACTCTAAACTACCACGTTCCAGTCTATGATCCTATCATGGACCCCCTCACAAACAGGGAAAGGGAGAGCTTTTGCCAAATAGGTAAAAACAGCGCTCCCGGACCTGATGGCATCAACCGAAGGTGCCTCAAAAAACTTCCAGAGCGTATCATCCCTCTTCTAACTAAAATATTCAATGCATGTCTCAAAAACAGCCACTTCCCTACTCCTTGGAAAGTGGCCAATACCATCATGCTTTTGAAAAAAGGCAAACCCCCAACCGACGTGGAATCCTACAGACCAATCTCTTTAATAAACACTCTGGGTAAAGTTCTTGAGCTAATCCTAAAAGAAAGGCTCAATAACTTTCTCGAAAACCACAACATCATACCAAAATTCCAATACGGATTCCTGTCAGGTAAATCTACTCAACATGCATTAATAGATTTCACAACTAAAGTAACTCAAACCATCAACGATGGTTCATTCGCCATAGCCACATTCCTGGATGTGCAGAAGGCTTTCGATCAGGTCTGGCACGACGGACTTGTTCGGAAACTTCTGGACATCGGGCTACCATTACAATTTACCAAAATTATACACTCATACCTCCACAACCGAACTGTCAGAGTAAAAATAAGCGATCAAAAGTCTACCCCCTTCACTCCACAAGCTGTAGTTCCCCAGGGTTCAGTCCTAGCACCACTGTTGTACATCATCTACAACAGCGATATCACAAACCAAAATATCCCAGGCACTCGGCTGTTTCTCTATGCAGACGACACGGCTCTACTCACGACAACCTCTCGATACAACCCATTACTCATCCACAGAAGAGCCCAGGCTCTGTTGGACGGGGTCGGGGACTGGTGTTGTAAGTGGAGAGTCACGCTGAACGCGAACAAAACAACAACAATTGTGTTTCGCGCCCCTTCTGTGTCACAAAGAATCATAAAAAATGAAGACGACCAATATCCACTGAGATTGTTGGGAGAAAGGCTTGTTCTTAGCCCGACTGCGACCTACTTGGGAGTACTGTTCACCAGGACTCTTAACTGGGACGCAGATCTAAAGGCAACTTTGGATAGGGTGAGGAACAGGGCCAGACTTCTCAACCCTCTCTCTGGACGAATTGGCAAGACACACAAGAAGACTCTCATACACACTTACAAGACCATTATTCGACCCGTCATTGAGTACAAATCATGCCTCTACTCTCTTTGCGCTAGAGCACAAAAAGAGAGGTTGTTGCGAGTGGAACGTAGAATCTTGCGTAGATGCAACTACGAGCACTGGAGATATCCTTCAAACGAAATCCATAACATCTCAAACATCCCCAAAATCAGTGAGAGAATAAACTCTCTGAACAGGAACTTCACAAGCAAAGTAATCAACGGTCCCCCCTCCGACACGCAAGAATCTCTCAAATGTTCCTGTTCATCTTCCGGCCACGTATTCTACCGAAAGCCCAAACGCAAAAAGATTCATCTACCGTCTGCTCTAATGCAAACATGCATTGACGAACTCCCAGTAGAATACGAAAACATCCTCGAGGCTACCCCGTTAGCCTTCCGCACCCACCTATAACACATCCTCTTCCCTACCCCGAACAGGGAGAAGTTGGTTTTTTGCGGTTTCCCAACTTCATTGCACAATTATACCTGTTCGTCCCAAGAAAATAGCCGCAACTATTTTCATCACTCGAACGCTCACTGTCCACGCTGCGCTCAAAAGCCACCTCCTGACCGCCGACGAGGGACGCAGGTTCGCCTGTCGTTGTACAAGGGTTTCTAGGGAGACTGGTCGAGAGCAAAGCACGGACAGTACACGTAAATGTCTATGGAACCAACAACAACTCCATCAAACTTTCTTCTCTGTTGTCTTTTTAGCCTTCTGGACACCACCGTCCGGCCAAACCCAGGAACATCAGAAACACCAGGACACGACACATGCCCCAGAGTGTTTTTCGGACTGTTTGCTTTTGCGGCCACTTTTTACATTCACTACAAACCCTGAAGAGGACAAAATCCTAAACGGGGACACTCATTGATAGCATTTCTACATAGCAATTTATTCTATACACGCAAATCAAACAATGAGAAGAAGCTATGCCGGGTCCAGACCAAGCAGACAAAACAAAAACATTCATGTTTCGCGACAAAGTGGCGACAAATCGAAAACATTTGTTGAGACATTTCTGAACAATTTTGTTTTGTTTGTAAATTTGAAAACTTTTTCAAGTTCCGTCTCAGGTCGGTAAAGATCAAAAAGTCTGTGTTTTGTCTGTGTATTTGACGACAAGTTGTCGGCGCAGTGTGGACGCGTGTGCGTGCCAAAACGAGGTAAGCAGTAGGAGAAATAGAATGTACAATTTTTATCAAAATTAAGTGTATTTTTCTGTTGTGTAGTGATTAAATAAATACTAGTGTATTTTTCTAAACATGTCGGGGGACAAGAAGTGGAATACACAAAATACATGCAAGTTAATAGAACTTTACAGGGAGCATCCGATATTATGGGACCCTAAAAATAAAGATTATAAAAATCGCTACAAGAAAGCCGATGCATTAAAGGAAATTTCCTTATCGCTAAATGTGCCACTAAATGATGTTGAGAAGAAAATAAAGAATGTTAACAACCAGTATGCTAGAGAAAGACGAAACTACAAGAAACTTAAAAAATCTGGGACAGGGAAACTTTTCAGTTCAAAATGGTTTGGTTATGAATTGCTAAGTTTTTTGCGAGACAAAAATAAGCCTCGAAAGAGCTTGCAAGTTGGATGTTCAGGAGAAACACACGTAAGTTAATTAATATTTATTATTTTTTTTTAAGTTTATCAAATTCAAAATCTAGGTATTTTTAATCATTCAATTATACAGGGTGCTCCCACATATCATGTCAATATTTTAACAGTGTATTCCTGAACCAATTTTAAGGTGAATTAACACCTATACTGAAAAGGAAGCATTTGTGGACAAACTAGTATAAAACAGTGCATTTTTTGATACGCTGTACATACATAGTTAAATAGTATATATTATAGTATAAGTATTATACAAGTTAACAGTATTGTAATTGCCATGGTACTTGACCTTGATTTGTCATAAAATACTCAGCATACTCATCTCTTATGGCCCATGCCTCCATAGATGCTTTTCGTGGAATATTCGTAAGAGGTAAAAACGAAGCACTCGGTTGGGGATCTCTTCTCCAAGAACCTGGTTCTGTTGTTCCTGTTTCCAAATCTTCCTTATCAAATGTTCCTGAAGGATTGTAATTACTTCTGGTTTTTTAATTTTTTCTTAAGTAATTATGAAGCAAAACGCATGTTAATACTATTTTTTCGGCCTTCTCTGGTTGTAATAACATCGGTTGACGAAGTACGCGAAAAACAGCTGCAAGTATCCCAAAAACATTTTCAACCACCCTACGTGCTCTGCATAACCGGTAATTAAACACTCGATTTTTTGAGTGTTTTTCTTGATGCCCACTATATGGCTTCATTATAGCAGTTGTCAAGGGGAAGGCATCATCCGCTACAAGGATATAGGGTACAGGTAATTGCCTATCAGGTAGCCTACAATTTTGTGGGCGATTTAACGCAGAATCCTCCATCAATTTATGAAAAGATGTACTCTTAAGTACACCTCCGTCTGAAATACGTCCCTGACAGCCCACACTTGCATAAAGGAAGTTATAGTTTGCATTTACAATTGCAAAGAATACAATGCTAAATGTACCTTTATAATTATAAAATTCACTAACACTATGCATGGGTGCTTCGATTACTACATGCTTGCCATCCATGGCACCAAGGCAGTGAGGAAAATTCCAAATCTTTTCATAATCATCACTAATCTTTTTCCATTCGGCTTCATTTGTGGGTATCTGAAAATAAAAATAAAATTGCAAAGTTTCGATTGAATTTGCATAGAAAATTTACTTTGATGTTTTTTTCCAGGAATCTGACTCTTCACAGTCTTCAGTATATGAAAGTGAACCAGATGACACTGATAATATCCCTAGCGAGAGACAACAGACAACCGATATTGAAACAATGCAGAATATGGAAGAACATACTGAGGTGACTACTGATGAACTTAATACGTCTTCTATAACGGTAAAGGAAAAAGGGAAAGTAAAGGACAATAAAAAAACTTCTAAATTGACTACAATAAACAAAGCTTATAAACAGAAGGATATATCACAAAATATGGAGCGTAGGAATGAAGAAGTGTACAACATAGTCACATCATTACAGAAGGATCGACTAGAAAAATCACACAATAAGCCTGATAAATTTGATATAATAGGTGAATTGGTAGCTCAAAAATTGATGAGTCTACCCACACCCTATGCCCAGTCCACAGTAGAACATCTAATTCACAATCTATTATGTGACGCTGAAATGGGCAAGTATAATGAACCCAAGAAGCCACCACTATTCCATGTACAACGCCAAATGGAAGAATTTATTCGGTTTCCCACAGGATTTTCTGGTTCTTCGTGCTCAAATCCACTTAGCCTCAACACAAATGTTCACTCAACTCCATCCAACTCCAACCCACAACATTTGTACTCAAATCCACCCAGCACTAACACAGAACATTCATACTCAAATCCTCCCAGCATTGGCACACGTTCATACTCAACTCCTCCCAGCATTGACACACATTTATACTCAAATCCACCCAGCATTGAACATTTATACTCAAATCCACCCAACACGCAACATTCATACTCAAATCCACCCAGCGCTGACCCACAAAATTCTTACTTAAATCCACCAAACACCAACACACAACCTTTATTTTCACATCCACCTAGTATTGACACAGAGCTTTCTCAGTATTCAGATCAAGAAAACGAATGAAACTGATGATGAACTTTTTGAATGTAAAAACAAGTAGACTCGTCATTATTTTGTATGTAGTATGTAGAGTTGGTGCAAAACCTCGTGAACCTTGAAAATGCGTATGTACAACCGAAATAAAATGAAGCCTAAAAACTACGACTATTTTATTTGCTGTGAATTGCGCGACAGGGTCCCATCTACACCCTGATATTTTCAGTAATGTCGGATTCAATCGTTTCCTTCGTATATTGACGTCACCAAATGAATGAATTAGGTTCACGAGATTTTGTAACAGCAATACCTATCGTCAATTTCTTTTGTATTAAACATTTAACCAATAAATATGGAGTTTATTTTAAGGGATATTAACAGAAAAATAGTAATGAAAAAAGTTAAACATACCTGTACATAACCACTAAGGGCCGGTTGTTCGAACGCTAATCAAAAATGATCATTATCAAATATTTAATTACTGTCACAACTGTCAATGTCAACTTTGATTTTGTTGCTGAAAACATAATTATTGATTACAATTATGAAATTGGTTAATCAATTATGTTAATAATTGTTATGTTAATTGATTAACTAATCTCATAATCATAATCAATTATGTTTTGAGCAACCCAACCAAAGTTGACATTGACAGTTGTGACAGTAATTAAATATTTGATAGTGATCATTGTTGATTAGCGTTCGAACAACCGGCCCTAAGACTGTTAATTAAAGCTTTACATACTTCAGGTATTATTACAAATATTGATTGCTTTGATACTTTTGAAAGATACATTAGGCTGTGGTAGGAATCACCTGTTGTTAAAAATCTTAAAATGATTGCTAACCTTTCTGTTACACTTATAGCATTTCTAAAGTTAGTATGTCTTTTTGCAACTGCATAACCAACAAGGCATATCAGATTCTCAAAATCTTCGGTGGACATTTTTACAAAATTTTTGAAGCTTGATCGAATTTCACCACTTAATAAAATATCATCTGCGCGCAGCTGAACTAACAATTTGTCTATCGAACAACTTTCTCGTATTTTTAGGCTTGGTCTAATCCAAAAACGTTTGGGTTTTCTTTTAGCAACCTGGGATGATGATGAGAGCAAAAAAAACAACTTGCGGCTAGCAATAAATCTTCAGTTTCATTTTTTTCTTGATTAAAACGCCACATGGTTAACCAACACTAATCACAACAACAACGTCACCAACTGAATTTGTTTTTATATTTTGTTGTTCTGGTGTGGACAGTTTGTCTCAATTTTGTTTTGTCTTTTGACGACAAATTTTGTCGCCGGTTTATCGTGTTTTTGTTTCAGAATTGTGTTTTCGTTTTGTCTGCTTGGTCTGGACCCGGCATAACATTAAGACAGCTGCCCAGATGCGGGGGTCTTACAACTGAGAAAATGTCTAATTTATGAGATCAACTCAAATTTATTGATCCCGACTATAGATGGTTTTATGAAGAGGTTTTAGAGCAAAATCAGAACAACCCCAAAACCAAAAAGTCAAGGAAATCGTGCTAGTTTAGATTAGCGTTAAAAATGTTTTTAAAAGAATAATAATCATCTTTAATAAAGAATAACTTACTCTCATATCTGTATATATTCACAATAAATCATATAAACTTTCTCTTTGTAGGTTAGTGGATAAAGGTGTTATGTACACAAAAAAATATTTTTTATATGATTTGTATCTTGAATTGATTTCTGAATCATATCACAAACAATACTTTAAACTCATTTAACTAATAGAGTTTTACCAATTTCCATCTAAAACATAATAGAAAAGTTCCAGATCAAAATGTATTGTATCAATTTACTCAGAACTAAAAAACTGTGACATAGCACCTTTATCCACTTATGTCTTTAACTATAGACACATATTTAACACCCAGTTTAATATTGGATTTTTCGTGCCTCGCAAGGACCAGTGTGCAACCTGCCATCAGTATTTCAATTGTACCGAACTTGAAAAGAAGGATAGAGATGTAGAGTATCAACGTCATCGAGAAAGCGTAAAGTTATCGAGAGAAGAAAGATCCGAGGATGTAGAGCGCGCCATACTGGCAGAAGAAATTAAAGTATGTGAATATGATTTACAGGCTATAATTCCATTACCATCAGGTAACGTGTCCAGGGATTCTGTTACACATGGGATGAGAATCGTGGGAAAAAAGGAGCGATAGAGACAGCAATTTGCGTTTATCGTTATATCCAGGAGCATGTTGATAAAAAGGTAAAACACTTAATTTTTTTTCAGATAACTGCTCGGCTCAAAACAAAAATAAATTTCTTGCCACAATGTACAATTATATTCTACAAAACAGTAAATCCCTAGAAACGATAACTCACAAATATCTGACAGTTTGTCACACAGAATTCAGGTGATTCCATGCATTCCTGCATTGAACGTCAGTGTAAAAGAAGTCTCAAAAGTTCACCTATTTACACACTTCACAGTTTGCTGGTATAGTGAGCGCAGCCAAAAAAAACTGGAGATCCTTATGTGGTGAAGGAATTACACTTCACTGATTTTTATAATTTTAAGAAATTAGCTGGACAATTTAACTTTTCTCTTAACACAGAGAAGGAAAAAGTGGAGTGGTTAAAAATAAATGTGCTAATGATGGAAAAAAGCCAACCAAATGTAATATTTTATAAAGCATCATGGAAGCCGAAAGATTTTTCTAAAATACAGATGAAGACAGTTACTAGCCGAGGAAAAAACATTAGTACTTCTAACATAGATCCAATGTACGCAACCCAACCTGGAATTTCAATTGAAAAAAAAATGATTTAATGTGGTTGCTTAAACAAAATCATATACCTAAGTACCATGCACACTTCTATGAATCATTGGTAAGCAATAATAAGCAAAATAATTTTGTTATCGATCCACAAGAAGTTTTGTTCAATCCAGTGTAATGTGACACTATTTAGTCCGCTCACGAATTGGCCTATTTCTTCCCGAAGCTTCTCGGCGTTACGAGACAATACCATTCCTATCCACGGCGTTCGGAGACGACCGCTGCCGAAGTATATATAGAACCGAGATTCGAGCACAGGCCAGTCATTCCTTCATCGAAGCGCGTCGCGTAATTTAATGTATTCGAATCGGATGTATTGAAATGTATTTATTAGTTATTATTATGTTTAGTTAATTAAATCATAAATTTGAGTTTGTAAATAAATTAGATGTGTTAGTTGGTGTTATTTGTAATTATTAAATAAATAAGCGATGTAAATAAAATAATATAAGTAAGTCTTCCTTTATTTAAATTAGTGCCTAAAAATATAAATAAGTAGTAAATATAAAATAGTAGAGTCAACCGCGTAAAAAAGACAATTACATCACAGTAAACATTATTTGATATGTTATGTGTTTTTGTAGTTAATTTACAAATTATCATAATTTTTGTTCAATTTTTGGTAATTATTAAACGATTTTATACTGTGGTGCTTTCATTTTTTTAATGTTAAACTGTTGTATGTTCCACCCCAGAATTTTTTAAAATTATTTACAGCCTAAAGAAGTAATTCATTTACTTAAAAGAATTGTTTTGAAGGTACAAAATTGATACAATAACTATTTAAAAAACGTATGGTAACCTTGTACCCGATATTGAAATTACTGGAACCGTGGCAATTACTCTGGGCTAATTAGCAAAATTCATGGAAAAGTTATTTACCAGCAATTTTATTGCTGGAATCGAATTATAAGATCCTTCATATTAATAATATAGGTATGCGAAGTCCGCAGATAGTGTGCTACTTTTTTTATAAACAAAATGGTGCCGACAAATCGTATTTTTTTCAATTATTGCTCTATAACTCCAAAGATTTTAACTTTACAACAAAAACACTCAAATAAAAATTCACCGCAATTAAATTCTGCATAGAGATATGTTTTTCACGATTTGCTCCGACGAAAACTTTCCTCGGAAAATGCGGGTTTTCCTAAAAAAACTCTAATTTTCAAATAAAGTTTTAGGTAAGTAATTATTAATCAATAATTAAATAACTTACTGACATCAAAGCTTTCTTGGTATAGATTGTAATTCCAGAAGCCTGTGAAAATTAAACGAATATTTTAGCAACAATTCAATTGTTAATTAACAATTTATGATCGCAATAAAAACCATAATAATCATGATACGTTGATCAAACTTATAAAGATTATAAAGATGAGATGCTTATTTAATATTTTATCGACAAAATATAAATTTTTGTTTTTTTTGCATAATCTTTAAATTTTGAAAAAAAAATAGTTATAATACGCTGGTCTAATTAGTAAAGTACAAAGAAAAGTTATTTACCAGCAATTTTATTGCTGGAATCGAATTATAAGATCCTATATATTATTAATATAGGTATGCAAAGTCCGCAGATAGTGTGCTACTTTTTTTATAAACAAAATGGCGCCGAGAAATCGTATTTTTTCAATTATTGCTCTATAACTCCGAAGATTTTAACTTTACACCAAAAACACTTAAATAAAAATTCACCCCAATTTAGCATGTTTTTCCCGATTTGCTCCGACGAAAATTTTCCTCGAAAAATGTGGGTTTTCCCAACAAAATCTCGAATTTTCAAATAATTGCTTTGGGCCAGTAATTATTTGTTAATAATTATATAGCTTAGTGAAATAAAAGCTTTCTTGGTATATATTATAAATTCAGAAGCCGGTGAAAATGAAACGAATATTTTAGCAACAATTCAATTGTTAATTAACAATTTACAGTCGCAATAACAACCAAAATAATCATGAGACATTGATCAAACTTAGAAAGATTATAAAGGTGTTACGCCTATTTAATATTTTGTCGACAAAATATAAATTTTTCATTTTTTTTGCATAATCTTTAAATGTTTAAAAAAATTGTTATAAACAAATTAACATTTCTCAGAAATTGTTTATTATATTCTAATTTTAAAAAATAGTTAAAATGCGTATTTCATAAGTCTTGAAAATGAATGCTTTAAAAAATTTTTCCAACCATTTGCAAAAAAGTTATGAAACAGCAAAGTAAATATACGATAACTCCGTTGTTTATAATCTGTTTTAATTGTTTCAAAGCTTAAAAGTGAGTCTATGGTACAATCTAATTACTCACAAAGAATGTCAAAAATTGGTGCAATGGTTATATTTTATTCAAAGATTAAAAATACTTTTTTTGTAATTTTTAGCGCAAAAGTAGACCTGATACAGAGTCGGAGCTAAAATGTTCACTCGAAGCGACTGACACGCAGTATACATTATTTATTAAAAGTGTACGTCGCGCGGCCGCTGGTCGTCGCTCCGAGTGAAAATTTTAGCTACAGTACTGTATTATTCTACTTTTGCGCGTGTAAATTACAAAAAAATATATTTATAATCTTTAATGAAAATATAACCATTAAACTTATAATCGATATTTTTTGTAAATAATTAGCTTGTACTTTAAACTCACTTCTACGCTTTGAAAGAATTAAAAAAATTATAAACACCGTAATAATCGTATGTTTACTTTGCTGTTTTTAAAGCATTCATTTTCAAGATATTTGAAATGCGCATTTTAGTATTTTTTAAAATTATAATAAAAACTTTCTGAGAAACGTTAATTTGTTTATAACTATTTTTTTTAAACATTTAAAGATTATGCAAAAAAATTAAAAATTTATATTTTGTCGAGAAAATGTTAAATAGGCATCTCATCTTTATAAGATTTCAAAGTTTGATCAGTGTATCATAATTATTTTGGTTATTATTGCGACCGTAAATTATTAATTAACAATTGAATTTTTGCTAAAATATTCGTTCAATTTTCACTAGCTTCTGGAACTATAAAATCTAAAGAAGGCTTTTAAGTCACCAAATTATTTAATTATTGGTCGATAATTACTCATCTAAAACTTTATTTGAAAATTAAAAATTTTGTTGGGAAAACCCGCATTTTCCAAAAATTTTCGTCGGAGCAGATCGGGAAAAACACGTCCCTATGCAGAATTTAATCACGGTGAATTTTTATTTGGGTGTTTTTGTTGTAAAGTTAAAATCTTCGGAGTTATAGAGTAATAATTGAAAAAACACGATTTTCGTGCGCCATTTTGTTTATAAAAAAAGTAGCAAACTATCTGAGGATTTTGCATACCTACAGGCCCGCGCCGTCCATAAGGGCGAAGAGGGGCGGCGCCCCCCGGCGCCGTGATTGAAAAGGCGCCGCGCCGACAGGTTACCGAAAAAAAATTTTATACCTACTGATCTACTTATAATCTATTGAAAAATCTTATGATTAAATAATGTTAAAAACGTTTAGTGCTCAAAAATAAAAAATTTAAAAATAAATCCCTTTCTCATTCATCTCTCTTAACAAAAAACAATTTTCGTACCACCCAAATTTCTATGAAGTAGTCTATATTGGATGTTTAGCGACATTCGATACTTTTCATGGTAAATTTATTAGCTAGGAACTGTTTTGTTTCGAATGCACATGTGACATGTGTCTACTTAAGGACTCCTAGCCAAATCTGTGACTGTCATTTTCGATTTTATTTATGGCCCTTTAGGTTTTACACTATATCTGATGAATGGTAATTTTTGTCTTTAGTTTAGTCAGTATTATCTTTTCAATAAGTGCGGAGTGTTTTCTTAGGGAACAAATATATGTATAATTGTGTTTACGCTGTGCTACTGTGCTGTGTAAAATAAGGTAAGACAAGAACTAGAATTATTATTATAATAAGAGGAAAGGAAGTAAACAATATTAACCCTCGGATTAAGGATCGTTTGTTAAACTAATTTTATTATTTATACGCCAGTCAATGGGAGCAAGAATAGAATATTACCTCCGAATTCTATCCTACTGCATGGATTTTAATTAAATTTTGGGCCTAGTCTCTACTTCTCTCCTAATTCAAAGTCTACCCTATGCCGATGTGTGCTTTTATCTTGGGGGTGGTTCCCACCCCTTCTTAGGGGTGGAAAATTTTTTGGTTAAAATTACAACGAAATTCGCTGGAGAACCTAATTCTAAGCAAAAACTGTTCTATAATTTTTTTTTGAAAACTCAATACTTTTTGAGATATTCGTGGTTGAAAATTGGACATTTTCATTGAAATATTACCCTTTCGAACGGTTTTTTGCGAATACCTTAAAAACTGTGCATCTAACTAAAAAAATGTATTAAACTTTTTTTGTGGGTTATAAAAAATCAAAGAGATACTTGCCTTCATAAATCTTCTAGTTATAATACAAAAAGAGATATATGGTAGGTGAAAATAGTTGGTTTTTTGGTACATTCTCAAATTGGTGTATTCAACTTGAAATAACAGAGAAACGGTCGATTTTAGGTGTATAATGCTACTAATACCTTTTGTAGTGCTTAAAAGAACCTTTAAAACGAGCTACATTACAGGTCCATTACATTAAAACTAAGCGAGCTATGCTGCAAACAAAATTGATAACTAATGTATTAAAAAAAAATTAGAAGTAATTTTAACCCCCATCCACCAAAATGTAAATGCATCGTTTTCCTTCCACAATACATTTTATTGTAGTGTTATTTCTATGTTCAAAAAGTTGGACGGGTTTAAAATGAATGGTTTTTGAAAAAAAAAAAAAGATCAAATTATAGAGAGAATTTTTAAATTTTCTTAAAAATCTTCATTTTTCTCCATGTAACTTGAAAATGATAGAGATACAGTAATGGAAAATAAAAAGGAAATTTTTATCTGAAAAAGCCCTACATTTTTGTATGGTATATTTTTTTTCGTATTTCTTATCTTTTTCGAGTTACATGGAGGAAAAGGAAGATTTTTAAGAAATTTAAAAATGCGCTCTATATATTGATCTTATTTTTTTCAAAAACCATTCATTTTAATCCAGTCTAACTTTTTGAACATAGAAGTAACACCATAATAAAAAGTATTGTAGAAGGAAAACGATGTATTTAATCCCCCCATCCATCTGAGGGATGGGGGGTTAAATATACTCCTCATTTCTTCTTAAGTCATCAACTTTTTTGCAGAATATCTAGTTTAGTTTGAACGTAATCGACATTTAGTATTGCTCATATTAAAGGTCTTTTCAAGTACTATAAAAGTTATTAGTATCATTATACACCTAAAATCGACAGTTTCTCTATTATTTCAAGTTGAATACACCGATTTGAGCATGCAGCAAAAAAAACTCTTCTTACCTACCATATCCCTCTTTGTATTTTAACTAGAAGATTTATGAAGGAACGAATCTCTTTGATTTTTATAACCTACAGAAATATTTTATATAGTTTTTTTGTTAGATGCATAGTTTTTAAAGTATTCGCAAAAATCCGTCCGAAAAGGTGTCATTTTTCAATGAAAACGGCCAATTTTCAACCACGAATAACTCAAAAAGTATTGAGTTTTCAAAAAAAATTATAGAACAATTTTTGCTAAAAATTAGGTTTTCTAACCTCTTCCGTGGCTATTTTAACCAAAACATTTGTCACCCCCGAGAAGGGGTGGGAAACACCCCCAAGATATCCCCCAAGATAAGGCGCACATCAGGATAGGATAGACTTTTTTTCTTGAGCTATTCCCTACACACTGGGAAAATATCAAATAAATCGATGTAGTAGGATGGAATTCGGAGCCAAATACCCTCATTGACTGCCCTATTATGGGTTACATCAAATTTTGTATCCTCCAATTTTTTTTATTTTCCCGGTTTAGACAACGGAGGTACCGGAATATTTGCAATTTACACATTGTTTCAAAAGTTATGCATCACCTAAAACTACGCTCCTTTTTACAGTTGATTTTTTCGTGAACAGATTAAAGGATTTCGGTATTTTTTTATTTTTTTTTTCTTTGATATTTACACAGTAAGGCAAAGGTTTACTCAAAATTATATTTTGAACTAATACCGGGTGGAAGAAAGATATGTTTTCTGATGTTAAGTTTGAGACGCCCTGTAGGGAGGACAAGGTATAAGTGTGGGTATAGGTATACATCTAAATCATGTGGTAGTTTTGTTTTGTGAACATTTTTTTTTGAATGTCCCTGATATGTATCTTTATAAACAAAAAAATTATACGGTTGTATTCTTTAAAATGACGTTTTTTAAGTGAAACAAAACTAAATTAACAATAAAAAAATATCAGTTAAAAAACCTTACCTAAAGTTTTGTTATGCGTTATGCGCCTTTCATTCTTGCAACATGTCCCGCCCATTCCCATTTTTGGGAATGAATATAGATTTTTCCAATATATCGAAAACTATCCTTGTAATATATTCGATAATATCTTCCACTCCGGTTCGTCTACGAACTCCTTCGTTTCTTACTCTATTTCTTACGCTTATTCCAAGCATTGATCTCTCCATCTTTCGTTGTATTCTTCCCAATTTCTCGACTGATGTTGTTTTTGTTACAGTGAAGGTTTCTGCTCCGTATGTGAGGATTGGTAAAGCGCACTGGTTAAAAGCTTTTCTTTTTAAATGGATCGGTATATATTTGTTTTAAATACGTCTCTCATTTTTCCGAATTCAGCCCAACCTAAACTTATTCGTCTGAGTAGCTCGCATGTTTGGTTGCAAATAAATACACATATTTTTCCACAAGTCCTATGAGTGATTTCTCAATTTCTATTAGCTCACTAAAACTTGGATTCATTATAAAGGATGTAACAAAAGGGCAGGTCATAAATTAAATCACAGATTTTGAGACTAGAAATAGTTCGATTGAACCTAAATTACCTAAGTACAAATGTGTACATAAAAAAGTTCAGCCGTTTGAAGTTACAAAATGAATATAGATTTTTCCAATATATCGAAAACTATTAGCGATTTTTTATTGAAAATGTATATATGGCATTCTCATGGCGGGAACATCTTAAAAAAATAACAGTGAAATTTGTGCATTTTATGTGGGTTTTGTTTCCTTAAACCTACCCCCCAAACTTTTGTGTGCGTACTAATTAAAATATTATTGTGGTACCATTAGTAAAATGGTATTCCAATTAAATTATTATTGTGGTACCATTAGCAAAACGCATTGTTTTTAAAACTTTGTTGCCTTTTAGTATTTTTTTAGATAAGCTAGATTAGATATAGACCTGGATCCCGCGTACCAAAAAAAGTTGATTAATAGCAAGCTGATAATTTGTTAATAGCTTAACGGTGTCTAGTCCGACAAGCTTTGATATATGGGAACACTGGAACAGGGAAAGTTTTAATTTTGGAACAGGTTAAAAACTTGGAACGTCAGACTACGAAAACGTTCCATGTATTTTGTCGGACAGGACTTGCAAATTAATTTTTTACCATTTCAATAAACTCTCATGCAAAAATCAGAATAGTATTTATCACCAACTGGGCATTTTAATGAGTGGAACACAAAGAACATGTCAAATGACAGGAATTGTGTTGGTTAGTAAAATAGCAGTCTGATTTTTGCAGGAGAGTTTAATGAAAGGGTAACAAATCAATTGGATGTTCTGTCCGACAAAATACTTGGGACGTTTTCGTAATCTGACGTTCCAAATTTTTAATCTGTTCCACAATTAAAACTTCCCCTGTTCCAGTGTTCCCGTACATCAAAGTTTTCCCGACTAGACACCGTTAAGCTGTTAACAAATTTTCAGCTTGCTATTTTTTTTTTGGTACGCGGGATCCAGTCCCAGTCCTAATAGTTTTTATCGAGATATGGCTTCTTTTTTAATATGTTTCAAAATATATACCTAAATGTGCAAAATTTAAATAAATTTTCATATTATTACCAGGTCTCTATAAGGTGTCCAGAAACTCTCCCAACATATAAAGACCGAAGATTCCTTAGATAATTTTAAGACAACTTGTACCAATTCACCTAGTCCGAAAATGGCTACGGCGTCTTGTACTTAGTTTTTTTAAATACCTCCAGAACGCTTCTCATATTGGTTATCCGAGGGTTAAAGAAAAATACCTAATCTTTCAAACAAAAAAAATAACTACCTTGCTCGCCTATTTACCTTTCTTAAACATTCGATTTTTTGGTAGATGTCCTCAGAAAAACGAAAGAAGAAATTTTCCGGACATCAAAATCTTATTAATAAAAGAAAACGCGAAGAAAATTTAGAGAAACACTATGGGAAAATAACTCAATTCTTGTCTAAACCACATCAGGATGAACCATCGACGTCCGCCTTATCAAAGTGCAGAAAAACATTAGCAACTAATGTTAATGCACAGATAAATACAACGCAGTCGCAGCCCTCTACATCAAAAAATATCATCATAGATCCTGAAGATGATATTAGTAGTAGAGATATATCAAATTTACAGCCAGTCTTATCATCAGAAGGAGAAATAGAAATAAGTAATCTTCAATTTGAAAGCTTTGTTATCCCTGAAGATCCTGGCTTGTGGCCAAATAATTTAACTCCATCTCAAATTGAACACTTAGTAGAAAATGGATCTTCTCGGTATCAAAACGAGTGTGATAATTATGTTAGGGATACATCAGACCGAAAGTTTTCATCGGTCTTTTTTACTAGAACTCTTTCAAATTTAGAAAAAGTTAAACGCCAATGGCTGATGTATTCTAAATCAAAAAATGCAGTATTTTGTTTCTGCTGCAGATTATTTTCTAATAATTCATCAAAAGTTACAAGATTTAGTGATACGGCTGGCTTTAATGATTGGAAACATATAGGTGAACGTTTAAATGTTCATGAAAACAGCAAAATACATTTCGAAAATTTAAAAAAATGGTCTGATTTAGACAGTCGTCTAAAATCGAATACAACCATAAATTGTACAAGCCGACATTTATTGAACGCAGAAACAAAATATTGGTCTGCAATTATTGAAAGAATATTTTATACAGTACAATTTTTGTCTGAGCAAAATCTAGCTTTTCGTGGTTCAAGTAATAAATTATTCGAAAAATATAATGGCAATTTTTTAAAATGTATTGAAATGATATCCAAATTTGACCCAGTAATGGCTGAACATACTAAAAGAGTGCAAGGGAATGCGAGTGACAATAAAAAAATGCCTCATTATTTAGGGGATAAAATTCAAAATGAAATAATAAATTTAATAGGCAATAATTTAAAAGTAGAAATTTTGAATAGAGTTAAAAAATACAAATATCTATTATCCTTGACTGTACACCCGATGTTAGTCACCAGGAGCAAATTTCGGTATGCATTCGATTCGTGAATTTAAATGCTGGTTTAACTGAAACACAGTGTTGCGTTGAGGAACATTTTTTAACTTTTTGCCCTACGACAGATACGACAGGGAAAGGGCTAACAACATTCTTAATATCGACATTGGAGCAATATGGTTTAAAAATGGACGATTTACGCGGACAAGGATACGATAATGGTGCTAACATGCGGGGAAAGCATAATGGGGTACAAAAAAAAAATTCTTGACATCAACTCAAGAGCTTTCTTTGTGCCTTGTTGCAATCACACATTAAACCTTGTGGTAAACGATGCCTCAAAATGTAATATCTCGACTGTAAATTTTTTCTCAACGATTCAAGAAATCTATAATTTTTTCTCAGCTTCGACAAATCGGTGGGCAATTTTAAAAAAATATATATCAAACTTAACGATAAAACCTCTATCGGACACTAGGTGGTCTAGCAGAATTGATGCTGTAACTCCTTTAAGATATCAACTGGGAGAAATTTATGATTCACTATTTGAAATAGCCAGCGACCCGAATAACTTATTTGATAATAATGCAAAAAATGTAGCTACCGCTTTAGGAAAAAAGATTAAAAATTTTGAGTTTATTTGCCTATTAACTTTATGGTATAATATTTTAAGTAATGTAAATATTTCGAGTAAACTATTACAAACCAAAGATTTTGACATTTCTCATGCTTGTTCAAGTTTAGATATATTAAGTAATTTTTTAAAAAAGTTCAGATCAGACAAAGGGTTTTCTGATGTATTAGTAGATGCTAAAGAAGTTGCTGCTTCTGTAGATGTTGAGGCTAAACTTGAGACTACCGGAGTGTTAAGGCCAAGAAAAATAAAAAAGCAATTCATTTATGAAAATGATGACGAGGTAATAGAAAACAGGGAATTACGTTTTAAAGTTGATTGCTTTTTTGCTGTGTTAGATTTGAGCATTCAGTCTATAGAAGAGAGATTTACATTATTAACACAGTTTTCAAATAACTTTAATTTTTTAAATGACCTCTCAAAAATTTCGCTACATTCAGACCAAGAGCTACTCAATTATTGCAAAAATCTTGAAACCGTTTTAACAGACAAGAATAAAAATGAACTTGATATTAACGGTAACGAATTATTTAATGAATTAAAATTTCTTCAAAATTTTGAATTAAAATCAGAGATAATATCATCTCCAATTGAGACATTAAATTATATTAATAAAAATAAATTAAATGATGCCTTTCCTAATACTAGTATAGCATTGCGAATATTATTAACAATGCCTGTTTCAGTGGCCACAGCAGAAAGATCATTTTCAAAATTAAAAATAATTAAAAATTATTTAAGATCAACAATGTCACAAGAACGGCTTCAAAATTTGGCTATCATTTCAATCGAATCAGATTTGCTAAATAACTTAGATACACAAGATGTGATAAAACAATTTGTGAAGAATAAAGCACGTAAAGCTATTATATTGTAAATTTAAATTATTAATATTAATAATTAAAGAGCGGATAAATTGCAAAGAAAGTTTTTTAAAATGCGCATTTTACCTAATGTACATATTGTTGTAAAAAATGCAGGATTATGCTTAAAATATGCAAATAATTTTTAAAATATAAAACTACTTTTTAAGGATTTAAAATTTTATTTATTTATTACAATGAATCAATTTTACAATGAAATTATTTTAGTGCAATTTTTCGATTCTCCAATACTTTGTATGTAAATAATATACTCTTCATTTGTAACAATAAAGTTTTCGAGATATCTGAAGTTAAAAATGAAGCGGCACAGTTATCTTGATTAATGTATTATGCCCCTTCGTTTTTAACTTCAAATATCTCTAAAACTAATGATTTATCGTTACGAATGACGAGTATATTATTTACATAGAACTTTGAAAAATCTAAAAAATATACTAAAATAACAATTCCGTCAGTGGCGTAGAATTTGTGAAGGGTCAACCATTCACTTTCCCCCGTCCAAACCTATGATAGTGCCCAGAAACGTTTGTTTAACATAATTTAGTAGGGAGTGTATATAAAATATTTTCAATTATTAATGAAATACCCTGTATAATAAAATAGATACTATATTAGAAAAAACTAAAAATTTGTATAATAAAAATGTTCACTCTTTAATTAATTACTTTTAATAATATGAAATGAGTTCACTGTTTTTCAAAATTTTCTACAAGAAATGACTGTCACTTATCTTTTAATACCTATATAAGGAAAAGCTTCGTTCCACGTCAACTGAAGTAATGGGCGCAAATTTTAAATGCGGCAATAACTTTTTTAATTTCCTGCAATTCAGAAAATTTAATCAAAATTTTTGAAACGTTTTGCTGTATTTCAAATCCTACATTATTTTTAATAACATTTTCAAATTTTTGTAAAATTTTTGCTCCTAATGGACCTTTTACATTTTTACTATTTGGGTAAAACTTCTCTACCAAATCAACGGAGTTGGGCAAAGGTACAGAATTGGTTTCCAATAATAAATTGTAAAATGGTATTTGGATATAAAATTATAATTTACATAAATAACAATAAGTTGTTCCTGCAATTGTTTATCTTTAAATATTTCCTGTGCTTTTAAAACTGCCTGAGAAGGATCACGTATGTAGAGAATTAATTCTTTAAAGTACCGTATCTAATGTTTGGCATAAAAAACTGTTGCATCAAGCCATGTTCTCCATCGCGTTATAACAGGTTGAGGTGGCAATTATTGGAGATCTAGAAGTTTTTCCTTATATAAATAAGTAGTATAAAGACTGGCCTATTGATATGCCTGTGAAAGTTGTGTGCTCTGTCTTTGACTTCTAATTTTGTGGGTATAGTGTACGTGGAAAATTCTGTGTTTTTGCTTACCGTAAGTTTTGAACTTTCTATACACACTATTGTAAACAGAATTTGTGGATTTTGTCTCAAAACTGCATGTCTGGCTTTCATATCTTCATTGGCTTTGATCAAGTTGTTTTATCTTATCGAGTAGTGTCCAGCAAAAAATAATAACAAATTTGATGTTAGGCCAGGATCTTAAAACAGTTTATTCCTAATTTATGTCCTGCATATAAGCAAGTCTGATCAGAATGTCGGATTGTGCCAAGTGTAAAACGTATAAAAAAGACGCTCATTTAATTGGCTGTGAAGGACCCTGTGGTCGCTGGTTTCATGGACCTTGTGCTAATTTATCGGACTGTGAATTCCGATTTCTCTCCAAGAAAGACAATGTCTTTTTCTTGTGTGATTCCTGCAATGGTAATTGTGAAGTAGTTGAGAAGTCTGTCGCTGCTGTTATGACGCAATTAAACAGTTTTCCAGATCTAATGGCAAAGAAGATCGATGTGATGTTTAAATCATTCAAAGACGAGATGCTAAAAATGTTAAAAGATCAAATTCCTGATGTCCCAAGACTTTCGTGCAGCTCGCCTGAATTGTCATTTGCGAAAGTAGTCCAGAAAGCTCCTACTGTGCTAATTACACCCAAAGATCCAAAACAATCTTCTTCTTCTACCAAATCCGAGTTAATCCGTAAAATTGATCCTATTAAAGAAAATATCCAGGTTACACAAGTAAAAGAAATCAACAAAGGCGGTATAGCGATCCGTTGTGGTAACGATTCGAAATTTCAAGATTTAATGAACTCTACAATGAACAATAAATATAATATTAAAGTAATTTCTCCTCTTAATCCTCGTGTACGTATTGTCGGTATTTCTGAAAATTTAGATAAAGTTATCCTGTTAAGTATGCTTAAAGAGCAAAATCATAGCGTGCTATCAAGTGACTGCGTTTGTGATGTAATATCGGTCAGTCCCTTAAAGAAAAATCAAAATGTATTTCAAGCTATACTTCAAGTAGATCTGGCAACCTATCATCGTCTTTTAAATTATGAGCATGTTGTTGTGGGTTACGATTATTGTAGAGTATATGATGCTGTGGAGGTTAGGCGATGTTTCAAATGCTGCGGTTTTCATCACTTCGCAAATAATTGTCAAGCAAATCAAGTAGTCTGTCCAAAATGTTCTTTAAGTCATCAAGTCTCTGAATGTAAGTCTACTGCTTTAAAATGTATAAACTGTGTTAATTATAACAAACGTGATGGAGTTCAGACGATTAATACTGACCATGCAACATGGGATAAATCCTCATGTCATGTATTCAAGCATACGCTGGACTCATTTAAGGCTAATATACTTGACATTAAATAGCAACCACAGAAACAATTTATTAAGCCCCAGGTGAAGAATAATGGAAGCCCAAAACTAAATATTGAAGTATATTACCAAAACTGTCGCAGTTTGCTAGGTCGGACTCAATTGGTTTACACTAACCACGGCTCCGTTCCTGGTACCCATAAAATTTTTGCGTTCACTGAAACTTGGTTAAATTCTAGTGTGTATGATTCGGAACTTTTTGATCCTGAATTGTTTACTGTGATTCGTTCAGATCGGGATTTTTTAGCCACTGGGACAACTAGAGGTGGAGGTGTACTATTAGCAGTTAATAAAGCATTAAATGTTATTCCTATTGATGTCTACTCTATATGTGCTGCTATTGCTGAAGTCAAATTAATTGATGTAGTCATAAGCAAAGTTGTATCAAAGAAAATAGTTTTTTATCTCGTGTTAGTATATATACCTCCGCAAACACCTCTAGCTGAACTAGAATTATTCCTAGAGTGTTTAGAAACAGTTGAATGTCTTTTTAACGAAACAGTATTAGTCTTGGGTGATTTTAATATACCGGAAAGTACTCAAGGCATTACTACCGGTAAATCAGTGGCCGTGCAGAATGTTGCAAATTTCTTTAATCTATCGCAATATAATCATGTAGTTAATCATAATGAACGAATCCTAGATTTGGTATTTTCTAATATATTTTGTAACGTATATCAGGCAATTGACTATGTTGTTCCCATGGATAACCATCATCCAGCGCTCATCATTGATTTTAGTATTAAAAAAGAATTTAATGAAATCAAAATCGACAGTAAGCAGAATTTTAACTTTAAGAGAGCCAACTTTATAGAACTTTATAATGAACTCTATTTATCTGACTGGTCTTTCTTTCCACTGATCTTGATATCAACAGCAACCTAAATGCCTTTTATCAGTATATTCACAGCATCTTCTCTAAACATATTCCTCTTAAAAAGAAGCAAACTAAACGTTATCCGATTTGGTTCAATGGTGATCTGATTAATCTTCTGAATACTAAAAATAGAGCTTGGAACGCGTACAAAAAATCTCGTAATATTCAAAATTACACTGAATTCAAGAGAATTCGTTCAGAATTCAAATACTTTAATCAAATAATATACAAGCGTTATGTGTCTCAACTAGAACTCAATCTTAAACAAGATCCTCGTAGCTTTTGGTCGTTCATAAACTCCAAGAAAACAAATTGTTCTATTCCTGAAACTATGTCGTATAATAATATAAAGCTAGAGACTTCACAGGATATTGCCTCATTATTTGCCGATTTCTTCTCAAAGTCATACACCGATATTTCTCCTCCCGACCATATCACTCCCAAATTAAATACATATATTGCCGAACAGTTGCACATTTCCGCTTTTACAAAATCTGAAATTGAACAGGCCATAAGGAAGATTAAGCCGAACATGACGATGGGACCAGATAATATTCCTGCATTTCTCATAAAAGATTGTGCCCACGTATTTTCAACTCCTCTGTGTACTTTATTTAATTGCATATTATCCAGTTCGGTCTTTCCCACACAATGGAAAGTTTCTAAAATTGTCCCTGTGTTTAAGAAATAAAATCGAACTTCTATCCAAAACTATAGGCCTATTGCTATCATATCCAACTTTAGTAAAATTTTCGAGATATGTATAAATAAACACCTTTACACCCACATTTCACCATTCATAGTTCCCCAACAGCACGGATTTATCAGTGGTAAATCTACTTTAACAAATCTTGTTAATATCACTCAATTCTTGTGTGAAGCATTAGACAGAAATGCTCAAGTCGACGTCATATACACTGACTTTTCCAAAGCTTTTGACCGCTTAAGTCATAAAATTCTACTGAATAAGCTCAGTTCTATTTCAATCACACCTACGCTGTTACAATTTTTTAACTCTTATTTTACAGATCGATGGCAATATACACAAATTAGAGGGTTTTAAATCAACCCCTTTTCCTCAGTTATCCGGAGTACCTCAAGGTTCAATTGTAGGGCCGCTATTGTTTGTGATATTCGTTAATGATATTGTTGATGACCTAGATGTTCATTCACTAATTTATGCGGACGATTTAAAATTATTTTTTTAAATTAAGTCACCCTCCGATTGCATTAGACTTCAAGAAAATTTAAATAAAATCAGTATATGGTGTGACACTAATTGTTTGCAGCTAAATGCGTCTAAATGTAATGTTATGTCTTTTTCTAGAAGCCCTTCTCCAACACACTATGATTATCATATACATAATACTTCCATTTGTCCCCCCAGCTCTGTTAAGGACCTGGGGGTCATATTTGACTGCAGACTATCATTTGTTCCACACATCACTAATATCGTTGCGGGTGCGTTTAGTACTCTAGGTTTCATTTTACGAAATGCGAAAGAACTTACCGATATTGACACTTGCAAATTTTTATATTCATCTCTTGTTCTCCCCAAACTCGATTATGCATCGATAGTTTGGTCTCCAATTTATCAAAATCACACAACTGTTTTGGAATCAGTACAGAGGCGGTTTTTAAAAAGTATGCACTTTAAATCCACTGGCATTTATCCTGCTAGGGGATTTTCTGAAGAGCTACTTCTCGATAAATTTAAGATGCAAAGTCTTCAGCGTCGTAGAATAACTCAATCTTTATGCTTTTTATTTAAAATTATTAACAATCAAGTAAATACTCCTGAGTTATTGCAACTTCTTAATCTCCACGTACCACGTGTTGCTTCTCGTACTTCACAAACGTTTTATGTTAACAGAGCCAGATCAAATATTTTGGTGCAGTCACCTCTAGTACAAATGCAAGCTCACTACAATGCGAACTCTGATCTCTTTGACATCTTCAATTCTGATTTACGCATCATTAAGAATACTGCTAACGATATTAGGTTGCAACCAGTCACTTTTTAACATCTTGCCGTTATATTATATATTTATTCTGTATTTTTGTATTTAATTGTTTTACATACTATGTATTTTCTGTTTTTCTTTAATTACTTTATAAGTTTTTGTTCGTCGTTGTTCGTATGTGAGTGTGTTTTTCTCATTTTGAGTTTTTTCACACACTTACATATAAACGGCGTTTATGTAGTCTATGTATTTTATACTGTTTTGTTGTTATGTTTATGATCTGTAAACGGTAAATTTACTAAGACGCTTAATACACTAACCCAGATTGTAATTGGTCCAGTACTGTTATTTGGGTACTAAATAAATAAATAAAAATAAATAAATAAATAAAATATAACTGAATTCTCAAAGGATCTATAAGAAAAACTTTCTTGGCGTTACTAATTAATTCATTTATTAATGGATATTCGCACCTTATTTGTTCTGCTACTCTATTAATTCCATGTGCCAAGCACGTTACATGAATTAAATTCTGGTAATTTTTTTTTAAATTTTGTCCTGCTTTGGGCATAAGGTGCAGCATCCTACAATAAAATTAAAAGTTTTTCACTAAGTACCTATTATGTTAGGTAAAAAGAAGTTTGTAAGCGTTTTTTGTATAAACCTGGTAATTGTTAAGTTATTCGTTTTGTCAAGCTGCTTCGATGATATTAAATAAGAAATTCTTATTTAATTATGATTATTTTCATCAACCATAATGAAAAAGTAGTTGTCACCAATAAATGTCTATCTGCAGCATATGTTCCTTATATACAGTAGTATCGAGATAATTTTTCTTGCACAATACTCTTAGGGTACGAGTATATTATATGTACCTAGGTATAGTACTTTTACAAAAATGACCTTAAATTTATGTTCTTTAAATTTATGTTTAAATTTAATTTTTCTAATGGTATATTTTAGATGCTTTGCGTACATCTTCATTTAACTGACGTTCATCGTTGGTTTTGGAAGAAAAGGGCAGCAAACTACCTTTTAACGACTACTGTGATGTCGTCGATTGTAACTTATTAGTATGTTTTGCACTTTTTACGTGTTGGTCCACACAATAAATTTTTTGGTATAGTTAATCTGGAACAATAGATAACGCCAATTATTTTTAGGAAACCACTACTTTCTATAAAATATAATTTCCAAACATACGATTTAATAATGAAATTAAATTAGATAACCTTATTTAGCAGGGCTAACAACAGAAACAGTCTCTTTTATAGTAGGGAAAAGTGAAAAATTACAAGAAAAACGTTTCCTAATGAAAAAATGAGGGATTGAACTCACGTTCTTCATTACATTTTCGTTAAGATTTTTCACTTTTCCAGTCTAAATGTCTGTAATTTACAATAAGTTGGAGATATTTCAACCTTATTTATGGCACTTCTCTTTTTATTATTCATCTTACCTGCACATACATATGTAAAGAGTAAAAAACTTACCATTTTCGTGCACACAGTGAAAAAAATGTCCTAATCTCAGTTCTGGATACCGTTTGATCCACATTGGGTTAAACTTCACTTTTGATATACAGGGTATTTCTAAATAAGTGCGACAAACTTTAAGGGGTAATTCTGCATTAAAAAATAATGACCGTTTGCTTTATAAACATATGTCCGCAAATGCTTCGTTTCCGAGATACGGGATGTTGCATTATTTCTTACAAACTGACGATTTATTTATTGCTCTAAAACCGGTTCAGATATGCAAATGAAATTTGGTAGGTTTTAAGAGGTAGTTATTACGCATTTTTTGACGTACAATTAAGAATTTTTTATTCACCATTGGCGTGCATACGGGTCATATTACTTGGTCATATTACCCGTATGCACGCCAATGGTGAATATAAAATTTTTAATTGTATGCCAAAAAATGCGCAATAACTACCTCTTAAAACCTACCAAATTTCATTTGCATATCTCAACCGGTTTTAGAGCAATAAATAAATCGTCAGTTTGTAAGAAAAAATTCAACATCCCGTATCTCGGAAACGAAGCATTTGCGGACATATGTTTATAAAGCAAACGGTCATTATTTTTTAATGCAGAATTACCCCTTAAAGTTTGTCGCACTTATTTAGAAACACCCTGTATGTATTTAACACACACAACTACCTCAACAAACTTTACTGCTTTCACAGTTTTTAATACCTGAGGAACTTTTATGATTTATTAAAATATCAGTATAACATTAAAAATATCTTCGAAGATAAGAGTACTAATGCCTTAATGACCTACAGATATAGAATTGTACATATTTCGAGAAATTACTAAGAATGAATTTATAGATTAAAACAGGGCAAGGCTCAGGTAAATTTGATAAAATATGTAAATAAATGTCAGAAGTGTTAAAAAATTGCAAATTTTACGAATTCACAAAAAAAATTCACTCTCACCACGTGGTTGTGATATCAACATCTTTTCGCGAATAAACATAGGTGTACCTATATATTTAATTCATTTTTTATTGTTTGATATTTGTTATTAATGTTCCTACAATCCTCTGTTTTTAGATAAAAGATTTCTTTCAAAATCTAGTGTTTTTTTGTAAATTATCCTCTATTCCTAACAGGTAAGAAATACAGTAAACTCCCTCTATAACGAGAACTGAAAAGGCGGACTAATTACCTCGTTATAAGCGGATCTCGTTAAATCAGGTTCTTCACGAAATGAGGAAAAAGGCACACAGATGTTGGGCATGTCTGTATACATGCAGCTGAGATATTTATTTATAGCTATTACTTTGCTAAAAACAGGTAAAGAAACATATTTTTCGATTTCACTTTTCCTCGTTATAACCAAATATGCCTCTTTGGGACATCTAGTGTACCTCGTTATAACCAAAACCTCGTAATACCCGTGCTCGTTATAGAGAGAGTCTACTGTAATTTGTTTCTACTTACAAAGGGAGGAGGAAAGGGGCGCCTAAAATTTCTTGCCCCGGGGCGCTTGAAAGCCTTGGCGCGGCCCTGCATACCTATATTATTAATATACAGGATCTTATAATTCGATTCCAGCAATAAAATTGCTGGTAAATAACTTTTCCCAAAAATGGCCTATTCTCCGATAATCAGCCCAGACTAAATCTTTAAAATTCGATTATCTCGTAACTTAGTTTTGAAAGATATATGACACTTGTCATCTCAGGGTAGGATATGAGGCGCCCAGAATAATAATGGTCCAACTTTATATTTTTTTAAATTCGCGTTTTGTGTACAGAAGGTTGCGCTTTATGAGTATCTTTCAGAATAAAATTGGCCCAACTCCTAATTATATCTACTGAAGCAGAGATGGCACCACTTGTATCGAAGCCGTCATACAAAATCAAAATATTTCAGTTTAAACGTGGTCTAAGTTTAAGTTTCAGTATAATAACGGTACAAATCCGGAGTTGGACCATTATCACTCTGAATTATCACGCCACTTCGGGGAACGTGTTTTGAACTTGCATGTATTTTAATTAAAAATTGTAAGTTTTCGTTATGAATTCCGACGACAATGAGGACTATATTGATTCTGGATCAGAATATCTTCCGAGTTCAGACGGGAATAATGAATATTCATCCGGTGAGTACTCATAACTTAACATAACCTAAAAGTAATGATATTTTAAGGAAAAAAATAGTATCAAATTGCAATTAACATTTTAGTTATTTAATTAAGAGTACCTAATTAAGTTTATCTTTGCGTAGTTTAGGTCTCAATTGTTTAAATAACATTATTTAAGATATTTTTCTTTTCAATTGCACTAAAACATTGTGTTATTGTTTTAGACTTTATGAGAGCCTTAGTAATGAACAACTGCTGATGGAACTCACTGCAAATCCGATTTCCATCACTCTTGGTCTAGTACCACAACCAACACCATCAACGAGTGCCCAAGCTGACAAGGGACTGTTCAGCTGCTGTAGAAGCCGTCGTAAATCAAGGTACTTCTGCCACATCTAGAAAATGAATGAGAAAAGAAAGAGGAATGGAAAATACACCAAAGAAAGAAAAGTAGAAATAGCGGGAAAGAGTATTTTGCCAACAATGGAATGGGAGTACCCGAAAAGCAGTTTGATAACCCAGATTGTGGTTGTACCAACTTTGTTTACAGAAACTGAGAGAAAATCAATATTTGAGGAGTTTTGGAAACTTGGAAATTATGTTGAACAGAATCTACACTAAGCGCCAAAATTAACGCACCACCTTAAAAATGGGACATTTTTATTGTCTCATATTTCCTAAACCTGTTGTCCGATTTTAGAGTTTTTTTTAATATGTTATAGCTTTATTCTTCAAGAATATCGACGTAATAATATTGTTGCCAAACAGATGTGTCATTGTATACCGGGTGTAACCATGATAGTGTGTTTTTTCCTCAAAGTTTGGAACACCCTGTGGAATATTCTAGCGTATATAAAATATTCAAATTACAACTCAACTGTAACCTTAGGCTATCTTAACATTTTGCTTTTTGATTCATTCGCTTATGTTGGATAATAAAAAAGTTAGGTAATTTAATAACTAGCAACGTTCTTCATCTATACAGGGTGTTTCTAAATAAGTACGGCAAACTTTAAGGGGAAATTCTGCATGAAAAAATAATGACCGTTTGCTTTATAAGGTATTTTCTCCCCAAGCTAACATTTTAAGGTCCCTCTTGTTTTTTTTTTAAATAACTAATAGAAACCAATTTTTTTTGCTTTGTTAGAACATTTGGCCTTAGAATAATTTAAACAATTTATAAAAACTTATATAGACTTATTTAAAAAAAAATAAATAAATTTTAAAAATCATTAGCGTGGATGTCCCCGACCTGATTTTTCAATGAATCCATAGCAATATTTTCATCATGGAGGTTTAATAACTTATTTTGTAATAGTTTACATGTACCCTAATAACCAATTATTCCAACCATACAACAACAGTTTTAAAATGTAATATAAATAACTTAATATGACAGCTTAAAGTTTGTCCCCAACTGTCCGCGTCATTAGCGTGGACCAACAGTTAACAGTTTAAAATTCCCGCGTGATATACCCAACCGGAAATTACCGTTTATATTTAAATTTCTATCCCCTCCAACAATACAGTTAAGGTATTTTTCCTGCGCAATATTTATTTAGTCTTCAGAGATACGCGTTAAAAAGTACGTGCACGTGGTCGTGTATTAAGCTTCGTCATTAGAGTGGAGGTAAGTTTTTCAGAAAAAATCAAAATTAAAAAAGTTAACTTATGATCATATTTGGCACTAATAAATAAGCTTTTAATTAGAATATCTTTCTTTATTCAAAAAATACTGAGGGAATTTTTATAAGAAAATATACACATTTTGTCATTAGAGTGGCTATTTATTTTCGTCATTAGCGTGCACAAATTAAACCACGCTAATGATGATATGCCATGCTAATGATTTATTTTTTATCTTTGTAGATTACTTTGAAAAACTAACTTTGACTAGTAAATAATGGCACGCAAAAAGCAAAGTGAAGAAGAAAGAAAACGTAAAAAAAGGGAATGCGAAAAAAAAAGGAGACAAAAATTTAAAAATAACGCAGAAAGATATAAAATAGAGCAGGAAAAAAAACATCAAATATATGAAAAAGCTAAGGAAAAGGGCATTGTTAAATTAAAAGAGGATTTAAGTCGCAGGGAAATAAAAGCAAAAAGGAAATCTTGGAAGGAGAATTCAAAAAAATATAGAAACCGGCAGAAATTTTTCAAAAATTTAAATGACAATACACCTCCAGTCAGTGAGAATGGTGAGCCTGAAGAACAAAACCCAGAAGTAAATTTTGAGGAAAATGAACCGTCCACTAGTTTTGCTTCGTCATTTAGTAGTACACCTATTAGCAGTGTAAGCAGACAAAAAAGGGAAGGAAAAAGGGTTAAAAGACGAAACCAAACGAAATTATTTAGGGAACTAAAAAAAACTCAACAGGAAAATAAAAAATTAAAATGTAAATTTGAAATGTATAAAAAAAGATTTTACAGAGCCATTAAGAAAAAAAAGTCGGTTTTATCTCCTCAGTCAAAGGTTACAGAACTACTTAAAAATTCCCCAACAGTCCCTAAGGAAGTAAAAAGACAATTACTTTTTGGAGAAGCTCTAAAAGAAGATCTTTCTTCTAAATTTTTATCCCTAAAAGATGACAAGTCCAAACAAATATTTACAAAGGCAATAGAGGGTCCCAACTTGAGAAAATATAAACTACTGAAAGATGCCAAACAATTCCTTCCTCCAGGTTTAAGGAGGGCCAATAGGAATAGAACAGAAGTTTTTAAATACGAAAGAAAATCATTTACTGGTTTTAGCTTTTTAAAAAAGACCATACATGACTTCTACTTACAAGAAGAAAACTCTGGTATATGCCCTGGTAAAAAAGATACAGTTACAAGAAAATGCCAAAAAATGCAAAAAAGATACCTAAACAATACCTTAAAGAATTTATTTCACAAGTTTCAGTCAGAGTATCCATCATTGAAAGTGTCATATGCCTTATTTTGTAAAGTTCGCCCATTTTGGGTCATCTCTCAAAAATTAACGGGAAGGGATACATGCCTTTGTATACTGCATGAAAATGTAAAATTGCTTATAACAAGTTTATATACAAATAAAATAATATTGGAAAAGGACATAGATACACTTCTTGAAACTTTGTGCTGTTCAAAATACAATGAAGCATGTTTGGAACGAAAATGTGAAAATTGCAAATTTAACAAGATATTCTACCATGTGGAAGATGAAATGTGAATAAGAAAATTTGAATATGAGAGGTGGATTACGCTAAAAGAAAAACGAATTAGTGTCAAAACTAAAAAGGACATTCTTGTTCAGATTACCAAAAAGGAGAAAGTGAGGTCTAATCCAGCAACACTAATTCAGAAATTAGAACTATATCAAAATAAAATTTTACGACATATTTTGACAATTAACCATCAATATTCAGTAATGAAGACATTAAAAAAAGCCTAACTGAAAATGAAATTCTATTTCATATAGATTTTTCCGAAAATTTTCTCTGCAAGTATGCAAATGAAGCACAGTCTGTGCATTTTGGAGCATCCCGAGACCAAATAACACTTCATACTGGTATGATGTACCATAAATCAAAAAAAGAGGGTTTTTGTACCGTCTCCAAGTCCTTAAGACATGATCCTGCCTCCATAATGGCACATATGGAAATAATTATAAACCATTACCAGCATGAGTTAGAAACTGAATTTAAAACAATTCATTTTCTCTCAGACAGTCCAAGCAGCCAGTATCGAAATAAAAAAATGTTCTTTTACCTACAGCAAGTCTTACCAAAATTATTTCCATAAATCCAACATATTTCTTGTAACTATTCAGAGGCAGGACATGGAAAGGGAGCTCCAGATGGTATTGGTGCAACCATTAAAAGAACTGCAGATCAACTCATAACATTTAACCATGACATAAATAACTTTGATGTCTTTGTGAAATGTATTCAAGAAAACATCAGCAATATACATATCAAATGTCTTAATGAAAATAATATTGAAAAATTTGATGCTTTTCTGCCTCCACTACTAAAACCATATAAAGCGACAATGCAAACACATCAAGTAACTTGGAATCACATTACTCGAGAGCTGAGTTTTAGAACTTTAAGCTGCTTTAAATGCAGCTTTGAGAATTGTATTCATTATGCGATTGAAAATAAAGTAGCGCCGCTACAGTCTTCATATTTAAGTGAGGAAAATGAAAATGGAAGAGCCACTGCTCGGCCTACAGGAATAGAAGAATTTAGTGAAGATACCTGGGTTACAGCTATTTTTGATAATGATTGGTATCCAGGTAAGAGACTACAGTTTTTTACTATACTGCTTTTCTTTACTTTAAAATTTAATTGTTAAATTTTATTAAGCTATACACTTTTTTTCAGGAATCATTGAAAAAATTGATCGAAACATTATGACTGTTAACTTTATGATGAAAAATGGTAAAAGTTTTTTCTGGCCAGATATCGCTGATCGTCAAACTGTGACTACTAGAAATGGAATCTTATGTCAGCTAGTGCAGCGGTTCTCAACCACCGTGTCGCGACACACTGGTGTGCCGGAAGAACCTATCAGGTGTGTCGCGAGATTTACGAATGCGATATTTTTATTTTTATATTTTTATTTATATTTTTTTACTTGTTATAATATACCAATCATGCATTCAACCATTTTTTTTAACTATTAGGTATATACCACGTTATACCAATCAATAAAGTGCCAAACCGTAATTGTTTCCTCTCTAACTTTTTTTAAAATTTAACCGACATAACTTGCGTTATGAATAGTTGCGCAAAGCGGGAGATCTTGTTTACTGTACTTACCTACCACTAGCAAAAATTTGTACATATAAGGGTGTCGCGAATCTGTAAGGAGTACGTTAGTGCGTCGCTGAGTAAAAAAAGTTGAGAACCGCTGAGCTAGTGCATCCACCTGAACCAGTTTCCAATAGATTCTACAAAATACAAGAATATGACTATATTGATAATTTATTTAAATCTTCAGTTTAGATTGTTACGGGTTAAAAGTCGCTAAGCAACTAGAAACGATTCTTATAAATAAGATTGTCATAATTTTTGCTTTATTGTCACAAGTACTGGCCTAAACAATTATAAAAATCAGGCTTCTATATTGTCTTGAACATTAGCGGCTATCAAGCCATTTTTAAGTCCGAAATCATATAGAAAATCAGGCATGAAGTAGGCTTTAGGTATACATTGCTACCTGTCTAGTAAGGGTCATCTCTTTGTCCTTACCTGTCTAGTGTCATATCTTGCTCACTTTTGATTTACACTTCATGAGGACAAGTTAGTATTGTTCTATGAAACTCCTTGAGGATATTTAATCAGAAGTAATCCAGATAACTAATTAAGAAATATTCAATTTGATGAAGTTGACGATTGTCTTGCTCAGCAAGGATTTAAAATATCTGGATATTTAGGTCCCCAAGACCTTTCTTTTTGGCCATACGCTATCTTTAAGGTAAGCTTTGTTTTTTTAACACCTGATTCGTTGTCTAAAGGGAAACCTTTAGTAATTTTAATTTATACCTTTTGCTCTGCTTGCATGCTGATGTATCTATTCATTTCAGGCCAACAATTTTTCTTTCTCTCCAATTCATTTTGATGTTGTGAGTTTTTTTGAAACACCCTTGTCCAGGGTCGATATTTATATAACCTGTATATCTGTGAAGTATCCAAGTATATAAATGCAGTACGACATCATCCACGTGTATAACATCGACGAAAAAAAACATAAGGTAGGATCAAACCAATACTTCTCTTAAAAGAACGTTGTTTTGCCTGTCTAAGCCACCACACCATACAGCAGTCTGACAAATATCTCGGTTTTGTATTTTTTTCTTGTAAATAGTACCTAAATATAATATTACATAGTTTTAAGAATTATAATATGGGTGTACGCTGAAAAGAATATTCTTAGAGGCAAATATAAACTTTAGTTGAGCTTTTTACCTTTTCCTTTTGGGTTTTTTTATATTTTCAATTAAGATTAATATGAATTTTTTTAGTTTTGGTTAATAAGAATAAATAGTTTGTGAATTCTCCGATTTTTTTGATTCCTTATTATTATTTTTTTGTTTGGTAGAAAATAAAACTAGTTATTTACCTTCGCATACCTTCAATAAAAACCGGTAACATCGGCGAAGAGTAACAAGATGTTGTATGGTAAAGGAATGAAATTAAGTGAATGGTTTCACATAGCTGATGTTTCTTTTTTTATTATTTCTACATTTTTTTGGGGCAAAATGTTAAAATGAAATGTTCTTTTTTCTTTTAATATAAGTTGATTTTTGATGTAAACTTAGGGGTTGTTTTATTTTTTATCATTAGAGTGGCAGGTAAATCATTAGAATGGACATTTTTTTTCAAAAAACCTATATATAAAAAGAATTAAGCTCAACTGTCTATCACATTTAATTAAGAACCTCTCAAAGTGCTTTATACCAGTCCTGGATTTGTCAATAGGCCATATAGGCCGCGGCCTATGGGCGGCAGCGTCTTAGGGGCGGCAGATTTTACAGGAAGCTCACTTAATTATAGAGAATAAAGGTCAAACAAGTTCACAGGTTGTCTCATGGTTTTTTATACTAATACGTTAAATGCTCATAGAAACTCACATATCGAAAATTATCAATCCTAGGTATTTTTACCGTTTTTATCTACATAATAATATACTAATAATATCTACTATACTATTATTGTGTGACTGTATCTGACTGATGGATAACAGCAGCGGGGCGACGACGCGGCGGGAGCAGTGACTCAATGCAGCCGAACATGAGCCGAACCACCTCCATTTCCTACCCGCGCTCGACATTCGACAAACCGCCCGCACAGTTCAAAGCGGCAGTGTTTTGCAAGCATCGATTGCATACGCTATGCTCGAGTCGCCTCGCTATTATCTATACAAAACACATAACGACTACTTACTTCTGAAGAAAAAATCAGTGATTCTCAATAATTATTTATTTATTTATATTTATTTAATCATTTATACTTTGTTGGTGAAAGTTTCTGTTGAAATAGGTAAGTTCTACACAATGGTAGCAATACTCTAATATATTTTTATCATTTACACTCATTAAATGAAAATTTTGCCTCATTAAAATGAAAGATACCTGCCTACCTTCTTACTAAGTAGGGGAAAGGAGGGTAAGTTGACGAATATAAGACTTAAAATTAAATTTTGACGTTCTTTAAGAAAAATAAAAATATTTTTTTGCAAACTTATTAAGTTTATACGTTTTGTAACTGATTTATGTATTTTTTTATTAAATACATATATTTTTTAAAAATTTGGAAAAATAAATATAAAACGTGTTCAGTTCGTTATCATACCCACACATGGAGTTAAGTTGACAAACTAATGTGGGTAAGATCACGAGGTACCTCTACCCTCTACATAAAAACTAAATGTAATATTATGAAAGAAAAATAGTTTAATAACAAAAATGCAACTAAATGGTACAGTGACAACAAGACCTCATCTTAAATTTAGATTCTTTTAATTCGGTACATTCAGCATGTGCCCAAAGTTTACACTTTAAACATTGAATTATGTCCCTTTCCCCTACCCGTTCTCTAACGAAAATATAGAAGATAGAAAGACAATATTGTGGTAGAATATATTAAAATTTGAGACATGTCATGACGTTTTCTAGTTGGCGCACACACTGGCGCAGTTATTCACGTCTTTTTTCTTTTTACAGATTGATAGCGTCCTCAAACTGACGGAAAATGAGTGATGGAAGGAAAAGACTTAGCGGTGCTGAGTACAGAAAAAATGCCAAAATAAAAAAAGATAAACAAGAACACGCACTTCAGAAGACCAGGAAAATAGAAGCTTTTTTTAAGAGTGAAAACAGCAACGAGGGTTTACGTAATGCACAAGAGAACTCGGGGATTAGTAATAATAAGGAAAATCAACATGAACAAGGTTCTGTTCCGGTTGAGGTGAAGAGCCTGTACCATCAAAAACAGTCAAATCAGTCGTGTCCAGTAAAACTTGTTCATCCTCCTGATTCTGACACCGAAATACCTTTAACACGTAAGTGTTATTCAAAGTCAGATAACGAAGAAGTGGCTATAGTTACGACATCAACTGAAATTCATTCAATAACAAAACTAAACACAGATCCAGCCTTATGGGAAATAAACGATTTAACGAGAGATATTATTGCCAGAAATGGTTTTGAACAAAACAAGTCCTGTGATTTCACAAAAAGTGGAAGAATGTATTCCGATCATCCCCGTTATTTACCAAAAAATATATTTTACACAAAAATGAAGAATAATGAAGTTAAAGAAAGGAATTGGCTCGTCTATTCGGAAAGCAAAAGCTCGGTATTTTGTGGACCCTGTATGGCCTTTGGATCTTTTGAGAACAAGACACAGTTTGACGAGCAAGGCTTCAATGATTGGAAGAATGCAGAAGTTCGAGTAGCTCAACACGAAAACTCTCCAAGTCATAAATCATGCATTCTCGCTTTAAGAGCTAGAAGTGTGATTCACGGCAATATCCAATCTTCCTTAACTATCCAACTTAACGAAGAAATTTCTTACTGGAAGAACATTTTAAAGAGGGTTGTTGCTGTTATAAAAGGATTAGCTTCTAGAGGTCTCGCTTTTAGAGGAAGTAATGAAAAGTATGGTGACCAGCATAGTGGAAATTACATTATGCTTCTGGAATTAATAGCAGAATTTGACCCATTACTAGCTAAACACATTGAAAGATATGCAAACCAAGGATCAGGAACAACTAGTTACCTATCGAAAACTGTTTGTGACGAATTTATTTCTTTAATGGCTGAAAAAGTATTAATATACATTAGTAATGAGATAAAAAAAGCAAACTACTTTTCTTTGATTGTGGACTCAACACCGGATGCAGCACATATAGATCAGCTAACGCTTGTCATTCGATATGTTTTAGATAACGAAGAACCATGTGAAAGATTTATCAAATTCTTACCTTCTGTAGGACACAAAGCTCAAGAAATGTTTGATGCCATTACTATAGAGCTAGAACAGTTAAACATTAATCTCAAAGATTGCCGTGGTCAATCTTATGATAATGCCTCTAACATGTCAGGGATTTACAATGGTTTACAAGCTAAAATTCAAGAACAAGCACCATTTGCCATGTTTGTTCCTTGTGCAGCTCATTCACTGAATTTGGTGGGAACCTCGGCCGCTGAGTCTTGTCCAGAAGCCTGCCGCTTTTTCATGTTGCTGGAGGAGGTATATACTTTCTTCGTGAAGTCAACCGAACGTTGGAAAAAACTGATAAATGAGATAGGAAGAGGAAAGAGGCTCAAGAGAGTGAATCTAACTCGTTGGTCGGCTAGAGCAGATGCCTGTAAAAGTCTAAGAGATTCTTGGGATGAAGTAGTAACAGTTTTAAAAATTATTGAAAATGACACTACAGAGAAACCCGTCCCGCGAAATGAGGCAAAAGGAATTCGCATTAAATTAGAAAAACTTGAAACTGCTTTCATGGTCGTATTTTGGAATGCTATTTTGGAGAGATTAAATAAAGTGAGTATTCAGATTCAGAGCTCATCTGTAGATGTTTTGACGGTATCTGATCTCTATGGATCTCTAGTAGAGTTTACAATAGCAGAACGAGACAACTTTGACTATTTTGAAGAAAAAGCAATTGAGATGAGCGCTCTTAAGCAATATCAAGGTGAAATAAAGAGGCAACCTAAAAAAAAAAAATGACGGATGAAACATCGAATGAAGAACCTGAAACACCCTACGGCTCCAGAGATTTTTTCAGAGTGGACACCTTTTTGGTCATCCTTGATAGACTGAGGGCTGAAATAGAGAGAAGGCATAATGCTTACTTAAACTTTAAAGAAAAGTTTTTATTTTTAACAAAAATTACTGAATTTTCAACACAAATAGTTACCGAAAAAGCCCAGTCGCTGGTGAAATATTATACCAATGATTTAGAGGAAGATTTGGTTCAAGAATGTGTGCATTTTCACAGTTACATTTCCTCTAGTAATGTTGCAGAATGTGCAGTGAAGCCTAGATCAAACTCATTGCTCAGTCTCTCAACGTTTTTGAGGAATCACTCGCTGTCTAATGTTTACCCTAACTTAGATATAGTTCTCCGCATCGCACTTTCGACTCCGGCTACGAATTGCTCTGGGGAAAGAAGTTTTTCCTGTTTAAAACGAGTAAAAAATTATCAAAGGTCTTCATTGTCTCAAGAAAAAATGAATTCTTTGGCTCTTCTCTACATAGAAGCAGAGATAATGAACACTATAAACTATGATGATATTATAAATGATTTTGCTATTAAAAAGTCCCGTAAAAAATTGTAATTATTGTTTCCTTAAGCCCTTCCTAATGACTAATTCATTATTTTGATCAACCTTAGTTCGTTTCTTACTACATATGGAAAATTATTATTTTAGTAAGGTACATGGGGCGGCGCAAATAAAGTGGCCTACACTCGTAAACAATATAAATCCGGCACTGCTTTATACATTATTTTCAAAAATTTAACAACAATATTTTTTTTTAAATCTAGTCAAGCCCAAAAAATTTATTTTGGAAGAAACACCCATAAACATACGTCCGCAAATGCTTCGTTTCCGAGATACGGGATGTTGAATTTTTTCTTACAAACTGACGATTTATTTATTGCTCTAAAACCGGTTGAGATATGCAAATGATATTTGGCAGGTTTTAAGAGGTAGTTATTGCGCATTTTTTGGCATACAATTAAGAATTTTATATTCACCATTGGCGTGCATACGGGTAATATGACCCGTATGCACGCCAATGGTGAATATAAAATTCTTAATTGTACGTCAAAAAATGCGTAATAACTACCTCTTAAAACCTACCAAATTTCATTTGCATATCTCAACCGGTTTTAGAGCAATAAATAAATCGTCAGTTTGTAAGAAAAAATGCAATATCCCATATCTCGGAAACGAAGCATTTGCGGACATATGTTTATAAAGCAAACGGTCATTATTTTTTAATGCAGAATTACCCTTTAAAGTTTGTCTCACTTATTTAGAAGCACCCTGTATTGATGAAGAAAGTTGCTAGTTGTTAAAGTACGTAACTTTTTTATTATCCAACATAACCAAATAAATCAAAAAGCAAAATTTTAAGATAGCCTAGGTTACTGTTGAGTAGTAATTTCAATATTTTATATACGCTACAATATTCCACAGGGTGTTCCAAACTTTGAGGAAAAAACACACTATCATTGTTACACCCGGTATACAATGACACTTAACTGTTTAGCAACAATATTATTACATCAATATTCTTGAAGAATAAATCTATAATATATTAAAAAAATTACTAAAATCGGACAACAGGTTTAGGAAATATGAGACATTAAATATGTCCCATTTTTAAGGTGGTGCGTTAATTTTGGCGCTTAGTGTATATCTCTATGGCCTGGTAAAATCGAGTGCTGTAAACCGTAGACGTCCAAAAGATGGCCCTTGTGTTAACAATCAGCAAGTATTTCACTAATTATTGAAATATAATACGAAAACACAGAAGTTATGCAAGAAATACTTCCTTGCTACGTTTAAAATAAGTAACGAACGCCTATAAAGATGTATATCTAAAACTGTAGCATGTGAATGTAAAGAACGGCGGGGTGTATCAAGTTCGAGACAACTAGACGACTCAGACATTGTAGAACACATCGGTATGTTTCCTGCATATCAGTCACTATTTGAGATTGAAAACACTCATCCAAAGTATTTAAACAGCAATCTTACAGTAAAAAAGATGTACGATCTCTATAACGAAAAATGTGCCACAGAGAATAGGGAACCGAAGAAATTAAAGTACTACTACCACGTCTTCAACAGTAAATTTAACTTGCACTTCAAACCGCCCCACCGAGATACCTGCAAGTTATGTGATGAATTTGAACTGAAAATAAAATCCACATGAGAAGAACAACTCAAGAAAGGATTACTATTACAGAAAGATCTAAATCAAAGGAAAGCAGATGCTGCCAGAGAGAGTTTAAAGAATGATTCAAAGAAAATAGATGAAGCCTATGTGATTACATTTGACTAACAGAAAGCGCTACCCTACCCAAAATTAACTACTTCAGTAGCCTATTATAAGAGAAATTTGTACATATACAATTTTGGCATACATTGCATGAACAAAACAGGATACATGCATGTATGGGACGAAACTGAAGGTGGTCGTGGATCGCAAGGTATTGCATCATGTTTAGTGAAACACCTAAAGCAAGAAGGTTCTTCTTATGAGCATGTAATTGCGTATTCTGATTCGTGTACGGGTCAAAACCGCAACATTAAAACGAGCCTATCGTTGTTAAAACTTGTATAAGATCCAGACGTAAGAACTAAAATAATAGATTTAAAGTTCCTAGTTTCTGGTCACTCCTACTTGCCGAATGATGGAGAATTTGGTATTATAGAGAGTGCTAGCAGAAAACATGCTCTTATTTACAGCCCTCAGGAATGGATACAAATAATACAAAATGCTACAAGCAAGCAACCTCACTTTGTAGTCACTGAAATGCAGCGAGAAGAATTTTTAAGCACAGAAATGTTGGAAAACGAAATAACAAACAGAAAGAAAACTATAGTCCGTCCGCTACAACTTTTCCCATGCGGTACGATTTATTTTCAATCAAATTAAGTCAAAACAGAAAGTGAAATGTACGCCGATGTGTGTAGTATATAGTATACAAAATGAATATACACATCGACGTTCGTTTCAATTTATGTTTTGACTTAATTTGATTGAAAATGAATCATACCGCATGGGAAAAGTTATAGCGGACGGACTATATCTGTGATTATAAATTCAATTGGTTAATTCGTTGGCTCCGTTTTCAACGAGATCGTCCGCAACAGTTCCAGTTTAAAGAAGCATTGAATGAATGTATGGACTTTTACATAGTGGATACTTCCAAAAAGAGATGCGGTAGACCCATCAAAAACCTGTGCAACGTACAGCAAGGCCCTCTGTATCCATCCAGAAGAGCACTCACTGATGCAAAAAAAAGAGACATGTTAGACTTATTACCTTACATACATCGGATCTTTCATCACTACTACAGATAGTGATGTAAAAAAACGTGTTTTCCTTTAATTCTAAAAAAACGGAAAAAAAACAATAAAAAACGTGTTTTTTTTGTTTTTAATTGTTTTGTATTAGTTTCTCAACGTAATATTAACAATATCAATATTAGGAGTTGTTTGTAAGCCTAAAAATCACCCAATATTTCAATATTATATCCAAAACATCTAGAAACTCAGTGTTTGACGTTCCTTTTTAAAAAATATTGAAACATTAAACCCTTACTGCCTTTATCTATTATTTTTTTACGTCGTTGCTTTTGGGGAATCACCGAAATTTAGCAGGACGCTCGTATTCGTTGGCGCTGAGAAAACCGGGGAATTACCGATTAGCTTTTGCAGGTGTTCTGTTGTTATTTTGTGATTTACTTGCCTTGTGCCGGAAATATTTGTGTTTAGTGCTTATTTAAGTGTGTTTAAATAAATTAATTATTGTTAATTATATTTTCTGTGTTTTATGATAATAAATTATTTGTTACCTACTGTAGTGACATTAGTGACAAAAACTGAATGTTTATAATGTCTTCGAATTCGAGTTCTTGTTCTTCGCGGGAATCACGGGGAAGGAAAAGTTGCAAAGTAAGTTCCCTGTTTAAAATGCTAAAAACAGAAAAAAAACTCCTCAAGTAGAGTGTACTTTTTGTACACTTCAACTATCAAAAAATGGGACACGTTTGTTGGAACATATTAAAAAATGCCTAAAATGTCCAGAGGAAGTTAAAATAAAGTATGGAGTGACGGAGAGAAAACAACGAAACATTGGACTATTACAAACAATACATGAAAAAAGGGAGGAAAAAGTTAAAGGTATGTACCAAAGCTCTAAAAATATTTCCAAATTTCCCTCTCCTTTATTTAGTAGAAATTCCTAAAGATAACCTTACTTTGCAGACTTATTTTTAAATTTAATAAATTTGGGAATTTTATTTACAGAAAAACCGAAATCACAATCTAAAGAGGTGTCCGCATTCATGGATAAAATGACACCTGAACAAAAAGTAAAAGCCGATGAACTGCTTAGCCGGGCTATCTATTCAAGTCAAGCACCACTGGCTTTAGTAGAAAATATACAGTGGCAGAAGTTGTTTAAATTTCTCAGACCTGCTTATCAGATACCAACCCGACACCTTGTATCAGGTCCACTATTAGACAGTGAGCACCTACGTGTAAAGGCTATGGTTTCGGAAAACATTGGTAAGATTTAAGTTTTACCATATTTATTAAAATTTATTGTTTCGGCCCTTACTCTGTGAAATTCTGCGTAATAACAATAAATTAAATATTTTTTAGAAAATCCACAAATTACATTAGTTTTAATAATAATCTAATACGGTTCCAACCGGTTTCGATGCCATTGCGCCATTACCAAGGAGTGTTGTACAAAATGATGTAATTTGGCATCGACTCCGGTTGGAACCGTATTAGTTCATTAAAACTAATGTAATTTGGGGAATTTTGGAATTTTTAAAAAAATATTTAATTTACTGTTATTATATTTATTAAAACACTGACAATATATAGGCGAGCCGCTGTAAAATTACCACTGAACAACGTACTAAGGACGAAGTTTAACAGGAAAGACCTTGAACAGCAACCAGATGCGGTACAGTGTTGTACCACACCGTCCGTCGTATATATTTCAGTAATTTTAGAACGGCCCGACTTTAATATAAGTAAACCTACATTATGCTAGTAGGTTAAAAATAATTATCTCTTTACTTTAAGCTGGAGCACATTCTGTTGGACTAATGGTGGATGGATGGTCCAATATTAGGAACGAGGCTGTCCTAAACTTTGTTGTAACAACTCCAAAGCCATTCTTTTTTAAAATTATGCCCACAGGCACTGCACCTCATACTGCAGAATATATGGCAAAAACCCTTGGTGCAGTAATACGTGAAATCGGTCCCCGAAAGGTATTTGGTATAGTCACAGACAATGCAGCAAACATGAAAGCTGCTTGGGCCTTGATTGAAAATGATTTTGATAATAACATTTTTACCTATGGATGCTTTGCTCATTCTCTTAATTTAATATTTACCGATCTCAAAAATTTAACAAGTCTGAAATCGTTTACTGCCGAGGCGTTGCCCTTACAAAGGCCATCCGACAAAGCCACATATTATCTGCGTGGGTAAAGGAAAAACAAAACGAATTAAAAATAAGTTGCAGTCTTAAACTCCCAGTGCCTACCAGATGGGGATCATTAGTTCTTTGTCTACAATCATTACTACAAACAAATAATAAAAAGGATGGCTATCAATGAAGAAGTTGAAAAGGCAGTAAGCAAACACCCATCTTTAAAAAAAATGCTCTAAGCGATATATTTTGGGACCGGGTACAAGGATACATTATGCTTCTGGAACCAATTGCTAACACAATTACCTCTGTAGAAGGTGACACACCAACGATTTCAAAATGTCTGCATTTATTTAAAAAAATGGTTAACACGTCATTAGAAAATGTCACTTAAAGTCCATTGTTATCCAAAGAGGAAGCAGATACAAGGGCAATTTTTGAAAATCGGAAGAAGTTTGCTATTTATAGTGTTCATTTTGTAGCTAACCTTTTGGATCCAAAATATCGTGGCTGCGAACTTAGCTCAGATGAGATGTTAAATTTTTTTAGGTTATAGTGGGTTTTATTTATATTTATATTAATTTTTTTATTTAATGTAGACTGATGCGACAGAAGTCATATACAAGGTAGCACAGAAGATGCCAGATGTCGATGAAGCAGCCGTCTTAGCTGACGTTGTCAATTTTATTGCAAAAGAAGGACTATTCAAAAAGGCTTTTCTATGGAATGAGGACACAATTGCAGCTATCAGCCCTATTGCCTGGTGGAGTGGTCTTTGCTCAAATACCGCACTCTCCAAGTTGGCGATTCGTTTTCTAGAGTTGCCAGCGACATCAGCAGCATGTGAAAGATCCTTTTCTTCATATTCGGGAATTCACACCTACAAGAGAAACAGGCTGACCAATACTCGAGCGTCAAAAATCGTGTATGTGGCTCATAATTTAAAATTAATGGCTGAACTACAGCCAAGTGAATCATCCAGTTCAGAATCAATTGCTGGCCCTAGCTTCACAGTCATCCTGCATTAGAATCTGAACCGGAACCAATGATAATATCCAATTCAGATCAGTCGGAGTCTGTCTTTGAAAGTGATGAAGAGGAAGCTTCAGAGTCTGAAGAAAATGCAGATAGCGACGGGACGGATCAGTGTTCATTTAAGGGATTCGGTTAATTAATTGAACCTTTTCAATCATTAAGACGTTGTTTTTTTTATTTGATAAATTTTTATTACTTATTTTTGCTTTGATTTTGCAAGTTAACGAATAAACTCTTCTTATTTTGTTTATACCCATGGTCTTTTTATTTAAAGGATTTATACGAAATTAATTATGAAACGAAATAATACTTATTTTGTTATAAAATTATACAGAATATTATATTTATTATATGTTTTTGTCATTAAATAAACTGTACCCACTTAAAAAATCAAAATAAAAAAAACGAAAAAAAAACAAAAAAAAACGAAGGCTTCGTTTTTTGCAATAAAAAACGGTTTTTTTTTAAAACGGTACCGTTTTTTATTGGTTACATCACTAACTACAGAAATCTGCCGACGCAGATAGCAACACGGTCTTCAACAGGTATTAATGAGGAAAATCGCCCTTCAGCTGACTAGAATATCTTTCTATCGTAATTATACGTATATAAAGTTCTTCAAATAAATAATTCTTTGTATTGCTGTGCTTTATTATAATATATGTATATGCAATATCACAGTTAGATATTTTTAAAATGCAGAAATTATTAACAATGACAATAATTAAACCTCATTCAAATAAATTTGTTCCATATTTTTAGGATAAGAAAAAAATCAGTCATTTTAAAAATGGTACAAGTCCAATTTTATTTTTTCAAACACAACTTAAACTCAGTATTCAAGCAAGATTTCATTATTTTGTGTCATTGTTATAAAACTAAACATCTAATATTAACTAAAATCCAATTACGGTACGTATGTGATATTTCTAGATTTAACTATAACTGATTTCACAAAACCTTCAATATCTGATTCAACTTTTGTGGAGTTGGACCATTGTTATTCTGGGCGCCTCATATATGACTGTGTTGTGGATTTGCATCTCCCTATTGATATAATTCAAATTTCTTGTTTTATAATATTCGTAAATTGACGTAATTGACAGCAGGCAACGTGTTAAAAAACTGGAACGCATTGACCAGAAAGTAGTTCGCAGATATCAGAAATAATAAGCCCTTCTTGACATACATCTCATTGGAGAAGCATGAAATATCCATTCTTTCGCCTGATGAAGAAGGTAAAGCACTTCAAATTTGCTTGAAAAATATTTTGTTGAAAAAATGTCTGCTTAAAACGTAACGATTATAAATAAATCTACTTCAGAAATCCTTTTTTAACGACGTAGGCTAGGTGTCGATCAGCCAGTCACAACGTGACTAATGCATCAACCATAAAAGATTATTTTTAACATCATGTATGTGTGTTCAACAAACGATCTGCATATTATAATATATTTCAAAATACGTATCTTTGTATTATCTGCTTTTTTTGTTATTTATTTTTGAGTTATATCTCTATATAAAGAAAACAATGAGGTCCTTACAGTTCCATAGCAAGCAGCCCTCTACTCAGTTCAAAAGCTGGTTTGCTATGGACTGTCCAAGTTGCTCACCATATTTTTTCTATAATATAGGCATATATCGACAAATTAGAAACAATCTGCTTGTAGAATATTCTTTTTAATACAATTATTTTTTTGTTTTATAATAATCATAAATCGACTTTTCAAATGTGAAGTCAATGCTAAGCTAATGATTATTATAAATAAATATATATGCAAAAACGTCGTCCTGGGTGTTGAAAATCCTTGATGTTGATCTATCATTTTTCACGTCATAAAAATTCAATAAATATCTTTTCAGGGTAGTGGCAGTGTTGTTTGAATTTCACTTATTTCTATACTCCTTACTGTATACTTATCATTCGATTTGTTAAACATAAAGCAGATACTAACGTAATATTGTAAAAAAAACTTTGTAAGATATCAGCTTCGTGAACGTTTTGAACAAAACTTGATCAACCTGAAACTGTGCATAAAAAATAATACAAAAACAACATACACAATATTTAATATTAACAATACTTTAGGGGGTACATTACTACATTTATAGAATAGATCAAGATTTTGAATACTATTCGCCAATGCTTCTTTTTTTCGAAACACAAGAGGCTATTTCTGTTTTTTAATTCTGTAATCTTGTCTTTTTATTGTATATTCATCAGTGTCGATCCGATAAAAAAGGGCAAGCTTAAAATTGCATCTTCGACAGAACAACTTTTGTGACAAGCTGAAAATCAAACTCGTGAGATCGTTATAATCATGAGATGTTTGTGAGCTCTCCTTAATAAGCAAAAATCCATGTAAAGGTATCCAGACATTGTAATGGCACTGCGTCTGCTCGTAACCTAAAAAAAGAATTAGAGTACATCAACATCTACATAGGTTTCAAAATAATATTAAAAGATAAAGATTACTGTAAACATGATCTGACTAAAATGATTTGCTTTAAATCTTGATTTATCAGCTTTTTGGAATTCCTTTGTGTGTTTACAACATTTCGTAACTTTAATAACCCTTAAACTTTGCCAATGGTTGAAGGACTGACGAATGTATAGATTAAGAATGAGCCATTTCCAAGATCATTGTCTATATCAAGTCAATATAAAGCAGGAGAGTTGTATAAATATGCTGAAATGCTTTCTTCGTGAGTTTTACGTTAAGAGGATGGGTACGTATTTTCGGTTGCAATGCTATTCAAATGGGGATTCATTTTTTCGAATTCTGAGAAAACTAATAAGTACTTTTGAAAAATTTAAACGCAGAATGAAAGATTACGTTATTAGTGAGGGCCGAAAGTCCCTGAGAACTTCCATAATGTTTATTTTAATAAGTTACAGAAGTGAAAAACTAAGAGAAAATTTAGTGTAATTTTTAATTTCAAATATCTCATTCAAAATAAACTTTTTATTTATTCTAAGGGACTTTCGGCTCTGGGTAATAATTTAGTCTTTCATTCTGCATTTAAATTTTTTAAAAGTATATATTAGTTTTTTCAGTATTCGAAAAAAAAATGGACACCATGTCCGTGGTAACATTTTCCAAATCTATCTTTGTCTTACAACGCACTCAGTCGAATAGAATATTGTCAGCATACAGTCAGTCAGACATTGACAATCAGTAACAATTTTAAATATTTGGCATGGAATCGGGAATATTTTGAGTTGTTGATTAAATAATATTAATATATAGTGTATTTTGACAAATAATTGATTTAAGACGTGAACTTAATAAAACGTTATTTTATTGTGTATTATTTGTGGCAGATCCAAGCAGAGAATACATCAGGATAATATATTCTGTGATCCAAGTATTTTGTTGTTAAAGATGTTCAAAATTGTAAGCGTTCCATAGTAACATTATATTATTAAAAAATCACTTTAACACTTTTCCTCTTTTCTCGATTGAGATTAGTTTTTGTTGTACATATAAATTATTAGAATAACTGAATACATAGTTAGTGAAAAAATTATCAGTAGTAATTGCAGAAGAGCTCTAAAATTATTGAACTTTTCCCGAGTGTCACTTTGACAGTTTTAATTTCACGAGCCGAAGGCGAGTGAAATTATTTCAAAGTGTCACGAGGGCAAAAATTCTATATTAATTTTAGAGATCGAGTGCAATTTTTGCGATTATTTCATGAATAAAGCTGTTCAAAACCAAAATTTTATTGTAATTTATTTATGTAAGTACAAATTAGTACAATTAAACACACAGTTGTTATAAATATTTCACGGTTGAAAGTCATTACTTTTATAATTTTTAAAACATTAATTGTCATTAATGTCACTGAATGTATTTTTTCGTAGCAACGAAGGGCATCTGACGTAATATACTTGACGACGGGAAATTATCAAAAATTATCAATTTAATTTAGATTTCTGTAGCTTTCTATTGGTCAGAATCTCCTATGAATGAAATAATACACATTTATTAACTGAATTAATAATTTGCAATTATACAAATAACAGTTATCCAAGAACATTCAAAAGCCATCTCTTTAAGTTAAAGATGACATTTTTAAGTAGAATGACATTCTAGTAATGTTTACGTATTCATACCAGTGTGAATTTTACTACACGTAATTTTCTGTGTAAAGACAGAAAAAGTAGCGATAGCCGTAAAATATTTGCGAATTATGTACCCATGGCCTTAAGGATAGTTCCTTGCCACTTGGTAGAATAAAAAAATAAGGTTAATGATAATGACAATATTTAATGGGAATTGACTATAATTTCAACTGAAAATACATTTAATTTGAAGTTTCAATTTCCACTTCGAAACTTTTTCTGGGAAATAATGATGTATTGAAAAGAATATGAGATAAATGACATGACGAATATGAAGTGAAAATCGAAACGCCAAATTAAATGTGTTTTTAAATTACCAAATTATTATGACCACTCATGGTACTGAATGATTTTGTATTAAGCCTTTTTACTTTAACATAAATATAGGCCTAATTTTGTTTAATTATAGCAGATCAGTGCTCTAGTTTAGCTTTTTTATGTATATGTTACGGGTAAAGTTAGGTAAACGGGTAATCCTAGGATTACCCGGGTAAAGTACGAAATACTCGCGAGGTATCGGTAATATCCGATAGTAAGTCTGAAATATAATTTAAATAATTCAAATTTCGGGCTTTACTCGGGTAAAACACATTCTACTTGCGGGCTTATGGTTAAATGCTTAATTCGTTATCCTAGTAATGGCAAGACTGTAACTTTTTGAAAGATGTCTTAATTTAAGAAAATAACGCATTTTACAAAAGTAAGGAAAGTAAAACTATAAATACTGCAGAAATGAAATTTATAATTTATTTGTTAAAACAAGACAAGCTGCTGTGGCATTTGGAGTTACAAATATTTCCAGCAGCTTTGCATTTGCATTTATTTTACCAAAACCTAGCAGATACTTCATACTTTACCCGGGTAATCCTAGGATTACCTGTTTAACTTTACCGGTAACATATCGCTGGTACCTATGATTAATGTCATTCCTAATACATTTCCAGTGAAAATAATAACTCTTTGTTAAGTATTGGCGATTACAATATTTTTTATATGCGCGTCCGCGAAGATTATAACTCGCAAAACATTTACAATGAAAGGATTTAGTTCATAATAGATGCCGACGAAAACAATTATTTCCCTTTCTGTTTCTGTCGACGAAAACAATTATGTCTGAGAACTTTTTACTAATTATAATTTTCGTGGACCCACAAACAGAAATGATGTTTTTTGCTGATACTCATCAAAAAATAAATTTTTTCGCTAACACTTTATTAGGGATTGTAATCTTCTTCTTCTTCTTCATGTACCATGTCCTTTCAGAACGTTGGTTACCATCATAGCTATCTTAATTTTATTCACTGCCACCCTGAATAGCATGCTTGTATCAACCCCATACCAATCTCGCAAGTTCTTCAACCATGAGGTTCTTCTTCGTCCTGGACTGCGTTTGCCTGCTATTTTTCCTTGCATAATATTTTGTAGCAACCTATATTTGGGACCTCTCATTACATGTCCGAAGTACTCCAGCTTTCTCTGCTTGATGCTTTTTATGATCTCAGTAGTCTTGCTGAGACGTTCTATATTGTGGAGTTTCGACTCTTCTCCACCCAGGAAACTTTTAAAATGCTTCTATAGCACCACATTTCGAAAGCCTCAAGGCGATTTAGATCGATTTTATTTACAGTCCAGGACTCGACACCATAAAGTAAGACCGAGACACAATTTAGTTGCTGTCCAAGGTACACGATTTTATCAACTTGCTCAAGTTTGGTATTATTTACATATACAGGGTGTCCCGAAAAGATTGGTCGTAAATTATACCACACATTCTGGGGTCAAAAATAGTTCGATTGAACCTAACTTACCTTAGTACAAATGTGCTCACAAAAAAAGTTACAGCCCTTTGAAGTTACAAAATGAAAATCGATTTTTTTCAATATGTCGAAAACTATTAGAGATTTTTTATTGAAAATGGACATGTATGATTCTTATGGCAGGAACATCTTAAAACAAAATTATAGTGAAATTTGTCCACCCCATAAAAAATTTATGGGGATTTTGTTCCCTTAAACCCCCCAAACTTTTGTGTACGTTCCAATTAATTCATTATTGTGGTACCATTAGTTAAACACAACGTTTTTAAAACTTTTTTGCCTCTTAGTATTTTTTCGATAAGCCAGTTTTTATTGAGGTGCGGCTTCTTTTTCAATATATTTACGTAAAAATTTTATGGGGGTTTTGTTCCTTTAAACCCCCCAAATGTTTGTGTACGTTCCAATTAAACTCTTATTGTGGTACCATTAGTTAAACATAGTGTTTTTAAAACTTTTGCCTCTTAATCTTTTGTTCATAAGTCACCTTTTATCGAGATGTAGCTTATTTTTCAAAATATACCTAAAAATGTAAATTATAAATCAATTTTCAGATTATTAACAGGTCTCTATAACCGTACTTAACCATATACAAATATGTGGTGGATTCGACAAATATTCAAAATATCTCGATAAACACTGGCTTATCGAAAAAGTAATAAGAGGCAAAAAAGTTTTAAAAATGTGTTTAACTAATGGTGCCACAATAATAATTTAATTGGAACGTACACAAAAGTTTGGGGGGGTTTAAGGGAACAAAACCCCCATAAAATTTGTATGGGGTGCACGAATTTTACTTATTTTTTTTTAAGATGTTGCTGCCGTAAAAATGCCACATGTCCATTTTCAATAAAAAATCTCTGAGAGTTTTCGATATATGAAAAAAAAATCGATTTTCATTTTGTAACTTCAAATGGCTGTAACTTTTTTTGTGTGCACTATTGTATATAGGTAAGTGAGGTTCAATCAACATATTTTTGACCCCAGAATCTGTGGTATAATTTATGACCAATCTTTTCGGGACACCCTGTATAGACGGTTTTATATGCTGCTGTTTACTTATTACGAGTATTTTGGTTTTCCGTATGTTCAGATCCAGACCTGGCTCGCTACAACTCTCAAGGACACTATCAAGTAGTGTTTGCAGTGTGTTATAATCTTCACAATCTCATATAATCGAAAATAAATTTTTTTGCGGCGTTCGTTGAAAGTTCTACTCTTAACGGCATTTTTTGTAGTTATACTTTTCGTAGGCGGCAACGATATATATCGCTGGTGAAATAGCTGCGGAATGGCCGAAGTTATAGTAACTTATGAAGAAACAGCGGGTAAAAAGATACGATGAATACACATTAATTGGTTTGATGAGCCACACATTGAAAATTATTCTTCACATTATTCACGGAATAATAATAAGTCATTGCGAAAGAGACGTAGATCCAAGTTCCAAGTTTTTGTGCCGGTCTCGGCTATCGGCCGGGACTAGGAACGATTTAAGTGATTAAGTGATTTAAGTGATTAATTCTAAATGACTATGTGATTAATTTTGAACTCAGTGGTGTACTATATTAAGGAAATGAACCACCAAAATCAAGTGCCAAATGGGGGGTTGTATAATGTGTCCCAAATATATACACAGCCTCAATAACCTCCAGTAATATCGCCCCCATTCTATGGATTCCCGAGCAGCCAACAGATAACAAACCAATATATCCCGCCTACTCCATTCCCAAACAATAATCACCAATATAACCTAAACCTCCCTGCCCCTCCAATGGATCAACCAAATACATCAAATGCTTCCCAATACATTATCAGTGAAGAGGAAGTTGTCATGGCGACGAAACATATCAAGCGACGAAACCATAGAAAACGTTCACAATTGGCAAACAGTCACAAAAATTACAAAAAAAAAGGAAAGCAAACACCAAAGATGATAACACAACAATGGAAGTGAGTACAAACAACAGATTTGAACCATTAGAAAACTTAACCGATAGTAATAACACACCAGTAACACCTAAACCTCCACCTATATTTATCTATGGGGTAAATGATATCAAAAAAATTACTGAAAACCTATCAACGGTCATTAAATCAGAAGACTACCAGTCGAAAGCTCTCCCTAATGACACAATAAAAATAAACACCAAAACTATTGAGTTATATAGAAAACTTATACAGCATTTAAATAGCAGCAAAATAGTTCACCACACATACCAAGCAAAACAAGATAGAGCTTATAGGGTAGTTATAAGAAATTTACACCACTCGATGCCAGTTGAAGAAATAAAAAGTGAACTAGCTAAATCGGGGCATACTGTCCGTAATATCATTAACGTCTTACACAGAGTCAATAAGTCACCACTGTCAATGTTCTATGTGGACCTAGATCCGAAAGAAAACAACAAACACATTTATACACTGGATTATATCGGCAATATGAAAGTCAGCTTTGAACCTCCTCACAGAAAGAAAAATATCACACAGTGTCAGCGCTGCCAACGTTATGGAGATACAAAAGCGTATTGTACAAGACCTTACGCATGCGTGAAATGTGGAGGAAGTCATCCAACGCCAGAATGTACAAAACGCCAGAATGTACAAAACCCAGAAATACACCAGCAAAATGTGCCCTGTGTAACGGAGAACACACTGCAAACTATAAAGGCTGCGTAATTTACAAGGACTTGTAAAATGTTGCAAAATGTAACAAATAATCGACGACGCGGAAATCAGTCAACCCATAATAATCAGAACCCACATCAAAATGTTAACCCAGCACCAACTTCACAGTATCAGAGTCAACAATCACAGTACCAACTACAGAATGGAACTCAATCCTATGCCCAAGCAGTAAGAGCAGGAAATCAAGTAGCTGACATAGGGTCTCAGATGAACTTATTCTTAAACGAATTTAAAGCAATGTTCACCCAACTAATGAATCAAAACAGCATGATCCTTACCACTAATAGCCAAGTGTAACGCAAATGGTTTAGCAAACCATAAAGCAGAAGTAATCCAATTCCTAGAGGACAACAAAATAGACATCCTCTTTGTGTCCGAAACGCATTTCACAGAAAGAAGCGTGATTAAAATACCTCGATACTCAGTCTACCACACTAGTCACCCAGATGGAACAGCCCATGGAGGATCTGCAATAATTATAAGGAACAATATACAACATCTTCAAATGCCGGAACATAAAACAGATAAGCTACAAGCAACAATACTTCATGCCAGGCCTTGGAACTTCGAAATTGCTGCAATATATAGCCCTCCTAGACATAGAACTAGACATAGAATCACAACTGAAGAATACGAAGAACTATTCAACAAGCTAGGTAACAAATTCATTGTTGGAGGTGATTGGAATGCTAAGTATACGAATTGGGGTTCACGACTCATTACATCAAAAGGCAGAAGCCTACTAGATGCCATCAACAACACAAACTGCACCTACTTATCGACGGGACAACCAACGTACTGGCCGTCCGACACAAATAGGCTAGCAGATCTACTCGACTTCTTCATCCTAAAAGGAATTGCAGAAAACTACACAAACATAGAAGCAAATTGGAATCTCTCGTCTGACCAAACACCAATCATAGCAACAATCAGCACCCACATAATCAAACGACCTGAAATACCCAAGTTGACTTCCCCTACAACTAATTGGTGTGAATTCAAGTACCAGCTTGACACGAATATAAATCTTATAATCAGACTAAAAGAAAAAGATGACATAGATAAAGCTATAAACCACTTCACCTGTCAAATTCAGCAAGCTGCATATCGAGCTACACCATCAAATCCAAAGCAAGAAAACACAAATACCACTCCGAATTATATTAGACAACTAATAGTCGATGGCAAAGAAGCCGCAACATTAATGACAAACACAAATATAATCGACTAACCAGACAATTAAAAACAGCTCTAAATGAAACACGCAATGCCACATTTGAACACTTCATTAGTACCTTGTCTAAAGAAGATCACTCAATATGGAAGGCAACAAAACACTTAAAGAGACCTACAGAACACAACTCGCCGATTAAGAAAGATGATGGTACTTGGAAAAGATCAGACCAGGAAACAGCTTCAACATTTGCAGAATACTTAGCTGGTATTTTTAAAGAACACTAAGTAGAGAATAATGATGATGGAAACTTAATAAGAGACTTCCTGGATAGTGCTTGCCCTATGACGCTCCTAATAACAGTTAATAAAGTTAAACAAGAAATAGACAAAAGCAATAACCACAAAGCACCTGGATTTGACCTAATAACAGGATTAATACTGAAACATCTTCCGAGAAGAGCATTGGTCATGCTAACTATTCGCGGTGTGCAAGTACTTGGACGGGAAACGAGAAACGACCGTGCGCGAGTCGCGTAGAAATATTGCAACTATCTTAAATAATTCATATTGTCAATTGAAATTGTCAAATTGACGTATATTTCATACCTTCTGTCATTGAAGCAGAAAAATTATATATTGCTCCATAATATTGACATGATATGCAATTATTATATAAAGGTAAATTTAATTAATTGTATTTTGCTTGCAGTACTGCATTTTAATAACTAATTTTATTTACTACATACAATTGTTTACGTTTGCACAACATAACCTTCATCTTATTTTTTCTTATTATTTTTTTGGACTATGGCCTTGACAATTATCCAGCAACCAGGACTAATATAATTGGCCAATATAATTAAAAGTGCGAATAAAAGTACAGAGCGTAGAAATAAAGGTCGCTTTGCGGAACTTGCACGGTCCCAATAATATACAATAGTGCACTCAGACTGACATATTTCAAAATCACATGGAAATTTGCGCAAATAATAATGAAACACAAACCGGGTAAACCTCCAAATAAAACATCATCCTATCGACCAATCAGCTTGTTGCCGACAATCAGCCCTATTCTGTAACTTTTAACAAATCGAATAGAAATGACCAAGTCGAATCGTAATTACCCAAAATCGGAATGTTTGATATCTATCGCGTCATTTTTGTGTTTGGATCGGTATTCTGTAACTCATATCGTAATCGAAATATCTGACTTCTATTTCACGCGGTTCTGAGGAGGTGGCAACCGCGCAGTAACCAGCGAAATTGTGTTCTGTGACCTATTTTGTTACTTGAAATATGACACCGTTGCCATTTCCTCAATGTTTTCATACTTTCTTCATACTATCCTCAAAGTTTTGAGAAGTAAATAAAATATTCGTGTAAATACTGGATGCAAAAAGCTCAAAAGAAAATGAATGGTTTTAAATTAAAGTTAATTAAAATTGATATAAAAAAGAAGATAAACTGATAAATAAAAAAGATAAGTGAAGATAAGAAGTATAAATGCTTTTAAATCAAAGATATTTAAATTGATGTTATTAATTCATTATTATTAATAAATTATTTAAAATTGATATTACTAATAATATGCAATCTTGTAAGATTCGATTCCAGTTGAAATAACTGCTAAACAGCTTTTCCCAAAAATGGCATCTTTTCTATAATTTGTTCAGACTATGAGCGTTGACTGATAAATATACAAGTATACTGGTATAATATTTATTTATCAATTAACGCATAAGAAGTCATGCTATTCTTGTGCATTATACCATTGATTGCAATTGTACAAGAAATATGCGAACAAAATATGGCAACAATGTGAATGGGAAACATTCAGACGCCAAGTTGCAAATAAATAAGGTTAGGTCCAATTATTCATACTCGTACAACATGTCTAAATGAAATATATATAGTTCTCTAAACAAATAACACCACAGACTAAAAATTAAGCAGCTAAAAAAAGGTACAAATACTATAAATAATTATAAATAAGTAGTATGTAATTAGTTATTTTTATATATAAAATATAAACGTCAAAACAAAACAAAATGCGCTTGCGTCAACCACAATTCCGATAATCGAAATCTCATCTCGACAGGGTAAATGCTGTCGAAGTGATTTCTATTCACATTACGATTGTAGAGATTCCGAAGTAGTTATGGAATACGGATTTGGACTATTTCTATTCGACTTGGTCACTTCTATTCGATTTTACTGACTTCTATCATCGAAATGAGTTACAAATGTCTAAGATCTTCGAAAGACTACTACTCGATAGACTGAAGAATGACATTAACCTAGATGTAGAAATACCCACACCACTTTGGTTTTAGAGAGAGACACTCCACAACACAACAGACTCATAGAATTATAACGAAAATCCTTACTGCTATTGAGGAAAAAGAATAGTGCACAGCATTTTTAGATGTACAAAAGGCACTTGATAGAGTACGGCATACTGGACTTTTATACAAACTCAAAAGTATTCTTCCAACCCCCTACTACCTAATCATGAAATCCTACATTGAAGATCGTTACTTCCAAGCAAAATATAACACAGCAACTTCCACATATTTTCGCATTAAATCAGGCGTACCACAGGGTAGTGTCCTCAAAACTCCTTTACCTATTATTTACCGCAGATATCCCAACCACTGAAACAACCCAAATCTCAACATTCGCTAATGACACCACCATAATCGCTGTCAATGAGGACCCCTCTATCGCGTCTGCACAACTGCAAAACCACCTTGACCAATTGGGAACATGGCTCAACAAATGGAAGGTGAAAGTAAATGAAACGAAGTTACATTTACAAACCGAAGAAATGTATGTCCAACAATAACACTAACTGATACACAATTACCAGTCAGCACACGAGTCAAATATTTGGGACTAACCCTTGACAAAAGATTAAGATGGAAGCCGCACATTCAAGCCAAGAAAACCCAGATCAACATAATAATACGACAAATGAGCTGGCTTATTGGTCGAAAATCAAAACTCAATATTGAAAATAAACTGCTCCTGTATAAAACTATAATAAAACCAATCTGGACCTATGGTGTTCAACTCTGGGGTTGATCAAAGCCATCAAATATCAAGATAATACAAAGAGTCCAATCAAAAATATTGAGGATGATATTCAACGCACCCTGGTATGTAAGCAATAAATCCCTACATGAGGACTCAGCTACACCCTTGGTAGAGGAAGAAATTCCAAGGATCACAAAGAGCTACCTTGATGGACTGAGAAGTCATCCAAATGATGAAGCAAAACTGCTGAACACTCCTCCCGAATTCGCAAGACGACTGAAGAAACTATGGCCAACAGATTTAATAAATTAAATATACATATTGTCATTGTATAACTAGACCATAGTAACTCAAACTAATGTCGAAATTTGTTGGATTTTATTTGAGACAGTCACTAGATGTCACCACTCTTTCTATCTCAATTGAATAGAAATCTACTAATATTTTTTTAGCTACGCTATAATAGATGGTGCCGCGATAGCTAAAGTCAGCGTCCATTTTGTTCCCCTAAATTCAATCTACCAGTGTTGCAATATCTCATAGACAGTGATATAGTGGCAATAAGTGTATTTACACCTACAGTTTAGTGTTTCCGTGAAGAATATTAATATTTTTACCGTATAGGAAATCTATAAAATATTCGAGGTAAGTAAAATATTTAAATCCTACGTTTTTAAAATTTAAATAAAAAATTTACACATGAAAGATTGCACGTATAAAAGGAACCGAGTAAAATTTTGACATGCGTCAAAATTTTCAATGTGATTTAAATATATTCATTTTTTAAGATTCCTGAGAAAACTAATAAATGTTTTTGAAAACTTTAAACGAGTTAGAATTAAAAATTACATTATTACCGAGGGCCGAATATCCCTGAAAACTTCTATAATGTTTATTTTAATAAGATACATCGGTGAAAATAAAAAAGAAAATTTAGTGTGATTTTTAATTGAAAATATTTCATTTAAAAGAAACTTTTTATTTATTCTAAGGGACTTCGGCCCTCGGTAATAAAGTAGTCTTTCATTCTGCATTTAAATTTTTCAAAAATACTTTTGAAACTTTTATACTTTAGTATAAAAAACAAATATAAACAAAAACACTTTAGTTTTTTAGGATTCGAAAAAAAAAAGAATTCATTTAAAACACATTGAAAATTTTGACATGAATAAAAATTTTGCATTTTGCTCCGTTCTCCTTAAAAGCAACTCATTTTGTTTTCTTTCTTAAAAAATTATAATTTTGAAACTTTACACAAAGTTTCTTTTTTAAACAATGATATAAATTATTTTTATATATTACCGTATTTTAAAGCCATAGGCGCAAAATTTCGTGATAATGTGTTTTCAAAGCATTAATTTTTTTCGAATCCTGAGAAAACTATTAAGTATTTTTGAAAAATTTAAACGCAGAATGAAAGATTGCCTTATTACCGATGGTCAATAGTCCCTAAAAACTTCTATAATTTTTATTTTAAATAAGTTACAGGGGTGAAAAAAAGAGAAAATTTAGTGTGATTTTTAATTACAAATATCTCATTCAAAACCTTTAGTAAGTTAGTTATGGTAGGGGAGCCCCAGCGGGGATTTTTGCAGTTACTCGAGTGCGTCAGATTATCATATGGGGAAAAACTTGGTACCCTGAAGATATACCTCTACCATATATTGGCTCTTAACACAGGGGCGTTCGTTAAGGGGGGTCCGAAAACAAATTTATCCTTAAAAAAACTAGAAATTGTCAGATTAAGATAAGGTAAGTTAAGTACATGCGAAAGAGTGTATATTTTAAAAATCTGACGATTTAAGCAGGGCGTAAGGAAATGGGAGAGTCCCAAAGTTTCACAAGAAAAAAGCGAATATTTCTCGAAATGAATGACAGATCGAAAAACTGAAAAATATGTGTTCAATATTTTTGAAAAATCTCGAACGATACCAAACACGACTTCTCACGGAGAGGGGAGGGGGGGTAAATTTAATATTTTAAATACGAATTCCGCGATATTTCTCGAAATGAACGTCAGATCGAAAAACTGTAAAATACACTTATTCAATATTTTTAAAAAATCTATCGAATGGTACCAAACACGACCCACCACGGAGGTGGGGTGGAGGTTACTTTAAAATCTTAAATAGGAGCCCCCATTTTTATTGCAGATTTGGATTCCTTACATAAAAATAAGTAACTTTTATTTAACGGTTTTATTTAACTGGTAAATAAAGAAAACTTTATTTAACTTTTTTTGGTTTTAAATCTACTCTTCAAAACTGGACCTACTCTTCAAAACCCAATATGTCGCCATAACGCTCGAGGGACTGCACATTTAGCATGCTTTGCTCCCATACAACGGTACAATATTTCAAAATCTCTAAATTTTAAAGAACCGCTTGGATTGACATGAAATTTGCCATACACATAGCTAACAAGTCAAAGAATAAAAGTGATATTGTACCGATGTGTGCTTTTGCCTCGGGGTGTGTTTCGCCCCTTCTCGACGGTGAAAAACTATATGTCCAATATAAGTCCGGAAATTAATAAAATGATTAATTTTAAGCAACCCTGTTCTATAGAGTTTTTTCATTAATACTCTTTTAGTTATTTGCGAGTGAATATATTAGTGCAGTCACTGAAGGTGGATATGAGCTATTACCTCCGATCTCGTTAAACCTCCATCGATTTGCATGAAAATTGGTGAGTGGTTAGAGGATATCTTAAGGAAGAAAGGTGACGTGGTGCCAACTTGCGCTTTTACCCTGGGGGTGGATGCCACCCCTTCTCGTGGGTGAAAATTATTTTATTAAAAATAACCCCATAATGCGGTAGAGGGACAAATTATAAGCAAAATTTGTTATATAAAGTTAAAATTAAAATTAAAATAAATCAAAACTTTTTGAGTTATCAAAGATCAAAGATTTTAATTTTTCGTAAGAAAAATGCATATTTTTAACTGATTTTTCATAAATAATTCAAAAACTATAAGATTTTGCAAAAAGTATTACTAAAATTGAATCTAATAAAAAATAAAATAAACTATTTACTAGAAAAACCTTTTAATTTTAACTAAGTAATTGAATTTTATATTTTTTGGCCAGTACCCAAATCAAAGTAGATATTCAAGCTTAAATAACGGAAAAATGATGCATTTTATAACATAAACTTATTAAATATTTGTCAAAAAACTTCTACATATCAAATTAGCTCCCGAACAAGTTGATAGCATTAAAATTTATGCTAAAAAAATTTTTCAAAATTTATATTTTAAAAATTTTTCCAAAATGTTATTGTTTCTTTAATAACTCCGTTAATTTTTACGATCTCAGGTTCGCCTGAAAACCATTTAAAAGATAATTCCAAGAGCTATTAAACCACGTTGAATTTAATCTTTTAAACCTCTTACTTTTTTAAAAATAAAAGGTTAAATGGCCCCGGTTACATGGTTCTCGCAGCAAAATTTAAGCTTTAAAAGTCTCTATCTCGGTAATTTTGTACCCTACCGAAATACTAAAAAGGGTATAATATTTGATACAGAAAAAACTAAAATTTGGTTATATATAATTTTTTACGTATATTTAGTATTTTTAAGGTTATTATCAAAGGAAAATGAAAAGTACGATAATTTTAAAAATTCTGCTTTTTTGAATTATACCTTTTTTTCAAAAATATGCATTTTTAACCGGTCAAAATTATTGAAATCATTACTTACACTAATATATAGAAATTCTTGTAAGGTTTACTATAAATTTTAATTTTTGTGGAAACTGCGAATGTTTTATTTTTCACTTTTTTCTGAAAAATTCGAAAGGGTGGTTCTCTTATTTTCATCATAACTTGTTTAATTTTAATGCTATTAACTTCTTCGTAAGCTCAATTGATAGGTATTCCGAAGGGTACACGACAATTATACCGAAATCATTAGACCGAAAGCAATAGACCAAACTCATTGGACCGAAAAGCACTTTACCGAAACCTCACTAGAGCGAACAGCATTAGACCGAAATGGTACATATTATGTAAATTAAAAAAGATTGCAGTAAATTATGCGAAGATTTTGTATATCTGTCTTTTTGTTTATTGAATTTTTTTGTATTATTTTATATAATAAAATTCGTCTATATTATAGACCGTGTAAATTTTTATTCTGTACAGTCTGATATGAAATAATTTTCATCCGTTAAACAAATTAGTGAAGGTAAAAATAAATTAAGGCTAGAGTGACGTGAACGCCATTTTAATTGTTTCTAATAATAATCCAAATAACATTTAGTTGTATTGTAATTACATTTGTCTTATCTCTTTTACTGCGACAAGTAAAACGAAAAAGAAAAAAATAACCAAAAAAGAAAGCAAAAAATAACAACCTCTAAACTCGCCAGTAGGTAGTTTGTGTTGCCAGTCCTAAGTCTGGGTAAAGGATGAAGGAAGGTTGATGCTACCCTTGCTCAGATTACAATCCTGTTTGAGCACGCTGTATTATGTACTTATGCTTTCCGGTCTCCTACTGTTCGGTCTAGTGAGGTTTCGGCAAAGTGCTTTCCGGTCTAATGAGTTCGGTCTACTGCTATCGGTCTAATGATTTCGGCTTTATTACAGTAAACCATTCCGAAGTACTTTGCCAAGAGCTTAGCAGGTATATTTTATAAAACGCACCGTTTTCAAGTTATTTAAGCTTGAATACTTAGATCTGAGTACTCGTCGAAAAAAATATACATTCAATTAACCATTTTTGGCAATAACTTTTTTTGGTAATAACTTTTTTGCAAAATATTATAGTTTTTGAGTTATGTGTGAAGAACAGCTTTAAAACAAGCATGTTTTTACGAAAAAATAAAAAATTTATCTTTAATACATCAAAAAGTATTGATTTATATTAATAACTATATACATCAAATTTTGCTTAGAATGTGTCCCTGTATCGGTTTGTCGTATTATTTTTAATAAAATAATTTCCATCCCCGAGATTTTGAGAAGGGGTGGCATTCACCCCAAGGGTCAAAGCGCAACTTGGCATCATGTCACCTTTTTTCCTTAAGATATCCTCTAACTACTCACCAATTTTCATGAAAATCGATGAGGGTTCAACGAAGGCGGAGGTGAAAACCTTCAGTGAATGCACTATATTAATTTTTCAACAAAATAAACACGTTTTTGGACGGTTTTTTATAAATAACTTAAAAAGTAAATATTTTGTCGAAAAAAACATTCTTAGTAAAAATATAGCCTGTAAAAAAGCGAAAAAAAAATGGTGTATATATTAGGTCGCTAGACCTAGTAGAAGCAGAGTTATAGCTAATGAAAACTATGTTCATATATTCGAAATTGAATATTTTAACGTGAAATATCCAAAAAATTTAGCACTTTTTGGGGAAAAGTCACTACTACTTTTTTAATGTTAAAAAATTTTAAAAAGCTCTATTTTTGTTTTATAAAAAAATTTCTAGCATCAAAAGTAACTAAGTTACGCTCAAAATAAAGTTAATTCCTTTTTTTTTCGGTAAAAAATCGGGAAAATCACCCCCTAATTAACTTCTCAAATAAACTTAATCGTTACCACTTCACAATTTGCTTTACTCGTGTATGTATGCATATTGTATAATTTATATTGTATACCGGGTGTCCACTTATATTTTCCCCCATTTTAACTGCCTATAACTTCTGAACGGCTAAAGATAGAAATATGCGGTTTTCGCTGAAATGTTTCATTTTAGTAAAAGTTTTGTCTGAATGGATTGAATTTTTTATATCGCTTTCAAATACGAAAAGAAAAATGGCGGACTTTTGAAAAAAACATTGTTGACTTTTTTTAATGAAATACCCAGTATATTTTTTTGTAAATTTAAAGAAAGGTCATTCACCTATCCAGCGATATAAAGTTTTTCAAAATCGGTTGGCAAATCACTGAGTAATTAATTTTTAAGATGAGAGGTGCAACGTGGATATCACGTACCTAAATAACATAACTAAGCAAAATGATATTATTTTATGTGATTTCCACATTGCATCTCTCATTTTAAAAATTATTTGCTCAGTCATTTGACAACCGATTTTTAAAAATTTTATTTCGCTGGATAGGTAAATGACCGTTTTTTCAGGCTACAAAAAAATATACTGGGTGTTTCAATAAAAAAAGTCAACAACGTTTTTTTATTCAAAGATCCACCATTTTTTATACAAGTGATATAAAAAATGGTCATTTACCCAAAAACTTGAAAAAACGGTCATTTACCTATCCAACGATATAAAATTTTTAAAATCGTTTGTCAAATGACTGAGCAATTAATTTTTAAAATGAGAGATGCAATGTGGAAATTACACAACATAATATCAATTTGCTTAGTTATGTTATTTAGGTATGTGACATCCACGTTGCACCTCTCATTTTAAAAATTAATTACTCAGTGATTTGACAACCGATTTTGAAAAACTTTATATCGCTGGATAGGTGAATGACCTTTCTTTCAATTTACAAAAAAATATACTGGGTGTTCCATGAAAAAAAAGTCAACAACGTTTTTTTCAAAAATCCGCCATTTTTCTTTTCGTATTTGAAAGCGATATAAAAAATTCAATCCATTCAGACAAAACTTTTACTAAAATAAAACATTTCAGCGAAAACCGCATATTTCTATCTTGAGCCGTTAAGAAGTTATATGCAGTTAAAATGGGGAAAAGTGGACACCCGGTATTATTTGTTGGTGCAACTGGACATTAATTTTTGAGTTATTTGCGAAAAACTGTCTAAAAACATGGTTATTTTGTTAAAAAATGAACATATTCACTCACAAATAACTCGAACATAACATTGACTTAGTGAAAAAACTCAATAAAACAAAAGTTTCTTAAAATTAGTCAGTTTTCAGGCAAAAGCACACATCGGCACAAAATCATTTTTTTTCTTTGACATGTTAGCTATGCGTACGCCAAATTTCATGTCAATCCAAGCGGTTCTTTAAAATTTACAGCAAAAACCGTGAGAAAATGTACTATTTCTGTTTATTCTAACGTACTCTAGGTTTATAACCAATGCGTTTTGCCTGTACAAACGTATGGAGAAGAGACTTTAACACCGACGCAAAAATCCGCAAATAAACTCAGAGTTACACAACGAGCCATGGAACGTGCAATGCTAAACGTGAGCCTTCGAGACCACAAAACAAACCAACAAATCAGGCAAAGATCAAAGACGTCATCGAAATAGCTACAACGCTTAAATGGAACTGGTCAGGACACTTAGCTAGAACACAAAATGTACAATGGATACGAAGAATCATGGAATGGAGGCCCAGAAACTATAAAAGAAGCCGATCACGACCACCGACTAGATGGACCGACGACATAAAAAGAGAAACTGGTTACAAGCGGCCCAGTGTAGAGAACACTGGAAAGAACTAAGGGAGGCCTATGTCCAGTAGTTGGCATGATTGGCTGATTGATAATGAAGGGACTTTCTGTAATAACGTAATCTTTCATTCTGCTTTTAAATTTTTCGACTGTAATAATATACGCCGTCTGTAATAACGTAACGGGCCGTCTGTAATAACTTAATATTTCATTCTTATTTTAAATTTTTCGAAAATATATGCCCTTAATTATTAACATCATGAATCCCTTGAATATGCCATTTGGTATATTAAAATTTTAATGAAGGTGATTTTGAATTTAAATAATGTTACTTCAGTAATAAATAAATGGTTTTTTACAGATGTCTGGAAACTGGAAATATATGTGCGTATTTTTAGTATGGTTTATCACCTTATAAAAGTCCTGGATTAAGACTCTTCAGATTTCCAATAAAAAATCCTTTGACTTGTAAAAAATGGATAGTACACTCTGGTAAATAAATATTAACTTTATATTTTTGTATTTTACACCGTTACGCAATTAACTTTTTTTTTTCCATTATTTTTTCATTATTGCCCCAATGCACGCGTCATATTCCATCCATCCATCCAATGGCACTACAGCCCAAATCGAGCCTTGGTCTCCTTCAATAAGCTTCTCCAATCATTTCGATTTACCGCTGTTCTTTTCCATGAACGCGTTCCCAAGAAGTTCCTGGCATCCTCATCGACTTCGTCTTCCCATCTCTTTTTAGGTCTTCCAACAGGTCTTCTTCCCTGTATTCTTGCATTCAGCAATTTTCTGGGGATTCTATTCTCATGCATGCGGACCACGTGCCCTGCCCACCGTAATATCTGCAGTTTAGTGTATTGTGCTAGAGTTTGTTCGCTATATTGCTCGTGTATTTCTATGTTATACCTAATTCGCCAGTTGTTATTGTCACTTATTGGGCCCAGTATCCTACGCAATATTTTTCTTTCAAACATATCTAATGCATTGGCAGATTTCTGTGTCACCACCCATGTTTCACAGCCATAACTTACTATGGGCCTGATTATTGTTTCATAGACCCGGAGTTTTGTTTTTATTTTTTTTCCATTATTTTTTCATTATTGCCCCAATGCACGCGTCATATTCGAGATGCATTAATTTGAATTTTATGTTTTTGTTGGTACAATAACTCCTGTGTTAACAGCCACCTGTACTAACAGCCAGTTTCAAAATTGTCCAAACCAATTTTATGTAGATTCCTTATTTATGATCTGATATTTACGGCCAGCTTTATAATGCGGACGAATCCAAATAATCTCATATAATTTTGAAAGCCCATTTCATAGAAATTGAGCTGTTGATATCGATCAAATATTCTTGTCTGCTTTATGCAGATACCAAATGAGAGTGAGGTATCTGTTCCTCCAGATTGTGTTGTTGAGACATCCTGCTGTTCTGTTCTCCCATTCTCGAGAAAATAAGTTTATTCTAACCCAAACGTCCTCACTGTATGATCTGTAAGTTTCATCCGTTCAAAGTGCTCATTTTTGAAAAAAAAAAAAATGTTTAAAGTAAAATTTTTATTTTTTTTTTAATTTGAAAAAAAATCCTTTTTTTTAAATAACTTAAAAATTATTCGTGATACCAAAAATCTCAAAGAGTAAAAAAATGTATGTCTTGCATTTTTCCATGTTTTGAATGTTTTTATTTTCCTGTAAGACAAACATTGGTTAAGATATGCCTGTCCAAAATTTGCACATACTCGTGATTAGTGACTCGTTCAACATATTTTAACTATAGCATGCTACAGCGTTTTCAAAAATAATCACTTTGAACCCATGAAACTTACGGATCATATATACAGTTGAGTCCGCGAATCTTTACCCGTGCGTCATCATTTAAAGCATACGAAATAAGGCGATGATAAGTCGGAAATTGAAATTTACTTTGCGTTTAGTAAATTTCAATTTCCGACTTATCATCGACTTATTTCGTACGCTTTAAATGATGACGTACGGCTAAAGATTCCCAGACTCAACTGTAAACAATAAATTATAAGTAAAGTAACCTCAATCTGAAATTTTAATTGCACGTTTATCTCTATTAAATCATTATAAGTTTATTTTTAATTTTGTTATATTAATATAATTCTAATGTTGAATGGGTTGCATGTGAGACTTCATTTTGAATAAAGTAAAAGACAGCCGCACTCTCAATCATTTATTGTAATTTCCGACAAAATATCTTCCTGTCGGAAGTTACAACAAATGATTGAGAGTACGTCTGTCTTTTACTTCATTTAATCTAATTCTATCTAATTTTGTAAAACTTCGAAGTTCGTCCGTCCATCTCATCCGCGGTCTTCCTCTTTTTCTTTTCTGTTTCCATGGTCGCCAGTGTAGACTTCGCTTATTCCATCTTCCATCTTTTTGCAGCAGAACGTGGCCGGCGAAATTCCATTTAAGTTGTGCAACCTGTCTTGATACATCGTTCTCCTTTGTTTTTCTCTTATCCACGAATGTCTTTTCCTGTCTTTAAGACCGATACCCAGCATCTGTCTTTCCATTGGTCTTTGTGTTTTGGATATTCTGTCAATGTTTTCTTTTGTGAAAGTCAAAAATCCATGTTTGTGAGCCATATGTGATAACTGGTAATATGCCCTGGTTGATTACTTTCGTTCGAATATTATTGAGGGTACTTTTTATGCTTTTAAAGTATACATATGATAGTTTAATATTGTGAATATAATTGAATATATTTTGAATACAGAACTTAAATTGTTTTTTTTTTCTTTACTGTACAGAAAGTTGATTTTTTTTCAGTGGTGCTAAATATTAATATTGTTGTAGGGAATGCCGCATTGGGAATTCTCGAGTTTAGCGAGCGGATTTAAAAAAAAAATTATATACAGTAAGCATTTTGATGAAATTTTTTTAAACACGAAATATTTATCCGCTACTGCTGTACCAAAAAAATACAGTGAGGAAGAAGAGGAAGCTTTGTTACCGACACCACGTGTTTTACATACGTATTCGAGAACAAAACAACCATCAACCAGTGACGATATAGTTTCTAGCAGTGATAATTCTGAACTTAACGATTTTGTCGCTATCACCATTGGTCAAGAAAAAAAATTTATAATTATCATACACTTGAAAGGAAATTATCTGCATCTCGAAAACGGATTAATCTTCTGGAAACTCGTATAACAGTACTAAAAAGGAGTTCGGTTAAGATTGGACAAAATCTGTACAAACTGCACCAAAGCCACAAAATCAGTTTTCCGCTGCGTTGCTGAAAATGCAGTTGCATAAGAAAAACGAAAGTGGTCACCAATAGAAAAAAAACTGCTATTGAAATTTTTTATAAAGGACCTAGCACGTATAAATTTCTGCGTCGAAAAGGAGTTGCATTACCAGCGGGTCCAACACTAAAAACATGGATTGCAAACTTTACCTGTAACACCGGTTTCAATAAAAACATATTTTATATTATAAAAAATAAAGCAGTAAGCATGTCTCCTACAGAGAAAAAATCAATTTTAATATTCGATGAGATGGCCATTAGAGTACAATAGAAAACTTGATATTATTGAAGGCTTTGAGAAGAGAATACTATTTTTTTGCAATATCTATCACGTTGTAATTTAAAATTATTTCATTAATATTAATATTCCTCATTATTCCTTTTCATAAGGGTGGTGAAAAATCTAATTTTAATTTAAATTTACTAATTTAAAAATCGATGAAAAATTTTTTTTTGTGCCGATGATACCAGTATCCCTTGGAGCAACTAAAGTATTGCAACTCTTCATGCAACTAGGTATAACTTCTGACCTACTTACGAGAAAAACCTAGGCTGACTCTAATTTACTACCTTTTAACGTGCAGAAGACAGTAGCATTATCCTATAAAGG